>NC_065579.1:71564247-73006747 GCF_024542745.1 Macaca thibetana thibetana | reverse complement strand
TTGCCCAGGCTGGATCCAAACTCCTGGGCTCAAGTGAACCTCCTATCTCAGCCTCCTGAATATATTATTATTATTATTGTTTTACACAATATTATAGGCACCATTGGGTGAACTAACCTCTTGAATGGAGAAAGAAACTTTATTTTTTTTTAATTTTTAATTTTTGTTGGTACATGGTGTATATATTTATTGTGTATATGAGATATTTTGATACAAGCATACAACGCATAATAAGCACAATAGGGTAAATGAGGTATCCGTCACCTCAAGCACTTATACTTTCTTTGAGAGAAACACTCTTAGGATCCTTGCACATGTAGTCATGGCAAAATTTTGTTCTATTTTAGAATTCCAGACAACATGAAATCTAGCCCAAGTCTACACAGCTAAAGATCTTAAACTGAAAGTTCAGGACATGTGGACAACAAAACATGGTTGCTAAAATGAAGGGGGCATAAATTAGCTCACGTCATCAAATTAAGAGGGCATAAATGGAATAGTAAGGAAAACTATTAAATAGAGTGAATTGTATAAATGGAAAATGAGAACTTACATGGAGAAAAACAGAAGAGGGAAACGACATGGAAGTGCTTTGTTTGCCTCCAAAATTATACAAATGTGATTCCAGGCATTGTGATGAGGAGCCAGGAGGAAAGAATAAACAAGAAATTATAGGCACATAGCAAAGGAGAGTGGTTAGCATATAGGACTTAGGCAATGTAGTGCAGTATCATGGGAACTGAAAAATCTAAGGAAGAATAATTATTGCTCAGCTGGGACGGTACTTTCCTCCTTGTTGGATTCCTGGATATAAAGCCCAAAGAGCGCATGACTTTTCTGAGTTTTGCTTAGTTTTCATCAGTGTTCTCCATTATCTGATTTAAATGATAATTCTGCTTCCATTTAAATATATGTATTCAATGCTTGCTAGGTGGGAGTTACACAGGATAGGTGTCTAGAATTTAAACCTGGGTTTTTTTTTTTTTTTTCTGAGGTAAACTTAGAGAGAAAAGCAGAAACAAAAATAGAGGTAAAGAGATTGAAAAAAAAAAAAAAAGAGACGTTGAGGCTGGGCATGGTGGCTCATGCCTGTAATCCCAGCACTTTGGGAAGTCGAGGCCAGTGTATTGCTTGAGCCCAGGAGTTCGAGACTAGCATGGGCAACATGGCTAAATCCTATCTTTACAAAACTACAAAAAATCAGCTGGTCGTGGTGGCACGTGCCTATAGTCCCAGCTACCCGGGAGGCTGAGGTAGGAGGGTCGTTTGAGCCTGGGGTGGGAATGGGAGTATTGGGAGTGTTGTATGGTGAGGGGTTGGAGGAGGTTGCAGTGAGCCAAGGTCACGCCACTGCACTCCAGCCTGGATGACAGAGCCAGACCCTGTCTCAAAACAAACAAACAAACAAACAAACAAACAAACAAACCCTCCCCAAACAAAAGGACATTAGGTATTTAAAAGTGTGCCTTATTGTAATTAAAAAAAAATAGCTCAGACCCACCTCTAGCTATTTGAATCTATCTCTAAATCTTTAAAATGGACTTTTTTTTTTTTTTTAACCTGTAGTAATTCCTCTGCTGAACAAGCATATGTGATTTTTAGTTTTCTTTGGTTCCTAGATGATAGATACACCAGATTCCTCATAACTTATTCTCTGGCAATAGGACCATTAGGATTCTAAAGGTATTTCTTCCTGTTTTGACTTCCTAGGCTTACACATCAAATACTGTGATGTGCCTCAGAATTTCTCTCTCTGTGGCCAGGAATAGAACAGTCTAAAACATAGCACTTTCTTTCCTCTTGCCTATCCCCTCCCCATCATACACCTGTACCCCACGATTCCTCCTTTCATGGCAGAACTGTGACTGTAAAGTTGTGTTATTCTTCCAGCAGTGAACTTCAACAGAAAGGACAGGGCTCCTAAAGAAATAAGTTTGTATCTGGTTGCCAAGACCTCCAACGATCTGAGTGTGGTTTTGCTGTCATCAAGAAGCCCCTTTTTTCTCTCTTCCATTAGATTAAATACAAATCTTTGGAATTCTTGCTAATGTTAAAGTAAGACTTTCCTAGACTTCAGAGTTTAAGTGTAGTCTCATAGGACTTCAGACCTTTTATTACTTTTTTTCCCCTGGCTTTTTCTTATGGCTATGAATAGAGGAAGTTGGAATGTATCTTTTGTGATTTGCTCTCTTACTTTCTAATTTGAAGAGCTTCTCAATAAGCTAGAATTGTTCTAACTCCAAGCTTCTGCAAAATAAAATGGTTTGTAATTATATACACTTTTGAATTATTGGCACATGTGCTTGGCTACTTTTTTAATATAAAGTACTTTGGGGTGCCTTTTGGAGAAGAGGATAATTTAACAGTTTTATTTAAGAGTTGACTCCTCTGGAACTTTAATATCACATCAGTTTCTTAGGAAGGCTAGCTGCTGGAAAGTTAATGTGTGATGACCATGTTCCCTGATTGGGGGTAAATGAGTGCTATGGGTATTTTTTTCTTTAAGTGACTTGATTGGGTACCATCTTTTATGGTGCCTGGGAAGCCAATTAATAGAGAAAGTGAGTTATATTAATCTCTTCTCAGCTGTGCAAGAAAGAATCAAAACATAACGGGTATATTCTTCTAAGTGTGAAAAATTACCCACTTTGTCTATTTCATATTTCTTAAATTCCAAAATTAATGACTTTTCCGGAAAAATGCGTGTATCTCTGTGGATACAGAGTTTATGAATGCAAGGGGGCATTGCTGGAAAGTTGAAAGGAGGACTTCTGGGTAGGAGAAAAAACATGTACACTTTGAAATGTACATTTTTCATACTTTCTTTTTTTTTTTTTTTTTTTTTTTGAGGCGGAGTCTCGCTCTGTCGCCCAGGCTGGAGTGCAGTGGCGCGATCTCGGCTCACTGCAAGCTCCGCCTCCCGGGTTCACGCCATTCTCCTGCCTCAGCCTCCCGAGTAGCTGGGACTACAGGCGCCGCCACCACGCCCGGCTAATTTTTTTGTATTTTTAGTGGAGACGGGGTTTCATTGTATTAGCCAGGATGGTCTCGATCTCCTGACCTCGTGATCCGCCCGTCTCGGCCTCCCAAAGTGCTGGGATTACAGGCTTGAGCCACCGCGCCCGGCCTATTTTTCATACTTTCACATGATTAGTTTTTCAGAAAGACTATTGTGGAGCTAAGCTGCTTTTCTAAAAGCAGCCACACTTAGCTGATGCTAAAATAGGGGTGATAGGTAGTGGTTTTGTTTTTTTTTTTTTTTTTTTTTTTTTTTTTTTTTTTTTTTGAGACGGAGTCTCGCTCTGTCGCCCAGGCTGGAGTGCAGTGGCGCAATCTCTGCTCACTGCAAGCTCCGCTGCCTCCCGGGTTAATGCCATTCTCCTGCTTCAGCCTCCCTAGAAGTTGGGACTACAGGCGCCCACCACCACGCCCGGCTAATTTTTTTTGTATTTTCAGTAGAGACGGGGTTTCACCGTGTTCGCCAGGATGGTCTCGATCGCCTGACCTTGTGATCCACCCATCTCGGCCTCCCAAAGTGCTGGGATTACAGGCGTGAGCCAACGCGCCCGGCCTGTGGTTTTGATTTTAAGTCACTCATAGGTTATTTTGCCGGGCTTTTGGCAATTCTACTTTTGGTTGATAAAACCACATCTCAGATTTAGGTTCCTATGCAACTGCTGGAATACTAAGACATTGTAGATAAAGACTCCCTGCTGGCTTCCTACTGACAGGACACCTGATTGGTGACCTGTACTTCTTACTGTTCCACGCATTTGTATCTTTCTCATACTGCTTGTTCTGCTGGGAACACTCTCACCATCTTTACCTGGGAAACTTTGTTCATTCTTCAAGAATCAGCTTAGTCACCATCTCCTCCTGGAAAGTCACGACTGAGGCTGCAGATTGAGTTCAGTGCACTTCTCTTATAACCTGGCTCCTCCCCTCATGGAATTTGGTTAGAATTGTAATGACCTGTCCCTGTGTCCATCTTTACTATTAGAACGTTAATTTTTCCAGGCAGTGCCTTACTTTGCCCTAGAACGGCTGCTAGGATATTCTAACACTCATCAAGTGCCAAAAAATGTTTTTTGAGTTCAACCAAGACCATGATTAAAATGGAATTATGAAGGTCTGCATTCAGATTCCTTGGTGGCAGTCTGCCTAGGAGGCACGGGGTAGATGAAGGGAGTCTGTTCCCAGGCGAGTGGTTGGCTGCTTTTGCATGAAGTAAGATCAAGTAAGATCAGAGTAGTTGTCATTTGACAAATTCCTTTCAAGCAATTGCTTCCATGTGTCAGAAATGGTTACAATAACAATTGCTACCATTATGCATTAATGATCATGCATTAATAATAATTCTTACAGCATTTGATTTCCTATAAAGTATTTTTCAAATATTTGTTATATCATTTGATCCTAACAATGACATTGAGAAACAAGGATTCCTTTTCATTACATTTTGCAGGTGAGAACACTGATCCTGGAATGGATTCATTCATTCAACAAAATGTTGAGTGGATACTATGAGCCAGGCTCTGAGGCACAACAAAGTAAATAAGACTGATATGGTCCCAATCTACACAGAGCTTACATTCTAATGGGAAAGACAGACCCTAAAAATTAATTACACAATTAACTGTTTAATTACAACCCTGATTAGTGCTGTGAAGAATTAAGTACGTGTTTGTACACATAAAAGAGAGAACATGAGACCAATGGAGCAGATCTAGTATGAAGAGTTAGAAAAAAATAACTTGTCTAAGGGATGGGTATGTTGAAATAAAGGAATGGGCAGGAGTTATCTGGGGAAGGGAAATGAGGAATCAGGGCATGGGAAGGAGCTTTGTGCCTTTGAGCAGCTAAAAGGAAAAGTGTAGGGAACCCTGGGAGAGTGGGAGGAAATAGAGCAGGTGGTAGTAGATGAAAAAAAAATTTAGGGAGTTTAGTAGTAAGAAGCACATGAAGACTGTTGGGTTTGTCCTTTACTGCAACTTCAAGCAATGGCTTTGGGGGAAAATGACTTGACATAAAAAGAGAAGTGAGTTGGCCAGAAAAGTAACCACAGAGCCTGAGATAATGCAAAGCACCACACGTTTTCGGATCTCAGAAGCCTTTTAACACATTTAAAGATGTTTATTTACATCCCTACTCCATGGTGATGAAAGCTGACCCCGAGCTGGGTCATCTCAATTTTCTTTCCTATTGAGTTCCTTTGTGGGGTGTTCACTCCAAGTTTTCCTAGGTCTTGTTGTAGCCAGTGAAAAACTATGAACATTCTCAGCCTCATTTTAACGAAATTAACTAGACTTACAACCTCAGTGTCAGCGAACAATGAAAGCTTACCACTGAACATATGAAACAAAAATGAAATTAGCCAGCGGTAGGAAACTACAAAACAGCTGAGGCATTCAATTGTTAGCCATTTGAAGGATTAACTTCTAAATCATGTAGAGCTCCCTGGGTAGTTTAACTAGTTGGGCACTCAAGGGTATATAAAAACACACTTTAAAGTAGAAATGTATTTCTTCACCTATAAAATAGAGATTTACTGGCAGGTTGTGATATTATTAATACTGGATTTCCTTGCCTTGGCCCACGAACTTAATCATATTTTCCTTTGCTTTCCTCACTTGCGGTCTTGCAACTAGGTTTCAAAATAGATACCATAGAATCAACTGCATCCCCAGTTAGGTAGGAGGACATAACTGTCTAGGTGGACTGCTGAAGAACTGTCTAAAAATCTCTGCTTATTTCTCTGGAATTCTACTCTTGCCCTGTGCTATTGTTTTCCACACTCCAGATTTACACAGCTCATCGAATATTCAACCAGGCTTAAAGATTTTATTTGATGGCTATTTCAATAATAATTATGGATGCTGCCAAACTCTCCTTACCCTGTTAAAAAACAAACAAAAAATAAACCTGCCATCATGACAATAAAATCTCACCAGTAAGATGTTTTCATGATATCTTAAAATTCAGTTTGGTGTTTCTTGCAGGATTGGTAGACCTGTTCTGAATTTACAGCCAAAGAAACTCAATTAACAGCCATTACTATCAATTATTTCTGTATTTTGTACCTTTGTTGAGAAAGCAGAAGTTTTTTTAAAAAGAATGTTGGCAACTTGTATTTTAATATTTCATTAAAACAAGTCCACTAGTTCACCTATGTAAGTGTTTATTCAATTGTGGGCTAATGGAATAATTAGGATTGACGAATTTTATATGGAGTTTTTCTTTTTTTAAACCAAGGTTAGAAGGCAGCTGGAAGAGGCTATTTTCTGACTGTTTCCCATTATCAGAATCTCTCTCTATGTATCTGTATCTTTAATTTTCCCCATCCCCAAATCATTTTCAGGAAACAGCCACAAACTGGCATGTTTCTTTTCTTTCTTTATTTAAAGAGGCTGAAGTGAAAGGGGGAAAAGAAAGAGTGGAATCACCAAGAAAACCCCAAACAAATAAAGTGCAAACACAGAGTGACAAGCACACTCAGACTCTGGATTGGTTATGGATGAGACGACAAGTATATGATGAAATTAATGACCCTCTGTCAACTTTTTAGATCTCACTTTTAAAGAGAATGGACCAAAAATCAATAGCCCCCAAACCACCAGTACTCCAGTGAACCAGTCTTTCATTTATCTTGCTGTTGGCACTCAGATAGAAATGCAGCCAAGCACAGCACAGAGCCTTCACTGGAAGTCATCATCACAGGCAATGTTGGAGCACCCCAGTTAAGGGTCAAAGGTGTGTACCAAGGCTTCTTTGAGAAGGACCCGTTTCTAAATACCAATATCAGTATTCACTTTATTCAGCTGAAGCCCATTGGGTATATGCATATCCAGTGTTTGGGTTTCGGGAGCCTGCCTGTTGGACTGATGGATTCCTAGCCCAGCAATAGTAACGGATGGCCAGGGATTGTACTCACTCCGGTTTTATACCTTGATTTTTCAAATATTATATCTCAAATGTTCAGATGGCAACAAAATACAACTTTAGAATCAAAGCAAAGTAGACACACAAATTTTAAAGATGTGAGTTTGTAAAGACATGTGGTTTTTACACCATGACTGCATTGTGGTTCCTATGTAGCATAGTGTTTGAAGAACTCTTATTAGAAAAGGATCAGGTAAAATATAGAGTTTATATTCAGAATATTATGAGCTAAAGCCCAGAAGATCTGTAATAGAGCAAAAGAAGAAAATGTTTTAAACACCAGATGAGTTGTAATTGAGCTTGTAATTTTTATGGGTGTTCTTAGAAGTAATCACTTATCTCCAAGATTGAATTTTCTAGAAATAAAATTGGTTAGTATATCATGAGGATTTTCTTACAGTGAGAAAGTCATATTAAAATGTGAAAGATAAATTAATCTATACCAAGTGTTCAATAGCACTGTTAACAGCTGAGGCCAAAGTGAAATGAAATGATGTCATTATGTTAAAATGGATGTCAACACATACAGAAAAAAATCAGTGTAAAATGAGAGAGATCACATTTTGATGATAATGTAAGACAAGCAAAGTGTTGGCCATTTATCTGGCTTTGTCCAAATGGAATCAATCAATGGCTGTCTTTCAGGTTTTTGTTTTATTTTATTTATATAATGAATACTTATAGAGCACTTACTATGTGCCAGCCAGTATTCTGAGCACTTTATACATAATAGCTTATTAAATAACAATACTAGGAAACAGACATTATTATCCCAGTTTTACAAATGTGGAGAAAGCACAGAGAGGTTAAGTAACTTGCCCAAGAACACACGGCTAATTAGTGACAAAGCTGAGATTAAAACCCAGGCAGTTCAGCCCCAGAATTCATGCTTTTAACCTTTAAACAAGGCTGTCTTAAGAATGAAGAACTTAAAACATCAGAGGGAACTTCAATAAAGTACAAATATATAGGTGAAAAGAGCTTAAATGGAGAAATTGGTTAGTAATAAGAATTTTGTCTTTATTCTGATTCTAATATAAGTATTCATTATAAGATTTTTAAAAGAAAAAATTCTTCCACATAAAAAAGAGGTGAATCGAGTAAACATTTTCAATGTTTTAAATATTAAATATATTTGGCTTGATATTTGGGGCCTGACACAGTGACAGTAAGGCAGAGAAAATCAGTAAACACTTTTAAAATTTACTATTTAATGTTTAATTTAATTTCTTAGTAGAAGAAAGAAAACTTGAATTTTGTATTCTCTCAACATAGACAAAGACTTGATGATTATGACCATGAACAATGGTGAAGTTGCTCTTCTTTTCACCTGAATTGGGATAGCTGTGTACAGAGGGAAGTTATAATATATTATAAATTGATATAGAAGAAAAATACCATTTAAGGGGATACATGTGGCCATAAAGCTCAATAGATTTAAATCAATAATATACAGTAATCCCTCAGTTTCCTGGAGAATTTTCCCCACTTTCCCCCACGTAATGCTAATGCCCTCCTAATTTGCTTATTCTAATCCAGTGAGAATTAGAAAAAGCAGGTAGAATGAGAGCGAATAAAAGTAATAAGCAATGAATGAGGGTCCATGGTGCTTTTCGAAAACTAGAGTCTGTGAGATTTACACTGCGAGACATCCTGATGGACAAGAAGGAAGGTTTTTGGATAGTGTTTTGAGATTTTCTTTTGTCTCCAATCCAACAAAGAATCTTGCTATTATGAAAATGATCACAGAGGTGTGCTTTACATTTAAATGCACATGCCAAGTATAACTACATTTTTACATTCCAAAATTTAACAGACAACTGTTTTGAAATGCTTTCAAAACAAAAATGTTCAGTGTCTCCATTGCTTTGGAAATGTTAGCAAAACTCCAAATGTAAATCTTTAATATGGCCATATGCAGGAATCCTCACACAAATGTTGTCTCACGTGATAATAGGAATGACATCATTACCTTGGATGTCCTGTCTCTGACATCCATTGTGCTGTTGCTCTCAAGGGTTCTTTGGCCAGTGAGGTGGCCATGTGAGTCTTCTCTTCTGCCTGGTTTCCACTCTGTGGGTGTCTCTCAGCAAGCTTTGCCGAAACTTCACAGATTAAGGAGGAACCTTCATTAGTCAAGGGCTTATATCCCTTGCAGAAAAACAGGCCAATTAAAAAAAATTTTTTTTGCAGTCATGCTTTTAGTTCTCCTAACAAAATTATATTTGATAAAAATATGATAGGCATCTGTACTTGGTATCTGACATCATGACAGTGAAGACGCAAATTACCATTTACGAGGAAACAAAGGCCATCTTATTGCACCCTCCCACCTATTCCCAAATCCAATGGCAATTGGAGAAAACATTTAAACGTATAACTTGATATGTGTAAATATTTAAGGTTTCATTATCAAAGTAGAACAAGTTACACAGAATTTCTCATATGGCTAAATCATCTAAATGAAAAGTTCAAAAATATTTGAGGATGACCTTAGAGTTTAAAATAGAATAATTTTCTTATTTTTATTCTGTTTCCACTCATACTGATTGAAGCTCATCTATCTGGAGGCAGAATCCACCTCCCTTGTTCATTTTATCCTTTAAGTAGAGATGACACTCAGCTGCTTAAATATTACTTAACACTTTTAGCAAAACCAGATGCCAAGCTCCATTTTGCACACTTTTTTCAGTTGAAATAACTAACTTAACCATTACAAATTAGTCTTTAAAACAAACCATCTGAACAACAAACTAAGTATGCCTAGGGAACAGATGGAGTTTTTATGTTTTCACATGAGCATCAAGCTAATATCTGTGCAAGATGAATGATGCCATACAGGAATCTCTGCTTAATCCTTCCATTTCCCAGTGGGATGGTTTCTTTTTTAATGCCCGGTGCCTGGGAAAGGGAGTTCATTTCCTTATACTTGCATTGTAAAATTACATGTGTGTGCTGTTTTGTATGCTCACAGACATATAAATGTGTGCCCACACTCTCCATGAAATATCTTGAACTGAGCGTTTGTCCAAGAGATTCATTAGCTTAAATGATGAAAATGAGTTTTTATGCTTGCCAACAGGAAAACATTTTGTCCTATTGAATTGGGCTTTGAAAACCAGTTTATATTTCAGCTTCTTATCTGGTAAATAAAAATTAGTCTTTATGTTTTTCACATGAGATTGTAATTTAAAATTTGCATTTTTTACGAAGTTTCATAAATAATTTAGGCACAAGAAAATTTTGTTTTTAAGAAATTTTCAAAATAATTATTCTGTAAATCCTAGAATATACACTATACTTGCCTTTGGCATATACATTTACAAATAAAGACTACCTTTACAGTATTCATTAACGGCAACAATATTACTTGTGTTTGAAAGAAAAAAACCCCAAACCCCTATCCAAGACTGTTTCCAGTTTTTCGTAAGGATGTTTTCCAGTGTGATATAGATAAATTAACACAGCATAAAAATTTCAAGTCTTCATTTTTTTACATTAAACTAAATAGAAAATTAACTGATTTGAGTGCTACCATATGAATTCAAGAAACACATATGGGACATCTAATTTTTGCCAGGAATGTGGTATAAAGATTAATGTTGCAAAAGCAAAACCCTCTCGCTCCCTGCTCTCAAGGAGCTCCTAATCTAGAACATTGTTGTCTTCTTTTTTCTCTCCTGCCTGCTGGCAAAGATGGGAAAGAGCCCTAAGTAAAACCATCTGGCTGTCTGACATTAAGCCCATCATTCAGTATGTGTGCAATTTTCTCATCAACAGCTTAGTCTTTTGGTGTAAGAATAATATTACATCTATATAATGCTTGAACTCTGGCATGCTGAGCTGTTACCTTTGATTGAACGTATAGGCTTTCCCTGCTGTCTGCTGGCTGCCTTCACTGGCTAGAGGATTGAGTTGTTGGTAGAATTTGTCTCTCACTGGGTCTCTAGGTTCATGGAAAATCTACTCAGAGGTGTCTAAAATTTACACTTTAGAATGCCACCAGGGTTTGGCGATTGAGAGCCCAGGTACATGCTCTGATGGTGAATTTGGAAAGGGTTAACAAAGTTGTATAACAAAGATGAAGGAAGAAGGTAGCTCTTCTACAAAAGTATCAGCCTATTATTTTTTGATGACTAAATGTAGACTCAAAAGGCATGACATGAAACCATCTCACCAGGGTTCCTATTGCTCCCATTGGTCTGTAAGATCCTGGAATTGGCTGCAGCCTTTGATTTCCCATAAGATGCCTTAAATCTTGCTTTCGATAAAGGTTAAAGAACTACCTTATCAGCTAGGTGTTTTGCTACAGCTACTTTTGCACACACAGGCAGCTGCGATTAGCTTATATGCTTATATAACTTACCACTTCCAAAAATTTATTTTTTCAAAAATGGAGAGCAATAGTTTGTGTTGTTCTATTGTTGTTTTTTTAGACCTGTGTGAGCTGGTTCAGAATTGCTGGGAAATGTGGTGCAGTGGGAACCAAGAGGCCTGGGTCTTTCATTGTTATTTATTGGCTAAATGACCTTGGCCAAATCTCTGAAAACTTAAATTTTTCATATTTGAAAAATAAAGATTCTGTGTAAGCGGAGGCACAGATTTCTTTGCAGTCCTAAAATTCTAGAGTTTTTCAAAACTTAGCCATGGATGTCAGCTTCCTCTGGGCAATAACACTAAGCCTGGTGTTTGTTGACATCTTTTTTATGTAAAAATGTCTTTCTCTTTGAACATCCATCTGCACCATGGTTTCTGTACCAGATGATGAGTCAGATAAGATCACAGCTTCAATCATTTAGAAGTTGATCATTTTACAGCTAATCTTTCAACTAATTTAGATAACAGATGAAGTAGGAAAATAAAAGAGTTGGGGTGGGGCAAGTGGAAGATTCAACCCTAGCAGAACTGAACTGTGTGTCCAATATCAATATGCCCTGTTCTTGGGAGAAGGTCCTTGCTACAACTGCTTGTCTGTTTTAGACAAAAACAAACAAACAAACAAAACATTGGTTTTCTCTAGGAGCTGGTGTTTAAGACTGCAGGTTTACTGGCAGAGAAGGAACAGGAAGGCAAGGAGGGCACCAAATAAAACATAAGGATTATTTTCCAAAAAGGCCCTGGCCAACTGATACCTGAATATGGAACATGATCTCCCATATATCTTGGACTTTCCCATAAATTAATTGGTTCCCCTCTGTGGATGTTTTTGGCCCTTTTCTTATTTAATAGTTGTGTGGCACCCTGCTTTGCTATCACACTGCCATTTCCTCTTTGCGCTTTTGACAAAACCTGAGTCTATGGAACCTGTAATGGACTGGGCTAATGGGGACCTAGTTGGTATTTGTCCAATTTCTTGCAAGGAGACCGAATCCACTCTCAGTGAGATTTATTCTGATGGGCAGAAGCCAAGTCTTGCCATGTAAAATAATAAATGTGTTTCAGATAACATATTCTTGTACTTTTTTCCTAGAATAATTAGAACATTCATACAAATAGATTTAGTCTCCTTGAAATGTATTTAATTGCCTCTGTTATAAATGACTTGTAAACATGTCCATGCCATCTAATCTTTCTGATTCTCAGTTTGTAAAATGAGGGTGTTGAACTCTATGATCTCTAAGGTCTTTTCCAACTCCAAAATCTATGACCCGATACTTCTATTGTTTAGACAAAAAATAGGTCTGTTCTGAAATGTTCTGTAAGTTAGGCAGCAATCCAAACTGACTTTTTAAGAATTCACATAAGAAAAAAAAAATTCTCACATAGAGTTCTATAGGATGAAGAGAGGGCCCATTCAGTATTTGTTTGCTCTCTGTGGGAAAGCTATTCTTTTTTTTCCTCTTTGAACAATATAAGGAAACAACTTATCTTTTACAATTTTTGGATTCAGTTCATGGAGGGTGTCAGTATTGTCTAGTGTTCCCAATGGGGACGTGAGAGTCTGAGATCCCAGGACTGGTTCCCAGCTTTTCTGCTCCTTTTGTGACCTTCAGAAGCCACAAAACAGCTCTCAAGACTCAGTTTATCTGCCTGAGAAATTGGGATCTTACTTCTTTACCACAGAGAAAACCTATTCTTAAACATTTTGGAAAAGGATTACAGCAGCCTAAAGAGTTAAGAGGATTAACTTTAGTCTTTCGGGGTGTATACTAATGCCAGTCTTGGTTGCTTCTCCACTGCCTAGCACCAGATGCTTTTGCACAAGTAGTATAGGGTAGAGCATCACAGGCCTAATTCAGAAACTGTAAGAGTCCAACCAAAATGGGGCTGGCTTGAACTGCAGGTGACCCTTAGTACACCTGAAACAGGTTTGCTATGTAAAGTGTTAGTAAATCAAGTTGAAAGGTAAGAAAATGTAGGATTTGGGGCAGGGGTTAGGCTGAGGGGGAAGGGGGAAAACAAGCCTGAGGATTTTGTTGGAAGCATCTATTTCTATATAAACAGTTATCATCTAAATTAAAATGAATCTTAGCTATAGCTTAGGCTAAGCAAATTGTCCTACATTACTGCAGATATTTTCAGTAATAACTGAAAACTAAAAGCAAGCTTCCTGTATTATCTGGTCAACTTTTCAGGTAAAAACACTTAGTAAAGTGTTAAGAAAGTGTGACAGACTTAATATTGTTTTACTGATTTCTCCAAATTAACACGAACCAGTGAAGTTTTACTATTGTCAGAAACTTGAAACAACCCAGATGTTCCTAAAAATCTCATGTATGGAGTGGGTAAATAATATTGCTTATAGTTACATAGTAACTGCTTGATTCAAAAATAGTAAGGTTGTAAATTTCAAATCAATCCCTAGAACCTCACTGCACAAAACACCAGGTTGAGAAAATAATTATGTTTGAGGTTTACGGTTTAGGATCCAACTATAACATCAGATCAGCTTTTGTGAATAAGAGTATTATTTGATCAGGATTACATCAGTAAGCATGAAATGAGCACTTGGATTTCCCAAGCACATGTGAAAATGGGAAACGCTCTAAAATGACCTTCCCAATACAGGTAGAAATAGCCAATTTGGGTATGTACTCCTTTGGCTTTTGTGTAAGAGAATTGAGTCATCATTCAGACATGTTTAAATGCTGCACTTGAGCTGCTTTTTTGCAAGGCGTGAACATGCTGGAGCTGCACCATGATTCATCATATTAAACTTCACTTGGTAGAAACATTACAAGGGAATAGGTTCTCTGTTTCCTAGGAAGTGCCTCTGCTCTACATTACTTCCCAATCGCCCTGCTCACCACTGCCCCTTTATTTCTTTGTAGCCTGTACCCTTAGTCCAGTGTGCGGCTACATTTGGACCAGAGGCCCCCATCCTGTGAAAAATTTAGATGGCTATAGCAGTAATCAAAAATACCAATAAAGTGTCACCAGTCCTCGCTGGTGATGTGGGATGGCGTGTGAGTGAGATATAAAAATGAATCATGAGGCAAGACATGATTGCTGCTCAGGCAACCATTTCCAAATGTGAGTGCACCCAGGTTGCATAAATGGTTCGGAATATTCTCCGTTAGGCCAAAAGGCTTGCAGATAACAGCATCAACTCATCAGGCTCCAAGGCCCCCAGGGACCCGGGAACAGAAGAGTTGTTGCTCAAGTGGCCGAGCCAAAAACATTTATATCTGGGCACCGTTGGATAAGTGGCATCTGCTGACAGGAACTGCTTGGGGTAAAGTTGGTTTTAAAAAATAAGCACCACAGTTCCCTGTGTTTAATACGGGACACCACAGCTTATATGCTTAATGCAGGAAGCTTTCTGAGGTGTAAAGAATGGTTAAGTAAATGAGTGGGATACCATTAATCTTGGTTTGTTTCAGCACTACATCTTTAGCAGTTGAAGGCGGGGGTGGAAAAGAAAAAGACTTGCTCCTAGCTCATAACCTGAGTGTTAAAACTGATGTCCTTCCCATTAAGGCCTGTAAACTCATTAGCACATGGCAATTTATCCTCTTTTATTTCTTCTCAATTATCCTATCATCCATTGTATCTGGATCTGATTACCCTTTCCCAGAGTCAAACATTATCTTGTAAATCATTTGCTTTAAGTCCAAGCCTGCCATTGCGCAGCTTGGGATTTGCTTAGGCAGGTAATAAATCAATTAGTATTAAACCTGTGGTGTCATCTATTTTCTTTCCTCGTGCTTAGAAAAAGGAACACCTGAAAACCTAGCTTAGGTTACATCACATTTTGGTGTATGCTTTTGAACAATACAGAGACATTTGCTCCTATTCCAAGGGGAAGAAAAGATAAAGGAAAACAAAACAAAACAACAAAAAAACCCTCAAATCCTCAGTGAGGGCCTGGAAGACTGATGGCATTACAGGTATGTGGCCCTCATATTTCAGAGGTGACATTTTTAGTAATAATTGGGAACATCTATTATTCAAACATGAACATCAGAGATTCCATCTAAGATGATAGTCTCATTTTTATCCTCAAAATACAGTTATGGAGCCTGAAAGAAGACTGTGGTTCGTTTTTTTTTCTATTATTCTTTTATGTTGTGTTCCGTTTCTTAGCACACATGCCGGTTGGCCTGATATGATCAGATAAGAAGAGTGAATGATTTTCAGGTGATTGTCCTCTCTTCCCCTTTCTATTCTAAAGGATGTCTCCTCTCCCTTTAAGTAGTATACTAATTTACTTAAATCATTTTATCTGCACTCCTAGAGCTAGTGCTTCATCCTTTGGCCGAGTTTCTGAACAGAGAGCCCAACCAAACAACTGTAGCTCAAAATTAAGCCCTGAGAGTTCCTAAATTAAAAGAAAAAAAATCCTCTCGGGTATCTCAACAATAAGTAGCCTCTCCTAAGTGATGCCCCATCCATGGGCTATATTAATTAGTGGAGATTCTGGCCCTCCTGGTCGGGGAAGGGGTGCCTGGAAGGGACTGTCAAACACGTGGCAGGGCCCCAGCAGGGGAGCTGGGTTTAGCTGTGGAGAACAGCGGTAGAGCTGTGAACAGAGCTGGAGAATGATGAGATTGGAGGGATTGGATGGCAATTAATAACAACTGACCCTGGGTCTGGCTGCTGAGATAGCAGCCAGCCCAGCCCCCTGGATGTACTTTCCTCTTACACATCCTGCCACTGACTTGCTTCACGTCAGGGCCTCCTGCCTGCTTCCAGTGGTTCTTCTGGTTTCAGTCCTTGGTTTTCACATTAGAAAAGCACACTCAGCGAGAACATGTGTGTGTTCTTCCTCCTATGGGTGGAGGGAAGAATCCTAATTTAGTAGTTTATTATTAATATTGGTTCAACTTTCAGTGTGTAGTATTATGGTGGGTACAGGGGTTGCAGATAACCATACAGCTGTGTGGCCCCACCCTTACGGGGGGGATGATGGAAAGCACCTCTGGAATGGTGCAAAGTCCCTCCCCTAGGACAGGGAATTTGAATCATGGAGTGGGCTTGTTAAAATGTAGACTCTGATTCAGCAGGTCCGCGGTGGGTTTGGAATTCTGCATTTGCAACCAGCTCCCAGTTGACATGGATGCTGACAGTCCATGGCACTTTACATTTTCTTTTCTCATGGCAAGAGTAACTTTTCAGCCATTTACCCTTTTATAGTCATTTGCAAATGCATCCCTTATTTCCCACTAGGTTCCAAGCCCCTTGAAAATATACTGTTACTGACTTGGTGAATATATAATGATTAATTGCCTTGATTTGTCAACTAGGGGGTCTGGAATCTAAACCCACTTCTGTTGCAAATGAATTTTGTGACATTGATCACTTTCACTGAAATCCCCCTGTCTCTGTATTGTACAATGTAGGGAGCAGGTGTGGACTAGAATTTGGGTGTTATTTAAAAGCAAGAGCAGGACCCAGATGTGAATGAAGGAAAAGACTCACGTAGTGATGGGTCGCAGGGAATCCAAGAATGGATATAATGTTTTTAGGGCTCTAGCATTTTTTTTTTCTTCCCAGGATGTGGATCCCATGTTGCCAGACCTTATAAATTTCCAAGAAGCTAGAAATCTGATTTTTAAAATTAATGTAAACATCCTCTCACTTTTAAGTGTTGACAAGTAAACTAATTTTTTTTTAAAAGGAAAAGAAACACTGATAATGAAATAATAGACTTTTGCAGGCCAAAGGCTGCCTATGTTTGCAGCCTCTGGCTTGGACTAGGCTCAAAAGCTTTCTACCAGCAAACACATAAGAACTACATTCACAACTAGCAGCCACGTCAAGCCAATAAGATCAACATTCGTGATGGACAAACCAAACCAATTCCAGTGGTGGTTTGGAAGTGGCTGGTGTCTCAGAGCTCTGGACATTCCTGAGTTTCATATGTAAGACTGGTGGAAGGGGCTATGCATTGAGCACTGGCAGGTTATATGAGCTCTCTCAAAGGTATTTGCTCTATGCATGGCTTGTAGTTAGGTTTGTTCACATGTTTTCTGTTCTGGAAGTTGTGAAACATGTTTCCAGTTTTGGAGGTGGCTGTACTCACCTGTAAAATGTTCTGGAATTATGACAGTCATTCTCATAGAGGTAATGGGGTTTATAGGATAATCCAAGGGAGGTGATAACTAATCAACCAGAGAGTAATAATCTTTACCTTCTAACTTCTATGATCCCTTTAACAGGAACCACTTGTTCAACTGTCAAAGTTTTTCTCTTGACTCAAGGGCCTTCACCAGCCCTGACTAGAGACTGCTACACTTTTCCCCAGAGGTGGCGCAGTATAAATGCGGAGACATACTTTATTTTACATGGATATAAATATCCCTAAATTAGGGTGTACACTTTCTTCATATAACTTTATTTGGTTGCAGAAAAGGATTGAGGGTCACAGAAGAGTATTATAAGAACTGTATCTTCAGTAGTTCATGATAGGTCCATACCTATCCATCATTTTCTGATGTTCAGTTTTTCTGACTTGAGTTCTCTGGAGCTAACCTTATAACGACACTTAGCCTATTTAAATTCTTTTTTTCCCATCTCTCTTAGATTGTGTAATTGTTTCATTCACATGAAGATGTGTCATGTCCTGAATTTTATATCCTGGAAAACATGTAGTAAGTCAAACTTGCTCAGACATGATGACACCACATAGACATGGCTGATTGGAAGAGGAGACAAACGGTTTAGTCTTAGATGTGAGATAAAAACTGGGGTTACTGGCAAGCATTAAATATTTATAAAGCAGCCAATCTTTGGTAGTCATCAGGGAGTGTTTTTGTATGAGGCATGTCAGGCTTTATAATTAGTTATGGGACTTATTATTATTTGAGTTTTTGCCATGCGATTTTCTGCCTATGAAGGGACCATTATTTTAAATGTGTAATAGGAAGAAAGAAATATTGTTTGAGAAAGTGGTCACTTTTCAGGTTTTAAACTTTTGAATAATAATTTATGTGACAGACTCAATCTAGTAGTGACTCTGAATGTTTTTAAATGACATTTTCAAGGACAGTGTTACACCAAAATAAAGATCATGAACTTTAGTGTAAGATAAAAATAATTCTAAATGTAGGTATCTTCGTCTGTCTTAAAGCTTTCTCCATTAGGAATAATAAAAACAAAATAAAAGACACAAAACAAGCCTCACATTTTCTTCTGGACAACATTGTACTTTTGATTATTAGCAGAAATGGCTTCGTTAATACTTATGGCATTTGTAAATGTAACTAAGAAAGGACTTTTTTTTTTTTTTTTTTTTTCCTGAAAGAAAGTTAATACATTACCACCCTAAGTTTCTATAAACTCTTAAGGGAGAGGAAAAGAAAAAAATCCTCCAAACCTTAATAAAAGTTCCCAGCAAAACCATTAGGGATTTCAATTATGAAGCTGTTCTCAAGACTCTTGTAAAGGTTATTTGTTGAACAATTTCTCTCTAACAGTGTATGACAAATTACTCGCTTGGCACTGTAAATGATGCACAAGCCCTCTAATTAGAATATAGCACTCGATATCTTTAAGACCTTCTAACATTTCTTAGTTAATATTATTCCTCATGAGCCTTTCAAAAGAAATGAGGACTTGTTTGTAGAGTCAAAATGGGTGATGGAGGATGGTGGACGGGGACCTTGCACAGGACTGGGAATATCCAGAAGCCACACAAAGAAAGGAAGGCTCTGACCCCAACAAGTTTTGATTGCAAAGGCGACTCTGATAACAGAGTTTTTTTTTATTATCCATTGCTTTTAGCCTTATTTACCATCAGGTTCTCTTGCCACAAGCATGCTTTTTAGTTCTGACAGCCCTGAATTATGGCCATTGTGGGATCCTATCTCATTAACTGAAATGGGAGAATAAAACATCAAACAATCATAAAAATAGTTTGGCACTGTGAAACCACTTAGGAGCAGCTGTCAAACAGGTTGGAAGATAAACTTCTAAATAAAAAGAATAGAGAGAGCTGCAGTGTCCTGCCATATGCTTCCTCGGCATTATAGACTCCTTAATAATATGAAGTGCCTGTGTTTATGCAGAATAGGCCAGACACTCCATATATGATATTGATTATGCCTTAACCCCAATTTAGTAAAGACCTACTCCTCCTTTTCCTAATCAGATATTGCAGAAGCAGTTTTCTGAAAGAAAAAAAAATGTCCCTAATGCCAAGCCATATTTTATCTGCGAAGGCTGTGGTGGGAGATAGGGCTTTGTCTTGCCTGTCATTGTGGCTAGGAGCCCAGTTTTAGGACAGCAAGGCCCCTCTGGGGCTCTTCTCCAGCAGTTTCCATCCAGCGATTCAAAAACATACATCTTTATCAAGCTGTTGTTGTCAGACAACATTAGATAATTAATAGGCCATTTGTCAGCCTGCACAAAACATGTTAAAATCCCAAACACAATCAGGATAAATATAGTTGCTTGCTCTCTGAAGGCTTTTTGTTCTGTCATGCAGCCATTGCAGGCAGATATTTGCTATTAAATGAGACTCATTATTAATCACATCTAATGTTAATTAATTAACCACCTCTGTATATTGAGGGCTCTCTGTGACTTTCAATTGTTTTAAGAAGCTAATTGGTAACTTAGCAGTTTACATCTAAGTTACTATTTCTCATTCCATTCATGTCAGGATTTTATTCGGTGAAATATATTTGTTTGCATTTGAGAAATTTCCCCTAAAAAGCCAACAGTTAAGGGTTTGTGTATAACTATGGGAGAAGTGATTAGGGAATGAAAGCTATGGAAAAATATGTAGCTGCCATTGCTTTTTCTCATGCCTAGCTTATTAAAAAAATATATATTTTTGTTATTTTCAAACCTCACAGAAAAACAGAAATATTCAAATCTAATTTTTAGTAGATGATGAAAATAAGGATGATACCCAGGGTTAGCCAAATTAGGTATTCATTCATCCACTCATTCATTCAAGAAATACATGGCAGGTATGTGTGGTCAGCTATTAGTCAATTCTAGGTCTTGTGAGAAACCTGGCCCCTCTGAAGCCAGCACAGAACTGCATTTTAGTTGTTTGAATCTGTGAGCTACTAGAAAGCAGGGACTTGACATCCATGATACACATCCCGTTTGTGTCTAGCACTGTGTTCCTTTACATGGTAGATGCTGAGTTTGTATTCCTAGAACTGAATCAACAAATTCCAATACAATGTAAATATCTTCTAAATTCTGATTGGCTCATGAAGGAAGATGTGTAATATAATTAAACAGAAATAATAATATCAACATTGATCCATGATAGATTTATGTAGTGCATTTCAGTTTACCAATGGATTTCCCATATGTTAACTTATTTAATTTTTAAAATACTAACTTATTTAATTAAAAAATTTTTAACAATCATTTTTGTCCTACAAATAAGGAAAAGGCCTGTGTTTCCTAAGCAGACTCAAGCTTGACCTCTATCACTTGGCCTTTCAAAGAAATCAGCTTTGCTCTCCCAGTCTACCAAGCCGTAGTTGGGCTTGTGGCCATGAGTTGTGATGACCTGGCTTACCAAAGCATCTGATAATATTGACTGATGTCCATTGGAAGATTTGATCCATTCAAAGTTTTTTGTTTTGTTTTTGTTTTTGTTTTTTTGTTTTTTTTATAATTGATGGCTATTGGGGAAGGACTACCTTGAGGGATCACATATATAAAAAAAACATTACTAGAGACTAGTACTTTGAGAAGAGGAATTATTTGAACATTTCATCAGATAAACAGACAAGCAGAAGTAAGGGGAAAAAAATAGTTCCCCATCTTTGTGCTTTAAATTATCAGTTAGTGGTGGGGCTTTATGCCTCAGTTTAAGGCAAACCATGTCTATTTTAAACATGCTCACAGGATAGCTTTTTTCCACGTCTATTATGAAAATATTTTTAATGTCTTCTGTAACTCTTATTCGTATGTAATTATGAATGTCTCACTAAACGATAGAAATTTTGCATAAACTGTATTTTACATAGAAATAAAAATCACAAGAATAATCTATGGTATAATACACTAAAGACACCTCTCTAAAGTGTAGCATACAAAATGTAATTTATAACATTGCTCATTGAGACCTAGAATATTTTCCCTTGCTATCTGGAACTTGTTGGAAATGGGCATAAGAAAGAATGGGAAATTTTTCCACAGTTGATGGCATGGATGGTGGAGTACCTGGAGATACATGCAGCATTAAACAAACGGGTAAACATGTAACAAGCAAACCAAAGACCCAGCAGCCAAGCCAGTTACTTTCCCTTCTCTCTATAACCACTGCAACCTCTTCACAGCTAAGATGGTTAATATTTTCGTAGTACATATTCCTATTCATTTTTACAAGTAGAGTTCCTTTTATGTATAAGACTTTTTTTTTACAGAATAATTTTTAAATTGGAAATAAGATGCTGTGCACTTGTGAATATCACATTTTGCTTTTTTGTTTTCACCATCTCAACTAAGGTCTAAATGAGAAAGAGAGAGAGAGAGAGAGAGAGAGAGAGAAGTATTTTCAGTCCAAATACATAGGGCATGAAAACCTCACACACACACGCATAGAACAACTTTAGAGCTTAAATTGCTTTTTCCCTGTTGAAGGGCTGTTGTTGAATTACATGTAGGATGGAGAAAGATGACTGAATTAAAAAAATGTCCTTTAGCTAACAAAGATCTAGATTGGAATTTAACTTGAACCAGTCTGAGTGATATTCCAGAGGCTTTTATTGCTGGAAATATTGAATGGAAAACAGTTACGCTAAGTGGAAATATTTTATATCATAGGTTGCCATACTCTAGATTATAATTATATGGCTTTTGCATTCGGTTCCCATTATGAACTTGTGAAAGATCCTTTTCTTCTTATGCAGAGTCTTGGCCTCATTTGTAATAATAGCTCCTGACGCAGAGCTTTTGTGAAAGTCTCTGCTTTTACTTTTTTAAGGTAAACTCAGTGGTATGTATAAGGAAGTAGGGAGATTGGCCACGTTGACTAAATCCATTGTCAGGATCTGTGTGTTTTCATGCTCTCTCTGAGGTAAAAAATGAAGGCTCCCTTCAAGAGAACACAGCGTGACTACTCCAACAGCGTGACTACTCCAACTGTCTTCTCTGGCCTCTTTTTTTGTCATTTTTTTTTTGTTTTGTTTTGTCCTGAAGATGTAAGCTGCTGTTGTCTAGAGGGAGAGGAAAAGGTTTTTCCTAGGGATGTTAATTTCAAGGCTGAGTAGTTTCCAGTCACTAGGCCTTGCTGGAAGTTTCCTTCAAGATTTGCCTGGAGGCAGCAGGGGCCTATTTGTCTCACCTGCAAGGAACATGGCCTTAAAAAAAAAAATAACAAGAACTTTTGGAAGCTTTTTAAATTAGCACCTTAGAGTCTTTGGTTTTAGACTGCTTATTTGTTAATTCTTGTGGCGATTTTCTTCCTGGTGCTGTGTGTTTAAAGTATTAAATCGTGAACTTCCCATACTGTCTTCAAAGCTTTTTACTCAAGGGGCCAAATAGGTTTATGTTAGTGTCTTGAGCATGACACATAATTCAGAAATAATATTTGTTCTGGCATAGCTTAATAACTATAAAATTGAGATGCAAACCAGAAAAAATTTCTTTAAAGTCCATAATGCCATTTTAGAGGGAAATAGTCTTTATTCCTTAGACAGAGTAAGAAGCTGCTCTTGTCCAAATTATGAGTTGTGAAACCTTCAGACATAAAAGAAAGCAAAATTGTTGAAATGTTATTGGGACATAACTTTTCTCCCCAGTGTTTCTTTGTTGTGGAAAGAATAAGGAAAAATAAAACAGCAGCAATCTTTCTACAATATTCTTACAGAGAAAAAGAATTAGAGGGAATTTGCTACCCAAGTTTACACCTGCTTTGCTCTTCTTTGGTCTCCAGTTTGACACCATTAAGGAAAGTGAGGATTTCAGCCAATCACAGCTGATGGTTTCATTGTATTTCTTTTTTTCTGATGGCATAACATCCTATATTTCTTTACATATTATCTCAGACATACATGCATGTTGTTGGATAATGAGATATTCAACATAGCTTAAATAACCCCCCACCCCACCAAATTATTAAGCTATTTCAAAACAAGAAATAATGCTGAGGGAAAATTTGTATTAGCTTGATTGATTATCTTATTTTAATCCATATTAAAGCTTTAAGTCTCTAGGCGTGGCTCTTTACTTCTAACACCTCATAAATTATAGCTATAATGAAGCAGTCATTTATCCTGAGCTGATGATAAATGGCTTGCCCTAGGAGGAACTAAAGAATAGGCAAGTAGATCATTTTCATATTTGGTGAAAACAATATTAAGTACCCAGACCTCAGTGATTGCCCTAATAAATGAATAATCTGAGGTGAGGGGCTTGGCAGTCAGTGTAAAAAATAACCTGAGCTTTCTCTGTCATTTGTCAGGCTTTGCTATGACAGCATGCATTATGGGTAAATGAGCAATCAGCAAGAACTATGTTATGGCTGGGATGTTTTTGAGAAATTTATCATATGCATTGCTTAGTACCTTAAGACCTTAAGGCTTAATGGCTATAGTGCATGACTGCAAGTGAGCACAGTTCCTATTTACCATGGTATGCTTCATTTGTGCTCCATCTCTCACCTTAAAGAAAGAAAAGACCTTTCATGATTGAGCTTCATTTGGCTTTGCTTTTAAAACTTTAAGGTCTATATATGATGTTCTCTCTGTTGACAGATACTACTCCTGTTAGATTGGCTAAAGGAGATTTTGGAGACGTGATTTCAAATAAAATTTTAGGGTCAAAAATTTATCATTGTATGGAGGTGTCAAAGTCTGGATTCCAGTGTACTTGAAGCCAAATGTATTATGGAAAGTGACATTACTTCCTTATAATAGTATTAAATATTTAATGGTACTTAAGAATTAAATGATTTTCCACCCTCCTCAAACCACCGAACAGTTGATCCCTTTCATTTATTATGGAATTGGAAATAACGAAGAGTAGTTGAGATGTGAATACTTCACTGGAATTATGCAATGTGTTATGACAATGTCTGACTCATTGCGATTTGCTGCCATATGTAGTGAAAAAGGAAACTAGGAGGCAAACTCCTCTTTCCAGGCCAGGGGTCTCACGTGCACACTCCTGTGGATGCTATTCTAAAATATTTGATTAAAGAGAATGTGTCTTTACCAGTACCTCTCCTGCCATAATATCCCAACTTTACAGGTGCCTTTGAAGTTAGATGCACACCAAATTAAAAATCTGGCTTTTCCTAGTTGGATAAATTTGTTTATTAGTTACTCTGAACATCATTTTACTACTGTGTAAAATGGTGAAAACACTCTTGAGGGATTGTTGTGTGGCACAAATGAGATAATGTATAGAAGATGCTTAGCATATGATGGGTGACCTATACATAAATACTAAGTTAGTTCTATATCTTCTTAAAATCCTGGTCAGGCACCTAAGAATTCTCAAAGTGTGTAACATGAGTGGCATTTTACAAGATATGGTAGCAAGGCTAGTTGCTTGGTATATTAGATCAAGGAGCTCATGAGACAAATTCAATTACATGAAAACAGTTTTTGAATGTCTACTGTAGGTCAGGTTCCAGTGATGACCTAAGGATCACCTCACCATTGGTCACCATCATCACCATAATAGCTTCTAATTTCTCCCCTCTCCTAAATCTCATCCATAGCAGTTTCTAGTTAAATTCCAGACTACAGATCTGATCACACCATGACTCCTAGTTGCCCAGCCATTTAGCACCAAAAACAAGGGTTTAAATAATATACTTCCAACATATCATTTCAGCTTCATATCTTGCCTCCTCTTTTATGCCTATATTCCAGCTATGCAGAGCTACTCACCAGTCTTTCAATTTGTAGGTCACATTTGTGCTTTTTCTTTGCCTAGAATGTACTTCCTTCCACTCAACTGTCTTGGCATGGCCAAATCCTCATTTGAGATGTATTTCAAATTTGAACTCTGATGTGTAGCCTTTCCCATCTTTCCAGGTTGAGACGGTTTCTTCCTCTGTTTCCTGAATACTTTGTGTATAATAAACTACTCCTCATGTTGTGCTGTAAACATCTGTTTGTGTGCTCTGCTTCCCACTGTGGACTCCTTGAAGACACTTACAGAGTCGACATTTTTACTTCTAGAAATGAATATGGTACCTGGAACACAGTAGACACTTTTATAAAGGTACTTTGTAAACGTAAGAATTAGTGAGAAAGGTATGATTCTGCCTTTCTTTGGACATCTCAAACTCAGAGTCAGAAAAGTTCTCGGTGGGGGATCTTAACCTACAGAACCCCACACCCTGCATTATTCATCAGTTCCCTCCCCCAGTCAACTAAAATCTACAAAACGCCTGCTTCGCCTGGCTGCCTTCTGGCTACTGAATGAGAAGGTGAATTTTATAGGAAGGTAACATAGAAGAAAGAGGTGGAGCAGGAGAACTCTAGGGAATGGGTGACAGAGGGCACCAATAAGACTTAATTCTTCTGCCCTTGGGAATTGTAGACATCTTCACAAGGGATCAAGAAACTGAGTGGTTCAGAGCAATTTCCTTTACATCTCAAGGATGAGGAAGCCTTTAACTAATGTAGAATCTTCTAGATTGCAGGTAAAATGAAGGAGTTGGATTTCAATATTTTACAATGAGGATCCCTTTTCATAACATAAAATAATTCGTAGACCTTTAAGTATTTACTGGTTGACAAAATTATACTGAAAAAAATAACTGAAAATTCAGTAACAGTTAATTAATTTTCCACTTAGTGAATCACAATGGCATGTGCAGGGAGCGCCTAAAGCTTGGTGCACCCCTGAACCAGCCATCCTGATAGGGATGAGGGCAGTAGTACTGCATAGTCATTAAGAGTATGGGCTTTTGAATCAGCTAGACTTGGGTTCAAATCCTGGTTCTGAAACCAGGTATATGATCATGAGAAGCTCTCTCAGTCTTAATTTCCTTATCTGAAAAAACAGTAATATTGACCTCATAGTGGGTGCTGGTGTGGGATTTAAGATAATAAAGGTAGATAAAGATAACGCACAACACACAGAACTACTACCCACTTAATTATCAGGAATGGGAGGGTAGCTTAGCAAGTTCTGTGATGTAAACTCAGGGCAAGGTGGCTCTGTGGAAGATTAGGCTTACTTGTGTAGAGTAGAGAGTGTCTGTATTAGTTTGGTTTTATGCTGCTGATAAAGACATACTCAAGACTAGGAAGGAAAAACAGTTTAATTGGCCTCCTACATGGCTGGGGAGGCCTTAGAATCATGGCAGGGGTGAAAGGCACTTCTTACATGGCAGTGGCAAGAGAAAATGAGGAAGAAGCAAAAGCAGAAACCTCTGATAAACCCATTAGATCTTGTGAGACGTATTCACCATCACGAGAATAGCAAGGGAAAGACCACCCCCGTGATTCAATTACCTCCCCCCGGTCTCTCCCACAACACGTGGGAATTCTAAGAGATACAATTCAAGTTGAGATTTGGGTGGGGACACAGCCAAACCATATCATTCCACCCGTGTCCCCTCCAAATCTCATGTCTTCACATTTCAAAACCAATCATGTCTTCTCAACGGTCCCCCAATGTCTTAACTAATTTCAGCATTAACTCAAAAGTCCACAGTCCAAAGTCTCATCTGAAACAAGGCAAGTCCCTTTCACCTATGAGTCTGTAAAACAAAAAACAGCCTAGTTGCTTCCTAGATACAATAGGGGTACAGGTATTGGGTGAATACAGCCATTCCAAATGGGAGAAATTGGCCAAAACAAAGGGGTTACAGGGCCCATGCAAGTCCAAAATCCAGTGGGGTATTCAAAATTAAAGCTCCAAAGTGATCTCCTTTGACTCCTGGTCTCACATCCAGGTTACACTGATGCAAGAGGGGTTCCCATGGTCTTGGGCACCTCTGCCCCTGTGGCTTTGCAGGGTAGGGCCTCTCTCTTGACTGCTTTTATAGGCTGGCACTGATTGTCTGCAGCTTTTCCAGGTGCACAGGACAAGCTGTCGGTGGATCTACCATTCTGGAGTCTGGAGGATGGTGGTCCTCTTCTCACAGCTCTACTAGACAGTGTCCCAGTAGGGACTCTGTGTGGGGGCTCTGACCCCACACTTCCTTACCACACTGCCCTAGCAGAGGTTCTCCATGAGGGCCCTGCCCTTGCAGCAAACTTTTGCCTGGGCATCCAGGCATTTCCATACATCTTCTAAAATCTAGGTGGAGATTCGCAAACCTCAATTAGTGACTTCTGTGCACTCACAGGCTCAACGCCATGTGGAAGCTGCCAAGACTTGGGGCTTCCACCCTCTGAAGCCACAGCCTGAGCTCTACGTTTGTCCCTTTCAGCCATGGCTGGAGTGGCTTGGACACAGGTCACCAAATTCCTAGGCTGCACACAGCATGAGGATCCCGGGCCTACCCACAAAACCACTTTTTCCTCCTGGGCCTCCATGCCTGTGATGGGAGGGGCTGCCAAGAAGGTCTCTGACATGGCCTGGTTACATTTTCCCCATGGTCTTGCTACTTATGCAAATTTCTTCTGTTGGCTTGAGTTTCTCCTCAAAAAATGGGTTTTTCTTTTCTACTGCATCATCAGGCTGCAACTTTTCTGACTTTTATGCTCCGTTTCCCTTTTAAAATGGAATGCTTTTAACAGTGCCCAAGTCACCTCTTGAATGCTTTTCTGCTTACAAATTTCTTCTGCCAGATACCCTAAATCATCTCTCTCAAGTTCAAAGTTCCACAAATCTCTAGGACAGGGGCAAAATGCCTCCAGTCTCTTTGCTAAAACATAGTAAGAGTCACCTTTGCTCCAGTTTCCAACAAGTTCCTCATCTCCATCTGAGACCACCTCAGTCTGGACCTTATTGTTCACTATCAGCATTTTTATCAAAGCCATTCAACAAGTCTCTAGGAGGTTCCAAGCTTTCCCACATTTTCCCATCTTCTTCTGAGCCCTCCAAACTGTTCCAACATCTGCGTGTTACCCAGTTCCAAAGTCACTTCTATGTTATCGGGTATCTTTTCAGCAACACCCCACTCTACTGGTACCAATTTACTTGCTTTCATGCTGCTGATAAAGACATACCGGAGACTGGGAAGAAAAAAAGGTTTAATTGAACTTACAGTTCCACATGACTGGGGAGACCTCTGAATCATGGTGGCAGCAAGAGAAAATGAGAAAGAGGCAAAAACAGAAACCCCTGATAAACCCATCAGATCTCGTGACACTTACTCACTATCACGAGAATAGCACGGGAAGGACCAGCCCCCATCATTCAATTACCACCGCCTGGGTTCCTCCCACAACGTGTGGGAATTCTGGGAGATACCATTCAAGTGGAGATTTGGGTGGGTACACAGCCAAACCATATCTGTGTTGCTCATTAAAGTCTGAAGGGGCGTGTCTTAAAAATCTGTGACGAGAAGGATGGACTGTGTTGTGACACATCTGGTAAAGGCTTTCAGGTATCTTCCTTGATATGAGAACTGAGAGTCCTCATAAGATTTGAGAGTAAGGGTGACAAGATCAAAATGATACTTCAGGAAGTATGAAAAAGATTTGAAAGCAGATGGTATGAGATACAGGGCAAAGGATAACTTAAACACGTTTCCAAAGTTATCGGCTATCAGTACGAAGAAAGAGCCACGTGATGCGGTTATGAGAAACTTATGAAAGAGTGAGTTTGGGGGTGAAAATGTGGGGATTATAAGAAATTCTCTATTTAGTGGGATTTAATGTGAAAAGGCCTCACAGACCTCAAGAGAGCGGAGGAGCCAGAGCTAACTATCTAGTACTGAGAGTCCTCTTCTGTCCTCGGAGAGAACTGAAACAGTTGTTCAGAGTAGCTGGACTTTTCCCTGTGCTCCTCAGGGAGGGACTGCTAAAATAAAAGCCTAAACTGAGCTCTGCTGGGTTTTCAGATGAGCAGTGAAATCAGCAGATCCAGCACTGTCAGTGAGAAACAACGGAAGAGTGTGGAGAGGAGATGAGCCTGTTCAAATAGGAGAATGAAGAATAAAAGAAATGCCATGGGATTGGGTAAGATGGAGGCTGTTGGCAAAGTGAGAGAAGGGCTTTTCATGGAATGATGAGAACAGAAGACAGGTTAAAGCCTTAGTTACCTGAGGGCGGATACAGAAGGCATTCTGTTTTTTGTTTTGTTTCCGTGCTTCTTAACACTGTGATTGGTTCCTAGGATGCTCAAAGATATTACAATATAAACATGGGTATTTAATGCAAACCTATTTCATAGATCACAATAGGTCTTGGGGGAGATTGGGGCTACATTTCTTCCCCCTTCCCTTCCTCCCACAGAGAGTAGTGCAGTGCCTTAAACACCACAATAGTTACACCGTAAATATTTTATGACTGAGTGAAGGTAAAGGAGGGACTTAATGTGAGGGGCATGAATGGAATCTTTGATGGTGGCATTTGGAAGAGAGTCAAGGAGCTTGCTCACAGGGAAGAGACTCCACTGGAATTTCCATTTGCAATATATTCTTTTCCATGGGATACCAAAGAATTTCAAAGCAGATTGGAAGGAGAGAAATCCCAGAACTGGGATTTTTTTTTTTTTTTTTTTTGACACTGTGGTGGAATAAATCCTCTTTCAAGGGGTTTATTCACTGAAATTCAGCAGATACTGAGCACCTATCGGGTGCTAGACACTGAACTAGGTTCCGTGAAAATGTTGAAAAGAATACAGACCTCCAGTCAAATGACTGTAATACAAAGCAATGTATTAGGGCTATAAAGATACTACTCCATTTGACCAATTCTGCATTCAGGGTCAAAAACTGTAAAAAGAAAAAAATGTGAAAACCTCATCGATGGTGGTGTTTCCAAAGTTGTGGGGCACCTTGAGTCCAGTAGTGGAAAAGAGACCACAAAAACTGTTTCTGTGCCTTCATCTGCAATAGAAAACTCTTCTCACTTATTTGTTTTGCCTGTTTGGCTCTTTTGATGTCTTTATTCTTCCACTAAAAGTTAGTGGTCACCATCTCTACAATCTCCTAAATATATGATTCTTTGACATGAAACATCTGAAGCTTCCTTTCCCAGCATAGAAGAGATTACATTAGTATACCCACCTAATTGGGATGCTTACCTGCCTAGTCACTACGGACATTTTTATGTTGTTACTAGCAACCTCTTATGTTTTCTGTGCTTACTAGAAAATAAAAGCAGAATATTAAAATGCTCTGATTCGTACTTTAATGGCATATAGAAGTTACTCATAAGAAGTGTAACACAAGCCTGGGCAAGGTGGCTTACACCTTAATCCCAGCACTTCGGGAGGCTGAGGTAGGCAGATCATCTGAGGTCAGGAGTTCGAGACCAGCCTGGCCAACATGGTGAAACCCCGCCTCTACTAAAAATGCACGCCTGTAGTCCCAGGTACTCAGGAGGCTCAGGCAGGAGAATGGCGTGAACCCAGGAGGTGGAGGTTGCAGTGAACCAAGATCGTGTCACTGCACTACAGCCTGGCCAATGTATTGAAACTCTGATTACTAAAAATACAAAAATTGACTGGATATGGTGGCTTGCGCCTGTAATCCCAGCACTTTTGGAGGCTGAAGTGGGTTGATCAGCTGAGGTCAGGAGTCTGAGACCAGCTTGGCCAAAATGGTGAAACCCTGTCTCTACTAAAAATACAAAAATTAGCTGGGTGTGGTGGCACGTACCTATAATCCAGCTACTCGGGAGGCTGAGGTAGGAGAATCGCTTGAACCTGGGAGGTGGAGGTTGCAGTGAGCTGAGATTGTGCCACTGCACTCTGGCCTGGGCAACAGGGAGAGACTCCATCTCAAAACAAAACAAAACCAAACATTAGCCAGACATGGTGGTGGGCACCTGTAATCTCAGCTACTCAGGAGGCTGAGGCAGGAGAATCACTTGAACCCGGGAGGTGGAGGTTGCAGTGCACCGAGATTGCACCATTGCACTCCAGCCTGGGTGACAGAGCAAGACTCTGTTTTTTGTTTTTTTGTTTTGTTTTTAAAAAAACAAAAAGAAGAGAAGAAGAAGTGTAACACAGCTAAAAAAGCATCTTTTATTTCTGATATTCCCATCTGCCAAAAAATTTATGCATATTTGACATAATTGCAGACAAGTTCATTGTAACAACTAAAGTCTTTCTACATGCACATAATACCATGGTGTTATCTGAGATTTGAGATGTTATACATCTCTAATTTGCTAAGGAAATGTAAAATGAACACTCTTCTGTCTCCTATAGGTCTTTCTATTTTTTGATAAAGATAGAGTTATTGGGTTTGGTGAAATGGACATATGCTTACTAGTATATGTCAGTGAATGTGCTAACAGGCTTGTACTGGTTCAGAGTTTTAAAAACACCACATGTTCTCACTCATAGGTGGGAACTGAACAATGAGATCACTTGGACTCGGGAAGGGGAACATCACACACCGGGGCCTATCATGGGGAGGGGGGAGCGGGGAGGGATTGCATTGGGAGTTATACCTGATGTAAATGACGACTTGATGGGTGCTGACGAGTTGATGGGTGCAGCACAGCAACATGGCACAAGTATACATATGTAACAAACCTGCACGTTATGCACATGTACCCTAGAACTTAAAGTATAATAATAATAATAAAATAATAATAATAATAATAAATAAATAAATGGGTATGATTCAAATATTTAAGTTGCTATATACACTCAAAGTATTGCTTGGTGACAGAGGTTATTATTATTGTAAAATTTTTCATTTGTTACAAAATCTTTGTCATACAACACAGAAACATGAATATCTTGGTTGCACTGCTTTAGAGATGAAGGTTCTGTCCAAGGCACCAATGGCTTGAATTTCTCCTGGAGAGCCGTGGACTCTGTCTGTCCACTCAGCTCAGGCTGAGCTGTCACATCAGCCAGTTTGGGAAATGGCTGCATGTGTATCTACGCAGGCTGCCCAGAGCAATGCCCAGGATTATTAGACTCACTGTTGTCTATATTCCTTATGTCAGTGCAGTTTCTGCTCCTTGAGATTATTTAAACTATTTGGGAAATCACTTGTGCACCTAAGGTATGGTCAGCTCTGCAGATAGGAGGATCAGCTGACCTCTATGCCTTTAACGAGATGAAATTTTCTCAATGATCCTGGTATTTAATCCTTAGTAGACCACCAAGCATGAATCTCTTTTCTTATCCAGAGGTAATTACTTGACCCTTGGGTCTGGGGTGAGCTGTCTAAACTGGTGGAGAGAAGAGTCTAGTTGTGTTTAATTTCTCATCTCCCCCTCCTAACATCACCAATATGAAGGGGAAAGAGTTGTTTCCTTCAGAAGCTTTGGAGGGCATATGGTTTATCCCTAAAAAGATGAGCAATGATAACAGGTCTCATTACAAGTGTGACAATTGTAACTTGACATAAAATAATCCAACCCTTGTCAATTCACTCAATTGCAAACTATTTAGAGTGTCATCTTCCCCCACCCCAACCCCACTCCCTCCTCCCACCCCATCCCCAACCCTTCCAGCACCTTACATGCCAACAGGCTTCCATCTTCCTTCAATTCCTTGGTCATTGGGTTTCCCTTGCCTGGAATGCTTTTCTTGGACCTCCACTTGGCAAATTTTACTTATCTTTCAAGCCTTCCTCCATGAAACCTTCCTTGGCCCCAGCGTGGGCTCCACAACCCCTCTGTTTTTATTCTCTGTCTATTAAAGCATTTAGCATTTCAACAAGAAGGCTTCCCAACAAGATTGTGAGCTGTGTACAGCCAAGCAAAATTTTCTTAATTATTGTTATTTTATCATATAATTCTTGATATATTGAAAAGAATATGTATATACATATAAAACAACATATGTGATATATGTAGAAGTAATGGAATGTAAAAATAAAATGAACACCTGTGAACTCACTACATAACTCAGGAAGTAGAACACAACCAAATTATTTTCTCTCTCTATGTGCATTTTCCCTATTTCATTCTTCTACCTTACTCTAGAAGTGAGCCTTCCTCTGAACTTTACTTTTATCATTCTTCTACTTTAAAAAATGGTTTTATTGCTTATGTATGTATTACCAAACAATATATTGTTTGGCTTTGCTTGTTTTTGAGTTAGAAATTTTTTCCTGGGTCTTGCTTTTCTACATGCAATATTTTGTTTCCAAGATTCACCCATGTTATTCATTTTCACAGTTGTATAATATTTCATTCTGTGCCTATACCACTGTTTATTTATTCATTTTCTTGTGGCTATGTCTTTTGGGTTTGCAGTTTTTCATATAAGGAATGTGGACAAGAACAGCCTCATACATGTCTTCTAGTATGTACATACAAGACTGGAATTGGTATGTCAGGGATATAGCGCAAGATAGTACAATATTGTTTGGAAGTAATTGTGCCAATTTACATACACACACCAGCAATGTGCAAGAGTTTCTGCATTCTTCACATATTTATACTGCTTGGTATTATCCTATTTGCCAATCTAGGAGATGTAAAATACTATCTCATTGTAGCCTTAATTTGTATTTGATTTCACATGTTTGTGGATCTTTTGGGTTTCCTATTTAGTGAAATCCTGTTTATGTTTATGGCCTATTTTAACATTGGGTTTTTGTTTTAGTCTTATTTATTTTAGAAGTTTCTTTTATATTCTGGATACTAATCCTTAGCTAATTATATATATATTTAAATATCTTTCCTAGTTTGTAGCTTGTCTTTTCTTTCCTTATGCTATCTCTAAATGAACAGAAGGTCTTATTTTAATGTAGTCTGTTTTATCAGTCTTTGCTTTTATGGCTAGTAATTTGTAGGTCTTGCTTGAGATTGTTTTTAATTTATGTTTTAATCTCTGCCCCAGCACCCAACCTAGATTCACAATTACAGTAAATTTTGGTTGAAAATAATGAATTAATAAATACTACGGACAGAAGATTAATAAAAAATTATTTTATTTGCCAAGCACACATGGTTTTAAATGTTTGGATTGAACACTGCATATTGGAACAAGAAAACCCGATAGTACCTGAAACATTCCTTCACATGTTGGCTGTGGCCAGCTCTATGGCCAGTTAGTACCCCATCCATATCCCTTTACCATTTCTGTGCATCCTCGCATGACTTCCAAATGCTTTGACTGAGGCTGCCCAGCCTGAGCATGGGGCAAGTCAGAAGTGTGAGGAATTACATCCCCTGGGATAAGCTCTCAACAAATGACTGATGGGAATCAGTGGATAAAACCCCAGATCCCTCACCTCAGCTGTGCTGATCTAGAGTTCCCCAGTGCTAACTTGGTTGATAGCATACCCTTTGTTGACTTCTGGCCCTTCTCTGTCTCACTGTCAACTCCTTTAACCCATCCTTCTTGGGACCACCTCTGAAATAAACTATGGACTCTTGAACCATTGTCTCAGGGTCTGCTGGTGCAATTAAGAATGTTTGAATGTCAAATTTTGACTGAGAAACTTGAATACTTATGATTTAGGATTGAATATTTAAAAAAACCCCAAAATATTCTTATTGTTATCCTGTAATTGGGCAGCTATTACTGGGTGAAGCACAGAGTGAGAAGGTGTATAGTTTAGGGATAAAGTCTGTGGGCTCTAGAGCTAGACAATCAGGGTTTGAATTATGGCTTTTTAAAAATGATTTATTCTTTTTCCTAATATTACTGCTTCAATTTCCTTACATGTAAAATGGGGATGAGAGTAATATCTACCTCATGGGCTACTATGAGGATTAAATGAGTTAATATATGCAGAGTGCTAAAACTAGTGTTTGGCTCATGGTTGTGTCATATACTTTCCTGGAGCCATTGAATAATAAAACATCCCTTGATACATTTTAGGAGGATGAGATATTTATGCATTTCTTGTCACTCTATATATGACATTGCAATTAGGCTCTGCTAAAAGTTTAGGAAGTCTGGTCCAGCCATTCAAAAATAATTTTCTAATTGGTTTAAGGAAAAAGTTCTAATCTGTGTTGAACTCTACTTTGAGACTATAATGGATCCCCCATTAGCTCCTGGAGAGAAGGAAAAATGCCATATGAAAACAGGTTTCTCTATAAATCTATACTTTTCACTTTTCTTTAACTCAAGAATAGTTTTACCCTTATTTGCTGGGTGTTACAGGTGGACAAGAGGGAAATATATAAAGAAGGTTTTTGTCTCCAAGAATTACATTCCAAAAAGTTTGACTCTCTTAAATGGAGAGAGTTGTAATTTGAATCTTTGTGATTATCAAAGAAGGTGCTTTCATGAATATTTTGTTAACTAATCTTGGATATTCTATCAGTGGATCTGGTTTGAGTTCCCTAAACTTTTCTCTTCTTATGACTAATAATTGCAAAAAAGTTAATATTTGGATGTCTCCTACCTTTAACAATAAAACTTTCTCTAGAGAAACTAGGCTTTATCAGCGACCCAATTTAATAGATTGATTCTAGTTAACCAATATATTTTCCTTGCATTTCAAAGTATTTGGGACACAGCTTAGTTCAATGGCAAGTTAACTGGATTTGAAGCCAGAAGATCTGGTATTGTCCACCCCCTAATTAGATTTATGACAGTAGAGAATGTTAATTTAATATTGTAAGCCTTGGTTTCCTTATCTGGGAGATGGGGAAAATAATGAAATCTAGTTAAACGGAGCTGTGTGAATCATAAAGTGAAATACAAAACTCTAATTGGTTCATAAAATATTTTATTTTACCCATGAGGCTTTTAAAGTACTCTGAAATTATTTTTTGCTATAGCAAAATAACTTCTTTATATTTTTTTCCCTTATATTCTCTGTGATTCCGGAAAGAAAATTATCCTTAAAATATTTTTTTTCTTTTTTTTCCCTCCCTCCCTCCCTCCCTCCCTTCCTTCCCTCCCTCCCTCCTTCCCTCCTTCCCTCCTTCCTTCCTTCCTTCCTTCCTTCCTTCCTTCCTTCCTTCCTTCCTTCCTTCCTTCCTTCCTTCCTTCCTTCCTTTCTCTCTCTCTCTCTCTCTCTTTCTTTCAGATGGAGTCTCGCTCTGTGGCCCAGGCTGGAGTGCAGTGGCGCAGCTCACTGCAGCTTCTGCCTCTCAGGTTCATGCCATTCTCCTGCCTCAGCCTCCCCAGCAGCTGGGACTACAGGCACCTGCCACCACGCCCGGCTAATTTTTTTTTTTTTTTGTATTTTTTAGTAGAGACGAGGTTTCACGGTGTTAGACAAGATGGTCTTGATCTCTTGACCTTGTGATCTGCCCACCTCGGCCTCCCAAAGTGCTGGGATTACAAGCGTGAGCCACCGTGCCTGGCTATTTTTTTCCAATGAATGAAATAATCTTGTTATGTCGTCCAAACTCAAGTATTTTCAGTTGTATTGATTTGGACTCTTTAGTCAAAACATAAAATTTTATTGAGAAAAAAAAATTTCCAAAAATTATTAATATTCCTAATCCAGAGTCATTTGTTTTTCAATATAAATAATATTGAATATTTATCCAATTCAGTCAGTCTAACATGTAGTTATTGAGCCCTAATTATGTGTTAGTTACAGTATTAGGCACTGAAAAGTGGTTTTGTGTTTTTTTTTGTCAACATAGTATCAATGTCAAAAGAGAAAACTATAATTTCACCATTAATCTTGCTAATCCAAATTGTATTGAAGAAACTGACATGTAGAAAAGCCATTTAGGTGCCTCACACCTGTAATCCCAGCAATTTGGGAGGCTAAAGCAGGCAGATCACCTGAGGTCGGGAATTTGAGACCAGCCTGACCAACATGGAGAAACCCTGTCTCTACTAAAAATACAAAATTAGCCGGGTGTGGTGGTGCATACCTGTAATCCCAGCTACTCGGGAGGCTGAGGCAGCGGAATCGCTTGAACCCAGGAGGCGGAGGTTGTGGTGAGCCGAGTTCGCGCCATTGCACTCTAACCGGGCAACAAGAGCGAAACTCTGTCTCAAAAGAAAAGGAAAAGCCATTTAGCTAGAATTTCCCTTTTTTGCATCATAGACGCAGAACCAATTGCAAAACATAAGCACAATGTGATATTTCTTCCTCAGCTATGTAAACAAAGACATGCATACAAATAAGGGGATATGGATCTTCTTACCATATTCAGAAATAGCCAGTTGTAGTCTGTTTTTTATGTCAACATATTGTGAAAGATAATTGAAATTCCAGCAAGTGCCTATGTTATTAACAGTGGAGCTGATGCCATTATAATCTTGTTAACATCCAGACAAATACAGCCAGATACATTGAAGAATGATCAAGTGTTGTAACCCACTGTAGTGCTTAATAATGTTACCATTTTGGTCCATTATTGGAATATTGTATCTGCTTGAATTAATGTTTATAATGGCACTTTACTGCTATTGTCTGCTTGTTTTTCTGCTGATTTATGTGGTTATTAGACTGAATGCAATTTATGTTGAATTTTTTTCAAGAAATGCAGTTTAGCAGAAGCACAAGTCCTTCTAAATAAACTGAATTAAGAAATCAAAGCTACAGAAGACACTAGTTTTGGCCCTCTAATTGTCTACAGCAAGAAAATATATATTTTAAAAGGAAATATGAGTTCACAAGAAGATAAATAGACACATAATCCAGAGGCCAGTTGCTGGCAGAATTTCTTAGTTTGATGTGACTCTCTTTTTGACAGTTCTCCTAAGGTAGGTTATTTTGGAGAAAACATATGTTTCCATTTTCTCTCCCTCTGCTTCCCTTTGAGTCCCCAGGCTCCACTAGGGTCACAGAAACATTAAGGCTTTTGTCACTGTGATTAATAGCTCTTAAGATCATCTTTAATTCACTCACTAATGACTGAGGGTCTTTCTGCTCTCCAAGTAATCGGGTGATGTATGAGCCGATAGTACACCTTGTGGCAGAGGTGAAAATCATTCAGGCAATGCAAATATTGTCACGGGAACAAATGTTTTCCCTGTTAATAAAAATTAATGAATTCTACCCAGGAGCTAGTTAAGGAAGCTGTGGCGAAGGAAATCCAAACACAAATAACTTCTTACTGTTAAAGTCACTTACGCATCCTTTCTAGATACAGAAAAAGACTATCATTGCTGCATATTTCCATAAGAGATGAAATAATGAAAAACTATAGAAATGCACTATGTCGTTTTAAAATTATCTTTCTCAGGTTCTTAAGTGTATTTAAAATTGTGAACTTTGGCATCTTATTTGTTTTAACCTTGGTTAAACTACAGGCTTCCCGTTCTGTACTAGCCTAATGAATACATTCCTCTTTTCATAGCCTAGTTAGGACCAAGAATTATAGTGGTCAGGGTTTATAACTATAAAATGATGTAATGAAGTTTAAATTTGAAAAACTCCTTGTAACACATCATAAAAGATTGATGAAACAGACTGGAGATTAATAAGTGGTTCGAATAGTTTTGAGAGAAAAAACAACAAAAACATTTGTTAACTCTATCATTATATTTATTGAATTCTTTAAAAATAAAAACATCTCTCTTAAAAAATTACCCCACATCATTAAAGCTTTTTCCTTACTGCATCTGCCTCAACCCCAGTTCATTTTGTACGACAATAAATGTACAATGTTGTGAGGTGTGCCTGCTCTTTATGTGCAGACACTTGCTATAGAACTAAATCTGCTCTTTTTGTTTCATTTTGATAGCCCATGATTCTTTCTTCTAATGACCAAAATTCATTGTCCGAATGGAATAAATATTTCTGAAATAGCTCCCAGGCCTTCCCCTATCATTTACATCTTAGAACAAAACAAAAAACAAACAAACAAAAAAACCAAAAAAAGAAAAAACAGTAAACTTTTAAACGACATCATTTTACCTCTCCACAGTGCTTATCTACAAAGGAACATATTACTGAGGAGGAAAAAGCTCAACTTGTTACTATTATTTCTGGTAGGCACCCAAGGAGAGTAGCTAATTTGTTCTTCATCAATGCCAAGGACAAATTAAAACAAAAAACCTAACTGAGTTTTGCATTTGTATGTGTTTGCTTCTAAAGTATGCTTATTTTCCCCAGAATGTTCAAACGAAAACATAAAAAATTTGACTGTATATTTGTTTAGTATTTCAGAATCTATTTACACAATTTTTAAATTAACTGAATTTTAAAATTATGGAAGGACATGTGATATTCATTATCTAAATAAACTAAATTTGAAAAATACTAAAGGAAACATAACCTTAATTATCAATTACATTTTGACACTTGGAGAATGGGTAAAATTAAAGAGACAATTTCTGCCACCCCCCCATTATTAGGAATAAACCCATTTTTTTTTTCCCAGATGAATTCAGATAACAGCTCTCCTATGTTGAACTTGGAAGTAGGATTTTTCTCTAGATAGGTGCTTCTCCAAATGTGGTCTTTGAATCTCCTGCGTTCAAACATTTGAAAGGTCTCACGCTACAGTCACAATAAATCTCTGGGGACAAACCCTGTGTATTTGCATTTTTAATAAGCGCCCTAGATGATTTTTTCTACAAAGTTTAAAAACTACTGCTCTCTTCGCTGGGCGTGGTGGCTCACGCCTGTAATCCCAGCACTTTGGGAGGCCAAGGCAGGTGGATCACCTGAGGTCGGGAGTTCAAGACCAGCCTGGCCAACATGGAGAAACCCCATCTCTACTAAAAATACAAAATTAGCCAGGGTGGTGGCGCATGCCTGTAATCCCAGCTACTCGGGAGGCTGAGGCAGGAGAATCGCTTGAACCTGGGAGGCGGAGGTTGAGGTGAGCCGAGATCACGCCATTGCACTACAGCCTGGGCAACAAAAGCGAAACTCTGTCTCAAAAAAAAAAAAAAAAAAAAAAAAACTACTGCTCTCAACGTTATTCAAAAAAATTTTCTTCCTTCCTTCCTTCCTTCCTTCCTTCCTTCCTTCCTTCCTTCCTTCCTTCCTTCCTTCCTTTCTCTCTCTCTCTTTCTTTCTTTCTTTCTTTTATTTTCTTTCTCTCTTTCTTCCTTTCTTCCTCTTTTCTTTCTTCTGTTCTTTCTTTTTCTTTCCCTCCCTCCCTTCCTTCCTTCCTTCCTTCCTTCCTTCCTTCCTTCCTTCCTTCCTTCCTTCCTTCCTTCCTTCCTTCCTTCTTGCTTGTCTTTCTGACTTTTCCTATTCTTTCTTTCAAGCTTCACTCTTGTTGCCCAGGCTGAAGCGCAATGGCGTGATCTCTGCTCACTGCAACCTCCGCCTCCTGAGTTCAAGTGATTCTCCTGCCTCAGCCTCCTGAGTAGCTGGGATTACAGGTGTGCCCCACCACACCCAGCACATTTTTGTATTTTTAGTAGAGATGGGATTTCATCATGATGGCCAGACTGATTTCGAACTGCTGACCTCAGGTGATCCACCCACCTCGGACTCCCAAAGTGCTGGGATTACAGGTGTGAGCCACAATGCCCGGCCTAGTCAAAGAAATTTCATCATGCCAACATTGGTTCTAATATATAGAATACTTTTTTCCATTTACATAACATGAATTTTCCACAATTGGGTCTCATTGTTTCTATAAATTTTTATATCTTACCCTTGATTCCAAAAGAAAAATGTTGAGTTTACACAGCTTCAGTACATACCTGGTGGGTAAAGGGTTTGGGCAAGTGCAGACAGCAAGGAAATCAAATATGAGCTTTTTGCCCAAAGAAGTTCTAATCACATAGTAAACAGTTAGAATTTACACGGGTCTTTATTTAATTAAGCCTGAGAACCACTATTTAGTTGCAGCTGGAGCAGAATCTTGGCACAGAATAGAGCAATCTACTGTAGCCTTTAACCTTTTCCCTTTTAACTGTGCTTATAAGAATGTGTGTTTCTTTAGAAAGGTGCTGCATATCTTTAAGCACTGTTTGTAGTCTTTGATATAAGGGTCACCTCACTGTGCACACATTTTCAAATTCAATAGTTAAGAAACTGAATGAAATAGATGTATAGCCTAACAGGGCTTTTTGTGTTCTACGAGGTTGAAATAATTTATCCACATGATGAACTTTCATATTTTAAATGTTTTCTGTAATTTTTAGTGAAGAAGGTGTACGTCTGTTTGTGTGTGAGACAGGGAGACTGACATCCGCTTTACTGTTTCATAAGTCTTTGAGATCAGATAAGGCTAAATAATGAGAAGAAAAAAATGACAGCCTGGCACAGTGGCTCAAGCCTGTAATCCCAGCACTTTGAGAGGCTGAAACCCCGTCTCTACCAAAAATATAAAAAAGTAGCCGAGTGTGGTGGTGCACCCCTGTAATCCCAGCTACTCAGGAGGCTGAGGCAGGAGAATCACCTGAACCTGGGAGGCAGAGGTTGCAGTGAGCCGAGGCAGTGCCACTGCACTCCAGCCTGGGCAACAGAGCAAGACTCCATCTAAAAAAAAAAAAAAAAAAAAAAAAAAAGACAGTAGTACTATCACAAAAATGACAGTGGGACTATTACTCTTCTTCATGCCAAAGGGAGAGAAGTAAACAAGATTCATACTAGGTCTCAAACTGTTGTCTCTCTGGCCTACAGTCAGTTTGTAGACATATGTAGTTTGGCTAACACAATGTGAAAAAAAAAAAAGGTGAAAAACCTCACCTCAAAATCCAAATTTCTGACTTCTCTTGAAGTATCAGATTATGTGGCCATATCAAACCAGTTTTCTCCATGGCAACACTCAGCCATACCTGATAGCAGCTTCCTCCTTTAGATGAAGCATGTTCTCTCCTACCCCCTTGGTCTGTGCCGTCTCCTGTTGCCTTACACCTCATTTACCTGGTAAGGGCCTAAAAAATTACTTGAAAAAAATTACTGGCTTAAAAAATTACTTGAAAAAAATTACTGGCTTAAAATATGAATGAACATGATAAAATCACAATTAATAAATGTTTATTAATGTAGTACTATGTCATTCAGCCAACTATAATTCCAATCATCTAGAGTTGTGTGTTAATTATATTAAATATAGTGTGTGGTTACATTTTAATTTTTGATATAACATAGGATGCAGCTTCTAAAATTAACTAGCTAGGACAGGCAAAAGTCTTAAAATGGCCCTGATGAAAGATTGCATTTTATAGCTATATAACATTTTCTGCCAGAGGCCATCCGGAATATTGGAAATGAGGATTTATTGAAAAACACATTACCTTTAGCTAGTTCTATGAATGGAATGGACTTACTGTTCAAAGTAGAATCTTACCAGGGAAGGCATCAATGACCGATCTACTTCTAACTTCTCTAAACTCATGCCATTCTTAATCATTTTTCAAAGTTTATTTTCTCCTTTTAGAGTTAAGTGCCCTTCTCCAAAGTACAAATCAAGCTATATCTTTGAACTTTCAGCTGTAAGAAAGACAGTGGGACTCTGCAACACAGGGACTACCTGATTGTGCATTTATGCCATTCCTCTTGCTTTGTTGTTGAGGATTTTTTATGCATAATATCTTACTTGATCTTCACAACAATACACTGATGTAGAGAAGTGGTGATATCATTGACTCCATTTGGCCAATAATGACATGGAGACTAAGAAGGATTAGTGACACAGTATAAGGTATGCAACTATTAAGTGTGGAAGGGCCTGGAACTAAAATCTTTTCATGTTAAAGCCATTAAACGTGTTACTATATCTAGCTACTGGAGCTGAATTTTCAAGATATTTTCTCCTTATAAACTTTACATCTCATCTGGTAGAAAACATGTTTATCCATCCATGCAACATTCACGCAACAAATATTTGTTGAATGTGTGCTATGGGTCAGATAGTGTACTAGCCTCTAAGCTTGTGATGGAGAGTAAGATAGATACGTTCCTTCCATTTTGCAGCTTGCGTTTGAGGTTACATTCACTGCTTAGACTGAATCTGAGTCAATGTGGTCTATTATTTATACTGCAAAATTATTTAATTAAAAAAGTGAATCTCCCCCACACCAACCCTAAGACAGATAAATACATACCCACACACATAACACCTATACACAGTGGTTTAATAGGAAGCTTGATTGAATTGTCCAGCAGTTGGGGATCCTATAGCTGGAATGACAGGAAAAGCTTATATACAGCATATCTGATCAAGTATTCTGAGTTTTCATTCTGACTGTTACCATAGCGTTTTATATTGACAAGGAAGTTTAGAGTTGACTCCAGTCTCTCATTTTATCTGATACTCGTGATACCTTTTGTATATCCTTAGCTAAAATTAATTATATTCTGCCTATTGTTCCTGTGGCTCTTTGGTTATACCACATGCATATATTTTTGGCTTTGTTTTCTAGTATCCAAATGTCTGACTCCTTCTCTAGACTATGAGCTTCTTGAAGACAGAGTCTCTTTTCATTTCCTTTGCACCTTTCTTTTATTTTCCTCCCTTCCCAGTGCCTAGCACAGAGACTTCCAGGTGACGTCAGGGTAAAAACTCAGACTGAAGGCATTGACCTTTGATTCCAATCCCTTTTACCACAAAAGCTCTTATTCTTTTAGTTTGTTGGTCTGAAAAAGTAGATAAAAGCCTTAAGAGTTTTGTTTACAAGAAATAATTTGAGATAAAAGATATTTTGCAAGTAGAAAAAAGGTACAATAGAGTGAGTATGACCTCATCAGCATATTCTTTTCCAACAAATTTTAAGATTTATATATTAGTTTGCTAGGACTGTCATAACAAGGTACCACAGACTGAGTGGCTTAAAGCAGGGGTCCACAATCCTGCAGTACTGGTCCATGGTCTGTTATTCTTAGGCCTGTTAGGAACTGGGCCGCACAGCAGGAGGTGAGCAGCCAGCAGGTGAGCACTGCTGCCTGAGCTCTGCCTCTGTCAGATGACTGACAGCATTCGATTCTCATAGGCAAGTGAACCCTATTGTGAACTGTGCATGTGAAGGATCTAGGCTCTTTATGAGAATCTAATGCCTGATGATCTGAGGTGGAAGTTTCATCCCAAAACGAACCCCGCACAGTCCATGAAAAATTGTCTTCCATGAAACAGGTCCCTGGTTTACAAAAGGTTGGGGACCACTGGCTTAAACAACAGACATTTATTTTGTCAAAGTTCTGAAGTCTAGAAGTCCAAGATCAAGATTGGTTTCTTCTTGCTCTGTTGCCCAGGCTGGAGTGAAGTGGTGTAATGTTGGTTCACTGCAACCTCCGCCTCCCATGTTCAAGAGATTCTTCTGCCTCAGCCTCCCAAGTAGCTGGGACTACAGGTGCCTGCCACTAGGACATGGCCTTTTCTCTGTGCCTATGAACTGACTGTGTTCTAATCTCCTCTTCTTATAAGGACACCAGTCATATTGGACTAGGGCCTACCTTAGTGGCTTCATTTTAACTTAATTACCACTTTAAAGACTACCTCCTTCTGGCCACATTCTGAGGTATTAGAGGTTAGTATTTCAACATATGAATTTGGGAAGACACAGTTGAACTCACCACTTTACTAATGTATTTCTGTCTCTATTACCACTTAGCTACCGTTCATACATACATATTTTGCCCTGAAAAGGAGTTACAATGGTAGAAAAGATAGCAATAATCTCTCAACTCCTCTCTGTGATGGGATGCTTTTTGTTTTAATAAATATTCTCTCCCTGGTGATTCCATCTTCTGTACAAGAGATTGCTGCAAAAACTTAGACCTGGACATAACTCAAATCTGAGTGGAGATTTCCATTACCTTCACCACATCAAATTCACCACAGTCCTTTGGTCAACACAAGTTCATCGTCTTTTTAATAACCAAATGGACAAGATAAAGCCCTATTATTATTTATAGTCAGTAAGGGCAGTGAATTTCTTTTGAATAGCTGAAGAGGTTTCCTTTTCTTTTAGACCAAGAATTAATCTGTGTGAAAATATTGGTCTATAGTATACTCAAAACCTCATTCTTTGACATAATTAGCTACCTAGACTCACCTAAATGAAGTGCAAATCCTTTACCTTAACAAAATACAAAGCTATTATACTACATTAAGAGCTAAAAATAACAGCACTTGATAAAGAATACAGAGACTAGCATAACTCTGTGACTTTAAATGATAATATATGCATTTAAACATCATAATTTTTACTAAAAATGAATTAGAAATGCTTAAAAGTTTACATATTAGTGTTTCTGTGACATGTGAGGGAAAGGGAATACTGATAATTTAAAAGTTCGAAGAGGCTTGAAAAAAGAATTCATACCTTGAGAAGCTCTCTGTTGTATATCCATGCTTGTTATTGAAAAAATGTAATCTAGTGGAAAGAATATAGGCTCTGAGTGTAGATTTCTCTGGTTCTCAATATCCTCATTTGTAAATTGGGGGTTGATTAATTTCTGCCTAATAGGGTTATCACAAAGTTTTAACTTGTATACATACAGTATCTGGCACATAGTAGGCATTCATTAAATGCAGTCTCTTCCCCCTACATTCTCTGTTAGCTTATGTTACTAACTGGATGGCTACATGATACCAACATTTTATGATTTTGTATTTGGAAGAAGGATTCTGAAGACTCTATTGGACGATCTTCTCTGCTCCACGTGCAGCTCAATTAATCTCATATTAACTGCAATTACTCTTCTGGCCCTTTTACTTCAGCAATTACTAAATTTGTGACTGCTATAAACTGGTTCTCATATGTTTCATGCTATTAGTGCAGAAAACTATTCATTGACTTTAAATCAGATGAATTTCAAAAGGTGAAAAACACTTTTCAGGTTGAGTGAACTGAGAAGGATGGAGAGCGAACATTAATTCACCACCATGTTTGGATGCTCCAGGTGTCTCCTATGAGCACAGCAATGCCATTTACCAATCTCCCAGTGACATGCCTGAGCATCAGAGGCTCCTTTTCCCTGCCTGAGTGTCCACCATCTTGAAGTTGTACTATAACTTTCAGCTTGGGTTTTGCCTCAAGATATTAAATGACTTTCCCACCGAACTGTGTCACTAGGGTTTCCCAAAGGAGCACGCACTTACCTGACAGAATCATTGGGAAAATGCTAATGACTTCTTTCTTAAAATATTATTAAAATTTTTTAGCTGAAGTTTTCACATGGGCTTTCTGAATAAAGAAATCTGTGTTACAACAGATGGAGCAAACTCAGCCAAAATCATATTTTCATGTTGGGAGAACTGTTGGGGGGATTTTTACTAGATAATGGCTGCCATTTTATTCATTAATTTTTCAGATGGAAAAGTATTTCTGCAGTTAATTGTAGAATATTGTTAAAATACAAAACATAGCAAAGAAAAATATAATACACGTGTTCACCACTCTCAGAGATAACCACCTTCCACATTATCCATGTGTTATCTTTTCATCGTTTTTTTTCCTTCTTATAGATCCTGTTACCAAAAGGCTCTATGCTATCTGCTTTGAAAACCTGCTTTACTTTTTCACTCACTGTGTTGCAAACATTTTCTCATGCTATAGAATACTATTCTTCTTCAACATATGGCTGCACTGAATTCCATTGTGTTTATTTTCTCAAAGCTTCTATTGTTGGACATTTGATTGCTAAGATTTTTCATTATTATAAGTAATGCTCTAACACTCAGAAACTGTAAACTAAGGTGGCTAAGAATGTGAGCTTTTAAATATGCTCTATCGCTTACTGTTTGACCAATCAAAATGCCTTTTCTAAACCTTTGTTTCCTCAGCTGTAGAGTAATATAGTGGTCAGACATACCTCATAGGGTGACTCTAAGACACCAGATATAAAGTTTTAGTACAGGGCCTGATTCATAATCAACAAATAGTACATAGGGTTGTTTCTTTATTAGATACATTTTCTTGCATAATGTTATTTCTATAAATGGAATTTCTGAATTAAAGGTCAGATCTTTTTAACATTTTTGGTTTGTATTAACAACTATGGCCATATCTGGATAGAATTTGAGAGAATGCCTACATGTTAAATATAGATCATGTGTATGGACAACTTGAGATTGTTAATCTTGGCTCTGTTTTCTTGTGCAAAGAGTATGGACATGCACATTTCTTCTCTCTTAATTGATAAGTGATCTGGTGCCATTGAAGTCATCTGTGTAGTACATAAAAAACTGAAAGTGCTCCAAGGTCCTCTGAGACAGGAGAATTAGATTTTTATTCTGTAAGCTTATAAATTTTCATTGATTCCAACTGGTTATCTGAGGCACGTGCAAGTGGGGGAGTTTCTGCAAATGGACACTAAATTTTAATTTTCCTCTTTTCCCTCGATTTAGCTTGGAACATCTGGGTCTGGCTTTTCTTATTGTAGTTAAGCTGAATATATGGTGTTGAGTGTTTCTGTAGCATATAACAGAGTCTTTCCTTCAACTGAATCTGAAACCCTTCCAAAGTCAGAAGGAGAAAAAAAACTAACCCTGAAAGAAATCACTTGTTTGACTATAATAATCTACAGAAACTGGTTAAAGCATTAAACAAAAAAATAAATGAATCAGATAGTTAGAACTAGTATGTCAGGAAAATAGAACATAAAATGCCTCTGGAATCTGTAGGATATTTTCTGGTACAAGGGGGTTTCTGAGTCATGGTTCATTTACAATGTCTGTTTCCTCACTCAGGGAAGGATTTCTAATAGATTCAAGGAGACTCTAAGCTTTGCAAATGTCTTGCTCAAATAAAGGCAGCTCTGTGAGGGAAGAGATTTGCTCTGTTTATGAAGAAAACTTGCCAGTCATGTTTCACATTGTGTACCCTTCAGAAGAACAACCGTCTTCTTTCACACCATGGTCAAGATGGAGGTTTGTACAATTGTGTCTTCGAGGTCTCTGATCATAGAGGTCATGAGCCGTGACATTTTTAGACTAACTGGAGATGGACCGCCAGCTTGTTCTGGAAGTTGTGGTAGACTTAGAGAAATGCACTGCCAATCAGATCAGAAAAACTTTGAAAGCTTCCCTAAAGTTTTACTACCATAAAATCAGTTGCAGGGTTTAGCTGTGCCACTGAAAAGATGCTATTTTCAGCTTTTAAACCAGAGCATCATGGTCTTTGCATGGTAGGAATTTGACGAAACCTCAGCAGTTCGATGATGCTTGTCTTAATTTTCAAGGTCAGGCTAAGAAATTGAGCTCTTGAGCCAGGCCTACAGGAGGTGGTCTCCCAGAACACTGAGTTTTTCTTTATTTCAATTGGAATAACTACAGGTCTGTTGAGAAGATGATGAAATGTCATGGGCTTAATGGAAGCTTTAAGCATTTGACTATAAATTCTGGCAGAGGAAGAAGGCTACATTTTTTGGCTTGTTGCATCTTAGACTAAATCTCTGGGACCATTGGAAACTGAGTAAATATAATCTGACTATGTCAGGACACATCTGTCTTCTACTTATATACCAGCTTGGTTTTGGTTCTAGATTACATATTACCTCTTTGGCAATTAATGATGGCTTAATTAATAAACATAATGAGGATTTCATATCAGAAAAGAAGTATTCAAAACTCCGGAGGCAGCTTACGTGGGGCTTAGGAGAACTGAATCTTTGTCTTTGCTTGGAAGCTTCTAGTGAGTGTGGATAAAGTGAGTCTCCTCCACACCTCAGCCTCCTCACCAGAAATGGGATGGAGTTAATATTTGGTGATCCCTGCATGTTTCCTGTTAATAAAGCATCTTGTTAGGAATATGATCAAAAATTCTCACTAATGTCAAAGATATCTACCAAGAATTCTCATCCAGTGATAAATCTAATCAGTTTTGATTATCTTTTGTATAGTTTATCTTCTTCCAAAATAAGGAGAGATTTGCTGTTCACTGTGGTTAAATGTCTGCAAGGAATTCTATACAGTTTCCCCTTACAAATAATCAGGTTCCCCTTTCAGGTGATCAGAAAATTTGAAATTGAGAAGAGTATGGTTACAAGCTCTATGGAAACATACAACTTTTTAATGGAAAGGAACTTTAGGCAAGCCCTGCCTTCCTTGAAATGAAGAGAGGTTAATTGGCTTGTGGAAAGTGCCAATTTTTCTGTTTTCTTTTTCCTGTTGATACCTCCATGTGTAAAATCTTCCGTTGAGAAACTTCTGCCTTTTGTGAATCAGTGACATTGCAATGATTCTTAGAGTCTAGCTTCATAGTGAGTCTTGCTACTCAAAGTATGATCCGTAGACCAGCAGCATTAGAATCTCCTAGGAGGTTATTAGAAATGCACAATCTCAGGGTTCACCTAGATCTACTGAATCAGAGCTTGCATTTTAAGAAGAACTCAGGTAATTTCTATGTACATTACAGTTTGGGAACCACTAGTAGACACATGACCCCAATTTAGTTATTTTTTTTGCTTACCAGAGCACTCTTTTTAAAAATAAGGACAATTGTTACAATTTACTGTGTATCTTCTTTGCACTGTGCCATGTCCCTTATTTTCAAGCTCCACAAAATTGGTAGTATTTTATTTTACATATAAAAAATAGAGACCTTCAGAAAAGCAAAGTAACTTGTCCAAAGTTGCATACTTGTAAGCCACAGAGGTTGGATTTAAAGTGAGTATTTTTTGACTATGAAGTCTATAAAATTTTCACTGGGTTATGCGTATGGTTCAGCGGATCTGGATAGGTGAATCTCTGCTAAAAGGCCAAATTTAATTTTTAAGGCTCATGAGTTTTTGGAAATTTTAGTGTTCTATTTCTTTAAAATGTGAATAATTGTCTTTCTTAACTCCATTAAATGACATAAATTCCTTTCCATTCAAATGAATGTGATTGGAACTGTTAGACAAAAGCTTTTGGGTTCTAGGTAAACAAAAAAGAAAGAAAGAAAAGAAACAACCAAATATGAAGTTTTGTATATGTGGAAAGAAAATTTACTCTTTCTCTGTAATTTGCTGTATTATGTGAATAACATATTTTATTTCCGGTGTAAACTCAGCTGCATTATTAATATTTTTACATATTTGCTTTTTGGCTTGGACTTTGATTAGATTAAGCACCATTAAGGAATGTGAATGATCATGGCATTCATTTCCTCTTATCAGAACACATCAGTTTTCTCTTCATTATTACACTAATTCCCAGTAAGTTTTAACATTACACACACAGCAACTCAGGCAACAAATGAAATAACAAAGGGATGTGAATAAAGCCTCAGCTAGAACTCTGACTTTCAAACATATAATTGAGAGTATTTATTGGTACAAATGAGCCTTATACTGGTAACTAGGAGAGCATCTATCTTTTTTTTAAAAAAAGAAACCAATAAAAAGAGCAAAAATAAAACTGACAATTATTATTTGTTTGTGAAATATAGATGATTATATAGTGAGGCATAAATAGTCTTTCTCTTAAGATTGTCCTGGTTCTTTACAAAAAGTTAAGTCCCTAATTCTTTATTCTATGCTAATTATTCTTCAGAAGCCCAGATTTTCTCTTGGATTATTATAGCTAATCTATGTTAGAGACAAGAGATGTTTAATAATGTCCACCTATTTATTCTTCAGGCTCTCACCTCTTACCTTCTGGGGAAGTTGCTAACTTAGAAATACCTGAGAATTTCTGAGCCTGAGCAGTGATATCTTCCAATCATAATGCAGAAAAGAAATGTAAATATGAAGAAGTAAGAAATGAAGTTTTTGTTTGTTTGTTTTTAAAAACAAACATGCTATAAGTGATTGGTTTGCCAACCACAGAAAATGAGTATTCCTGTTGGTTAGCCTAGGCTATGAGAACAGGGCAGTGAAGTAAGGAGGCAGGAAGAAAGAGATCAAAGGAAAGCAAGAAGGAAGACAGTATTAGGAAGTAGAAGAGCAAACATAATACCATGTAAAAGATGCACTAGAAAGCAGGCAAGAATTAGACCTACTGCCAGTGGTCCACTGACCAACTGGCAAAGGTGATTGGCAATGGATCTTATGGGGAGAAAGGAAAAACGTCATTTAGAACAGCACAGCAATCTAGAAATACTTGTCGTATGGCAAACAACTCCACATTCCTTAACAGTGTCCTGAAGCTGCTAAATTCTAGCATGGTACAGTTGTGTTCACAAAAGTGAGAAGACAAGAAGATAATACATTTTAAAATGATCTTTCATATTAATAATAAACACTCAACATTTAAAAGTCATCAGAACCTAATTGTTTAGCCTTCAAAGAACTAGAAACCTTCCCTTTCTACCCGATTTTGACAGATAATAGAACTCTTTCCCTTAGACCATGTCCTACCTCTTAGTCTGTTCTCTGAACCTCATTCCAGTGGGACTGGAGTTTGTCATGACTGCAGTGACTTCATCAGAGATGTAGTTACAAGAAAAATACAGTACACTGTCATCATTGCCAAATGTGCCTACTAAAATATAATATTCTATGGAATGTTAGGATCCTTTACAGGAGATGAAAACACACCCTCCATAAAATTGTGTTCAATGGAACATTGAAGAAATACACTTTATTTTAGTTATCTTCAAGGTTCATTTATACATACCTATTTTATTTCAAAGTGCATGTTCTTGTTCACTTAAAGTATCTTCAGTAACACTTTAGTGACCATCCTATGTTAAAACATCATATTCTTGGGAATTATGGGCTTAGTTAGTGAGGTTGAAAATTCAGTTCTTCGGCCGGGTGCGGTGGCTCAAGCCTGTAATCCCAGCACTTTGGGAGGCTGAGATGGGCGGATCACGAGGTCAGGAGATCGAGACCATCCTGGCTAACACGGTGAAACCCCGTCTCTACTAAGAAATACAGAAATACTAGCCGGGCGAGGTGGCGGGCGCCTGTAGTCCCAGCTACTTGGGAGGCTGAGGCAGGAGAATGGCGTAAACCCGGGAGGCGGAGCTTGCAGTGAGCTGAGATCCGGCCACTGCACTCCAGCTTGGTTGACAGAGCGAGACTCCGTCTCAAAAAAAAAAAAAAAAAAAAAAAAAAAAAAAAAAAAAAAAAAAAAAGAAAATTCAGTTCTTCATTTGTGAGAGAAATTGAAACTAAAAATTGAGTCATGAGGCAAGCCTATTCCTTGAAAATGATTCATAGTTGAACCAGAGGAGTGGGGCTCTCTTCTCCCTTTTCACTACCTATAATTGTGTCCTTGGAGGAAACTGCCATTCTCCATTTCTAGGGGCCAGCTGCCCATGAGGAAGTATGTTTGCTATTTGCCTCATGGTTCAGATGAAAAGAAACCACTGCTACATTTCTTCTGTTTCTTCATTTTCAACATTTCCCCATAATTTGAATTTCAGATCCACGGGTTCTTGGTACTGAAAGGAATCTTAGAGAACACCCAGCCTAACTTACCATGGGAATTTAAAGATGCGGTCATGGTGGGTTTGCTGCAGGGATTAGAGCCATGACTCAGGTTCCATGCTTCCATGCTTTGCAGGCCAGAGCTCTTTCTAGGACATCACTCTGGCTGTGCCTGGACAACTGCTGATCTTGCCCAACAGTAGTTGATTGGTGGAGAGATGCTTGAACTTGGGAAGTGGAAGACCATACTGTCTTCCACAATGTTTGAACTAATTTACGTTTCCACCAACAGTGTAAAAGCATTCTTATTTCTCCACATCCTCTCCAGCATCTGTTGTTTCCTGACTTTCTAATGATCACCATTCTAACTGGCGTGAGATGGTATCTCATTACGGTTTTGATTTGCATTTCTCTAATGACCAGTGATGATGAGCTTTTTTTCATAAGTTTGTTGTCTACACAAATGTCTTCTTTTGAGAAGTGTCTGTTCATATCCTTTGCCCACGTTTTGATGGGGTTGTTCATTTTCTTCTTGTAAATTTGTTTAAGTTCCTTGTAGATTCTGGATATTAGCCCTTTGTCAGATGGATAGATTGCCAAAATTTTCTCCCATTCTGTAAGTTGCCTGTTCACTCTGATGGTAGTTTCTTTTGCTTATGAGAGGAGGACTAAATTTGATGATACTGTGGATCACTTCCAGCTCTTCATTTTGTTTCCTTAAGGATATGTTGTGACTAAAAGAGATGGGGCCAAGCCAAATCTCAGTGGCTTAAGGAGAAAAGAGGTGTGATTGCTAGGATGTTTCTATATCAGAATTTAATAAGTGGAAAAATATGTACCATCCTTTCTCTTGTGTTTTTTTTCCCCCTAACAAATTGCAGTTCCTTACTCAGAAAACAACCTATAAGTGGTCAGCTTCTACTTTCTGTTTACAAGTAGCAGAGTTAAAAGTAAATTCCAGAAATGGGAAGTACTCACAGATAAATTAAATGTTTTTGACAGTTACCTAAATGGCTGTTTAAGAAAGCTTTTAATCTTTTTCTCACAGATGAATTGCCTTAGGATTTTCCAAATTGTTCTGCCATTGTCTCCTTTCACCTGATGTCAGTGACCTCCAGCAGCTTCTCTACCTTGCTTGACAAACAGGAGTCCCTGGTAGCCGTCTAGAACTCATGGGCTCTCTGGCTTGCTCATTGGAACTCAGCACATTTGGCGTGTTGCCTACTGCTGAGCTCACAACCGACTTTTTCCCAATGTTGTCACCAATTTTCCTGTGGCTGCTATTGGTTCAATTACTTCATTCTAACTATAAGTTTTTTATTTTTATTTATTTTATTTTTATTTATTATTATACTTGAAGTGCTGGGATACATGTGCAGAATGTGCAGGTTTGTTACATAGGTATACATGCGCCATGGTGGTTTGCTGCACCCATCAACCTGTCATCTACATTAGGTATTTCTCCTAATGCTATCCCTCCCCTTGCCCCCCGCCCCCTGACAGACCCCAGTGTGTGATATTCCCCTCCCTGTGTCCATGTGTTCTCTTTGTTCAGCTCCCACTTATGAGTGAGAATATGTGGTGTTTGATTTTCTGTTCCTGTGTTAGTTTGCTGATAGTTTCCAGCTTCATCTGTGTCCCTGCAAAGGACATGAACTCATTCTTCTTTTATGGCTGCATAGTATTCCATTGTGTATGAGTGATACATTTTCTTAATCCAGTCTATCATTGATGGACATTTGGGTTGGTTCCTAGTGTTTGCTATTGTGAAGAGTGCTGCAATAAACACACGTGTGCATGTGTGTTTATAGTAGACTGATTTATAACCTTTTGGTATATACCCAGTAATGGCATTGCTGGGTCAAATGGTATTTCTAGTTCCAGATCCTTGAGGAATTGCCACACCTTCTTCCACAATGGTTGAACTAATTTATTCTCCCACCAAGAGTGTAAAAGCATTCCTATTTCTCTACATCCTCTCCAGCATCTGTTGTTTCCTGACTTTTTAATGATCACCATTCTAACTGGTGTGAGATGGTATCTCATTATGGTTTTGATTTGCATTTCTCCAATGACCAGTGATGATGAGCTTTTTTTCATATGTTTGTTGTCTGCACAAATGTCTTCTTTTGAGAAGTGTCTGTTCATGTCCTTTGCCCACTTTTTGATGGGGTTGTTTGTTTTTTCTTGTAAATTTATTTAAGTTCCTTGTAGATTCTGGATATTAGCCCTTTGTCAGATTGACAGATTGCAAAAATTTTCTCCCATTCTGTAGGTTGCCTGTTCACTCTGATGATAGTTTCTTTTGTTGTGCAGCAGCTCTTTAGTTTAATTAAATTCCATTTGTCAATTTTGATTTTTGTTGCCATTGTTTTTGGTGTTTTAGTCATGAAGTCTTTGCCCATGCCTATGTCCTGAATGGTATTGCCTAGGTTTTCTTCTATGGTTTTTATGGTTTTAGGTCTTACATTTAAATCTTTAATCCATCTTGAGTTGATTTTTGTATAAGGTGTAAGGAAAAGGTCCAGTTTCAGTTTTCCGCATATGGCTTGCCAGTTTTCCGAACACCATTTGTTAAATAGAGAATCCTTTCCCCATTGCTTGTTTTCGTCAGGTTTGTCAAAGATCAGGTGGTTGTAGATGTGTGGTGTTATTTCTGAGGCCTCTGTTCTGTTCCATTGGTCTATATATCTGTTTTGCCACCAATACCATGCTGTTTTGGTTACTGTAGCCTTGTAATATAGTTTGAAGTCAGGTAGCATGATGCCTCCAGCTTTGTTCTTTTTGCTTAGGATGGTCTTGGCTATATGGGCTCTTATTTGGTTCCATATGAAATTTAAAGTAGTTTTTTCTAATTCTGTGAAGAAAGTCAATGGTAGCTTGATGGGATGGCATTGAATCTATAAATTACTTTGAGCAATATGACTGTTTTTATGATATTGATTCTTCCTATCCATGAGCATGGAATATTTTTCCATTTGTTTGTGTCCTCTCTTATTTCCTTGAGCAGTGGTTTGTTGTTCTCCTTGAAGAGGTCCTTCACATCCCTTGGGAGTTGTATTTCTAGATATTTTAATTCTCTTTGTAGCAATTATGAATGAGAGTTCTCTCATGATTGGCTCTCTGTTTGTCTATTATTGGTGTATAGGAATGCCTGTGATTTTTTGAACATTGATTTTGTATCCTGAGACTTTGCTGAAGTTGCTTATCAGCTTAAGGAGATTTTGGACTGAGACAATGTGGTTTTCTAAATATACAACCATGTCATCTGCAGACAGAGACCATTTGACTTCCTCTCTTCCTCTTTGGGTATCCTTTGTTTCTTTCTCTTGACTGGTTGCCCTGGCCAGAACTTCCAATACTATGTTGAATAGGAGTGGTGATATAGGATATCCTTGTCTTGCACCAGTTTTCAAAAGGAATGCTTCCAGGTTTTGCCCATTCAGTATGACATTGGCTGTGGGTTTGTCATAAATAGCTCTTATTATTTTGACATACATTCCATCAATACCTATTTTATTGAGTGTTTTTATCATGAAGGGGTGTTGAATTTTATCGAAAGGCCTTTTCTCCATCTATTGAGAAAATCCTGTGGTTTTTGTCATTGGTTATGTGTATGTGATGGATTATGTTTGTTGATTTGCTTATGTTGATCTAGCCTTGCATCCCAGGTATAAAGCCGACTTGATCGTAGTGGATAAGCTTTTTGATGTGCTGCTAGATTCGGTTTAGTATTTTATTGAGGATTTTTGCATTGATATTCATCCAGGATATTGGCCTGAAATTTTCTTTTTTTGTTGTGTCTCTACCAGGTTTTTGTATCAGGATGATGCTGGCCTCATAAAATGAGTTAGGGAAGAGTCCCTCTTTTTTTTTTTTTTTTATTGTTTGGAATAGGTTTTATAAGGAATAGTACCAGCTCCTCTTTGTACCTCTGGTTGAATGTGGCTGTGAATCCATCCAGTCCTGGACTTTTATTGGTTGGTAGGCTATTAATTAGTGCCTCAATTTCAGAACTTGTTATTGGTGCATTCAGGGATTTGACTTATTCCTGGTTTAGTCTTTAGAGGGTGTATGTATCCAGGAATTTATCAATTTCTTCTAGATTTTCTAGTTTATTTACATAGAGGTGTTTATAGTGTTCTCTGATTGTAGTTTGTATTTCTGTGGGATCAGTGGTGATATCCTCTTTATCATTTTTTGTTGTGCCTATTTGATTCTTCTCTCCTTTCTTCTTTATTAGTCTAGCTAGAGGTCTATTGATTTTTTTCATTTAAAAAAAAAAAAAACGCTCCTGGATTCATTGATTTTTTTTTCCAAGGGTTTTTCTTGTCTCTATTTACTTCAGTTCTGCCCTGATCCTAGTTATTTCTTGTCTTCTGTTAGCTTTTGAATTTGTTTGCTCTTGCTTCTCTAGTTCTTTTAATTGTGATCTTAGGGTGTCAATTTTAGATCTTTCTCACTTTTCCTGTGGGCATTTAGTGCTATAAATTTCCCTTTAAATACTGCTTTAGCTGTATCACAGACATTCTAGTATGTTGTGTCTTTGTTTTCATTGGTTTCAGAGAACTTATTTATTTCTGCCTTAATTTTGTTATTTACCCAGTAGTCATTCAGGAGCAGATTGTTCAGTTTCCATATAGTTTTGTGGTTTTGAGTGACTTTCTTAATCCTGACTTCTAATTTGATTGCACTGTGGTTGGAGAGACTGTTATTTATGATTTCTGTTCTTTTGCATTTGCTGAGGTATGTTTTACTTCCAATTATGTGGTCGATTTTAGAATAAGTTCTATGTGTTGCTGGGAAGTAGGTCTATTCCTTTGATTTTGAGTGGAGAGTTCTGTAGATGTCTATTAGGTCCACTTGATCCAGAGCTGATTTCAAGTCCTGAATATCCTTGTTAATTTTCTGTTTCATTGATCTGTCTAATATTGTTGGTGGGATATTAAATTCCCCACCTATTATTGTGTGGGAGTCTAAGTCTCTTTATAGGTCTCTAGGAACTCACTTTATGAATCTGGTTTTTCCTGTATTGGGTACATATATATTTAGGATAGTTAGCTCTTCTTGTTGCATTGATTCCTTTACCATTATGCAATGCCCTTCTTTGTCTTTTTTAATCTTTGTTGGTTTAAAGTTTGGTTTACCAGAGACTAGGATTGCAACCCCTGCTTTTTTTTTTTTCTTCCCATTTGCTTGGTAAATATTCCTCCGCCCCTTTATTTTGAACCAATGTGTGTCTTTGCATGTGAGATGGGTCTCCTGAGTACAGCACACTGATGGATCTTGACTCTTGATCCAATTTGCCAGTCTGTGCCTTTTAATTGGGGCATTTAGCCCGTTAACATTTATAGTTAATATTGTTATGTGTGAATTTGATCCTATCATGATGCTAACTGGTTATTTTGTCCATTAGTTGATGCAGTTTCTTCATGGTATCGATGCTGTTTACATTTTGGTTTGTTTTTCCAGTGGCTGGTACCAGTTTTTTCTTTCTATATTTAGTGCTTCCTTCAGGAACTCTTGTATGTCAGGCCTGGTGGTGACAAAATCCCTCAATATTTGCTTGTCTGTGAAGGATTTTATTTCTACTTCACTTATGAAGCTTAGTTTGGCTGGATATGAAATTCTGGGTTGAAAATTCTTTTCTTTAAGAATGTTGAATATTGGCCTCCACTCTTTTCTGGCTTGTATGCTTTCTGCAGAGAGATCCACTGTTAGTCTGATGGGCTTCCCTTTGTGGATAACCTGACCTTTCTCTCTGGCTGCCTTAACCATTTTTCCTTCATTTTAACCTTGACAAATCTGATGATTATGTGTCTTGGGATTGTTCTTCTGGAGGAGTATCTTTGTGTTCTCTGTCTTTCCTGAATTTGAATGTTGGCCTGTCTTGCTAGGTTGGGGAAGTTCTCCTGGATAATATCCTGAAGTGTGTTTTCCAACTTGGTTCCATTCTCCTGTCACTTTCAGGTACATCCGTCAAACATAGGTTTGGTCTTTTCACATAGTCCCATATTTCTTGAAGGCTTTGTTCATTCCTTTTTATTCTTTTTTCTCTAATCTTGTCTTTATGCTTTATTTCATTAAGTTGATCTTCAGTCTCTGATACCCTTTCTTCCACTTGATTGATTGGGCTATTGATACTATGTATGCTTCACAAAGTTATCGTGCTGTGTTTTTCAGCTCTATCAGATCATTTATGTTCTTTCTAAACTGGTTATACTAGTAAGCAACTCCTCCAACCTTTTCTCAAGGTTTTTAGCTTCCTTGCATTGGGTTAGAACGCGCTCCTTTAGCTCGGAGAAGTTTGTTATTACCCACCTTCTGAAGCCTACTTCTGTCAATTTATCAAATTCCTTCTCCATTCAGTTTTGTTCCCTTGCTGGTGAGGAGTTGCCATCAGTTGGAGGAGAATGGATGTTCTGGTTTTTGGAATTATCAGCCTTTTTGTGCTGATTTTTCCCCATCTTCATGGATTTATCTACCTTTGATTTTTGCTCCATCTTTGGGTGGAGTTTTTGCATGGTTTTCCTTTTTGTTGATGTTGATGCTATTACTTTCTGTTTGTTAGTTTTCTTCTAACAGTCAGGCTCCTCTTCTGCAGGTCTGCTGGAGTTTGCTGGGGGTTCACTTCAGACCCTGTTTGCCTGGGTATCACCAGCAGAGGCCGCAAAACAGCAAAGATTGCTGCCTGCTCCTTCCTCTGGAAGCTTCATCCCAGAGGGACACCTGCCATATACCAGCCAGAACTGTCTTGTATGAGTTGTCTGTCGACCCCTGATGGGAGATGTCTCCCCATCAGGAGGTACGGGGGTCAGGGACCCACTTGAGGAGGCAGTCTGCCTCTTAGCAGATCTTGAGTGCTGTGCTGGGAGATCCGCTGCTCTCTTCAGTGCAGGCAGGCAGGAACGTTTGAGTCTGCTGAAGCTGCACTCACAGTCACCCCTTTTCCCAGGTTCTCTGTTCCAGGAAGATGGGAGTTTTACCTATAAGCCCCTGACTGGGGCTGCTGCCTTTCTTTCAGAGATGGCTTGCCCAGAGAGGAGGAATCTAGAGAGGCAGTTTAACTCCAGTGGCTTTGCTGCACTGAAATGGACTCCACCCAGTCCAAACTTCCTGGTGGCTTTGTTTACACTGTGAGGGAAAACTGCATACTCAAGTCTCAGTAATGGCAGACGTTCCTCCCCCAACCAAGTTGGAGCATCCCAGGTCATCTTTAGACTCCTGTGTTGGCAGCAAGAATTTCAAGCCAGTGGATCTTAGCTTGCTATGCTCTGTGGAGGTAGGATCTGCTGAGCAAGACCACCTGGCTCCCTGGCTTCAGCCCCCTCTGCAGGGTAGTGTATGGTTCTGTTTTGCTAGTGTTCCAGATGCCACTTGGGTACAAAAAAACAACAATAACATAAAACAAACTCCTGCAGCTAGTGTCTGCCCAAATGGCCTCCCAGGTTTGTGGTTGAAACTGAGGGTGCTTGTGGTGTAGGCACCTGTTGGCATCTCCTGGTCTGTGGGTTGCGAAGACTGTGGGAAAGGCATAGTATCTTGCATGGTCCCTCATGGCTTCCCTTGGCTAAGGGATGGAGTTCCCCAACCCCTTGTGCTTCGTAGGTGAGGCAACGCCTCACCCTGTTTCAGCTCACCCTCCATGGGCTGCACCCACTGTCTAACCAGTTCCAGTGAGATGAACTGGGTACCTCAGTTGGAAATGCAGAAATCACCTTCCTTCTGCATTGGTCTCCCTGGGAGCTGCAAATCAGAGCTGTTTCTATTCGGCCATCTTGCCTGGGAATCCTCCTAACTATGTTTTTAAAAGGAAATCTGCTTTTATTTATTTTCTAAAACAATTTGAATAAAGTGCAGAGGTTGTTAAAGTCACTGTTGTTTCTTGACCATGAATAAAACACAAAAGTAAGTACTCAATGGTATATAGTATTTCAGGAACTGAAATTCAACAGTCACTGAACTGAACAGTTTAAACTTTTGAAGAGAAAAGCTCTAACCCAAACTGAGAGATTGTTCCAATCATTTGAAAAGTCAGTGGTTGGTTTATAGTCAAATGAAGATTAGTGACATTCTTATATATTTCAGTTATATTACATTATTTAGATCATAATGTTCCTAATGTTCTTCACACCTGACTCAAACTTTTCCTTTTTGCCTTTCTTCTGAAGTCAAATATTATTATAATTAATATTTTTAAAGGATTTATACTGGGAAGAGATGAGATATTTTGGCATTTACCTTAATTTTCTTTGGAAGATGTTTATTTTTCTTGTCAGCTGTAGGGGGAAAATCCTTCTGTGAAAATCAATAGATCCTAGCTTTCAGGAGCATTTGTCTGGTACGATTTTGATGGCATACCCAAGAATTGCCAAAGGAGTGTCACAGAAGCCAGATGAGAAACACAGGGAACATCATCCTTCTTTTTATGGAAAACAGCACGGATTTTCAAGAGTAAGATCATTGTAATAAAATAATCCAAATACATTCTTTTAAAACTTTTAATTAATTTATTTTTATCTTTTTAATTTTTTTCAATTTATTATTTTGAGACAGAGTCTCACTCTGTTGCCCAGGCTAGAGTGCAGTGGTGCAATCTTGGCTCACTGCAACCTCCGCCTCCTGGATTCAAGTGATTCTCCTGCCTCAACCTCCTGAGTCGCTGGGATCACAGGCGTGCACTGCCATGCCTGGCTGCTTTTTGTATTTTTAGTAAAGACAAGGTCTCACCATGTTGGTCAGGCTGGTTTGGAACTCCTGGTCTCAAGTGATCTTTCCACGTTCACCTCCCAGTGCTGGGATTACAGGTATGAGCAACTGTGCCCAGTCAGAAATTCTTTAACACAAATATTTATGTAAGGTGTGGATGGCATATCTGGCTTTGCAACTTTGGGTTCTTTGGTGCTTTTGCAGAAGTCATTGTTTTTATATTAGAAATGCCATCTGGAGTCACAATATGTAACTTGGATCAGTAGAGCCTCTCGGAGTGCGGATGTCAGGAAACCAAGCATACATCTCCTCTACAGCTTCTTCATACAGTCAGGAGGGAAATTCACAGTGCAGTGCCTATCCTTGAGTTTTAACCTGCAAGCTGAGTCCATGATATACTGATGTTCTTTATAGAAGGATCTTTCTATTGCATGAAATATCTAACAAAGAGAGTTTCAAGAAAGTAATTTTTATAAACATTCCTGCTTGTGGTTAGTTTGGGATTTGGATTCTTTAGAGAGCAATATCTTTCCTTTTGGTTTTATGACCATCTTTTTCTTAATGCTTAGAAAGCAAAGAGTTTTGCCAAACATTTTTTTTTTCTGGCAATAGTGTCATTTGGAAAATGAAAATTGAAAGGCTTAGTTTCTAAAGTCTTCAGATATTTATATGTAGTTTAATAGTTTCATCTTAAGAAAGTAAAGGACCTTTTCACATCTGTTAGCATATGGAATGGTGAGATATATACACACACACACACACACATATATATATATTTATGTACACACACACACAAACACACACAAACATATGTATATGCATATGTTCATATGGAGATAGGCAAGATTACTAAATTCAGTTATGGAAAATGGGCAGGAGCTATGCTTACAATTCATTTCTATCCCTGATTCTATCTAAATAGAAGACTAATCATTTCATGTTTTTGTGGACTATGGGTAAGTCCTTTTAATTTTTGCTAATCATTGGACAACTCTGCAGATAATAAAATAATGGCAATGTTTTGCTTGAATCAATTATTTTGTATTGAAATAATTAGTCTTTGAGTTCATTGAAAACATTTAGAGAAGTCTAAATAATCCAAGCAGAATTAAAGGAAAAGGGTGGCTGTGTTTTGATAGGCGTCAATGAGCACGACTGGTTGAGTCTAGTTTGTGATGAGATATTTATTCCCTCCTAGGCACAATTCCACAACTCACTTAACTTTGTAAATGTGGAGGAGAAATGTCAAATGATGTTTCCTATTTGTCTAGCACTTTTCTTCTCTTCTCTGATAACAAGTATTACTCATGCTGTATTTTACAAAAAACCATGGAATCTCAGTCTCCAGGGGGAAAAGTTGAGATATTGTCATAGGCTTCTCTTATTGCCCTTCCTTATAAGAAGGCATCAGGGTGCAAAGGACACAATAAGTGAGGACAGGTCTCGTAAGCTGCCAAAGGCCACGTCAACGAGATTCCAAAAGAAAAGTCAGTCTTTATTCTATCACACTGTCACATTCAAGAAGGGATAGCTGATGGACAAAATGTTTGATATTTTAAAAACTACCAAACAAAAAGCCCAGTCTTTTCTCCACAAAGTTCTCCAAAAGTATTAGGAAACAAATGAATGCAAATACAATTCAAGTTAAGGTACAATTTTAGCATAGTTGCTTTGTCACAACTCTTTTGGTGATGGCCATTCTTTGGGTAATTTTTGTGCTAAGCCATTTTGGATTTTGCCTGACATGTTGATGGCAGAGTGGTGTGTCTTTCTGTGCATGGAAAATAAACGTGAAAAATGACTTATTGTTGCTGTGTGAAAGCTCCTCAGTTTCTGAATTATAAGGCAAATTAGGCCTCAGATTTAATTTTTGTAGCCATAGTATCGGTGAACAATAAAAACTAGAATATCTGAGTTTGTCTATATCCACACTTGTCAGAAAAGAGAAACAAGGTTAAGCAGTTGTTTAGAAAACTTCACAATATTGCCTCTTCTCTGACTTTAGGTTACTATCCTCTCAGTAGTGTTAAAATTATAATGATCAGCCTAGCTGCAATGGATGCATGCTGTTCTGTCTCATGAATCCAAAGAAAAATTGTTAGCTAATTCAAATAGTATTTGAAATGGTCAGTGAAGAAAATCGTCCTTTGAAGTGCTGCTAAAGTCATGGGAGTACAGTTATGAGGGTTTCAAAATGTATAGCTGGAAAGTCATTCTTGCAAAGCATCTATTTGAAAAACGAACGTATTTTAAATAAGTGAAAAAGAAAGTAGTGCATCACACAAAACTACTCAGTTTAAAGCAGGCAGAATCTTGAAATATACATGGCATGAGTGTAAAATGTTACAAAATATACTCACCTGTGGTTTAGGGCTAGATAGGTTGAGGATAATATCTTAAAACAAATTGCTATCAAAAACCATTCAAACCACACCATGAAAATTCTGCAGAGTTGCTAAGTGATTTTAAGCAGAGAACACTAGTGACTGTCCTTTGGGAAAATGGAAAACACAAACAAAATAAGACAAAAGGATCATTTTCAAATTCCTGAAGGGATGTAGATTTAGGAATTGAAGCAATTTCTATTCGATTTTATCAAGTTAGAACATGAGATAAGATAATCTAGCAACAGATAATTTGCAATAAGTGATCTAAAGCTGAAAGGAACTGTGAGAGTCACTCTTCTCAGTGCAGGCCTTAGGTTGGTGAGATATTATTTGCTCAACTTTATAAATGAGTTGACTGTGACCCAGAGAGGTTAGGTGACTCCCTCACTATTGCAGAGCTATGGTAAATAGGGCATTCTAACCTAGGCCAATTTCCCCCCTTCTTAAGCATGTCTGAAACTGCATTACTCTGTTGTGGTCTGTGAGTTTATTATTTAATATATGTGGGCATCACCACATTTCTTAAGCACTCACAGGGATGGAAACACCATGCTAGCTGTGAGGAGACTGGGATTGCCAACATCAAATCTGTGTTGAATAAGACACTTTACCTATTCTGTTTTTTTTTTTTAATTGTCACAAATCTCCTTTTAAAAAATGTTATTCTTCTATTTTTAACAGACAAATACAAAACTGAGGCCCAGCCTGCTTACATGACTTGCTTGAGGTCAGTGGTTAGCATACAGTCAACCAGGATTAAAAGCTAGCTCTGTTTATGTCCATAGCGCCTACTCTTTTTTATTATTTCTGTAATCTTCATGGGAAAGGAGAATAAATAATAGTACTGTGGTTGATAATTTCAAAGTTTTTAGTATCTGACAGGAGAAAGTTCTTTAAAGAACACATCTAAAAAAATCAAGACATCAAGACTGTGTTTTGGGAATCCTGATCACTTCTTAGTGAAAACCCTTCATTCTTGCTCTGTTGTTTTACTTGCTAGGAGTTTTCCTTTACTGCATATTAATTCCTAGTCCCTGTGGTATGAGAAATTGAAGGAGCAGGAAGGCCTGTCTGGCTCAGTGGGACTGGGTTGCTATTTAGTCTGGCTGTTTCCTACCTCGCATGTCGATTGATTATCCTGCCTATCATGTGTTGACATATTTTGCTTGCTGTACTGATTATACATTGGGAGTGCTAATTCTTTTATTGGGTTAGAGTTCAAAGGTGCTCATCTGTCAGCAAAGTCTCTCATTTCATGGCATGCTTGGCCTCCTCTTATATCTGTCATTTTTATACTGTTCTCAGAGGTTTTCCTCTTATTTCTGGTCCTCGTTCAATGCAAAGATCTTGAAGGATTTTCCTTTGTAGTGGGCTATTTTGTATGGTTTTTGGAGATAGATTCTGTTCTTTGAAGATATGCAGAATATTGGCATTTCACAGACTATGATTGCAGCAATGGAAATAACACTATATCCTGCTCTTTGTTAACAACTCTGTTGGTCCTGATCTCTAAATCTTGGAATTTTCCCAAACACAGTCAATTTCTGAGGCCAATAAGTAGATGGATCCAAACTTGGATTTTACATGTCAATGTCACAGTATTCTGGATAACCATCAAGAAACGGAATTCCATGGAGAATAGTCTGATGAATGGTGATTTGATTACATATAACAATATAAATACTGTCCTAATGTCTAAATTCTTTGTCAGTGCATCTGTGGAATATAGATAGGTAAATGTTTCCATATGGATAGATAGACAGGTATTTCTTTCCTCTCCTAATTTTGGATTAAAATCTTACGTAGAAATATCCTCAAAAGTATTATTTTGGATTATGTATGAGGAAGTATTTTACAATTAGTTTGAGGTGTTTAAGATATAAGTAGCATGTCCTTCTTGAGAAGACTGCCAACATGTCAAGGGTACATTTTGTTGTAGTTTTATTTTGATTTTTACTTTCCTTACAGGTTCCATTTAGAAGCTGATTGAATTAATAACAAATGTTCTATTACAGTAACAGTAAATTACAAAAGCTGTTTTTGTGAACTGGTAAGATAATCAATGATGACTGACTTTTCTCTAAATTTTCATGAAGCTTTAACAAGTTAGCCTTCAATGTTGATATAACATGTGTGTAAATCTTAAGTTAGAGAAGTAGCTGGAGTTGGTTGGACCAACCTTATAGAGAGGAGCAAAGTGAAGCCAAGAAGTGAATAGCTTTCTTTTGGAAAAGAAAGAAACATAGTAGTTATTGTCAAATTTTAATGAGTTTTTTTGTCATTTGATAGTTTGGGTACTGTAAATGATGGGAGTGATGGAACTATTAGAATAACCTTGAAATAGGACAGGCACAGTGGCTTACGCCTGTAATTCCAGCACTTTGGGAGGCCGAGGCGGGTGGATCACACGGTCAGGAGTTCAAGACCAGCTTGGCCAAGATGGTGAAACCCTGTCTCTACTAAAAATACTTTTAAAAAAATTAGCTGGGCGTGGTGACAGGTGCCTGTAATCCCAGCTGCTTGGGAGACTGAGGCAGAGAATTGCTTGCATCTGGGAGAGGCGGAGGCTGCAGTGAGCCAAGATTGCGTCACTGCACTCCAGCCTAGGTGACAGAGCCAGTCTCCATTTAAAAAAAAAAAAAAGAAAAAAGGAATAACTGAATAACCTTGAAATAGAATAATATAAGAATATTATGATATTATGCTTGGGCTCAAGCAGACTGGTTTTAATGAGATGAGACACATCAACTCTCTGAGCCTTAGTTTTTAAAATCTGTCAAATGGGACTATTACCTATTTATGCAGTAGGTTTCAGGGAGACATTAAATAAGATAATGATGTAAAATGCATAAGATAGTGTCAGTCTGGCACATAGTAAGTATTCAGTAAAAGTCAAAACTTGATTGCTTTCCATGTTCTCATTCCTATCCAAGCCAGCTTCATAACACAAACTAAAAATGATATCCTCATCAGCCTTCAATGGCTTTTCTTGAGTTTATACACAGATAGAACTTTGCTGATTATGGTACAAAGCAACTATACTTGTGGTTCTTTCAAGGAATTTACTTCCACAATCACACAGAGATTGATGGACTCATAGAATATGAGCTGGAAAGGACCCTGGGGGCTCTCTGCATTCGATAATTTTACAGGTGAGGAAATAGATTCCCAGAGAGATGAAAAGACTTGTTCAGAATTTCCCAGTTAATCAGTGACAGTGCCAGGAACAGGATCTGGTTTTCCAGAAGCCTAATCTATTGTTCTTATTTATCTACCCTTCTGGTTTAGGAAACAAAGATTATGGTTGAATATCCTGAGTTGTTTGTCAGGATGAACTATTTCAAAATGTTATAGCCTTTAAAGCTACATGGCTAATTGGGGAAAAAATCAAAGTGTATGTATGAGATATCATTAATGGCTAAACAAAATTACAGTGTAGAAGTATAGGCGGTGTTACCTAATTATGGTTAGGGAAGTCTTCCCAAGCTAACTCATAATCTTCAACATTCTCCACACTCCTCTTCCAATTATTTGATAAAGTCTGTTGGCATTTTCTCATTCTTATGCAAAGTGCTCTGTAAACCCAGCTTCAACCCCCTCTCCTTACCCTTGTTGAATTAAATTCATTTCCATATGCTACTCTGATGTAGAGATTTGGGGGCCACTCCTGAGAAGTACAACCACCCTTTTTCTCATGTGTTTATGTGTGAATAGACACTGAGAGATTTTAAGAATTCAAGAGGTTGTACATTTAGGGGAAGAGGGACTGTTAAGTACCTAAGTATTAGAAATTAGATGATAGTAAGTATTAGAAAGTACTAAATGAACATAGTGTTTGCTGCAAGTACACTAGCTGTATTTCTAAATATGGCTAGTTTGTGGAGTTTTATACACTTGTATGGTACTATTAACTCTGTCTGTATTGATCTGGAACATTCCAACAAGCCAACAGCAGTCACAAGGCCTTGAGTTTCTCCCCATCGCATAAGCTGCAAATTTACATGGCAAAAAAAGTCTCAATAAGTCGAGGACACTGAACTCAAATGAAATAGCACTACACTCTCTTTTTAGCCTGTATTATTACAGCATATAAAATTCCATTAAGCATATCTGAGTCTAGCTGTGATACTCTTTTATCTATTTTGAACAAATTCTATAATTGCGCCTTTATCTTATGCAGTTGTATCTCTCAGAGACTCTGTGTTTCAGAAAGATGTAATGAGAGAGAGTGAAGAAGAGAAGGAGGGAGGAAGGGAAAGAGAAAGCAGGTAGTGTTGAGGAGAGACACAGAGAAAGAGACAGAGACTAGATGATAGAGAAAAAACCCTTTTGACCATATTGTCTAGCAGAGTGAGAGAACATTAGCAAAGCTGTGACTGGCAAGTGTTCATAAACTGTTATCTTCCCCTGGGAGAAGCCGGAGTGGCCATTTCACTGTGCTATAACTGTAGGTGTTTATTAAAAATTCATCCAAGGCTAAATCATATCTGGAACAATGAATATGGAGGCCCGGATCTGTGTGTCAAAGAGAGGAGGCCATATCAGGGCCTGATTGCTTTTTTTAGTGGAGTCTGTGTCAGGCAGACAAGGGGAATGGGAGGTTTCCTTGGAGGCTTTTGTGAAGCTCTGTGCTTCTTCTGGGGACTCGATTAGAATAATCAGAGGCCTTGGGAAATTCACACGGTTTTGGTGGTGCTGCGATCCATCATCATCCATCATACTTGTGCGCTGGGTGACTGGGGAGCCAAATACCAGGCCGGCGGGGTGGCCAGAGACTTCTCTGCGTGGAGCTCTCTGGTCTGCAGGGCAGGACTCCAGGAAGCCTGGCAATGGGAGGGGTGGAGGAGGCTTCAGAGGAACTGGCCCATCGGCTCAGCCTGAGCTTGGGGGGTTTCCCCTCCAGCAATCCCCATAGGCAACAGTGTGGGATCACTGTACTATACTTTTAAAGATGTTTTGATTGTTTGCTTTGGATTTCCTTTGCTTTATGTTTGGCTGGGTTTGTTTGGAGTTTATTTCCAATTTATTTTGAGCTTGTTTTTTGTTTGTTGGTAGGCCTTAACAATTTTTTTCTTTTTTTAACTCTCTGGATTGTTTTGTTGTTTGGCCTTCTCCGTCTGTGCATTTCCATTGTGGGAAAGATTGGCCTTTGTCAATTCAAATTAGGCAAGACTTGTGTGGTGGTGTGTGTGTGTGCATATTTTGCAGGGAGGCAACCAATAAAAATTCCAGTTTATATATTTCTTATATCCTTAGCAACTTTTTTCAAACAATGTTTTTTAATCTAGGAAGAAATTTGGTTCTTAGTTATTTTAAAGTTTTAAAGCTCTTGAATTAGAATAGGGTCTAGTTCTATAGAAAAGCATTTATTGCAATATGATCTCAGAGCCAGACTGCCAGAGAGTCCTCTGTGAGACTGGGTTGCTCAACAATGACTGATTTGGTCTCTCAGTTCCCAAGCAAAAATATTTGGCAGCCAAATATGTAAATTTTTATCTATCTTCCATTTTGGGTTTTCTCAGGAAACCGGGGACTGAGTTAAAACTAAACATATGTACACATAATAACCAAACTTATAAATCTAAATTTTATTATGTTCATCAGTTAAGAAAATATACTTAAATTTTGTCTTTTTATGTTTCAGAGGGTTAATAGAATTACTAAATTTCAAAAGCCAAAATAAAAAAGAATCTTATTGTTTGATCTGCGTTTTAATCACTTGGACTTATTAATATAGAGCCCCTGCCATCTTGTTTTTATTTTATTCTATATTATTTTATTTACTTTCAATGGCTATCAAATGGTAAACACAAGACCTCCCTAAAAGGGATTTATCGTCATTCTCTTTTGGATGGCGCAAATTAGTCCATAAAATAAATAAATGTCTTGCAGTTCATTTTTCCTTTTATATTTCTTAAAATGAAAATCCAAAACAGAATGCCTAGAAGTATATTGCAATTTGACAGGATTTGCTTTGTGTGCATAGAGAAAATACGACTTGTAAAAAAAGGAAGTAGAAGAATATATGTACATGCTCTGTGACACTATTTTATTGGTATCTCTTGCACCCATTACAATGAGACTCTTGGGATGTTGGACCTAAATTACAATAATCATAAATAATGTTAAACCGTAATAAATAAAACCCAACTTCTACCCTCTCTCTGTTTTCCCTTTTCTATATTTTTTTGCACCAAGAAAATACACAAGTAAATAATAGCAAACAGATCAATTTGGGAAAGGATCAGATCTCCTTTGGAGAGGAAGGCACATAGGTTGAGGGACCTGTGGGCTGGGGAGCCACCCAGTGCTGTGCTCTGGGGATTTGGAGTTCGGGATGGGAGGATAAGCAGGGAAGGACACTGTATAGAGAATGTTGATTTTGCAGGATTTCCTGCATATTCACTGAATGAGTTTTAAAAATTATCTTAACAAATTACTTTTCTTGACATTAAGCTACTTTCTTTTTTTCCTCTCTCAAAGGTCTCAACAGTAGGAATAAGTAACATGTAAATTGAATTTTGCTTAATAAATACTTATCAAAACCACTGAGGTCAGGAGTGGTTTTGGAGCCGTTCCTGAGGAATCCCAGTTCAGGCAACACTGAGCAAGGAAAGGGGTGTGTACCTGGCAAGCACTTTGTGAAGGCAGTACCTGAGTTAGGATTGCCAAAGTATATTGAACAATGTAAAGTGCGTAGGACCATAAGGGTGATCAGGATAAAGGCACAGCTACTAATATCAAGGCATGAGGTTTGTTAGGGAATCAACATTCCTTAAGGGTCTGCACGACCTAGTGAAGGTCTAATGCCTTACCTGTTTTTTTTTTTTTTTTTTTTTTTTTCCGAGACAGAATCTCATTCTGTTGCCCAGGCTGGAGTGCAATGGTGCAATCTCGGCTCACTGCAACCTCCACCTCCAGGGTTCAAGCGATTCTCCTGCCTCAGCCTGCTGGGTAGCTGGGATTATAAGCATGTGCCATCATGCCCAGCTAATTTTTGTATTATTTTTTCTATTTGTACATGTAAGAATGACATTTTTTTCCTACTATCCCCATGCTGATCTTCTGATCTCCAGGTTGCCTTCAAGCAAGGGAAAAGCCTGTTGGTTCTGCAGCCTCCTTACTGTCTAGATGCCCAGGGCTCTATGATTGCCTCCCAGTGGCTCAGGGCTCCTGATTCATTGTTCAGTATTCTAATTACTTTATTGTTCAGCATTCCAATCTTCTCTCTGTCTGTGTCCTCAGCCCCCATGTGTGTCCCAGTTTCTGGGAGTGGCCAACTTTACTGATCACTGATAAATTAACTCATGACATAGTGTATGGGCTCATTGAAATTTATTTTATCCCTGTTTCACTCCCTTACTGGACTCTCTTTACTTCCTAAATCTCTCCCTCTTATTCGTCATCCTCCAGCATCACAGTCCCTTTTTTAAGCTCTCGTGATTTCTGTCATGGACTACTGAAACAGCCTCTGACTAGTCCATTTGCCTTCTGCCACTTTTAAATATCTCCTCTTTTTTGAATCAGAGTGACCATGCTAATATCCAGTTCTGGTCTTTCCATTTTCCATGTTGACAATAGGAGAAAGACCAAGTTCTAGGGTATAGCTTGAGTCCTTTGATTGTTTGGATCCTCACTGCCTCTTTCTCTGCATGTGCACCTACTCTCTTTCGCACTATAAGTCAGACAATACTGAGGAATGCTTAGTCTCATACACATGCTAAGCTATTTCATACTTTCGTGCCTTTAGATATGTCCTCTCTTCTTTCTAGTATGGTCTTTTTTTCCTTGTCTTTTCTCTGGGGAAGGCCTTCAAAGCCATCTTTCTTCTTCAGCTTATTCTTCCCTTCTTAGATACGGCCATTTCTTGACAGCCTTCCCTAGCCATTTCTACCCTGAGACAGAATGAATTCCCTCTCTCCACTGAACCTTGGATGTAGTTTGTTGATCATGGGTACTGCGTTTTGTTTGCATGTCTTCCTTCTCTACTGAAATGTTGCTCTGTGAGGCCAGGAATGAGGCCAGGTATTCTGGTTTCTAGAGTCCACATTCAGTGTCTTGGTCCATGGTAGGTCTTTAAATATAAATGGAAAGGAATAAATGATTAATGGTCAGAACTCTTGAAGATGATTTTACCTTAGCCTGAAGAAATAATGCTAAGTGGGTGGCAGGGGCAGGGGGCCGGGGAGAATTTTGGGTATGATAGCAGGTCGATCAGGGCTGTATGTTTTTTGAGTTGGGGAACCTAGCTTAAGGCAGGCCCTTGTCTACTGCATCCATGGAAGCTAAGGGGAGGGAATACGTGTGCATCACGTGCTGTCTGGGGTTTGGCAGAGTGGAGACATCAACGCTGATGGTGCCCAGATCCCGGCACTTAACAGCAGACCCCATAGGTTATTAAAGCTGAGAGCCTATCTAGGAAGATTAGCTGCAGGAAATGCTTTAACCACAGAGCAAACAGGCAGTCGCTTGATTAGTGTCTCAGACATGGTATGGCACTGTGGTGTTGGGTTTCCCTCTGAACCATTACTGAGATATTTGAGATCTGGAGCTTCAGTTCTAGCCTGACCTTGCATTTGATTTCCGAATCCATACATCAGCAATGAGCCTTGTTTGCTTCTCTTAGACTGCATTTCCAAGCAGTGAGTTTTGTGTCCCCTGTTTTTGGACATCTGAAAAGGATGCTGAGAATTAACCCATATGGTGTTTGTTTAAGTGGGAAATCCTAAATAGCTTCTGGTACGAGGAGAACACAGTAGCAAATATATCTTTACGGTAATGTGTTTTAAATCAAAAGGGCTCCATATTTTCCCCTGTGTTTGAATGTGACATTCTTGATCATTCCAGACCCACCTGTCTGAGAACACAGGAATCAAAAACAGGAGTCACTCTCGAATTTCACCTCTATTTAATCCATCACAGAAACATACTGGCTTTTCACTGTATATATATAGAAAACCACACCAGGACATTTAAACAAAGTGACACAGATCATCAGCAGATCAACTGGGAATGACGGCTCAATCAAACAAATGTATGTTGAGAATTTCCAAAGGGCAGCTCTCACAGCAGCCAAGCCAAATTTGTTTAGTATACATGAGTTAGCCGCTTAGAAACATTCACTGTGTTGCATGCCAGATGATGACTTTTCTAGGTAAACATCCATTTAGCAGCATATATCCATCCATGAAAGTGTTGGCATGATTTTGATCTATTCTTTCGGACTCCTGAAATTATGACTTCATTCCACTCGTAGCCAAGTACCAAACCCACACATGAACCATTTAGGTTAAAAAAAGGAGGTGGGAGCTATACACTTATTTCAAAATGTAATATAATCATTTAAAAGGTAGGAGAAACTCCATAAAATTGACAGGCCATTTCACTTTTCTGACAAGTAATAAAGTAAGCATCATTAAAATGAATGTCAAATTTCAGGGTAGGGAAGCAGCAGGGAAAATACCTACCTTGTTCTTGGTATTTGGAATAGAATGTGGAGTATTTATCCTACCTCAGTCTAAACTTGGAGACATTCCTTTTTTGGGTAATGGGTTGGGAGTTTATTTATAATTGGAATTTCATAATCAGATCCTAAGTAAGAACATTTGGATTCTTCAGAAAAGGGCATTTATTTGTCTTATTAATTCTTCTATTTGAACAATTTACTTTTCTCTTTTAACAGGTGTCACTTAAAGAACAAAAAACTGTATTGAGCACAGTCTTCAAGTCCAAAACAAAAAAGCAAAATGTTTCTTTAAAAAACTCCACAAAAACATAAAACAAAACTTTCTGGCAGAATTTTGAAACTCTAGGCTCATTCTCACTGCCTGCTTTGAAATCTAGCTTGTGTTGTACAAGGTTTAGCTCAGTACTCTGGTTTATTTATCAAAAACTTCTCTTTCTGATTCTTTTCAACTAGAAAATTCTCACTTCTGGGGGCACATTTGCAAGCAGCAAGCTTGAGAATTCTGTTTCTCGACCAAGGGGTAATTATCTGAAATGTGTTGGAAGAGATCATTGTTTTCCAACTTTAACTTCTTCTAGAAGAAAATTCAACACATGTCACTTACCTGGGCAAGCATTCTGAATGGTCAGTAGTCTACAATTCTAGAAAATACCTCTTCCCGTGGTGGCAATGACTTTTGTAAATGAGAGCCTCCTTTGAAATCTGTCAGATTCAGAGCTAAGTGAGGTACAAAGTACAGCTTTCAAAAACGAAACTCCTCATAATTAACTTTTTTTTATTATACTTTCAGTTCTAGGGTACATGTGCATAAAAGTTGGCTCAATTTGAATTTGAGCATCTAGTGTATTTACAGAACCTAAGGGAAGATATAAAGGTAAATGAAACACAGCCCTTGCCCTAAAGTCACTGGAAATCAAAACGAGGAGATGGACGTAAATAAGACTCACTCTAATAGCAACAGGAAAATGACGAAAGGTTATGTTTTGAGGTACATTTTATGTACTTTGTGATCCATAAAGCAAGGAACTCACTCTGGAGCTTGAGGAGATGATGAACATGGATAGTGGGAACTCTTAACAGATGAGATGACACCTAAATGGAGTCTGAAAGGGTTTCAATGTGTAAATCCTCAATGCTGCCTCTTTAGCAAGGCCTTCCATACCTGAAGTCACCACCTGCTCTTACATTTCACCCTGCTTTTTCTGCTGAGCACCTAAGACTTTCTGATGTTCTCTATGTGTGTGTTGGTTTAGTTTCCCCCTTTACCCATCAGGCAGTAAGGTTCACAGGAGCAGGAGTATTGTTGGTCTTGCTCGCTGCTCCCTCTACAGCTCTCAGAACAGTAGGAGGCCCTTACCAGGCAGCAGAGAAATGGAGAAGAAGATCAGAAGACTGACAATGAAAACAACACAGAGAAGTCGCATTCCACAGGATATACAAAATAGATGGGCACATTGACTGTGACCAGTCACAAAAGAACTTTGTGAGGTCCTCAGAAAGATGTGGCTGATTTTTGTGAAGAAGGTTGAAGAACTCTAACCCTCTTATATTTTTCTAAAGTAAATGTCAATCTTGATGACCCAGGATGAAGTTTTATTGGAAAATAAATTTAGTACTCATCCACGAACAAGTGTATGATATGTTCTTCAATCCCTTTATCCAGATTTTTAAAATGGGATGTAGAATATTTTTCTATTTATATTATTACGTATGTGCATCCAAATGTGTATAAATGAGTGACAATCTTTAAATCCATAGAGAGAGCACTAATGTTCATGCATATAGAAATGTAATGACTTGAGTTTACAGCATAATAATCTTGGACCAAGTGAGGATTTGTTGCAAACAAAAGATTTTGTTTAAATATAAATAAATAACAAAGACAATAGCCAGCCATGTTTCCACATGTATTTCACTACTTCTACAATGTAAATTTCACACAGTCCCAAGAATATTATTTATCAAAGCTCATCCCAGGTATTGGGATGAACCAGAAGCTTTCAAAGTCTTGATTGATCACTCTTTGCTGGCAGTTCAGTAGGATTACACAGCCACTCCAAAATCAATGGCCTGGAAGAAAATCATACAAGCCTTGGAACAAAGGCTGGAATGTTAGGTTAGCAACTGCCTTACATTGCAGTAATACATCAATTAATATTCATAAAATATCTAGAGGCATGACCTGGTAAAAGGTCAGAATGAGCTGCCCATGACAATTCAACCTTTTTACCCCCAAAGGAATCCTTTCTACTCCTCACTTTCATATAATAGAACTTTGGGAGAATGGTGGGTGGGGTTTGCCCATCTCTGAACCTAAATGGATTTACAACTCTTGAGAATGTTACCAAGGTCATGTCATGTATACACACTCTGGGAATATCTGTCTCATGTTCATTCGTCAGCTAAGACTTAGGAGGTGTTTTTGGAGGTTCACCAACTGCACCATCGCAATGGAAGAGCATCAAGAAAGTTCTTCATATTCTTTTCTTTGCCACGTGTTTCAAGGCACACATTGTTTTTGAAGTGATGGAATGGGATATTTGTGGGAGGAATTGAACTGCGTTATCCAAGACATAGGGAAAGAGGTTAATCTTATGACTTCCCTCATATCCTGCACTTTGGGCTGAAATAATGGAATAGGTTTTCATCCTCTATCACCAAATATTGCTCATTGTTCATTGACCAATAATGCCTCTTTCAAATGTAAACCTTCTTCCAACGTTGTTTAGCCCAGGCTGTTTCCTACATCATTACAGAAACTATGCCAGGGGAGTGTTGTGGAATTAGCTCATCTTTTTGTACCATGCCATTGACTATGTTGATCTTGTTTTACATTTGGTTTCAACAAGTGTTTATTGAGAGATTTATTAATAGGGGAGTGATGGAGAATGAACCATTTCATAGTCTTTTGCTATCTGAGTGCAGGTAGACCTGAAAGACAATGACATTTTAGATCTGTCACTTAACTTAATAACTTTTGGCATTTGTGTATTTCTCTAAAGCTTACAAAAGATGCTCAACAGCATCACTTACTGTGATTTTTTTTTTTTTTTTTTTTGAGATGAAGTCTCACTCTGTCACCAGGCTGGAGTGCAGTGGCATGATCTCAGCTCACTGCAACATCTGTCTCCTGGGTTCATGCAATTCTCCTGCCTCAGCCTCCTGAGTAGCTGAGATTACAGGCATGCACCACTACACCCAGCTAGTTTTTGTATTTTATTTTATTTTTTTTGTAGTGACAGGTTTCACTATGTTTGTCATGCTGGTCTCGAACTCCAGGCCTCAAGTGATCCACCCACCTGGGCCTCCCAAAGTGCTGGGATTACAGGCGTGAGCCACCGTGCCTGGCCTCTTCTGATTCTTAATACAATTTGGTGTCATATTTTGAGAACCAGTGTCATCTTCTGGAAATACAAATGTGAGCCACATAGTAATTTTAAAATTTCTAGTAGCCACATTAAAGCAGGTAAAACAAAACAGGTAAAATAAATTTTACGAATATGTTTTATTTAGCATAATGTGTCCAAAATTATATTATTTCAGCATGTAATCAATAGACAAAAATTATCAATAAGATATTTTACTTGTGGTATCAAGTGCTTGAAATCTGATTTGTATTTTTAAAACTTACAGCACATCTCAATTGGAAATAGCCACAAGTCATGTGCTCCATTGTCATATATGACTCCTGGCTACCATATATGACAGCATCAAATATGGATAAAGAAACCGAGGCTCAAATACATTAAGGGAATTTTCTGGGGTTATATAACTTGTTTGGTGGACTTGAACCCATTGTGTTCTTCTGGTTTAAAAAGGAATTGGCTTGGATCTATGGTTTATAGATTATTTGAATTTCTTGTGATACTGTAAACTGATACTATAGAACAGGAAGCTGCAGATATTATGAAAAATAATTCTATCAGGTCAGTAAGACTTCTTTATCACTAATTCTAGAAACGCCATATCATTGGTATTTTTTAAAATAAGCTTCATATGGAATTCAGAGGCACAGCCTGGTTTGGGGATAGCTTCTATAGTTTCTGAACTCCTTAAGGCTCATTTCTGTATTCTCTCATTTTTGTATTTATTTGTTCATTGAACATTTACTGTGTACCAGACAATACACTTGGTGCTGCAAAGGCACCAGTGAAGAAAACACACAGGGTCCCTATCCTCATGAAGCTTATGTTTTACAATCTACAAGGTATGGTTAATTCATGGCAGGTGCTGCTGCAAATGTTGGTAGAAACAAATTTAGTTGGTAATGTTTGGTACTGGTTTACTATTCTTCTTCCTGAAGAACTTAGTAAAAGTCTTGAGAAAAGGACATAAATATGTATTATCCATGCAGATACTTTTTGTTTGTTTTTTATTCCTTTGTTTTTTTTTTTTTTTTTTTTTTTTTTTGAGACGGAGTCTCGCTCTGCCGCCCAGGCTGGAGTGCAGTGGCCGGATCACAGCTCACTGCAAGCTCCGCCTCCCGGGTTCACGCCATTCTCCTGCCTCAGCCTCCCGAGTAGCTGGGACTACAGGCGCCCGCCACCTCGCCCGGCTAGTTTTTTGTATTTTTTAGTAGAGACGGGGTTTCACCGTGTCAGCCAGGATGGTCTCGATCTCCTGACCTCGTGATCCGCCCGTCTCGGCCTCCCAAAGTGCTGGGATTACAGGCTTGAGCCACCGTGCCCGGCCTTTTTTTTTTTTTTAAAAGCAAATTTGTTTGAAGAGGTTGCAGTGTGAAGAGGACATGATATAAACTCTGAACTGATTGTGTTCGGTCGTTAATCTATCAGTATCTTGAGCATTTGGAGTGTGTGTTTGTGTGCACGTACGAGTGTGTGTAAATTTAGTAGTCATTTTCGTTTTCTTCAGTGGGGCATTTTTACCGTACCTTTAAGCAGACTAAGGACACAATTTGTGTGATGCCTTTTGAACATTTATGTTTGAACTTCCCAATTTAGAGAAAGAGAAAAAGGTACCAGCCAATTCCAGTAAAATTGGCTTGCTTTGGCTGATGTTTTCAAGTCAACAAAATCATACTGAATTATTGTAATGAGCTAGAAACATTGCTGGATCATGGGGATTCGGCAGTGAATCAGGCACCCATCCTCCCTGCCCTCATCCCCTTATAATCTAGTGGAGTTTTGGTGGAGGGATGCTTTAATCATCTTTCATACTTGGGCTGTCTTGAATTTGGAGAGTGCATGATCTTTTTGTGACTCACCAAATATTCATGCAACTTTGTTGCAGTTATTTGCTCATTTGTTTTGTGTGTATATTTGACCTGATGTATATAATGCTGTTTCTTGGAAAAATTTGTAATATACTTCTTTTCCATCAGAAAAAAGCAAATTGGCTCAGCTGGTTTTTCGTCAGCCAAGCATTTTCATTTGACCCTTTAAGCTAACTAAACTTTGAAGAAAACGGCAGATATGCCCTACTCTTTGAAATGGTGTCGAGATCCAGGAGGGTTAATTTAAAAATTCATAAATCCTTTGTACTATGCAAATTAATGACCTGTAACCTTTTTTCCAGGTGACTTGTTTTGACTCAACTATGTCCAAATAAATATGTTTATTTAGAAGAGTTCAATGCTACCAAAACCTGACATGTTAAGCATCTCCTATGGCTCATAATATGTACCAGAGATGTGGACCACCCTCTGTTTTCTCATTATGTCAAATAATAGAAAGTGGAAATCACTCTAATCCTTTCTTCTGTGTCTGCCGTACCTCTGCAAATATGATAAACTCAATCCAATTAAAAGTCATTACCTCTCCAAGGCTTGGCCACAGTCTATACCCCTTTGTTTCACAATCCTCTTGATTATCTGCCTTCATCACAAGTAGAATTTCTAGCCAGCATTCACTTCAGTTTTCTCTTAAAAAAAAAAAAAAAAACGGAATATCACTTTTTGAGTTGATCATTGAGGTCATTTTCTGTGCCATTCACTTGACTCTATTTAATGCAGCCTTATATTACATAAGTTTAATCCTCCTGGGCATTTGCCTTATCTTCCCAACAAGATTGTAAGTCCTTTGAAATCAGCAATTTCACTTTATTCTTTTTTGTGACCCCCTCATGGTGATTTACATGTAGAAGACTTGTTGGCTAAATGATGAATGTTTTGTGGCATATGTTGGATCATAGTTGTTAAGATTTAATAGGGGTGATGAGTATTAAAAAGTTGAATGAAGTAGACATATTAATACAACAACAGCAACAAAACAACAAAGCAACAATAGCAAAAGCCTGTTAAATCATTCTGTATTCTTAGACTTCAGGTATCTTTCCTGTCTTCAGTGCATTTTCTTAACGTTACATGCTTTCGATAGAACTATAACATTTATAGTTTTTTCTCATGACCAGTCATGGTTCATATAGATTTACATGGTTTTATCCACAATATATTTAAGTTAGCAAGAATTTTAGGTGTTTAGATGAATAAATTGAAATTTTTCTTGCTTTCTTTAGCTCTGAGATTCTACAATGCTATTAAAATAGATATTTCAATTGATTATCCTGAAGTTTAAGCAATATGATGCCAGAATATTTTATTTAACTTAATTAGCATAGCTATAGTCTGTTAGAACAAACATTTAAAGAAGGTTTATCAGAATAAATTCATAAAATGATCAGTAAAAGCACAAAAAAACCCTGAGATATTATTTTTTCTAAAGAATAGCACCTGGATCTAAGTAAGAGTTATTTTATATCATGTTGATATAAGTGGACAGCAAATTATTTTATGAGTATATTACTAAATATGAAGCTCCAAATATGTGAGTTTTGGGTATTCTTTTTTAAAAAGCACCTTGATGAGTGAAAAGCTCCTTTTTTTGAGATCTTTTTTCCCACACCAAATAAATACAGCTCTCAAAATGAATTTTGCTACTTTGGCTTTTTGTTAAGTTACTTTGACTGTTGTAGACATAGGTAGATATTATTTGAGAAAAATTCATTATCTGGTGGGTAGTGTAAGACACCAGAAGACAATAGTACTGACACTTCTCTAAGAACTCCTACTCCAGATTGGTGCCATGCCACTGGAGGTTCCAGGGTGGTCTGGCCAGTCCTCTTTTGAGTACATCACTGTTCTGAGATCCACCAGGACTGTCTCTGGTCAGTTTGGAATAACTTTCAATTCTAGCTGGAAGATAAATATTGTGGTTTGGATCATTTGTAGACTGGTGGGAATTTCACTGGTATCACAGCAGTCCTACCTGATTCACAATAGAACTTCTGGGCTCTTTTCAGTGAAGCAGATCAAGCAGAAATACATATTTAGTTGACATGCGAACTACCCACTACTATATGCTGTTTTCTCTTGGATTACTTTGTAATGGAAATGGGGGCATGTCATTTTAGAACCTGTCGCAATGTTTCATCATTTTATGAGTTATTTAGAAGCATCAGTGAGGGTAAATAATCCCCCCAAAATATTCTGATGCTCACATTACTATGAAGAGCTTAGTGATACTCAGAAATAAATGTGAATGGTACTGCATTTCCACCAATAATCAAAATAAGAGGTTTCTTTAAAGATTTAGTACATATATAGTTCTAATGAACCTAAGGATAGAGGTTCTATGAGACTGGCATGCCCAGCTGCAGAATTACTTATACTCAACTCTTTTAACACTCAGCACTTTTCCTAACCTCATCTTAGGCCTTATTTTATTTCATTGTCACATACGTTACCATCTATGTCTTCACTACTGAACTTTAAACTACTTGAGGGCAGACAGTTTATCTTATTCAACTCTATTTCTATCCTTAGCAACTTGCACAGCTCCAGGCACAATGTGGTATTTATTGAATAAATGTTTTGGAATAGGTAAATGAATTCAAGTCTGAGCAGTAGCATCTTTGGCAAAGATTATCACCTCAACACTTCAATCATCACATTCCTCTTTTAATGCTAGAAAAAGATTTAAATCTGTGCACTTTTCTAGTCTATCCACAAAATTTCAATTGGAATGTGCAATTGAAGCATTCACACAAAACTAGTGAAGTCTGGGACATCTGTTTAATCCTTCACTTTTCATAGTATGGAGCCCACCAAAGATTTTGAAAGTCGAATGTATATTTATTCCACAGAGGAAACTTTATCAACCAGTGCAAAAGTTTACTGGCACTAGCTGGTGATATAATGGGTAGCTTAAATCCTGCTAACTGCAAATAATTTTTCAACAGTGTTTATGATTGTGGTAGAGTTTAGTGAGGCAGAAGTACAGATAATATAAATATTTTGACAAAAGCCGATTGTACTGCAGCCATAAATAAATTAGACCCAGTTTGTAAATAAATTTAGTTTTTGCCAGCAAACATTTATAATCCTCTCTTGCTGCAAACGATAGTAATTTATACAGAAGAGGTCCTGACTGCATTTTTTTTTTAAAGTCAGTTCGCATTAGAAGGCAGTGCCTGGTGCCCATCAAGTGTCTTAGACTGTGTGACTCAATTAGACATGAAGGATACTGTACAGACCACCTAATGCTACTAGTTATTGTACATGTTGATAGTGACAATTTCCAGAGACCATACATAGTTTGGTAGTCTATGAAGTTGTCATATTATATCATTCCCTTAAATACCTAGCTTGTGTTACCACTTAGCAATGTTGAAATTACCCCCTCTCAAATTATAAGTGCTATTTGGTGTATGTATACACATACACATAGCACATCTGTTCATATTTTTCTGCAAACATTTTTAATCAAAATATATGTTTTCTCATACTTAGAAAAAGCAAAAAACCTTTCTTTATGTTTTTCAATGACATTCTCTTCATCTCTGTGGTTTTGAATGATTTTACATTTAATATGATGTGGTATTGGGAAACTCAATATGGGGGCCTTTAGAGCTTAGAATGGGAGCAGAAAATTGCACTCCTTAGCAACATCTAAAGTTGTTTAACACTGAAGATACTGTGATTGCAATGGGGTAGAGTTCAAGCTAAAATTAGGTAAATCAAGGAATTTTCTTCACAGAATCACTTTAAGATGAGAAATTACTGTTGTCTTTTAGTTACCAAACCTTGCACGAACAAGGACCATTGCTCATTTTCAAATAAAACATTTTGAGACGCTAACAAAATTTCATTCTTTTGGGCACTCTCTGCTTCTTATCAAACCAAGAGTGTGGTTGAGTTAGTGTTCTATTGCTCGTTCATATTCCTTTTTACTGGCAAGCCATTGCTACAACTCCCTCTTCTGCCAGACATGCATAATTATTTTCTTTTCTTTATGTAAGACTCCTGGCTGTAAGAAAGTTCTTCTGTTTTGTAGTAATAGGGAAGGGTCTGCATCAAGTCAGCTGTGAGAATGAATTTGAACTTACATTTACACTGTTTATCCAGTTCTCCTACATGCCTATCTTTGTTTGCCATGTGGTAGAAGGTAGATCTCAATCTCATTTCCTTTTTGATCTTCATCTTTTGGGGGTTGTTTTTAATATTTTCACCCAGAATATATTAGAATTATAGCCTCCTTGCTACAGAATGCACACCACCCTCCTTCCTTTAGCGTGTAGCTCCTGAGTTTTGGTCTCTCCTTTGGAGGCAAGAAGGATCTCTGCCAAAAGCCACCAAGCCACACTTAGGTAATTATAATAAACAAGTTGGGGCTCTCATTTCTCATGCATAGCTGAATGAAGCAGAGCTGTGGTCACAGGGATCCCAGTTGCTCCTCCATTAGCAATGGCACATTAATGCTCCCTCATGTCTCTGCCCACCTTTAAACACTTTTTTTTAAAGGAAGTAAATCCGGTCACTCTTTAGCATGTGAAGGGATGCAGCTTTCTTTTGAAACCACCATCAACAACATAAACAAATTAGAGGTAGTAAACCACACGTTCTGCCCACACATAAACCACAGTCCTCACCAGAGGGCAGTCTACTTAATGTGAGAATAACAGCCCAGTTTTATAAGCCTCTACTGGGAATAAGTTCCAGTTTCACTGGTTAGAGCAAGGTTAGGCAGCCAGAGCACAGTCTCTCCTAGGTTACATGTTGGGAGAGACCAAACCAATTCTCAGAGTGTCTTTCCAGAAAATACATTTTATAAGCTTTTGGTACACCAAATTTTGACCACCTTCTGGTTTTTACTATGTAGAACTGGGATCGCTTGAGTGGAATGGACCTGGGATGAACTTGTCCAACGTGCTTATTTTATGGATAGGGAAACAGAGACCCCAAGCAGCTACAACTCTCAGGCTCTGCCTCTCAAGGTTACTCTAGGGTTCAGCAACATATTGACGCAAGCACAACTCCATGCCAGAACTTGTGACCCTCCTGCTTTCTCCAAATGCAAATGGCATAGTTTACAATCCTCCATCTTGACCCATATGGGAGTTGTAAAATATTCTCTATACCTTCCTGATGCTGATATACTTCCTTTCTTGACAATGGTTAGTCCTCAACTAATGTGTCCAGCCCTAAACTAATGTGTTCCGTCATCAGTAAATTCCTGACTGTGATAGTCTTTTCTTAAATACCTGTTTAAACAGTAATTTAGATAAGAATGTCCCATTTGTGTGCAACAGGAAATGCCTGCCTTCTTTTAGATACGCTGGCAAATAATTACTGTAGATATGGCTGGAATACTGAAAGGCTGTACTCTGGTCATTTCAGATTGCCTGAGGAGTAACCACCCAGTCTGCTGCAGCATGAATTCAGGACAGTTCTACTTTCCTCTAAATGAATCTGAAGGAAAATCACTTTGGGGACATAGAAAGCTTATGAAAAACAAGCACATCGGGTCCGTCAGAGGTTGCCAAAAGTCTCTTAAAAATTTGTACTGTCAAAAGAAAGTCAAGGCACATAGTTAGAATGTAAAAGAAACACTATCTATCTGATATGTGATAAGTCTGTTCTTACCTGGTCATTCCAGTGGATATTGGTGACGGTGGCTCCTTAACAACAGAATAAGCCAAACATTAACCAGCTCATGTTTTCCTTTGGAATAGTACTCACAGAACTTTAATGTCTGCGTTCGCTGTTTTAGATTCAGTAACCAGATACCAAATGGCTTTACTGGTACCTCAAGTATGAATTTTCTAGCAATTTATTTCCATTACCATTTGACAAAAGCTTAGTTCCATCTCTGAAGAGAAAGTTTTGGAAGAGGCGAAGCCCAGTTTTTAATTGCTTAGGAGCTACTAGTTTAATTCCCAAATCATACTTATTTAGTGAAATGTCTGTGAAATTCCTAGAGGAGTAGAAAATCTCTTAACCAGATTTAAAAGCCACAGGACATGCAACAGTATGCCACAGTATCAGGAGAAAAATAAAAGTTTGCTCATTGATTTTGTCACTTATTTTCCATCCATATCACACTCTTTGCCATCTCCCTTGCTATCTTGCCTCCCAATACTTCCATTCTGAGTCTTTCTGACAGCTCTTAAGTGAAATATTTTCAGGAAACACTGGGGGAAAAGTTCCATAAGGAAGACATGGAATAGCATGATACAAGGAAGTAGCAAATACTGAAAGTGCAAGGAAGCTTAGAGGGTCATTAAAAAATTTCCAGTGCCAAGCCATGTTGATAGATTATTTCCAGACATAATGGTGTCTAGAGACACGGGTTCTACAGATTCAGCCCAGTGTCCAGACACTCCATTTAAGTCTCTTTTCTTCTCACTGCCCTCTGGAGCGGGACATGCTAAAGACTATATCCATCAGCAGTTCCCATTCTATTCAATGTCTCTGTTTCTAAGCCTGTAATTCTGCACCCTTGCTACAGTCCTCTACAGCTTGTTTAAGTCAGTTTTCTGGAAATTCATTTTCCCTACTTTTACTAGTTTCCTTTCTTCATTTCGTTGGGATCTTAAATTTCATTATCTTGGGGCCATTCTCATAGAAGATTTTGCTGGCCAGTTCATAGCCTCCTTCTTTGTTCTGTTTGTGCATCTGGCATTACTTGAGCTCCACCCTTTTCCCCAAGCCCAGCACGTGTTTATTCACTGTGTTGCTGGTGCAGAAGAGCTGGCTCCCGAAGCCCTCTGCTTTCTCACAAACATGCCTCTGTAACTGCTCTGGAATTGTCCTAACAAGGGAAGAAGAGCATGTCCGGTTTTAATTTTGTGAGGAAATTGATGTCTTCCCCCTCCCTTCCCTGCCACACTGTTAGCAGGCATCAGCTCATGGACTTGTGCTTATGTGCTCACGTCCTACCAGGAGGTCCCTAGTGGGGCTTTGAGGTTTGGCCGAGCCTGCTCTCCTCCTAGAGCAGGGCACACATCCTCTGCTCTCAGCCACGTGTAATCCTTCCTGTCTGCTTGCAAGTTGGGCACAAAGTACTGGTGCTTGGGCCCACCCTCTTCTTTAGTAGCAATTAACCTTTACTACAGAGCTTCCTTTGAAGTTTGCTCATGTTTTTATTACAAAACTGCAATGAGGAATATAATGGGGGGAAATGTCTAAATTTCTGAGTTACCTAATCTGTTCAATTCCCTAGTTGAGCTCCTCTTGGCAGTTGTTTCATGTAGTTATGATCTCAACCAGTCTGCCCGAGATCTCAAATCATGTTTCTGTCTCAGCCTATTTTTAAGATTAGAGAGCTATTACACACACCCCCCCCTACACACACATTGCAAATACACATGGATGTGTGTATTATATGCATATATGTGTACAGTTGAGTATAAATAATTAACTTCTTACTTCATAACTACAGAAATCAGTCTTACTTTATAGTCAAACTATGTATATATGCTCTTAATAAATATTAAACTTTTTAGTTGCTAAATATTTTCTATCAATGAACTAATGTGAAGAGTAGAGAGAAAAATTATTCATGTTACTATCACGAATGATAATGCTGAGTGATAAGTATTATGATGGGCATTAATGGTGAAACTCAGGATTTTGAATGGCATCTGCCCAGATTTTGCAGTTAAACTAGACAGAAAGGCCAAAAGAAACAAATGGTGAGTTATATAAAACCCACAAAAAGAGAAGGCATTTAGGCCAGGCTTGCAAATAAGAACCAAAGAATTACGAGTGAAAATGGCATTTTTTTTTTTTTTCTAGGCTGCCTTTCACAGGCGCTCAAATAAATGAAATAATTTTTTTTTCTGCTTTTCACTCAGCAGTAAATCACTCATTGGTAATCCAAGGTTGGTAGAAAAGCAACTACGAAACTCAAAGAAAATTCAAGAGAATCTTTTTTTCCCTTCTGTAGCTAAGGACTTTCTAAGAAAAATGTAAAAATCACAGAAGAAATATAGACTTAGTTCCATAAAAGTTAAAAAAAATTGAAATACCAAATGGCAAATTGTCTACTGGGAAAATTTAAAATACAATATCCAAGGGCTAATTTATTTATCATTAATAAGACAGACATAAAAGCCTAATTAAAAGTGGGAAAAAACAATGAACAATTTGCAAATAAAGAAATTTGAATGACAAATAAGAATATTTAGTTTCTGTAATCAACTGAGATGTGAATTAAGCAGTAATAGATAATTTTCTGCATTAAAAACAAGACATAATAATAATTGACAGTATAATTTGTAGGAGTGTAAATTGCGATACACTTTCTGAAAAGCGATCTGTCAATACCCACTAAGTTTTCTTATAGGAATCTAACCTAAGGAAATTGAAATGGATGAAAATAAAAATTTATGTTAAGGAAGGCTCATTTTCATATTTATGATATCAGAAAATTAGAAGCAACATAAATAAAATCCATGGAAATAGTTCAGCTATTGTGGATTCACATAATGGAATATTATACAGCAATTAAATGTAGTTTTAGAAAATAGTGAAATATACAAAAGCAAGTGATTATAATAAACTATAATGAAGTGAAAAAGTCAAAAACCAAACTATTCATATATTGTGGCTACAATTTTGATAAAACAAACAAACTTTAAAACATATCTTTAAGGATCAAAAAACAAGTTGCCTAAGAGTTAAAGGGAGGACTGGGTTTGGACACCCAGCTAGTCTCAGCTGACTTTGGATCTATTGAATATCAGGTCCTACATCTGCAAAATGGAAGATTATTCTTATCATCATTTTCTCACTGGATTGTTTTGAGCATTAAAATGAGAAAATGTAGATACATCTATGAAAGTTACTAGTATTGGTATTATTTCTGCAACTTCTTCTCTTTGAAGATTCTGATATGTTTTCAAAATGGAATACTTTTCAAGTGGAAACTTATGGTAGTTAATCAAAGACACATATAAATAAATATAATATAATCAAAATGTGGCCTTTCCCTTGGTCTCTGAGGAAATTAGAACACTTAAAATTTGAATCGAAAAGGTTGATTTCCAAGAGCAATTTCCCAAATCATTTGTCTCAAATCCAACAATATGCTTGTCTTTCTTTCCTCATTCAGTTAATGGCATGCCTAAAGGATGCATGAAGCAAATTACAGTAGCAGACAGCTCAGCTCCAAGAAGTTACAAGGGTTATTTATCTTTATGGGACCACTGATATATATGGCACTTCTTACCTGATACTTACCTATTGTAAGTGTGCCCAATCTGTCAGTGTGATATCTGAGAAATGCTTTAATTAACTATAGTTATAGCTGAGGGAAAGGATCTACCAATTTTTTCCCAATAACAGAGATTTAATGGGAATATGATAATTGAAGTAATTTATCATTTAGATGAAATGTTTTAGCAGCTTTTTGGTTAGCTCTTGAGTAACATATATGGAGGCATTAGTTTATTTTGGTTTATACAAATATTCAATGTGGTATGATAAACTGCATTTGCTGTTGAAAATTTCATAATGCTAGATTACATTGAAATATTTTTGCTTGTTTTAATACATAAAACTCAGCAGCTTAATATTTTCACTTTTGTCATCACAGCCTTTTTAATATTTAATTTGGATGATACTAGATTAAAAGTGGCTTGAAAACAAATTGCCTGCGCTTGCATGGCTATTTAGTGCTTGCATATGGATGAATAGGTCCATGAGTTCTTGTGGATTTGCTTGACCTATATAAGTTGTTCTTTAGGTTTAATTGTACATTTTTGTCATTGTAAGCAGAATTGCATTCAGGCTTTAAGTTCAAATTCTTCTGTGCAGCTGCCTGGGCACACATGAATGTTTTGTCTCCACAGGAACAGAAATCTAAATGCACTCACTTAGATTATGCATTGGGAGAGTTTGTGGGTAATTCAGAGGTCACTGTATAAGCTATGCCATTGGGAGGGCACAGATGGGCTTGTCGTCTCTATGCTTTTTTTTTTTTTTTTTTGACACAGGGTCTCACTGTGTTGCCCAGGCTGGAGTGTAATAGTGTGATCTCAGCTCATTGCATCCTCTGCCTCCTGGGCTCAAGCAATTCTTGTGCCTCAGCCTCCAGAGTGCTGGGACTACAGGCATGCACCACCATGCCCGGCTAATTTTTTGTACTTTTGGTAGAGATGGGATTTCGTCGTGTTGCCCAGACTGGTTTCGAACTCTTGAACTCAGGCAATCCGCCTGCCTCCCAAAAGTGCTAGGTCTCCCAAAGTGCTAGGATTACAGGCGTAAGCCACCACACCTGGCCTCTATCATTTTTTAAAGATCACTTTCATGAAACTGAAAGTATGACTGATTTGACTCTTTGAGGAAGTAGGGGAAATTTTACTGACCTTTAATAGATAATTACTGGCGGAATACTGTTCTATTTATTTTGGTGCCTTTTGGTTTCCTCCTGCTTACATGGACACATTTACAGAGTACACAATGTTTTACAACTTATATTTCTCAAGAAAAACACAATTCTAACAATGGGGGAGAAATCTCTTTCAGAATAACTTGGCATTTGCAGTAGTAAGTGTTACAGTTCTGAAGAGATGTTTTTCTAGGTTTTTACATGTGCTAAGACCATTAGTGAGCTTTCAAATATGAGGTTGAAGTGCAAAACCTCCCTGAAGGATAAAATTAGATGGACTTTTCGAGTATGTTTGGACCTTAAAGTATACTTCTCTGATAATATTTCTTTGCAGAATTATTAAAATTGTTTCCTTTGATGTTGGGTTTGGAGAAAAGTTGGTGATTCATCACATTCTATTTCTATAGGTTTAAAGGTGCTTTGTAGGATCAAAAGTTTCCTATACTTGGTAAAAAAGTATTGACTTGGATTCATAGTTTAATAAAATGATATGTTAGATTAATTATATATTTAACAAGTATTCATTAAACACCTATATGCGGATCACTTGGACAATTCCGAAAAGGTGAGAGTCCTAACATCTCCCATCACGGACCTATTTCCTAGTTGGGAACTAAACAGTCATACACATTAAACCCTAAGCAGCAATGCATGGTACTTGATTGCCAAACTGAGGGATGAAATTATGTAATAATTCAAGGAAGGGAATACTAGTGTTAAATGAGATGGTGATAGGACCAGCTAGAACTTGACCCAGGAGGATGGCCAGAAGTTTGTTGGGCAGTGGAGCAGAGAGAGGAGTGGCAGGCAGGAAGAAGAAATACTCACTGAGCTCAGAAGAGAGTAATAAGCTTACTCTAGCTTGGGGGTTCCCTTTGAGGACCACTGAGAATCAGATGGAAAGGAAGAATGGTTTCAAAATGACAGAGATTTTAGTCCAAGCCTAAGAGGTTTATACTTTACCTGCAGACACTGGAGATTATTGAAGGCTGTCAAACAGGAAAATAGGTCTGCCAGGAAGGTAAACTCAGCAGTGTTAAATAGGCTCAGTGTTGATGGATAGTGGAAAGAAGCTGGAGGTTGAGACCCATTTAAAGGACTATGAAAATATTTAGGTGTGAAAATGTGGATTTGAAAAAATTGGATGAAGGTTAGAATCTTGCAAGAACATACAGCATTTAGTGAATGAACAGTTTGGAAGATAAAGGAGAGAAAATGGCTATGTTATTTCAAAGCCTCAAACATGGATAATTAAGGAAAAGATAGTATTCATAGTAGAAAGAGGAAAGTGAACAAGAGAATCAATTTGAGGGCAGATGATAAGGTACAAGATTTTGGACATGCTGAACTTGAATGATAATGAGCTTGTATGTTGAGAACCTATGTCCCATAGGTATAAGATTGGGTTCTGGAATTCAGTTGTATGCTTGGTTTAAATGGCATTATCTTAGTGTTTGAACCAAGAACCAAGCACCTCATTAAACAATACTTTTGCATGTACTATCACTTTACCCTTCACAAAACTTTAAGAGACAGGAGTCATTACTTGATGGGCAATTGCTAATGAGTGTTATAGTTTGTTACAATAATGAATCTGAATAATGAAGGTCTTCTATCTTCTAGCCCGATAAACTCTCTTAGAAGACTTTAATTTATAGAACTGCAGGATTGGTAGTGTCTTAAAGGTCACCTAGTATAATCACCAACTTGATGCTGAAATGTCTCCACATCATCCTTAACTCATGGTTATGCAGGCTATAGTAGAACCCTGATCATGCAGCTGGAGGCAACCCATTTTACCTTTTTTTCTTTTTTTTGAGAGGGGCTTTCACTGTCTTGCCAGGCTGGTGTGCAGTGAAACAATCATAGCTCACTGCAGCCTTCTCTAGCTCAAGCAATCCTCCCACCTCAGCCTCCCAAGTAGCTGGGACTACAGGTGCATACCACCACATCCAGCTAATTTTTCAAAGTATTAACTTTTGACTAGCTCAACTGAAGTCTGTTTCTTTGTAATTTTCACCCGTTTTTCTTAGTTCTTTCCTTGAAGTTCTATGAATCAAATAAATCAGGTATGACTTTTGATTTGTAATCCTAGCAGACAAGAAACATGTGTTCATTTGCTTTGAGACAACTGAAATCCCCATTGACTGGTTTCATAACCATCCCCATACAAGTTTCATAGAGGTCTTAAGGTCTCACATGGTCCACTCGTTTACTTCAAGTATGATGCCGTGCTGCTTTGGGAGTCCTCAGGGCCTCGGTGCTCAGTGCCCTGTACCCTAACTCCTAGCTACCTAACCCTGCTGTCTGCTTGAAGGGCTTGCCACCTCCTCAGATGCTGTTCCGTGAAGATGAGCAGTACCCCATATAAAGCATTTCTGATCTCCCTCATTTCTCAGTCTGGAGGAAATTCTGTCTTTTTGGTGCATCTCAAGAGACCCTTCCTCTCTCTTTCCCTGCTGGAAAATTTACCTAATTTCTTTAACTATTTTAGCTTTTACAAATATCCAGAGGCATCACCGGCTTCAAGTAACTTTAACTTTCTGCTCTGCATAAGTTACTGAGGCAAGGAAGTACCAAGGGCTTGGTGACATGTTCAAAATTGGAAAGGAAATACAGAGAAAGAAAAAACACAAATTAATATTCCAATAAATAATCCTGCCACACACATTTAAACCTTGTTGCACATGGCAGCCTTTGGAATCTTTGATGACTCTCCTACATTTATTCCAAATAACATTGCATGACAAAACTTTCTAATATATCTTAGAATCCTGTCAGCTCCCAATTTGGGATTGTTTGAGTGTTGTAGTTACACACATGTTTACTTCTTGTCTGTACTTTAGTCAGACCATTAATGAAGTTGCTGATTGTTTCCCAGATGGATAATGAATTGAACTAGCCCGTGCAAGTATTGACAATTGAGGATTAGCTCATTTGATTTATGGATTCACCACAGATAAACCACAGAGGCCATAATCTCTAGCCTCTCCCTGGCCTGTGAATAATAAAGATTTTAATGAAGGCACATCGCAACAATGGTCTTTCCTGTGCAACAATGGTCTTTCCTATTTAGCCTTCAAAGAACAACATAGTAAGGTGTCTACCCCTGTGGAATTTTGTCTCTTCAATATTAGAAGGAATTCATGAAGTTTTTATCTATTCACAGATAATGAGTGTGTATATGGCACCTACCCTGAAATACCCTTGGAAGAAATGCCAGATGCAGATGGAGTAGCCAGTACTCCCTCCCTCAATATTCAAGAGCCATGCTCTCCTGCCACATCCAGTGAAGCATTCACTCCAAAGGAGGGTTCTCCTTACAAAGCCCCCATCTACATCCCTGATGATATTCCCATTCCTGCTGAGTTTGAACTTCGAGAGTCAAATATGCCTGGAGCAGGACTAGGAATATGGACCAAAAGGAAGATCGAAGTAGGTGAAAAGTTTGGGCCTTATGTGGGAGAGCAGAGGTCAAACCTGAAAGACCCCAGTTATGGATGGGAGGTAAGACTGTATTTTGAGTTAACACATTTATATATTGCAGCTGTGTAAAGAAGAGATTGTTTAAGCAGCCACAAAATAAGCAAATTATATTTGTTACAATATGTTTTCAGTAGGTTTTTAAGAATAAACTTTCTGGCCAGGCGCGGTGGCTCACGCCTGTAATCCCAGCGCTTTTAGAAGCCGAGGCGGGTGGATCACGAGGTCAGGAGATCAAGACCATCCTAACGAACACAGTGAAACCCCGTCTCTACTAAAAAAATACAAAAAAATTAGCCGGACGTGGTGGCGGGCGCCTGTAGTCCCAGCTACTTGGGAGCCTGAGGCAGGAGAATGGTGTGAACCTGGGAGGCGGAGCTTGCAATGAGCCGAGATCGCGCCACCGCACTCCAGCCTGGGAGACAGAGCAAGACTCCGTCTCAATAAATAAATAAATAAATAAATAAGCTTCCTTTACAATCTCACTTTTTAATAGAAACAATGTATTGATTAAAGGTATAGCATGATAGGAGGCAACCCAACCTAATATATTGTCAAAGAATAGTATTGATTTGAAAAAATACTAAAGGAAGAAGATACGATTTTATAGTTAATGTTTGGAAACATTGGCTATGATCATATGTAGCATGTGGCATTAGCAAACAAGCGTAATCATATGGCATGTTTATTGCATTTTATCTTTTTTGGGGTGGGGAGTTGGAGGATTGGAGGAAAACATTTGTTTTCTCTATTTTGTGGCTATAAGTTAATCTGGTTTTATTTTCATTTTGTGGTATGTTCTTCTAATACATTTTGCCTCTCTTTTGATAACCCTGCTTTAATTATACATGCTTTCAGAATGTCAGCACTGTACTCATCACTGAATTATGTTATGGTTCTTTATATTCAAATGATTTAATGAGTAATTTGTGCATCAAAACAGCACACAAAATGGTTATGAAAATTAGTCCCTTGTTTCAGCCATATTTTCCATAAAATCCATTTGGCAACATCTAAGAATTAGAAGTTATAGTCTGATTTAAGAATCTAAATTAAATTTATTTCAATAAAGGTAACTATGTTATTCTTCTGAGTGTAAGTTTTATACAGATTCAGTAGATATATATACTTTCCATTTATTTCTGTAGTTGGAAAACTTTTGTGCTTGACTCATAACATCATAATTTCTGGAAAATCTTGTCTCTATCTGAAAAACTTGTAGACAGTTTCTGCAGGGGTAAGATATTTTTTAGAGATGTGATTGACCTTTGGTTTCATAGCATTTCAGTAGACAGAAATCAGATAAACTAGATTTATTTTGGTATGTTTCCTTAATATTTATGATCATTAATAGAATATCTGGTTAGCTTTTAAATAGAAATGAATATTCAGTGCCTTCAGGACTTAATTTCAACTTTTTGTCCTCTTGCTTTATATGTATCCTCTTGTGAAATCTGTTCAAAATGCCATAATAAAAGCAATTCTTGTTCAAATTCTGAAATGCCAGGATCTGGCTTTCACATGATTCAAGTGAGAAATCCTTCCTTAGTTTCGTTCTTAACCGTAACCCCAGTAAAGCCGAGGTTTAGCTGCATTGCCTTTAGACACGTGTACTGATAAGAGAGTTTTTAAAAATCACTGTAGCATTAACTGATATGTGAGTTGAATACGTTTTAAACCAAATGCGTACAAACTTTACGTCATTATTGTTCATCTTAAAATAATGGCTATAAACATTCTAATAATAAGTAACTCATTAAACTTTTATTACAAAATCTCCAGAGTTAAGCAACAAGTGCAATACTCATCAAGATTATCCAGAAGGCTTGGAATAAACCACAGCTTAATAATGAAATCATTTTTCAATTACAGGTTTGGTAAATGCAGGACTGTGCCTTTTTAAACATAATGCCTATGGATTGGTGGATGAACCTGGGGAAAATTCTGCATTTGGAGGAAATTCAAAAATAATTATTTTTTCTCCTTGGAGTGAAATGTCTTCAACATATACACTGGCAAATATTTATCTTGAGAAATGTAAAATGATTCTTTTCATTATGTCAAAACTGAGTTGTTTTTATTGCTTGGAATTTAAGACACCTTTATAAAATAGTTCCTGACTTTTTGGCCAAAGATCACATATTCCCTTTCTCCTCTTTCTCCTTCAAGAATTCAGCTGATGGCTAATTCAGTAGTTTTTCCCATCATTTTAACAATTACTCTTCCTTTGGAGAATGTGGCTTGTCTGCTCTTTAGGTATTATGAAAAAAACCAAAGAAATGACTGTTCGTAATTTTGGCAAACTTGTTTTCCACAGAGGAGCAGTTGAGTTCTTGATTCTTGATTCTTCTTAGGTTTTTTTTTTTTTTTTTCTTTTAATCTTACCTAGTTAATACAAAACCCAATCATGATTAGCAAGGGCACTTTCTCAAAGGCATCTCACCCAACCCCTGCAGGATGACTTTTAATTGTCTGCATGTCATCTTTTTCTCAACTCTAGCTGGTTTTCCTCCTATATAGTTAGAGATAATTGTGATTAACTGGTGTGACCTCTCCTTTTCATATGCCTTTGTTTTTGAAAAAAATGATGAAGGAGAAAAGAAACCTCTTAGGCATCCTCACAAATTAATACAAACAGAGAAAATCCATGTTCAGCAAACAATTGTTGAGGGACTACTGTGCATCAGATTCTGCATTAAATGTTCCCCCAATGGAAACTCAGCCTATCATAACTGAACAAATCATTGCTGTCTCTAGTAGGACCCTTGCTCTTTTCTTTCTGCATAGCTCCCCTTCTTATACATTTCCTGTTTTAATAAATTCCATTGCCATCTGTCTAGTTGTTCAGTCCAAAAAAATGTGTCATTTTGACACATTTCTCTCCTACATCAACCATGTCTAATTTATGGTTTCTGTATTGTATTAAGTCCCCGAACTTTATACTCTTTCTTTCTTTCCTTCCTTCCTTCCTTCCTTCCTTCCTTCCTTCCTTCCTTCCTTCCTTCTTTCTTTCTTTCTTTCTTTCTTTCTTTCTTTCTTTCTTTCTTTCTTTCTTTCTTTCTTTCTTTCTTTCTTTCTTTCTTTCTTTCTTTCTTTCTTCTTTCTTTCTTTCTTTCTTTCTTTCTCTTTCTTTTTCTTTCTCTCTTTCTCTTTCTTTTTCTTTCTCTCTTTCTTTCTCTTTCTCTCTCTTTCTTTCTCTCCTTCCTTCCTTCCTTCCTCCCTGCCTTCCTGCCTTCCTGCCTTCCTGCCTGCCTTCTTTCCTTCCTTCCTTCCTTCCTTCCTTCCTTCCTTCCTTCCTTCCTTCCTTCCTTCCTTCCTTCCTTCCTTCCTTCTTTCCTTCCTTCCTTCCTTCTCTCTTTTTCTCTGTCTTTCTCTCTTTCTCTCTCTATAAATTACTTTGAGCAGTATGGCCAATTTCATGATATTGATTCTTCCTATTCATAAGCATGGCATATTTTTCCATTTGCTTGTGTCCTCTCTTATTTTCTTAAGCAGTGGTTTGTAGTTCTCCTTGAAGAGGTCCTTCACATCCCTTGCAAGTAGTATTTCTAGATATTTTATTCTTTTTGTAGCAATTGTGAACGGGAGTTCACTCACGATTTGGCTCTCTGTTTTTCTATTATTGTTGTATAGGAATGTTTGTAATTTTTGCACATTGATGTTGTATCCTGAGACTTTGATGAAGTTGCTTTTCACCTTGAGGAGTTTTTGGGCTGAGACGATGGAATTTTCTAAATATATAATCATGTTATCTGCAAACAGAGACCATTCAACTTCCTCTCTTCCTATTTGTATACTCTTTCTTTCTCTTGCCTGATTGCCCTGGCCAGAACTCCAATACTATGTTGAATAGGAGTGGTGAGAGAGGTCATCCTTGTCTTGTGCCAGTTTTCAAGGGAATGCTTCCGGCTTTTGTCCATTCAGTATGATATTGGCTGTGGGTTTGTCATAAATAGCTCTTATTATTTTGAGATACGTTCCATCAATACTTAGTTTATTGAGAGTTTTTATCATGAAGGGGTGTTGAATTTTATCGAAGGCCTTTTCTGCATCTATTGAGATAATCCCGTGGTTTTTGTCATTGGTTCTGCTTATGTGATGGATTACGTTTATTGATTTGCATATGTTGATCCAGCCTTGCATCCCAGGGATGAAGCCGACTTGATCATAGTGGATAAACTTTTTGATATGCTGCTGGATTCGGTTTGCCAGTATTTCATTGAGGATTTTCGCATTGACGTTCATCAAGGATAATGGCCTGAAATTTTCTTTTTTAGTTGTGTCTCTGCCAGGTTTTGGTATGAGGATGATGCTGGCCTTATAAAAAGAGTTAGGGAGGAGTCCATCTTTTTGCATTGTTTGGAATAATTTCATAAGTATTGGTACCAGCTCCTCTTTGTATCTCTGGTAGAATTCAGCTGTGAATCTGTCTGGTCCTAGGCTTTTTTTGGTTGATAGACTATTAATTACTGCCTCAATTTCAGAACTTGTTATTGGTGGATTCAGGGATTTGACTTCTTCCTGGTTTAGTCTTTGGAGGGTGTATGTGTCCAGGAATTTATTCATTTCTTGTAGATTTTCTAGTTTATTCGAGTGGAGGTGTTTATAGTATCTCTGATGGTAGTTTGTATTTCTGTGGGATTAGTGTGATATGCCCTTTATCATTTTTTATTGTGTCTACTTGATTCTCCTCTCTTTTCTTCTTTATTATTCTGGCTAGTGGTCTATCTATTTTGTCAATTAAAAAAAAAAAAAAAACAGCTCCTGGATTCATTGGTTTTTTTCCGAAGGATTTTTCATGTTTCTATCTCCTTCAGTTCTGCTCTGATCTTAGATTATTTCTTGTCTTCTACTAGCTTTTGAATTAGTTTGCTCTTGCTTCTCTAGTTCTTTTAATTGTGATGTTAAGGTGTCGATTTTAGATCTTTCCCACTTTCTCCTGTGGGCATTTAGTGTTACAAATTTCCCTCTAAACCCTGCTTTAGCTGTATACCCACTGTTCTTTCTACCTGGGAAACTGTTTTCCTCCCCATCCTTAGCAAGTTTGTATGCATTCCTCAAGTTTGCTTCTTCCATGATATCATCTATGATCTTTCTTTCATCCTCTTTTCTTTAGAGACAGGGTCTCCCTTTGTCTACGTCACACAGGCTAGAGTAGTTTGGTGGTGTGATCAAAGCTCATTGCTGGGCTAAAGCCATTTTTCGGCCTCAGACTCCCAAGTAGCTAGGACTACCGATGTGTACCACCATGACTCACTACTTAAAAAAAAAAACATCGTTTGTAGAGATGGGGCCTCACTGTGTTGCTCAGGATGGTCTCAAACTCCTTCCTCAAGTGATCCTCCTACCTTGGCCTCCCCAAAGTGCTGGGATTAAAAGTGTGAGCCACCATGCCCAGCCCCACTTTCTTTCTAATCACAATTAATTACTACCTAAATTTTGTCCCACCAAGAAAGGTGGATCCACTTACTAAAGATGAGGGTTTTCTTATGTTTTCTTCTAAAGATGGCCATTATGAGACAACATGGGAACTGCAAGCAGAGCAGTAGAAAGCAGGCTTCTGGGGTGAACTTCTTGGGCTAAAAACACTAAAACATTATGTAGTATCCAGATTATTTACCTAGCTTCCCTAACAAAGCAAGAGTTCTTAAGAGCTTGCACAGGTATATTCTCCTAGTGCAATGTCTTGATTGTGTTCCATATATATATTTTTAATCCCTCTGGCACTGTTCTGAAAATAGTACCATTGAATGAAATAAGCAGGCTGTATTAGTCAGCTTGGGCTACCATAACAAAATACCATAAACTGGGTGGCTTAAACAATAGAAATTTATATTCACACAATTCTGGAGGCTAGAAGTTCAAGATCAAAATTCCACCTGCTTTGGTTTCTGGTGAGGGCTCTCCTCTATGCTTGCAGACAGCTGTCTTCTCATTGCACCCTCATATAGCCTTCCTTTGGTGTGCATAAGCAGAAAGAGGGTTGGGGCAGTGGAGAGAGAGAGAGAAAACAAGCTCTCTGCTATCTCTCCTTATTAATATAAGGACACTAATCCTATTGGATTGGAGACCCACTCTTGTGACCTTATTTAACCTTAATTACATCTTTTTTTTTCTTCTTTTTTTTTTTTTTTTTGAGATGGAGTCTCGCTCTGTCGCCCAGGCTGGAGTGCAGTGGCCTGATCGTGGCTCACTGCAAGCTCCGCCTCCCGGGTTCACGCCATTCTCCTGCCTCAGCCTCCGGAGTAGCTGGGACTACAAGTGCCTGTCGCCACGCCCGGCTAATTTTTTGCATTTTTAGTAGAGATGGAGTTTCACTGTGTTAGCCAGGATGGTCTCGATCTCCTGACCTCATGATCCACCCGCCTCGGCCTCCCAAAGTTCTGGGATTACAGGTGTGAGCCACCACGCCCGGCCAATTACATCTTAATGGCCCTATTTCCAAATATAGTCCTAATGGGGGTTAGGGCTTCAACATATGAATTTTAGGAGGACACACGCATTCAGTCTATAACACAGACATTCAACAAATAATTGTTCAGTAGATAAATGAGTGAATAAATGGATAAATGAAAGAGTGGATGGATCAATATAGGATTATGTGACTCTGAAAGTGGAGGCAAGGAATGAGAGCTGAGGTAGTCCATGGAAAAATCTAGAATCTGGAATTTAGACATGTGTAATCTAGTCTTGCTAGTGTCACTAACTGTGTGATTCTAGGGAAACTACTCCGATTGATTGGTCTCTGCTTTTTATTTGGTCAATGAGTCAATAATAACTGCCTCATGATACCCCATTTCCATGATGTGATTATTATGCATAGCATGCCTCTATCAAAATAGCTCATGAATATATATGCCTACTATGTACCTACAAAAATTAAAAATAAAAACTTAAGGAAAAACTGCCCCATGTCATTAGCTGTTATATAATCAGAATTGAGTCGAGAAATGTGGAAGTCTCTTCAAAGAAAATTTTTAAAAGAGAAAGATCAAAGATAACATTATAAATAGGGGCCGTTTTTCTGAACTTTATTTAAATAATTTAAAAAATTGAATATATTTCCCAAGTAAGGTACTTTGGAAAATCCTTTGTTCATATGTTAGAGAAATAAGATGCTTTTGAAAACATAATTTATAGACCAAAATATATGGTCTGGTAAAAATAAGCTATAGATACCAGAAACATCATTTGTATGATTTTCTCTCAAACCAGTATTTATCCAACCAAGAGAAACTTTAAAAATAATATTAGCGTTTGGCAGCAACTGCCACCTCACAATGCATGTGACTTCTCTCCAACAAAAAGATCTTTAAAGACTTGGAATGTACTTGTCTAAAGGACTTGAAAATAATTAGTGATAGAAAGCTTTTTCTCAGGTTATGAACTTTAGAGTTACTGATTGATTTAGAATTACTGAGTGGAAAATAATTTTTTAGAGTTCTGTCAGTTTAAGATGAGGTTTTTGTCATGTTTCCTTCTAACAGTGGCCACAATGTAATAACATCGTAACTGCATGCGGAGCAGTGAGAAACAGGCTTCTCCTGGAGTGAGACTTCCTGGACTCAAGTCCTCCTCAGGTGTCCTGTGGGCTTGAGTGATTAGGAAAATTTTAATTAATTATCTGCCCCTCAGTTTATTTACATGTCACGTAGGAATAATAATTGTATCTAACCAATTAGAGCTGTTATAAGGGTAAAATGTAACGTTGTGTGTTAGGAACTTAGCATTGAACTGGTAGAAGAACCCAATAAATGTTAACAAGACGACAGCTGCAGCAGTTTGGCTAAAATGCAGACCTAGCATAGGGTTATTAGATAGGGCAAAGGCCAATTATTATATTTTATTGATTGATTTTTATAAGTTATTGCTCTTTTTCCAATTTCTTGTTTCCTAGAAGTTCAGTTATCCCTGGATGGTCTAATTATTTGACTCTGGGTTTGTTTGAAATGGAAGCACTCACATTGTTAATTTCCTAATTAACAATGAAAAGGAGGATTCAGGAGAGATCACAAACTTCTTTTTTTACGCCAAAGAACAATTTAGGTGGCTTAGTTTGTAATACTCTGAGATAGGCCATTGAAAGAAGTAAAAAGTTTGCTTCTTTAAAATATTGCCTTGCAGCACATTTTCTTTGCCTATCTTTATTATCATTGGACATTACAAAACGCTGCAAGTATAAGTCCGTTGATGATGCACCTATCATATGCCAGACCCAGGGTTGTGTTAATCTCACCCAGCATTGCTCCAAATTAGTTTAATCAGTTAAAATACTGGCTGTGAACTTAGCTTTTCTTCTTTCAAAGATACATACATTTACGCATAGAACATAATGATGTGAGTAAAGAGTGCATATCTCTTATGTTCCGTTAAATAGGTGGAAAGGAATAGTGGAAACAGATTATACTGGAGTCAGAAATTCATTAACTAATTTTGAAGCAATGCTTGGGCAATACATTATGTTCCAACAATGTAATCCTAAAATGAGATATTACAATGAAGATGTGCTTCCTTGAGTCATTTTAAAAATATATAGTTCTCACACTTTTAAGTTTGTTTTAGATTCTTCAGTGACACCTTACATATTGAAACATGCAATCTATGTTAACTAAGACATGAATATTCATTAAAATGGCAACAACAACAACATTGCACTTTTAAGATACCTAACAACTGTGGTCAGCGTCAGGAGGCTGACAAATAATGTATGCTTGATAATGAAGAATAATGAAATAATTTGAGATTTTAGAGATATGCAACGGATTTCTTGTGTTTGTTTTATTTTTTATTTTTTGGCTTTATTGAGGTATAATTGGCAAATAATAATTGTATACATTCAAGGTGTACAACATGATGTTTTGATATGCATATACATTGTAAAATGACTACTACAATCAAGCTAATTAAGATACCCATAACCTCATGTAGTTACCTTTGTGTGTGGTGTGTGTGTGTGTCTGTGTGTCTGTGTGTGTGTGTAGTGAAAATACTTAAGATCTACTCCCTTATGCAATTTTCAGGTATACAATACATTATTATTAACTATAGACATAATGCTGTATATTAGGTCTCCAGAATTTATTCATCTTACAAGTGCCAGTTTGTACCTTTTAACCAACATTTCCCCATTTCCTCTACCTCCTAGTTCTTGAGAACAACCGTTCTACTCTCTGTTTCTATCATTTTTTACTTTAGATTCCACATATAAGTACAATCATGCAGTATTTGTCTTTTTGTGTTTGACTTATTTCACTTAGCATAATATCCTCCAGGTTTGTTCACATTGTCCCAAGTGGCAGAGTTTTCTTCTTTTCAAAAGCTGAATAGTATTCCATTGTGTATGTACCACATTTTAAAATCATTCATCCATCGCACTTCGGTTTTTCTATATTTTGGCTACTGTTGATAATGTTGCAATCAATGACTATGTGAGTGCAGATGTCTCTTCGAGATGGTTATTTTATTTACTTTGGAAATATACACAGAAGTGTGATTGCTGGATCACAAGGGAGTTGTATTTTTAGTTTTTTGAGGACTCTCTATAGTGTGTTCCCTAATGCCTATTCCAGTTTAAATTCCTACCAACTGTATATGAAGAGCCCCTTTTCTCCACATCCTTGCCAATAACAGTCATTCTAACAGTTGAGAGGTTATATCTCATTGTGGTTTTTTGATTTGCATTTCCATGATGATTAGTGATATTCAGTATTATTTGATATACTTGTTGGCTATTATATGTCTTCTTTGAAAAAACATTTATTCAGGTCCTTTGCTCATATTTAAATTGAGTTATTTTATTATTAATGTTTTTTGCTATTGAGTCGTATGAGTTCCTTATACATTTTTGTATATTGGCCCCTTGCCAGACAGATGGTTTGCAAATATTTTCTCACATTCCATAGGTTTTCTTTGCTTTTGTTGATTGTTTCCTTTACTTTGCAGAAACTTTTTAGTTGGATGTAGTCCCACATGTTTATTTTTGCTTTAATTGCCTATGCTTTTGGGGTCATATTAAAAAGTATTATTGCGAAGACTAAGTCATGGAGTTTTTCTCCTGTATTTTCCTCTATAAGTTTTATGATTTCATGTTGTAGGTTTAAGTCTTCAGTCCATTTTGAGTTGAGTTTTTTGTATGGTGTGTGATAAGTAAGGATCAAATTTTATTTTTTGGAGTTAGATATTCAGTTTTCTCAGCATCATTTATTGAAGAGACTATCCTTTCCCCATTATGTGTTGTTGGCACCTTTCTTGAAGATCTGTTGGCTGTATATGTGTGGCTTTGTTTCTCGGCTTTCTATTCTGTTCCATTGGTCTATGTGTATGTTTTTATGCCAGTTGCACTAGATGTCTTTGAATAACAATATTTCTCCCCTAGGTCCCTTTAGGTCAGCTTGGGCACAAAATGAATTTTGACTGGTTTGCATTTATTTTAGGGAAAAAGTTTAATTTATTTATGAGAAAGCAAGCACACTTGACAAGTTGCATACTCTTAACACTAGATAGCTAAGAAGTGAAGTCTAAATGGTTCTAAAATGAAGAGGAAGACTACCAGCTATCAAAAAGGTTGTCTTTGATGTATAGTTAAGAAAGAGAAATGTAGTATAATCATAAATGTGTATTACTATAAAAGCCCACATTACAAAGTATTTAAGTCTTTGCAATATTGTTTTTAAAATAGTAAATATAGTTTGGATATTCAATTTTATCTTGTGAGGAATTAAAAACAGAGAAAATGCCAAGAGAAGTGAGGACTAGTTAATGGGACCCTGAGTTTGAATGTCCTTAATACCCACGGAAACATTACAGATTCTCTTAGAATATAATGAAATAAAAAAAGGGCTGGGTGAGGTGGCTCATGCCTGTAATTCCAGCACTTTGGGTGGCTGAGGTGAGAGAATCAATTGAGCCCAGGAGTTTGAGACCAGCCTGGGCAACATAGTGAGACCCCATCTTAAAAAAAAATTAAAAATTAGCCTGGCATGGTGACACACACGTGTAGTCCCAGCTACTTGGGAGACTGAGGTAGAAAGATTGAACCCAGGAGGTCAAGGATGCAGTGAGCTGTATTCATCCTAATGCATTCCAGCCTGGGCAACAAAGCAAGACCCTGTCTCAAAAAAAACAAAAAACAAAAAACAAAAAAACCCCTGCAATCAAGTTTATAGACATTTACCCTCCAGAAGCACCATGGACTATCTCTGGTTTTGACCTGGGCTCAAGAGGGACCTTCTTTCTTATGGAAAGGTCAGCTGTCCCCTTTCCTACATTCACATATGCTCTGTCAATACCATGAGGCTTGCTTGCCTTATTCTTTCTTCTACGAAAGGTATCAATGAAGTCCAGCATGTCTATTCCTCTTATTGCTGTTTGGGCAACCTCTAATACTTCCAAAGAGTAGTTGGTGATGTGAGAAAGTCTGATGTCCAAATTTAAGAAAAATTCCTCAAGTATGGGGTATCTTCTGTTTTGCCTTGTCTGCCTTGGTGATCAACCAGAATTTGAATGTGAATTAATCGTTTTTCCAAGGAATGTTAGGTGATTCTTCTTCTGGTTAGGAAACCTCATATAAATTGTTTATCACAAAATAAACCCTCATGAGTTTCTTTCTTATTATTAACCCCCATACTTGCATGATTATTGCTTCCCTCTTTAGCCACTAAGTCAATAGTAAAACTCACAAAAAAATATTCAGGAAAGAGCCTCTTTTAATAGTTTTGACAGTTGTCTAGGATTTGGCACTTCCAGGGACAGAGATTCTTTATAATGCTTAATATTCCAGAATACTTAATTGAGACCACTGCATCAGAATATTCTATTCTCTATGCATTTTCCTTGAAGATAAATTAAGAAGCAGTGAGAAGTAATAAGAAGTAACCAATTCAAATCTATCTCAGAAGGATAGGAGTTGGTTCGCTTCTTTGCTCCCTAGTTCGTTCATCAAATGAAGGTAGCAACATGAAAAGCATTTGTTCCAATAATGATGAGTAGGTAGTATGAAAAAATGGGGAGTAGGAGGGGAACTGTAACTGTACACTATTCCATTTGAATGATAAATAAAATTTTTATTAACATAGTATCTTAACATCTCAAAGTTTATTTACATTGATAGAATCATACAATCATTTTGATAAAATGCTTCTCTTTATACATAATTCTGTCCAAGGTAGTGATTTTTAAAATGAATTATTTCAGCTATAGGCAAATTCAGTAAATAAATACTATGCTCACTTTTGCCCTAGAACCTCTTTTGGTCTTTCATGATGTAACCGAAACTGAAGATTGGTAAAATATTGTGTGCTTTTTAAGATTATTTTCTGCATGTTAATTAGTAGAATTATCAAGCTAAAAAATCACAAAGGGCAAGAATTGGTCGACTATCATTAGGACAAAGAATAATATAAAAAGACGTGTGCAAATAGATACCAAAAGCTCCGTCTTTAAAGTTGATATTCCATAAAAGATGCTCATAAAGCACAAGAAATTTGACAGTACCTTTGTTTAAAAAAGATACTTGCTTGCACTGATGGATGGTAAAGCAAACAGTACACAGAATAGCTTATCTCACTGAGGTGCTCCACGGCATAGCTGTGGACCCACATGACCTAAGGAGATCTCAGAGATATCTTCTCAGAGGGAAATGCATGCCCAGGAACCAGACAAACAGCTTCAGGAACAATTGAAAATTAATTGTATTATTGTTGTTCATGCCACCCACTGCCAATAGACTACTTGCAGATCCAGCCCCATCACACTGGTGAACATTTATTCCAGCAGCTTTCAGACCAGATTTTATTCCACCAGTAGAGTGCTGCTGAAGATACAGAAAATAATTTGTTTGTACTTCTCAATCTAATCCTAGGAAGTCAGCCATAGAATGTCACCTGATACAGAAACAATGTGTCCAGAACCCACACTGCACAATCTTGTATACCATCCCCTATGACACACAGGCAAATACACATGCCTTCTTGCTTTTAATATTCACCATTTTGGAATCTACCAGTACTGTACTTGATACCTGATGCTTTCTTTAGGTAAGCATATAAATCCGGGTGCCTTATAGTCACACCTTGGCAGTAACTACAAAAAATTTTGTTTAAGGCCGATCAGCTTCTGCCCATCCCCACAAAAACATTAAAAAACAAATCACCTATCTTCCAGAAACATCACAGGGGAATTCCATGTCTAATATTCTGCAAAACTTAAATTCACTCTCCCTGTATATCTCTGCAATTCACTTTCTTAGTCTTTCAGTATCTCGCACATCCAGCAGGTGCTGCTTTCAGACTCTCTTCTCTCAAAATTCTCACTATCCTCATAATTCAGCACTCTGCCTTTCTAGTTTTTCAGTCATATAGAGACATTTATTCAATATAGTCTTTTTCTATTCTCTGGGTTACCCAGCATCTGGATTTGGCTAACAAAAGAAGACCTAAGAGTTGATTCAGGAGGACTCCTTCCTCCTGGGGGCACAGTGGGCAGCAGATAATGATTACAGTTTCAACCTCTGCTCTGAAACCTCTTTTATTCTTGCCATGCCTACACTTAGGGTTTTCGTTTCATAGAAGATGTGTGTGCATATACTTTCTATGACTATTGGCCAGTCAGTTCATGTCACAGACCCATGGGAGGTGGATGCTTTGTGCCTCCTACCAACTGGCTGACAGTGTTGTTTTCCTCTGACACTGCAGCTGACCTCACAGGCTTCCCAGGTGTGCATGGCATGGCAATGAAACCTCACTGGTTGGCAGCCACAGGTGTGCATGATTTGCTTTTTCTTTTTTCGTTGTTTAGATTCTTGTGGTAGGAATTCAGCAGGTGTGTGATGCCAGCATAGAATCTCCACCCTGGCACAGAGGCCAGCTGCCCTCAAAAAGAGGTACTTCTTGTTAGTCTCGCAACACTACTGGCCTGAATCCCTGTTTTCCTGGAAGCCTCACCCAAGGGAAAGACTCTGACTAACCAATGAATTGTATAAACTCATCACAGATGAGCATGAACCAATTTTTCAGATGAATATGAGTCTCCTTATGTGAACGTACGATACAGGTAGGAGCAGGTTACCTGGCTTTGAACTCAAGTTGTTTTTTCCCTAGTTTGAGGTGGTATTATTGCAATTACAGGGATGTAGGAAATCCTGGACCTGGTTTCCAAAGGGATATAAGCCATCCTAGAGTGCTGTTGTTGACATATAAATTTCTGCTCACGTGATTGAGACTAAACAGTAGGAGCACAGATGGAGAGTGATCTTGTGTGGAGTTCTTCCATCTTCCTGGAATCTCCCCAGGAAGTCATCAATCCTGGGACCCAACCAGTTCAGTGTAGGGCATGGTAAACCAGAAGGTCATTCCAGACCTCATCTAGCCTTAGTGAAGGGTGGGGAGAGATTAGCTACAGTAACACTGTTTGAGAGAACCAGATAGAAAGAGAAGGAACGCAATTGCTGTCAGTCTAAGTCAGCAGTGTACGGCTGAAGCCAGTTAACCTTTTCTAGTCCTCTCTCTCCCTTACCTTACGAAGGCTTCCCTTGGCTGGCTCATGATATCTAAAAAAATAGATACTTGATAGATAAATATCTAAAGAAATAGAAACACAAACCTTAGATTACTCAGTCTTTCTTTGTCATAGAAAATATCTAAAGATATAGAAACACACACCTTAGATTACTCAGTCATTCTTTGTCGCAGACCCTTTCCCAATTTTTCTCTTCAGAGTGTCACTTGGAGTTCATTTGATGTTGCTTTTACTTGCTTGCATAGGTGGAGGCTTGGGGGCAGGGAGGCCACATAGTGATTTTCCCTCTGGACTCCCATACCTCTCTGAATATAAGCACTGGTGAGGAATGAGTCAGGGATATTGCCCCAGAACACACCCATATAGTATGGATATTAAATAGAAATACAGAAGCTTGATGCCATTTTGCCTTCATCTCCAAAATAAATCTAATTGCTAATTCCCTTAGGTAATACAAATGTACCACAATGCCATGGTGACACATGTCAGAGGAGCAATTGTTCCAAAGGGCAGCAGATGGGATCTATAAATCATACCTGGGTAAAGGAAATGTCACATGTGAGTATTAGATAGTCAGTAGACTAGTCTCTGTACCTGCATCTTAACTTTTAAAATGCAGATATGTATTTTAACATGCATTTGATATACAGTCACTAGTTGAAGAGAAGCGACTATACTACTCCAGGGAAGTAAAGATTAAACATCATGCGAAATGTTAAAAATCTGTTTTACATTTGTTACCCTTTTGCAATGTTATTTCATATCCGTCTTTAGCTATCGCTGATACGTTAATTAGAGCATTCCTTAAGACTACAGTTCTTCTGTAGTAACAAATAAATAAGATAAATCCCTTACATTGAGCCCCAGGATTGAGAAGGGTCAGTGGTGTGTCTAGCACTTGCCTAGAGCTTACTTTATATCCGAGTCATTATCTCCTGCAAGAGACGAGGAGAGATAAAAATAGATTTGTTGCACAATGGATGATACTCAAGAAGAAAAAGAATTATCATTATGTTTAATAAGAGAACTGACAAGCAATCATAATTCTTTCCATTAAGTAAATATGTTAGAAAAAATTTATTATGAAATGACACATTATGCGAGCCAGGAATCAAAGATGACATCCTTGCATTAAATACGGTAGATGCCATTAAGGAAAACAGTCAATATGTCACTAAGCCATGGCCTGTAAAAATTAAATTGATTTGGTAAATGTAAGTAAGATAGATCTGTTTGCTTTCATCATCAATTTTGAGTGGGTGAACAGGTGATGTCACCAACCTGGGAGCGATAAAGATGCAGGACCATCTGGAAAGGCAGGTGATGAATGGGCAACTGCTTTTGGATAGTGACAGTGCTGTGGTACTTTGTCACTTGGGATGCAGTACTTAATAACTTTTCAATACCATCATAATAAATTTCACTGCCTTATTAATATAGAAATGGTGAGTTATTTCCATGATGGCGAGTGTAAATAACTGGAGATGCAGCCGTCAAAAGCTGATTGTTTGGGCATGTTTCTTTAAGCACACAGCTGACTCGTGATAATCAACCTATGTCTATACCAGTAGAGTTTATTGCACTTGTCAAAGGAAAAAGTAGTATTATTCAAAATTATATGAAGCTGTAATAAACAAGTTTAATATATTATCAGACTTTTCCTATAAGTTTCCAAACATGAGGCAATAAATCATTTTTAATAATGTCTTTTCATGTAAAATAATGTCCTTATGCAGTAATAATGTCCTTTTTTAACTATTAACAAAACAGTCAACTTCTTTGTATGTGTTTTAAAGGGTATTTTTATTTGTACTTTTCAATCACTGGAACTCTGTGGAATGAAACCCTTTTGCAAATAAAGAGCTAAGGCAGGAACCTTAGAACATTTCATTAACAAGCTCAAAAGTTGCTGAGTACAGGCCATGTCACACGTTCCCATTTTAATTGAACAGATGTACTTAAGAGTAAACCACAGCAAACGCAATACAGACAAAATTATAAACATGTGTCACTAAGAAGCAGGCAGGAAAGAGCCTCTGATGAGCATCTGTGTGTATTTTATGAAGCCAAAGACTACCACTTCGTAAGTTTGTCACTGATGTCTCCAGTTTAATGAGGAGAAACAAAATATGTAGATAGGTGTAAGTTGAAGATGAATTACTAGATCAATCACTTAGCACCATTCAGAGTGTCTGCCATTGTGCGGCGGGAAAATAATGAGATCTGGGATGCTGTTCTTATTTATATACTGAGTGTTCAATCTGGTGGTGGAATATGGAAAACTTCCTCTTTCATGTCACTGTGGTCTTTATATGGTTTTTCGGTCAGGCTGACTTTTAATTCTGACATTGTCTTTCAGGCTGCAGTCTACCAGCCTCTTAAATGAAATGCCTCTCCACCATTTCTATTACTGCTGAAAAGAGAGCCAGCAGTCTATTAACAGGCAATAAAGTTCAGGAAGCCCAGGACTCATTTCTTGGGTCAGAGGTGAAAATTGCATACTAAATGAAACAAAGGTGTGCCTTGATCGCTCAAGAAGCAGCACCAGAAAGAGCACACGTGTTGTTAGCCAGAAGTCTCCCACTTAAAGGGAAAGGAATAATTGTAATAATGTTGGCCGATGGAGTTAAGTACTCAGTTGAGAGAAATTATATCAATCTGACAAATATAGCCTTCACAGGAGATAAAGTCTCTAATGACCTTAAATGCATATATTTATCATTTAATTCAACAAGCCTATTCCCTTGGGCTTTGGACCAACTGCATTTCCTCTAAAGTTTAGAAATTTTTTAGTAGCCCAGAGAATAATGGCCATTTGTCAGAGGGTTTCAAAGCTAAACACAGTTGGAAGCAAAGGACAGGAGGGAAAAAAATGGCTAATAGAGTCTTTCCACCTCAGAGAATATTAATAGGAAGTTTTGTTGATGCATGAGCTGCGGTATTTCGTGGCTGAACAGTAGGTGGCACACAGGGTAGTGAAGAAATGGGGAAATTTTAATCTAAGCGATTTTCATCTGATTTCATTAACTTCCGAATATGTCATCAGTGTACACAGCACATTAATTTGCAAAAAAATAGGAACACTAAATAGTCATGAAATGTGCTAGTTAAATGTGGAAAAATCAAAAGGATCCCACAGAAATGGAAGCAGAAGGTCTAATGTTTCATCAGGTAAAGTGTGTGTGAAACAGGAAAGCCCCAAGAATAAAGGGGCCCTTGTGTATGGTGGGCTTTTCCTCACTGTTATTCTTGGTCTCAACTTGATGAAGTGTATTCGTGATATACACGAAGCACTGTGACTCTTGTGTCTCTCTTTGTGAGACTGTCCATGCCTTTGTTCCTGCTGTCAGTCAGTTGTTCTTTCTCTTGAGCAGCCACATTGGTAACCGCAGTATCTACTTGCAAATAGATTTCTGTAAAACCATATTATCCTTCAGGCCTTTACTCCTAGCCCCCACCCCTCTTTCCTCAACAATCTGGTCATTCATGTGGCATAGCTCCCTCACTTGCTTCTTTGCCATATGTCTAGTGGTTTGTGTTTCAGGGAGGTTGTGTGATACACTGGAATGAACACTGGGCTGGGTGCCAGGAACCTTGAATTCTTGCACAAGTCATACTTGGGACCTTGTAAAAGTCATTTGACTTTGCCCTCTGGAGTCTCACTAAGGTCTCTTGTAGCTGGAATTCTCTGAGTCTTCGAATTCTGTCTCTTACACCTGCTATTCAGTTCTTTTCATCCTTAAGGGCATGCTCTATATTGTCATGGCTTTGGAGGTTTTAATTTACTGTTGTTGAGAAAAGCCCAACAACAACAATAAACAAAATCTCCAAAATCATTACTTTTAATGGCAAAACTGCAATGACTTTTACACCAACCTAATATATTGGGGCATGTTTTGGTCTTTGTACCCTGCAAAGAATACAAGTTAACTTTAAATTGTATATAAAATAGATACTCATTTTGTTCTCCTGTGTGAAACTAGTGTCTAGTTGTGTTTTGTAAATCTGAAATCAAAGCACCTTTCATAGGTGCATCTCTCTGCATTTTATATGTTAGCAGAGAAGATGGCTTAAGACCAAAGCTTTGTTTCGAGAAGAGAGTAAATTGTTTAGAGAGAGAATTCTATTCCTAGCCATTTTTGAAAAGATATAGGTATGAACTGCATTCTTTCCCAGGGTATGACTTTAATTCAGCCTCAGTATTGCATTTGGTCCTCTCAAATGTAACATGGCTATAGTGGACTTTTGTCAACAACAGCAAAAGAGGCAGTATAACACAGGGACCAAGAATAGGGGTTCTAGAGATTCATGGACTGTGTTCAAATTCTCTACCACTGACTAGCTTTGTGACCGTAAGCCAGTGCTTAACCTCTTCTTGCCTCAATTTCCTCATCTTTTAAATGGTATTAACAATAGGATCTACCTCATAGAGTTTTTTGTGAATACTAAATATGAATACTTCATTGTAGAGTATTGTGAAGAACTTAGAGCAGGGCTTGGTAAGCTGTGGTGAGCACCTCAAAGCAAACTGATTTTAATAATCATCATCACCATCATCCTTCCAAAGGTGAGGGTGCTCTTTTTATCCTTGTGAAAGAAGGATTGTGGAATTCGTTCTTTTGGGTTGGTGCTCTTGGGGTTAGCAGAGCCACCACACCTAGAATTAAATATTGTCCCATTTCCGAATACCACTGGGAAGTGGCCTTCACTAGACCTAACATATTTGAAACATTGATTAATGTTTAAATGGTTCTTTTACTGAAGACTTAGTAAGTGTCCCTACACAGTGTACAGGAGGAGGACTAGGGGGTTTGGCTTTGTGTCTAATTAATTTATGTTCTTGTAGTGTGGTAGCGGGATTGAGAGAGGTAAGAGCTGTACATTGAAACCTTCATAAAGCGTTCTCCTTCATCCCTAACTCCATGAAAGAAACTCTCTTCCAGGAGCTCCCTTTTAAGGGTTACTTCTTCTTTTACTTTTTTACTACCCCTTAATTTGGCCCCCAACACTCCTGTGTCTTTTAAACTCTGCCTCCTCAGGCTTCAGCCAGAGTGTAATCCAGCTGGTTTTCTCTAGCATGAAGAAGTGTGACCTGGTTTAGAGAACTAGGAGAAGATAGATCCACATGCTTTTATTCTAGTTCATTCTCTTCAGTATGGACTAACATGGTATCTTTCAGAATAACCTAATAACAAATATGCCTCATGACAGTAAGTATCTTCCCAAGGCATCAGTGTTTAATCTTAAATGAAGAAGGCATACTTTGCCCATTAACAAGATGTTGACCTTATTCCATATGAAATAACAACCCTGGCCATCTTGTGAATTTGCTTTTTTTCCCTGGGCTCTTCTCCATCAATGGTCTGGTAAGTGAGAATGGCTGTGAGTCACTGAGAATAATATCATGACTAAATATATTGTGATAAAGTGTATGGAAGTATTTCAGATAAGTGGTAATACATCTAATCTTTTTGTACAGTCATTTGTTTATTCTTAAATTTTTCTTTAATTATGGTAACCTGGTTGTCCAGTGAGTCCTGGGACTTTCTGGGCAGAAATTTGGGGATTCATAGATTCAGGCTCTACAGAAGATCGATTACAGCTTTTCACATCTAAAACTACGCTGTTCATCATTGCCTTTGAATGATAAGAAATGTCAAAAATTGTGGGAGCTTTTTTCTTACAGAGAAATTCTAAAATATATGCTACTGGAAATGGAGGGCAAGCTGTCCAACTCACAGGATATTAGAAGGGATATACTTGAATTATATCCCTTCTAAGGATTTATGTCTGAAAGTAACAGTAGCCCAAAGTTGAGTTTGCCTGAGTGTGAGTAGACGCTTCCTCAAGGAAGAACTTGAAGGGCCAGACCAGTTATAGGAGGCTCTGGCTTCCCTGGGGTGTAGTTTTCTCCTTTCAATTCTCCTAACCATTAAGACTGAATGTTAATGTCTGCTAGCATCTGCAGTATGAACTAAATTGTCACAAAACTACCATGTGCTATGACTTTTTACTCACACAAACTCTGCTATATCCTAAGGTCTCTCTTCATGCAGGGGTTTCCATTGAGAACAGTGTAGATTTAGTAATACATTTAATTGGAATGTTTAATAAGAAGTTAGAGCCTTTTTTTAAACTTGGAAAAGGCATCAATCTTGAGAACACCAGATGTGAATATAATTTTAACAAGAGAATTTTCACTGTCCTTGTATCTTCCAAAGCATGGAGATTCTCCTTTGAAGACATTCATTGTATGGAATATTGTCAGCAATATAAAGGTTGAAGAATAGTTGAGTTTGAGTATAGATAAGCCAGGTTAAAAATACAGAAAGCACTTGATGAAATCATGAGTTGTTATGATTCAAATTATAGAGCTCCAATATGGACCCCGAACACTGATTTTTCAGGCACATTACCAAAGGCACTATAGTGAGGTGGTGTATAATGTCACCTGGTGGACTTCACTCAAAAGTGTTCATTTGAAGTTTGATTCCTTACTTACCTACCATAACTGATTGATAGAAACATAGATCTCCAATTGACTTTAGTTTCTGCTCCACAGATCTGTTATGAATCTCACTGAGAATCTAAGATACAATTGTAAAATATAATTGAAGAGTTTTGGTTTCTATGTATAGTCCAACTAAGCACCTCAGAGCACCTCTAAGTTGTGTTGAGAAAAGAAAAATAAATTATTTCACCTTCAGTTTCCATGAAATAGGATGAAAGGTACTATAATCAAGTAAGGTGACACTTAAAATATTAAAACTTTTATAAAGAAAGGCAAAATTATGAAGTGAGATTTGCTATAGACATAGGTGAACATGACTGTTTTTAAACCAAATTCTGGTAGAATAGATTTAGTACTGGTATGAGGCTGGAGGATTAGTTAGTTCCAGTTGAGAAAAAGAGATGAAAAAGAAGTACTAATTGCCACAGTAGGATGTTAGAATTCATTACCCACATTGGTAAGGGTTAAACATTTAGCATAAATGAGATAGTATTTTTACCATCAGCTGTTCCTCACCAAGATTCTGTTGCTGTGGATTTGTCTGTTATCCTTTTGAAAGCCACTTAAAAAAAGTTATTTTTAACTTTATTTTTAACAAAGTTATTTTTAACTTTGTTATAAGTCGTATAAGTTTATTCAATTCTCCTGGAAAACTTTATCTATATTTACTCTCTCATGCATTAAATAGTACCTGTTAATTTTCGTGTAGGCCCTAAATTCTTCCTCCCTAGGAGGCCCTTAAGCTTAGCAGTTTAGAAAGGAGACAGACTGCCTCTGGGACAGTTACCTTTTTGTCTGCTTGTCCTAGGGCTCAAAACCCTTCTACCATCTTGGTCTTCTGTTCTGTAAAAGGAAAAGGTGATTTTCTGTGGCTCTAAAGAAGGCATACAGTTCTTGATGTAATAAGCTGGCTCTCAATACAGTATTTGAAACAGGACCACTCACAGGTAGATTACAAAAATGTCACAAGAAAATTATGTAGTAATGAAAACTGGTCTATCTAAGTTTTAAAAAAATCAGTGCCCTAGTATTTTCAGGAAGAATGGAAACCTCTATTTAATATAAGTCCTTTGGTCATTGAGATGTGTCAGAAACCCTGCCCTTTATTCTGAAGTGCCATTGTGTTAGCACTGAAATGTAAAAATAATAAACAGCTGACATTTTAGGCACAGACTAAACATCAAGCAAATGACATTACATCAAAGCTCTTGAGAGAGTTACAAGATGACAATATGCCAAAAGAAGAAAAGTGGGAAATAGTCACAAAGTCTTTTGTTTGCAGTAGTGGATTTGCCAGTGCCAGTGCGTTTACCCCATGTTATAATTAGGGAGGTTTTGTTTGCATGCAAAATTGTTTTCCAGTTTGGATTTACATAAGGTGCTAATGAAGTGCAGAAAATAACACGCGGTTCCAAAATTCATTCTTATTTTTGTTCATTATTAGCTAATACATTAACTTCAAAGTGTGTGTGGTGTGTTTACTGTGTGTTTTTACAAAATGCCTAGAAAATATAGCAGTGAAAAATGATAGACTTCTTTTCCTCACCTCTTCCTTTTCACTTCCTGTCTTCCCTCTTTCTGTCTTTATTTTCTCTAGTTCTCATTTGTTTATCTTTTCTTTTCCTTAGGCAATGTCAGTATAGTTCCCTTTACCTAATGGTTTTGGCTAAATTAATTATCTATCTAATATATGTGTCACCTTCCTTCAGAGCAAATATTCATAGGATTTGACCATCTGAGGCACAGTTAGTCATTTTTGAGGATGCAGGTGGGAAGCACACCTGTAGTTAGTCCCGTGCAGGGCATTTGTCTATACCTGAAATTATTTGCAGGTGTTAAGCATGTGCTTATGAAGAAGGGAACTAGGTATCTGAGGTCCAGAAAAAAATTGCCTCTTAAATTTAGTATTATTTTCTGTCTTCCCTATGTCTTGGTTTCTTGGAAAACAAGTGCATGTAGTTTTAACCTAATGTCCTGAATGACTGACTGCAAATAAGAGGTAGAAACGCAGCTTTGGCTCTTTTATGTGGTTCATGTAAGTATTCTCTCTAGCTCTGAGGATCTATTTATATTTGACCTTTTTAGGAAAAATGCTGTCAAGTTTTCTAGTTTTGAGGATAAAATTGCTTATAAAATCTGTGATGTGTAGCATCTTAATGAATGTTAGCCACATTTTAAGGCTGTTGTTATGTAGCTCTCAGTGTTCCCAGGATTCCTAATAAAGAGCAAAATTATCTAAACTATTTAATGATTACTAGTGGGTATTGGTAAGCTTTTTTATGAGCTTTTATGAAAGCCTCTTAACCATATGTCATGTACCATGGCATAAAAAATAGAAACAGAAATGTGGCAACAAGGATCTCAATGCTCTGTTGACATCAAATTTGGCAGATTTTGAAAATTCTGTGATCATTTTTCTCTTTATGTGACACTACTCTTGTTCATTCTTCAAAAACATTTGCCTTAGCGTGGGGAATTATAGATAATTTGATGCAACAGGTTTAAGTTACCATTTTCATAGTGAAAAGAATAGCTTAGCATGATCCCGATTTTCCTTGGTTTCCTCCCATTCTCAAAAGAAGCAGAGGTATTCACATTTCTTTGTCTAACAGTTTTATAATGTCTTAAGAGATTAACAGTGAGCATGAATGAGGGCCTATGGATTAGACAACAAAAAGCCTGGGACGTCCACTACCTTGCTTGCAGATTTTACATTTTCCAGCATTGCTGAGCGAGTATAGAAACTAAGAAAAGATAATAAGTACCAGAGTCTCAAAAGTGTTTAGTGATTCAAAAAATTCAGATGACATGTCAGAACTGACAGACTGATGGAGCCGTCCGTGGCAGGGCCCACTTTTTTGTCTTATGTTCAGCTCTCATACTGAGTGAATGCAGATGTTATCACGGTACCCCAGACAGACAGTCAGTGAAATGTGACAAGCTGTCAGCAAAGTTACACTACGTTGATTTTGTTAAAACATCCACAAGCTTTATAGTTTCTTTTTATATAAAAAACTCTTACCTCATTTGGTCAAGAAAATGGAAGCTGTTGGGGAGATCACTTGTGCTTTTATTATCCTTAGAATACCTTGGGTTTTTTCTCTGGGGAAATTACACTTAGAAAATTAAGTAGTAATGTACTTAAGTCTTGAATCTCAAAGTATCTCACAGTAATTGTTTTTCTTTTGATTTGTCCTACAATTTTTGCTCAATTTACACTGCACCTCAACACTTGGCAGAGAATGTTTCAAGAACAGAAGGAGTGAATTTTCTTCATTTAAATTAGGAGTCAAGATGAGAGGTTAAAAGTCTGAAGGGCCACTTTAAACAAAAAAGCTTTCTTAAAAGAAGCTTAGGCACGGAAAATGAAACTGTGAATTTAGAGTAATTAAAAACTAAGACTTTTGCTTTTACTCTTTATTTTTAGGCACTGAAAATTAACATTGGCCGGAGAAAAATCTCCATCAAAAACAAACATTCAATCCGTTTGTGAAAATCAATTCTGTTTTCCATATGTGGTTTAGACATTTAGATTTTTCTTAAAAATTGGAAAACAAACAAAAAAAGATGAAATTCTAGAGAATCTTCACTGCTATATGGTATTTATATCTAAAAGTTAGGTTTGCTTATTAAGTGATCATTTTTTCACATCAATTTCAAATTCAATTTAACTCAGGAATTTATAAGTCAGAACAAGTAAAACAATAGTTAATTGAGCAAACATTTAAAAAGAACATACATTTGGAAACTGCCGTCTTAACGGTGTTGCTTTTAGTGATAATCATGCTATCTTTTAAACCAAAGAAGACATCAGTGATGACATTTGACTTTAACATGGCAGTTTATTTTTAGCCTCTGGGTGCAATAATTGGTTGTTTTTTACACCATGTCAAAGTGCTTCTGTTGTCTATAATCTATTTAATTTTGAATTACAAGTTGTTTGGTAGAAGATTACTTTGCAGTCCTAGTTTCCACAAATTAACCTCTGTTTACACATTCACTTTTGAAAACCAAAGGTGAAAGGAAAACATGAGCCACACTTGTTTTGTTCAATTTATATTGTCACCAAGGACATTAACATACAATGAGAAACTGTTCTGTGATTTTGAAAAATGAAAAGTCAAGACATTTTGAAGATAGCATCTAGCCCAGTGTTTTTGTAAAACACAGAACTAAACAATCAAACGAAATTATGCATATGGAGGAAATGATTTAGAATATGTTTCACTGCTAATCGCACTCATGCTGAAGTTTTAAATTTCATCTGTCTGCTCAGATCTATTGTGAGCCATTAAGTGGCTTCCTTTTTTCCCGACAAATTGAATGCTGCAACTGCAAGGAGCTCTTTTGTTCTTTTAATTCAGTCAGCATGGAAATGATTTTCTCATTTCAGGCCCTTTTCTGTCCTCTCTTCATTGTGTCAATAAAATAGAGTTGTGCAGAGCTGCTCTAATCAGCTTAGAGTGCTAATTCATTGCGCCGGGATGCTATCTGTGTTTGGCTACAGGTGGGCACTCTAAGGGGTCAGTCTCCAGGGGAGTGTAATTGTGTGTCTCCTGGGGCTTGTTTGCAGAATGACCTAAAGCTGAAGCCCCAGCTCAGGAAGGGGGGGAAAAACTGAACAAACATATGCCCATGCAAACATATACAGCTGTATTTTCATGGCATCCATTTACTTGGTTCGGCATCCTGAGGTTCTAGCAACATTCCTTGCATTTTACCTGTCCTCAGCGTTCTATGATTAGCAATAAAACATGAATTCTTTTAAACTTTGCACACATTTTCTAAAGGTACAAGCTTTTTGGTATTTCCAAGATACAAGTTAAAGGTTAGGCTAGGATTTAACCTATGGGTAATACGACCAAACTAAACTTAAAAAGATAAATAGAAACTGCCAATTTTGAAAAATATATTATTTTGTGTCCTATGAAAGTAGCTTAATACATAAATATGGAAATATTATGAACTGGTAAATTAAGCTTTATGGGGACTGAGGAATTTCTGGCAACTTTGGAAGGGATATAATGATTAGTTGTTTGGGATAAAGAGAAAAACTGGTAGGCATTAGGTTTTTGAGATTTAACATGTTCTTGGGTAGCCTAGGGGAATGGCAGATCTTTCTGGGATTATTGTTAGTGTGAGCGTCAAAAATATGCTGTGAATATGAACTTGTTTACTGGGTTTGAGATTTTTGGTGTTAGGATTAAAAATGCTGTAATATTTTGTTTTTATTGTTTTCTAACAATATTTTGATTTTTTACTTTGCTTTACATTGAGATTAATTCCACTCTCAATGGAAAATCTTCAGGACTTTATAACTCACGTTGTTATGTAATAACTATAAGCAGGTTTATGAAGTAGAAAGAAAAGAAGCAATAAAAGATTTCAGCTATGCGAATCAACTGGTTAGCTATGGAGGGACTGAACAAATATTCTTTGATTTAAGAAACTTGAGACTTGCCTATATATTAGAAAAAAAGTGTATTCTGCTTATTAACAAAAGAATTGGGGGGAAATGTCATATTATTTAAATGATTTGAGAAGAAATTTGTAGTCATGTTATGATAAATTCAACTAGCTTCACAACATGTCAGTTTACAGAGTTTGTATTGTTATATATGAAGCTTTGTATAAGGACAGTAACTGGCTTGTGGAAATGCAAGTTCTTAAAAGATACCTACAAAAAAATAAGGTTATCTTCATGGTTAGAATATATTATTTAATTTTAATTTTAAAATTATTTCCCTCTCTAATGTTTCAGCTACATGCCAGAGCTGGTTTGGTTGATCTTATAACTCTACTGCCTTTCGGAAAAGATTCTGAATTTTACTTAGCTATTTACATTACTTATTGAGGGTTGACTTGGAGTAGCATCAGGAGATATAGGCAAAAATATGGCAACTTGTATAAAACTGATCTTTTTTTTATTGTCCTCCATTTGGAAATGTTTTTATGTGGGGCTCCAAGATAGAACTTAAATTCCTCGGTCTTAATTAGAGTGAATTCTCCATTTTAATTGTTATTAATAATTAATTTTTTTTGGTATAAGTGATTTTATTTCTAAGCAAAAGTAGTTTCAATGTTATTTTCCAAAATTGATGAAGTAGTTGATTCACTTAATTTTGTGTTTTAAAGTGCTTTCTTCTTACTTCCCGACTCATTATCCTATGATTTTCTTTCTTTCCAGGTAACTGAGTTGGAGGCAATTTTAGCATTAGCTTTCTCTTATAAACAGCCAAGTCCTTTGGCCATGCTTAGGCTTATGTAGCATGAATTATTCAACGAGAAGGAAAAAAGCAGTGTTTTAGCAACTTGTTTTGGTAATTTTTTTTTTTTTTTTTTTTTTTTTTTTTTTTTTTTTTTTTTTGAGACGGAGTCTCGCTCTGTCACCCAGGCTGGAGTGCAGTGGCCGGATCTCAGCTCACTGCAAGCTCCACCTCCCGGGTTTACGCCATTCTCCTGCCTCAGCCTCCCGAGTAGCTGGGACTACAAGCGCCCGCCACCTCGCCCGGCTAGTTTTTTGTATTTTTTAGTAGAGACGGGGTTTCACCGTGTTAGCCAGGATGGTCTCGATCTCCTGACCTCGTGATCCGCCCGTCTCGGCCTCCCAAAGTGCTGGGATTACAGGCTTGAGCCACCGCGCCCGGCTTGTTTTGGTAATTTTTATTTTTAGGAAAATAAATTGTAGCCTCGTGGGATAAATCAACAATGTGACTTCCCTTTTGGGGCGAGGCTCTAAGTCACATTAGCATAGTTTTGGTCCAGACAGCAAAGCTCTAACCCTCATTCAGCTCAGATGGGCCACCAAAGACAGCAGAGAGAGATAAGATTGTGTACTTGAGAGGGGCATTTTTAATAAATAAATTGCCATCTCTTCTTAGGTCATCTGTTTCCCTAATTCTTTTCTGCATTGAATAGCTTTGTTGCAAGAAAAATGTTGCTGAAATGATTTGGTCTTGAGTCCTATTGCAGAAGGCACTGGGTATGTGATCAAAAGTCTGTTGGACAAAATTACGTTGGTTGTCTTTACTGTTTATTATGATTGCCACTTCCAAGCTTTACTATGATGTTTATGATTATTTCATTCCCTGAATGAATAGGATATGAAATTAGACATTAAAAATTTTAGTGGTGGAATAAAATTGTTGGTGTGGTTTTTCTGCTACCACTAACTCTTAAGGCCATACTTTTTCCCCCCAACAAGTTTCAGAAAAAAAAATTTTGCAAGGAATATTTATGTGCTTTGAGTTTTTAAGTTAGACAACTCCACGGTTAAACTACCACATCAGAGTCAAGAAGACAATTTCATAGTAAAGTTAGCTAATTACTAAGATAGTCCCTTTACTATGTGACTCCCACTTGTAGATATCTAGCCCACATAAGTCTTCTGGTGTGACAGATTGTTTTTATAAAATTGTTAAAAATGACCAGTTTTAAGAAATTATTAACTTCCATTAGTAATTTCTTTAAATCTAACTCAGTGATCTTCTAGTAGAACTCAATTATTTTCTGCCTTACAGGAAAATCTACTTGTTTCTAATATTAGTAACTATGGCTATGTAAAATGAAAGGTAAAAGAAACAAAACGTATCAGATTTGAATGATTCTCCTTTCCCTGTTTTAGCTAAAAAATAAAAATAAAAACATCACCTTTACTTAGTTCTGTAGTTGGCCTCCACAAAACAATTTCTAGAATAAATGCTTATCCTTCCTAAATAAGAGGTCATTGTTGCAGTTTTCCGTGAATCAAAGATGAATAGGGTCCATCTATTATCAATTCCTCAATCAGAGAAAAAAGGAAATTAAGTTCCTAATTAGGTGAATTTGGACTAAAGAGGTGGGGCATTGAAGGGATAAGGAAAATTGAGAGGTAGTTGATGCCATTTCAGACTAATGATAGGAGAGGAAATGAAGATGGGGGTGGTGGGAGTTGAGCTTGAAAGGTCAGTGACCTTATTAGGACAAGAGTAGTGGTAGATCTTCAAAAGCTTTTACCTGCAATAGGCTGACAAGGTGTCGGGTTCTGGGGATGGTCAAAGATTCAAACACTTGAGGAAGAGGATGGTAAAAATAAGATTATATATTTTAATAAGGAATACATTTGAATATTATTAACAAAAGAAAAATGACCGTTATCAGCTTCGTAATTACAATTTTTGCTGAATCATTTTTCTATGTACTTTAAAACATTCATTTCAGGTATTAACTGGGTTTACCTTAATGTGGAATAGATAATGCTTCTTTTGAGGGTTAGATTTCACTGTTAGTATAATGAATAGGTCTCTTGTATTAATACCTACTAGAAAGACACATAAATGCATTACTGTGTAGATTTATCATCTTAGATACAAAATTGCAGTTATTGACTAAAATATCTATCATATAGATGTGCAATACTTTTTTATGTAGACAAAACTTTGATTTTTCCTTAATAATTAAATTATCCAGGTATTCATTGACAAAAATATGTTAAGATTGGATCTTTAGCCATAGTCCTTCAGAAGTTCTTTGGCAAAGGGATTATCAGGATAAAGTGGTTACATCTATATTAAGAAATAAAAGATAATTTATATCAAAAATGTTTTCATTAATGTGTTTTTCTAAATTTTAAAAATACAAACATTGTAAAGAATATAATGAGTGAATAATTTGGGTGTTCAGGAATGTAAATCAGATTAATTAGATGAAAAAATTATGAGATTTGGGGCAATTTTTAAGCTCTTTAGGTTATATGTGGATTACTAGTACTATAATTTTATGAAATACACTTTTCAACATTTAGTATTCTTTATTGAGTAGCGTGGGTGCTTCAGAGATGGCTTTGACCTGGATATTTTTATCCAGAAAACAAGAGATTTTTGTTTTATTATTAAAGACCCCCAGTAAATAAAATATTTCAGAGTTTTTCCACTTTAATTCTATCTCTGTGGGTAAATACACAGCCATAGACCTTTTATTACTTTACCATCCGATAGAGATATAACATGAGTCACATAAGTAATTTAAAGTTTTCTAACAGCTGCATTTATAAAATGTAAAAAGAAATAGGTATAATTTAAATAATATATCTAACCAGAGAATCCAAAATATTATAATTTCTAAATGCAAAAACTAAATGACTGAAATATTGTACCTAGTTTGTACTTTGAAATCTGGTATGTATTTCACACTTATAACACCTCATAATTTGGACGAGCCACATTTCAAGCACTTAGTAGCTGCATGTGGCTACTGGCTATTGTATTCCACATAGCCTTGGAAAATCTCGAAGACTCAACCTTTTGCAGTGTGATTCAGCTCAATGTTAGTTATGACAGAGAAGGAAGCACTGAAAGCCACTGTGGAGCCATCTGGCCCAGCCTACTCATTTTATAAATGAGGACACTGAAGGTCAGGAAGGGTCAGTTACTTGCCCAAGGTCACCCGACTACTTTGGGGGTAGAGCTTAGATCAGATTCCAAGTCTCTTCCTGAATTTTAATTTATTTTTAGTTCTGTTAAAATATGCTGCTTATGTTGGCTGCTTATGTAAAGGTGTTAACATGTAAAGTGTAAGAGAATAACAAGCACAAAACCAACTAACAACCAAACAAACAAAATAGGGAATTGTTCAGATAGTCTTAAAACTTTGAATGTTGAAGGAATACCACTTAGGTAAAGGATTACTTGTTAAGATTCTTGCATAAACTGCATATCACTTAATTAGACTCTATCACATTTTTATAAATAAATATTGATATTATAAGTAGATATATTAATTGAATTGTAGCCATTATAAACAATTTATTTTGGTGTCTCTCTCAGCCCCAAACAGGAAAACAATGGCAGGGTTTGCATTTCATTTTACATTGAGTTGCTGGAGTTTGTAACTTGGATTGTTATGATTGAAGCCTTGATAGGAAAATGACTGAGTCCCCGTCTCATATTCGTTGGCCCACAGAGACTCAAAGAAGAAAAGATTGTTCGTACTTCTGCATTTTTCTTTCCTTAGACAATATCTGCAATTAAGCCCCACCTGACAGGGCTAGTAAAATGCCGCTGATTACAATTTATCTAGAAAGCATAGACGGGAAAGATATAGGTCTTCTTTTACAGAATTGGCAGCTGACGGTTATTGAACCTGAGCTAACATTCCCAAATGAAATGAGGTGGGGCTATTTGAGTCATATGATAACAATGTTGTCATCCTGGAGAACAGTCTCGGTATGAATCAGCACAGTTCTGTGAAAATTAAACATGTGAACACCAAGCAAATGCCACAGAACCTCCCTCAGTTACAGGCATGCATACCTGTATCCATAGGAGGGCCCCCCACTAGAGCGTGAAGTGGCCCAATGTTCCTGGAGAAAGAGAGGGGCTGCTGTCACCGACTAGACGAGGTTTGTAATAGTATCGTCCTGTTTTCACTCTCCACAGTAGAAAATTTCTACTAGGCTAACAAGGCAGAGAGTAATGAGAAACATGCCAAGTTTAAAAAAAAAAAAAAAGAGCAAGAAGGAGGGGTCTATACTACGAACAGGAAACAAATGTGATCAATTACTCCAAGTGTGGAGCTCACAGATACCTTATCTTAGGGCTCCTTAAAATAAAAGCCTGATTGTTACCAAATGCGTCTAAGAAGTGAGGGAGAAAAACACTGGGGGACAGGGGAAAGGAGAGGATGAGAGGGAGGGGAATGCGGGTGAACATGACTTTATATTGATGTAAAAAAATGCAGTTCCACTCTGGTTCTCAGTCTCCTGAAGTATTTAGAGAAGTGGTTAACAACCAATCATAGCCTTAACTGTGCAGGCAGTAAAACAACTCAATATTTGAAAAATAAAAGTATCCGAATATGACATGAGGGCAGGGGGTGGGGGGTGGGTAGACCTAAATAGTAATGCATCATGCTGCTGAAGATGCAGTCATTCTAAGGCATTTGTTCTGTTCTTCAAAATTGTTTGACTAAGATGTTTTAAAGACAGTCTGTTTTTTTGAAATGATTGCAAATACAAGGTCTATGGCAATAAATATGTAGAAGTTATTAATCTTTGACTCAGAGTTGAAATACTCATTTTTACATTAGCTGTCTGGCAAGGAAGTCTACATATAAAATGTTTACTTATGAAATAAATAATAATAGCAATTACAGTGTTAATACCACTCATCTTGAAAGGATTGCTTTGTAGTTCCTGAAGAAGAACGAGGTAGGATCCCATGAAAAGGTGTGAGTATATTCTACTCATCCTCAAATCAGGAGGGAAATATCATAGTTAAGGCTGTGAGTCAGGACGTCAGGGCTGGCGGATCTTGGCTACATATTCCCCAAATTTCCCATAAGTGCAATAGAATTAACACTATCCCTTTCTTAGAGATCTTGGGTCAGTAGGTGTTACAGGATTATGTTATGAGGTGTGACTATAAAGTAGTAAGATTGTTTTTCACACTCCACACCCAGAAACAGCCTCTTTTTACTTCAGCGAATAAAAACATACTAATTTTTCTAAGGGCATTCACCTCATCTGGTCCTTATGGACATGTGTGCACACACAGACAGAATCTGCAATATTCCCATCTTTCTCCACTCTCACAAACCACCACTGCTTTCTCAGGGAACATTGACAAATGCATATGGAATAGAGTTATTTCAGTTGCTAGAAATAATTTTTTTTAAGGCTCAGTGTCTTGCTGGGAAGATGCCCTGTAGATAAGCAGAGAAATAATCGCCCATTTTCAGAGGACTTTGTTAGAATGGTCTTGTCATCCTGTTCTGCCCATATTTTTCCAATTAAGTTCTAGCCTGTTGGAATCGAATGTCTTCATGGGATGGCAGACTGCTCAAGTAGGCTATTTTGCACATATTCTGTAGCATGCTTAGCAATTGGGCTTGTCAGTCAGTCAACACGTATTTATTGGGCGTTTATGTGGCGAACCAGACAAATCCATTCCCTGAGCTCTTGCTCTTATGTTCCCAGAGGCCTGTCATCCACACAGAATTTCTAATAGAAGTTTTCTTTTTCAAAGTGAACTCATCTACATTTGAATTAGAAAAAGGGAAGGTGAGAGTAATTGAGTGCTTTTGTTATGGGTCATTTCAATTCATTTAAGGGTAGATAACTTCTCTTATAGATATCTTTCAGTTAATTCTACCTCCTCCCCATTTTTTGTCTTCTTATTGTGGTTAGTATGATTATGAAAGAAGCACATGCATATAGTAAAATTCAAGCAGTGGAGAAGTCTTTTTTCCCCTAGTAGACACTCCATGTCTCTCTATAGTTTCAACAATATCTTGCATATCATTCCAAAAAGTTTACAGGAAAATGCATGTGCATACACACAGACATTGTGTGTATGCAGACAAAAATCTTTTTCGTCCAAATATATACTTATATATTCACTTATTTGATTTATTTTTGTAGTAATATTTTGGATATCTTTCTCTATGTATCTATTTAATTCTTTTAGATATCTATTGAATTAACTAAACATACCTGTCTCCATCCACTAACCCCCCCAGAAGTACAACCAATGTTTTTCTTGTGTATCATCTTTCTAAATATATGATATGCATGTAGAAGCAAATGTATATATGTTGTTTCTCTCTTTTACATTAGTATAGACTAGGTATACCATTCTGCAGTTTGCTTTTTTCCAGTTAACCATTTGTCTGGCTGATCATTCCATATCTACATGTAGAGAACCTCCTCATTCTTTATCAATTATTGTATAGAATTCCATTGAATGGATATACCATAATTTGTTTAAAGATTTCCCTATTATTAAACATTTGGGTTGCTTTTATTTTTATTTCTTTTTTGCTATTGCAAAGAATACCAAATCAATAACTTTACATGTAGCAAAAGGGCATATGCATTTATAACTATTTCAGGTTTTGCCAATTTTCCATGGGTGTGCTAACCAACCCTCCCGAGAGCAGCATATAGAAGTGCCTATTTCCCCACTCTTACACACCAGCTTGGTGTACAACTAAGTTATTTAACCTTTGCTAATCACAGGTAAAAAGTAGTGTCTCAGAGTATTTTTAATTTTTTTTTTTTTTACAGTAAGAGTGAGGTTGAGCATTTATTTTCATGTAGTTAAGGATCGTGCGTAAATTTTTTTTTATTCTTTAAATTGTCATTGAAGTGCATTTTTCCCCCCTGTGGCTTGTTGACATAAAATGACTTACCCATGGTCACATATCTAGTTAGCAACAGAGGCAGGACTAGAATTCAGCTATTGTGCTTATTAATTTAATAATTTAATATTTCTTACTGTAGTACATTAAGAGTGATATGTCCTATCATTTGAATCCTCCCAACCTTGAGTTATTGTTAGGATCATATGAAATAAGTTAGAATGTGAAAAAACATTTTCAAAGCTAAAAAGAACCCTGCAGAATGCATGATGATGGTTCATTTTACAAAGAAATCACAAGATTTACCACTTTGAAAATATGCAGTTCATAATGAAAACAGAATAAATAGTTTGACCCGGCTGCAGTCTGAGAGAGGTAAGGCAATTAGGTTGTTATGAGCCTTCTGGACAAGCAGAGTCCTGATTTTACTAGCTTCGTGCTGACATGTATGCCTTGTTTTTTTTCCTCCCCTAAAGAATGGAAAACATTGTACCTTCACAGAGTGATGGCAGTCTTGCTTCGCTTAAAACTTCATCACCCTCTGCATGAGCAATTTGCCTTGTTCTTTTAAAAGTGGGGGGAGGTGGAGGCAGATCATATTTGCAGTTTTTTTCTACTAGATGTTTCAAAATAGATGGGTGGATTAAATGAAATTTCTTCATCTGTGTGTTATTGTTTATCAGAAAAATTCAGAACTTTTCGATAATTGACTTCCATTGTTTTCACCAGTGTTGACTCTAGATAGCACAGAGGTGTATGCAGATATTTCCTTGGTTCCTTTATCGTGCCATGTCGTTATGTAAAATCACTTCAAGGCATTTACTTTTATTTATATTTTATATTGGCTGGGCAAACTGTCTATTAATTTTGTGTGCACATAGCTTAAAGACATTAGCCCGGACACAGTAATGGCTGGACTAACTTGCATGTACAAAAGTGGAATTTAGGAGATTAACTTGCATTTGACCTACTTCAGCTCTCCTGGTAATGAGGGGTGCAGGAACACAGAATTAATCTCTCTCAATTTGTGGCTCTCAGGGGTGCTGCTAAGTTTTAGAGTGCTTGAATTTTAAAAGTCTCCTGTTGTGCTGAGGAGTTTTTGCTACCCAGTAGAACTCTATTGACTATTGTGATTGAAGTGCTGGTTTTATCTATTGCAGTGATATTTGTGGCAAATATAATGAATGCATGTAAAGTGAGTTAACTGCATCGTTTGGCTTAGACAGTAAAATGGGAAAAACTTGGGTCAAACCTGTTGAGCCATGATTTTTTTTTTCTTCCTATCCCTGAAAGTCTTAGGTTAGCCAAAAATGCATAAGCTTTAAACTGCTTTACAAATATGCCAGAAGCTGTCCTTTATCGTATATTTGTTATGCAATACTGGTGAACTGCTGCTGGGAAGGTGTAAGTCAAGTTGATATAATTTGGATTGATTAGCTTTTAAAAGCTTTGAAATGACAGTGCAATTATTGCTATGATGCAGGTCCCTTACAGCTGGATTAATGCATTTAGTGAACAATTTGGCCATGTAATTTATTTCTGTGGAGTTCACATTAACTGTTAAATGCATTTATTCCCTAACAGTCATATTAATACTGTGATAATGTGCAGCAGTAGTAGCAGGGATAAACTCTAGAAGAACTTCTCAGTCCCAGTTTAGTTTCAAATTCTCCCTTCATTTTCACTAATTTTTATCATGTAGCAGATCAGTAGCAAACTATGTGATATCTTTTACCTCTTACTCTTCCTCCGGCTGTCCTTTAATGCAGGTGAAGGGGCCAAAGGTTGACAGGAAGCCTATAGACCAGAAATCAAAGATCTGGTTGCCCCCAAATCTGCATAATTGCTCCTCAAATTTCAGACAGTGGCCTTGGCCATTCACTATGCAGTGGTTTTTGTTTTAGAAACCTCATTCTGACTAAACTCATAGATTATGCTGAGTGGCTCATGCTTAGTCAGTAGTTTCAGATGATAATGATTGCATAACTATAAAAGATTCCTTTGAGAGATCATCCTGTTTAACCCTTCATTTTACTGATGAGGCAAGTGGGGCCCAGAGAGACTCAAGGTCATTTGCTAGTTGGTGGCAAACAAAGCCTAGAATTCAGGCTTCTTGACACTCAGGGCTTTCACTGGGACTCCTCTCTGTAGAATATTTAAGATTACCCCATTTACATCTCCTGTTATTTGTCCCGCATGAGCACTTTATACTCTTGTTAGAAATGTGAGAAACACACTGTAGTCGATGTAGTTATTTTCAAAATATAGAGAAGGTTTACATTTAGCTGTATCTGGGAAACATTCTGAGAGATTGTCTATAAATAACACCTCACTATATTACAACTTCCAGGACACTATGCCTAAAGTGATAATTTTACACAAAAAATACATATATGTCATTTACATGATATAGACACACATCCATACACACGCAGGATAGTATTCCAACTTATGTTCCTTTAAGAAGTAAATGGCTACAAAGCTACCAAGATGTAATATTTTCCTTTTATTCATTACAAAGATCAATTCTTTTATTTTTTGACCCAAAGGAAAATACTAATATTTATAATATTTATCAAAATACATTGTGATTTTATATTATTTCTAACAATTTTAAGAACTCGCCAATTTTATGTTCTCAAGTTAGAAAAACAGGTTATTTTGTATTAGAAAAGCAATACCTTGAGTCCCCTTTTGTAAGTTTAAAGCAAAAGTTTGTTGACATTTTGAATATCAACAATGTTTAATAATTTCAAGAATGGTACTGCAAAATGTTTGACTAATTTAAGTATGTTCCAACCATGAGCATTTTATCTCCTTAACATGTCAGGTTGGTCCCTCAAAAAGATTTATTGAAATTAATATGTTCTGTAGAGTTGAATGCCAAGCAGTGTATATTTTTACATATGGAGAAGTAAATTTGAAATTGTGCAGTACATAAAAGGTTTTGAAAACAGTTATAGAGATTTATTTAGGCAGTGATTTAAATTTAAATTAACAGCAACACTGACAATTTTCTATTTGTTTAGCTATTAAAGAAGCTATTTAACAAAATGTTTTGTAAAAAGACTCCAGCTCTTAGATTTTTTTTTCTTTTTTTAAAAAACACAACATTCCTTTTTGATTCTGGCAAGTCAGGAGGAATTCCTAGCTCTGAAGACAGAGCCAGAGTACAGAGTTAACGTGCAGCAGTGGCCTTCTTCCTTGGACCCTAAGATGCTGGAGCTACTCACTGCACTTTTTAAGCAGCTGCCAACATTGTCAGCACTGATCTGTCAGTAAGGATTTCTCCTGGCAAAACTCTGAAGCTACTTTCTGACATCTTCAACAAACTAATTGTTGTCTCCTGCCTCTGCGAACCCTCTGAAGTCCCAACGAGTTAGTGTCTTCTCAAGAGATGAGAAAAAGGACTCACAAAATCAATTTATCAGGCTATTACGCATTGTCATCAGCCAAAACAAAAACCTGCTAAAGACAGGAAAAAAGTAGAAGAAATGGGTCTCTGAGAAAAGGTTACAGAACATCCATCTTCTCTCCTCTTCTGATTGTTTCCTTTCTTTGCCCATTTTCATACCCGTTTCCCTCTGTTAAAAGACACTTTATGACAAGCATTGTAATCTCTTTAGAACGGAGGGGAACCTCTTCTTTAGGACACAATCTTTGCAAGTTGTGAGTGACAGTGGGAAAGGGTCCAATTGCCACTGAGGACACCAGGCAATAAATCATCCTCCCCTGGCATCAGCTGGCTGGACGAATCCCCACTTCCTGAGTAAGTACCAGGGCCTAGATGTGACAAAACAGCTATTGTCAGCTCCTAGTGGCCACATTCCCACTTTCTCTCTACTGAGATTTTCCGTTTACTTGAGACTTTTAGCAGTGCAAAGCATATTGGGAAGAAATATTCAAATAACTACCATTAGAAAGTGAAATATCTGAGAGTTGAATAATTATGATATTCATCTAAGAGCAACAATTATTAGAGGAAAACTTCTGTTTTCATTTTATATACCATCAAGCAGTTGCTTTATCACCATTAAAAGTGGCATGTCTTTTTATTTTTTAAATGTTTGATATATAGAGTAGTCCTCAAAGTGACTTTATAACAGCAATGTGCAATTGATCAGGTAACAATTTTGTAAGTAATATGAAAAGATAGATTGCTGTAGTGGTAATTTTATAATTTGGTAGAGTTAGGGCATTTTCAAATAGACATTGACTTTTCTTTGCAGTGATTAAGTTTAGATATACTATTATTATGAATATGCTTGCAAAATACTGTAAGGGGTAAGCTGATTTCCAGTTATTTCATGTATAGATAAAAACAATTCAAAAATCCCAAATACAACAGATATTTTATATATAAATATAATTCATACAAAATTATTCCAAATTTAGGAAATAAAATTTGTACTATAACAGAAGTTTAAATTATACATATTTCATTATAAGCTTGGTTAATTGATGAATTGTAATATATGACAGCGTAAGTATTAAAATCTGAGATTTTTAAATAGTCTCATAACTATTAAATTTATTTTAAAAATTATCTTGGAAAGTATATACAGAACATACTTATACCTATTGAGAACATACTATTTTGAGTGGTGAAAACTTTCTTGTGTTTTGAGAACTTATTTAAAAAGTTATTTTATTTTGGTGTGGGTACATAGTGGGTGTATATATTTATGGGGTACATGAGATGTTTTGATACAGTCAAACAATGTGAAATAAGCACATCATGGATAATGGGGTGTCCATCCCTGAAGCATTTATCCTTTAAGTTACAAACAATCCAATTACACTCTTTTCTTTTAAAATCTATAATTGAGTTATTGAGTTATTGTTGATTATAGACACCTTGTTGTGCTATCAAATAGTAGGTCTTATTCATTCCTTCTTTTCTTTTCTTTCTTTTTTTTTTTTTTTTTTAGAGAGCGTCTCGCTCTGTCACCCAGGCTGGAGTGCAGTGGTGCAACATTGGCTCACTGTAACCTCCGCCTCCCAGGTTCAAGCGATTGTCCTGTCTCAGCCTCCTGAGTAGCTGGGACTACAGGCATGCACCACCAACCCCAGCTAATTTTTGTATTTTTAGTAGAGATGGGGTTTCACCTTGTTGGCCAGGATGGTCTCGATCTCTTGACCTCCTGATCCGCTTGCCTCGGCCTCCCAAAGTGTTGGGATTACAGGCGTGAGCCACCGCACCCAGGTCCTTCTATTTTTTTTTTTGTACCTATTAACCCTCTCCACCTTCCCCGCCAGCCCCCCAGCTACCCTTGCCAGCCTCTACTCTCTAAGTCCACGAGTTCAATTGTTTTGATTTTTAGATCCCACAAATAAGTGAGAACATGTGATGTTTGTCTTTCTGTGCCTGGCTTATTTCAGTTAACATAATGACCTCCAGTTCCATCCATGTTGTTGCAACATAGATCTTACATTTTTTAGCATAATTTTCTCAAAGAAAAAGAATGACTTAGTAGAGAACATTTAAATAACAAATTGGTAAAATCTTAAAAGTGGGACTTTTAGATTGTATTAGAAAAATCCTTTGTTTACATAATGCCTAAAATTCCTGAACAAGTGTAAAATACAGTCTATCACCCTGGTCTAGTTCATAAACATTTTTGACAACTTACCATGTCTATCTAATGTTCAGAATGATTCAAATATTTGTCATTATATTGACAAAATATCTGGATAATTGACAGATTTTTTGAATGTTTCACCTGCCTGTTTCATGTAGACACAGCTCACATCTGTTTCTCTCTGCAAAAATGTATTCTTGTCCAACTTACCTGTCAGACTCTTTTATGATTATGAAGAATACCTTGCAAGAAGCTGATGGATTCCCTTTTTACCCACTAAATCATCTTGAGCTGTCACGTTGGAGCTGACACACTTTCATTATCATAAATACACACAATGCAGATGATACACCTCTATACAATTTAGTAACAAATGGCTAAATATATTTTTAAAACATTTTAATTGTGTAGAAAGCTATATCTGGTGCATTTTTTTTTCTTTTTCACGTTGTAAAATCCAGTGATTAACTGCCATCTTTTAATATTGTTACGGTGATGATCATAATATCAAAAGCATTCTGACATTATGAATTCGTAGTCAAATGGTGACACCAACCAGATGAGATGATGTGTACCAGGCTCGATGACAGTTCTATCTCAGTTTATCATCTTAACTAAAAAATAATCCTATCTAACTTGAAATCCACAGCAGCCATAAGTAGAAAATAAATCCAAACCACAGCTCAGACTTGTAACCTAACAGCTATCATAAATAATCAGAACCTATTTGAAGGTGGAAGATGGGACATTAGAAGCTATTTACACTACTAGAGTGATGCCATCGATCAGTAGCGGCAACCCGTAGATAAGGCTCCTATGATGTCATGGTTATTTATGATGGGCATTGACAGTAAAGCTACTATGGAATTTTCTCCTCAGACAGCTTCATTCATTTTTGTTTGTGATGCATTTTGTTATTAAAGAAGCAATCAATAGCAAAAATCGTGGTGATAAAAGTATTACTTGTTAAATATGTGAAAAATGTGCATGTATGTAAGAATGTGGAACAAAAGATGAAGAATTTAAAAATTCACTGGCAGTGTTTATGTGTTCCAGCTACAAATACATAACAGATTCATTTCATATGTCTTGGGCTTTCAAACGTGGCCCACTTGTTCTTCCTCTTACATCCTATTCTCTTGTTAGAAAGCAGAGTTAAAATGTTGTGGTGCCCTCTCACTTCCCCCCACACCATATATTTAACTTACTTTAGATAATATAAAACTTAATTAGAGAAATCACATGTGATAAAGACAAACATCCATTACTTTCTACATAACCCATCTATATGAGAGCAGATTTGGTGATTTTAGTTTAGTTTAGTTGTTTTTAGATGTCATTTTTACTTATTTGTTTCCCCCCATCCTATAGATCATTTTCTACTACTGAAAATATTCACTAGACCAGTGCTTCTCATGCCTTACTATATACACATGTCAGCTGGGAATCTTGTTAAAATGCAATTCCTGAGGGAGTAGGTCTGGGCAGGGCCTGAAATCCAACAGTTTTGGTAAGCACCCAGGTGATGCAATGACAGTCCAGGGATGCTGGTCCAGGGATCACACTTTTAGCAGCGAGACACTAGGTAAGGTGGTTATTTCCGTACATTTCAGTTTTCCATCCAAATCATTTGCCTGTATTTAAAATGGGTGTTTTTCTCACTGGTGTAGAGCAGTGGTTCTCAAACTTTAGCTGTAGAGAGCCACCTGGAGAGGCTGTTTAAACAGATGTCTGTGCCTCATCCCCAAGTTTCTGATTCAGTAGGTCTGGGGTGAGCCCAAGAATTTGCACTTCTAAAAAGTTCCCAAATGACCACATTTTTGAAAACCCCTAGTGTGGAGCCCTAATTTAACATTCCTATGACACTTGAAGCCCATATGTAATGCTGGCAAGGTGGTAACTTATAGGACAGATAACAAAACAGGGGAGGGGAATTAACATTTGTTGAATGCCTACTGTGTTTTAGGCATTGTATGATGCCTACATTATCTCATTTGTCTTACCTAATTAGCTTAATTTATTCAATATTGATTATGGATCTACTCTATATAATGTTTTCTGGGAATCATTGAAAAAATAGCCTAAATTCTCATAGTGCCATAAAAACAAAATTCTTGCCCTGTTTTTTACGTGGTTCCAAATTTTTACTCTGAGAATGTAAAAACATAGCTTTTTTTCCCCAAACCCACTTTTCCTGTCACTCTTTTCCTCCCAGTCTGCTAAGACACTATGAGTATTGATAAACAGCAAAGACAAAAAATAAAATAATTTCTACCTTCTAGGGGTTTATGGTCTAAAAAGGAGGCAGAAATTCTACAAGATAGAGTGTAGTATAACAGCAGAATGAAATTCTGCGTGAAGAAGTGCAGCCTTGCATAGAGGAATGAGATCCATTTCTCACCCTCTCTCCCTTTACTCTCCTTTTCTTGCAACTTCTATGCTTCCCAACACACACACACACACACACACACACACACACACACACACACACACGCCCCTAACATAAATACACTTCCTAAATACCTACAATTCAGAAAAAAGTGTTATCTGTGGAAAGGTTTCTTTGGCCTAAATTACTCCAGTTTTCTGATAGCCCCAGTTCACACCACTTCAATTTGGTGGGTTTCTGTGAGGTACCTACCATTCCAGACATTTGGGGCACAGTGGGGACCAAGACACAGCCCAGCTCTCCAGAGTTGACAGTCTAGGGCAGGGAGACCTACAAGCAAACAGGCAGTTACGATACAGGGTGATAATTATTACACTCTGTAAGGCGGAGGTGCTATGAGACCTAGCTCAGTTTATAGGCATCCGGGGAAACTTCTTGGAGAAGTGAAATCTCAGCTGGTGCCTGCAGAGTGAGTAGAAGTTCAAGGGAGGGGAGATAGGAACTGAGGAGGGCCAGGTTCCTGGCAGTTGAAACAGCTTGTTTAAGAGCCCCCGATCCTGCGGGAGTCTATAAGGCTGTAGATATTCAAGTAGCTCAGTGTAGCTAAGCACAAACACCCTCTGATTATATCACAACCAAGTAAATGCTATGTTTTAAACATGTGTTTTGTGAATATGCAGTACTTATGAATTCTTTTGTATTTTTGATAAAGGGAATAGGCATTTGAAAACCTATTTTCCTTTGGTAAACAGTATTGAAAATTCACATCTATTTGTGTAGAAGGCCTACACCCACTTCTTGGGTATCTTCTGGTTTGTATACACAGGTAAACAGCAACTGGAAACTCATTCCCAGGCAACAATGACTCCCTAGGGGTTTGTATCAGGGCCATCAATTATTTTTTTTTCTTATTACAGTGACATTTTGAGCTAAAAAGATGGAGGTTGGTCTTAATAACAGCAAATGTGTTCTTGAAACTGACAAAAGGATGCGTGTCGGGAATCAATAAATTGAAATTTCTTCCAAGCTTATGCTTTTGAACCACAGGTCTGAGAGGTCTCATTCTAGCGTAAATCACAGAGAGTCTTTCAGATGTATGAGTGTAGAAATGTCCTACAGTAGCAAGGAAATCTAACTAATTTTCCTTCTTGCTTAAAAAAATGTATATATTGTATACAGAGATTGAATGTTAACAATGGTGGTGTTCTTTCTCTCTCCCTACCTGACCCTTAGGTCTATAATTTAACTTATTGGCTAACTAAAATAATTTCTAAATTAAGCAGTGATTTTACATAAGTAGTTATTTTCCATAGGTAATAAATCTTGTTCATGGACACAATCATATATAAGACAGAATCACTTCCTATTTCACTAAAATTCACATATAAAACTTAACTACTTTTTGTAAAAAATAGTTTTTCTAGTCACTTGCAGAGTATCTTGCATTGAGTTTCTCTGGGAAAAATTATCTAAAGTTACTGAGATGTTTCTATCAAATATTATACCGTGGTACTGTACATCAAGCCTTTTATGGATCCTTGATTTTCACATAAAGGTAGTATCTCTGAAATAAAATGCTGTTACTCTTCAGTCCTTTTCATTGAATTCATTTATTCTAGTGGTCATGCTTAATTATTTCCAAGAGCATTGTCAAGCTTTTAATAATAAATATTGGAGTTAATTTAAATGAGTCAAAGTTCATTCTCATTTAGCAGCCATCTATTTAAGTAATTTACCTGCCCAGTCATTCCCTTCTGTGTAGCAATAAACGGAAATGGCTGGAAACCTATCACAAAACTTTTAAGGAAGAAATACAGTGTTTTAATGGAGAATCCTTTTAAAAGCATGAGACAAATGGCCTGGAATTGATGCATATTAAACATGTATTTTATTTCAAGTACTGATAAGTGAATTATATTGAGTTTCTTCAGATCTAGCATTATCCTCAGTAAAAAAAAAAAAAAAATAGTGTAACTTTTAATGTTTTCATTGCAATGCTTTGAAATATTAAATTTTTTTTTTTTCTGTAGGCCATGAGGTAGTCCTTTGTGGTGAGCTTTTATTTGATGAGAGAGAAATATTGTATTTATTAATATTTCTCACTTTTTACAGGAGGCTTTGCTTCTATGACTTCATTTGGCCCCCCGAAAGCTCCCCAGATTGTACTCAGGAAATGTTATTACAAGACTTTGTGTCATATTTTTTGAAAAGATGGTTTCCTGTTACTTATATAGAATAGTGTATGATTTCACTGGAATTTTAACATTTCTGCAAAAAGGGTAAAGAGTCTAGGTGGGCCACAATTACTATTTTATATAAAATGATATTAGAAACAGTAACACCAAAGATGAATCCAGAAAGCCATTTTGAAATCTAACAAAACCAAATGCTAAAAAATCACAAATTCTCTAAAACAGTGTGTATAAATTCTGCCATTGCCTTATTTCTCTAAAATTATTAAGTAATAAATGATGTATAAGAACACAAAAACTAATTTTTCTGTTTCTAAATGTATTAAGGTAATACGAAATCATAGTTTAGTAAAATGGATTTCTTTTATTTTTATAAATTCATTAGACACATATATTAAATGCAATCATCATAATGAATCAAGTATAATCATGAATTACTCATAAAACTGACTGTTAAACTCTTCTTCCAAATCATTTTACATGATTTTGAGTTAAAACAAACAAAAGAAACATAAATAATGAAAACATATTCTAACACATCGTAACAAAAATTGAGGTGTTTCAACTATTTTAAGTCCTATCAACTGTGAGGTTCTGAAGTCATCTTTTACTGTGTGAATCTCAGTTATACATTTACATACTTATATTGAGGATTGCACTTATAGAATATTCAAATGTCTTCTCTGCTTTCCCTGGAACAAACTTTGCCCATTTCGTAAAAGTTCTTCCCCGACCTTCAAGTGCACGCTGAGCTCACCTCCATTTTTGACATGCTGAAGGAGAGCCATGCAGGGACAGAATTGTATTCTGTTTCAGGAAAAGGACTGAGGAAGATTATCACGAGCTGAAAGAAAAGTAGCACAGAGAATACAGAAAATGCCTTCTTTCCTAGTTCAAAATTAAATCAGTCTTCATCATCGCAAATGATAAGCTCTCAGCAAATAGTTCCAAACTTCTTACTGGCGCAATTTATTTAAAGGCTATTTTTGCCTTTTTATTTTCATATGGCTTGTCTGATGTGTGTGAGTAGTTTTGTCTCGTAGCCAACTTCTGCTTCCTTGTTCAGTCCAGCGGTAAGCAGAGCTCAACGTTCATAGTGAAAAATACAATGAAGCCACCTGAGCATAGGAATGACAGACCCCTGAAAAAAATGACTGGGTTTTGTATAAACCAGTGGGGGCCATTTCTTTCTTATTTGCCACAGACCAGCAGAACTGGAGCTCTTTTAGAATTATAACACTATTTTTCCTCTTTTGAACGCTGTTACCTCTATTGAGGGAGTGCAGATAGGCAAGGGAAGTCTAAACAAACTTGGTAACTATGTAATTAAATTCCAAACATAGACCCCATGATGGTTTCACCTGCCTTATCTGAAGAATTGCATCTTTTCCATTACATGGCTCATTTTCTCCTTAGACTCCACCTTTGGCGGGTCACTGGCTCCAAAGGGATACATGTGATTATTTATTTGCCACTGTAAAATGGCAATTATTTATTTGCCGTTTTCTTCTTTTTCCTGATTAATTCAACAAACAATTTTTGAAAATCATAGATGAATTGGAAATATTTGATTGTCTTCCCAGTGTGCTTATTGTACAGGATAAGCGACCTCTCTGACCTCAACTATTTCTCTCTTGCGACCTTTTCACTTTCATCAACCAGCGTTCTCTGTCTTCTGTGGTTCTTGCAGGTTGGAATCACCTGAGGAGTTTTAAAACTTCTGATCCCCAAGGCCCATCCTGAACAATGAAATTAAAATCTATGAGAACAGGATCCATTTATCAGAACTTTATAAAGCTTTCCACGTGATTCTAACTTTGAGAACCATGTTTATAGATGGAATGAGCTAATAATGTCCGGTGCTTTACCTTATTTTGCATATCTGTTAATTTGAACCCAATTAGTACATCAACAAAGACAAAATTATTAATTGCATTGCCTCTTTCTGTACAATTTCCTTTTGAGCAGCAGAATTGATTCCAGAGCAATGATATTGGTGTTTAAAGGAGGAAAATACAAATGAGTAGCTAAAAATGGTTATGCAAATTGACTGGATAAATTAAGGTTAATAAGACCAAAACACTATTTCTTTACAGATTTAATCCTATGAGAAAGCAGAAGAGAGCCAGCAAAATTTGCACATTCCATTCTAGAAAGTGTTTTTTTTTTTTTTAAGAAAGTATTATTAAAAGAAAGAAAAACACTCAGAAAGAAGGTCCAGAGAGATGCCTCAAAAAAAGTCAACGGAATTGCTACCGTCTGGGTTTGCTCTTATGCTTTAAAGACAAAGAAAGGGAAGGAAGGAAAGAAGGAAGGAAGGCGGGGAGGCAGGGAGGGTGGGAAGAAAAGACAAAAAAGTAGTGAAAAGAAAAGAAGTGGAAACCACAGTTGTTATGTAGAACTCCTTTTTCCTAAGCAGCACAAATTAAAATGATTTGTTTTTATATTTGTTTGTTTAATATTGATTTTGGGTTTTCTTTACCTGCAAAAACGATTGCTAAAACATTATATTATCATAATATCAAACAAGTTAAAAATTAAAATTTGTATTTACTTGTAATACAAATAATGTGAAAATAGCACATCTGAAACTTTTATTCAACAAATACTTTGAAATGCTTTTCATTGCTTAGGGTAGTGGTGTTGGTGTTTAGTTTTGGGATCCAGCCTTGAAATTAAGAAGAGATCAAATTGGGGAAGGATGTCAACCAAGCAACTGATCAAACATAAATTCCCCTATCTCCCTAATGTTTATTGTGGGTAATTACTATGTCTCCATCCTTTTATTTATCCTATATTTTATTTCATTCCTAAAATACAGTGGCTATTTTCTCCTTCTTGCTGGCTTGGCCAATCACAGCTATTTGCAGCTTTGACATGGTGCAGTTGATGGGGTTGACAGGTCACCCCTCTGTATCTCTTGTCCCTCCACACCCCTCCCCGTCATGTCTAACTTTCTCAAAACTTTCTCTCTTTTTTTGGCTTCAGCCAATCCTGATGAATAGTTGATGCTAGATGTGCTTTATTATAAACATGTATAATTTGTAGGCAGACCTTTATATTCTTCTGAACACTTTTGGTGGTCAGACATAAAGGAAAAGGATATTGTTAATTTAAATTTCATAAAGTGAAATGCTATGTTTTTGTTAGAACATCATATTTTTCTAGAAAACTTTCTTTTGTTAAAAATTATTTCTCCTTTAATGCTGTGCTGTTTTTTCTTCCCTAGTTGTTTGAATTATGATGGCATTCCTTCCTAAATTTACCCACTGTCACTGCGTGCATGGGTTACCATAAATTTGGTTAATTTGTTTTGCCAGTGAAATTAACTTACCACTAAGTACTGAATCTGAATTATTTAAGACAAAATATAATTAAAGCATAGGCAACCAATAAATGCAGTAATGAATAAGCATTGTTTACCGTGTGTATGTGACATTTCACAAATGTAAAATGTCTATTTAAATTTTTATCATTTTTTGAAATATACTAAATATGAATGCAAATTCACATGAAATGTCCCATATCGTACTGATGCATCTGTACGATATGGGTATCTGTGTATATATGAGTATGTAGTAAAGTTGATTGTATTTTTCCCTTATATTGTGTAAACCATGTACATACCAGGACAATTTTATACATGTTATATCCCTTCCTCTTGCATGCTCATTAATCACTGAGCACTAATAACACATTTTTTTTGTCATGGTACAACAAATATTCTGGCTCTGACTCTCGTTCTGGCTCATTTACATTGGCCTGCCTGTCAGTTCAAAGCTTCAGGGAATTAATATTACAAGATTAAAAAGTGAAGTCCCTTAAACATCCCATCTTATAAACTTGTGGTTAGTTTTGCAGGGAGAAAAAAAATAAGCCTTCGAAGGGCAAGGACTTTCAACTTTCTTGGCCAAGATTTCCCCTTTCCTTCTTCCCTCCTTTTCCCTGAATAATGAAAGTCCCAGACTCTCTAGGACAAGATCCTACCTATGTCCTAGTAATGTAACTTTCTTAGGAGTTTCCCCCTGAGGGATGTGTGGTTAAACTGTGATGAACTTCTGCAGTATTTTGGATGCCGCTTCCCTTTAGTTTGCCTTTGATTTGCACTTTTTATCTATTTTAGGATAAGAGTCTGTAGAAACACCTCAATAATCCTTTTAAAAAAATAAAATAAAAAAGAAACATTTTCCACAGCCATCTGGTTCCTATGGAAATGTATGCAGTGGCTCTGGAGCCATCCAAATCCCAGTACACATCTCACTTGCTCACTGACTCTTTTTTGGAGAATCAGAAGAAGAATCAAAAGCCTCTTTGAGGATTACAGAAAAGGAATTCCACATGTGCTAGTGTGTGCATGTATAGGCAATTTATTTTAGAGAAAAGCTCCACTGAAATCAAATGAATATAATCTAAACATGCTTTTAAAAGATTAAAATAGAAAGAGAGATGTATCTGGAAAGCCCTTTGAATTTTTATAGTAGGGTCAATTTATGTGGTTCATCCTATGTATTTTGAGATCGATCTTAAGTGGGACTTACAATAAATGATGTGTTTAAGATTTCTGTAGTCTTCCAGTGTGTTATGACACTTACGAAACTATAAGAAACACTCCCAGTAAGCTATTCCTGCCTTCTATTATCATTCTGCTATAAGTTATTTCTGTAGATATATTGTTTTCAAGTTTTTATTATATAATTCCTCTTTATTGCCTTTTCATGGGGATGATAATTAATACTTTTATGGCTGTGGTATATTACAAGTATCTTTATATATAACATTAGAGTTCATATTCAAAACCACTGTATTAGGCAAGTATGGTTCCCAGTTTTTAGGTGAGAAAAAACTAGGTTCGGAGAGTCAAAACCCAGACAATCAGTAAGTGGTAAAGTTGGGAGCTTAAAGTAACAATATTTTTAGATTGCCTTTTCTCTTTATTAACTTTATGGCCAATGATAATTTGTAAGCCTCAGTTTTCTCATTTGCCAAATGAGATTAATATCTGTATCTTGGTGTTAGTGGTATAAGGATTAAATGTAATGTATAGTTAGGATGTATGTACAGTGTCTAGAACATAATAAACAGGGTGGGGTAGTAGTTATTATCATTGATAGTATTATTAGAGGCAGAAGTAGTAACATTTGTGGTGGCATAATAATCAACATCATTATCAAAATTTACCTATACTTTAGCTGTAAATATATAGGTAAATGAACACTACAATTGTCATCTATAGCTCTATAACTTACATATATTTCTATATATAGAGAAATATGTATTTATATAAATTTAGGGTCTGTGCCTAAGAGGATAAAATGAAAGCTTTATTATCCAAGTTCAGTAAAATGTCTTTTTTATAATGGAAGATATTACTTAAATGAAAATGTCACTTATTTTGGTAATATGAAGTTTCTTTTCTGCAGATTACATTTATTTTATTGTTTTGGAAAAAGGTCAAAATCAAGAAGAAAAATATGGATTGCTCTAGGCCTTTATTAAAAAAAACACAGGAAAACTTATTTTGCTTAACCATTTCAGATGTCCGTGTAGATTTCCACAGAATCGGATGCTGGAAGAGATGAGGCTATAATCTATCATCAGTTTATTGTTATTAGCTCTTTTTTAGTCTTTTAGACACAGACTGATGGAAATATTATATTTAATGTTTTTTTTTTCCTGTGAATTCTACTGTGGAACTCAGTCGCAAGTTTGAACTAGGTGTCATTATGTTTTCAAATAATAGTTATCTGAGCTCCAAGCAGATTCTTTCCTCTACTTGCAAAACCTTTCCCTCTTCTTTGTCCAGTTAATTCCTAATCACCCTTAACAATTCCACCTATAGACTGGGTGTGGTGATTTATGCCTGAAATCCCAGCACTTAGGGAGGCCAAGGTTGGAGAATCACTTGAGCCTAGGAGTTTCAGACCAGCCAAGGCAACATAGTGAGACCCTATCTCTACAAAAAATTTTAAAAATTAGCTGGTTATGGTGGCAGATACCTTCAGTCTCAGCTACTCGGGAGGCTGAGGTGGGAGGATAGCTTAAGCTTGGGAGGTTGAGGCTACAGTGAGCTGCGTTTGCACCACTGCACTCCAGCCTGTGCAACAGAGCGAAACCCCACCTAAAAAAAAAAAATCCACCTACCCATCCCCTTTTTAAGAAAGTCTTCTTTACTCTTGATATAGATTTAGATATTTCTTTTGCTGGCATACAAAACACTTTGTGGATACTTCTATCATGGCCCTTGCCATGCTGTATGGTAATCTGCTTACTTCTCTACCTCCTCACTTGGTTCTTATAGGTAGACACATTTTCTTACTCAGCTTTAAATGCCCATTGGCATATTGTACACAATTTAAAATGCTCATGGGATGAGTGGGTAGTAGTGCTTTAACAGTTTCCCCTGTATCCAGAATTTTTGCAGAATTCTAATCTAAAATAATTTTCTCTTAAAAATATTGCAATGGAACTCCTCTTTGTCACCCATTTATGTAAGGAAATATTGGGGCAGAGTAGGTTTTAAAAACCAACTTTACTATGAACAAGAAGTGGCTCAGCAGGCCAAATATAAACTGGACAGAGCAAGCTTAGATGGCTTCATTCAGTGGGATTCCAACTGCTCTCCAGAATTAAGATAGCGTCTTAGTGCCCTAGAAAAGAATGCTCAAATGGTTCACTTTTGCACACAGACAAACAGGCACTCGCTTGCCTATACTATCCACATAGTTTTGAAGGTAACAATATTCCAGGTATTTTGACACTTCCCCTTTGGTTAATGGACAAAAGCAGCTTCCGAAATAGAAGTATTATAGGAAAATTCTAATCTTGATCTGACTCAGCAATTGAATATAGCATATGGCATAATTTCTGGGCCACCTGATAGACTGACTTCAATTATTTTTTGAATCATTAGAATGCAGCATTGCAATTAATTTTTTTCACAAGTCAAGTATAATAACATGAATCTCCAATTTTTAAAAAAGCTAATGTTTCCCAAGCCTAAAAACAGAGAAGTGTGTATGTTTTTAAAGATAACCTATGTGCATATTCATCAGTATGTTTCTATATTGATGTAAATAACATTTTTTTTTTTTTTTTTTTACTTCGGAATGGGTAGCATCACCAGAAGGCGTTCCGTGTAAAACTCAGGATACTAGTTAAGGAGCTAACAATATCTACCAGTAGGTTCCATACAGTATTTTGAACAGTAAAAGATCTTGTTCTAAAGTCAGAGACTCAGATGTAAATAGCCTCAAGTCTCATGTTTTATATTAACGTGGTTAGATAATAATTCCATGAAATATTTTAGAAGCTCTGGCAATCATGTCTCCAGGCATCACATACAGCAGTTCTCTATCTTATAAGCGAACAGGAGGTTGACCTTGTTTTCCAATACAACTGAAGTTGGGAGTGAGGCCCCATAGTCCTAACATTTTCATTTAGAAGGTGGACATTACTGAAAGAAAGCTACTAGACACTAGTAGAAAAAACTGCATCAGCTCTTTCTACAACATTTAATTCATATTGCATTCAGTGCTCTAATAATTTTTGTTCCTACACACCATACTTTTATAGACATTGGTTAAATACCTATCAAATTTAAGTATGTTTTAACAAACTAATAGCTTCCTTTTCCATAATAGAATGTTTTAAAACACTTACATGGTGCGGAATAATTTAGTTCAGTTATATGATGACAAGACTAAACAAACTTTCTCTAGAGTTCTGGGTTTTTCATTTCGTTACTTTGCACTGTGCAAGCAAATGGAGATGAGCTATGAAATTTTAGGACTTTGCCTTGAAACACGATCTAGTTGACTTATAAAATCTGAGATGTTGACAAAATGTGCAGTCAATATCCAAATAAATGCAGTTACTTCATTTTATGTCAACGGAGAAGGTGAAAAGTGCAACTTAACTGGCTTGGTAAGATTGGAAGGAGGGGCTGGGAACATACAAGAGACAACAAAGAGATAGTTGGTAAGATTTAGTGGCTTGCTTCATCAGGGGTGGTGAGAAGGCAGTGTGACAAAGTTCATTCGGGTCAAACAAAGTGCAGAAACTTCCTCATAGACACTGAAAGGAGGGTGTAGCATGGAAACAAAATGCTCAAATGTTGTAATCTTGAGACAGCTAAAATGATAGTCAGTGTGCTGCTTCTGTCTAATCCTGCTGTTGCTTTTGAGTCAGGAAGTAGAGAAATCACCTTATCTCTCATGTACCAGGATGATATAATTAAAATAGGACATGCTTTTGAAGTGAAGTATTTAAGGGCTTCAAAGAAGGTGTGGAGTGTTATAGGATCAGCATATGTCTCCTTCTCAAAGGCAGTTATGAGGACACATTTATTTAACAAAGACATCCTTTTGAAAGAGGAACTGCCTTAGTAATGATAGAGTGTGTATGTAATGTCTATCGAATTATATACATTGCCAAAGATATACGCAGTTTACTCTCTGACCTAGATCTTGGCAAAAAGAGAGGTCAATGTTTTTATGCTTTTTGTTTTGTTTTGTTTTTGTTTGAGACACAGTCTCACTCTGTCACCCAGGCTGGAGTGCAGTGGTGTGGTCTTGGCTCACTGCAACCTCTGCCTCCAGGTTCAAGCAATTCTCCTGCCTCAGCCTCCCGAGTAACTGAGACTACAGGCATGTGCCACCATGCCTGGCTAATTTTTGTATTTTTAGTACAGACAGGGTTTCATTATGTTGGCCAGGCTGGTCTCGAACTCCTGACCTCGTGATCCACCCGCCTTGGCCTCCCAAAGTGTTGGGATTACAGGCTTGAGCCACCACGCCCAGTCAGCTAATTTTTAATTTTTGGTTTTTTACTTCTATGAGAAAATATCATCCATTTGGCAAAAAGATACATAATTTTCATTATGTTCCCAAATCAAGCTATACTAGCACATTACCATAAATGCAAACAACTAAATAATTTTTCTTTTGCAAGGCAGAGCATTTATTTCAGATGAACTGATGTCTATGATTTTGCATATATGGCTATTTGGCAGGCCTTTTGTATCTGACCCTATAGTTGACCTTGGAATTGGCTTACTTTAGCCATGATGGATGTACCAAAAGATTTATTTTTGTCATCTAAGAGTTGAGTCCTAGGCTATTGGGAGCATAAAACTGTTTATTGAAAGTAGGCTTGGCAAACCTTTGCTTTCAAATAATCTTCCAGAAGCTCATCTAATTTTGCTAATTAGAAGGAGATAAAATATACCCACATTGTCCTTTACAATGACTTGAACCCTCTGCCCTTCCTTGATGATAATAGCATTAAACACATGTGTATTTGTTGCATTGAATATTAATTAACATGAACTGAAAAGAGAGAATTCTGTTACACACCCAAACATATTCATGAAATTAATATTTAATTTCACACAAGTCCTTTAATGCCCCTTTACAAGTGGTAAAAATAACAAAGGCAACATGATTTTTAGCTTGCTGATCTACAAAAAAATGTTTAAACAGACTCCGATTATTGAAGCCTGATTTTAATAAATAATTCAAGAATGAAAGAACGGTCATTTCTGTGGGAAGCAAAAGGAGACCATTCAACTAGTACTGACCTTGTCACTGAAAATTAAGTTCTTTCTCTGAATCCAAAAATCAAAGCTTAAAAGGCCACTCTCTCCATAATATTTCATTAACTTTTCGAAATGAAATACCTATTGATTAGATTTTCTTTCAGATAATAAATTCTACATGTCTAATCTGTCATTTCAATTACACTATTTACTTGTACACAAGGAAAATGTTTTTACATCTGAAATTAATATACTTTTTCTAAATAATATACTGTAAGGGTTCAGGTGGCAAAATGTTTTGTTTCTTTGAATAGAATATTCAGAGTGCATCTATCCTTTCTCTTCTAATGTTTTGCCTGTGTTGTTTTCTGCCTAGAAGGCTCTCCTCTCTCTCTGTCCCCTGGATCCTTAAAAGATCCTAGTTGCCTCCAAAGCCTAGTTCAAATGTTGCCTCCACCGAGAGGCTTCCTTGAGCTTTTTTTCTAAAGCAGGATAATCCCTCCTCTTTCTCTGGGTTCCACAGCACTGTTGACACACACCGTTGGTGTGGCCCTTATTGTGCCATATTACCTCTGCCCTAGGCTGGCTTCTAAGCCTTTTATGGCTCATCTTTGTCATATTGCTATATCTAGTGCCTAGCCCAGTGGCAGGCACACAGGGTTGTTGAATTTAGTGCTACACATTATGGAAGCTGAAATGTTTGTTTTGACCCTTTGGTTTCTATTTCTGCTCTGTAGGAATCGATGCAACTTCATGGATCTTTATCTTTTAATAGTTTACATGAGGTATCTCACATCTGGCAACTATCACCCCCAGACCCAATCATAAATAACATTCAAAGTTATTTTACTTCCTTTATTAAAGGGGAGCTGAAAGGAGCAGCAGACTTTGTCGGCCAACTTCTAGAAAGGAAATAAAGGCCACTCAGATGTCAGAAGATTGTATATGTTAGTTGATACAGTGCATTCAGTGTTCTTAAAGGATCAAACACCAAGTTAGGATTGAACTCAATTTTCCATCTTCTTCAACAGTGTCTAAGTTAAGAATCAAAGTTTGTTGGTGTTAGGATGCTTTAAAGTAGAATGTCTTGGGGCTTCACGTACCCTTCAGTCACATTTATCCTAAACTATTCAACAGTACTAAATTTACCCTTTATGAAGGGGACAACTTGAACTATTTAATGCACCTTAAAAAGTGGTGGTGAGAGGTAGATATTTTTCAGTTGTTGTGTTTTGGCCTTTTTTCAGTATTTCTGAATCATCTCACAGATAGAAACGCTTGCAAACATTCATTGGGAATTTGGCTACCAGAATAGTAACCCACCGGCCAAAGCCCACCTCATCCAGTTTCCTGTGGTTGCTAGAAAGATATTCCAGTGACTGTCTAACAGCAAAAACAAGCGGACCTGTAGCTGTGCTCCTGTTATGTGAATGGTGTGCTCCGCACTATCCACCTCGGGGTGCTTCTGTGCACCTCTGGGACCAAAACTCAGTGAAAACTGTTCACTATTCATAAGGGGGTTCTCAAACCCATGCTAGGTTAGACTCCATAATCTGGTTTTGATCACCCTAGATTTAGTACTCTGCTGCCTGGAAAATATGAGCTGTGAGTAGTGTGAAGAGCTGTTACTATAGGACCCACAGTTTGTAAGGCAACTTCAATCTGTACCAGGTGTGACTTGATTTTGCTGAGATGAGGGAGTTGGCAGAGAAGGGAGGGGGGTGGTAGAGAAGAGGCTGTGGAAATGCCCCCAGTAAAAAGTACCCAGAGTTGAATCTTCTAGCTGTCAGAACAAGTTCTTCCTGGCAAACTGCATTAACGGCATGAGGCCCAGCCCACTGTCCTCAGTCTCTTCCTGCACTGGTAGGAGGAAAGTTGGTTCGAAGTTTCTGTTATGCTCAGTAATGAGACAGAACCAGGTGACACGGAAGACAGTGAACCAGGGGAGGGAGAATCCGAGGATCTGCACCGAGTCCCTTTCTTTTAGTCTTTAGCTGGGACTTTGGCACATTGCCGAAATTCTCAGAAGGTCAGTTTGTTCCTTTGTCAAATAATAATTAAATCTCCCCTCTACCCAGAGAGTTTCCTAAATGAACTTTTGAAAGATTTTGTCTATAAAAATATTTCAAAACCTGTAAAAAATGTTTTTGACAAGACAAATGTGAAAGTATGCTGCAGAGAATGTGTGTTTGAAATCCTCCAGCCACGAAGATGATTTTCTTAAAGGAGAAGTGTGTATCTCCCATTCTCATACTCTGACTATCCCTATACTTCTGACAACTTCTAGGCGTTGATTTCTGTGGACACAACCTTGGTCACTACACCAGAGTGTGCTTGGTTTCCTCATCGGTAAACTGGGGACAATAATACCCATCTCCCAGGCTTATTGTGAGGATGAAACAAAGCAACCTGTGTGAGCACAGAGCACTATGGGAGTTCGCTGAATGTTAGTTCCACACTCCTTCCTCTCCACCCCCATGCCCCTACTCCGGTGAAATAAAATCCTCCTTGTATAACTCAGGAAGCCCCAGGAACACATTCCTGCAAGCCATGGAGGAAAGAAATACTTCCCTGTGTCCTTTTGGAGAGAGCGGGGCTTCGGCTGGTCTGATGTCATAGCTGTGCTCCTGGCTGCCTTTTGGTCAGAAGAAATGTTAGTGTGCTGAAAAATAGCCAAGGAGGCCTTTTTCCTCTGCATGGGAAAGAAGACATTTTTGTCCATCCTCCAAGTCTTCCTTGCACAGATTACTGTCAAACCCAAGCACTTTATTTATAAAAATGCCAACATACTCTGATTATTTGGCGAATAACCATGCTGCTGTCAGTGTAGAAACAGCACATAGAGTATAAAAACAATCTCCATTTTTATCATGCCTGTCACAGCTGGGAGGCTGTGGAACAAGGATGCATTGTTTGAGGGAAGGACTGTAGAGGCAACATTCAGGCCCTTTGGTGGCCTCCTGGGCAGAAAGACTGTGGTCACATTTGGTAAACTGTTACATGTTCTTTTACTGAAAAACATCAGGCTTGCCATAAATTAGTTTCTGGTTCAATATTGAGATCTTGACATACTGTTGCTTTTAGATAAGCATTCCCTGGCCTGCCTGTCTGTCTGCCTCTCTCTCCTCTAATTCATAGGCCTTCCAAATGCCTACGTGCTTCCATGGAACAGGAAGACAGACCCAGTGGCTGTGCAACCAAAGGAAATCCATCATTCACTGATGAATTTCTAATGACTTCATATTTTACTACCACATGGAACTCCCAAATTAAGCCTCTAGAAGGGAAACACACACCCAATACTGGGGGAAGGAGGGGTGAAGAAGTGATGGCCCTTTACTCAGCACTGGTTTCTGACCTCCTCAAGCTGGTTCCTTCTGGGGTCAAGGTAGATCCCAGGGAGGATAACCCTCTTGGTTTCAGTAACAGTTGTGAAGCATATGTGTGAGTGTTTATGACGACTCTGCATGTCTGAGGTCTAACAGATTGGTCCCAGGATATTGCATGTTTTCCCTGGAAAACCATTTCTTTTTTTCCTAAAATGTGTTTCATCATTGTATGAGCTGCTTCTCCTTCTCCTTCTTATTTTTGTTTTTTGAACCAGTCTCGCTCTGTTGCCCAGGCTGGAGTGCAGTGGTGCAATCTCAGCTCACTGCAAACTCTGCCCCACCAGGATCAAGCGATTCTCTTGCCTCAGCCTCTCGAGTAGCTGGGATTACAGGTGTGCGCCACCATGCCTGGCTAATTTTTATATTTTTAGTAGAGACAGGGTTTTGCAGTGTTGGAGTGGCTGATCTCGAACTCCTGACCTCAGGTGATATGCCTGCCTCAGCCTCCCAAAGTTCTGGGATTACAGGCATGAACCACCGTGCCCGGCCTTGTATGAGCTTCTCAATGGATGAATTGGTATCAGTTACCTTTAGTAGGTATTCATTGGCATTTGCTGTCTTTGAGATTTTTGTTTTTTCTTTTTACAGTGGTGAACACTCCAGGAAGAATTTACTGTATAGTCCTTCACTCCTCCAAGAGTAAACTTTATTAAATTGTTCAGTTGGTTCCACCCTGTTAAGTCTTGGTCAGGCTTGGGAAAAATGTTTTCATGTGATTTTTAATGAAGGAGTTCTTTACACCTAGAGCCTATTGAGAGATTAGTGAGCTGCCATGGAGGTCACGTGAATATGGAAACTAAAGCGGTATACAAAAGACAAAGCCCTAGAGCCTCTTTGTGAATGAATAAAATAAAATTGGGTGTTAGCCCTTGCACCTAGTTCCCAATCTGGCCAAATAGGTGTTATCTTTATACCTCTATTGGCAAGTTCCATCACATCACAGTCAAAAATAAAGAAGAAAAGGCCGGGCGCGGTGGCTCAAGCCTGTAATCCCAGCACTTTGGGAGGCCGAGGCGGGCGGATCACAAGGTCAGGAGATCGAGACCACAGTGAAACCCCGTCTCTACTAAAAATACAAAAAATTAGCCGGGCGCGGTGGCGGGCGCCTGTAGTCCCAGCTACTCAGGAGGCTGAGGCAGGAGAATGGCGGGAACCCGGGAGGCGGAGCTTGCAGTGAGCCGAGATCGCGCCACTGCACTCCAGCCTGGGCAACAGCGTGAGACTCCGTCTCAAAAAAAAAAAAAATAAAATAAAATAAAATAAAGAAGAAAAGAAAAATATTTGGGTCTAGATAACATCGTGGGGTTAGAAATATTCTCAGTACCACCTAAGAGGAAGCACACACAAGATTCAGTTAATTCTCATGCTAAATCCAAGTGTCATATCACAGCACCAGAAATTCGAGTATCTTCTTATAGTTCAGAAATAAATGATGGTGTTGACAGGGGGTGCCACATGTGAAGAAACCAATATTGTTTTTTAAGATTATGTAAGCGAAGCTGGAGATACATGGAAAAACTGTGTGTCCTTCAATAATCCCAGCTCTCGAAGGACAGCCTCAGAAACTGGAAAAAAAATCACTTCAATGGCTCCTTGTGTTCTTCAGAAAGAAATCCAGTTTCATTAGTTTGATATTTAATTAGGACAGCAATCATGAGTACTGTCTTTCCTCTTTCCTTTCCAAAAATATCTCTTCCACTGTCTTCTCTAGTGCCATGTCTCATGTTTTGGTAAAACTCATCGTACCTCGTATCTGTACTGTTGTTCATGTTTGACCTCCTCCCTTAAGTGTTAAGCAAGTCCTCCTTGACCACCCTTGTCCCACCCTCCCTCCACAAAACCACATAGGTCCACATTCCATCTCCCTAAAGAGTCACTGCCCCACTTTTCCAGGCTGTGCTTAGCTGCCTTCTCTTCTGAGACACATTTTCTGATCAGATTGAACCAGTTAAACCAGATTTAAACTCTTTTGTATTTTTTTTTTTTTTTTTTTTTGCAGACGGAGTCTCGCTCTGTCACCCAGACTGGAGTGCAGTGGCGCAGTCTCAGCTCACTGCAACCTCCACCTTCCGGGTTCAAGTGATTCTCCTGCCTCAGCCTCCCAAGTAGCTAGGACTGAAGGTGCATGCCACCATGCCCAGTTAATTTTGGTATTTATAGTGAAGACTGGGTTTCACTGTGTTAGTCAGGATGGTCTTGATCTCTGGACCTCATGATCCACCTCCTTCCGCCTCCCAAAGTGCTGGGATTACAGGCATGAGCCACCTTACCCGACCCACTCTTTTGTATTCTAACAGCACTTTTTCTACCCACTTAGCATTTCACAACATACTTTTAATATAGCAGTTTATATATATTTTTTGTCCAATAAGTTTTACTTCTTGAGCATAGACTGTACATCTTTCCAGTGTCTTAGATATGAAAGTTCATGGAATTACATTGGAGTGGTGGCCTTCCTATCCTGGCATGGCTGTACTTAGCAACAGGAAGCACACCAGCTTTGAAGCACAGAACCATTGCCAAATCCCCTCATGAAGATCCTAGGTTATTTTCTGGCAAGTTATTAGCCCCTCTGAGCCTCAGCTTTCTCATCCAGTTACTGGCAGTTCATTTATAAAATATATTCTAGCACAGAACCTAGAAAGTAATATATGCTCACAAAAGGGCAGCTTTTTCCTGTCACGGGCTCAGAATTTCTTAGCTTATGTCTTCTTGTAATAACAAAGCAAAAACAAAAAACACAATAAAACAGTTCTCTACAGTGTTGCTCAAAATGTCAAAATAAAGATGTGGCCAATAAAAGAGAAAGAAAATACAGTTTCACTTCACTGAACTACAATATTGGCTATGCTTTTCAAAATATACTTGTCCCCTATTGAAATTCTAGGAAATTTTCTTGAAAATATCATGGGTTCTTCCACTGGTGGACAATCCCATTCCCTTCCTTTTTACCTCTTATACCATGATAATCAGTGCACTAAATTGTAAGCTCTCTGAAAATAGGGGGGTAATTGGCTTTAGATCTGTGTCTAGAAACTGGGAAAGTGTTAGTCTTAATTACCATCTTTCCCTGGCCAACTATACCTCTACTCAGATCCCTCTTTCTCCTCCCTCCTCAGGGAACTTACGCCATCAATTTTTCTTTCTCTCTGTATATATTCAACATCACTTTCTATCCTTAGGATCACCAGACTTTCTGGTTGGCCTGTCCCAGTTTATTCCTATTGTGTCAACATAAGTCACATCCCCTTTTACCCTCAAAAATGTCTGGTTTGGATGATGTATGTTTCTCCTAATTACATCTGACTTTAACCTTTAACCATCCAAAAGCTCAAATTCCCCCCTTCCAAAAAATACCTAACAGGCACATACATTCTAAAATCTACATCTAATCTCTTATTTTTCTCTCCTTCCCTTCATTGTCACACGTCTTAAAAGGATTGTCTACATCTATTTCTCCATTTCTTTATCTACTATTATTTCTCTAGACAATTGTCTTATCTCTACTATTCTTCTGAAGCTGCTCTGGGCAAAGTCACCGTATGACCTCTTACTTGTTAAATCCTTTGAACATGTGAAGGGGTCTGGTTAGGTGATTTACAAGCTCCTTCTCCACCTCTAATAAGATGCTATACATTTGAAATATTTCTTGACTCTCATCTTGTTAACTAAGACAGTTAACTTGTTGAGGTTCTATCACCCATGTGTCCATAGTCATACCTTATCTCATTTAGTTCATACAACAACCCTCTGAAGTAAGTATCATTTCCCCACTTTACACATAGTGCAGAAGAGAGATTGAATGAATAACTTCCCCACTTTCTCACAGCTAGTAATGATGGAGCTAAGATTCTACTTTCCAAGATAAACTCTGTTATTTTTCCACTACACTATTCTCTCTTCTTCCCAACAAATTGTTAACACCTGTTTCCGTATGACCAATTCATTATAGACACTAAAGAGTGCTGTGCTGATTTTTTTTTTAATTATTATACTTCAAGTTCTGGTATACATGTACAGAATGTGCAGTTTTGTTACATAGATACACACATGCCGTGGTGGTTTGCTGCATCCATCAACCTGTCATCTATATTAGGTATTTCTTCTAATGTTATCCCTCTCTTAGTCCCCCACCCCACAACAGGCCCCGGTGTGTGATGTTCCCCTCCACATGTCCATGTGTTCTCATTGTTCAACTCCCACTTACGAGTGAGAACATGCAGTGTTTGATTTTCTGTTCCTGTGTTAGTTTGCTGAGAATAATGGTTTCCAGCTTCATCCATGTCCTTGCAAAGGACATGAATTCATCCTTTTTTATGGTTGCATAGTATTCATGGTATATATGTGCCACATTTTCTTTATCCAGTCTATCATTGATGGGCTTTTGGGTTGATTCCAAGTCTTTGTTATTGTGAATAGTGCTGCAATAAACATATGTGTGCATGTGTCTTTTTTTTTTTTTTTTTTGAGACAGAATCTTACTCTCTCATCCAGGCTGGAGTGCAGTGGTGCGATCTCGGCGCCTGCAACCTCTGCCTCCCAGGTTCAAGGGATTCTCTTGCCTCACCCCCTGAGTAGCTGGGATTACAGATGCCCACCACCATGCCCAGCTACTTTTGTATTTTTAACAGAGACAGAGTTTCACCATGTTGGCCAGACTGGTCTTGAACTCCTGACCTCAGGTGATCCACCTACGTAGGCCTCCCAAAGTGCTGGGATTACAGGCATGAGCCATCGTGCCCAGCCGTGCATGTGTCTTTATAGTAGAATGATTTATAATCCTTTGGGTATATACCTAGTAATGGGATTGCTGGGTCAAATGGTATTGCTGGTTCTAGATCCTTGAAAAATCACCACACTGTCTTCCACAATGGTTGAACTAATTTACACTCCCATCAACAGTGTAAAAGCATTCTTATTTATCAACATCCTCTCCAGCATCTGTTGTTTCCTGACTATATAATTGCCATTCTACCTGGCATGAGATGGTATCATTGTGGTTTTGATTTACATTCCTCTAATGACCAGTAATGATGAGCTTTTTTTCATATATTTGTTGGCCACATAAATATCTTTTGAGAAGTGTCTGTTCATATCCTTTGTCCACTGTTTCATGGAGTTGTTTGTTTTTTACTTGTAAATTTGTTTTAGTTCCTTGTAGATTCTGGATATAGCCCTTAGTCAGATGGCTAGTTTGCAAAAATTTTCTCCCATTCTGTAGGTTGCCTGTTCACTCTGATGATAGTTTCTTTTGCTGTGCAGTAGCTCTTTAGTTTAATTAGATCCCATGTGCCTAGTTCTGCTTTTGTTGCCATTGCTTTTGGTGTTTTAGTCATGAAGTCTTTGCCCATCCCTATGTCCTGAATGGTATTGCCTAGGTTTTCTTCTAGGGTTTTTATGGTTTTAGGTCTCATGTTTAAGTTTTTAATCCATCTTGCTTAATTTTTGTATAAGGTGTAAGGAAGGGGTCCAGTTTCAGTTTTCTACATATGGCTTGCCAGTTTTCCCAACACCATTTATTAAATAGGGAATCCTTTCCACATTGCTTGTTTTTGTCAGGTTTATCAAAGATCAGATGGTTGTAGATGTGTGGCATTATTTCTGAGGCCTCTGTTCTGTTCCATTGTTCTATATATCTGTTTTGGTACCAGTACCATGCTGTTTTGGTTACTGTAGCCTTGTAGTATAGTTTGAAGTCAGGTAGCGTGATGCCTCCAGCTTTGTTCTTTTTGCTTAGGATTGTCTTAGCTATACAGGCTCTTTTTTCTTCCACATGACAATAAAGTAGTTTTTTCTAATTCTGTGAAGAAAGTCAATGGTAGCTGATATTTTTAAATTGTGTAGGTTCTAAAAATTAGACCCACTAAGCATTAGTCACTCTCCTAGGAGTGGTGACAGTTGTGGATATTTAAACCAGAGATAAGGGAAGTAGCTGTTACTATGTAAGCGGTGAGTTTCTGGATTTCAGTAAAATAAACCAGGATTTCGTTTCTTGAAGTAATTATACTCTGGAGAGAGAAAAGAAGGATGGAGACAATTATGAATGACCTTGCATCTCTGAGCTGTTGAGAACTTCTGGATCAGTGGCTGATGTTTTCATAGCCTTTTCAAGTGAAACCTTTCAGTGAAGTCTCAAGCCACAGACCACCAGTTGACAAAAGGATTTTTTTTTCAAGGATATTAACCTTAACTTGAGTATCATATAATGATTGTCATATTAAAGAAAAAAAACTTCCAGCCACATTTTTAAAGTTATTTAACGTGTCTGAGAACTCAGAGTTTTGAAACTTTTTAGTATCATTCAATTCGTTCTGAGTGTTATCATTTCAGTGATTTGTTTAACTTTAAGGCAAGAATTGGCAGGGAGTTTCTATAAAACAAATACAACTCCTGTAACAACCCTAAGCCAGTAATATTGCTGATACCACTCAAACCCTTATCCCTGGACTTAAGTCCTCTGAGGACTGTAATAAGTGAAGAAAACTGTGGAATAAACTCTTTGTAAGGTCCCTCACACTGGGAAGTAGTTAAGCCCATTTCTGTATCTCTGGGATCATGCCCTTTTTGATCTAATTTACCAAGTATTGTGATTGCCAATATAATGAGAATTCTAAGATAGACAGATGTAAATGAGGAATAATGGGCAGGATTTTTTTTTTTTAACTAATGACAACGTAGTAATGAAACTTGATTAAAAGTATATGTCTTTTGGCCAGGTGCAGTGGCTCATGCCTATAATCCCTGCAATGTGGGAGGCCAAGGCATGCAGATCACTTGAGCCTAGGAGTTCAAGACCAGCCTGGGCAACATGGCAAAACTCTGTCTCCACAAAAAATACGAAAATTAGCCAGATGTGGTGGCACATGCCTGTAATTCCCAACTACTTGGGAAGCTGAGGTGGGAGCATCATTTGAGCCTGGGGAGGTCAAGGCTGCCGTGAGCCGTGATCATGCTACTGCACTCCAGTCTGCATGACAGAATGAGACCCGGTCTTTAAAAAAGTATATATATTTTTAAGTGACAAATGTGTGTCATATGTGAGTGCATATGAGATCTGTCTATGTGACATTTGTGCCCCTTATCTCATTTTACATAGCCATAGACAAAATATAAAATCATCAAACTTTGTTGATATGACTGCCTCACTTTCAAATGCATCGTGAGAAATTTAAAATATTTTTGTAATGAAACTGTTTAGTATCTGTGTATTTTTGGCAAGCAGTTTGTAGATACTGTTCTTTTATTTAAGGCCACCACCTTTTTGCAAGATGTGAGAGGGTGTTTTAATCCTTTTGTGTTGTTTCTGAGCTGTGTGTTTATTTGGCAACTTCATTATTTGAGTTGTCGAAAGAACAGAAGTTTGTAAATTATACAACACTAAACAGTGGATGCCATCCATGGCTTTTAGCCCAGGCCCTGTCAAATGGTTTTCTATTTTCTGGCCTGACCTTAAACATTATTGTGAATTACAGAAGCATTAGTATTCATCAATTTAAATCTATTGTTTTTTAATTAGTTTCTAAAACTCTAATTTTAATTGAGGAAACATGCTCTTGTTGAATATGTTGGTAAAATAATTATTGACCAAAGGACAAATAGCTTTAGTCTTAAATATTTAGGTTCATAGTTGACTTTACCTGTGTTAGGCAATTTTTTTATGTTATGGGGCTATGCCTTTATATAGCATCTAGTCATTACATTGGTGACATTACACCAATGTTGTTGTACAATTTTGGTTAACTGGTAACATACATGGAAGAGATATATGCCATTGCTAGATGATATTTGATTCCTTTGTTATTACAAAGGAATACAGGAATTGCAAACTGATTTTAATTTGGCTCTATTTGGGTTCAGTGACAATGTGTTGAGATCCCATGGTACTGATTACTGTTGAGGCTGGAGGGAACTGTGGTAGTATATGGCCATAAATTTATTATTCCTGTTATGTACACTCCCAGAAAATGCTGTCCAAAGATGTAACATGCAAAGACACAAAGCTTTTAACTTTTTGATAACTTTTCTTTCAGCCACCAGTAAGATGGTTGAATTTGTCTCTTTCCCATCCTCCTTGCTGCTAAAGAAGGAGGCTAAACATCTCTAGGAAAGGTCTCTATCTGTGTACTTTGATTTTCAACTCATGAGTACAACTGCATTTTACAATGAATAAACAGATATATCCGAATGAAGTGTGAAAAGAGCCAAACAGGACAGTGTGAGACTTGGATGAGTGTCTGGGTCCCATCTGTTTCACGTTTAGGTCCCTGGGGTCAAGGACTACAGGGCTGATTTTGGTGGCTCCCCTGCCGCCCTTCTCAGTTGCTCTCTGGACTTGGCCTGGGAGGATGGGAGATGTGGGAAAGCCCTGTCAGCTGGCTCAGAACCCACCCTATTCTGCATGCATATCTGGATTGCAAAAGCAGCGTGGGTGGCTCTGGGTCTGAGGATCAACAATCTCACTCACTCTGAGGTCCTGGAAAGTTACTCAGGACCTCAATTTCCCCATCTGTAGAGTAAGGATAATAGTAGCTGTTAAGAGGAGTTGAAGGCATAGGAACTACATAGGGCCCTGCACAGTGTTTTCCACATAGTAGTTACTTAATAAATGTGCCTGTTGTTGATCTTCATACATATTCATAAATATTTAGGAGAATAAGGGTGAACTACAAATATTCCAGAATCCTCCAGCTTCCTCATAGGAATTTCTAAACTTCCCTCAGCACTTTTTAAGTAAGAATATTGTTGCCTTAAAATTAATATCCTTTCCCTATAATCTTCTTTTTGCCTTTTCCTCTCTATCAGTTTCTGCTGCTAATGCTTGCTTTTTTTCTCCCCATTTACTCTTCCCTAGTTCCCCTTCTGTCTCTGTTTTATTCTCTTCTTTCTTTTCCCTTTTCTTCTTTTTCCCAATTTCCTTCTTGGGCATCTTGTATTGTCCTCTCTGCATTCTCTTCTTATTTCTTCTTCTCATACTTTTCTATCAAAAAGTAGTTGTGAGAATTACTAAGACAATGAGAATCAGTGTAAAAAAATCGGAAAGTTATTTTAACTAATTAAACAGTAATTTTAGTTAGCTGGTGACATTGATGGCGTTACATTGGAGCAGAGCATGGACTAAGCAGAGACTGTGAACTATGCATGTGCTATAAATCCCCTTTCCTCTTAACTCATTCCATCTTTAGAGATAAATGATTGTGGATGACTGATGTTTGAGTTCATTTATTTGTTCATCTATAAAGAAGTACTAAGTGTGTTCCAGGCATTGTGCAGCAATTTTGGAGGAAGACAATTACTGTGCAATATGATCAATTCATTCTTGGTCCGTCATAGGAAGTGGACAGTGAAATAATTGTGGAATTAATGGCCAAAGAAGATAAATGGATGAATGGAGATGACCTTGTCAAGAAGACAAGGAAGGAGGAGGCTCTGGATGTTCTAGAAAAGCGTAGCTAATTGTATACAGCAGATCATATGGTATGAGAAGTCAGAAATAAGATGGGACTGGGTCCATAAGGAACCATACATTCTGATTTTGTTGTTAGGTTAGGATGTAGTAGCATATAGACTCCAAAAGTTCTGTGACTTGATAAAATGGAAGTCTGTTTCTTGATCAGTGACTGGTCCTATCAGTTGTCCTGGTTCAGTTGTCTTAACTAGTTAACTATAGTCCATCACTTACAACTACTCTTTGCATATATCCTTACCTCTCTTACTTCTCAGTTGGCCATTCCCAAGCTCTAGTTTGATCTGATTCTCCACCTACTCTTCCTCTCTTAAAGAACCATTTTGTACCTTCTATTTACCTTAACCTCTATACCTTTTCTCCTCTTCACTGTCAGCTGATAATAACCGTATCTGTTATTTCACTGAGAAGCTAGACTAGGATGGGAATATCTACATGCCACATCACCAAATCAACCAAGCCTCCTGTATCTGTCCCCTCTTATTCTGCCTTTCCTTCTGTCACTCTGCCCTTGGTGTCCTTGCTCTAGTGTAAGGTGAATTTCTTTCCACGTACATGGGATCTCATTCTCTCTCACCTCCCACAGACATCCTTCAGCTATTCTGCCCTGTCTCTGTAGCATCATCTGATTTTCTCTCCTGTTAGGTATTTCCATTAGTGTATGAACACACTGTGCTATCTTCCATCTTCAAAAACGAATCTCACTAGACTCCACTTACCACTCCAGTTATTGCGTTATTTTTCTGCTCCTCTTTAGAGCAAAACACTGCAATCTACACTTTCTCTTTTTCTCCCATCCTCATCTCACATCATCAAAGAGATTATCTTTTTAGGGCCATCGGTTACTGTCATGTTGCCAAATTCAATGGCCAATCCTCAGGCCTCATTTTACACTATTTACTTTAACAATTTGACGCAGTTATTAATTTCTTTCTTTCTTTTTTGAAAAACTCTAGTTGCTTGAGTTCTTGCAAACCATTCACTTCTGATTCTCTCTTATTTCACTGGTTGTCTCAACTCGCTTTTGTGGTTAGTTGTCCTCTTTTCACCCTTTAAGTATTGGAGCACACAGAGGCTCAGTACTTAGATCTCTTTGCATCTCTCTTCACACTCATTTTCCAGGGCAGTGATCTTTCCAATGTCAGTTTCAAATGCCAGCCCTACTTGGATGACTCCTAAATCTATATCTCCGTTGGAGAACTCTCCCTTTAATTCCACCTTTGGAGATCCAACTACCAGCTGACATCCCCACTTGGATGACTAACAGACATCTCAGTATTAACGTGTCAAGAACTGAACTTTTGGTTTTTCCTCTCTCCCTAGACCTGCTCCTCCTATTGTCCTCCTTATTCTATTAGGGGCTGAGATTAAAAAAAAAAAAAAAAAAGGAGTCGGCAGGGCGCGGCAGCTCACGCCTGTAATCCCAGCACTTTGGGAGGCCGAGGCGGACGGATCACGAGGTGAGGAGATCGAAACCATCCTGGCTAATCCTAGCTATCACAGTGAAACCCAGTCTGTACTAAAAATTAAAAAAAAAAAATAAAAATAAAAAAATAGCCGGACGTGGTGGCAGGCTCCTGTAGTCCCAGTTACTCAGGAGGCTGAGGCAGGAGAACGGCGTGAACACGGGAGGCGGAGCTTGCAGTGAGCCGAGATTGCGCCACTGCACTCCAGCCTGGGCGACAGAGTGAGGCTCCGTCTCAAAAAAAAAAAAAAAAAAAAAAAAAAAAATTAGAGTCATTCTTGCCTCTTCTCATTCTGTCACATCTACATCAAATTAATCATCAAATCACATCAATTTATTTATTAAAAATATAGTTAGTTCGTCATCTGCTTCTTGTCAATTGCACTACCCTGGTCAACATCACCATCATTTCTTGCTAAATGAAGGCAATGTACACTTGATTGGTCTCCTTGCTTCACCCTTTGTTGTGCCCTAATCTGTTCTCCACATTGCAACCAAGGTGACTGATTAAAAACATAAGTTAGTTCCAGACTCTCTAGTGGCGTCCCAACTCGGAGTCAAATGCAAAGTTCCTACAGTGCTCACAAGGCACCAGGTGGTCTGGGCCCAGCTCCTCTCTGACCTCATCTCTTACCACCTACTCCTGTGTAATCACCACAGTGGCCATCTCGCTTCTCAAACACTCCAAATAGTCCCTACATCTAGGCCTCTGAATGTTATTTTTAAAAATTTGAACATTTCATCTTAAACCAAGGTATCAACTTTTTTTGAATCACAGGCCTTTTCCTCCTCATTTTTGGCCACCTGCAGAATTCATGAAGAAGGTCACGAGCTTGTCTTTTAGCAAAGTATTTCTTAGAGGACATTGCTCTCCATCCTTGTCCAGTTCCCATTTTCAAAAACTTAGAGAAACGTAACTTTCGAAAAACAGAAGTGCAAAAAAAAAAAAAAAAAAAAAAAAAAAGTAAAATGTAAAAGAAACACTTTTTTTCTTTAAAGCTTTTGACTTGATCAAAAAGACCAGGAACCAGATGAAGCCATTTCCTGTATTATGTAAACTGTGTCTAAAGAAGAAATATGCTTGCACTGTACAGGAAAGCATGGTATTGTTTCTAGTGCCATTTGACATTTCTTGCACTATAAAGCAATTGATATGTGCACTACAAGCTAATCATTTGGGGAAGTGTTTTTGATTTTGCTTAGATAGGTATATCATTCAAATTTTAAGACAGTTATTCAAAATTGGGGTATTTTCAGCTATTTGTTTATTTTGAGGGAAAGTCCCATTTAAAGAAAGTATTATTGTAGTTAGCTATTTTGAACTATCCATGGTCTTTGTATAAACTCACCAAGTTTTTTTTTTTCTCTTATTGTATCACAGTGCAAACCTTATTATTCATTTTCCTGATAAATATTTTCCTTTCCTAAGGCGAAGCTGGAAATTTACTTGTACCAACTGACATAATTGAATATACTTATTATCCAGTGCTCAAAGCCCTCTGATGTGCTAGTCATGCCCAAGAACTCAATACTGTGACCTTTTTTAAGAGTCATTGTGAAGAACAGCATCAGAGCATGATATAACTGCCACAGCCATGGTTAGCAAAAATGTAATACCTGTTTTCCCACGGCTTTCGTGTTTGGATATTACTGTATCTTCTCAATCAGATGTCTCCCTTTGTAATTTAATTTATCATTTAGTTGGTAATTTTGTTGTGTCTACTGCATGCAGGACCCTGGGATAGAGGTCATGTAAAGAAGCATAGGCTCTGCACCTACTCTCAAGCAGTCTAAAATCCTTTTAGGAAACACAAGCTGTGAGAAAGAACACAGCTATGTCTGTTAGGAAGAAAAAGAGAAGTACTTAAGATTTAAAAGGGGAACAGGTCATCGCATGTGTGTATCTGTATGTGTGTGTGCACATCATAACTAATTAATGCCGAGGAGACTGTAGATCAGTCAATTATTAACTGATTATGGAAAAGGCATTGAAACAAATACAGAAGCGCCAAATAATTGTTAGTGTAGGTTTCTGAACAAGAGTGACAACAATAGATACACACCCCAAAATCAAAACAAACGACCCAAACCTTGCTAGGCAATTCTCTAGGAAATCACTAAACAGCATCATAATGACTTTCCAGAATGAATGGGACTTTCCAAAATGCCTATGGTAATTTGAAGGATTAACCTGTTTGATGACACAATTTATTATGAAACTATTAGGTTGAGACACATGAAATAGCCACGTTGTGAGTCATAAAGGACTGAATATCAGCGATTTCATAAAATCAACTGAATACAAATGATCTGAAGAAGGCAGAGACAGTATGTTTTTACTTTATACCTCAGGCGTAACACATGAATCACATATAGTAGGTGCTCAGCCTGTGTTTATGGACTGAATGTTGAATGTGTATGAATATGTGAACTGTGAAAAAGAATTACGGATTTTTTTCTAATTGAGAAAAAAAGTCTTTAATCTTATAAAGAAACAATGTTATTGGAAAATTAATTGCAAAATGGCTCAAGGAAATTGTGTGCTTTGGTTATTTTTAGAAGTTACAGAGTTAAGGAGCACTAGGTATTAACAGTTTGTCAATGAATAGAAAAAGGGAAAAGGGTCTGAGGCCACATTTGTCCTGCATTTGAATCACCTCTTCCCCTGGCCCTGATGTGTACTATGCTGGAATGTTCGGTTTTGCCCATGTTGATCACAATAGCTGCTTCTAAGGCACTCCACAGCATTACACATCCTGACAGGGTCTGCAGACATCATCCAGTCCACACTCTTGCTTTACAGGTGAGGAAACTGAGGTTCAAGGTGGCGACACGAATTTGCCTCAGTGTTAGTCATGTGGTAGCACAATGGGAAGCAAGACTCAAGTTCCTGACTCTCCGGTTAGTGCTTTATCTCTTACACTGTGATACTTCAACAGGAATTACCCCAACCTGTGATACGGGTGGTTATATGAGCTTAAGAGAAGAGTTGAGGCAGATATGGAAATAAAGCCTATTCCAGTATTTGTAATGAAAAGCTGTAAAAATCCTAATAATAAAGAGAAGATATGTTTCCTTTTTAGGTTACGTCCCACAGCTTTCTGTTTCCCTCTATATGTAATTGTCACTGATTTCCAGTTGAAGTTAATTTTTGGAAGACAGAACTGAAAAAAACAGTGGGCCTATGATGATATTAGTAGTTTATGCCTGGTTGTGAATATTATTCATATATCTTGAATGAGTTTATTCAATCTCTGATAATTTTTATAAGATAAAAATATGCAAATATACATTTGCATACTTACATTGACTTCTGAGATTGTTTTACCATTTTTTAAATTTAAGCTTGCATATGTCATAGAAACCATTTAGGGTTTTTTTTTTTTTTTGGTCAAAAGAATGTACTGCTGCTTGTTTAAAATAGTGTTACTCAGAATTCCTTTCATATCCTTTTTTTTTTTAGATCTTGCATGTTTATGGAGTCCGGTTTCAGGGGAATTCCTTTGGTAGTCTTCATTGAACGTCAGCAAAATATATTATTTTTGGCTTCTGTCCTGATTAACCCAGACGTTTTAATGTGTGTTATGATGGGTTATGTGATGGATAGTCACCTGTACCCTGTGATCAGCTAAAAGTTGGCCACTTGAGTTAAACCTTAGTGGTGGAATGTCATAATTTCCCATCTTTTGTTTGATTAATACTTCCTTTTGCTATCTGAAAGGGAAATGTCTGGAAGTGTCCATCGATGTACAGTCACACTCAGGATGAGAAGGAAGACATGTCTTTTATGGGGAGAGAATTCAGTTGATCATAACAAGCTCACTCAGGGCAAAGCATCAGACACTCCCTTTTTTTTAAAAGGAAAGAAGAAATAAACAGTTTCTTCACCCTTCGAAGTGTTTTTTCCTAACATTTTATTGACTTAAATGCCTTTATTTGGATAAAAAATAATATCATGTGCAAGAGAATGAACAAAATTCTTAAGTGGTGATTGACAAAGAAATTTTGTTACAATGTATGAAGTTATATGCAGTGGCTTTAAATTTATAAATGTATTGTTGTAAGATATCAAGTCAAAATATGTAATTCTTATTTGCCCTTTATTTTTGAACAGTAGATAGAATTATGTCTAGAGCAGCCCTTGTGTACAAAACCATGCCATTCTTTAACTCATAGAATTATTTAAGAACCTTACCTTCTCACTTTTTTGGAGAGAGGGAGTTCCTCATAACTTCTAACTTATATAATACATTTCACTGTATCTGTAAATATAAACATTCAGGAAATGTTTAATTACATTCCCAATGTTTACATAGATAGTGTTAATTGATTCACTTTATTGAATATTTATTGAGCACCTTTTCTAAGTAACTTGGTGTACTAGCAGCATAATAGTAAAATACATAGACCCAGCACTTGCTCTCCTGGAGTTTATCATCTAGTAAAACAGACAATTAGGGAACAAGTCAAAACATTTACATATAATTACAACTTGTAATCAGTTTGCTTCACAAGTAGTGGAGGAGAATCTACCTTGCTGTGCAATGGCAGTGAGGGAGGGGACTAGGAGAATATAGAGGAAAGGGGAAGAGTAGCCTAAATAAATTAAATAGTGTGGGTAAATACTTGAATCAGGAAAGAATTTGGTTAATTCATGAGATCAAAGAAAGCGAGAGGAGTAGAACACCACGAGTAGGGAGAATAGTGAAAGCAAATGAGAGTGGAGAAGTAGCAGGATCTGGCCCAGTTAGCCTCAGTGGCCAGGATAAGATATTTGTATCTTATTCAAATTGCTATGGAGCATCAGAACCTAGGAGCAATGGTTCCCTATAGGAGTGGGAGGGAACTAGGTAGATGGAAAACAAGGATGGTAGGGAGGCTTTCCACTGTTTATCTTTTTATACTATTTGTTTATTTAGAAACATTTGAATGTTTACCTACTGATAGCTTTAAATTTTAAAAAGTTAACAGGAAACCATTTACACTTATAAGTAAGGATGTATCTTAACATGATGCTGCATTTATTTTTATTTATTTATTATTTTGAGATGAGGCCTTGCCCTGTTGCTCAGACAAGAAGAGTGCAGTGGCATGATCACAGCTTGCTGCAGTGTTGACCTTCTGGGCTCAAGCAATCCTCTCATCTCAGCCTCCCAAGTAGCCAGGACCACAGGCACATGCCACCACACCCTGCTAATTTTTGGTAGAGACAGGGTCTCACCTTGTTGTTCAGGCTGGTCTCAAATTCCTGGGCTCAAGTGATCCTCCCACCTCAGTACTGGGATTACAGGCATGAGCCTATACAATGATTCTGTTTTTAAATGATTACTTTGGCATTTGTGTGGAGAAGCGATTGAATGGGGCAATTCTAGGGGGGTGATGATGCAGTTATAACTAGAGTGATGGTAATAGATTGCAAAGGGGATTATTTAAGATTTATTTGGAGGGAGAAAGAAAGTCTAAGAATTATGGATGTTAGGAGTAAAGGAATGGGAGGGAAACTAGGGTAATTGTTTGATCAATGGAACCATGCCCAATGATATGAAATATCAGGAGATAAATCAGTTTGGAATGGATAAATCTGAAATTTTGTTGTATAAATGGTAAACTTGGCATGGCTGTTAAATTCCAAATAGGTGCTATCAAGTGGACAGTTGGATATGTGAGACTACACCTAAGGAAGTGGTCTGGGTTGGAGATAAGAGTTTGGGAGTCATCAACTTCCACATGATATTTAAAGCTGTGATAGTGGAAGGGACCCCCTGCAGGGTAAGGAGGAGAAGAAGGCAAAAGACTGAGTGCTAGGCCTTGCCCACACTTTGAGGCGGAGAAAGAAGAAACCCTTTAGGAAGATAGACATATACAGCAAGAGCAGCAGGAGGAAAACCAGGACAGTGAGGTGCCTCAGAGTCTGCACGTGTTTCAAGAAGAATGAAAATATTTTTTCTGGATTTTCGCTCTTGTCACCCAGGCTGGAGTGCGATGGCACGATCTCTGCTCACTGCAACCTTTGCCTCCCGGGTTCAAGTGGTTCTCCTGCCTCAGCCTCCTGAGTAGCTGGGATTACAGGTGCCCAACACCACATCCAGCTAATTTTTGTATTTTTCATAGAGACAGGGTTTCACCACATTGACCAGGCTGGTCTCAGACTCCCGACCTCAGGTGATCCATACACCTTGGCCTCCCAAAGTGCTGGGATTACAGGAGTGAGTCACTGAGCCCAGCCATGGATTCTGCCACTTCTTTCTATTTTATATGTCATCGAATTTCTTGGAAGTTTTCATTTTTCATCTGCTGAATGGGATGAATCTGTCTTATCTATCACACAGGCTTGAGATGAGCAATGTTGAGAATATCAGTTGAATTAATATTTTCTTAGTATATATTAATTAACAAAAATCTATTGAACTTATTGTATAATATTCAGCTATAATTACCCAAAGGAAGATAATCATGAACTTTTTTATTACCTTGATAATGCTTTACTTTAAACACCTGTGCCTGAGTGTCATAAAAGATATTTAAATCAGAATTATATTACAAAGTGATATTGAATTAAAATATTTATTTGAAAGGAACAGAGCAGTAACAATGTAACTAGATATACTTATAAAAGGAAAATCTTTAACCAAACTGGAGAATATTGAAATCAAAATATGTTTTTCTGTATTATCTTTGTTAACAACTAATGTGTGTCTAGGTGGAGAAACATTCCCAATAACTGCCATTGTTACAGGGTTAAAAACTGAGTTGAAGTAAGTCATTGGGAAGAGGAAAAAAAAAAAAAAACCTTTACACAACTTTGTTAAAACTAGAACAAAGAGTCCATGGAAAGCACCAGGTGTGACATACAAAAGATAAGGAACAAACTCTTCTGTGTACATATCACTCTTAGATTATTTAATGACTTGAAAGATGACCTCCACTGAAAGGTGTGGCATGAAAGTGAGCATGAAACAGAACACTAATCATATATTTCAGCAACTCTGATTTCCAGTGGGCTGGGCCTTGGTGCTGACAGTCAACGTGTCCATTGTAAGACAGGTTTATTTCTTGCATAAGTTTATCATTATCTTGGAAGCCCTGGTTACTGGCAAGGCACTCTCTGCCTACCGCCCTCCACATTTGTTCTTTCTGTCTTTTTTTCCTGCTACTTTGGAACTTAGATATCTGGTCTGATTTCTAAAGTGCTTTGGGCTTCCTTGTGTTGGGATTTTTTTCCAGCCCCCACAATTAGGCCATCATTTATTAGTCCTTGTCTTGTAACTGAGATGCACGTTATCATTCCCCTTGGTTTCTGTGATGACTTGTTACACCTGCCTTTTCCACCTCCTTATATCATGAGATTAAAGCACTGAGTGAGCTCAAGTAACATAATAAAATCTGGAATTAATTAACTTCACTGAAGATGATTATATTATGAATTAAGTAGCTCCTTCCCAGAGTGTACTGTAACTGCCACAATAAATAAACCTATAAAAATGTGGTTTTCAGGGGGTTTAATTTTCAAAAGAGCCCTCACTAATTCTATTAATATTTATTGAGTCCTATCAGTACCTATTGTATCTAACCTCATTTATTCTGATTAGAAATGTCTTTCCTTTCACAGTAGTGTAAATTTACTGGTGAAAGAATAAAGAAATCTTAAGCTACCCTTTCAAAGATCTTATCGTTACAAAAGTTTTTTGAGTATCAACTTTTAGCCAGGAACCTTAGCACAGTGCCTTGCACGTAGGAGGGACTCAGCACAAGCTTCAGGAGATAATTTGAGTGGAAAGAGAGATACCTACTTATAAAAACTAAGTCTAAGATGACATTTTAAGAGACAAAACAGAGGAAGTTAAAAATATATAGGAACAGAAAAAAAGTACACCAAAGTTGTTTATAATCAGCAAACTAATAAAAGGTTTTCTTAATTATTTTGTACTTAATAATATGGTAACAATGTTTTCAAAGTTATCAGAATTTTCAGGTTATTGATTGGGGTGATAGGAAATATTCTATTCAATGTAAGTTACTTTAGCTAGACTTCCACTTTATCTTCAGTGTAGCTCAGTAATACTTATTTTTAAAATATAAGGAAAGTACTTCAACTTCTGAGTTGTCCAGCAGCTTATAAATGTGGCCTAGTGTACAAGAATGGTATGTTTCATCACCATTAATTCATATTAGATCAAATTAAATTTATATTTTCATACATTTTATTACTTGTCAATTGGCTCCAACCAGAGGTCAATAAGGTTGAAAGAACAGGAACTGAGGATACATAAAAAAACTTTTAGGTGTATTGATTTGGCTGAATTATTCTCATGGGAACAAAATACAAAGTAAGTCAACACTAAAATTAATTTTTTATATTAAATCACCAACCGAACAGATGATGTATAGAAATGCATGGAAATAGCTAAACATAGACAGTTATTTTAAAATATCAAGGCTGTCATTAGATGCACAGCTGGATTGACTATTAAAAGTATTTTCTGAGCCCAAAACTATACTGATTATTTGATTCAACTGATTCACTGGAAGTGAGAAGATTGGAAAATTCCTCCAGAACCCATCTCTCATGCATGAGGGGTGATGAAATTGCTTCCCTTGAGCAAACACAAAAGCAGCTTCATTGCTTTGTAGTCACTTGGACTTAAAATTCATATTTTTTTAAAGCAACCACATTTCTTGCAGCTATTCACAGGAGTTCTCATGACGCTCTCTGGATAACCAGCAGTGTCTGATCTCATTGTTTAGAAGCTCATCCTTTTCTTCCTGAGAAGGAACTGTTTATTTGGCATTAGGCCAATATAGCCAAAGGAAAGAAGAAAAACTGAAAACCAAACCAATAAACAAAGTCATTTAGTGATTTGAGACAGTGAGGGAAAATGGCAGAGAGGTGCATAAAGCTTCCAATTCACTGGATTTATGGTATCGGAAACAGGATTTGGCTCTTTGAGTATTTGAAAAAATAAAGGGTTAGACAAAATAAGGATGGGATACTCACAGCTTTTGGGCTGCTTCTGGCTGATACAGTTTTCAGAAGAGAAAAAAAGAAATTGAGTTTGAATGCCTTAAGTGGACTGTGTGGTTTGTTTCACACGGGTTTCACCACTCCCTGTTATCTTACACTTGAGTGTTCACATCTTTATGCTACCCCTTAAGGTCCCAGAGATTGCAACACCTGTTATGAATGACTTCTAGTGTGTCTTCCACCTCCACTGTTTTATGAATCTTTAGATCAGGCACAGAGTTGGCATTTAGTAAACATATATTGAATAAATGAATAAATAATAGTGTGAAATATATATATATATATATATCTGTTTCAAGTTGGGTTAGCCATGCATTCCATGAGTGAAATTTTCTGAAAATGCCATCAATGTGTGTCATTACATGGAGAGGAAAGAATAGCAAGGAACTTTCTTGTTTTGTGGGAAGGGGGAAGTTAGACTTTTGATGATGTTATAGACAATTGGCTTGGAATTTGTAGAGAATACATAAAATGGTTTCTGTCTTTTAGTGAAAATCCAAAGAATTCTCTTGATTGATGACATAAATTTATTGGTGGTGTTTTTCATGTGACCTTTTTAGGTGATCATTGTGTTAGAAAGGAATAATACAAGAGTAGTTGAGTATACGCCATCTCTCTTCAAATAAATATTAAAGATGTGAATATAATCTGAAAGAGGATTCCTCAGTGTGTTTAGGTTTTGGCTCTGTTCAAATTTTTCTTTTTTAAAAAACTTTTAGCTGGTTTAGTAAAATCTAGCTTGTTTCTAAAATATTACGCTTTTTGAGACAGTCTCCCTCTATCGCCCAGGCTGGAGTGCAGTGGCGCAATCTCGGCTCACTGCAACCTCCGCCTCCCGGGTTCAAGTGATTCTCCTGCCTCAGCCTCCTGAGTAGCTGGGATTACAGGTGTGCACCACCACATCCAGCTATTTTTTGTATTTTTAGGAGAGATGGGGTTCCCCCATGTTGGCCAGGCTGGTCTCGAACTCATGACCTCAGTGATCCACCTGCCTCAGTCACCCAAAGTGCTGGGATTACAGGCGTGATCCACCATGCCTGGCAAATATTACACTTTTTTACTTTATATTTGTTTTAGTTTTTCATTGGTTCAAAAAATATTGTTTCTATTCATTCTTTCAATCAGTATTGACCAGGTGATAATTATAATGTAATAATTGTTTGAATTCACCAGATTTCTTTTTATTTTAGTTTATAAAAACCGACAACAACATCAAAACACTGAGACACACGGACTGGGCCACGGGAAGCAAACTCTGCCATTTTCACAGCACGAGGTGGTGTGCCGCCGTATGGCATTCCTGGTCCCTCTGCCTGCCCTGGAGCATTGGCACTGTGTCTGAGTTCTACTTTGAATCACTGATTCTCTTGTGTTGTCTAACACTGTGCTACATTTCTAACAGGACTTGATACATGGACATGTATCTTCCCTTTCTCTACTTGTCTTGAAGCCACAGATACAGGTTATATATGTTCAAGTTCAGTTATTACTGTAGTGTCTAGTCCTGCTGAGTCCCAATTGTGTTTAAAAAGGCAAGGTAGTGGAACTCTCTTCATATTCCATATCCTAGAGAGAACATTTTACAGCAATCATTGACATTTAGAGAGGCATATATTCACTAAAATCCCCCCCTCTGACATGTCCTAGAATAAGTGCAGTCTTCTAAACATCATCTGGATATTTAAACAAGCTGCAATGATGTCAGTGCTAAGCCCCCCTCCTTTGTGTTGCCCCCATCGGATTGATTTATACTTGAAGGAAATGGACATAAAAGGATCCTGTATTTGGGGTTTATAAATTTTACAGAATAGGCTATAAATGAAGGATTAGTTTATAAGTTTCACCTTGGTATTATTCTCAGTAATACAAATCCTATAAATATAATTTACTTGATTAACACGACTGAAAACTGTCATCAAAATTAGTGTATCTTTTACATATCAGAAGCATCTTACCTCTTGGTTTACATTATTTGATTTTCCTAGAGTAATGGGGAAAATTTTAATTTAGTTTAAAATATGAATAATGTTCACACCTGCAAACCATTATTCTGCCTCCTTAAATTTCAGGGTCTCATTCACATCATCTTACATTTCATTGCTTTGTTTGGGGATGGTGTTGAAAAAGTAAAATCATAGGACGTGCCACTATTGTTGATTCTAAGTGAAAAGCCATAGGCTATCAACACTGCTAGTGCTTATTTTCTGCATTGTGGTAGAAAAAATAAAAGGCATATTTTCTCCCAACTTTCCCTAGAGTGGATTGGGTGGCATCTTGCTTCACATGATATGAATCATACATTTTCCTTGTTTTCAGATCTCTGTATTTCTATAATCACTTTGTCAACTTTAAGAGGGAGAGAAAAATGTTTTGATTGGAGGAAAAAAGTCTGTTCAGGTTAGACATAATCTAGTCAGACACTCACCTTGTGCAGCTGTTTCAGTTTCAGAGAATAATCATAACATTGTGTAGAATGATGATGAGATATGTTATTATCTAACAGAATCACGCCGTTATTTAATTAATTCCACATTAGCCAACTAACATGTTAAAAGAGAGCTGTGGCTAAGGTTTAAATACTGAACATAGAAACAGAGCTAAGAAAGATTGCTTCAAGTTAATTCATTAACTAGTGACAGCACAAGAAACAGAACTAAAAGTTCATGTCTTAGTTTAGAGCCACTTACTGAGCGAAGTCTTGACAAATCATAATATAACCCAACAAGGTGTTGGAGTGGCTATAAAAGCTAATAGAACCCCAGGCTCCAGTATAGAAGTACAGTGACCTGATTTAATGGGGTAATGGTTAGCTCTGTTGTATTCTCCTCTGGTTGGAAACCGTTTGGGTTCTTGTCTTTGTTTGGGGACACTACATTTTGAGAGAGATTCTTGAACTAGAAAGCTTCCAAAGAAAGGGCACAAAGATAGCAAGAGGTGAGATCATCTCAACAAATCGAAGGACCTAAGGATATTTTAGAAGAGAACACTTAGAAGGTACATGAGCACTAGCTTCAAATATCTAAAGGGCTGTCATGTGCCAGCATGGTTAGACTTACTCATTATTACATCAGCAAGTATGAAATTAAGACTGAGTCTAAAACTTTAAGAGGGTATAGAACATTTGAACAATTAGAACCGTTTTAGTCAACTGGGTTAACTAAAATGTTGTGAGATAGCATAACCATAGGTATTTGACAAATGCTGCAAGATCATTCATTTTATAAATGTTTTCTATTTGAATGATTATAAGAGAGGCTATCATCTAAGATTCTAAGGTTTCTTCTTAGTATGTAAATTTTGATTATTTACTATAAAATATTCATTTTCTTACTGTGAGAGCAGAAATTCAATCTTTAGGGGCTTGCATTCTTTTTATTAACAGAGTCAAATCTGTAATTATGACAGTGGCCTGGGCTGCTCTTAAACAAAGGTTATGACTTCATGGCAATAGGCTGAGGGCCAAGAGATAATAATCTTAGGCTGACATAAATCTGAAACAATCCATGAAATTGTTGAAAAACATTATCAGAGTGCATTCAGTTAGACTCACCTCTGAAGCACAGCACAAACAATGAGTCCTTAAGTTTTTCAAGGTTTCTAAGAGGGACTTGTGGCTGTCTCAGACATGTGAGGGAGTGGAGGGGAAAGGAAAGTGAAATGATATGGAAGGAATCAAGAATCAAGAGCTTCGTGACATCAATACATATCCACACTCATAGTGAAGGTGCTCTCCAGCCTATTTGTAAAAATAATTATGCAATTTGTTTATTTTTACATTTAATTTCTTTGTGGGGCAAAGAGTAGGAGATCAAATAGCATCAGAACTTGAGGTACATTAACCAGAAAAAATGTGTAGCTATTCTAATGAATACACAGTCTGAATGAAAACGTGGTCGTTAAAATTCCCATAGTGGCTGAGCAGTGTGCTGGTATATATGGAATGATGTATATGGAATGGGGCTGTGATTCATGAAGTTCAGTAGAAAAGAGCTCTGTAGATAAGATTCCGGGTTCAAGGGACTTTGAGATGAGATTTGTCTGGTCCAGTCAGACCAGATGAACTTTACTTTGAAAGATCTTGAGTGATTTGCTGAAGGACAAGCTGTTAGTAAATGACACAGTGGTGACTCAAACCCAAATCCAGTTACCTAATCTTATACTCCAGGCCTAATCTTTACTTAATTTTCTTCCAAGAACATTTTGATCCTGGTGGAATCAGGTGAGGAAGGAAGATCAACCACAGCCTGGGAGGGAAGGAAAATCTTGAGGAGCTCTGGCGTGGGCGTGCACTGGGTGGGGAACCCGGCCCTTCCTCTTTGCCTCGGTTTGGGTGGCGGGTTTATAGTCTTCACGCTGGGAGAGCTGCTTTTTGAGCCATCTGTCTGCAATAAACGGGCCTCCTGAGTGTGGTGTCTTGGGCCCTAATCCTTGAGTAATGACTATAGGTGGAAAGTGTCTCTGAGGCAATTCCCAGTGAGAACTAGGAGTCCTAGGAAGGATCTATTTATTAAAAATCAGCCAACAGCAATTTTCCCTTTAACTGTCTTCTTTGAGTCTTTGCTCTTTAAATATTCATGAAACTTGCAGTGATTTCAGATTAAAGATCTTTCCAAGATAAGTAGTTCCCAGAATTTTATATCCATGGTGGTATCTGGATTCGTCTCTAAGTTTCCCCTATTATAGTTTGAAATCCCTTTGCAAAGCTTATATTGCTTTCATTTACTGAAAATGAACAATGCTGAGGCAGGACCCAAAGGACATTAAAACCCCATTATAGTTCACTTCCTGAAACCACACATTCGGTCACCCTGCAGGTAAAATCACTTCCCCGTGTGTACAGGGGAGTGTAGTGTTTCCTTCTCAGTGCAGCTGCAACGTCTCTAAAGTAGTGTCTTTACTAAGTGTTTGTTGAATGAATAAATAAATTCAGATTATTTCATGTCCCAAGTCTTCATGTGATTGAATTTGATTCTTAGCATGGAGATGGAATCCATGTGACACATTCTATTCTAAGTACCTTCAAATCATTACAGTACCCTAGGGCCAAATTCAATCTTTGATTTGAATTAAATAGTAACATAATTTAATTAAATACTAAAATTATAGTATAAGGAGATATGTGTATATATACAAATAGATGGAAATATTAATACATGTCAAAAATGCTTTATATTATATATAATACATTAAATATTATCACTATGAAGACATGTTTCTCTGTGTCTTCATACTGATAACATTTAATATACATATTTAATATATAACATTTAATACATATATATCTTTGTATATAGAGAACCGTATGTGTCTTCATATTGATAACATTTAATATGGTGTATATTAAGAAGTATTTTGAGATCTATTTCCATCCTGTTTCGTTCTTTGTAAAGTAGAAGGCATATAAATACAGATACCATAAAGCTAATCCACTTCGTAAACAAAAGACGTTTTTATAACACAGAGATTTTTCCAAGAAGGAAATTGGTTCTTCTCCCACCCTCTAAATTGCTCTTTATTAAAAAGAAATGTGTTTGTTCAGGTTTATTTCTCCCGATGCTGGATGATAATATTGCTGTGGATGATGTATAATCAGTTTTTATGGTGATGTTCCCACTAAAGGAGTGGTTTGGAAGTGAACAAGTTACTCTATGGCGTATTCAAAATTATCCCTTTGTCATGTTAGGCACTTCTCCTATTCTGTTTCCATTTATGATATCAAATCATAAGGACCTTATGTAAAATTTATTTCAAACATTTGAAATTTGAGCAAACTTTTTAGATTATTACTTGAAACTCTCCTGAAAGTTTGCACATTTGCCATGAGGAAGAATTTAGTAACAACACAGTCCTATGGCTCTCTGACTTTTGTCTTTCTGAGGTATTCTTTCCTCTTAAGCAAAGCTGATCAGTCAAGATTATCATTAACGTTTACACTGAGATAGCAAAAGCTGATTTTAAAAAAATAATAATAATTTTAAAATAATTACCAGCAGCATTTGAGTCAGAAGAGATATCTCAAGTTGAACTGTGTGGTAAGTTCCTGACCTGCCTCGGTGCTGTTGCTTCTGTTAAAAAAAAAAAAAAATCAGTTGTAACAAACTCAGGCAAAACAACCTTACATGGTCAATAGAGTTTTTAATTGCAAATATTTCCTCTGACGTGAGTGTTAATGAATGTCAAAGCAATAACATAAAAAGACATTACTTGTTTAATGATTGATAGAATAAGAAAAGCACAAGGTCTTTTGTCAGATAAATGACTACTGTTTGGTGTTCCTTTACCTCAGGAGTATCAGAAGTGATCTCAGACAGGCAATAATAGCCCCGGAGCTAAGGCAGCAAGTATGATGTAGCCTGTTAGATTATAACCAAGGGAGCAAGGCTAATTAATCTGTATCAGTGTACTGGTTTTCTCACATGGCAATTTTGACATACTTTAGCATTTTTGGTTTGTTTGGATCCTTCATTGAAACTTTCCAAAGAATTTAAATAAGCATGTAAAATTTTATGGGACTGGCTTTGTATATCTACAGTGCAGGTGTATTACTAAAGAAAGTTTAGTTATTGCTCCAAATCGTTGAAAGAGCACAGCTGGTGGTGTTTGGTTTTGTACAGATGTTGCTGTGACACAGATCCACAACATGAAATGACAATGGTGACATCTAACAATTGCAAAGTAATAGCCACCAATGAGTTTTGTTTTTCTAAGCTATAATTTACACCTCTGGGGTGTCTAATATTTGCTATGATATGCTCTTTGCATGCTGAAAGAATTAATGATGGCATATTCTGTATGATTAAAATAAACTTTGCACCATGTTTACAAGTATGAGAAGCATTGTAGGTCGGTTCTCAGGTTCATGTCAGGCAAAACACCTTTAAGTTTCCAAAGTGCTGAGTCTATTCTTGTTATTTATTTTCCTCACTCCTTTATTACTATAATTCCATTACTTCTTTGTGAATCAAGTCATGTTTTGCTGCTTGTAGTTGTCTCTAGGAAAAGCTGGTAAACAATCTTTAGGGGAACTAGGCTTGGATTTCAGTTGAAAACTCTGCCCACGTAGCTAATTCCTATTTGCTCAGAATGCCCTGTGTTTACTGATGGTCTACAAAGAATTGTGTGGATGTAATCTTGCTGGCAAATCCACAATACAACATAATCATGGCTTCTTACAGAGCAAGTTTATTGCAACTGTGGAGGGACCATGAGAAGTAACCCTTCCTTCTTTGGCATCCACCAGCCTGCCGCCAAGAATATTTCTTTGGCATTCTTGCTCTTCTCATTCCCGCTCACTCTGTTCCCACAGATCTGGGAGGGTTACAGGACGCCACTTGTCTGTCCTGCTGATTTTCTCATGTCCTGCCTGAAAACTTAATCTAAGATCATTGTTGTGAGTAACAGGGCAATGACTTAGGAGTCCCATAGCTGGAGGGGGGAGCAAGGGGCACTACAGACTGCTGGGGAGGCATCTATGTGGGTCTGGTCAAAAAAGTGACTGAGAGTGGCAAGGCTCAGGTTTCATTTCCCTTTTCACTCTTCAGGCGTTTAAGTTACTGGAACCTATTCTTGAGTGCTAAAGATGTTTTATCTGAACAGAGTATGGTCAAATCAGGCCGGAGCAAGGTTAGTTGGTTCAACCAATATATTACTGTTGTATGAGAGCTGAAAGGCCTGAAAAAAGGAAAACAAAACAAAACAAAACAAAACAAAACACCTCACTTTCTTCCTCTGCTTGTCCATGAATATACTTGTGATTACAATACTTGTTGTTTATTCTCTTCGTGCAGTCATTTCTAAAGGTTGGTGAAAAGGTGTGTTTGCTTTGTTTTGTTTTGGTGGAGGTAGAGAGCAGCACGGGGAATGTCCCTGGTACAATTTACCCAGAAACCGAGTATTTATGTTGACTTTAAGGAGAAGAAGAAGAAATGAAATTTTCCCTAGGTATTTGAGGATAGATAACGTTGATGTTCAAACATAACAAGAATTTGAGAGAATCCTACTAGTTTATTTTACCTTCCTGCAATGTTGTTTTAAAAGCATAATGGAAATGTTTTCTATAAGTACTATGCCTTACAATAAAGTATTTGAATTCATTTATAAAAATCTCAAACTTTGAAATACTATGTTGTATTTTGAAAGTGATATTATACTTTTCAATGCTTTTTCATAATTATACATCATCCTCTGAGACATTTCTGATAACACTTTATAATTTTAGAATAGCAGATTCAACTCAACCCTTTTAAAAATTTAGGTACATTGAAATTTGGGTATGCTGCCACCAGGTGGTGGCAAATCCTTTGAGTCACGTGTTATTGTAATTTAATTTTTTTAACCCTTTTAAATAAAGGCAATAGGAAATCTTTCTTTAAACAATATCTTACTCAGAAACCCAATATATAAAATAGATAAAAGTCAACCTAGATGCTATGGTGAAAGTGGGACAGGAGATTCAAAACCAAATGTCTGTGCTCATACCTTTCCTCTGATGATATCTGAGGAACCTCAGGAAGACAGTTTGAAAATCCCCATCTCAATTATAATGCACATATTTTACCTAACATTAAGATAGAAAACATTTTTTTTTAAATAAAGAAAACTAAGCAATAGAAAAGATAATCTTCTAGACAGGAAGAAAGACCGAGAAAGCATTTATCAGAGCAAATGGAGGAAAAAGAGGGTGCTTATGGATCCAGATCAAATGTGATGTGGTGAGTGAAGCAGGCATGGGCAAGAGCATGAATATAAGCCCAAACTGCTGAGAACTCTTTCCAAGCAGACCAAGCTCTGTTTGGGCACAGTCAAGACATATTGGAGACTTTGGAAGAAGGACTGGGCCAGGAGGGTATGGTTGTCCTGAGAGTCAATGATTGACTGAACTTCTTCAGATTTTTAAATTCATCGTTGTCCAATAAGCTCCTTAGAGCTGGGGCTGGGATCCCAGAGTATAAGGTCATCAACTTAAAGACTGACAAGCCTCGAGCTGTATTTGGTTGTTTGTTTGTTTTTCTAGTGGCTTCTCTCCCATGTGATGAGAGAGGACAGAACAGACTGCATAGCTGCCTGTTTACCCAGCTCCATACAATGGGGACATTTGAGCAGCGACCAGGCTACTACTGCTTCTGCCCCTCTTGAGCCATGTCTTGGTTAACATTTTTACTTTGTTTGTGACCTTACACCAGTGCCTTCCCAAATGATCAATACGTTAGTTAAAAGCAATGTTTTTCTCTTCGTTTGGCTACCTTTCCCCTGAAAACGCCTGTAGAGATTGCAAACTCTCCCAGAAACTATTTTCTAAAATGATTATTTTCTCTCAAAATATCTTAAAATACAGAACCTAATGCAAGTTTTGAACAGACATGTAGATAAGGCACGTATAGTGATATAACTATCCAACATTACAGAAAACCAAGATCCTGGAGGGTTAAATGGAAATACAACAACTAAAAAAACTCACTAATCAACTAACCAAAAAACCCAATAAATAGTTAATGAGAAACCAATAAAACCACTAGGGTGTCTTAAATCACATAGTTGTTCTACGAAGTGTCTGTATATAACCTACATGCAGTAATGAGTTTCTAGTTGACATGATAGAGCAAAGTTAGAAAGAAGAAATGTTAGAATTAGGCAAAATGATAGAAAATACAAGAATGATTGGAAATAGCCCTGAACCCCTCAGGCTGAGGTCTCCACCTGAGGACCGTGATCAGGTTATTTCAGTGACTCTCACCTGTTACTGGGGATAAACACTGTAGATCACATTGGCTGGTAATCCATAAAGTATAAATTCATTGATTCAATAAATATAAGCTGAATACCTACTATGATCCAGGCACTATTCTGAAATCTAGACAAACTCCATACCCTCATGGACCTTTTTAGTAGGGGTAAAGAAAATGAATAAATACAGAAACAAATAACTATATAATGGTTGGTAATGATAACTGCTATCAAGAAAAGTGAAGATGAGGAAGGGGATAAAGAGTAAAGGGGGAATGATAGCATGCAGAAGGTTTGGTACTTAGAGCAGGGATCAGGTGCAGCCCGTCTGAGCAGGGACACTGGAAAAGAAACCTAAAAGGAATAACAGTGAGCCATGGGACTAGCTTCAGAAAAAGCATTTCAGACTAAGAGAACAGCAAGGCCAAGGCGACCGAAGAAGAAACCAACTTGATGTTTCAAAGAACCAGAAAGCCAAACACATGAGGCTAGTGTGAATGAATGAGAGAGGAGCAGTGAGGTCAGAGAGGAAGGGCCTCAAAGGTCATGGTGAGGAGTTTGGACTGAATGTGATGGGAAGCCAGGAGAAGGCCCTGACGGCTGTGTGGTGAACAGACAGTGGGGTGAGCGTGAAATCATCAAGGTGAGTTAGGAACCTGCTCTGGAATTCCAGGAGAGTCATGATGGTGGCTGGGACTAGCAAGCACTGCTCATGCCAGATAACTTTCTCTAAGACTCTCAGCATGCTCTGTTGATTTGTTCTAGCTGACTCCTCCTGGGATAGGTATTTAAAAGACAAATGCCAGCCACCCCTTTGCTAGTCATGGCGGTATCTATTATTAGTTATAAGATGGCCTGGAGCTGAGGTCTTGGACAAGTCACTTCATCTCACCGAGCTTAGGTGGTCCACATTGGGTCCTTTTTTTTAAGTCTGACGTCCTCTGAGCCCTAATTTTTGTGATTGAGCCTTAATGAGCTCCACCACCCAAGATGACCACAGGGGCAATGGAAATCATTAGAATGCCCCACATGCCTCTGAATTGAATATAATTTGATCCAGATCTTTTTCCATTCCCTGGGAGCCTGCAAACATTCTGCGATACCCAAATTCAGATCTTCAGTCTCCTATTAGGCTGATTTAGGAAACCCTGATGACAAGAATGGTCACTGGGTAGAGATGGTTCCACCACAAATCACCCTCCCCTTGCCATACCCAGCTCTCATGCACTTCACCCTTATGGTTCTCAAAGTGGTCCTGTGAGTCTTTTCAGGGCCCTTCTTAATACTCATTTGAATCTGACCTTGTGGATCTGGGAGATCACTGGGAGATAACTGAGATATCTTGCATCTCCTAAATTAGCCTGCACAGAGCTCACAGTAGAATTCTGACATCTTCTTCAGAAAGCAGAAACAATCAATCCTGAGTTTCAGGGAGGGATTCTGCAGGGGCCTTTCATCCTTGCACAGTGAATAGATGATGCTTCATCCTCTATCAGTTCAATCTTCTTATTTATGTTTATGTTTATCTCAATTTTATTTTATTTTGAGATGGAATCTCACTCTGTCACCCAGGCTGGAGCGTGGTGGTGTGATCTCAGCTCACTGCAACCCCGCCTCCCAGGTTCAAGTGATTCTCTGGCCTCAGCCTCCCGAGTAGCTGGGATTACAGATGCATACCACCATGCCCAGCTAATTTTTGTCTTTTTAGTAGAGACGGGGTTTCACCATGTTGGCCAGGCTGGTCTCAAACTCCTGACCTCAACTGATCCACCTGCCTCGGCCTCCCAAAGTGCCGGGATTACCAGCATTAGCCTCAATCTCTTTAAAATACAAAACACCAAACTATTTGCATAATCATTTGTGGTCCAGTATAAGGGTCATGTTTCATGCCTCATACACAAATGGTAGACAATAAATTTTAAAATGTGAATCTGTTGAAACAAATATCAGCTTTTGGGTTTTTGTCTGAAGTAGGCAGCTCCCTGTGGTATTATTAACATGATCAGATTCTACAGATGAGAATACCTAGTATTCAAGATGACACTCGAATTTAGACACAGAATCAAATACTGATGTGAAACATGCAGAGTATCCATCTCCATATTAAACAAAGCAAAATAAACTTTTATTGGATCAGCATGTATGCACTGCTTAGAAAAGCATTTCAGAAGGTTCTATACATCTGAGGCTTGAAATAGAGCCCACTTTCAATAATAGATGCTATAACAATGACTATATCTAATGGGTTAATTAACTTGTCTTTTAGTTTTAGAAATTTTGACTTAGTTTATGAGGGAACAGATTTTCCTACTTTTGATGTGTTCCATACCAGACATTTGTCCACTTCTAAATATAAACTGATCTCCCATACTGACAGAGAGGATTGAGCATTTCTGAAGTAGGCTGAGGTAAAGGAGAAATTTGAGAATTTCCTGAGAAATTTAGAGGAAAGCATAAGCCAACTTTTAGGGCACTTATATTTACTATTTAAAATTAATAATTATTATACTCTTATATGTCATGTTACAATTAGTCATAACATATGACTAATTTTCCCAGGAACTCAGTTATTCGTTGATAGTGAGTTGGAGGCTGTATGCTTTGGAGAAAGCCCTAGGGAGCTGGGCTTATTCAAGTGGGGGAAATGAAGGATAAAGGGTGATTTATTGACTATTTTCAAATAATGGATTTTTCCAATAAGGAGGATGATGTGGGACTACTGTTCACCGAAGTTTGAATAATATGAAATGAGCTTCGACTGAAGGATGCAGGATTTAGGTAAAGTATACAGAAGGATTTCCTTTTAATAAGCGGAGTTCAGCATAGATGGATTCCCAGGCCACAAAGGTGGTAGTGGTAGTAGGCAGGTGGCTGGTAACTGTTGAAAACGTTAGAAAACCACCAAAAGTAAATGAAAGTATGGAGTGTAAGTCATGATTTTGTTTGTTCTGCTACATTCCAAAAATTGCAATTTTTTCATGAGAATGAAATGTGAAAACCACCACCATATCCAAGTACAGTCCATGATCCCATTTAAGAGAACTCCATGTAACATAGACCGAAAACTAATTTTACCCAACCCAAGTCGAAAAGTGATTTTTTGCCATTATCAAAACATTTTTAGTATTTATGAACCTAGAAATACAGCTTTATTTACTTTTATGGTACGATTTTATTCAAAATTAAAATGTACACCATCAGCATCATCAGAGTTGGTTCGTTAAGTCATCCAATGGTTTTTAAGGGCACAGCTCTTTACTTGCATCCACAGTATCTGAGACATGCCATTTTAAAAATCTGTGTATGTGGCTGTCACTAGGAGGGTCATCTTAGGTCCAAGTACACAGTCATGTCGGTCTGGAGCTATTTTTTTTTTTCATGTATTCTGTGGGTGCACATTCATGGTCTCTACAAAGTCATTTTTTTTCTATATATGTTTAAAGGTTATTTTAAAATTATAGAGCAATTCATGAAACATTTGCAATTATGAGATCATACTCAAAGGAATAACTAATAAATCTGGGTTAAATAATGTTGACTCTTTTAAAAATGATTTCATTATGAGATGTCTTTAAACATACAAATCAACCTTGATTGTAGTTTTTTTTTCCCCCAGTTACTGTGTTTTTCCCAAAAATATCTCGAGTGTGCCCCATAGTGTAAAGATACTTTGTTAACCTTTGAATATAGCATGCTTTGTCTTTTCTAAGGGATTTTTTTTTGGGAAAAGATTTCTTTTATTTGAACATATTAAAGCATCTGTTCTCTCCAACACTATTTTTTAGGGTAGTATTGGGGCTGATATACTTAAGGTCACTGTTGTCGGCTTCTCAAGGTGTAGTCTAAGCATAGAACCTTTCATTAAAGGACAATGCTACAGCAATCCAAAATAGTTAACACTCCTCCTGGTGCCTTCTCAAGAAGAGAGTCATGTCCCAGAGGTGGGCTCACCAAGTTACTTTTAAATTATGCTCCAATCTGATGACTTCAACAGGTTTTAACTTCACTTAGTGGCAAAGCCTATTTTCAGGTTTCCATATATGAGACACAAAGAAATAACTAGCTGAATACAAGTTGTTTCCCAACCTCAGATGAGAAGTTAAAATTCCTGCTTCTATTTTCTAAGTCCTCCTCTTTATACCCCTGCCCGAGCACTACAAAACTCATCAGGAATTAATTTTTTTTAGCCAAGTGGTAATCATTTGATTTTAGTCAAACTCTCCGAATTGGCCTAATAAAAATGCCGAATAAGAGATGAGGGTTGCACAGCCTGTCAGGGGTAGCTCAAGTAGCTGTTTGTTCAAAGTACTTGCTGAAGCAGAAACAACCCTTTTTGTTTTGAAAGCATGTTAATGTGATAATGAAATGCACAAAGCAAAGAGGTTCATCCATATAAATGGGTCATTTAAATAATGAGCAAGAAGGAAGGATGTGGTTTGGTGTCAGTACTGATTAATTAGGACATAAAAATAAATAACCATCCCAACATTGGCTGCCTCCCTTGAAACTTACTCTATTAGTGGGCAATGAAGTTAATGCAATTGACAGTATAATTACAGGTTAGTGAGCAGAACAATCCACGAGGAGGTTCTTGTTTCATTTACAGCTTTAATTAGCTAGATAGCATCTCTTTGTTAATTTTCTCATCTCTACCTTGCTAATCTTCTGGTCCTCATAGAAACAAAAAAAACTGTTGTTTTCAACTAATTTCTTAGAATGTTTACCACATATAGATATATAGTATTGTTCAATTCAAATAACTTTTATTAAATGTCTACCATCTGATATTCACTGTGCAAGTACATGCTAGTGAGTTTACAGAACTGTACTTCAGATAAATGCAATGATGTCCACCAGTGACTTATTTTTATAACTCTCTTCTCTGGAATCTTTTTGTCTTTCATTAAAAAGTTCACAAAGTTTCTAACGTCTGGTGTTAGTGGACTGTGTTGAAGTTGATGGCATATTGTCAGATTTATTCCTTCTCCAAAGAGTTAACCTTGAGGCAACTTTATGCAATCTATTTTACACAATCGTGATTGAGGATAACACAGGTAGTTGAAAGTTAATTATCAACTCTGCTTCAAATACTGACGGAACACCTAACTTGAGATCTATTAGCATCACTGGAGGTCATTGAGACTACTGGAAGGGCACTTGGAACACACACATACAGACACACACACAGCAGATTACATGAGACAACAACAAAACCCCATAGAATACTACTTCAGATGCCTCCCCCATCCCAGTAAGTGTGAATGTGATTTGATTAATATTTTCTTTTTACTATTAAATGATGGCTCTGCTGCTCGTTTTGGTTCAGGACAAATCAACTGCCAAGTGCTAAATATTCTCAAATAACTAATTTCATTCTGATAGAACCTTTTCAATGTTATATTCAAAAAGCCCATTTTTAACCTTCCAGTGTAGAAATAACTTTCTTATATTGTGAAATGAAAGAAGAAATCAAAATTAAGTTGTGTTTTGGAGAAGAAAGAAGAAAGATGCTCTTCATGTTGTAGCAATGATTTGTATCAGATTCCTTCTCTAAGATTTGTACTTCTTATATTTATTTTTCTTGCCTATTCCCCAGGTTTTTAGTTCAAAGTAAATTATCAAGTTTTTTTTTTTTTTTGACTAAATCTTGCCTCTTTCCTCTTTCTTCCCCTACCCCCCAAGTGTAAAACATGGAGAAAGCAGAATTTTCTGTTTTTTCCATAATGGTTCATTTGTATTCTCTGAACCCAAGACTAAGGCAAGTTCTAATGTCTTACTGTTTTATGTCACCACTGAGGTAGCAGTGACATGCTGGCTGCTGATGAATAAATATATTTATCTGGCTTCTAAACCTGCTTACATTGTTGAATAATGAGCAGATGTTAACAATTACTCTAAATGTCTTGGATATTTTGTAAAACTTTTATCAGACTTAGAGTGGTTTATTGATTTAGTCAGAATCATGCCCTGGGCACAAAACATATTGTCGTATGGGATTCAACATGGGCGGAATGCATGTCCATTAACATTTTAAAACTCCGATACAAGGGCCCTGCTTCTGGAACCTTCTGAACAGTAGGTATCTCTAATATGTTCTTGCTCTTCCTGCATAAACCAAAGCATATTTATTGACAGTTTTTTATGGCCTCACTTTTAAGGATATAACAATTGTATTCTTAAAATACAATTCCTAATTGTACAAACAATTAGGAATGAGAAACAATGAATATAAGATTTGAACACCAGCTTCGTGCATTTCAGGTTACATTACAATCCAGCACAGTAACAACTACCCATGTTTGTTTCTAAAGTAAATCACCAAAAATCTATACTCCCATTTCTCTGGAATTATGTTTTGTTTTTTGTTCTTTTTTGTAACATCAAGCCATTTTAGTTGAATGATACAGAAAGTCACTTCGAATTCAAATATAAAATAAGGTCATCCATCATGTTAACAATTTAATTACCTGAGTATATATTTTTCCAGCAAAACAAAAAAACCATTATTTGTTGTGTATCTTATTACTGAGTTGTTGCCTCGGGACAGCTTGGCTGTCAGTGGGCAGGCCTTGTGGTAAGCAATGGTGAGATAGGGAGCAGATAAGCCCGGCAGTCCTCTGCCTTCCTTTCAGGCCCCCTCCATCCGTGTTTCCTGGAGGCCTTACCTGTTAGGGTTCTTGTAATCTTTGTGGCAACAGTGAAATGGTGACTTGTAAAGGCAGCGAAGCATGACAGAGAGAGTGAAAGGGTCGAATGAAATAGAAATGTGATATTTTCTGTCTTCTGAGAGCCCAGGAAATAGGACTCCTGCTGCCGAGCTGGGGTTTGGCATTCAGTCCTCACACTGGGTACAAGGAAAGTTGTGAGATTTATTGTTTAGGACTCATGGAGGAGACAAATTAAACAATACACCAGTTTCTCTTATTGTTTAAGTAGTTGCCTTCCCAGTGATTTCAGATGAAGGAGTAAGTTCAGCACTGAGGAAATGAGAAGATCAGAATAAGGGAGGCAAATTGGAAAAGAACAGCTTCTGTGTCCTTCTCGGGGCGTTGGAATTGCAGGGCTACCTCCCTTTTGAGGACTCACCAGGTGGCAGGCAAATGTCTGTAATGTGGGTTTGTTACTGTTTGCTTGCTTGTTTTTTAATTGTACACCCTCACTTCTACAAATACCTATAACAACACAACCTCTAATACATTGATCATATAGCAACAATCCTTTCTAATCTGGGGAGTGGTGGACATAAAAATGGCAAGGAATTTTTTTCCTCTTTTTACAATTTTATGCACTATGGTGGTTGGCAGTTTTATTTTGGCCTGATTCCTTGCAGGGAGCGTTGTCAACCGTGGAAGACAGAAAACAAAGACCAGACTTACACCAACCATTAGTACACGCTGCCTGTTTCCCGGCTGGATAATGTTACAAGAAAGGAAGGTGTTCTATTCTTACTAAGGCTCTGAATTGAGGATAATTTTTGCATTTCAGAGTGGAAGACTAATAAGTGATAGAGACAACAGGGCTTGGTCAACAACTTTGGGTATGAATCACTCAGGTAGCAGAGGGGGAAGCTGCCTGGTAGGAAATCTTTGCTTCTGAACCTCATCCAGGCAACCCTCCTGGATCCCTCTCTCATTTACCCTGAGATGACTTAGTTCAAGAAATACGTTCGTTCTGTTCTTGCCTGAAGAAGAGCTACTGATCATTTTATGGTTAAACAAATCCACAGAAGTTTCTTCGAAGTGAATTTCACTGTGGATGATTCAGAAATTGCTGATGATGGCACGGAGAGGGTAGATTTTCTTCTGGGTTCCTTGATAACTTTACAAATGCATCTGATTTTCACAGCGAATGCATGTTTTCATAAATGGAAACAAATAAAACAGTAGGCAAGGGCTTTTTCAAATGCTTGCCAAGTACATTAAACACACAAAAGTACATTCACAGCGAAAGTTGGTTGAAAACAGCTGTTTAAAAGGATTTTTGTTGAATGTAGTTAACAGCATCATCATTATAAGGCCTGAAGCAAACATGTTACTGATTACACCCCATTAAGAAATTGGAATGCATTCCCCCAAGGAAACACCATAGCACATGCTATTTGAAAATAACAACCAGCTCCAAAACACTCAGCTAAGACTTTGTTATAGATTGTGCAGCCTATCTAATAAAGATAAAACTCTCAGGAAAATGAGAGTACATCTTATCTTAACTAATCAGAATATTTTTCACAATATTGTTTGACTGGAGGTTTCCTTGGCGTCTTTCACCTTTTCCCCAAGCTGGCTCTGTCTACTGCAGTCACACACTTGTAGCTGAAATTCTACAAGAAACCAGATATGAAGGAAGTTCGGAGATTCAACTTGTTATTGCATGCAAATTCAGCTGCCCATTTGTTTGAATGTGAAACCCTATGTAGTTTTAAGTCAGCTTCTTATCAAATGTTGTTTATCCTGGGAGTTCAGAGTATTCTTCAGGTGGGACAGAAAGCTCTGTTGGGGTCTGTGGGACATGGAGAATTTAATAAGGACCATGGGATTACGGCTCTGAGAAATAATGTTCATGTGTTGAAAAGGCACTGTCAAAACGCCACGGAAGCAGGGCTGCAGAACGTCTGCAGCTCAGCTGTTATTGTCCAGCCTGTGTCTGTGCTGCCTGTCCACCGTGGCACAGACACGGCTCTACAAACACTTTTCATAATGGCCCAGAAGCCTCCTGAGGTCCCTGGGGAGTTAGGTAGAAAGGAATTCAAAGTCCAATACTTGGTAAGAAGAAGTTAAAAAAAAATTTTTTTTGAGGCTTTTATAACTTTACACACATCTGAAAGAGAGGTCAGATTTCTCCTGGTGATGAAAGCGTCACCGCTGGGGACTAACCTCCTTTCACACCATGGGGGCCACACCATGGGCCCTGTTGTGAAGGGCAACCTCCCCTCTCCCACTTCCTGAAAGATGGGGTCGCTGCCCGAGATGGTGAGGAGGACTGCAATGTCCATGGAAGTACTGGTGTCTTATATACATGTAAAACTCAGTGACAATTATGGCGACATGAACATGAGAAATGATATGATAATAAATGAAGAATTTTGTAGTTATTATTTCACTGTGTCGTTCACATTTGACTCCTAGTGATGGGACTTTTGATGAGTGCTCTAAGCGTTGTGAACCTCTGTGCCCTTATTTTTTACAAGAGAATTATGATACCTGTCAGATACAACTTTTGTGAGCAGCACATTCTTAGCATATATATGGATATTTATCTGTACATTTGTATATACACACACAAATGTGCGTGTGCATATGTGTGCTCATATACTTTAAAAAAAGGACGTCAGCATTTTTACTACAAGCATTGCTTGGGGATTCAGGGCCTATTTGAAATTTAAGATTGTGAGAGAGGCCTAATTATTTGTTGAAGGGGAGGAATGTTCCGGGGAAAAGTCCTTCTCCTCCACCAAGGGAACTTTGGAGACCCTCAGGATTAAGCTGAGGCAAAAATAGACTTCTCAGGCTGGAGTACATCCCCGCCCAGAGTGATCAGGGATCCTAATCTCATCGCTCAGGATTCCCAAGACCATGAAGGAGGCTGCGAGAATGTGACCCCGGGGTTTCTGAAAGGTAATTACATGCCAGATGGCAGTATCTGGGAGCAGGCGGTATCGTAAACACAGTTCCCTATGTCGTAACCTAGACTTCATTTTCCCTTATCGCATGGTTCTTGGAGTGTGGAAGGCTCTACTTGGGCAGAGTCTTGATGGGAGAGCTCTGAACTCCGCAGAGAAGACTGGGCACAAAGCCTGGCACCAGCAATTGGCCTGTGCACCTGAAGGAACTGTTTTGAATGGGACAGTCTTTACAAAGCACCTTTTGTCCGGGCTGACAGTGAGTGTGGGGAAAACTAGTGGAAATGGTGATAAGTTTATTACACCAAAACTTTGATGTAACAGATAAATCTATTATTGATAACGCTGCAACCATGAGTCTTGGGAAATGTTTTTGATAACATGACACAAATATTAGTATTACCAACTATCAGTAGAAGTCATTTGCCAGAAAAAAAATACAGGTGATTTTGAACAAAGGCCATGGTGATAGGGGCCAGCTAAGAGGCCAGGTAACTATGTAACTCTATCACCATTTCCTTTTTCAATGAATTGTGGGCAAAGTAAATAATTTTAAGGAACCTACATGTAAATGCATTTCAAAAATAATTTCACGACTTAGAGTAAAATTGATGTATCATCCATTAAAAATGAGAGAGATCCCAGTACAATTGTACCCAGAAATTCTGGAGATGAGATCTATAACTAGAAATTTCATCCTCACAAATGAAAGTGAGCTGGAGGTACATTCTTTATCATATGAATCTTATTCTATCTTGTTATTGTTTATATAATTGAGGCAACTTACTGTTTTTCCTGGCAAGCAAGCTATTTTTTTCTTATTACACAAATAATTATCTCTTTTTTTTTTTCTTTTTTTTTGAGACGGGGTCTTGTTCTGTCACCCAGGCTGGAGTGTAGTGATGTTGCCACATCCAGTTAATTTTTAGATTTTTTGCAGAGATGAGGTTTCACTGTATTGCCCAGGCTGGTCTTGAAGCCCTGGGCTCAAGTGATCCTTCTGCCTTGGCCTCCCAAAATGCTGGGATTATAGGCATGAGCCACCATTCCTGACGTCTTTGTCTTTTTTTGTAGTAAGTATACTCATTCTCTTCCATAAACCCTCATCCCTTTCTCCCTAAATTCTGTAATCATTTACTGAACATCTATTATATTCTAAGTGCAGCTTAATTTACTAGAGACAGATAGAGAAAACAGGTTGAATCTCTGATCCTGAGCAACTCATATAACTTCTTTTGTTCAAATTCTAGATGTGACTGAAGTCAACATATACTTTGAATAACATTGTCCCCATGGAAAAAAAAAGTTTCTCATAGAAATTACTGTAAAAAAGGAATCTCTCAAGTGGGTGCCCATATGCCAGTAGTTCCATTGAGGCACAGAAAAAAAAATTAGGACCTGTTTCTACCATTATACACTCATATTTTTATTTGGATTTATCAATATACATATTATTATATCATATTATATATTAGTACAGTAGCATAATTGATTAATTTACAAATAAATATGTCAACGTATTGGAGGTGTATACTTAACAAATTTTATTGATAGGGTATGTTATGATAAATACTTGAGGACTACAGCTCTAGATTACATTCTTAATGAGGGCAAAGGGCCTGGCCATCTTGTTTGGCCTTTTACTGTGAATGGCAGTGTCAGTCACATTTGGGCACCTAATAAATATTCAGCAAAGAATGAATAAATGGGTAACAAATGCTTTCTCTTTCCTTTACAGCTACTAAATAAAAGTGGTCTATTTAATAAATTCATTATTCATAACATGTGACAAGGTACTAGACAGAATATACTTTATAAAAGACCCTGACACAGACATGTTATCTTCTCCCTAGATTTTGGTCTAATGGTAGGTCTATGCAGCATATCTGGGGGGATATCTTCTACAGGGTTTAGCAACTTGATATCCCTAAAATTGCACTTCATGGGCTACTCTTGTGCATACTGCTTACTTGCTTGACCTTGAAAATAAGGTATCATGGAGTCAACACATGAAGGAATCCAAAGAAGGTTATCTGGTTGATCTCATTTCCTTTCTGGATGGGACAATATAGACAAATAGGCTTATACTCTATTTTAAACAATTCTACATCCTCCCCCATGAACCTAATTAAGTGCTGGAATTTGGGTTTACTTCTAAGGATAATAGATATTTGGCCAAGAAAAAAATGTGGTAAAGGTAAGTTCCTTAGGTTTATTGAACATTCAGTGCTTAACATTGTTATTCTTTCTCCTCTTCTTTGTTTCAGTTGAGAGGAGGATGTAGGTTTTGTGAATTCATAGAAAGCTTGGAGGTTGGCAATATAGTCCCAAGGAAATAATGTGCAAAACAACAACAACAAAACCCAGGTGACTAAAGTTTTGATATATTCTCTGCAAATGTGTTCCTTTTACCACTTCCATATTTACAGTTCAATTAAGTTTTTTTTTTTTTTTTTTTGAGACAGGGTCTCATTGTCACCCAGGCTGAAATGCAGTCATTCAATCTCAGCTCACTGTAGCATCAACCTCCTGGGTTCAGGTGACATTCTAATCTCAGCCTCCCAAGTAATTGGGACTACAGGTGCATGCCACCACACCCAGCTAATTTTTGTATTTGTTTTAATAGAGATGAGGTTTTGCCATGTTGCTCAGGCTGGTTTTGAACTCTTGAACTCAAGCTATTCACCTGCCTCAGCCTCCCAAAGTGCTGGGATTACAGGCATGAGCCACAATGCCCAGCCCTCAATGAAGTCTTTTACAAATAAAGCAAACATACTATTTTGATGCATGACAAGACAAGCACAATGATAAAAATGAATTTAAATATATCTGGGATCATACCTTAGAGTTCACAAAGCATTTTCACACTGTTTATCACAGTCTCACTCTTAGAGCCAATCAGTATATGTTTCCCAATTTTGTGGAGAAGAAATGAAAATTTCAATAAGTAAGTGACATAACCAGGGTCCCGCTATTTCTACACCCAGAGGTACTTCCTCTACATTAGTACTCCTCAGATGGCAATGGAATGTTATTTACCTGAGGTCCTTGATTAAACGCAGAATCCGATTCAGCATTTCTGGGGTGAGGATGGAGATTCTGCATTTCTCACAGGGTTCCAGTAGGTGATAATGCTTTTCTGCAAAGATCACACTTTGAGTGGCAACATTCTGCATCATATTTGATGAGATTAAAGACAACCCTGCGGACTAGCTTTGTGCAATGTGTTTAAGACATTTCGAGCCAAAGACTTTGAAATTGGTTATGACTGGTTCCTGCAGGAGGAGAGCAGCCATAATACCTTGAAGAGTTAATCAGTCATTCTCCTTTCTAAACTTCTCTCAAATATGTTCTCTTCTCGATTTCACTTCTGCTACTTCCATTCAAGTCACCAGTGTCTCTCTGCTGGGCCATCACAACAGCCCCAGATTGTTGGCATCTCTTATTTGCCATCAGCCTCTCCCACTGGCATCAGTTCTTTCTGTCTAAAATACAATGTCATTATGCTGTTCCCACCTTTAAAGGCCCACAATGGTGTTCAATTTCCAATATGATGAAATGCAATTTTTGAGCACAGCATATTAGGGACTTCACAGTTTGACCTGTCCCCTCCGTCCATACCTGCAGCTACAGCCTACACTGTGGCCACAACCCCTCCCTATTTAGCTTTAGACACTATATTTCATCTACCCCAAACATCTCACATTTTCCAAATATAGTGTGCTTGCTCTTTTGCTTCCATGGAATTTCATTTCTAAATCTGTTCTATTTCTTTACTAGATCCAGTGACAAAAGTTTTTACAGTCTAGTGAGATACCTGGAAATGTTCCTTACATAAGTATTTGTTGAATGAATATGCTAGATGCTTGATATAACTACAATAACTGTTGGATTAGTATGTGAGGTTGGTAAATAGTTACAATACTTGAAAATAAAATAATTAGGCGTGGATATTTGCCTGGATTTCACAAAAAGATTGCTAAAGGTAATCATATTATGGTTAAAGAATGCGGCCGGGCGCGGTGGCTCAAGCCTGTAATCCCAGCACTTTGGGAGGCCGAGACGGGTGGATCACGAGGTCAGGAGATCGAGACCATCCTGGCTAACACGCTGAAACCCCGTCTCTATTAAAAAATACAAAAAACTAGCCAGGCGAGGTGGCCGGCGCCTGTAATCCCAGCTGCTTGGGAGGCTGAGGCAGGAGAATGGTGTAAACCCGGGAGGCGGAGCTTGCAGTGAGCTGAGATCCGGCCACTGCACTCCAGCCCAGGCGACAGAGCGAGACTCCGTCTCAAATAAAATAAAATAAAATAAAATAAAATAAAATAAAATAAAATAAAAAAGAATGCATGGAAATTGCAGAAATTGCAGAGCAGTTTATTTAGTTGATCTTGACCAATGACATGCTTAGAGTAAAAGCAAAGGGAGGTCCTAACTCTAGGTTGTGCCTCATCCTGTGGCATGTTCCACAGATGTTTCTTTCCCTTCTTGCCAATTTATTTCATTCAGACCAGTAACAATCTGGGTGACACGACTGATAATGTTAGCTGGCCCATTTGTATTTCTCCCGTCTGCGTCTGTTCTATAATTTCTGTGGGACTGTTGTTCATTTCTGAGATCTCCATGGAAGAACTTCAAAGGGTAGTGCTTTTAAAAATCTTGACCCTTTTGTAACAACAATGAAATATCAGTCTTGCTCTTGCAAGCAAAATGGCAGAGCTGTTGCCTTTGGGGAAGCAAGAGAAATGACAATAACCAAAGGGGCAGTAAGACTGTTCTGTCAGAACATCAGTATTGGGTTTTTGTTAAGAAAAACGAAAGAGCAAGTTGCCAGTCAAGCTAATTGCTAAGTAAAGTGTAGACTGAATATTGGGCAAGATGTTAAAAACACGTTTGAATAAGTAAATATTAACTAAACAATTAGCAATAGATTTGATTATGCTACATGAAACAAAACGGTATGTGTATAAACACAAAGTCACATACATACACAAACATGTAAAATATCTTTAATTTTCAGGAATGGAATTCTCTAGCTTTTCTAGTATCAGGAATCTAGAAGTTTCCCTTATCTTCTTTTTCTCTATTTTCTGCTCCCCAAATTTCCCTTTCTGTTCTACTACTACCTACCTACCCGCTTTCCCTCCTCTTTTTCTCCCTTCATTTGTAAAACATGTTTCCCACTGAACAACTACATAACAAGCTACTTACTCTGGTCTTTTTTGTGTAGTGAGGGGAAGGAGAGGAGTGTGGTGAGGAAGAAACTGACCCAGCTAATTCCAATGTTCCAGCCAGTGAACAAGACATTGGATTCTAAATATCATACAAAGGCATGATTCAAACCTCAAGAAAGATTGAGATTTGTGGTCAGGAGCCCTAAACCAGTTCTAAGTTGTGAAGATCCTGGTTTATTATGGTGGTGGTTGATGTAAGGAAGAGCAAAGCTCCTGCCTAATTTGGAGAGAATTCTTAGAAATTGAAAGTAGAGACCAAGCTAGAAACACATTTGAGTGAACTAAGCCAAATCTGAACGAATGACTTCTTAATCTGACCTAAAATTTTATCAAATGATAGGGGCATAGTTTTTATCCCTTTCATTCAGAAGTGACTCAGCAAGTACTCCTGAGCCTGCCTAGGCCAGAGCACAGTGCGACACAGTTCATATTCGGAATGTTGGTGCTTTCAAAGTACTGAATGTTTTTAGTGTCTCCACACCTCTGGAAAAAACTGGACAGCTCCCAATATTTGACTTGTGTCTTCAAGGTTAAATAAATGCTCAAACAGTGAATAAGGCAAGGGACCGATCAGAAGGAGCTTGAGTTCGTCATGCATCAGGAACCTTCATTGCTCCCTTTGGACTGTGCTGGCCAAGACTGTGCTAAAGCAGTTCCATTGACTATTCAGCTCCACCTTTTCCTTATGTTGTTGTCTGTCATTCCAGTACATTGGTTATCAGACAAATTATGAGAGAATTACGGTGAAGAATCTTGTAGTTATATAGATGAATCTGATAAAACTTTCCAGCTAACCTTTGGAAACCACCCTTAGCAGGTACTGTTTCTGAGATTATCTGAAAGCTTTAATTTTCTATGTTGGCTTCTATGTTACAATTCTCAAAATAAATTTGGAAGCCACTAAGGTTTTACTGCATTCATTTGTCACACTGTGGTTTAAAGTTTATATTGAAGTACTAAAAATAAAATTGATCCCAGTTAAAGGCATTTAGGACTGGATCTAAATGACTTGTAGAACTGGACTTGTCCAATATGAAGACTGAATAAATCACCAGAGATTTTTGGCAAGATCAAGACCTGGTTTGGGTTGTGCATGAAATTCCAATGATAGCCCAGGAATGTCAGGAGGCTTAAGGTTAATGTGGTCCTTTTAAGAGAGAGTGAGAAATAAGAGAGCATTTGTGTGTATGTTGGTACACAGCCTGATGAACAACATTAAGAAAATGAACAAATGATATCCCTATGCATTGTTATTAGTTAAGGCCTACTGTCATTCATTCAGTGAATGTTTCTGGAGAGTTCACTTTGTTTCAGGAATTGTGCTTGATACTGTGTATGTAAATATAGCAACTGTTTTGTTTCTCTACCAAGTTGGTCCACTTTAGAAACTTTGAACCAGGAAAATAATTAAGATTTCTTAGGGTTAGGAAAGAAAACTCTGAGACTTCCATGATTAATGGAATGGATTTGCACTTTTCTGGAGCAGATGGTACAGGGGCATCTCTTTGGGAGAAACCCTGGTTGGAAGTCAAGAAGAATGTTTTGTGGTGTGAGTTCCCTTGTTACAGTCATATTTAATAGTTAGAGCAGAGTTCACATCTGGGACCCCTTGGAGAATTAGCCATTGTGAGAACAGTGAACCAAGAGGAAACAGAAGTAATAAATATTAGAAGGCTTAATCTGATCTCTTGCCTGTCTTCAAAGGAAGCTTCATTTGTAAAGGACATGCATGATCGTGAAGAAAGGACCCCCATTAAGCAATGCAGAAATAATAAAAGACTGTGTCCAAAGTCCCTGGTATAGGGAGGTTAGAGGACTGGCTCTGTGCTCAACTGGGAGAGTGATGGAGCTGGACTAAAATTCATCTTTGGTTCCCTTTTCAGGGTCCTCTGCTTCATAGGGCACAATTATTTCCTTTTACACTTCATTAAGATTTATCTGACAAAAAACTTCTGCATGGAAACAGAAGAATTAGAACTTGGCGAGGCAGTTTATGTTCATTCAACTTTGTTTTTTCTCTCTTAAGTTTTTCTTTCTTGAGTAAGAAAGTGTCTTCTCTCTTTTTTTGTTTTCAGGGAAGGAGTATGTTTGAGCTCCTCCTTGCTTATGGAATCAAGAAGAAAATGAACTATTCTTGAATACCCTTCACCCTTAATTCTGAGGGTGAAGACCAGAGAAGCACCGCTGAGGCAGATATAATATACTTACCCATTTTCTCTCTTACTCTATAATGCTGCCTGATGTAGTTTGAAAGTATCCTCATAATCTAAAAGAGGGGAAGTAGCCTCATGGAGTGAAATCCTGGTACTCCTAGAAAATTATGACACGACTCGTGTGTGTGTGTGTGTGTGTGTAACATAAATTAGCTCATGTTGTATGTCTTTTTGCAGTTTGTGTTTTTCATTAAATATATTGGTCCTTCTAATAATAGTAAATAGTTTATATAGTGCTCACTCTGTGCCATGCACTTTCTATGCACTTTGGAAACTTCAAATTATTTAATATAGACTTACTCCATTGTTTTAAATTACATTTAGTTTGGTTAGTCTCTAATTTTTGGATATTTAAGGTGATTACTTTTTTTGTTTCTATAAACAATGTTGCACCAGATCTTCTTATGCATACCTTCTTTCTTGTATAAGGGTGAACGGTTGCAAAGGCATAAAAAAATCTAGTATACATCACCTGATAACAGTGGTTGCCTTTGAGGAGAGGGAGCGGACATAGATTGAGTTGTGGTTCTAGGGGCTTTAGCCTCATATGTCATGTTGTATAACTTTTTTTTTTTTTTGAGACAGAGTCTGGTCTGTTGCCCAGGTTGGAGTGCAGTGGCACCATCTCAGCTTATTGCAACCTCCGCCTCCCGGGTTCAAGCAATTATCCTGCCTCAGCCTCCCGAGTAGGTGGGATTACAGGCACGTGCCACCATGCCTGGCTAATTTTTTGTATTTTTAATAGAGATGGGGTTTCACCATTCTGGCCAGGCTGATCTCAAATTCCTGACCTCAGGTGATCCTTCTGCCTTGGCCTCCCAAAGTGCTGGGATTATGGGAGTGAGCCACCGCGCCCGGCCATAGGACGTTTTTTAACAAAAACATAGTCTCATATTACTTGTGTGTTAAGATTATTTAAAAAAAAATAAATATAAGGCTTGAAGTCCTTAGGCACATAACTTAACCAACCTGATCTTTTTATCCCCCACTTTTAAAGTACCACCTACCATAAATACTTGATATGTGGCTATGGCAGACAAATGCAAATGTTATATGTTACCATGCTTGATAAGGTGCTAAATATATTCAAGTGACTTTTATTCTAACATACCTGGATTTCAGTCATCAGTAAAGGTACCTTAGAATCCACAAGAAGTAAATACGCCAGTGAGTGTTCCCTAGTTTTAACAAGGCTATCATCTGCGTCTAAAAAAAAGAATATATGTTGTATTAGTGAGAATTCAATTCAGCATGAGAATTCACATACAGCTTTAAAATTTCATATTTACTTATGTAAATACCAGCCCTCTTAATTTATTACCACTTTACTTGTTAGAATCAGGAGTACTTTTGAGTATTGGTATTGTGACCAGCATTGCCAACCCTTTTAATCTGTAACTCACATGGTATAGTTTCTGGAGCTTTGTTTCATACAGCTGTTACAATTATACCATGTGACCACCCTGAACCTGTGAGCATGGAGGCACATACATGATCAAATTGTAGCAGTAAAAAAGAGAAAAGAAGAGAGTAAATTAAATAGTGTATTTTCAATTGCCATTTGCGTATCATTAGAAAACTAAGATATTTATCAGGGTAACAATGTTCCAGCATAGATGACCTTGGAACATTATCAAGCCTTCTTGCTCACAAGATATAGCATACTTTAAACACCCTAGGCAGGAGACTTTCCAAAACCAGACCCAATGACAACACCTAGATAACCATTTCAATCCTAAATGAATTTCAGCGATAAAAATGTGTCTAAATATCTAACCCTATGAGGATAGAAAATGTATAGTTTGCTCCTTTCTGTGTAAGAATGTTCCCTTCTGCAGCAATCTGTTTTGAGGTCAGATCAAATGTTGCCAGTTAGTTTTGATTTCCTGGCTTTTTAAAAGTCCTTGCCTTAATGTCACTACTCTGGGCCATCCATACTATTTTAGCAGGTCCTAGAATAAGCATTTCTCCATATAAGTACATGCTTTGAATAACTTAGAGGGGACACACACACACACACACTAACACACACACACACACACACACATCTGTACCTTTTCAGGTAAAAGAACTTCAATGAAAACTCTCCCAGAAACTTTGCTACTTAGCCTAGTTATTGCCCTGCCTGTGTTCCGAAAGAGTTTTTTCCCTTCTAAACGAGGTTTGAGCCAAAGAAAGAATAAAGGTTCTTTATGGTTTAAATATGCCACTCCCTATTGTGCACTTTTGTGGAGCAATGACTTTTATTTTAGTTTATATTTTATATCTATGATCACTTCAAAGTCTATTAAACTCTGGAATAAGAGATGCTCAATAGAACTTTCAGCAGTGCTGAAAATGTTCTGTAATCTGCACTGTCCAATGTGGTAGCCGCTAGTCCTACGTAGCTATTGAGTACTAGCATTAATGAGGAACTTAATTTTTAACTGTATTTAAAAAAAATCATTTCACTTTAAATTGTCATATGTGACTAGTCGCTACCATATTTGACAGTGCAGTTATAGATCATTTTGTCACATTCATATAGAACTAGAGAAACTTCAACATTTATATTGTAGACTTTTCATAAGAAAAACTACCCCCTTTAGTTCTATTTAGCATTATTTAATTTGCCTCCAAAATTTGAATTCAAACCCCATTCTCTAGGGTTTGTTTTGCGTCAGCCTTTGATTTCTTCCTGCTCAACCACTGTGCTACATTCAGCTACTAGGTGTTTTTGGTAACTGACATCCAGAAAACAGTGTAGTGCTAGGAAATAGGAAAATATGCTTAGTTCATAATATACATTACAGGATGGCCTTATTAGGTTTCTTATTCTCATTACCAAGTTTACATTATCACTTAAAACAAGTGAATGTTTATTGAAAGTGTATCTTTCCTCTGTTGAAAATCAGGCAGATTTTTAAATTGGCAGTACTCCTCACTCATTTTTAAGAAGCTTTGGAGGCTGGGCACAGTGACTCATGCCTGTAATCCCAGCACTTTGTGAGGTCGAGGCGGGTGGATCACGTGAGGTCAGGAGTTTCAGACCAGCCCGGCCAACATGGTGAAACCTTGTCTCTACTAAAAACGCAAAAATTAGGCTTGGTGGCACGTGCCTATAATCCCAGCTACTTGGGAGGCTGGGGCAGGAGAATCACTTGAACCCGGGAGGTGGAGGTTGCGGTGAGCTGAGAGCACACCACTGCACTCCAGCCTGGGCAACAGAGTGAGACTCCATCTCAAAAAAAAAAAAAAAAAGAAGCTTTGGAGAGGTGTGACAGTTATTCCTGCCTGTTGAGTTTTAGCTATGAGCTGGTTTAGTGGCCTCCACACAGCCATGATGGCACACAGGGACAAAGCCATCCTCTTCAAGGGTTTCCAAGAGCTAAATTGCCAGTAAGTAGGAACTTCCTGCTGCCCTATGGGGCCTTTGAATGTGATTAGGATGAGCAATGATTCTACCCAGAAATGGGTAGAATGTTGACGCAGTAAACATGCAGATTACTCACTGCATACACCCCAATCTTCACACACGCCGCCTAAGATAAAACTGCTATAGAGAAACCGTAGCGTTCCCAAGCCCTTCTCTCCGGTTCCTTCTCTTTACTTAGAGGCCAACCAGGATGCGCAGAAAACATAACTGATACCACTTAGATAATTATTGACTAGTTTTAGTGTTGATGGGGGAGGTTGAATTCCTTTTCTCTTCCTGGTTATGTTTCACTGATGCAATTTGCTTATTTCTATGTGGAAGCATGATGGTTTTTACTCTTTGTGATGAGAACTTCAGGGACTGCAACAAAGGTAATTTGGTAAAGTGCTCCTACACAGCGTATATGGCTTTAACATTTTGAAATATACCCTTTTTAATCTATCTCTGTGATTTTGAGTATGCGGGTGGTGGCGGATATACAAAATCATATAATATATTTTGTATACCCTTGCTTCTTAACAAATGTTCTGATGCCTTATTTGTGGCAAAGGGATGCTATAGAAAATGTGTTCTTGTGAATTTCTAAGCGCTCACATAAAACAGCATGTGGGCAGCTGAAATACAACCAACTCATGCATGCATTCCTCTTCCTCTTGAATCATTGGAAAGTACCTCAATTTTCCTATTCTGTAGCTGGCTACCTCTTTTTCATGTTTCTATGTTTGGGGGAGGTAGTTGCTTCAAGCAAGAGTTAAGGGCATGGGGTGTTTCTCCTTGGCCAGCTTGCTGTCCTCTCACCCTTGCTCCAGCTCTTTCCCCCAGTCCTCTCTGCCTCCCCTCCTCTGCCCTCACCAGATGTGGTGAGGTCGAGACCTCCTGCACCCAGCCAATGCCCACCCTATGACCCTTTTCTTTCTATTTGAAAAGTGTGAGGGATGGCGTGAGGGGAATGACATTGCCAGACAAAGAGAAGTTTTTCAAAAGTGTATGTGCAACTGAATGTGCAGCCACTGGCTTTTGAAGGTCACAGGGGCCGGCCAGGTGTGTAAATGATTTGCTTTCTCCCTTTCTTAATATTCTTATTGGGAAGTCGTCATCCACCCCAGCTTCCAAGATGGTCTCATCAGTATTCAGATTTAATTTAAAATGTATACCAGGACCTTGTCAGAAAATATTTTGAGGATTATCTTTATATACAATATTTTGTCCTCATTTGCTATTATGTCTCTTTAATAATATATAATTTTTTTTTTGTATGACCAGGTTCCTTCTGCCCCTATTTCTTTTACCTCAAAATATTCTGGGGACAACGTAAAGAAAGCTACTTTGAGTTTGACTGTCTAACTGGTTGTGTGGTGCATTGAGAGGGCTAAGGCGACTGCTAAGTTTTCTGTAGCTCCAGGAATCTGTGATTCAATTCCTTCCAGAGCCTATGTATGTCTCTCCCCAACTCCCATGTTAGCCACTTCTTCTCTTTGACTCCCATGAATCATGTTAGATCTCCAGTAGTCCCTGGGTCCTACTCTGGGAACTAACGCACTTTCATGAGTCTCAGGAGGGACTCCTTTGCGTTTAACAATGTGAATTCACCCTGCCAAAGGGTTAATCTTCCAAGACTAAGTGCAAGCTGGGTAAAATAAGCGAAGATCAATGGTTGAACCCTGCCATGAGTAGGGTATTCAATCATGCAGGTTTCCAGCCAGATTTTTAGAAATTTGCATCACAGAAGTCACCTGGGTGTCACACTCTGAGGAATGCTGGGTTAATGTGTGGTGAACAGAAATATCAAGTTTATGCCTATAGGGTAGTTTTCATTGGTATGAGCTTAAGCACAGAAAAATGGCCTTGATGGTGTTAATTTCTTTATGGGCAGTTGCAGTTGCATGATGGCTGGTCTCAGAATGTTAGTTGCATTGTTGCAGAACTAAAAATGTTACCCTGAGACATTTTAAGAGAGTAATAAATATCCTGTTTTAAAACATAGACTTTTTTTTTGAAAATTCTTTTTTAAAATTATTTTTAAGTTCTAGACTTCATGTACACAACATGCAGGTTCATTACATAGATATACATGTGCCATGTTGGTATGCTGCACCCATCAACTCATCATTTACATTAGGTATTTCTCCTACTGCTATCCCTCCCCCAGCCCCCGACCCTACCACAGGCCCCGGTGTGTGATGTTACCCACCCTGTGTCTATGTGTTCTTGAGTTCAACTCCCACCTATGAGTGAGAACATGCAGAAAACACAGACTTTAACACATTATAAACTTGGAAAGTCTTTTTTGGTTATTGTTGTTGTTTTAATATCAGAGTGTTAAGGATGCCTTTTCCTTTCCTGGCTTTCTCCATAAGCAATTGCTTGGCTTGGTAATTTAGCAATTATTTGATTGTTGAAACATTGGGTATTTGTGCTTTAACAAAAACATGCCTGGTGATGAGACTGTGTCCTTTTATCAGGGCAATCTGGCTTCATGATGTGAAGATGTGGCTGTGCTCAGGGCTGGGGGCTGCAACCCCTGCTGTACTGTGCCAAAGATAGTCCTTTGATGTAGAGGGAGTGGCTCCCAAGAAGGGCAGGTGTAATTTCCAGACCTGGATTGCATGAGTTTGATGCATACTCAGGAAACTACCTGTAACCTTAGTGGTTCTTTGGAAGATAGCTATACTATGGGGTTAACTCTTTTGGAGAAATTGGACTTGTCTTTGTTACTGTCTACATGAAGTGAAGTGGTTAGGCCAGGGAAAATTGTATCTCACACTTAAATGTGGACAAGAAGGACTCAAACTCTTGTCAACATTTTCAAAACGTAAAAGCAGTATTACAAAAAATTTAAAAACTAAAAATAATTTTTACTAAAGTTTTGTTTGGCTCTACCTAATCAATTTTTTATAGCTTCAACTTTTTCTTGATTAATATTTTACCATGAATTTGGGCCAGTTATTGCATAGTCTTTATGATTATTGTTGTAATTAAGTATTAGTCCATCCAGGTGCAATAAATTTACTTATTTTTTCCTCTAGTGTTAGTTACTTGCATGGTTTAAATTTATACTATTAAATGTAACACCACCATGACAACAACAAAAACCCTCCTGAATGTAGCTTTTACCTATTGTCGATAGGTATTTAAAGAAAATTTCTAGCAGTAGAATTATCAAGATTGTAAACACTTTAATATTTGTATACGTATTATAAAATTTCTGTTCTTGCTTTCTGAAAGGGTTATAACAGTTTTCAAAGCTTTAGGATATAAGTGTACTTCACCTGCACTGAGTTTAATATTTAACATAAATGTGTTTAATATATAAGTTGTGGAATTATAATTAGATATACAAATATTATAAATTGCATATAAGTATGTACACAAATAGATAGATACCGATATAGGTATAATCTGGAAGCTTAAATTCCTACTTCAATAATCCGTGAAAGTGAGCAATTTTTTCACGTATTTAGGATTTATTTTTCACTTTTTTGAATGTCTATTCATGTCCTCTATTGCAGTTTTTATAAATTTAACTTAGCCACTTAGCTAGATGCCAACCCATCATTTAAAAATGTATCACTTATTAACCAGATTCTGATACCAGGCATATAGGCCAGAACACTGTCCCTTTCTTACCGGGATCAGTGAGTTTGTAACTACTATACATAGTCCTTTTTTGTCGAGCGAGTTTGAATATGCACAGTGAAATGATTCTTTTTTAATGACTCTGTCAGGTAAATGCACAAAACACCTATGCTTTGGGCCAAGTGAGTGTGAAATGCACACACACACACACACACCTCTATATACGTATGCAGCTGTTAGAAAGGTAAAATTTAAACAAAAATATTTCTATTTTCCGCTTAATGGATAATTATTGCCATAACACAAACCTACTCTCTTTTAAAGTTCGAATAAAATTGAAGAAACCAAAGGTGTTTATGTAATTAAAAATAGCACCAAAGAACTAAAATAATTAGCTTTAGGTGTTAGAGAAATCTTAAATGATTCAAGCACCTGTTCAAGACATACTTGGGTGCCAGAGATAAATGATACTCTCATTTTTCTAGCATTAAGTGAGGTTTAGTGAGGAATTCCTATTACGGAGAGTATGACCAGGATTTTTATTGAGCAGAAGGCCAACAAATTAAGAAGCATGTTTTAATTTGGCAAGAGATTAACTGGAATCCAGTTGCATTTTCTGCCATGGCAAACCTACAAAATAAAGTGATATTTTTCATTCTCGAGTCATACTCTGAGTGTGTTTTGAGTTCACTGCAACTAAACTCAGTGCCTTCTAATTAAAGCATTTTGTCCACATGTATTCGGAATTGGTTAGCAGGGAGATTTCTTTAATAGGTGATTTCTATTACAAGGAATCAATCAACTGATTTTTTTTTTCTTTTTAAAGCTGTATACAGATATAGGATGGAGAAATAAGCAATCCTTTTCAAAGAGTTAAAAACTTAGCACGCTGACTTCAGCCTTCACTTAATCATTAACTTGATATGCTCCTTTGGATAGATAGAGCATTCAAAAAAGTCTCCATGCCTCAGTGTATCAATCTAGAAAAAGACAGCAGCCACATAATGGCAGGCTGACCACCTAGGAATAGCGTGAGAACACGAAAGTAAACACATGGAAATGGGCTTTGTGTGCACCGAGAGGAATGCCATTCACAGATGCAAAGTGGTGTTCAAAAACTAGTTCTCATAAGGCGCTGATTCTCTTTATTTCTCAAAGAACTCCTTGCTCCTTGAAAATTCAGACCCTTCGTCTTACCAGGATAGGCCGGACTTGCTGCTGTTTACCAATTAAATCCACTTAGTAATTAGAAGCTATGTGTCTTCCGCCCACTCCTCAATTTCCCTCTCCCCACCTGAAACTCTTAAACAAACACTGGGTCTGTGATAAATGGTGCATTTTAATAAATGTTCTGTAAAGGCCAATTATGCAGTCAATATTGAAGTGTGCAATAAGAAATACAGTTGCTTAGCTATAGGGAAGATGTCTACATACTACTGGCATCTGTTTGGTAGGTAATGTTCTTAAATGGCCTGGCCTTTCTCCAGACTTTGATTATTCATAAATCTGTTGAGTGTGGTAAGTTGCACTATTAGCGTTTAATCTTTTATTGAAGCAAACTCAGGAGACTGAAATCTATTTGCTTTAGCAAGCTTGTTCACTGATAAAAGTATGATGTAAAATTTTCCTTTTGTGAATTCCTCAGTACAAGAACAACACAGCTGGGCACAGCACAGATCATATTTATCTTTTCATTAACTAAAGTACAAGAAGATAGCATCATTGGAGTCTTATAAGAAGGGACTGCTAAAGAACAGTTCTCCTCCTGTTTGCATACCCACTTGAGAAAAGCTTTCCAAACAAGTATTTGAGATACTTATGAGAAAAAGCTGGTTGACTTGTCCAAAGAAGACCAAGTGAATGTATATAAAGTGGTTGGATTTCAGATAACATTTTTCCCCTGAGTGTTTAGGTTGGTTAAATATTAGAGGAGGAGAGATAATAACACTGTTTGTCGCCATAAACTTAGACATACATCTTTTTTCACAAGATTGGTATGAAAAGCCTATCAAAGATTTTCCATCCCAGATGATTTAGTTTCAACTTGGTAAAGGACATTGTAGATGGAGCAGCATTGTTTGGATTATTTCCAGGAACCTGGAAAATTTGTATAGAGTTTATCATAGATATACTTTTTTGCTTCTTGTGAATAACAGAATAACTAATTGGTTGTGTGGTGCTTATTTGCAATGTGCACTATACTTGACAATTAGGCGACATCTTTCAGAATGAAGTAAGTGACTTATGGCTTATATGTATTAATGTAAATTCTTTAAGTGGGTGAGTAAGACAAAATTATGGGAGTCTTCTCTTCCTTTTCCTGCATCTCTGGATCATGAGGATTGTGATTATTCGTGTTTCTATAGTTCCTCCAACACCTGGTAAATGGCAAGCAACTATTGGACTCTGAAAAAAAAAAAAAAGACTATGCTAAAGATATATTCTCCCTTTGTCTTTTCTACTACATTCTAGTAGTATTCGGGAAGGACTAGGGAGTATGGAGAACACAGAAGGGAGGCCCTTTTCCAGTCAAATGCAGTATTACTTCAATCGCCTTGAGCTCAACTCTTGCCCAGAGCTGTCAAACATAGGCTAATGTTCCATCCCAGGGGTGAGGTTAATTTATTACCTACTGCCCACCCCCTCAGCCCCACAGGTCCCTTTCTTACATAGAACTAGAAGCAGGTAAGGGCAGCTCTTTCCTGCCTCCATTTACCTATCCTGGTCTCATTCCTGTTTCCTTAGGATCATCCAGTCCAACTCACTTATTTTATAGAGAAGAGACCTGAGGCCATGAGATGTAAAGAGAGGTTTTAAAGGCCATACGGTTTATGGAAAGGCAAGGATTAGACACCGGGCCTCAATCAACACTTTTTCAACTTCCCTATTATGTCTGTGTGAGTAGCAGAGACCCGAAAAACAGTGGCTTAAAATTTAAAAGAAATCTGAAGACTGGCAGGCAACTGCTGGTATGGCAGCCCCATGATGTTCTCAGGAACCCTGGATCCTTCTAGCTTCCTGCCGTAGTATCATAAGATGTGACCTTCAATCTCATGTTCTCAAGATGGTTGCAAATCGTCAGCCATGCTGTGCATGTTCTAAGCGAGAGAAAGCTAAAGAACAATGAAAGTAGTACATTTCCATAAGCTAGTCCCCTTTGAAGGGCTTTTCTGGAAGTCTCCACCCAATGATAACTACTCTTTCTTAATTGAACCTAGTTGCAAGGCAATCTGGGAAATGTAGTCCATTCTTTCTCTCTCTCTCTTTTTTCTTTCCTTCCTTCATTTTTTCCTTCTCCCTCTCTCTTTCCCTATAATGACCTGAATAAAATTGGATCTATTAGTAAGGTAAAAAAATAAATAAATAAAAATCAATTAATATTGAATAGGCAACTTCTTGTCTCTGTGCCCTTATATTTCACATTAAGTAATTACTTTAGGATTTGGAAGCCTAATAATGTTTTACAGCAGATTTTCCTTTAGTAGTATGTCCTCAAATTGCCAATATTAAAGACCAAATGTAATATGGGACAGGAAGTACAGATTGCTTTATGTGAGTGAAACAATGGGAGGAAAGCTTAGAAACTATTGTCTCTGAACTGTGTTGGCTCTCCACGGTCAGTGAGACACTGCTTCTATTGTTTCCATTGGCTTGGAAGTGAGCCTGGAGACAAATACTGATGCTGACTTCACCTAGGTATGCTTCATAGATAACAACAAAAATCATTTAACTATTTAGAAGTAAATAGTATGCTTATTTTGCCCTGCACGTTTAATGGTTATACCATTTTCAAACGCTTGAAATTGCAACCCATGTTAAGTAACTTAGAACTTTGACTAACAATGACATAATTACCCAGGTCTTAATGTGGGCAAATAACTGTACTCATACATAACTTTACTAACAGATGCGTTTATGGGCAACACTGAGGAGGAGTTACTTGCCAATTTCTCATTGGTCATGAGATTTATGGTGCTGCCTGGCTATGAATTTGTCTCCTACTAAGGTTAGTTTCCTTTTTTGAGTTAATTCCATTTATTTATGGTGATCTAAATATAAGATAATTATTTAGAGTAGGGAATTACCAAAGTAAAATTCCTCCTTGATGTCTGACTGGCAGCCATGTTACCTCGTAAATAACATCCTGTATGTATAGATTTTGTTCTTGACAGTATACAGAGTAGAGAACTCTGAAGACATCAAAGAGATTTCAAGAAGCAATAATGCTAGAAGATTCCCACACCTGGAAATCCATTAATGTTACTCTGTCCCCTGAGTAAAGAATGGCTTAATAGCACAGTACTGCTGCCTCGTACCTCCTTATCCACTGACTACCACTAGTACTGCAGAATGGACAGGAAGTCCTAGCGAAGGGAAAGGATTATAGAGAATTAGAATCTGATATGCCACCTGCATGAGAAAACATAGGAAGTACTGGGGGTAGAACACATTCTCTTGCATTAGACCTCTCCTTAAGCATGTGACTTGGTATGCATTATTAACTTACTATTTTATTTTCCCACTTTTAGTATTCCATTGTGCTCAGGGCTGGCCAGTGGCCTATGGATTCCCAGCTCTCTGATGTCACACACTCCTTCATTCTAAATCTCTAGCTTGAAAAGAACCTTATGATGACACTAATCAACTTCAATCTTCCAATGATGACTTCTATGTCAAATACTAAACTCTCTCACTATTTTGAAAACTGGATATTTAGAACTACAAGTTAGAGACAATAATATCAGTACATACCTTACCAAATATTTTTTGTACTTTCTTGCTATAGAGAAGGATATTACAAATATATTGATTTTCAAGTAAGGGAGTTTCTTTGGAGCCCATCTCTGTCTGCCCGCACAGCATGGTCGGTCCTCTGTCTGCATTCCATCATGCCTGCCTGCCACGTCTTATCAGTGCAGAGCCCTATGAAGAGGGTCCTATATATTAGCCACAACATGACCTATGTGGACAGGATCATCCTTAGTAATTACTCACTGGTGGAGAAGTGATTTAGAATGAACAACTCAACGATGCCATTATTTACCATACATCATAGCCATGGATAAGTTTAAAAAAAAATCTTCCTTCAAATTCGGGTTGATTTATATATCAAGAATATTGGCAACTGAGCTTTATCTAACTTTTTTTTCTGTTTTGTTGCTGCTCAAGAAGATCCTAGTTGGTAGAGATCCTGACAGCTCCAGTTCCTGACTAATGTAACAACTCAAAGTAACAGTTAGCCCTGAGCACAGTCCCCAGCCAGGATCTTGGCAAGAGTCCATGGGAATAATCTCTTTCTCTTGGCAGCTGCCTGAACAGCAGTTTGTGGAAAGGACTGCTGTCAGTTGGCAGGATGAGGGTGGGTCTCTACAGCACATTAACTGATGCTTGCTCTTTATGTAGAAAACTTCAGAAACTTGTATAAAATAAATAAATCAAGCCAGTATAGTATGTGGTAATTTGGACATTGTATTTGAAGCAGAGATATATCTCATAGTTGGAAGGATGAGAGGATACAAGAAAAATGGCCCCTGATTATTTATTTCCTAGGTCTGTTACTCAACTTCTCTGTATCTGCTTTCTTATCTGATTAACAAGGGTGTTGGATTAGAAGAATTCTAAGGCTCCCTTCCTGCTAGCATTCTGTGGCTCCATATGGACTAGATAGTCTTAGAAATGCAATATCTGCACTTGATGCTTCACTTTTTTTAAAAATTGATTTATAACACTGCTACTTCCACAAAGCACTTGAGGCAGCTTGCAACAAAAATACAGATACAATAAAAACAAAGACATGTATAATAAGATAAATACTGAGAAGTAAAAGAAAGGAGAAAACAGTATATTCAATCAATTTTGATGAATGCTAGAAGAAAGTATGGAATCTGTCTCTCAGCCTCCCACGAGCCAAGGCAAAAACAAAAACCAACAACAACATCAACAAAAAACCACCACCACCAATTTATAGAAAAGAAAGTAGCAGTAGTGTTTATATTCCCATTTTTGGCTGTTAGATTCAATTTTCCCCCAGGAATTTGGAAGTTAGGTAGTATGTCATAACATTTGGCAGAGTCCATTTAGATTTCAGGTTTTGATTCTATGGACATACATCCTGAACCTAGAATACCTGGCATCTGAATCTACTCTGTATGGAAGTGATCATATTCCTGTTCTGTCTACTAATTGACACCATCATTTTTCTTATCTCTACGTTTACTTTCACTACTGCTTTGGGCCACAGGGGGTGTTTTTTTCCTTGTGGAATACAAAAATAATTTTCATTTGTTATCTTTCTACCAACATACTATATAATTTGAAATATTAAAAGGAAGCAGAAATAATTTCATTTTAAAAAGATTTCATTGACAGTTTAGGATTTGTACTCATATTTTTCCTACATCCCCAGTTCCTTCATGCTAAAACAAAAGGGAAGACATTACTATGTAAGCAAACAGGCCCTTTTTAGCTATTATAATCAATCTTTATTAACCTCTGATAGTCTAATTCCTATTTACTTTAAGACAGTGAACTTAAAATTTTATTCAATATTCACTACTGAAATTAATTGAGGTCTAGAATTACCATTTCCCCTTTCATTCAACCATCCTATTCATAAGTAAAACAATGTTTAAAAATGAACCGTGCTCATGTGTGTGTGTGTGTAAGTGCTCTGCGTATGATCAAAAGAGAGATTCACACTTAGGAGTTCCTGTTCTGTCAATATTCGGTGGCAGGACTTAAATATCTTTCATCTTGAAAAAAAGGCAACAAATAGCTAGTTTAAGTTCAGCTCATTGTTTAAGGTAATTAATGGGTTTTCTTGTTTACGGTCAAAGACAAGACATGAGTAAGTGTTAGGGAAAGAGGCAGCTGAGCTGAGGTAGTGATTGTTTCTCAGTTCCATCCCAAGCCCTTGCAGAGGTAGCAAGCAGCCTGGAGCATCTTTAATGTAATTCCTTGCCTCCTATATGAAAGGCAAAAACAAAACAAATTCATTTTTTCCTGTTATTGTATTAATCACAGCAATTAATGCTAGCTGCCTCAACAGATAAATCTCATGGCTTCACACAACAGTTTATGTCTTAATCGATGTCTGATGCTAGTTGGTGGGGGGCTTTCTCCAAAAATGAGTTTGAGGACCCAGGTTTTCTTGTGACACTCCACTGCAATAAAAGGCTTCTAAGTTCACCCTGGGAGGAGAAGAGAATAATGGAGAAGAATCACAGACTCTAAAGAGCCCAGCCTAACGTGACCCATGGCCTTCACCTACATTTCATTGGTCAAATTAAGTCCCACAGCTCTCTATCAGGGCAAGCAGAGCTGGGGAATGAGATGATTAAATATAGGAATTGATACAGTATGGGAAAATTTGAGACAACTTTTTCTCTATATCTGAGAAGCATCTTGTGTAACGTAAAACTGATTGCATGATGAATTAGGGAGGCCTTCCCAGAGGAGACATTTTAGCTGAGCTTTTACGTTTGAGTAGGAGTTTGGTCAGGAAGGGCATTTTAGGCACAAAGTCCTATTCTCCTGTTGTGAGAATCAGATACCAAAATATGTGTGCCAGTGTTCTTTGAAAGTAAGGTATATTGTTATTATTAAAATGCTGTTGGTTAGTAACAGTCTTTGTCCAAAAGTGGCAAGCTTTATTTTTAAAAATCAGAATGTTACTATTAAAAGTTAGAATGTAAGCTCATTGAGAGCAGCAAATTTTTCTTGGCTCGTGTCCATTAGTTTATTCTAAGCTCCTAGATTGGGGACTGGCACAAGGTAAACATTCCATAAACATTTGATGAGCAAATTACAGAACTTGTAAAGGACTCAGTCCTACTTTCTTTTTCCTGCAAAGACTAGGGGCAATTGCTTTTATTAAAATGGTCTCTTTGTAGCTATAGATAGCATGTTGAGTCAGTATTTAGAAAAAGAATGTGCCTGTCTGTACTTCTGTATTCGTAAGCATAAAACCACACAGGTGGGCACTGCCCAGGAAGTGGTTAGGACCACGGGCACTGTAGCACTGTATCCCTGACATATTCTTCTTCTTTTGTTTCTTTCTTCTTCTTCTTTTTTTTCTTTTTTTTTTTTTTTTTAATGGAGTTTCACTCTTGTTGCTCAGGCTGGAGTGCAATGGCGTGATCTCAGCTCACTGCAACCTCCATCTCCCGGGTTCAAGTGATTCTCCTGCCTCAGCCTCCCAAGTAACTGGGATTACAGCTGCCCGCCACCATGCCCAGCTAATTTTTTGTATTTTTAGTAGAGACGGGGTTTTGCCATGTTGGCCAGGCTGGTCTTGAACTCCCGACCTCAGGTGATCTGCCCTCCTTGGCCTCCCAAAGTGCTGGGATTAAAGGCATGAGCCACTGCGCCCGACCCTTCTTTTGTTTCTTAATCTGCATACACTTAAGAAAAAGATAATTGTGGCTAATTTATACAGAACCGTAAACATCTCACATGAATCATTTGGCATGAGGCACAATTGGTCAATAAATATAGTGCTCCATGTATGTAAAATCTGTTCCCAAATAAAAGCTAAAGAAAAATAATTTAGATGTATTAATAAAGAAAAAAATATGTTTGTTTTTTAGGATATCAGTTTGTCCCTTACAGTAATGTAAAATTACATTTCTTTTATCTTTAGGATATAACATTTCAAACAGAGGCTATTAATTTTTACACTATTTGTAAAGAAACAACTTGAGAGGCAACTTTATTATGCAACCAAGATCATGAAGGGGATGAATAAACCAACTACTTAGAAAAAAAAAATGTTCTGTCATCATGGAACGGTTTTCATTGTTCCTTTCTTACATTTTTGGAATCACTAGAACTAATCTCCAATCTATACACTGAATTCTCACACACGATAAATACCATGATTTCATTAATGATTAAATACTTGTCTGAAGTATAACTTTTAAACATTCAGTGATGATATTCATTGACAAGTGACAACTAAATCTGTTTCTCCTGCCTGTAAGGAACTTTAGGGATAAATATTTATCCTGTCTTATTTCTCTCAGAAGCTTCTATATTGACCCCAAAATAGAAAAATCTAGATTTTATTCCAACATATATTATCATCCTCGACAAGTGCAGAAACTGAAAAGGGAGAAAAGAAAGCTCAATGTATAGCTATTTTAGCAGCCTTTGATCATGTTGGAATATGGGCAGTGAATGGAGACTGATAAACTCATGCAGTTCTTTGCCATAAAGGCTACTTTAGCGTGAAGCCAAAAAATGAGAGGGGTAGGCTTACTTTTCGCAGATTTAATCAAGAACAATGACACCATTTGCAACCACAGTGCAGAGCCAAAAAAAAAAAAAAAAAAAAATCATTGCATGCTTGCCAACATATGCTCCTTAGAGAATAACTGGAAAATGAGAAACGCCTGTCAGAGATTAAGTTCTATTTCTAATGCAAGCACAAAGCAGACTGATGTCTTTTTAATGAAAATGAACATATTACAGCAGATGAGTTTTATTTGTTAGTTTTAATGTAAGTTCTTTAGAACTCTGGTTACTGGTTATACTTTTTTAAAAAGGCAAATTTTAGAATATGATGAGTAAGTCTAGCCAATTTTGGCACCAATATAACTAAAGCTTTTAGTGGATCAAATGTCAGGGAGTCCAATATTATCTAAAAATAAAGGGACACGAATCTATTAATACCCACTAATAAGAAATTAAAATTAGAGATTAATGAACATTTCCCCCATTTTTTACCTACTGTCATAATAGTTAACATTTAAATCGTTGCTCTGTGTCAGTCACTACTCTAAGCACTTTATATGCATTAATTCATTAGTCCTTCATAAGAACCCATTTTGCAGGGGAGGAAACTGGGTCAGAAAGAGATTACCAAATTTGACCAAGATCACACAACAAGTGATCTGTGAAGTTGGGATTGAAGCCCACACTGTCAGGCTCTGGGGGTTGTAGACTTACTCAACATCGACATATCACCCTGCTTTCAGCAAACATATTCTTCATTGAATGCTTTTAGTCAATATGCTCTGGACTCAAGCCCTCCATTGAGAAACAGGAAAACATGTTTCTTTTTGAGACAGGGTATTACTCTGTTGCCCAAGCTGGACTGTAGTGACCCAATCATGGCTCACTGCAGCTTGACATTCTGGGGTCCGGTGATCCACCCGCCTCAGCCTCCCAAGTGGCTGGAACTACAGGTGTGTGCCACTGTGTCAGGCAAAAATTTTTTTAAATTATTTTTTGTATAGATGGGGTCTTGCTATGTTGCCCAGGCTGGTCTCAAACACCTGGGCTGAAGCAAAGTGCTTGGGGTCCCAAAGTGCTGGGATTACAGGTGTGAGCCACTGTGCCCAGCCCAGAAAATATGTTGCCAGAAGAAATAAAGCATGATCATAATAGAATCCAGAACTGAAAGCATAGCACTAACTGATGCCCTTAGGCCTGATCTTCAAGCCAGTCATACTGTATAATGTAAGATTTGAGCTGGGGTCGCTATCTTCAGACATGTAGGAGGAACTGATTTAACCATGGAGGGTTGTAAAGTGGCAGTTGTTAGGACAGCCCAAATTGTTTCTCCAGTAAACAAACAAACAAAAAATAGGGCCCTTTTTCTTTTTGTCCTGGCTTCTGTCTTGGCTACCTTGGCCACATAGTGTCGTCTGTTAAATATAATACAACTCATTAGCGCAGTCTTTGATGAAGGATGGCATCAGAAACTCAGTATTTAAGCTTAAAGTGCTACATATTTACAATAGAGTAGAGAGCCTGAGATTTGGGATGCAAAACAATAGATGACATATTGTCTGTTCAGCATGTGACCTGAGTCTCATCTATAAAACAGAAATGCTAGAAATGACCACTTTATTTGGTTAAGAGTTACGTAAGATTAAACATGTAAATACAATGTGAAGGCACTTTTAACTGAATACAGATAATAGCCGATATTATTAATCTTAAATACCTCCAGGTGACTTGATGAGGGTTAGGGCAGTGGAGGTACTTAAAGTGTTTGTAACAACACTTTTATTTAGTGACTTTGAAAAATACAGCCTACTGATCACTCTCCATTTACAGAAATTTGGGATGAGTGTATCTTCAGTTGTTAGAGAGCAAGACATAATCCCTGAAGTAAGCGTTATCTAAAAGGTAGAAGTGAGCTGCTAACTAATAACAATGACACCTCAGAAGCACAGAGGTCAGAGAAAGGAGCCAAGAAGAGTTTGATGAAGGGGATAGAGCAGGAGTGGTTACTCCACAGTTTAACATGGCAATTGACTCAGAATTTAGGAGAACAATAATAGAAATACTAATGGATTCATCTTTTTGGATGGAGCAGGGAGGAGCAGGGAGCTAGACGTGTCCAGGCATCTCTCCTGTCCTACGGCTCAGGGCCTCTTTTCACTGAACCTTTTTCTACTGATGACTCAGTGTATCTACTGGATCCAGCTTAAAACACATTGATACCAACATCCAGCATCTCCCGAAGGAATGAATAAAAGAAAATAACCTATGACTTGGGTAACTTGCTTCCCTCCTGGGCTTCAGTTTCCAAATTGTAAAATGAAGGTTATTGCAAGTAAATAAATTTCAAAATCACTTCTAGTTCTAATCTCTGGTTTTCCAGATCTTTCTATAGTTCTATAGTTCTTTCCCAATGTATTTGTCATACATTTTCTGGAATCTACTTTTTCTTTTTCTTTCTTTTCTTTTTTTTTTTTGAGATGGAGTCTTGCTCTGTCACCCAGGCTAGAGTGCAGTGGCGCGATCTTGGCTCACTGCAACCTCTGTCTCCCGGGTTCAAGTGATTCTTCTACTTCGAACTCCTGAGTAGCTGGGATTACAGGAGCGTACCACCACACTCAGCCAATTTTTGTATTTTTAGTAGAGATGGGGTTTCGCCATGTTGGTCAGGCTGGTCTCAAACTCCTGACCTAAAGTTATCTGCCCGCCTCGGCACCCCAAAGTGCTGGGATTACAGGCATGAGCCGCTATGCCCGGCTACTTTTTCTTACACTGCATGTTCTTTGCTTGTATTTGGGGGTTACACTGATATCTTGAAATGAGATATCAACATAGGCTTCTATCAATAGATAATATATAGATTACATCTCTAAAGGAAGTGGAAGCATTTATCCACACCATTACAGCAGCTCCTCCACAGCTCACCGGTTTTACTTGATGGTTGAGGAAAGGCCAAATTATTGTGTGCTAGATGGAAAAAAGGGAAAGAAAAAGGGGATAAATTTATACATCCAGTTTTCTCTAGAGAAGCAGTCACCTTCGCCCTCCTTGGCTGAGGTGTCATAGCCCCAAAGTAGGAAGAATTAGAACCTAAAAATTGTGCAAAAATTTCACAGAATTTGGGAATTTTCTTCAACTAGACCTTGAATAAAAATATGAAGACTAAATAGGTGACTAGCCTCAGTCTAATACTGCATAGAATAAACTGTTACACCAACATAAATATAGAGTGGTAACAGGAGATTGATAAATTTTGGTAGAGAATTTAAGTTTTAATGCCAGAAATTCAAAATTATCCTGGCAGAGGAGAAGGATATGCTTAATATTTTCTGGAAGACACATGCAAATTACCTCATCTTTGAACATTCCCTAGAGGCTATTATTATTATTTTTTATCCCATTCCCAAGTATTACTCACGAAGTGGAAAGGGATGACCAATTTCTTAAAATGCTCTTGACACTCTTTGGTGCTTATAATGTCTATTTGGAGCCTCTGCTGAAAGCTTAGGTACATGTAGACCAATCTATTTATATTTACCTTGTTTTGCTCCTTCTTTTTTTCTTTTAAACATGGATATTATTTTAATTCAATTTAAAAAAAGTAACCACAGTATTTTCAAAAAACCAACAGAATTCTCATTTTTGGACCACTTAAGAGTCGTTTTGCTTACATCCATCATCTTTGTGCTGGCTGTCTTCCTGGAAGCCTGCCGTGAAGCTGTTTCTGTTTGCTCAGCTCTAGCTTTCCTATTCTAAGACTTATTTAAGAAGAATCAGCATCTTGCCCTCTCGGAAGTTAGGAGATGGCTCTACGCCTACTCTGCAATGACTGGGACCCTGGGAAATTACGGCTGTTGGCCTCAGTTTCCACATCTGCAAAATCATGGAAATGGGGGTATGAGAAGGTAGGAGCGGGGAGCTAGACGTGTCCAGGCATCTCTCCTGTCCTATGGCTCAGGTCCTCTTTTCACTGAACCTTTTTCTACTGATGACTTTGTGTATCTTCTGGATCTGGCTTAAAACACATTGATACCAACATCCAGCATCTCCCGAAGGAAATGTGTCACCTCTTGGACTAACTCCATCTTTTGCCAACTTGGAATCTGTGTTATTGAAGGCTTATTTTTATTTTACATTCTCCTAGTAAAAGTCATGGCCATTTAAACCCTTGAAATGACTGTTAGAAATAATTAATCAAAGAATTAAATCATATCTTGGTGCTGGAAAGTGTATCCCGCAGAATTATTTTTACTTCAGGATGACATATATAACCTTGAATTTTAAGTTCAGTAGAGCAGGCAATGTATTTATTTAGAGGGCAGGACCATTAAGGTGGACTGTTTTTTTTCTTTTCTTGTTTGAATTGGAAAAAATGGTAATATATCCTTTACGTCACAGTAGCACCCTAGTGGTTATCATATTGCATTAGTTACATGAGTTTTTGGGGAACATTATACAGTATATACTGCCTCCAGTAAATACACCAGTCATGCATACAGTTACATAGCCAGCGCCAGGAAATTTAGGATGACATTCCCTGCAGGTTAGTAATTCTACCCATTATTTATATTGGTTTGATTTGAAACTAGATGAAGCTAAGTATTTTTGAAGACTTTTCTGACAGAATTCTAGAAAAACCAGAGAATGAATATTTAAAATAGGTTAAATATCTTTCAAACATTTTTTGAGAACACCTAAATTTAGTCATAATGTCAAATCATTGAGAAAAGCAGGAGAAGAGTAATTCTGAACATAAGGTACAGGCATGTTTCATCTATAACCTGAAGCCGTTCATAAATAAAAATCTATCTTGGGTGTATACTTAACAAAGTGATCTTTAAAAATGCATTAAAAAATTAGTAATGAGACTGTGACAGAGTTGCTAAAGCAGATGTGGAAATTGTGGAACATCGTCTTGGCAGTTGAAGTGGCCTTTCCAGCTGGATGTCTTCAGAAAGTGAGAATTTATGTTTAAGCCACAATACAGAAGTCAGTAGTATGTGAAGATGGTTGTCATAACAGTGCAAGATTTTGATGCAAACACTTGATGATTGTAAGGAACTTGACCAATAAAGTCTGTGCTGTCATAATGAATGAAGACCAGGTTATTTGGAACTTCTAAAATAGCATCTTACTTATAATGAGGTCAAAGTATTTCATACCTTTAACTTATTTACTTTGGGAGGAAACAGAAATATAAACAGGCTGATCACTGAGACTACCCGAGCTACACGTTTTCTTTTGTCCAATAATCTACGTCTACATTATGTTCCTCGCTATGAGAGGGTCCCTGTGTCTAGTGCCTAGGAAAGGTAACACAAGCACACAGAAAAAAAACGAAGTCCCCAAGTTTTGTTTTGTATTGTTTTTTAACCAGTTTAGGGATGGTATATGACTAGGAAGGATTGCATAGGCTCCTGATTTATAAAATGGATACTACTCAGTTCATAAGATTGGTATATTAGTGAAATATGGTAGTGTACGGGCTCTGTGTCACAGATACTTGGTAGATATCAACTTTTTTTTTTCTCTTTCCCCTATAAGCAGTATACTTCTGTCAATTACAAAAGTCTATGCAAGCAATGTGAAGAGACAGTAACTGAGTAACTATGGGCAAATTATCTAAACCTAAAGGAATTTGATTATTGGGAATGTCAAACAGGTTTCGGTGTTTGTGCATCCTTTCCTTTGGTAGATCTCTGATCCTTTAGAATATTTTGGAAGCAGTGGCCATGCTCCATGGTCTGCTAGCAGCAGTTCAAGGCATGCATTATGAGGAAGAAGAGCATTCATGGGTTCTGTTTTTGCTGTTGCTAGACCAGATAAACTCCAACACTACTTCTATATCTATCATCCTGCCCTTCTGTTTGTACCATTGATTAGCTTTCTGTCCACTTCTAACTTTGATTGTTGCCCTAAAAATTTCTAAGATTTTTGGAATGTTTTCCAGATTTTTTCTCATTTCTTTATGAAAATTGAAAGAAATCTTTTTCCTTTTCATACCTTATTTTAGGGATTATCTGAGAGTAATATCTCATTTGTCAAGAACAGAAATTGTTGAAAACAATGTCAAATATTTAACATGAAAGTTCAGGAAATTATGATTTCAATGTGCTTTCCTATTACAAGAAACATAAAATGTACAGAAACCATGTTTTATCCCCCCTGAAAAAATGGTTTGTTAAGATAGTAAAAATCACTAGAATGTAAGCTTCAAGATGGCATGAACTTTTGTCATAAAGAGTACCTGTAAGAAAGTAGGTGCTCACTAGCATTTGTTGAATGAATGAATGAGTGTCTGCTGCCTTAGGTAGAAGAGATTCTTGGACCATTTCTTGGCTTGAGAATCTCAGAGAACAGGGCTAGAGCAAAAGTTGAAAGTCAGTTCCTAGGTTTAGGGACCAACTCTGTTGATATCCATTCATGGGATTGCATTAATGAAAGGAATGGAGATGTGCTACTTGGATGTGCTAGACTGACTCCCCACAACATAGATATCAACCTTTATTTTGCTTCCCAATGACATCTTCTGGTTGATTATAGATGTTAATGCCAAGATTTTCACACCCCTTCCAGACAATATGCTAAGTCCTGTAACAGAATGTACGCTGGTGCCCATGGGAACTCAGAAGAGAGAATTTCAACTGATTTTTTAAAAGAGCATCACATGATTGTTAGGAGAAATAACTAATACAAGTGATTTTGACAAGAAATTATTAAATATTTCACAGGAATAACAGTGTCATTATTCTTTGGATCATCATGATATGACTCATCATTTATGCCATTGGCTTCAATTCAATTTAATCTAATAAGAATGAAATGAGCACCCACTTCAAGCCTAGCTGTGTTAAATGTAGTTGGGGTACAAAGAAGCATAAATATGATTAGGGTAGATCATTTTATTACTCTTTTGTTAGGGTCCCTTTTCTAAATGCATTTATGTTGACTTTATATGATGGCATGAAATTGTGTTAAGCCATTATAAAAATTATCATTGGTTTTCTTTTCTTTCTGGGGAAAAAAATGTTCTGCAAAAATATACATTCAGAAAATCATATGAAGTATATATAGATGTATCTTATAAGTATGTATTTATTCTGATACATGTATCTTATTCAGAAGCATGTATCTTATACTTTTCATTCTGAAGCTTGCATCTTATTTTCTCAATAAATATATAACACATAAATACATGTCCCCCTTACATTTAAATATATAACTCTAAAGTCCTGGTAATTAATATGTTTTCTATTGCCGTGTATCCAAAACGATTTTGAGGAAAAGAAGTATAATAGTTAAAAAAAAAAAAAAAAAAAAAAAAAAGAACTAAACAGCAGTGGCTTGTTTTGCAAATGGGTTTGCTGAGAATTCCTTTAGTTACATGCTAGAGATATTTCTTGATCCCTTTGTTGGTCAGCATTAATAAAGTTCATTACATTAGATTTAAATTATGTCAGTCACTGTCTAGGTGCAGACAGATTCAGAAAGGCATGTTGTAAAAATATAGTGAGCATATTGCTATTTCCAACTAAATTCAATCCTTTTGGTGTTGGATTAACATATTGTATTCATGTTCACATTTATTTATGCTTGGGGGAATTCAACTTCCTGTTTTCCAGAGGAAGCTAAGAACCCCTAATTTTAAAAAATAGCTAAAAATCTAGAGTTTTAAGACTCACAAGGCTTTTGAATGTCAAATGGATCTTATAGAAAAAATATTTGATGAGTTAAGTATTAAAGAATAAGAAACACATGAGTTAAATTTTACTGAAAATGCACATGGGCTTAAGAATTAAGGAAGAAAGGACTTGGCAAAATATGGTTTTGGTTTTGCCAAATCCAAAGTTTAAGAATAGAGTAAGACATTGAACAAACCCAAACCATACCTGGCTGTAGCCATCTGCTAGCCTGTTGTCTACAAAAGCCTTTTGATGGGACTTTGCCTTTCTAAAACCACTGATGACACCTGAATTCGATGTGTGGTGTCCATTAGTGCCTCTGTGGGCTGGCTAGCCTGACAGCATAAACTTACAGTTTCATATTCTAACAGGTTTGGTGTGTCAGATTTCCCAGTAAAAGTGTAGACTTTTACTAATGAAAAAGTTATCCTAAGACTTGATTGCATTTTTAATTCAATAGATGTCACATTTAAATATATAGATAAAATATTTATGAAAGTATAAATTATTTTTATAAATATTTGTTATATATAAAATTAAATATTTGAATGCTACTATATTTAAGTATTTTATTATATTATCATAGAACTTTGTTAATGTGAATATGTACTTGGTCACATCCCATAAATCTCCATTTTCTAACCTACCAGAACACACTTTCTGTTCTTTTCGGATGCTGAGGATTTCTACTTTTTATTATGCTTATCTAAATGCATATCTTCTCTCCCATCTCAAATTTAAAGCTCATTTTGTGAAAAATTTTTGTTTGATTTATACTCTTATTTGTCAAAGGTATCTAGGCTAGTATATATAAATAAATAACTTTACATTAAAGTGGCTGCAGGTATAGATATTTTACAAAACATTTTAATAGACAGACTTTTAAAATGAACTCTTATCTTGTCCAGAGCTATCTCTCCTAATTTTTTTGTAACGTTTATGACAGTGTAATTTTACATTTGATTTGATTGAAAAGACCATCTACCCATGTCTGATCAAAACAGGTTTATATACATTTCCAACACCATAACCTCAATAAAATAAGTGTATATCTAAAAACTATACAATGGGTATAGAATACTTGTTTGTATTATCTGTATATTATTTTGTAATATACAGTTTGGATTATCTCTTTTCCACCTATTTCTTCAAAAGCAATGCAGCACTGGGTTCCTATTCTGAGTAGTCAGAACTGCCCTGAAACACATTCACGCTTCCACAGTCGACAGGGCTTTTAATAAATGAACACCACTTCACTTTGCAAGCAGTAGTGTGATGTGCCTACATTTTAATTACACATATATTCCAAAGTTTCAAGTCTCTCTGTAGTGCGGTCCACATTTCATGCTGGAGACACTTGGCCAAGACTCAATTCATATGTCCTACAGGGTTACATATGATGTGGCTCCTCTCCCACTGGGTTACACAGGATATGAGCTGGGTCCTGGCGGCTTCTGAATCAAGAATGAGAGAAGCTCTTGTGGTGTGAATTTAAAGACAGAAAAAGCCTGTCTCTGGCATTCAAGTCACTGGAAGTTTGGCATGTCTAACTGGGAGTAGACCTTGGCTCACAGAACTGAGAGATAACTAAATAAAGATTTGTTCAATTTGATAAACCCCCTAGCAAAGACCACCTTGCCAACTTTCTTTCTAAAGCAACTTCTCACAGCTGAACTATAAAACCTTGAAAATCAAGGATTTGTAATGGAAATGCTGACAGATCCAACTAACTCAAAGTTGTACCAACCAAGCATTGCTATCATATTTTATAACTGTTTGAGAAGTTTATAGAAAGGAATGATACATTTGCTTCATGGGATCCATTTCCTTTGCTAAAAACTACCAAATGTCCTCAGAGTAGATTCATTCGCTCTTAGAACTTTCTTGATATTCTTTTTTTAAGAATAGAAATGTTAAAATTGCTAACTTCTCCTGAGGCTTGAAAGCAACTGTTACCTCATCCTGTATTCTCGTTTTACATTTGACGAAGAAAATTCAGACACTGCCATTGGTGCTTCAGTGTTTATTAGATATGTATTCTTGAAAACCTGTTCAACATTTTAGCTAATTTACCATAATTATCATAGAGATTAATCTTCTTTGTGAGTTTTGAACAAGTGGAAACATTTACTCTATTCTCAAAATGTTGGCCAGAAAGTGAAAGAAAACTTAAATGCAAAAAGTTACCATTATCTTAAGGGTGGTGTAATCTTTGTACAGATATGTAAATACAAATTTCCATTTATACTTTTTTTTGAATTCATACCGCTTTTTTGTTAATCCTTAAATTTCAATCAGTTGGCCATAGTTCATGCATACTCAAATTGAATTTCATCAAAAATCATGGTTAGCGACCACAGGAATAATTAGGAAATAATTACTCACAGAAATAATAAACTACAGTTTTACTTATTCCCCTACAATAACGGAGAGTTGACATTTGAATTTCTGAGAAGGTTTAAATATATTTTACATGCCAGAAAAACCTGATGGGTATAATTTTCTCTAATATTAACGAGTGAGACATGATTGCTCGAGAGGCAAGAGAAAAGCTGGTTGGTCAAACATATGCCTTTTGTTTCTACATTTTGCATAAAGGTCTTCACTTGGCATGTGGGTTCCTCAGCAGAAAGGAGAAGTTACAGTTAACAAATTAATGAAAAGCAAGTGATGCCTTTGAAGAATTCTTAAGTGAACCTTAACCAATGCCTTGGGCTACATGTTCAATGCGAACAAAAAAATTAAGGTGAACTGGCCACTGCTACTAAGAGTCAATTGACAGAATGCATGGGTCATTAATTTTGTGTCCTTTGTTTTGTCAGTGTGTTTTCGTGAGGCCTGGTAAAGAAAGTAAAACCACTGATGCTGAAAATTGTCTGCTCTGTAGCTCATTTCCCCTCCCAGCATGCACTGACCCAAGGGAGTGGGCTTCAGGTCGCCAGCCCCCATTTCCCTTTCAAACACTCCCGCCTCCTGCAAGTTTGAGAACAGATCCATTGGGTTGGTGGAGTGGTTAATTCTTTGCAAGTTTGTGCTTAATCATATGCAGAATGTAAGTACCAATAAAAATGAGATGTCTGCTCACAATGTTTCCCTGTATTTAAAAACTAGATTCTGAAACAGCCTCTGCAACCTCAGTTCCTTTCAATTATAGCAGGGGAGAGTGTGAAATTTAAATTGGTTGGTTCATCTTAATTCTCTGTTGTTTCATTACCAGTAACCCTTGAGGGCCACCTTTTGGATTTTTGTGCCATGAATGAGTGATATAACTATCAAATGCCTGTAATCCTGGGGTGGCATGCTAGGACTCTACTTGGCTTTAAACTGTGTTCTAAGCCATTGTGCCCAAAATGTTATTGCTTATCGACAATACATAATTCCATATCAAGGCAATCCAGACTCTATCACATTTGATTGCCACAAAATTTTATTTAAACACAGATTTTTTAAGGACCAAAGTTTTAAAAAGCTGGCTACTCTATCAGGCTAGATTCTCGACTCTCAGCAAGACTTTTACAGTCTTCAAAGTAGAAAGGATGCAATTGACCTGAATTAGAGTAACCATACCTCTGCCTTGGGCTGGGAGCCAAGGAAGATTTGCAGATCTTAGGCAAACACTATTTGTAGGTTTTGTTGATAGTAGTCCAGAAATCATAGAATTGTGTGTTATTCTCTTTTTCTTTGAATATTTATCAGTAGCACTGGTTTTGGCACTAGATGTCAAGTCTAGGGACGATTTGGATGCAATCAGAAATGGTTCAGTTATGACAGCTTCCCTTCCATTTATTCCTTCATTTGACTTGGTAGCCATTTAGGTGTTTATTGGTTTATTCATTCATTCATCCACTCCTTCAACAATCATGCCAAGTCCATGATAGGTGTTAGGTTGGACAAAGATAAATTAGATAATTCCTAGCCTAAGATATCGGTTTTGTAGGCTATCAGATATGTAAATAAATACAATATACTGTGGAGTACGCTGGAAGGTAGGGTATTTGGGAGAGATCGAGAGCCTGGGACCCTGCCTATAGATGGGATGGAGAGATGAACATACTTGTAATAGTTTACTAGGGCTGCCCCAACAAAGTACCACAGACTGAGTGGCTTAAGCAACAGAAATATATTTCCTTATAATTCCAGGGCCCAGAAGTCTGAGATCAAGGCATTGGCAGGCTTGATTTCTTCTGAGGCCTCTCTCCTTGGCTTGCGGATCTCTATGTACTTACTATGCCCTCCTTACATGATCTTTCCTTTGGGCATGCATGCCTCTGGTGTCTCTTTGTGTTTCCAACATTTCTCTTCTTAGAAGTACAGTAACCAGATTAGATTATGGCCCACTGTAACAGCTCATTTTAACTAATGACTTGTAGGTCCTATCTTCAAATACGGCCATATTCGCAGGCATTGGGTGTTGGAGCTTTAATATATGAGGACATAATCTTGGGTACCATAACAGTACTCAAAGAATAGTACTCAAAGAAGAGATGAATAGAGAGATGTCAAATTGACAGGCAACAAAAAGGGTATTCCTAGAACAATGCCTAGAAATGCATCCCTTAACATGTTATACCATGTATAGAGACTTAGACTAAGAATGTATGCAATACAAACTAAGAGGCAGATTTAGCAGTTTTCCATTTTATTTGATAATTAAGCATCTACTATCTGCAAATCACTGAGTTGGGCTTTGCTTTAGGAGGACACAAGGAAGTAGTGAAAACAAATCATTTAGGGGCCACCAATCTGCTGAATTTCTATATCTTCATCACAGGTTTTCAATTCTAGCTACACATTATAATTATCCTCATAGATTTAGATGAATTGGTTTGGAGTGATTTTCCCAAGTAATTGTAATGCAATTCTAATAATATTGTCCAGTTTAGAATTACTTGAAACTTCCAAATGCATACATAGTAAAAATAGTTAATATATTGTTTTTACCCTGTGCCAGATGCTATCCTAAATACTGAAACACATTATTTTATTTAATCTTCACAGCAAATCTATGACATATAGTAGTTCTAATTTTTTTTAGAATAGTAGAATAGTAGTTCTAATTTTTTTTTTCTAATTAGAGATGAAGAAATTGAGCAGTTATGTAGGTTCACTGGGCAGAAGTCACCTAGTTGGTATCGTATTGACCCAAATTTCAGGTTTAACTGAATTCTATCACATTTTTAACAAAGTAATTTAGAGAAAATTTTGTGCAGTCTTAACGTCCAACGATTCAGTGTAAATATATGTCAATAAAATTGTATTTTTAAGAAAGTTTCTCAGTGCCAAAAGTACTACAGCATATCCATCACATTTTAGGGATTGTGGGATAAGCATTTAGTGAGTCTTTAATAAGTATTTATTGTCTAAATTGCTATAAGTTTCAGAAATTATTTTAAGAAACTTAAAACCTATTATATCATTGTATTAAAAGGCTTTATTAATCCTTGAATAAAAGTATTAGGTGGATGGTTAGCTTTTTTTTTTCCTTTACAAGGATCTCTTTTTTATTCTATATTTTTCATAGGTTTATTTATGTTTTTAAATAATAATGAATGATAGTAATTATTATATACAGTGAGTAGCTTTTCCATGATAGGGTTAGATAAAAAGTTTCAGAGGTTTTTTTGCAACAAAAAAGGTTTAATAATAAAGATATGATTATTATTATTAACCAATATGTTGTGATAGTGTAATAATATTATATATTTTAATAACATGTAAAAATTGTCTATAACTTAAAAAACTCTTTAAATAAGAGGCTATTGCCAGAGGTTTGGGTGTATGTTTCATAATATTATTCATAGGCTATGGAGCTGGCACACAAATAAACGAAGACCCAATCCATTGTCTTTCATAGAATGATATCGCTTAAGGAACAAACACGTAAGAGGAGAAGTAAATACACAAAAAGTGTATGTGGGCCAGGCGTGGTGGCTCACACCTGTAATCCAGCACTTTGGGAGGCCGAGATAGGCGGATCATGAGGTCAGGAGTTCAAGACCAGCCTGGCCAACATAGTGAAACTCCGTCTCTACTAAAAATACAAAAATTAGCTGGGCATGGTGGCGTGCACCTGTAGTTCCACACTCAGAGGCAGGATAATAGCTTGGACCCGGGAGGCAGAGGTTGCAGTGAGCCGAGATTGTGCCACTGCACTCCAGCCTGGGTGACATAGCAAGACTCCGTCCCAAAAAAAAAATAATAATAATAAAAGAAAGAAAAAAGTGTATGTGTACTATTTCAGTTAATTAACTAATTAACTTTTACCAAGATATGATAGGATTTAACTTATTTCAAAGCGTGTTAGTCTTGTGTACTGCATTTTAGCAAAGTGATCTTGTGACAGTCGTGATCTGGGTTGTACCTGTTGACACATCAGGCGGTGTCATCTGCTGGATAAGGGCTTGGGAAGGATGTGCAAATATAGTCTTCCTGCTAGAGACTGCCAGCCACTTTACTGACCCAGTGTTGTATTTATGCAGCTTACAGTGTGTTTTTTAAGAGAATAAAATAACTTGTTCAATTGCCTTCATGATCTATCAAAGCAAACACTGTTTGTTTATCTGATAATGTTTTTAGATAAATAGTAGTTCTAATTTTTTTTTTCTAATTAGGCTCAAGCATTCCCCTATGATATGGATTATCTTTGGAAAATATCATATTTTAATTGCATGGTTGCTTAATGTCTCTAAATCAGAATCAGGGTCAATATCTAAGAATGTCCCAGTAACTCTAAAAAGAAATGCTCACTTTTATTTGGAAAAAAAAGTCTTGGCAGACAAGCTGGGAACTACCAGATGGAGGAGGCTGTGCCACATAGATTATAAGTTTTTCCCTCTCTTCTTGTTGATGTCTTAAGTTGAACATGTTCCATCTGTCCACTTTCAATAATGAATAGCGACTTTTTTATTGTAAAGGTAACAAATTCCATATAGGGTAAATTAATTCAAGCATATAATGAAATGTGCAAGACTCAATGCTCTGTACTGTGTAGAATTTGAGGATTATGTAGGGAAGTGTGGAAATCCAATACAATTTCTAGAACAGAGCATATTTTTACTTGGAGAGGGCATTAGAAACATTCTGTCCTAAGACCTCTGTTTTGTTCTCCTCTAGGGTCTACAAGTCTGAGTGATTTTTGTAGAAATTGTTTGAGTCTGATTAATTTTTTAAAAAAATTATTAGTTCTATGAAAATGATTATTTAAAACTAATTAATTTTCTACCACCTGCAGTAAAGTACTTTGCTAGCACACTGGTAAGCAATTGAAAAGCACTAAGCCACCTTTTTAATGTGTTGACTATGTCTATATCCAGCTTGTCAAATATAATATGAAGATAATGTTTTTAAATTTCTTTATTCAAAGCTTTGGCTTTTTTAAAGCTAATGTCTCTGATTTGAATTTTTCTTCTATCTTGTGGCAAGGATGGTGGCTTTTCAACATTTAACCCTAGCGTGGCTATTCTGCTGTTTTTCGCATATTTCATTATCGATACTTCTATTATTAATAATATTATACTTACCCTTTATAATGATAACAAGAAATATTATTTATGTTTTGCATATTTCAAATTGTTTGGGCAGGGCTATATCTTCATTTCATCTCTCGTTAAATGGGCACCCAAAACACTTCCAAAGGAAACCCAATAAAGGAGTCATATGATTCTTTTATTGTTAAAACAGGATTAAAATGTAAGCAGCTGCTTGGCCTGGTTACTACATCTATTTTTAAAGCCTTGGTTTTCTTGTTGTTGTTTGTTTTTGTTTTTGTGTGTGTGAGGGAGTGAGATTGTGGTATGTATCAACTGTTTGTGGCAATAAGCTTTGAAATGCTAACTCCTTAAATAGTTTAAGACACTTGGCTTTAATTTTTGATGTGGCAATCTTTTCTTTCTGTGACTAGATTTTACTTTTTGGTCTCTCTGAAACCTGGAGTTGGAAGTTACTCTTTCTTTGCTTACAGATAATTGAAGCCGACCAAACTTGTTAAAGTCAAAACCAACAACACCATGCTTTAGTACACGCCTCTGGGTTTAGTCACAGACCCTGGTAGGTTCTGCAAATGGGACAATTTATGCAGTGGCATGTCAGAAACTTAATGCTGTAATTTTCCTCTTCCTAATGGAGAATTAAGAATCTAAAGGGTCTGGGCTGTTCACATGGACCGAATCCCCACGGCTTGGGTGCAGAGGTCTCTCAAAAATTTAGTAAGTGAGAAGGAGAACAAAGATTCTTAGTTGGAGGGGAAAAAAATTAGATCGCCTGTGGCTGAGAAGCTGAGGGGGACAGGTAGGCACAGTGGGGTGCAGGATAATGAGGCACATGGCAAATGTGATGCACAGATGTTAAGCCAACTGTAGCTCCGGCTCCCAAACTTGTGCATGCCACAGCACCATGCCTCCGGGCTATGTCTACACCAGAACATTTGCAGCAGTAAACGACGGCAACATTAGGTTCAAATTAATCTATTACTCCAGAGCTGTGAAATGTTGGTTGCTTGTTTCAGAATTACATTGCCTGTGGGTGAAATGTTTTAGGTAGATTTTAATGCAAGCTCATGGCTTTCTGAGGAGATTAAGAGGAGAAAGGGAAATTAGAACAGTTAGGAGAGTTGTGGAGGGGCACATTTCTGGTTAAAGTATATGAAAAAGTATTACATATTTCACGGGCAGGTCTGGTCTCCTGTTGGCCACCTGCTGGGACTGAAATATCCCACATCATAATGAAGGCAGGTTTGCAGAAGCCTTGTAAATACTTGAGCCCTGCAATTGAAGAAGGCAGACAAAGGGGGCTTTGGGGGTCTGTCTCCTGGAGACTTTTGAGGGTTAGGCCTGTCAGGCAAGTGCTCCAAATGAATTTGGTAATTTATTATTCTGCACTTGTTTAGTGGAACATGTAAAATTTTGCATTTAGATTTTTACCCTCATGAGTTTAAGTAAACTCCAGAGTAACAGGTAGCCATGTGACGTTTCAGAGTATGTTTCAAAGTAATCTTGTTCTCCCTCTGCCCATTCTTTCACTGATATTGGCAGGTTCATTTTCGCAAACCTGTCTGGGACTCAAACGCTCTATTTTTCCAGAGTGGAAAAACCAAACTTTGAATTAACCTGGATTTTTTTGGTCAATTAAATAGAGTTTATTCAATCAGACGGGGGAAAAAAAACCTGTTTGGACGTATCTATAAAGAATTTTTTTTTTTTACAATATTGTCGTTTTTCTTATAAAAACACTTAATTGAAATGCCTAAGAGCTGCCCAGCACAAAAGTCAATAAAAACCTTAGAATAGAGTTTATAGGGGTTGTCTATGTACATAATTAAATCCTTCAGGCACTTTAAAACTCTGCAAAATAAATGGTTATGCAAGAATAGCCTGCTGAGAGAAGAAATGCTTGTATCAGCTTTAACCAGCTGCCCTGTGTTCCATGTTTCTGGGTTGGAATGAGAAAGCTATTAGAACACTGGAAGACTGCAAGCCACATACAAATCATCTTTGTTACTGACACTTGGGGGAGTACTTTATAGTGGCTGTCAAGACCAATACAAAACATGGTTTGTGCCTGAAAAAGTCAAGTGCCATTATTCAAAAAGAAGATGTTAGTAATCCAAATAACTGAACAATATCCAGGATCTTCACTGAGTTTAGCTGCTATAGATGCAGATTTATTATTGAGTCTGACTTAAGTAAATTAACATGTAGGTTTGCATTCTAGATTTGATGGAATAGCAAAGGTTAATTACAATGATCTAGGCTGGAATTGGAGTAAAAGGGAGAGCTGTATTTAGATTTAATTTCACCATTCTTAAGGGAATACTATGTGAGGGGATGGGATTATTATAGGGGGCAAAGGAAGGAGTGCTAAGGAAAAGAAAAAAAAAAAAAAGCAAGCAGTCTAATGAATGTAACCAATAGAAAAATTGTAGGTTTGTTTCTCTCCCTGGCCCTCAAAGTTATGATAAATGATAGCACAAGGAAAAGATAACCTACCATGAGAGTAGGATCACCAAGGCCAAATACTAAAACTCCCAGCTGACTGGCCCATACACTGCAGCCTCTGTTCGTGTTTATTTTTTCTGCTCACTCTTGGTTTCGTCAATCAGTATGATAGACGATAAGTCCTGACTAGAGCAGCCCGCGTCCTGCTCTCTCACGGTGGGTAGCATGTTGTGGTTGGCGCCGAGCAGTCGGAGGATCGCCCGCATCAGGAGCACCAAGGGGATGAGGTTCGGAGCAGTCTTCCAGCAGCCGGCTCCTTGGAGAATAGCAGGCAGGAGCGTTATCAGCGGAGAGTGGAGTTGCCAAGAAACTGACCACACATTAGTAGCTTTGTTTGGGTAGAGTCTAAGGGGGCTGTAGCTCATAGACTTGAGACACTTTCTGTTAAATCATCCCTGGATTTAAGTGTTAAAAGAAAGCTTGTTCAAAAAGAAACCAGGGCTGATTGCCGCAGGCAGTCCTGTGACAGGAATCCTGAGAGTCAGGAATTTGTGGAGTTGCTGTGCTGAGATGCAAATGGACATCAATTTAAAAAGAAGAGAAAGAAGAAGACTCCTCTCGTGGTCTACCATTTACTTCTAAATTAACTATCTCCTAATGTGTAAAACGGCATTAAAAGTGCCTTTAAAAGAAATCTGTAAACACAATGGGGAGCTTTAGTTAGCTGGTGACATATGAAACACTGCTCAGTTAGCCAACAGATCATCAGATAGATGGAATTTCCTGAATGCTAGTCACAGATCACTAATGTTGTTTATCTCCTCTCTCAGCACTAATAGTTTTTACATTTCATTCTAGTAGAAGAGTTTTACTTTATTTCATGTATCAAAACTTCTAGAAAAATTTTAATATCACTAATTTTTTGGAAACCTTATTTTGTAGAAGCGCAAAGACTAAACAAAATTAAAAATGTCCTGACTTGATTCGCTGAAGTAGCCAAAGTGAAATTCTTTTGATATCTTGTGATGCAACACTGGTCAAACATTTCCTGTTCAACATTTCTTTCCTGGGTATTAGTGGTTCCTTTCTCAAGAACAAATGCTTTGGAAATCTGGTGCTCTATGTAATTACAAGAAATTTCAAGTAAGTGATTGGTACACTTTCTCCAAAAGTAATGCTTCTTGATAGAGTAAGGTAAACTTGACAGTTCTTTTTGTGTTGATATTTTTTCTCCATTTTAGAAATTACACTAATGTGTTAAGGAATGTTTCCCCCTACTTAAGGTACATTCCATAAACAAAATGAATAGTTTCTGATTCTCTTTATACCTGGTGTTATTGTAACTGCTGATGCATGTTAAGGTGAAATTTAACACTGGAATATTAGTTTTATTTCAGTTAATTATGTTTCTAAGAGCTCATGAACCCTAAGATTTAGGGTTGGTCTGTTTCTAGTTATCCTGCCAAGTTTTTTACTTGATGGAGGGGGTCTGTTTCATTCTACTTGGCCTCTCCACCTTTGTAACCCCTGGTTTCCTCTCTTCCTGAATCACAAATTTACGTTCTCCCCTTCTGTGAGAAGATTGAACGCTTATTCAACTCCAAAATGACTATGGTCACAAAATATCAACAGTGATTTTTAATAGATCTTTGCCTATCAAAATATTGTTGCTGAATAATAGGGTAAAGGTAGTTGTGGCTGCTGATAGGAAGGAATCTGACTATTAATAAAAAGCAGACAAGGGTCTTGAAACAGTACTTCCACTGTTGCAATTTAGACACTTTATATTACTTTATTTAGTGCAACACCTGCAGCTACTCACATTGCTGGTGGCTGAAATAATCCAGGTCCACACGGAGAGGGCATTACAATTTCATTGTGCTGTTTGTGCTTACTGTTTAAGACTTTCTCACAGGAGAAAGCATTAGCTAAGTGTACAGTAGATAATAAAAAGGGGGATTTGGGCTCATCTGTTCTCCTTAAATCTGTCTAATAAAATCTCCCCTCATAATTAGTATCTGACTCCTTTTCTACCACTGACTGGCATCTAGAGGCAGGCAGAGGCACAAAATGGCATTTTTTTTTAGTTGTCCCCACATTTCATGGCTTTATGGATCATCCCCTCTTCTGAGCCTTCATGCCCTAAGTTCTGAGACTTAGGAAACTGTATACTTCCTAAGCTTCCCTTCTGCAGAAGTTATAATAGATTTCGGATGGAAGATGTTTGGGATCTCAATAGGACAAAGAGGACACCTCATTTTAAGGCAATAATAACAAGCCATTCTTCATCTTTAATTGACAACTTAATTTAGATTTCAGATGAGTCCCTTTTAGTGATGCCGTATTTTAATTTCAGCCCCAAATGCTGATAATCATGAATTCAAAAACACAGTCTATAAAAAGTTCCAGTTAAATGAATTTTGGTTTAGGTATGAAGATTTAGGGTGGGGGTTGGAGAATGAGGCTGAAACCCAGCTAGAGGTCGTTTCTTCCTCATCTATGCTGTAACAGCTCAGAGTTCAGGGGATTCATACTCTTTTGACTTTAATTGCTCTGGGCCCACTGAGGCAAAGCAATGGTGCTGTATTTGTTTGGGGGTCAAAGAAGCAATCACAAAGGTCTTCAGAATATTTTCAAACATTTGCGGGAGATGGATGGTATTCAGACATTCTATAATCATAAAACCAGTTTCTAGATAGTTGTTGAATTTCCTAAACTACACTTGCTGAAGTTTATTTGGTTATTGAAACATTTAGCTTAACCAGTCATGTTCTTTCTACTTTATGAAAATGTAGACAGGAAATTATCAGCAAATTGCTCGTTTAGAATTAAAGACAGGAAATGAACTTCAGCAGTTGAATTCTTGTAGTAAAAAGCTTCTACCTAAAGCATAAGTAAAGCCAGCAAACCTTTTATTTTTAAGTCTGGCCTTTGTTATATCAACACAATGGAATTAGATACTCTGTCCTATTTCTCCTCAAAGTTTCCATATTGCTTTTTACAGCATCTACAACTGTTTCTGTTACTAATTTCCTTGTAATTTTTAAAATGTAACTGGTGCTTCTATTCCTTACTTATTTAGAAAAAAATATAATTTCTTGGATTATATTAATAGATTAATGTAGGATATGATGCAGAAATAGTAAGTCTGCTAGTTTATTTATCAGGACACCCCCCAAAATAAATACCTTTTTAAGTTCTCATATTATTTTTATCTGGAAGTCTAGAACTTTTTATTTGAATCTCAATTATAATATATTTTAACATAGTTCTAAACAGTTAATAGGTTTCCCTTGATGTGAACTTTTCAAGCTATTTCTTTTTGATAGCTATTACTTAGATTTTATTCCTGATATATTATATTGTTAGTGTGTCCAATATATCAGTGGTATCTACAAAATAATTCCTGTATTTAATTTTCTTTTATATTTTTGTTGCCATTTTTATTTCTCCATATATTTCAAATACTCTAATATTCTTTAAAGTTCTCCTTATTGGTATTACATTATTTAAATAAGCCACAGGCATAATTCTCCTCCAACAAAATGGTTTGTACCATATCTGACTATTTTGATTACCTTTAAGAAAAAAGGATTAAACAAGAAAGAACCTCAAACTTTAGCCAAACTGAACAATTTACTCAACTTTGCTTGAGGACATCAGAAAATTCCTGTTTTGTGATTAATTTAAAATTTCCTTTTCTAGCAGTTCATATGTAACATTTCTTTCGGTATTTTGGAGGCCATAAAAGGCAAGAATTATTCTACATTTCAAAAAATATATGGTGTTCAAAAAAAATCTGTTATTATAGATTCTCATTATGGTGAAGATGTGGTACATTCAAGTAAGATTTAAGTAAGTATGAGACATTCTAGGTTTATTGGTGTTAGCATTTTATAGGATCAATCATAATACATTTTTGTGTAAGTTAGTTTATAATCTTTTGTTAACTGACTAAATAGTGGATGTGTATATTCATAGTGGTTTTTCTACCACCATTTTGAAAGTGAAAAGTCACTTTTAATTTAATATTCAAACTGAAATTTCCTTAGTTGAATTCTATAAGAGATCTTAAGAGAAAGTTGACTTTCTAATCAGATTTGTTTATCTCAGTCAGCTTTATGCCTTATGCAAACTTTTATAACAGAGTCTAGGGGATATTTTAGCTAAATCTTTGGAAGATATTGCCTCCAAATTATTTTATTTAGTAATAATTTTATTCAATGGTTTGTTTGTGGGGTTTTCTTTGTTTGGTTTTATGGTTCCTGTTTGAGTTTTCCTTACATTAATCTGAAGGGCTTGTAAATTTTAGCTTGCCTATGCCTAAGAGTAAAATTGCTGTGGTCATTTCAGGTAGCTAAACATCAGACTTGATGCTCTCTCATGTTTCAGTAACTCTTTGTATGTTCCTGTGAATTTAAACCAGTTTCCTAGTATATGAGTTCATACATCTACTGAAAGAAACATGACTATATTCTAATTAGTATGAGGTTTGACTTAAATCATGCTACAGCTGGCATTTGTGGGTTAATTATCAACATTTGTTAATTTGAGAGTTTTTGAGGATATCTTTGTTTTTGTCAGAAAAAATAATTTATTTTTTCTTTTCTTTTTTCTTTTCTTTTTTTTTTTTTGAGATGGAGTCTAGCTCTATCACCCGGGCTGGAGTGCAGTAGCATGATCTTGGCTCACTCCAACCTCTGCCCACTGGGTTCAAGCGATTCTCCCTCAGCCTCCAGAGTAGCTGGGATTACAGGAAACTGCCACCACGCCCAGATAATTTTTGTAGTTTTAGTAGAGATGGGGTTTCACCAAGCTGGCCAGGCTGGTTTTGAACTTCTTACCTCGTGATCCACCTGCCTGGGCTTCCCAAATTGCTGGGATTACAGGTGTGATCCAACCCGCTTGCACCAAAAATAATTTCTTAATGGTGAAGAGTAAGAACATTTGTGAAGTTAAGTACCAATATAGAAAAATCCAGGATAAATTTTAAAAGGTTAAATGGTATGGGACTGCTAAATAGTGAGTGAACTATGTAACTTTAAAGTTAGCTAGTATATTTACTTTAGATTTTTGCTCTGGTGTTCAGGTATATGCAGTGATTTTGGGGGAGCTTAGTCATTCTTTTGTTCAGTCAACAAATATGTTCATTTAACAACACTAAGTGCCACATGTTTTTTTTGGTGATGGAGACACTGCAGTTACCACAGCAGACAAATGTGTTGCCCTCATGAAGCTTACATTCTAGTGGGGAGGGATAGCACATCCATAAAGGAAGATTATTTCATATAGTGACAAGTTCTATAAAAATAATAAAACTGCAGTGGAGAATGAGTGAATAAGGGTGGTCAGTTAGCACCTAAAATACCCAATTTTATATTGAATACTATAGTGAGTTACACAATCTTTATCTGAGTAAAATCCTTTGGTACTTATTCAGACAAGAGTTCTGACTCCCATGCTTGAGGAAAAGATTTTACATTTCAGTATTACGTTGCAGATGTTTCATTTTTAACCAGACTAACTTAGTATATTGTTATATTTAATGTGACTAAAGAAATATTTTCATAGAAGCTAATGCTGAGTCTTTTGATAATTTGCCATATCTTAGTCAATCCTAAAAAAATTGTTTTCTACTATTTACATATTATCCTAGTGGATATTACATTACTTACTAAAGCATTTGGTTCTATGCTTCATCTACTCAGATTTAATTCAGGAAAAGCTTCATCCAGATGTTTTGTTTATTTGTTTCTCAATTACATGTATGAGATTTCAGAATTTATGAGATCATAGGTCAAGTGAAAGGTCACAGTTGAGAGGTCAAGTAAGATGCTAAAATTTGTGAAACCAAAGAAATGACAGGACAGTGCCAAATGAAAGGTCAAAAGTCAAGTGACAGACTCAGTATAGATGAAAGCAAGTGGCGAGTTTGTTGAATGTCTGAGCACGTTGAAGTGTCTCAATAGTCATGCACACAAAGTCAAAGGTGCTTAACCTTGGAATTCACAATTAATAATAACGTGCCACTTGTTATTGTATAAATATATGTTACTTATTCACAGAGAAAAGCATCTATTACATACAGTCGAAGAGTCTTTTCATTCATTGATTATCATTAATCAGGGTGACCCTTTTTTGATGATGGCTCTTTGAGGTGTATACAAAACATCCAAATTTGGGAAATTCCAAATAGACTTTTCTTTTTGTCAGATGCATGAAATATACACAATATCCACATGGTGGATCATGTGAGGTGTTAAAAACTTACTTAAAAATTAATCAGAGAATAGATTTTTTTCTCTTACAGGCTTCAGATTGATACCCTTTCTGGTTTTCTTTCTCCCCTTATTCATTTATTTATTCATTTACGCATGTTTAGCAGATATTAATTAAAAACCACGTCATTTTTAGTTACTTCTATTGCAACACTCTAAGAGAAAGTTTACTTGTGAGAAAGAGTTGCTTTTTGAAATATCATGGCGGGGGCTTCCTTTCCAAGTTTTATGTGCTGGATAGTACAGATGCTTCTCCACTTAGAATGGGTTTATTTTCCAATAATCCCTTTATAAGTTGAAAGCATAAATAAAAAATGCATTTACTGCACCTAACCTACTGAATATCCTAGCTAAGCCTAACCTACCTTAAATGTGCTCAGGACACTTAAATTTGCCTACAGTTGGACAGAACCATCTGGCAACACAGTACACTACAGACCATCAGTGCCCTTGTGATCATGTGGCTGACTGGAGGCTGTGGCCGGCTGGTGCTGCCCTGTACGACATATAGCTAGCCCAGCAAAAGATCAGAATTCAAAAAAGTTCAGTTTCTACTGAATGCGTGTCTTTCTGGATCATTATAAAGTAAAAAAAACAGATGGTTGTAAGTTGAATCATATAAGTCAAGGAGCATCTGTCCCCCCACTTTTTTTTTTTAAAAGCAAAATGGTTTGATTCTAGGACCAATGATTTGGGAGATAGTAATTATTTGTCATTTGGGGAACTAAGAGAATGAAGACATAAGCCATCTCTGTTTTACATAAATATAATATTATTACTATTATATTATTTGTGGGGTTTTTTGTGAAGGAAATTACTTTTTCCTCTGTCCTGGTAACAGAGAAACAGAGAAGTCTGTAGTTCTAATTTAGACATGTTTTCATTTATCCATAGAGTCTATCACTTTATTTTTAAAGAATAAGAAATGTTATTTATTTGGTTATTTTTCATTCCTCAAAAATTTTACTTTTTAATTATTTATTCCTCATTTTTTAATTTTTGAGGAACAGTAAACACTGTTTTCATATGTGAGAGGTGTGTGTGTATGCGCGTGCATTTGTCATTAACAATAAATGGTTCTTTGGGATTTAGGGGCATTTTGTCAGTGATTTGCTTTATGGATCATACAAAGTAACCATTCTTCAAAAGCCAAGCATTTAAAGGAAGTCTCTTTCCATACTCTGGAAATAAACAGCAACATTTCATGACAAACTAAAAAAAATGAATGATATGTTAGGGATCTCCAGCTCTAAAAAGAGGAATTCACCAAAAGAGAATTTGCTTTTATGTAGAGTCCTGTGCTTTCTTCTCATAGAGCACATTAGACTGAGTGGTTTATTTACAAGTAAAAATCACATTGATGATAATAGAAGTCAGTGGAAAGTCAATAAGAGTTTAGTCTCTACCAAACTATAAAATTGGACTTTTAAATCATAGCGTAAGCACTATCGTTGTCCAAAAGAAGTGTTTATTTTTCCTAAGTTTTGCCTTTCATATCACTCCCATAAATTTTTTTAAATATATACTTTGAAAAGCTAAGGGCAAGCCCTGAAGGGTGAAATATTGCAAACCAATTAAAAACAACTGAAGTGAGATTCTAAAATACAGGAGTTTTCCAACTCATGAACAATATTTAGAGAGCTGGTTAATTTTAATTCCTCTGGGAACCATAAGTCTGAGCATTAATAGGCTTAGAGTGATAAAAACAGCAATATACTATGCACATATAGATGGTATTGTCAAAAAAGAAGCAATTAGTGGCAAAGAAAGCATAAGTATGTACACATATGGTGAGCAGGTTGACATGTAAAATATATGGCCAGGAGTAAGAGCCAATGACAAAAGAGAAGTGGAAGCTGGGCTACTGTTTTAACTTACACAATAGCAAATAAATGATTTGCACACAAACACATCACTCTAGCCATCTCAAATTATTGAAGGATCTGTAGCAAGTTTCCTAGATTTTTAAAAAATCAGCTAAAAATCTATAATACATGGCTATTCCTTTCTTTTTTTCCTTCTTTCTTTTGTTTTCTTCTTTCTTTTCCCTTTTCTTCCCTTTTTTAAAATTGCTTTTATATGTCTCCCTTATCTCTAGTCTTTCTTCTTTCTCTTTCCATCATTTCCTTGATGATGTAATTGACTAAATGGATGGTTCAATTCAATTTGCTTAACTTAAAAGTACTGAAGAATCTTGATAGAACCTAAAATACTGATTTTTCTCAATCAAAGAAAGCAGCAGAGAAAGGGGCCAAATGACCCTTGATATCGTTCTCAATGGTCATCGTTTGGATGGCACTGGGTACCTCTGTGGGGGTGGGTAGAAACTCATCTTTTCAGGTCTGTTTCTATTCTTTCCATGGTAGGAATTGTGTATCCACTCCAAAAAATCTGTCTCATATTCTTCTTTGAATAAAGTTATACCATAAACATTTCTATAAGAAGTTGACCTGAAGGGACACATTTACATTTCAGTTTTTAAAAGTTATACAGCTGTCAGTATAAAATGTAATAGGCATATTGTAACCTTATCTACTATGTTATAGACTTTGTGTCACTTTCAAGTGAAATAAGTGGTTATGAAAAGGTAATTCATTTAAAAATCTGATAAGCAGCAACATATATTTTATTCCTCCATAGTCAGGAAATTGGGAGACATGCACAGGTTCATTTCCAGCATGAAAATCATGTTTCTGTGACGAATTTAGGTGCAGCATGCTCTTTACAATGGAAAGTACTGTAGTATGGAATAAACAGTAATAATTTTAGTATTATTCTCCATCTTAACCCTGTTTATTTTGGCTATGGTTCTTTTTTGGGATGTCATCTTTCCCAAAACCCAATTGCTAAAAGCTGGTTTCACTGGCAGAGAAATAAAAAAGACAGTCGAGTGAGCTTTAGAGAATGCTGCAATTAGTTCTGTGTGTATGGAACTGCTTATCTGCCCACAACTGGGTCTGAGGAAACTGCTTAGTATTTATTAGGAGTTGAATTTATATGAGAAAAAAACAGATGCTCAATTTTGCTACCTTTCCTTTTAAAGTTTAATGTGCTGTAAAATACAAGGATCTGTACAATTAAAAAGAAGGTGCTTTACCCTTTAACATGTGCCAAACGTCTTTCACCCCCTTTTTACTGCATATACCTCCTGTTTCTACAAAGCACCCAACAAGTAGTTCATCCCCAGATGATATTTCCGATACCACATGACCCAGATTGCCACAATTTGGGTGAAATAGCTTGAAGAATTATCAAATAAGATAGCTAGGATGATTTTCTGTATTCTCTGGTGTTGGTCCAGCACCATGCTTAGGACCCAGGTATTCTAAAGAGAATCCTTCAAAGGCAGTTCCAGGCTGCCCCACAGTAATTGAAACATAGGAAAACCAATATCAGACGTCACTATCTTTCTTTTGGATTTGAAAACAGGAAATGACTTGGCATTTCTAATCCTGACTGGGAGACAGGCCCTGACTCTACAATTATAGAGCATAATTACTCCAAGCTCGGTCTACGAAGAACCCCCAACTGCTTGTTGAGGACCTGCCAGGAAACTGACCTGGGTGAACGGTCTGGAAGAGAACATGAGGTGACAAGAGGCTGAGATGCCATTTTCAAGTAAATATACATGAAAGGGCTGCTTAGAAAGGTAGAGGTTGTTAAAATCAGCTTGGCACAGGGATACACTAGAGTTTAAGCTGAGAAAAACTGGCAACATGCAGTGTTTGGGGCCTGAATCAAATATTCATTGAAGCTTTGAATGGTGTGGTTAAAAAGAATCTTTTCGAGAATTTTACTTTAAAAAATTATCATTTCCAAACTGCACCACAAACATAGTTTACATGCTGCCTCTTAAAAATATTTGTGTATATATATATATATATATATATATATATATATATATTTATGAATGGTTACTGGATTCCTATGTAAAATGGGGCCATAGTGTCTTATACTCCCTCTGCAACTCATTTCTTCCTGTAAACACATAACTCTTTGTTGGTGTGTCTGATGTTACTCTCTCCAAATTCACAGCTCACTGTGATTCCTATGCAAGTTGCAATATGTAAGTTCTTTGATGTGTCTCCCTTCCCCGCCATTTTTTTTTCTTTTTTAAGATTAACCTTTCAGCTATTAAATTGATTCCTAACACAAGCTTTTGTTGTGGTTTGCTTATATCATGCTTGGAAGAACAGCAAATAATAGGTAGCAGTGGTGGAGCTGGAAATTTTTAAAAGACGTGATTCTCGGGTCCAAGTCGTTTTTCACTTTTGTTGTAGAATGGCCTCAAAATGGTAATTTTTGGTATGGTCTTTTAGAACGCCCACCAGAGTTTAGAATAACTCAAAAAGGTGAATTTAAGAGAAACATGAGAAATTCACAGAACCCTAGGAATAAATGCCTTCTCACAGGATCATAAAGGAGAAAAGGCTTTGGAAGTTCCTTAGAGTTTCTAGCTGTGCTAGCCAGTTATTTTGACCTAATGCACGGGGGTGGGGGCAATGGGTACCATGCATGACGGTGTTGGGCTGCTTAGAACTTGTACAAGAATGGCTTAAAGTGACATCATCCAGTCTCAAATGTTTGATGCTGAAAAGACTCAAGACTAACAGCTTCGAAGGTAAAAGCCCCTACTGCTAAACTGTGGGACACTGTCCTAACTGGACCAAGCATATAGGATCTGTAGGTACATTTGCATATTACTTCATTAGACAGTGAATTAGAAAATCTTGAGAACTTGCTTTAAGAAATAATATTCAAGTTTTTGTTTTCTTTCTGGTCATGGGATCATGTATGATTTGTCTTCCACCTCCTGATATTCCCCTACTCACTTCATGACTTAATCATACTGATTTCTATTCTGCTCCTCAAAGATTTCCCTTCCTGGGGTGCTTCTCCCTAGCTTTTTGTGTGGAAGACTCATTCTCATCTTTTCGGTCTTGGCTCAAATATCATTTCCTCGGTAGGGACTTCTCTGACTACAGCTGTTTTCTTGAACTACAGCTGACTATAGCTGTCTAAAGTTTCCTACTTCTTTTGCTCCTAATTTCATCATCCTATTTTTAAAAAATTTCCTTCATCGCACTCACCATAGGTTGTAAGTAACTTGTTAGTTTACTTACATTTACTTGTTATGATGTGCCTCTCCCTTCTTGTCCTGCCAGAATATAAGTTCCTGAAAGTCAAGAAACTTGTGAATCTTGTAGACTTCCTCATCCCCAGTATTTAGCCTGGTGTCTAGTGCAAGTAGCTGTTCAATAAATGTTTTATGGGTGAATGAATGCATGAATGAAAAAGTGAATAAATGAAAGAATGAACAGCATGTATACTTTATGTATGCACTACATTTGAGAAGCTTCCAATTGTATTCAATAGACACAACAAAAGCAAAAACAGGAAAAGACTACAATTGTAAGAAATTGGAGAGATCAAGGCTATAGAGGCAATAACATCCAGAATTGTCAAAGATTTTATTTCCACCAAGAATATTTTTGGAATCTTTTGTAGAGGGCTTGCTTCTTATGATCAATGAAGGATGAGAGAAGAGAGAGTATTTAAACAAATGTCTGTGAATGGCAAGTTAATAAAAGTGAAAGTTAAAAAGACAATACATTTTCTATTTGTGTTGTTATTTTGATAATAATAACAAAGTTATAATAAAGTAAGGGAAGCCATTGAAGATCTTATGTGTAGGGAAAGGGGGCAGGAGAAACAATTCTGAATGTGGCAGTAACTGTTCTCCATTGTGAAAGTGAGCCAATGATTGACCTTCAAAATGACCACCTAGGAAATTTAAAAATTGAAGTAGGCTTGGGTAAAAGTCAGACCATGGGTCATAAAAGGTAGAAGCCTCTTTTCTACTCTTCAGCAGAAATCTTGAGGCTAAACCTATTATTCTTATTGCTGTGGATTCTTTCAGAGCAGAATTAAACCATTTCAGAAAATAGTTATATGTGTGAGTTGGAGTTCAAAGGAGAAAACTTAGTTTAGAGCTTGATATTTAAAAGATGTTTGTTAAGCATCTTTTTAATAAATCAATAACAAAATCGAGAATTAAGTCATAATGAACTGGTATCTTGGAGATACATTCAAACTTCCGTTAGAAGACTGGCCTATTTATAGCATCCACCCACTTTTAACCTAGTATCTCAAAGAAAAGCTAAGGTCAGCTGTATAAATTGAAATCACTGCATCATTATAACATCAAGGAGGCAAGATGCTTCATATCCCATGTATCTCAAGAAAGAAAAAAGCGGGCTAACTTGATAAAGGGAACTTGCAAGCCAGAACTTTTTTTTTCCTTTTGGAACTAAAAGACGAAATTTAGAGAAAAGCCAAGATAGTAGACTGAGGTCTCAAAGTTCTGGCCTGGAGGGAAACAAGGTGAATATAGGACTTAGTGGCTTATGAGAAGAGGTAGCTGCCTCAAGACACCTGAGAACTTTTTTGTAAACATAGAAGTAAATTCAAAGAGAGTATTTGTACATTCAAGTATTATCCCTAAATAGCCCCCTGAAGTATTCGTCCTTGGAGTAAAGAAAGATAACTCAAAAATGTAATTAAGTCTGCTGTTTGGCATTTTTAATCTTCCTTTATTTGGAATTTTCTTTATTTAGTTTTATTTTGGTTTAATCAACTTGATGTTGCAAATATTTTTTACCCACATTATATTATAACATGAAAAAAAATTTGTAGCTGAAAGAATGGAGAAGTAATCCATGAAACTGATTAGGAAATCATAGTCTCTTATGTTAGTGTGTTTTAAAGCATAACAGCACCTGGTTGTAGAGGCTTCTGAAGTGCAGAGAATCTCACACTCATGAGTGCTGTCTTGAGGGCATATTCACAGTAGCCACCTTACCCAAGTCACTCAGATACTTAGGGTTAGCTTTTAAAAATGACCTGCAGGAGGGGACCAGAAGCCATAGAAAGTAGTAGAAACAGAATTCACAACCAGAATCCAGACCTCAGTCAACTCAATGGCTTCTTTCATCTCTAAGGACCCTCACGTAACTCCCTGGCTAGTGACCATCCCTGACCTGGGATAGTAACCTCAGCCTCTCCATGGATTTAGGATTAAGCCTTGCCAGTCCCTGGAAACTGTGAGCAGAGGACCAAGCAGCAAATTTCATGGCTGATCAGAGAACATCATTTCTCAGTCTCATAAGCCTTTGGGTTCAGAAATTTTAGTTGAGATGCTGTTGTGACTTCTTTGGTGTCTGCTGGCTACCTCTCCGCTTGCCTGTTTGGTAGTCACCAACCATCTCACATGCGTGGATGGCACTTTCTAGCTAAACTTAATCACAGTCCCAACAGGCCCAAGGAATCTCTTCAGTTCCTGTACAAGGAGTTGGTAAGGTTGGCCTTTTCTTTACAACAGAGCAGACTTTTATGGAACCCCCCTGAAGGTTTTACTGTAAGTAAACGGACCATTGACTAGAAAGCCAGAACCAGTGTTTCCAAGCCAGTGCAGTTAACACTCACATATATGTGAGTGTGAAAAGCTTTGGCCATATAATCAGCATTATTTTATCAAGTATTTTTGTGTTTTACTTTAAAAGCTTTGAATAACATCTTCGCTGTGTCCATTGTTATCACACCCAGTGAGCCAAAGTATCAGTGCATACAGTAAGCTCCAAGAGTGGTCCAGTTTGGGATTTAAAAGGTGTGTTTGAGTTAAAAGCATAAAAACCTTAAACTTTTAAAACTGCAGACTATTGTATCCTTCTAACTCCAGAACAGCTCCTTCTAATGCTGTCCAACTTGGCAATAAAAACAAAATGAAGAAAGCCGAAACACTTTTAGACTCACACCAAGTATGCAGTATTTCAGCCTGCCAGGATTATTCCTTGGCTGGAGTGACTTACGTTGGAAGGGGAAGTTTGCATGGAAATGCCTTTGAGGTTAATTGTAATGTCATTAGTGTGATGTTATAATCACATCTCTGAATTTTCTTCATAAATTTCTTTTTCTATTTTTATCCTGTTTTTATTTTTAATACACTACTTTCTTGAAAAAGTCTACTGTAGTCTCACGAAAATACAGCACCCGTTTTTAAAAGCCCTGTGAAAACCGGATTTTTGCATAAAGTGCAGTTTATAAAAGTGTGGTCATCTGTCCTCTCCTGCTTTGCAGTTCCTTTTCATTCTTTGATCATAACATCCCTGCATGATGAGTGACTTTAAATGATCGAATTCAAGTGGCAGCAGATATTGCACTGAGGTTAGAAAAAACAGGTCGTGTGCTAGTATTTCCATTATGACTGTTTAGCATAGTATTGCCCGGAATATGGCAAAACCACCAGAGATAATTCTTTTTAAGAAAATCATCTGTTTAGCCAAATCTGTGGTAGATTTGCGGCACAGACGACAGTAGAGGAGGAACTCAGTATAAACCACAGAAACTGTTCAGGAATGCTGCAAGGCTGTTGTAATCAGATTGCTTGTAGCTACTTGGGCTGTTGTTGGTTCCATCCGTTGTGATGAGAGCACAGGGCTAGCTACTAGGTTCTCTGGCGTTCCCAGCATTGTCTGTTCTGTTGACCTTTGAATGTATTTGTCTCAATTGTTCTTGGGCTGTGGGAGAAAGACTTTCGGATGAGAAAACAATGGTTCCCATCAGGGACACCGCTCCAAACCCACCCTTTGTTTTGGGCTCACTTTCACAGCAACAAAGTCCCAAGTTTAGTCATGCTGCCCTCCTGCCTCCTATGTGCTGATTCCCACTTCCGAAAACACATGTTGAATGTGCCTCCTGAAACGTTGTCATTTTTCTAATCTTGTTTCCTTTTTAAAACAAGCATTTTATTCCATGATTTGCACAGTTCTGCATCTATATCAATGACTTTTCACCCATTCCCCCTTTCCAACGCATTTCTTGGGCAAAAGTTTGTGTCCAGCTTGCCATTCAGGAAAGGCAAAGGCTTAGCTCAAATGTGCTACTTTGTGGTAGCTGGTTGGAGTCAAAGCCTGTTCTTGAGATCTCTGTTCCCATAACCAGAAAACAAATCCCACTGATACCTACCAGTCCTTATGATCTGATACAGAGAAAAGAAAACCTATACAGAATTTCTCAGAAACATTTACTCTATAGGGCATTTAGCAAATAAATTCCTGGTGCAGGCAAAATAGGATATTGTACCAAAATTACAACAGATAGGAGACAGAATTTTAAAAGTAAGAATTACGATATTCAGAATGTATTTATATGTGTACCTGCTCTCTCTCTCTTTCTGGGTATATTTTATAATCAAATATGATAAGGAAAAGTTTGCATTTTGCTTTTTCTCAGATGGTGAGATGTTTACATTTATTCTGTTGTTCAGTAAAAATGATCTAGTCCTTTTTCCCATTAGTGAGCTACGGCTAATATTAGTACTGTGTACAATCTGGGCCTACTCTCACCTTTCTCTAGAAATCCATCACCATGACTATTTTACAAAATAGTGAGTTTGACTAAATTGCCCAAATATTCCTTTTCACAAAAGGAAGCTGTGGTGTCCAGCCAGTGACTTGCCTAAGGTCACACAGTGAAAAAACTAAAGATGGATGAAGTTAGACACCTCTTAAACAGAGGGCAAGGGTTTCCTTTTATAGCCTATAAACATCTTCTCTCAAATCAAATGATTTCAGAGATTCTCCTGCCGCTGCCCTGTACACAAAAAACAAAAAACAAAATGTTCTTCCATAAATGGGAGAAATAGAACTGCTTTTAATGAAGTTCTGAGATGCAGCACAAGTCAGTTAAATTCCTTCCAGTTGATAAAAACTTTATGTAAGACCTCTGTAAGTGAAACTTGAAGAACTCCTTTGATTCCCCTTTCCATTATTGATCATTGTTCAACAAAGAAAATACATCTACATTTTATATAGATGTCTAAAGGGAAACAAATCTAGTTTTAATTCCGTGTTATGGTGTTGGTTTTAGGACCTTGGGCAAGTTGTCACTTGTTTTTCTCATATATAAAATGGGGAGAATAACTGTACCTCCTTGGCCCATGGTAAATATTTGATAAATATTATCTCCAGACCTAGAACCAATGTGGAGAAGTTCCAGAAAAGATGTATTGTTACAGTTTATGAAATAAAATCTACATAATTCACAAAGTTTAAATAGATAAAATACTTCACATGTACTTATTATAAATTCCTTTATTCATCTCTATAATAGTTTTAGAAAAACTTATTCTGAGAGACTATAGACCTTGTGGAAACTCAAACTCCATTTCTATTCTTATTCTTTTTTTATTCAGGTGATATCAGATATAATGAACACTAAGGGTAGTGTTCAAGGTTACCTTTAATGTATCCAGGGTCACCCATAATGTTTATTTTACCTCTTTGCACCAAGATTAAAAAGGAAGTGTGAGGCAGGAGTGGTGAGAGCATACTTTGAAGAGAACAAGGAGATAAATGGCCATCTGGGTTAGGCAAGACGGGGATGTGCTCAGAAATTATTTGTTAAGTTAAAGAGTGTTAAAGAGACAATGAAAGTTTATGTAATAAAATAAGGAGTCCTTTGCTGATTTATCTTCTTCTACCTCACAGATAGTTTTTGGAGCCAGTCTCTTTGTAGGTTGCTTATTTCCCTCACCAGTCTGTGGCCCTTAAAGCAAAAGTCTTGGCTGGGCATGGTGGCTTACGCCTGTAATCCCAGCACTTTGGGAGGCCAAGGCGGGTGGATCACGAGGTCAGGATTTCGAGATCAGCCTGGTCAATATGGTGAAAGCCTGTATTTACTAAAAACACAAAAATTAGCCAGGCGTGATGGTGCACGCCTGTAGTCCCAGCTACTCAGGAGGCTGAGGAAAAGAATCGCTTGAACCCGGGAGGCAGAGGTTGCAGTGAGCCAAGATCGCGCCACTGCACTCCAGCTTGGGCAACAGAGCGAGACAGTGTAAAAACAAACAAACAAACAAACAACGGTCTTAGGATGAGCTGCCTAATATTTCATCTTTGTCTGCAAAAAAAGAAAGTAGAATAAAATATCTTTGGGTATGGGCCCTGTTTTTGAATTTGGTGTGGAGTGTTTGAGAGAAGATACAACTAAGATCACCAGTCCTTGGTAAGACAGAGCTGCTTCTCTCATATGTGCTCCAAAGTCACAAACGATCATCCTGACTCTCCTTGGCCCACCTCACACCACTCTATCCCCATTGGTTTGGATATTGTCAAGTCCAGACGTGTCCCTCTAAGCAGCCAGGGCAGCAGAATCTCTACTTAACTAACATTAGTTCTTAACAGACTATGGGATATTGAACATAAAATCCAAATAGCTCTCCACTTATATTTAGGATACATTTAACGTTTTTCTCCTAGTGTCTATATTTTTATTATTATATAGTTAAGTAGATCTTATGCTAAAATTCACATAATGATGCTAAATATATTCTCTATAAAACTCACTTTGGAGTCCTCTGGATCCATAAATTTGTTAGCATTATCAATATAATCTCTGCTTTGACATACCTGAAAATTACGTTTCTTTAAGTTAGGTAAATATTTAAGTATGAGAAAAATCTGACCAATGTATTTAACAGACTTTGTGAACTTTTTTAAAAAGCTTGGTTTTGGAAAATACACACATACATTTTGCCAAGAACTTGCCCCCTAATGTTTAATCTTGTGGCTTTCAGGGGAAATCTAATTTGTATCCTTCGTTTATGCTCGACTCAACAGATTGTTGCACTCTTAGCCAAGTGCTGGATGGCCTTACAGCCCATGGGGCTTTTCAGGTTTCTTGATTCTCTATGGGCCCCCTTGCCTTGCTTCTCGGTCCCTGGTGGATAGTGAATGCCATACATTTTAAACTCAGGTTAACTATTTAAAAATTAAGTCACACTACAAACAATGAGCCATCTCAGTATTTGTGAAGACTGGAGAATTATTTCTATCCCTTCTTCCTATCCCCAATGGCCACTCAGTTTTTACTGTGACGTTTACTGAGGTATCTGAAGATGATGATTGAAGTGATAGACTCAGGATAGAACTGTACTTTTCTATATGTGGGTGACAGTGGTCTGGGAAATGTGTTAGGGCTGCGTTTTGAGAACCCTAGGATGCCATGGCATCCCCCTCAAGCCAAACAAACACCGAAACAACTCATTTGGGTTTGCGTTGTGTTGGATGACCACTGCAGCTTAATCAAGACTCCTTCTTGCCATTGCTTTGAATTTCCATCCACTTAGCTATTAGTGCATGCTCTATCACTGCCAGGCCTTTGTTCTTCCACAGACACTCCTTGACCCCTCTAGAACACAGACTTCAGTAGCAGCATTGTTGGTGATAAAGGGCAGAGGGGAAGGAAGGCTTGAAATGGGCCCAGCAGGAGCTGATGTTCTCTATCTCCTCTCAGATTATTTTCTCTCTTACCCTTGAGATAGCTCCCCATCATACTCCTTAGTATCGATACCACACCATATCCTAGATGAAAGACACCCCCATCGGTGGGGCATAGAAAGAACCTAGGGCACGATAGTCAACTAGAGCATTCCAGTGGCTCAGAAAAAAATTCTAAAGCCACTCTTCCTTTTCTTGTGAAGAGCTTTTGGGGTTTAACCATGGCAGGAGTTCCAGGTTGCTCTGCTTCTCTTGGCCAGGCACTTAACCTACAGGAGGTTCCACCTGAGGTCATGGGAGTCACTACTAGTGGCTTGGAGCTTGAGGAAGAATAGAGGAGCTCACAGTCCAAATCAGAGGAGATGGAGTTTCTGACTTTCAGAGTAAAGCATGAATACCTTTTCCTATGTACATATTGCTAAATCAAGTGGTTGGATATTGTAGTACTATTACTATCAATAATAGAGTATTTGTTCTATTATAGTATAACTGTAATTCTTTTTACATTAAAGTAGAACTAGGACAAACTATACCATTTGTCACATTATTTCCAAGGGTTCTAACTCCAAGAAAAGAGTTCCAATTTCCCAGCAATAAATATATAGTTGAACTTTATGAACCTATCACATTTTTGAATTGGAAGTTACTTTATCTTCAATCCTCTAGTTAAAAATATAGGACTTTGAAATACTATGCAGCCATAAAAAAGGATGAGTTAATATCCTTTGTAGGGACATCAGTGAAGCTAGAAACCATCATTCTGAGCAAACTGTCGCAAGGACAGAAAACCAAACACTGCATGTTCCCACTCACGGGTGGGAATTGAACAATGGGAACACTTGGATACCGGGTGGGGAACATCACACACTGGGGCCTGTTGTGGGGTGGGGAGAGGGGGGAAGGATAGCATTAGGAGATATACCTAATGTAAATGACAAGTTAATGGGTGCAGCACACCAACATGGCACATGTATACATATGTAACAAACCTGCACGTTGTGCACACGTACCCTAGAACTTAAAGTATAATAATAATAATAATAATGAAAAATATATATATATATATATATATGACTTCGAAAATGAAATTTGCCAGTATGGAAGCAGAGATACTTAAAGTCATTCTTACACCACAGAATTAGGGATTACTGTATCCAGTCTCACCATTTTATAGATGGGGAAACTGAGGCTCAGAATGGTTCTTCTGTGATCCCTTAGTATTTCCTTGCTTTGCATTTTCTTTTAGAAAATGTGAAAAAATCGAATTGTTCCATGAAAGAAGGCACCGCTCATTATTAATGGAATTTCTTTTTATTCAATTTTGCAGTGTCTGCAACAAGATTATGAAAACGATAATTTGATTTAGAAATCTTTCCAGCTTCAGCAAGGTTACTTTGTGGAGTTGGAGATAAATGACCAGAAGAAAACTTCACAAAATTAGTGTTTACACTTAATCTGGCAATGAGCTATAATTTGATTGGTAAAAAATTCATTTGGTGTACCTCTGGCCCTTTGCTGCTGGATAATGAAAATTTATATCTGCGTTTCAGACATCTGGGGAGGGCCTGACAGCTTTGGGGCTGAATGAAAGATGATGTCACGCTGACCCCTGTCAGCATTTCCTCATAGACTGGTTACCCAAAACCCAACAGCACTCACACTTTTTTTTCCCCCTGCCAGAGCAGACTCTCATTTTTATTTTGGAAGGTTAATGACACTGTAAATCTAATAGGCCATTTTAGTGCCATCATGTGGATATTAAAAAATCATGTGACCAGTCAGGGCGCCATATGTGGGGTTTGCTGTTGTCTAATGGCAGGAATAGGAGGCTGTAACAAGGTACTGAGGGCAGCCAGTGTTTGGAATTAATTTCAAAACCATAGCTACCTTTAAACTAATTCTGAATCTCTGCTAATGATTATTGCTTGCCATTTCAATTAAGTTTGCTTTAATTAGCTAGCTAATATCAGATTATGTTGGACCTCAGAAAATAATTTACCATTTATAAATTGATGAGTAACTCATATTCTGTGGCATAGCACTGACTCATAGAACTTTCTGTGATGATGGAATGTTCTCTGTCTGTGTTCTCCAGTAAGGTAGCCTCTAGCCACATGTGGCTATTGAGCACTTGAAACATAGCTAGTGATCTAAAGAAATGATAATTTTAAGTAATTAAAATTTACATAGTGACATGTGGCTAGTGGTTACCAGTTTGGGTAGCACAATGATGGAGCAACTATAATGTAAGACTAGAATATCAGAAAACAACAACAACAACAAAAAGCATTTCATTCAGGTATCTAGTCTGCCTTTCATTGGTGCCATAGTGGAAAGGCCAAACTACCTGGTGACAGAGCTGAAGTCTGATTTACCTTTGTATCATCATAATGCCTTTGGACAGGGTAAAAATATGTAGAAGAAAGTGATACATAAATGAGTGAATGAAATGGATACGTAGATAACGAATAAATGAATGCAAGCAATTTAAGTTTTTTTTTCTATTCTACCAGTTCTTGCTGCCCTTTTTCTGAAGGACACGGCAGACAAAAGTTGTGAGATTTGACAGCCAGATGAATTCTCAGTGATCACTTAGCCCAACCCGTTCAAAACCAGACCAGAGTGACTTCTAGGAGCTGCCACTGGCTTTTTTTTTTTTTTAAACATCTCTTTACATCTCCAAAAGCTATGCTCTTGAGTACTGCAAAAAGCCCATGGGCCCAAGAGGGCTAAAGGCAATTGGGCACACAATTCACACTCTTTCACGAAAGAAGGTGGGATGGTAGGAAACAATTCTTTTTGGATCCTAGGGTAATTGTGTAGCCAGATAAAAGTATGTAAAGGGAAATTGAAATAATTTCTGAGTTTACTCCAAAATGTTACTGAAGGATTTAAAAGTAACCCTTCATGACTATTATCTAATGTTACCCTCATAAAATTAGGACAAGGGTGATAGTTCTGGTGAAGAAGAAGATGATGATGATGACACTATTAGTTAACATTTGTTTACTGCATATTGTTTCAAAAATGATGCTAAATTTTATATAAGGATTACTTTAGTTAATCTTTGCAACACTGCAGGATAGTTCCAGTATTTGCCCATTTTACAGATGAGAAAAAGAAGAGAGTGTAAGTAGCTTGCTTAAGGTTATGCAACCAATATAAGGCAGAAGTGGATTTTAAATCCAAACAGCCTGATTCTAGAATTACATCTTCAAACATTATTGTATAGAGTGCCTTTCCCTAATCTTCTTCCTCGATTTTCTTCCTTCTTTCCTTCCTTCCTGTATTCATTGATTTAGCAAATGATTTTTGAGTCCCAGCTATGGACCAGATATTGTTCTAGCCTCAGGAAATACGCTAGTCAACATGACAGACAAAAGTTCCTGCCCTTATGGTCTTTTTCTTCAACTGGTGAGAAAAGACAATAAAAAAGTTAAGAAAAAAATGTAGCTTATGGACTGGGCATGGTGGCTTACGCCTGTAATCCCAGCATTTTGGAAGACCGAGGGGGGTGAATCACCTGAGGTCAGGAGTTTGCGACCAGCCTGGCCAACATGGAGAAACCCCATCTCTACTAAAAATACAAAAATTAGCTGGGCATGGTGGCAGGCACCTGTAATCCCAGCTGCTTGGGAGGCTGAGGCAGGAGAATCGCTAGAACCTGGGAGGCAGAGGTTGCAGTGAGCCGAGATCACCCAGCTTGTGCGATAGAGGGAGACTCCATCTCAAATAATAATAATAATAATAATAATAATAATAATAATAAAATTAAATGCAAGAAAGAGAAAATAAAGAAAGGAAGAGGAATATGAAGTGTTAGCAGGTGGGAGGAACAGGTAGAAATTTTAGGTAAGGGAGGTCTCACTGAAAAGGCAATAAAGAAGCAAGTAAGTTTTCTTTTCTTTTTGCTTTTTTTTGAGACAGAATTTCATTCTGGCTGGAGTGAACAGCTTACTGCAGGCAGCCTCTACCTCCCAGGTGATCCTCTCACCTCAGCCTTCCCAGGTAGCTGAGAGTACCAGTATGCACGACCGTGCCTGGATATTTGTTTTGTATTTTTTTGGAGAGACAGGATTTCGTCATATTACCCAGACTGATCTTGAACTACTGAACTCAAGTGATCCACCTGTCTCAGCTTTCTAAAGTGTTGGGGTTATAGGCATGAGCCACAGTGCCCAGTCTTATTTTCACAGTGCCCAGTCTTATTTTCTATAGGCATGAGCCACAGTGCCCAGTCTTATTTTCTCACTATATATATATATAGTTAGAAAATATATATTTATTTACTTATATTTATATTTGTTAAATATATATAATTGGAATATATTTATATTAGAATTACATATATTAGAATAATATATATGTTAGGTCCTTTAAAAAAACTTAATGAGATCGTTCCCAGGTTAGGAGGTAAACTTATAGTTAGCTGTATTCTTGACAAAACATTAGGATGCTTTATAGATACACATACACACACTATTTGTGTATATAGCATCGTAATGTATACAATATATATACACTATATATATATACACACACCTATATATATATATAATTTAAATTTATAAGGACAGTGGATTTGGGCATGCAAGTGTGACAGAGAACTTTGTCTTTCTCCCACTCCTTCTATACCACACACCCACCCCTACATATGTAGCTACATGTGTGTGTGCTCATATATATATAGTGGTGTATAGAGCATCCTGATTTTTTGCCAAGAAAAAGTTAGCTATAAGTTTACCTCCTAACCTAGGAATAATCTCATTTTTGTTTGTTTGTTTGTTTGTTTGTTTGTTTTTGAGACAGAGTCTTGCTCTGTTCCCCAGGCTGGAGTGCAGTGGCGCGGCCTCGGCTCACTGCAAGCTCCGCCTCCCCAGTTCACGCCATTCTCCTGCCTCAGCCTCCCGAGTAGCTGGGACTACAGGCACCCGCCACCACGCCCGGCTAATTTTTTTGTATTTTTAGTGGAGATAGGGTTTCACCGTGTTAACCAGGATAGTCTCGATCTCCTGACCTCGTGATCCACTCGCCTCGTCCTCTCAAAGTGCTGGGATTACAGGCGTGAGCCACAACGCCCGGCCTATTAAGTTTTTTTTTAAAGGACCTAATATAGATTGATATTGAAGTTGAGCCAGAGCTATTAAAAGCTAAGTACCTCTGTCTGTGAAATTATTTTCAACTAATTCCTTTGATTCTGTGATACTGCGGTGTTTGCTGTTATAGCGAGATGAGGATAATGCACTGAATTTTATAGTTGTTGCAAAAAGTCCACAGCAGCAACACTGGGGCCCCACAGACACATATCTAAGAGCATGGCATGGTTCAGGAGACAGCATATACACACACACGCAGCTATATACGTAGGGGTGGGTGTGTGGTGTAGAAGGAGGGGGAGAAGGAGAAAGTTCTCTGTCACACTTGCATGCCCAAATCCACGGTTACCACAAATTTAAATTGAATATGGTGCAACATTGTCGGTCACAATAAAACTGTAAGAGTAAGTAAAGAGAGAACTTTTTAATTCCCTGAATGATTTTGGGCAATAAGTAGTAGGCTTTTTGATGCCTAATACAGAATGATTAAGAAATAGAAGTTAACAGCGATATGGACCGCATTCTGTAGTATGTGAACACAAAGAGGATACTTTCCTAATTGGATATAGTATTCAAAATTCCACAAGTTCTGAAGTCAGTGTGTGAGACCACAGGTTACAGGCTTTGTCTGAGAGACACTCTGCCTCCCCCTGCCTCACCCTGGATGCATAGCACTCCTTGATTTCTAAAATAACTCATTCCAGTCAAAAGGGAAGTGTCCTTTTGTGATCCCTGGCATCACTTCCTGTTTTTCCTTGTAAACTTCCCACCCAAGCTGTGGCATTATTGGGATCATTGCCCGAAGTAACTTTCCATTACATTGACAAGTCAAATGCATACATCTGATTTGAGTGTCATCCTTCCTCCAGATTTAAAAAATTCTACTGCAAATTCAACACCCCAGCTCTTGTGATCCCTGTTGAAAGTTTTATCTTCTTAGAGATCATTCTGAAAAATGAAATTTTTTCATGTCACACAATTTTAATTAATGGATCATTTTGTTTTCTGTAACTTTTCAGAATTGGTAGATATGTTAAACCTAATTTACTTTAAAAGCACACAGTAAGATGTCTCTTCCCATTAAAATAAAAATATATTTCTCTTCCGGATTATCAACCTATAAGCTATATTACTAAAATTTTAGCTTTGCATGATTTATAGTAGTCAAATGATTACTGCCCTAAGCATTAACTTCACTATAGAGCTATTAAAAATATTTAATTAGAGTCACTGAGAATTTAGGATGTATAATAAAATTGTTGTCAAGGCCATGTTGTAAATTGTGATTATGTTTGTAGATGAGTGAGACAAACTACCCTATGCTGAAATTTTTATAAAATTTGAAATTATGGGGATTATATATGTACATAATATATATTTTATTTTGTAAAATAAAATATGTAAAATAAATATATATATATATAGTTTTTTGAGATGGAGTTTCGCTCTGTTGCCCAGGTTGGAGTGCAGTGGTGTGATATTCGCTCACTGTAACCTCCACATCCTGGGTTCAAGTGATTCTCCCGCCTCAGCCTCCCAAGTATCTGGGATTACAGGTACGTGCCACTGTGCCCAGCTAGTGTTTGTATTTTTAGTAGAGACGGGGTTTCGCCATGTTAGCCAGGCTGGTCTCAAACTCCTGACCTCAGTGATCTGCCCACCTCGGCCTCCCAAAATTCTGGGATTACAGGTGTTAGCCACCATGCCCGGTCTATTTATTTATTTTTAAGCATTTCATGTACATAGTAGTGAGGTTATATTAATTGTGCATAATTTATGAAAATGCTAAAGATTTTGCTTTTTAAAAATCTTTCTGAGCCGGGCACGGTGGCTCAAGCCTGTAATCCCAGCACTTTGGGAGGCTGAGACGGGCGGATCACAAGGTCAGGAGATCGAGACCATCCTGGCTAACACGGTGAAACCCCGTCTCTACTAAAAAATACAAAAAACTAGCCGGGCGAGGTGGCGGGCGCCTGTGGTCCCAGCTACTCCGGAGGCTGAGGCAGGAGAATGGCGTAAACCCGGGAGGCGGAGCTTGCAGTGAGCTGAGATCCGGCCACTGTACTCCAGCCTGGGCGACAGAGCCAGACTCAGTCTCAAAAAAAAAAAAAAAAAAAAAAAAAAAAAAAATCTTTCTGAACTTGAGCAGTGTTATCTTTAAGTACAATGTTCTAGTTTATTACAAACCCAAAATGTAATCCTATATCAGAATCTTTCCTTTTTGTTATATATTTTGTTGTCTCCACAAAAATGTTTTATTAAAAAAAAAGACTCCAATAAAATAAATCTAAATCTAGCTACAGTTTATGTATGCAGGCAAGAGGCGGGAAATCTCTGTGAATGTCAAACAGAAGTGAATACAAACCCATGTAGTCATGTTTACTCAGGTGCCAAAATCCAGATCATTCTGTTATAAGTTCATCTTCTAAATATATGGCTCTGGCTATCTTCATTGTGGATCATCCACCCTCCTGTTACCTACCTGTGCAAGGAAGTCAAAATCAACCCATAGAGATGGGGTATCTGTCAGTCGTTCTCTATGGTATCATACCTGTTTATTTGTGCGGTTAGTAGAGACTAAACTACCTCAGTAGATTTTTATGACTTAAATTATGGGGCAATATATTTATTCTGTTTTAAGTAGTCCATGTAAATGGTGGCCATGGAGATAGCTTAATGTGCATTTTTTTTTTTTTTTTTACAGATAAACACTGTCAACTTTTTATTGATCTACCTACAGTATTTTTGCTATGCATATCTGTATATCTCTTTTGCAGAATTAAAATTACATTTTCATAGTTTTATAAACTATTTTTCTTAATAATATATCGTGAAATTTCACAAGGCTTTTCCCCAATATTGTAAAGTGTGTTTATGAATATTATTTTAATGTATTAGATGGAAACATAATTAGTAATATTTAATGTTTTTTAACCTATGATGTATATATATATATTTTTTTTTTAGTACAGAAGGTTTGCTTAAATTAGCAGTACATTTATTTCTTCTCATTTCAGAAATAGCAAAAATGTATGCAGGAAATGGGGGAAGCCAGAAGGCCTTGCAGCCTGGCAGCCAGTGGTCAGATGTCATTTCAGAGATTTGGGAGGGTTTCAACTACTGCTTTTCAGATACACCTATGCCTAAACACCACTAGAAATGACACAACTTATTTCTATCCCATAGGCTTGAAATAAGTAAGAGAGAGTTGCTATGAATTTGGTTAAAAGAGTAAACCTAGTGAGAAAAAAGTAGTGTAGATGGTGGTCATTTTGATATCAAATGATGGCAACCAAATAAGGTTATTTTCACCATCTTACCATCAGAAAAGAAAGATTCGGGACTTGGAAATCAATGAAAGCAGCCAGAAAACTTTCCTATTGTGCAACAAACAAGATGTGGAAACACTCATGAGTTGACTCTACTCAGAGGTCCAGAAAAATTAAGGTTGACACTAAAATAACTTTGGCTTACATACGACTCATGGCAAATGCTAAATGATGAAAAAATATGTCTTTTAGGTCTAAAATTTTCTGGGTTGTGAGAAAATACGAAGCATAAATCATATCAAACTATTCCTGGCATTAGGCCTTCAGGATGCATTTGTTTGAAATCAAGGGCTAAATTGCCTGGAAGAGCAAAAACTGCTAGATGCCAGCTGAGGCGGAATGCCAGCCTTGGAACTGACACATCATTTCTGGAGAGATCCATATGCACGACCCTAGTTTGCCTTCAAAGTGGTTCCTTTGAATTGATTTTGTAAATTAACAATATTAGGCCTTCTGTAGGATAGAAAGTGCATTAGTCACACTGCTCTTACTTTACCCAGCAAGGAAATCTATTGTTCTTTTGTAATAAAATTTCTGGAAGGGGTGAGGGTGATTTTGCCACATCAGGTAAAAGGAATCACAGTTTTCAGGCAGGTTTAATGAGGAATTTTAATAATGAGAGTAAAAAGTCAATGAGCATAACTTCACTAAACAACTATTAAAGGAAAGCTGAGTTGGCTTCTGTTTTCACAAGTCTATGTAACCATCGTTGAATGGGTTCCAAGCATCAATTGTTCCCAGTGAGTAAGGACATAGGATATGGCAAAAACTCACAGCAATTTATTACCAGAATGTTTTAAAATAAATGGAGGATTTCAGAAAAGGAGGAGTTCCACAGATTCATGTTTAAATTCACCACAAGTGATTAATGTTAGTGTTCCATTTTTTGTCCAAGGTCGGTTTTACACACCATGTAAAATTGCTTCTTTTGAAGAAAGTCTGCTTTTCTGGAAAAAAAAAAAAAAAGGAAAGAGGAGGGGGAAAAAAGACAATAGGTCTCCTGGAAAATACTTCATAAGGCTTTTTTTTTCACATTAGTTTTTTGTTCTTTACTTTTGGAGGAGTTTAATCTGAGGAATATTGTGCGAGGAATAGAGTGGAATATAAAATAAAGTTAAACAAACATGGCTACTTTCAATAAATGATACTGATTTTCTAACAACTGCCTATTTTCAAAGCCCTATAAGAAAAGCCTGAGCTTTTAGGCTTTTAGTTTTCTAAATCTTCATGTGCTCTGATTTTTGCAGAGGGTATTCACATTTTGAATATATATATATTTATATTTATAATGTAGATTTTGTATATATATAATAGATATTAGCTATTTAGATATATATAGTCCTGTAGATTATATATATAAAATAGATATTAGGCATTTATATTAATACATAATGCTATAGAACATTTTTAACTGAAAACTTAAAGATTTATGTTAATGGTAGAAAATTTTGCTATAATATAAAATAATAATCAGTTTGTTGGCATCTTTAATTAACAAAAATATGTTTATTAAAAATCTAGGTAGAAATGATTATTTTCAGAATCATCTACTGCAACATTTTAAAAAAATGATTGTCAATTACTTTCTTTTCAGGATTTATTAGTATTGGAGTACTCAGTGACTTAAAGTCTAAAGAGAGAGCTAGAAACAAACAAACCAAAACTCTTTTTGCCTTACTGAATTCTAACCAAGAGCTTCTGAAAGCTATAACTGAAAAATGATTTAAGAATTTGTTTTTAATCAAAATGGAGCTTCCTAGAATTAGTTTTTTTTTTTTTAAACACTCCTGGGCTCCATTCTTCCTGTTTGTAAATATCAGTGTGTCCCTTCAAATATGTCTTTTCTATTGTTTATATTAAAGACCTGATCATATAATTAAATTGAATTTGGCAAGTGTATATCGGCCATCCACTATGTTTAGTTTGGTTCTCTTAGTTTAGTTTAGTTCTCTTTTCTACTGCTAATTCTACAAGCTGAGTGAGGCCTGCTAATTTCCACTGATACTTATACACGTTAGTTTAAAAAAAATGTTGGCTTTTACAAAGCCACAAAGGGGAACAAATATAGCTGTATTGCCTGTCTTAAACCAAAATACTTTAGCAATTGAAAGATGGGGGCAGTGTAGACACTCAGGAAAGCTTTGGGATCTTTAGATGAATGGTATCATACAGATGTGTATTATTGCTAATTCTTTGTTCTCAATCACTTGTTTTCAAGGACACTAAAATCCATGTAGCCCCTAAAAAAGATAAATAAGGGCAAGTCACTTTTCTTCCTCCAGTCACAGACTAAAGAAATTATTTCAGATAATATATAGCCCTTCAGCCATGGGAGCAGGAAGTGTTTACTGCTCAAGTCAGGGTCCCAGTTGGTAAAATAAACGGAAACTTCTGGTTTAGTTTTAGGGCCTTCTTTCAAATAAAAACTTCATTTTCTCTGGGCAAATACATTGATTTAATTTTGTATTATTGGTAAAATATTCATAAAGTCAGGTCAGTCTTTAAAGAGTACCAAAACATAACTTTACCCATTTTTTTTCGGTTTAAGGGCCAGCTAGGTTTGTTTAAAAAGAAAAACTTAAAGCCACCAAAAAGCCTATGGCATTTCTTTCTCTTATGTTCTTTAAAAGTGGTTCAGGCTCATCTGTTTGGAGTTATTTAGGTGTGTCCCTCTTTGAAAATGGGCCCCCATAACCCTTTTCCAATAGGATAAAAGTTGAGAACATGGAGTCAAAATGGAGCAAAAAGTTGAATATTTCACAGGGTATAAATCTTTTTTTTTTAATCAAAGGAAAAGAAAAGTTGCAAAAAAGCCAAAACAAGATGAAATTATCTAATTTCTCATATATTCCTTTCTTTTTTCCTTGCTTTCTCATTTTTTAATGTAATCTTCCAGAACACTTTTCAGTTTGAAGCCAAACCTAACTCTACTTTTTACATGTATATTTTTCACTTTTATAAAGACTCATTAATTCAGCAGATATTTTTCAAGCACTTACAACATGCCAAAAGGATGCAAGTCAAATATAAAGAAGAGAGATAACTATTTTTGCCCTCATGGAGCTTCCTTTACTCGATGAAAACTGATATTCTATCAGTAAATAAATAGGTAAATTTCAAATAGTGAAAAGTACTAAAAAAAAGAATGAAAGAAAGAAGCAAAGTAACAAAGTGGGGGTAATGTGACAGTAATTGAGTGACATTTTGAGAGACATGAAACAGTAAATGCCTGGGGATGATAGTTACAATGAGGGGACTGTTTAAAGGGGAGGTGAGAGAAGGTTCCCTGAAAAAGTGCTATTTGAGTGTGGTCTGAATGATAGGAGGAGCTGGTGTGAAAACCAGGCAGGAGAGCATTCCAGGAAGAGGCCACAGCAGGTGTGAGGACCTCAAGGCAAGCAGGAGCTTGGCATATTTGGGTAACATAAGGAAGTCCAGGAGCATAGTAAGAACAATTAGATTACTAGGCTAGGTGAGGACTAGAACTGGTGGTGGAGAGGTGACAAAGTGGAGATAGCCAGTGTACTTTTGTTGCCTGAGTTGCTGCCTGTGTTGCCTGATATGTCTTCACATTGTTTTAAAAGACAGTGCAAATAGTCATTTGTTAAATTTCCTCCCCTCACACGCAGTTTAGCTTTTCTTTCTTTCTTTTTTTTTTTCCTTCTCCCTTTTATTTGTTGACATTACAGCTGATTAAAGCCTCTGTCCTGCAGTCATGGGAGTATGGTAGAGCTATTCAAGTCATGGTATAAAGCGTCTGGGTTTTATTCTACATGTAGTAGAAAGCCATCAGAGCATTTTAATAGGGAATGGCATGATCTGATTTATGTTGTCTGATGATCACTCTGGCTGTTGTGAGAGAAGCAGTTGTGGGGTATTCGTGGAGATGCTGCTGCATTAAGTGATCATTTTGAGGAGTGTAGTGGAAGAAGCGAGAGAATAAAATGTGGATAGTTCCTAGATACATTCTAATCAATCTTACCATTGAGATCATGTCCAAGGCCCCAAGGTATATTTCTGAAGTCCCATAAGAGTAGAAAGAATCCCCTGAAAGCTTTCTGATGGATTGAATGCAGATAGAGAAAATGAAAAAATCAAGACTAACACTCAGATGTTTGGCATGGGAAAACAGATGGCAGGTGGAGCCATTTTTGGGGATAGAGGCAACTGAGAAAAGAGTGTATTGGTGAGGAGTGTGTAGGGAGGAGGGTACTTCAAGGGTTCTGTACTGAGGAAACTAAATTTGAGATAGCTATTAAACAGATTTAGATGTCAAGTAGGCAACTGGATACAAAGGTCTGGAACTCAAAAGTGAGGTCAAGACTGAGGATATAAATTTGGGAGCCATGAACACAAATGATCTTTAAAGTCCTGGAACTGGATGAAACGTCTCAATAAGACAGTGCAGAGAGAAGGCAAAATGGCCTAAAGTGAAACCCTCAGAAACTACAACCCTGAGAGAAAGAACTAGTAAAGGAGATGGAGTAGAAACTCTCTGTGAAGTAGGAAGCAAATTAGAAAGTTTGTGCCATGCAAATCTGTGAAAGAGCATATTTAAAGAAAGAAGTAGTGGTCAATGGCACATAATATCACTGAAGAAGATAGAATCAGAGACCACTGATGGTCAATTTGACAAGACCACAGAAGAATGAGGAGACCACTAACTTCTGTGTCATGGAGTGAGCACTACAGCAGAAGACAAGCAGATATACCATCCAAATAATTGAAATGGTGGATATGTAGCAGGGTGTTTTTGTTTGTGTGTTGACTTTTTCTTTTTGTTTTTTGCTAATCAATCTCATCATTGAGATCATGTCCAAGGCCTCAAGGTATATTTCTCAAGCCCCATGAGTAGAAAAGTCTCAAAAGAGAGAGAGATCTCACACATTGCTGGTAGGAATGTAAAATGGTACAGCCATGTTGGGAAATAGTTTAGAAGTTTCTTACTGTGTACTCCAGCAAGTCACTCTTAAATAGTTATCCAAGGGCAATGAAAAAAATAGTTCTACAAAAAGACTTGTACACACATGTTTGACATACCATTAATCATATCATAAAATCAGGAAACTGAAACTGCACAAATATCCATTAATAGTTGAATGAATAAATCCCTTTGATATTTTCATATACTAGAATAAACAAGACTGAACTACTGATATATGCTACTCAATGGGCAAATCTCTTAGACTTTGTGCTGAGGGAAAGAAACTGTACACAAAGAATTCAGGCTCTCTAATTTTATTTATATGAAATTCTAGGACAGGGAAACTAATCTATACTGATTAATAGAGGAAAACTAATCTATAATAATCAATAATTATTTAGGGTTGGGGTGGAAAAGGGGAAACTGACGGAAAGGGGGCATGAAGGAGCTCTCTGGGGAGGTGGAACTGCTATCTCAATTAGGTTTGTGGTTACATGGCTGTATACATTTGTCAAATGTTATCAGCCTACTTAATGTGAATGAATTATATCTCAATAAAATTGATAGGGAGAAAGAGAGAGGGAAAGAGAGAAAGAATGAGATCACTATTTCCTCTGATTAGCTTCTTTTGCCCTAAGTCATTTTTTATCACATTTGTAAGATCTTGATTATGTTGAGAGCCCTTCACTTACCATTTCATGTCTGTCAGAATGTCACTCAATTACTAATGTCTATTGCATATTAGATAGCTCTTTCTCACAGAGTAGCTAACAGTAATGCCACCCTGTCTTCAGAAATGTGTTTCTTGATACAGCTATTTTTATTTTTTGTTTTTGTTTGTTTTTATTTTTCTTTAAATATGGGATACAAGTGCAGAATGTGTAAGTTTGTTACATAGGTATACATGTGCCATGGTGGTTGGCTGCACCTATCAACCTGTCATCTAGGTTTTAAGCCCCACATACATTAGCTTATTTGTCCTAATGCTCTCCCTCCCCTCACCCCCACTCCCGACTGGCCCCAGTATGTGTTATTCCCCTCCCTGTGTCCCACTTATGAGTGAGAACATGTGGTGTTTAGCTTTCTGTTCCTGTGTGTTAGTTTGTTGAGGATGATGGCTTCCAGCTTCATCCATGTCCCTGCAAAGGACATGATCTCATTCCTTTTTATGGCTGCATAGCATTCCATGGTGTATATGAACCATATTTTCTTTATTGTGTCTATCATTGATGAGCATTTGGATTGGTTCCATGACTTTGCTATTGTAAATAGTGCTGCAATAAACATACGTGTGCATATCTCTTTATAGCAGAATGATTTATATTCCTTTGAGTATATAACCAGTAATGGGATTGCTGGGTCAAATGCTATTTCTGGTTCTAGATACTTGAGGAATCGCCACACTGTCTTCCATGATGATTACACTAATTTACACTCCCACCAACAGTGTAAAAGCAGTCCTATTGCCCCCACAACCTTGCCAGCATTTATTGTTTCTCAACTTTGTAATAATCACCATTCTGATTGGTGGGAGACAGTATCTCATTGTGGTTTTGATTTGCATTTCTCTAATGATCAGTGATGTCGAGCTTTTCTTCATGTTTGTTGGCCACATAAATGTCTTATTTTGAGTTATCTGTTCATATCCTTTGTCCACTGTTTGATGGGGTTGTTTTTTTTTTCTCGCAAATTTGTTTAAGTTCCTTGTAGATTCTGGATATTAGACCTTTGTTAGATGGGTAGATTGCAAAATTTTTCTCCCATTCTGTAGGTTGCCTGTTCATGCTGATGACCATTTCTTTTGCTGTGCAGAAGCTCTTTAGTTTAATTAGATTCCATTTGTCAATTTTGGTGTTTTTTTTTTTTTTTTTTTTTTGCAATTGTTTTTGGTGTTTTCATCATGAAGTCTTTGCCCATGCCTATGTCCTGAATGGTATTGCCTAGGTTTTCTTCTAGGGTTTTTATGGTTTGGGGTTTTACATTTAAGTCTTTAATCCATCTTGAGTTAATTTTTGTGTAATTCAAAATAAGGTGAAAGGAATGGGTCCAGTTTCAGTTTTCTGCATATGGCTAGCCAGATTTTCCAGCACCATTTATTAAATAGGGAATCCTTTCTCCATTGCTGGTTTTTGTCAGGTTTGCTGAAGATAAGATGGTTATAGATATGTAGTGTAATTTCTGAGGTCTCTGTTCTGTTCCATTATTCTATATGTCTGTTTTGGTACCAGTACCATGCTGTTCCGGTTATTGTAGCCTTGTAGTATAGATTGAAGTCAGGTAATGTGACACCTCCAGCTTTGTTCTTTTTGCTTACGATTGTCTTGGCTATACAGGCTCTTTTTTGGTTCCATATGAAATTTAAAGTAGTTTTTTCTAATTCTGTGAAGTATGCCAATGTAGTTTGATGGGAATAGCATGGAATTTATAAATTACTTTGGGCAGTATGGCCATTTTCACGATATTGATTCTTCCTGTCCATGAGGATGGAATGTTTTTCTATTTGTCTGTGTCCTATCTTATTTCCTGACCAGTGGTTTGTAGTTCTCCTTGAAGAGGTCCTTCACATCCCTTGTTAGCGGACACAGCTATTTTGATCCTTACTTTAATATATAAGATAATTTAAATAAAATATGCCTAAATATGTCCTAAGTGCTGCAGTCACTAGTTTGGGATATCTATAGTAATGTGTATACACGCACACATACACACAGAGCTATAGATATATATTTATATATATATATCTGACTAGAAGACTAAGACTATGTTATAATAGAAAGGTCAAGAGCTTTGGAATAGATTTAGACATGAATCTCAGACTTACTGCCAGCTGTGTGAGAGTAGGCAAATTCCTTCCTCTCACTGAGTTTTAATTTTCTTATCTGTAAAGAGGTAAAGTAATAATTACTTTTCTATCTTCTTATAGGGTTTAAAGATAACATAAGTTAAGTTTTCAGAACAGTGCCTGACTTGTTATAAAGGCTCAAGTGTGAAAGTTGAAATTCTGTATGTTATTTCTGTTTTCATTCACATTGTCAGCATGGTCAGCAGCTGGTGGGGGAACAAGAGCTGCTTCTAAATTTCTAAGGGACTGCCAATATTGGTTAAAATCATCTCTAAATTCTAAACTATCCTTTTGAACAAAAAGGTGACATTTGATGGAGCCTAACAGAAGACATGAGGCATTACCTAAAATTTTTGTATCATTTGTGATTTTTGAGCCTTTGAAACAGAATATCAGGAAAAACCACCAATACCTGCACTACGAAGCATTCTTCTTTTCTTAGAAATCTATTGCTCTTCATCTCCATAAGTAAAACACACTCTTTCTCACATTTATACACATATGTACTTATATGTAGTTTTTTCAGGGTTCAATAAAATTAGGTCTTTAAACCTGTAGCACCAGGATTCTGAAAGCAAGTAAAAGACCTTGCTACCCAGTAAAATTTTAGATGATCTTTTCTTTTATCTATATTGTTAAACATAGTTTCCTATATCAGTGATTGCTGCTCTTCTGATTTTACCAGATATTAATTATAGCTTATACTCTGCTTACCCTCAACTCTTACTGTAAATGTGACTTCCGCCCAATGTGTATTCAGATGGGATATTCTGAGATAGTCGCTTCTTCCTGAGGATATGGAATTCCTTTCCAGGAAACCTTGGGAACTATTCTTAACCTGGAACGCCTATCCATCTTGTGTCATCCTTCAGAGATACTGCACCTTCCCTGCTGCTTCTCCAGACATTTATATGCACACTGTTTATTTCTCAGCTATTTTAGGAACACCTTTCTTCCTCAATGATGAAAGCACATTACCATGAAGTGATTAGCTATGAATAATCTTATAATGCCTTTGTTTAGGAAAGAGGTCACCATGCCTGAAGATGTTTTTGTTCTTTATGCTATATCATCGTTTTGTTTACTAGAAGTAGTTTCAAACTGCTTTTAAAGTCATTTTTTATTAAACATGATTTTTGTACTTAAAATCTGTTTAATGTTTTCATTCAAATATAATAAAATCATAAATTATCTCTGAGCCAGTGTTTGTTAACTCTGGATATTCACTAGAATCATCTTGGGATTTGTTTTTTATGTATCATGCCTGGGCTACACACTTAGAAATTTTTATTTAATAAATCTGGGGTGGGACCTGGGTTTAATTTTTTTTTTTTTTTTTTTTTTGAGAGGGAGTCTCATTCTTGTCACCCATGCTGGAGTGCAGTGGTGCAATCTCGGCTCACTGCAACCTCCGCCTCCTGGGTTCAAGCAATTCTCCTGCTTCAGCCTCCTGAGTAGCTGGGATTATAGGCACCTGCCACCATGCCCGGCTACTTTTTGTACTTTTTAGTAGAGACAGGGTTTCACCATATTAGCCAGGCTGGTCTGGAACTCCTGACTTCAGGCAATCCGCCCGCCTCAGCCTCCCAAAGTGCTGGGATTACAGGCATGAGCCACCATGCCTGGCCATAATTTTAAACACTCTGCAGGTGAGTTTTAAGTGGAGCCAAAGTTTGAGAGCTAGTATTTTGATGCAAAATTTTTTTGCAAGCGTTAAAACACTACACCTTTTGGGATGATCAAGAGTTCCATTATATCTCAGAAGAGTCACTGAAGTCATAATTGCCAGTGACTGTGATTTTTAGATCTTTCAACTTATTTTTCGCTAGGATCATTTTTCCTGCAAAAGGGAATTAGCCAAGGACAGTATAATGTGCTGATAGTGCAATGAGGAAAATGTGTAAGATTTGACCTTACTTTCATCCCAGTCCTGCCACAGACAGGCTTGGATTCCTGGACAAAATATTCTCTGGATGAGATTCACAAACATGACAACATCAGGAGCCAGGATGGTGACATGAAAGTGTGAAACAGGAAGAGTGGACATTGGCAAGCAGGGGACTCACTCCTGTTCTAAAGGGGCCTGCTGCTACTCAGCCCCAGCCAGTTGTTTCTATGGGAAGATGTAAGTTAAGTGTTACCAAGTCTTTCCGTTTTTAAAGAGAAGTAGAAATTTCCTTTTTGGGGTGAAAATTTTCAATTATTATTACTGGCATCTAATCCCAACTTTTTGTTCATGTGATTATTATTTATATTGTGGGGATTAATTTGGCCCCCAGGACACCAGTTTGCAATATCTGAATTAAATGATTTCTAAAATTCATTCAATTCTAACACTCTAAAATTCTAAGAGATCTAATTTGGCCAAAATATGAAAATACTCCCTTAAGATGAGAAACTTCTATTTGAATGTGTGCTTATGTCAATCTTCCTCTTTATGAACCCTCCCATTTTTAAATTACCCCTGATACCCTTGGTCCTGGCAGCTTACTCTTTCTATTCTGACCCATCCTAGAGCTGACATCTCAAGAATTTAAATAACTCTGGCTAGCACACTGCATTTACAATATATAGGGGATCCTGGTGTTATGTCAAAGGAAAACCTTGTCTTAACTTTTCAGAAGGGAATGGAATGTACAGTACGGTGTGGCCTATAAATCATTTTCAAATTAGTATTCTGTACATCTGGAGAAGAGTACATTTCTACTCATGCATAAATTGCCTATGAACACATTTCAAAAACCTATGCTTAATCTTAGCAATGAACATTTCAAAAAGTAAATTAATATCTTCAAGGGGAAGAAATACAGTATATTAAACAGGAACCCACTAGAAACTCTATAGTTAAGAGTCTGTCAGCGTTTCCATTATAAACCTTGTTTTTGAGGGGTTTATAACTCACTTATAAAAATTCATTGTAGGCTGAGACTTGGCATGTAAGGTCTTAGCCTAGCAGCTTGATGTGATATTAGGTCTGAAAGACCTCAGATTCTTGTCAACGAGATACTATTTTAAGCCTCCAAGATGAGGTCTAAACAAAGACAGGGAGTGATTTAAACCCATAGCATCCAGGGACTGCAGAGGAAAACTGAAATAACTGCTCTAAGATCAGCAAGTTGAGCCTTGGTTTTGCAGAGTCCCACGCTGTTGTCTACCCTGAACTGTACATCTTGTACTGCAGAGGATGCGGTCAGCTTTATTTTCCTATTTGGGTCACACTCAATGTAACTTTAATTCCTCATTTGGTAGCTTAATATATTGTCTGTTGAGATTACAGATTTAGATGAGAGTTTATAAATAAGGCTAATTAACATTGAACTTGTAACTCTTTTTTTTCTTTCCATTTGATAAAAGATATTCCTAGGAAGTAGGAATAGAGTATAAAAATGTCTTAGGCCATTGTAAATTTCTTGTGTAAATAGCTCTGTGATATGTTGCATGTTTAAATTAGCACAATATGTATTCATTTTAAATATTGATCTTTAAGGAAGTCCTACAATAAATCTGAATACTCTTTTGCATCACTGTTTACATTAGGTCTACTATAGATTAAGAGAGACAGTTGCCTTGTAAATTTGCCTGCAGAGTAAGCAGGGGCATATAAATAATTCTGTTTCCAATTATACAAAACAATGATGATAAACTATTGGGAGCTGTGGGACAATTGTGCAGAACTTGGCTGAATCACAGACTCAGACCAGGCTTGTGAGTAACTGATGTGCAGCTGGAAATTGGGGCTATTGTCTAAATCAGGAAACAAATGAAAAAGGGACATAGAACAAATTCTATAAATGTAGCTCCATCAAGATGCAGTTCCTTTCCAGCTGTAAAGTTTCTAAAGAGTTACCCAAACTATTTAAAAACATAAAGACAGAATTGTTTGGCTTGGTCATGGCAGCAATTTGTCTGTAACAATGTTAAGTATGTTGTGGTAACCTTCATGGGGAAAACCCTATGGATGGACTTGGTTGTGGTTTAGGGTTTCCACCTTCTCCCAGTAGTGGTTCCCTGGGCTGTGGCATGAACTAGTCTTTGAACAATTTGATAGCTCAACCAAATTTCAGCTAGGAATGTTAAAACATAATAATTGAAGATTAAGAATAAATTTACACCTAAGCCATATAATTCCAAAGCCAAGATCAACCCATTCTTCTTAACATTAACATTCCCATCATCTATTCAGAAGTGCAAATATTCACATGGAAACGAGGTTGGTTGAAATGTTTAGCTTATATTGGGAAACATATCTGCTAAGCAGCTGAGAAATGTATTCATTTCAGTCTTTCCATTTGACAAGGCTCATTCTCCCAAGTAAAATACTAAGAATGCAATGACAGCAACTGAAGCCGTTCCATTTCCTCTCCTGACTTTAATCTCTCCCTAAGAAAAATATTTCTTGAAATGCTATAATGTGTGTGCATTGACAGTCTTACTTAGATATTTAAATAGGCTTGACCTATTTATTCTCTATGTCCAGCAAATTTCTTTTAATGGTTATTTAAAGGGGTGTTTATTATTTTCGTGATTAATGATTATTTTAATCATACAGTGCGTTTTAGTTTATAAAGTGTGTTCATGTGCATTATTATATCGTTACCTCATTGATATTATAAGAACTTCAGCAAATTAATTGGATCAATATTTTTATTTTTATCCCAATTTTTTAAATGATGAAAGGAAGTTCAGAGAGGTTAAGTGATATGTCCATGTTTACTCATCTAGTAAGTGTAGTAAGTGTCAAACTGAGACTCCACTCCAGCTATTTGAACGTTAAATACCACGTTCTTTCCACTGTGGTATTAAAACGACGTTTTTAAAGGGGCTGCATTTAGCCTAGGGAGTCCCACAGAAGATGTGTGTAGATCAATTGGCAAAATGCACATCAAGGATTCTTGCTATTAATCTCCATGTTGCTTTCTGTCGAGGTGAAGTGGGCAGTGTAAACCACGGACAGTTCTAAATTCTAGTTTTAATCAATGGCTCCAACAAAGTTCATAGGGTCACCTTGACCATGCTTATCCTCAATATACCATGAAAATGCCTACTAAAATAGTCCAAAGGTGATAAATGAGAGGAAGTTGGTGAGAAATGGCAGGATGATGGCTATGTTGATTCCAGGGCTTTTTTTGGTTTACTATTTTAGAACTTTATTTGATCATTCTTTGCAGTCCCTTGTATATTATGTTTCAAGAATATACACCTAATAAATCCATCTGCTTGCTTGGTGGAGCTAATTTTGATTCTCAGAAAGTTGGACTTAATTGTTAACTCTATTTTTTTTTTTTTTTTTTTTTCGCTAATGGCAAGGTATTTTACCAGATGCTTTTAGTACTGAAATAACTTTTGGGAGCAAGAGTTGGGTGGAATTTCTTGAGAAGTGTGGAAACTGAAGCAGCCAGTTGTATACTTCCTGGATATTGATGTACTCTTACACTGTGTCTGGTTAGGTGGAACTGTACCATAAAAATAATAACTATATAAAAAATGTAAAGGCCTCTCTGTACATTATCTCAGGGATACAGAGTGTTATGTCACTACATTGGATTAAAACTTTAGATGGTGGAATCTTAACGTAAAAAGCTTCAAACCTTAACAAATAATATAGAATTTAGTCTATTTTGTTTCAAGGCTTTGATTTTGTACAGAATTTCTGGCCAACTCTAGGAAGGAAAACGTTCTGCAGTAAAGTAAAATACTAATGACTCCAGAATACTCTGTGACACCTAATTTGGTGATTGCCACCCAAAATTATAGTCACCAGTTTAAATCAATTACTTGGCACAGTTATAATTACGTTAATAACACTGGTTTGCTTTTCTAAATCCAAATGTTATATGATGAGGAAATACTCTGACTCTTAAATGGTTTTAATTAAAAAACCAACCATTTTTTAAAAAGGTGGTAAGAAGTATATTTTTTGTCTTCACTTTTTGTTTTTTTGAGCACATGGTTTTCAAGAAAAAGGAAAGTAATGATTATAGTAAATTAGAGGAGTCAGGCAGCAGGGTAATTAACAGGTAATTATCAATAAACAATTTAACCACAAAAGCTTGGATCCCACCTACCACTTGTCAACAATAAAACTTAGTAACTCCACATGCCATTGGAAACAGAGTCTACAGGGAGCCCCTGAAAGGACTGCTAATATAAATAAACAATTCTTTCTTGGGAGAATACACAAAGGCCAGGCTGTGAGTGACCACATAGAAGAAGGAAAGAAAAATCCAGTAGGCAGGAAAAATATTAGGAAGCCAAACATTTGGTTTCAGATTTAGGAGAAAAATATGAATGTGCTTGATACTGAAGCCAGAAAAATTATCTATGAAATGTCCTTCTCATCCCATACATAAATTTTATGTTTATTTAAACATGATTGGAAATGTATGATCATTTAGCCAAGTTGGCATTATGACTCAGGAAAAAGTGGACTTTATCCAGGGTTAAATATAGTCAACATGATTTATACATTGAATGATTGGTGAAAAATCCACCAAAAATGTATTTACTATGGAAATGTACAACTAGGCTTTGAACCCATCTCTAAACTTTATAGAGACCTTGATTGGAATCCTGTTCCTTTTTAAAATGGGTCAGGTATCTATTACTCTAGCTTGAGTGTATGGGAAGTGGTTTCTAATTAGCTAGTGAAAAGGAGCCATTTAATTCAGACAAAAAACCTGACTCTACATAGCATGAATAATAGTATAACCATAATTTTAAATTTCATTTTGGCTCTGTTAATGTGGTATTGGGACACAATTTCAAAACAGCTAAATAAAAGATTGAATTTCATTCTAGAATAGATTATCTCTTTCTGAATGTTATTTTTTCTACACACACACACACACACACACACACACACATCCGTTCTAAAATTGTAGTTGAATATGTCACAATCAAATGCACTTATTGAATATTGTCAACAATTCGTGATGTGCTAGGCATAATGCAAAGTGCATTAAGTAAGAGTGTTCTCTGTCATTTAAGGTGCAAGAAATAAAATTGTCATAGGACACACTTGAAAGATGTATATGCAACTGAATAAACATTGACCAGATGTACGTATTCAATAAAGACCTCACTATCTACCGGTCAAGGGTAAATGTATATTGCAGAGTGATGAGAGTGAGATAGCTTGTGGGAGTTACAAGGTTAGATAAGGGAGTCTTAAGAAGTAGTCACCATCTGACCACTGATTAGTCAGGGAAGTCTTTGGGGATGAAGAGTTATCACATATACGATGTGAATGATGGTCAGCAACAAGTCTGGCACATCAGGAGTAGGGAGGTCTGGCCTGTAGAGGGAGGACAGAATAATGCTAGGATGAAGCCATGGTCTCCAGGCCTGGGCAGAGAAGCTCAGTCCCGGGCAGATAGTGTAAGCTGTCTGGGGAAGACCTTATTCTAAAGCAAGAGTTTTGATCTTTAGTATAATGTTTAGAGTCCTCTAAGATCTAATTGCCAAAGTATCTGACTTGACTTTCCTCTGCATTTTGCCTAGACTCCAAACTAAGATCATTTTCATTTTCTGTTGCTTGGCATGATGTCTGCCTAAATTTTTTCCTTCAGATTGCCCACATCCACTTGCATTCATTAGAACTCTGCTAAATGACAAGTTTCCCATGGTTTTCTTAATTCCCTTTTGAATTTTTTTTAGACAAACCTAGATCTTGTTAAAAACCCTCCCACTGTGTCTTCTGTTATTAAAAAGTAATTAAATAAAAAGTGAGTTTGGATACATCTATCATATAATTTGAAATTACACACGAATGTAGAGAGGAAAGTTACTTTGAAAGATCAATTCTCAAATTTTGATTTAAGAACTGTGCTATTAGCTGAAAGAATATGAACCAAGTCCATTCTTTTGACCTCTGCAAAGTCTAACATAGTCAATTATTGCAGCAGAGCAGGGAACCAAAGAATAGCTTTGAATTGGTTAGACCCAAACTGATTTAAGTTTGCATGTGGTTAAATAAGACATTAGTTAAAAATAATTAATGCTGTCTTTGACCTTTGAAATGAGGAAGGACATTCATTGTCCTCCCTCAGCTCCCACTCCATTCATGTGAATCTACTTAACTCTTTGCATTGCCTAAAACAGAACACAACATTTTACTATATCTAGATTTTAAATATCTTTAAAAACATAAGCGGAGTTGTATGCTTCTTAAATGGATGATTTTCCACCAACTTTCGCTCAGATATTTAGATATACAGATATACTCAGATATTTAAAGTATACATTTTCCATGGCTCACAGCTAACCTTTGAAAACATGTAAATATACAGTGTGTGTTTCATGGAATGACAGAGTAATGCTAGGATGAAACTATGGTCTCAACTAATCTAATCCTTTTGGTACAATTTGGCAAGATCTTCTTGGGATTGTTTTGAGAGTTTTATTGATCATTCTCCTTTCTGGTATCAATAAGACCGAGAAATGGGTGTAGTTATGCTGTTGTGCATGTGTAACTCACAGTTTTTTAGGGAGGTGTCCCTAAATTGCACTATAATGCTTTGAAACCAGAAAGAAAAAAGGTGTGGTGTCTCACACCTGTACTCCCAGCACTTTGGGAGGCTTAAGCAGGAGGATCACTTGAGGCCAGGAGTTTGAGGTTGCAGTGAGCCATGATTGCATCATGGCACTCCAGCCCGGGCGACAGGGTGATAACTTGTTTCCAGAAAACAAAAGAAAGAAAACAGAAGAAAAGAAGTTAACATGTTTCCTCTTCCATTTTTCTCCATCATGTTTCCTTTTCTGCCAATCTTCAGTTCACTGTGAACAAACAGGGCCTCTATCATCAGGAAATCTACTCAGCTCTGCTGGGGTGGAGACGGAAGAGAAAGAGCAGAATTAACCTCAAAGCAGGTTCTAAATACACAATCTCCTACTTATTGTGGGATAAGTCTTTATTTTGCTCTTAATTGCTTCCAAAATTAATTTCTACTTCAGATATATTCTTTGGGGTTTAATAAGTATGCTCCACATGTTCCGAAATATCAGTTTTAAGTTGACAAATAAATGGCCAGTAGAGGTGACATTGGGAACACGTGAGTGGCTGTCAATAAATATTCAGTAAACAAATGAATAAATTAACTCCATGTGGACCGTTATATAGACCACACTTATTCCATCTTCTTTATCTAAAAAACTCTTATTCTGTCTCTTGGGTCTCTATTTAATTGTTTTTACACAGGAAGGATTTTCCTGACTGCTCTTCCCAAATTAAATTATGTCCCAATTATTTCTTAGCGTAGCACACTAAACTGCTGCTTGATCTTTTACCATATTTTATTGGGATTCACTGTTTAATGTCTACCTCCTCCACTGCGCCGGCCTGTTACGTGTGGTGCTCTGTCCCCACTGCCTAGTACAATAATTGGCAAACAGATATTTGAACTAAACATTTTACGGGGAAGAGTGGCCAGGAAGTAAATTTCAAGTTGAATCAGCGAAAAAGAAATGAACAGTGGGTAAGGTATGCGAAGGAAAAAGAATCTGTGGCAAGAGAAGAAATTAAATAAAGGAAGAGATGTTTGGAATGGAATGAGGGGAAGGTAAGTAATGAATTTGCTGTCAGAACTTCATGCCTAAACCATGGAAGAAGTAATAGGCACCAAAGTAAGGGAAGGAAGTAGTTAAACAAAAAGAGAGCACAGAATAATTTACAGTAATAATAACCAGAAATTAAAAATAGAAATGTACTTTAACAAGGAAGATTTCCTCCACCTGTTTTTATTTCTGACTTTTTCTTTTCCCTAGGGAAGGGGAAAGCAATGCGAAGTGTAAGTTTGATATAAGGATTTGATTTAAGACATGAATTTTTCTTCAAAAATAAAACCTTATTTCATAGTAAGTAAATATAAGACATTGAACCATTTTAATAAAGAGGGTGTCTATTGTTATGAATTGGTCACTAACTTGACACCATCTTTTATTGTCATAAGAATCACAAGTAGTTTACATATCTTAAACATCAAGTTTTGGTTTTCAGCATTCACATATTTTTAAAACTCTAACATTAGCAAATAAAATATATGTTTTAGAAGTTTCATGAAAACGTGTTCTTTGTATCATTTTGCGCAAAAGAAACATGATTTGGTATTTGTTTTTAGCAAGTCTGCCAACCACACAGAGATGTTCTTTACCACAGACTTTACCTCTGCCTCCAATTAGAAAAATGTAGCCCATAAGAAATATCATGAAAAGATCAATGATAAATCAAACGCCTGTCAGAATATTAAGTTGCTACCTCTTTCTGAGGGGGAGAAGGCAAAGTCTGCTATAGCAGAGCGAAACCAGTAATTTTATGAACAGATCAGTCATTTTCAGGAATCTTTAACCCTTATTCTTTATTGAGTTCATCACTTCGCAAACCTCAAGTTTGCACACGTAAAATGAGGGTGCGCATCCTCATGATTTTGAGTCCGTTTCCTCTTCTGTAGGTCATTCACAGGAGCACTATTTAATATAAAGAGAGAATTCTATGATGTAAATTTAGGTTTCTTGTGACTCTAAAATGGATCTTCTGGCTTTAAAAGCATAGCATTTGAAATAGTCTCTAACATTATCATATGAATTGCCATGTAAACACATAACACATAAATATGGCTAAGATAAGAAGCTGCTAGAAATCAGTCATGAAGCCTATGAGTCTATGGATGAGCAGACACCAACCAAAGTAGACTGGGATGTACTGGAGACTTTCTTCATTTATCGTAGCTCACACACACTGCACTTTTTTATTTTATTTTGTTTTAAAATTTTTATTTATTTATTTATTTTTAACTTTTAGGTTCAGGAGTACATACGCAGGTTTGTTATACAGATAAATTTTGTGTCATGGGGGTTTGGTGTACAGATTATTTCGTCACCCAGGTAACAAGCACAGTACCCAATAGGTAGTTTTTCAAACATCATCCTCCTCCACTCTCCACCCTAAAGTACGTCCTGGTATAGTTTGCTTCTTTGTGTCCATGAGTTCTTAATGTTTAGCTCCCACTTGTAAGTGAAAACACGCAGTATTTGGTTTTTTATTCCTGCATTAGTTCTCTTAGGATAATGGCCTCTAGCTCTATCCATGTGGCTGCAGAAGACATTATCTCATTCTTTTTTTCATGGCTGAATAGTATTCCATGGTGTAGCTGTACCATAATTTCTTTATCTAGTCCCCTGTTGATGAGCATTTAGGTTGATTCCATGATTTTGCTAATGTGAATAGTGCTGCAATTAAAATACAAGTGCATGGGTCTTTATGGTAGAACAATTTATATTCCTTTGGGTATATACCCAATAATGGGGTTGCTGGGTCAAATGGTAGTTCTGTTTCAAGTTCTTTGAGAAATTGCCACACTGCTTTCCACAATGGCTGAACTAATTTGGATTCACACCAACAGTGTATAAGCATTCTTTTTTCTCTGCAACCTTGCCAGCATCTTTTATGTTTTGACTTTTAGTAATAGCCATTTAGAACTTTATTTTTATTTAAAGTTTGAATACTACTCATTTTTTTTGTTTTGCTCTTATTACCACTGAATTAGGATGCTTGTTTTTTTTTTTTTTTTTTTTTTTTTTTTTTTTTTTTTTTTGAGACGGAGTCTCACTCTGTCGCCCGGGCTGGAGTACAGTGTCCGGATCTCAGCTCACTGCAAGCTCCGCCTCCCGGGTTTACGTCATTCTCCTGCCTCAGCCTCCCGAGTAGCTGGGACTATAGGCGCCCGCCACCTCGCCCGGCTAGTTTTTTGTATTTTTTTTTTAGTAGAGACGGGGTTTCACTGTGTTAGCCAGGATGGTCTCGATCTCCTGGCCTCGTGATCCGCCCGTCTCAGCCTCCCAAAGTGCTGGGATTACAGGCTTGAGCCACCGCGCCCGGCCAGGATGCTTGTTAATAAGCTTCTCAGTAGGTAATTTCGAAGTGAGACAAGTAGTTAATATGTGCACTAAGCAAAGATGAAAATAAAACACATGCCTCATGTTAAAGCTTTATGAAAATTGTGAAGTATTTTACAATGTGAAACATGTATGTATGTGCGTGTGTTTATGAATTCAACACAAACCATTTTGTGCCTCTAGCAACTTTAGTTTTCAAACTAAGTCTTTACTGTTGTTGTTGTTTTAAAATTTTTATTTCCTCTTAGAAAATGATTATCTCAGGACATATGATAGCTGAGAATTGGGGAGGAAATATAGACTGTTTGAGCATCAGGTGAGATACAGATATAAAATGCTATCTCATACAGGTCAGCCATATTTAAAATTATGTTTCCTTTAGAAAAGAATGCACACACCGATAAGCTATCTCATGTAATCAATGGGCATGGCTTCCTGTGAACTCTATTCATGTTGGATCCCTATGGTTTATAATGATAGGAGAGAAAAAACATGAAAAGCTCTCTCCTATTTGATAACTATAGAATCCTGGCTAAGTCCAAAGTTTAGCCAGAGAACATATTGGTTTCAGCAGACTATGGTAAAGTTAATTAAGGATGATTAATGGAGCATTTCCTTCCAATGATATCTGTGACAGAACAAAGCTGTCTGAGGCTTGTCAAGCAGAATTTGAGTTGAATGAGTATTTATGTGATCAAATCTGAAGGCTGCCTCTTGACAGAGCGAGGATTCATCAATCAATTGCTCTGGCTCACAGTGGTGGGAAATTGGTCTATCCCAGTAGGTTCTGTTCCCATCCCCCATTTCTTTCATTCAATCATCCCTCGGGCTACAATGCATCTTAGGCTTTTACCTCTGACCACCTTAAGGGGTATCAGAGAAAAGTAAAGGCAAGAGTGAAAACATCTATTATGGTAGTTCTTGTCTTACCTGAATTCATACAATTAATTTCTCTTAAGCAGAGGGTTATAAAGTGACACAGGCCTAAGCAAGGAATTAATTGGCATTAATAAAAGTTATCTCACAACCTAACAAGAAATGATTGTGAGCCTAGTCACAAATTATCACCTTTTTCCTTTATAAAATTGCATGCTGTATTCCCTTACAAAATTGTATGCTGTTTCTTAAGCTACTAGAGAGTCAGTTAATTCTAAAAATTGTCCAAAGAACACAGTTTATGCTGCAGGTTTTTGCTTTAGTTACATTCTACAAACTGCCGTCTTCAGACTTGCATTCTCAATATGATGGCCACTGGCCCTGCAAGGAAAGACCCTGTTGGGCATCAGTTCTGGTTAGACCAAGCATTGATCTACCTGGACAGCAGGCTCATTTAACCTGGGGTATTCAGGGTCTTTTTTAATTACAGTGGAACATTGACAATGCAGAAGTATGATCAGGGATTAGCTAAAATAGGTATATTTGTTTTACAAGGTTCTTGCAAGTGATTTCATTTGCATTATTTGATGATCACAAAAAGTTCATGCAAATAGAGCAGGTATGGCCATCCTTATTATGTAGATGTGGAAACAAAGGTTGAAAGATGTTCTATAACTTGCTAGAATGATACAGCTATATATGGCTGAGATAGGACACAGATCCATAGTCCCATCTCTACCATAGCCGTTCATCTCTCTTGTAGACTATTGTCTTTCTGGGTTGTGGCTGACTGCTTATTGGCCCTTCCAAATGATAGCACAATATTTGCACCCAGAATATAAGTGTAATTATGTATGTTTTTATGGTCAAAGTCACTTAAGCAGCTTCAGTCCGATATTACTTTGGCAGATGCTATATTTAATTCTGAGGTTGAAAGACTGATCACAACTTGCAGTGGCAAATTCTGGCACAGTCTGGCACTAGGACTCCTGGTGATTTCAGCGGTAACACCCAACTGCATTTAGTTTCTTGATAGTGTCAGCATGGGAAATACACAAACAAATATGGCTTTCCAGATGTGTAAGCCGAACAATTCCTGAGATATGTTGTTCAGGAGGAAAAAATATAGGCATGTTTTTGCCTATATTTAGGATTATTATTGTTGCTGTTATTTATTAAGACATTTACAAACAAGCATTTCTGAAGATTTTTTATATAGCAGAGAAGGTACCTTGTTGATCCTTTATCAGAAAATTGCACTGTTCCCCAACTCATGCTTATTCATCTTGAAAGGTACAGTAGCTGATTTTATAAGCTATATTCTCACTGTCTTTGAAAAGCATATATGAGTAATTATACAATAAAATTTGCATTAAATTTTACTTAAAGATTTTATAATCATTTGCCATTACAGTATTAATATTTGGAGGAAAAGTTTGTTATCTTTGTTAATTATTTTCAGAGTGCTACATGAGACATAAAAAGGAAAGTTATTTAATAAAAGAATTGCCAATGGATTAGGTTAATTTCAATTAATATTCATTTCTATTTATTTAGGCTTAAACACGTAACACTTAACTATAACCCTTAAACTAACACTAACCATAGTTTTATACAGCTATAACTTAAACTGTAACAATGAGTTTTGATTTCTAAAATCAAAACTTTTGAAAAGGGGGATTAACATTCCAAAAATTCAAAATGAGCTTCAGCTGTTTAGCCATGTTATCCTTGATAATTAAATATTTTTATTTAATATTTTTTTCTTTAAATGTTTTTTCATGAAAATATTGAAAGGCCTTATTCTCATCTACTTTTCCTTTTCAGATATTTTTATGTAATACCATTGAAGACCCCTGTACAGTTCTAAAACTTCTTTAGACTAATAATTCCTTATTCTGTATTTGGGGTAGGAAAATTTATTTAGTTTAGCTTTAGAGAAAAAATCCAAAGATCAGAAAGGAATGACTGAAAGACAGCAATATAGAGAATTGAAATATTCAGTTTTTCGTTTATCAACTCGGCCCATTTGACAATGTCTTCTGGTATTAGCTCACTCAGAATTTCAGAGATGTTCAACAAATACAGAGTTGAGAACTATTTTTTTCCTTGTTATGCACACTATATTTCTATGGGTACTCTTGGATGTTAGAAGCTTTGTGGGTAATTATATCATAGTCTGCTATAGAATTTGAAAGTCTGTCAACTACGATTAAGTCAAGTCTTTGTCCATTCAGTATTTAGGCAATTGATTTCTTAAATCTAAGTGCAGGATTTTCATGTCTATTAAATTTTAAAAATTAATTCGGACACATAGCTCTGACCCAGTAAGATAATTTAATATCTAGCTTCTATTATTTTACAGACTCTCCGCTTGTACCCCATGTCTGCTCCCTACCTTAGGCATATGTCATTTCACTATTACCCCTGCCCCCATGTCCAAGTCACTGATAAAATGTCTGAATGGAATAAGATAGTTTCTAGGTTGCGATTGAACCATTAATTACCCCTGTTTGCGTATTCCTGAGCCCAAATATCCAACTAACTCCAATGATAAAAATAAACAAACAAGATATCACTTCTATGTTTTGTATGAATGCATGACATCGTCTTCCAAGTTACAGTAACTATGTAGATAACAGTAATTCAGGGTAGGTCGCACTACAATTGCAAAACAGTCACACTGTCTGTAAAAGTATGAAAGTACTTCCAATTGGAACAACGGTCTGGTCGTTCAGTGAACATCATCAATTTTGGTGAGTTGGACATGTTTAATTAAACTCTCTTGATTAATCTTATGTGATTGAAGGGAATACGGCAAATGCTGTTTTGGCAGTTGGCAATTTAAAAACAAAAAGAAGTGTCCATGTGTAATGTCCATAGTCTTTGATAATACTTTCTACTAGGCTAATCGTAGGATAATAGAACATAGCACATTGGCCATAATTTTGTCCACGTGGTAGGTAAAATACATTAAAATTCGATAAAAAATTTGAGGTTTTAGGAAATGCTAAGAAAACTTGCTCAGAGAGGAAAACTTACATAGATATTTCATTGAAGCTATTAGTAGTTATGTCTGAATAATGTCACATTCGATATATTGTGCATCACTGCCTTGAATTGCTAAACATGGTTTATTTACAAGGTTATACCTAAAAGATATGGGCTCTGTTATTCTAATTCAGTACTTTTAGAAAAAATCTTGAACAGAAATAAATAAGAAAGCAAATAAACAAAAGTTAGAGCCTGAGTTCTCAGTGAAGAAGTTGAGACTTCATTCCAGACCTATAATAAACTTTTGACTGTGATCCTGAAACCTACGCACAGTATTTTTCATGTTTAGGTTCCTGAACAGTCCAGTAAATCAAGCTTTTCTATTCTAAGACCAGGCAGAATCAGCAGAGACACAAACTGGCTAATGCCATTGAAATGGTACTTATAGGCTTACTCCATCCACCCTATTCTTTGTACAGTATCTCTGATACACATGCTTCTTTTTTTCTATTTTTTCTTCACAATCTAACACATATCTGCAGTGTACAAAATTCCACCAAATCAGATTTTGATGTTTTTACCTATGTTTCTCCTCTGTTTACTATACGGCAAAGACATTTGTCCCCTCCCTCCCTCCCTTCCTTCCTTCTTTCCTTCCTTCCTTCCTTCCTTCCTTCCTTCCTTCCTTCCTTCCTTCCTTCCTTCCTTCCTTCCTTCCTTCCTTCCTTCCTTCCTTCCCTCCTTCTTTCCTTCTGTCTTTGTTTTCTTTCTTTCTTCTTTCTCTCTCTCTCCTTCCTTTCCTCCTTCTTTCCTTCCCTCTTTCCTTTCTTCTTTCTTTCTTCCACTTCTTCCTCCCTACCTTCACTCTCTCCTTATGTTCTCCTCCCTCTACCAAAAACAACAGAACAAAATCCACTCCAACATGTTTTGTCCCTCTTACCTTCAACCTTTATTACCCTCCTCCATCTTATCTGATCTATTCCCCCTTTTCCTTTAGGTCTCAAATTAGGCCTGCCTTCATCTGAGAAGTTTTATATATATCCTCTTGGTCGTCTTCCTTCACCCCCATCCCTGGTCCAGGCAGGTGCTCTTCTTTACTACTGTAGTCCCGAACGTGCTTGTTTATACTTCTGCACCCACCAGCAGATGATAAGTGCCATGAAGCTTCTGCCTATGGCTACTTTCTTTATGGATGCACAGCCTGGCATGCAGTAGGAGCTCAATAAATAACAGGGAAGGAAAGACAGGAGGGGGACAAGTGGAGAGAGGGGCAATGCTTTCTTTTTTTAATAGAAAAGTGTCTTAAGAGCTCTCTCAAGTTCATTTTCAGATAAAGCACAGCTACCTACCAGGAATCTGCAGTAGAGATGGTAAGGAGTCAGCAAACCAGATGGGAATTGGTCCTGCTCCTGGTATCTGAAACAGTGCACCAAATGCCAGCCTTCCTATGGTAAAATTGCCTAATCTGTACATATTGAAAGTTTAAGAGTAGATGTGGTCACCTAGTAAGGGTGGATACATGTTGATATACAACATAATAGGCCCAAACTGCCTAAGTAGTCATTTGTACTGATTTTGTCCCCTTACCCCTTTTTTCTGGCCATCTTTGAACTGTGGACTGAAGACCTGGGCTGCTTTTATGCACTGCACAATCTATTCCAAATTTCTCTGAGTTAGAATCTTTACCTTTCTTTGTAAGTTGGATGATACACCATGATTAAGATATTAATAATTAGCAACTGTTTAGGAGACAAAAATGTCTGTTCAAATTTTGGATTTATCATGTATAAATGTGTGACTTTGGACAAGCTACGTCTCTGAACTTTACTTTCCTCCTCTGTGCGATCTGGATACCAGCTGGCCTGTGTTGAGGTTTTTGAGATGATCAGATTCGTGTAAATGTATTTTGCAACTCTAAGCAGTATGAGGTCACAAACTGATACACATTGATAACAGGTTCATGGACATTAAGTTGTCCATCAGGAGTGGCATTGAGTTTCCCTTATCATGTGAAATAGATCATAAAATAGGAGCCTTTGCTTAATTCTGGAATTATGAAATGGAATTTGGAATGAGGGGTAGCTCTATAGAGATACTCATCAGTGCCATCTCTGGTTTTGAGTACCTCTGGAAAAGACTCCCTACTTTATTTTTTGCTACTTTAAAAAGTCAACCAGATTTTTAAAATACCTTGAGTCCTGAAAGTTTAGATTTAGATTATATTTATATTATGGTTGAGTACCTTTCTTTCCTTGCCTAGATATGTGAATACTATTTTCGTGTTGCGAGTAAGCTTAAAAATTGACTGTCTAAATATTTAACCAGAGTTATTTTAAAAGAATTTCATTATTTATCTCTTTTATGATTTATATTATCACATTCTGCGTCTGTAGTTATGTTTTATCATAAGCAGCCCATCTGCTACAACAGCCAAATTGGAACATTCACATAAGATGAGTTCAGATATCATAAACATGACAAGAGATGGATTACATTTAGTCTTTCTCCATGTTTAACCAATTTAATTTGTTTCCTATGCAGAAGAGGCTTTAAATTTACTTAATATATGTTAGCACTTAGGAACATGGTTAGAAACAAGGCGAAGGTCTTAACCTATTCGTAAATAAATGAGAAGATTCCTGTCGGAGTGAAAGAGAGAGAGAGAATTTATGTCAAACAATCAGGAATTTAATACATAGTGGTCTTTTAGGATGTCCAGTTTGTGTACATACTCTTAAGGCATGATTACGAATAACTTCACTTCCTATAAACAATGTGACTGGAGAAATTACTCACAGATACAACAAAAAGGGGAAGAAAGGTAAGACGTTTTAACCAAAGCCAATAAGTGAATTACTTTCCCTGAAAAGGTTAAAAATGGCAGATTTATTTTTTGCTGCCATAATATTTGTCTTTGTTGGGCCAGCTATCTGAGGTATTCTCCAGAAGATGCAGGGCTCATTGAAACATCACCATATGACCCGAGGTTCAAAGCTACAGCAGAGCCCCGAAGGATTTTTTCCCCCCTGTAGTTTGGGGACTCAAGGAGCCTTAACTGAAGGTGAAGTCTGTTGGCTGAATGAAGGTATTGATACTGCTGTAGGGAAAGCTTTCAGTGATTATACTGGATTTCCCTCTGCCCCTAGTAAAGGTCAAGTAGAGGACTTTTTAGTGCAAGCAAAAGAGTCATTCATTTTTCACTCTTTAGGTAAAGGACTTATGTCATATTATTAGTGAAAATGTGATTAACTGTTAAAGCAACATAGGTCTTAATGATCTATAAAGCCATTTCTCTCAAAGTTATGGATTCATTGCTCTGAAGTACTAAATATATGTTGTTCTAGGATCATGCGAGTCATGAATACTAAAAGTAAAAATAAACATATTTCTTTGATGATGATTTATTACCAAACAATTTGGGGCTAATACATTCACATTATAAGATGCAAATATAAATGTGACATAACTGAGTAGGCCTTTAAGATGAAGTGTCATTACTTTTGGAAATATGGGCAGTGCTGCAACTTCATCACAGCCTTTGTAACATAATGTTTTGAGAGACGGTGACTGATGTTTCAACTTGTGGCAGCTTAGTTTCTAAATTCTGTACTTAGCAAGAGAATGGTTTCATTCAGCTTCATTGACGACCTAAAAACCCATATGTGGGGATATTATATGCCATTGTGAATTAGTATGCGGAGTTGGTAAAATGAGATTGGGTGACTCTTTTCTGTAAGACACTGAGTTCACAATGAGCACAATGGCAGAGGCATGGCAGCGGCAGACCCAGCAAAAAATACGATCACACTCTGATGTCCATAAAGGTAGGCACCAATAGCTCCTCTGTAGTCTAATCGGAAATACTCCTGGAGTACTGTGTCTTGGTCATACATCATAGTTATTTTTCCATATTAAGACAAAGACCTGTAATTACCCCCCCAGATTACTCAGATAAATAAAAAGCTACACAAAAGGTCAAATTGACCTTGTTTTCTTCTTTGAGTCTCTATTTTTTTCTTCTGGTCCTCTCCATCTTCTCATTCGAAGACCACAATTTGCTATTTATCTCTGTGTTTCTCTCAATCTTTCTTCTGTTTATTTCCTCTTCTCCCTTACCTTTTTCTTCTTTTATTTTAATCTCCCATGTTCCCCCATTTCATCCTGTTTTCTTGCTTTTTGAATCAGGGTAGGAGATATGCTGACATTAAGTATGTTAATAGTTAGATTCTTGGCGCTGTCAAGAACTTGCTCAAAGGAAAAAAGGTTGTCAGGTATTGAGAAAGAATTGCATGCCTTAAAACAGTGATTGTGTGATTTTCTTTCCATTTTTTTTATTGGGATCACTCATTTTATTACGATAATCTAAATAGATCCCTTCATTTCTCAGCAATTTTTTAATTGGTACAATAAATAAGATAGTTATAATGGTATTTGTTCAAAGCTATAAAAAATAAGTTAGTAACTAGAAAAGAAGACAGAGGGAAGCAAATGATAGAGCAAAGTACAAATTATATGAGCACTACAGACTGCTATACGAGTTAGACAGCCCCAGTGTGCGTCTAATTTATGTAGCTGATAACCCAAGCTAACAGAGACCCTGGCACTATTATGGAGGTAATATTTTCTCAAGGATGTACAGTCTTAAACAACTTCTTCCTGTATTAGGTTCATACATGCTTTTCTTTAACATAAAGCAGGTATGTCTGCTCTCTTGTTCCATTTCATTTTCTTGGAAAAATAAATTTATTGTAGGCCAGCCGAATGGAAATTCTGCTTACTGTTTATGACAGAAGTTGCTCTCCCCCTCTCCTGTATTACCCAGGGAATTAGTTTAATATAGAGTCTTATTCCACGCCCATTTCTTTATTTTTCCCCTCTCCATCCTACTTCTCAGGGTTCTGTTTCAGAAACTATATTGCCACAGAGCAGCTGGTAGCATTTAGCAACCACCTGCACAAGTAGTTCTGTTTCCAATGGAAGAAAATTTAGCTTACATAAGGCAAAAAACTGTAACGTGTTGGCTTTTCCATTTTTATTTGTATTTGTGTATATTTTCTTACTCATTGATGAATGTTCTGCTAAGTGAAACTTAACTCCTTGGTAAAGAATGAGAAACAGTATGGTGTAGCAGTCATTTGTTTCAATAACGTTTGGTTAAATTGAAACTCTGTCAGTAAGGTGAGAGGTTGATCATAGCCAGGAAGAGACTCTTAAAATCTGTAACTTCTTTGAAGGGTGAGAAAGGCACCCTCTTGAATTGGAAACTTCTACCATGATTTTCCAGGTAATAGTCCCCATTGAAGACTGAAAAGCATCATGATGTGTGCCGGATTCCAAAGAACAGCACTGTGCAGTCAGACTTCTAAGACCTAACAGTAAATAAATTACTTTTCTACTGCTTCGGAACAAGTTTAAACCTCCAAGTTTTTGTTAAATGGTTCACCTAACTACCTACTGAATATTGATCATCACTGCACTGCCAGTGACTAATATGTCAAGTAGCTTGATGTCCTTAAATCAAGGTAGCTATTCTGTAAATGAAACCCTATTTACAAACAATATCTGCTGACTAACCTACATAAAGACAACTGCAGTTCATAAGTCACCTTTGCTTGCCTCTCTCATTTAATCCCCAATCACCACTTTGTTTTCTAGGTGAAGGAACTGAGTGAGAGCAAGACTAAGTGACTTAGTCAAGGTTCATTAGCTAGCAAGTGTAAACTCATGCAAATTTTTAGTCATTTGAAGAGAAAAGTTCAACAATTGTATTGTTTTGTTGAGGGGTAAAAGTTACTGGGAGTCACAGAATATCGTTATGCAGTTATTACATTCAGAAATCTGAACCATGCAAATAAATGCTAGGTTTCTTTTTGAATCCAATTTTAAAATGGAAAAGATCCTAGAATAAATTTAATATGATATTTTGGCTTTATAGTTCAACAAATTACATGTATGACCAAGGTCTCCCAATAGTTAATGGCAATGCTGAAATGGGAACCAAATTAAATTAGTTTCCTTCCTTCCTTTCTTCCTTCCTTCCTCCTTCCTTCCTTCCTTCCTTTCCATCTTTTCCTCCCTTTGCTCATTCCCAGCTTTCTACTTTTCTCCCTTATTTCTCAAATGTTTGAGCCCATATACTGAGCTGGTCACTACTCATCTAAGCTAGGTATTGGAAATAAGCCATAACAACATCAGACGCTTTCTCTGCCCTTAGGCGATCAAGTGAGGGACACAGTCCAGTGAACTGATACAGTGCTGTCATGGCAGAAGCATAAGATACTAGGTATGGGCAATGGTTGGGTGGGATACACAACCAAGTCCAGAGGGAGTCAGAGAAAGTTTTCTTGAGGGAATATTGTCTAAGCCAACACCTGAAAGATGATTATTCCTTTATTCCAATAAAAGGAAGTTGTATAATAGCAGAAAATGATGTATAGTCATTAGCCCAAAGACAAAAGAAAGCATGGCAGAGCCCATGAACTGACATAAATTCAGTATGAATGTGGGAGGACAGAGAGAAGAATGAGAGAAAAGACTCAGTTGAATTACCCTTAAAGTTAAATTGAATTCAGCCTGGCATTAGATGCTTGTTAGACATCATCAGGAGGTTTGCAAGAAAATACTCCTAAATTATTATAGAATGATCCAGGGTAGTGAATGATAGAATAGTAAATTCCCTAAGGGTACAGATTATGAACTGTTCTTGGAGTTTAGAGGCGAAAGAGGTTATTGTGAATCATAGAAAAGAAGCCTTCAAGGAAGACTTTTAAAGATAAGTACCACATCTGCAGGGCACTACCTTATTGCATTTCTTTTCTCCATGAAAAATAGTCTTTGCCGTTTGTCTCTATCTCGTCAATTTCCATTCACTTTTTATCTTAATGCAAACTTCATTTTGCCCACAACACCTGAAAACGTATGTAATATTCCCCAGCTGCCAAACAGAGTGTCGGTTTTTCAGCCCTTCATCCTCCATAACTTTCGTGGACAATTCTTGCCTCTTGGACTCTATGTCCTCTCCGGCTTCTAGACCGCAGTTCATTCACTTCTATTCTGCTCAGTTTCCTTTTCTGGGCTATCCTTATTCTCCCCTCCACAGTTCTCAAATGGTGTTTCCCAAGGTACATACTTCAGCACCTTCTTTTTCCTGTACTCATTGATTCTCCTGGGTCATGTCCATCCAAAAATACTATCTACTTATCCATTATAGACTCCTAAATCATTATCATAGGCTCTAAACCTACATTTCCACCCTCTTGGTTAATATCTCCACTTGAACGTTTCCATTTTGCTGCACTTCGAATAAAGTGAAATGTATCCTCCCTCTCTTTATTCCCATTGGGGTTAATAGGCTCACCATCTACCTTATTTCTCAAGCTGGAACTTAGATGCCCACCTTACCTTCTGGCAGTCCTTTTCTCTTCTCTCATGTCCAGTGATTTGCCAAATGTAATGTTCTACACTCCAGAAATATTTCTTGATTCTGCTTAATTCAAATCACTCTGTCTTTCCCTTAATTTAAAGCCTTACCACCTATTGCTAGGACTGAATGTAAAAGTATTCTAAATGGTCAGCTTTCCATTCAAGACTCTTCTTTTTAACCATCGAACCTGAGTTAAACTTTTATTTACTTAAGGCATTACTCTGGCTCCCTATTGTCCATAGCAGTAGTTTCTCACTGTGTTCTGCTCAGGCCCAAGACCCCATGGGACACCTTAAAGAGTAGCACTGGGGAAGGGAAAGCCAGGTGGATTGGCCTCCTAGCTCCTATCTCTTCCTCAGGCAATGCACCATCATTTTTTACTTGTTCAGTATTTCTGGGTTTGCTTAAGATTTTGCTTGAGGAAAAAAATGTATTCTGCAGTAAAACATTTTGAAAATTAGAAAGCCAGCCTCGTTATACTGATATACGTGACCCTCAGTGATTTAATTCCAAACGTCTTTAGCTTCATTTATCCCCTTTCCCTGCCCCTCACCCTACTCATCATTCACAATTCTCCTGAAAACATTACGCTCTTTCACCAGTGTGTGTGTTTGTTTATGTTCATTTTCTCCCTTTGAAGTCCATGGCCATGTTTTTCTTCTGTTTCTCTACCTTCTCTACAAGGCAAATTCCTGGTCATTCAGCTCAAATCTTACTCTTGTAGCTGTCCCGGAGAAGGTACCCTGCAGAAAGACATTCATCATAAATATCTTCTACAGTCCTTAACATATCAGTTGTTTCTACCTCCAGATTGCTTTCTCCCTGCCTTCTTGGAGGGCATGAAGTGGGGAGTGGCTCTTATATTTCTACCCCAGCTTATAGCTTAGTGCCTGTGAAGCAGGAGAGCTCCTCCTCCTGCTGCTGTTGCTGCTACAATGGTAAAGCCCAAGAACATTTTTCAGCAAAAGGGTGAAATATCAATAGTGACATTTTAGGTATTTAGGGTGGTTGATCTTAACGTCAAGTGCAGGTTGGGTAAGAAGCGGGGAGTCTAAAGTCAAAGAGATAGGGATCTAAAGGAGATTCTTATAAAAGTAAGTGTGCATTAGATTAAAACCTACTACAGATTCATTGCTGCATTAATGGGATGAGAGACTATATCTCATAGGAGAAAGGTGGAAGGTTGAAATGTGTTCATTGTCTTCAGAAATCCTACCTATGGCAATGAGTGCATTTCTTCATTCCATGGAGTCCAGATAAATCCAGATAAGCTCACCAGCCCTCTGTATCCCCATCACATAGCTAGAGTGGCAGGAGCAACAGCAACAACTTGCCTTTGTTACTATATGCCAAACAATGTGCTATATGTTTGACTTGCATTCCTCATGAGAGTTAATGAGATTAGTATTATAAGTACTATGGTATAATCTTTGCTTCAGAGATGAGAACCATGAGGTTCAGCAAGGTTAATTAACTCGCACAAAGCCTTGTACCTAAGAAGTTGTGGACCTAGGCCAGAAATTCATGTGTATCTTACTCCTGAGCCAGACCTTGACTCCACTTTCTGCTCAATCTCAACAAGCTCTATTTAGCCAAGTATTTTTTGTTATCTAATATCTGAATACTTACAGGTGTTCAAGTAGCATCTCATTTATTAATGCAAATCAGGAAAGTTAAGAGTTCCAGAGAAGTGAATTCTCAATATATCTGAAGGTCACCTGTTTGAGCCTTGTAGCTTCTGTAACATTGCCATTAAGGAGCAAAGCTTTTGTAAGGTCATTAGTACTGAAGGCCAGATAGCCAATTTGGCCTTGTTGGATTCATGTTCTAAATCAAAGCAAATTGACACTGAATGACTTTCTTTTAGGAAAAGTATATAAGCTTTGGCACATGGGCTTAATCTGTGTGCCACCAAAATTAAATTTCTCTACACTTGTAAGTTCTTGGCTGAATGTAACTGAAGTTATTAGATAGCATCCCTGTAAACATAGACTCACAATTTGCTTTGCTGCTTTAAATAAGTTGAATCTCTGCTATTTTTTCAAAGTGTGGTCCGTGGAGCTTGTGCATCAAAAACTGGGATACTATTTTAAAATGCAGATTGCTGGACTTAATCCCAGATTTATAATTTAGAACCTTTGGGGGTAAAACCTGACAGTCTGCTTGTTTGTATGAAATAACGAACACCACAAAGAGGAGTGTGGTGATGGTCTTTTGAATAAAGTGAGACTAAAAGTGCCAAGCACAGTTGTTAAAATATGCAGACATTTAATAATAGCTGTTAGCCTTGGCAGCTCTATTTTATATTACACGCTGCCAAATGCCTTTCAGCTAGTTACTTTCAGAGGTAATTAATCGTAAACATCTCAGCTCTGTGAATGTTTAGACTCAGTTCAAGTAGCTCTAACACCTAACAAGATAATTCCTCTTCCTATCCTTCTTCATCTTATTGTTTAGCTTTGATTTGTATTTTTCATCTCCAGATATAGAAAAATAGTTTTCTAAGGTCCTCTTCTGAGCAAGAATTCTATATGTGTGTTATCATTTAATTCTCATAACAACCTGCAAAAGAGACATTATTAGCCCCACTGCACAGATGAGAAAGCTGAGGCTTAAATAGCTTAATTAATGTTCCAAGGTCACAGAAGCAGGGAGTTGGTTTGAATCCAAGTTCACCTGACTCCATAATCCTGCTTTTCCTCAGTATACAATTGTTTCCTCTCATGTATCTCCTTACATGACAGGTGCAGGTACAACTACAGTTTAAGTTTCCTATCCAGGACCTCTGGGTCACACTGTCACTAACTCTATTTCTATGACATACATCTCTGGTACTTTTGAAATCCTCACTTTACTCACAAAGTTACACCCTTGGGAAAAGCAGGTAAACGGTATCATTTAAAGTTTGAGGCATAATTGAAGTCTGGAATTATTTTTAGTAGCAGGTTTTTAAAAAACAAATCTCACTAACCTAGTTAAGAGTTGGTGTGTGGAGTCAAGGGCTGACCTGTTCCTCTGGAACCATTGCTGATTTTTTAGTCAGTGCTGAGCAATAGGACTTTCTAGAAAGATGAACATGTTCTGTATCTGCATTGTCCAGTACAGCTGGCATTGGTCACATGAGGTTGTTGACCTATATGGTTAATGGGACTAAATAGCCAAACTATTAATTTTGATTTTAATTAATTTCTGTTTAAATTTAAATAACCACATGTGGCTAGTAGCTGCCATATTAGGCAGCATAGGTCTGGATAGATCTATAGGAAGACAGTTATGTCAAGTAGTTAAGGATTCAAATCTGGAGCCAAACGGACTGGCTCACTAGCCTGTGTGACTTTGAGTAAATTACTGGGCATCTCTGTTTTTCATTCCCTTGAATATGAAGTGAGAATAATAATAGTATGTATCTCACAGGTTAGTTATGAGGATTACATGAGCAATTTTATAGAAAAATGCTTTGTATAATGCTTCACACATAGTAAGAGCTCAACAAAGTTACAGCAGTTATTATAACTCTTATTAGTTCCACTTCCTACATAATTTAACATTGCTTGCCTTTTTTTAAGACTGGAAATCTCCTTACAAGTGTTGATAACTTGGTGGCTGCTAAATATATATTTATTGAATTAGATTTTTGACATATCTCCAATTTGGATGATATATATCTACACACACACACACACACACACGTACATAAAGAGAACACTGGAAAGGATCTCAGAAAATGCTTTCCCTTTTTGAGATATACAATAAGAAAGTGCAAGTCTGTGGTCAAAATGAATCAGAAGGAAAGAAAGTGAAGAAGCTCCACTGCTTGCAAAGACAAAATATGAAATCCTATCATCTTTTGTCCCACGCAACTCAAAAGCCAGGATCTTTAAAAACTCTATTTAAAGTTTGAAATGTATGAGGAGGTGATCAAGGAAAGGGACATGTTAACAGGACATGTGATAAGTAGTAGGAAATAATTTCTTATCACGTATATTGCAAATCAGTTTTTGAGATATTTATTGGCCAGTCATTATATAAGTATCTTGTGCATCAAAACATACATACATGGCTAAAGGGACTTGTATACTACACATAGTGTGTATGTATAAGTGTGTCTGTGTGTGTCTATACATATATTAATATTGACATTAAAATTATATGGTAAAACCTTTTCATTTAGTGCCAACTAAGTCTAGCCACGATAAATCAAAAATGTGAACTACCTTGGCAAGCCTTAGCTTATAAAGATCTTATAAATAGCTATATAAATAATTTTCTAAGTGGAAATAGTATTGAACCTGAACTTTAAAGTATAATAGATGGGAAAAAGAGGAAAATAATTACCTTTTTAGTTTGTGACTATATTGTAAATGCCAGACAATGGAAAAAATAGTAAAATTTAAAAAGGAATTCCGAAAGTAAAACAACAAACGGGCTTAAAATTGTCTTTTTTCTTCATGTGCCTTGTAGATTAAGGTTGACTACATTACCAATGAGTCAATTTAATAGAGAACAACTCATGCTGTTTAGTTTATGCTGAGCTACAGGTCTAGGACTGAGGGGGAGTCCTGGGGGAGGGGACTCAGCAGATACCACACTATCAATGCGAGCTTATGGCTGCTTAGTTGACAGTTTAAAAAGAGAGACCAGCTGCTGGACTGAAGGAAATATAATATGTCCTTTTAAAGAACTGAATTTGAAAAACTTTTTGAGGAAAAAAGAAGAAAGGTATTCACGAAGGGCTTTGTTTATCGCAGTTGCCAGTCTACATCTTTATTAGCTTGTAAGAGGTGCCAAGTGTAGACATTTGTCAGTTTACTATGGAGTAATTCTGTCCTTTTAGAAACCTTTAGTGGCATGATGTTGAGATGGCCCTATTGTTACATTCTTGTTTAATTGTTGACTTTGTGTTGATTTTATTATTCAAGTAGGCCCCACCTATTGTTTTAGAGGTCAACGAGCTTTTTCATTGCATTTCATCTGAACTGTAGCCCCTAGTCAACTGCACTTTCTTCTTAGGCAAACATTCTGCAGCAGCTGGGTTGGAAACTATCATTCCACACATCACAGCAAATCTTAGACAACTTGAGTTTAATTATTCCCTGTTGACTGGCTTTGCCATTACTAAAATCTCTTTTAACACACTAGCATTCAGAGTGGAAGTGTAGGGTTTCTTAGCTCTCAGCACAATAGCTTTTGCATTAATATCTCATGGCTTATTTCATAGAGCAAAGGCCTACTTGTGGTCTTTAAAATTTGTTTAAACATAAATTACAAAGAAAGGCATGGGTGACACATAGCTATATATAGTGAAAAGAAAGCATATGAGTAGCCTTAGATACTTTGTAAAGAGTGAATATTTCTTAAAAAATAATTTTTTTGCCTTTCAAGTCAATGTCAAAGAAATTTTTAACCACCTCTTTGTTTTCCCTAGTTTTTAGAAAGCATTTATGTTTTATTACTCTGTTAAATAAATATTGTGGGCATAGTATATTCAAAATTGAACTTTTCATTATGCTTAACAAACTGTAATTTCATGATTAATAGGATTAATAGTGCTTAATCTGAATGTTCTGTGAAAACTTCGTACAGCCAAAAGTGTTCAATGTTACTAAAGATTAGCCACCTCACAAAAGAGACAGTTACGTGATTGTTTTCAAGAAGGTTTGTAGTCTTTACAGTTATGAGGAAAACAATAAAACCTCGGATGTTGAATATCTAGCATAACATATCCTAGGATTTATCACAACCTAGAAATTAAGCAATACAGAGGAAAAGAACTGAAGAATTTATGTTTTAAAAATTCATTTTGAAATATCAAACATGGCAAAACCTATCATGGGGACACTATTGCTTTCAAGATTATGTGGGGCTGGTGAACCTTATCTTGAAGCTGGCAAACATAACCTGATTGCACTAAATAGATGGCCAGAAACTTCTCTTCTTAGTTGGCTATACATTGTCCTCCCCAAGCTTCAAGCTTCTAGATTACACCTGCAGAAACCACTGGAACATGGTAGGATGGACTCTCAGAAACTAATGTCCTTCTTGATGATGATTCCTCAACTCTGCTCTATTTGGGAGATAAAGCACATCACTAATTTCACAAGTAATCTTTCAAAACCCCAGATTATATCTCTCCTCTGTCAAAACCCTTCAGGGATTTCCCATTGTGTTCATGATAAAGCTCAAAATTCATATAATCACTCATGCAGCCCTCCATCATCTGGCTCCTGCAAACTCTTCAGCCTGCCACCTTTGTCAATTCTTCTCTCAGTTCCTGAATTTCTCACAGTTCCTTAAACTTGCTTGCAGGCTTTCATACACTTCATATATACGTGTATTCCTTCCTTCCTTCCTTCAATATGTATTGAATGCTGGCTGTGTCAGGCACCATGCTGATTGTTAAAGGCTATGTAGGAGAATAAAATAGACATGGTCTGTAGTCTCTTGAAGTTTATTGACTACTCAGGAAGCCAGAAATGAGACCAATAGTTACAAAACCTGCCCTTTTTTTTTTTTTTTTTTTTTTTTTTTTTTGAGATCGAGTCTTGCTCTTGTCGCCCAGGCTGGAGTGCAGTGGCTGGGATCTCGGCTTACCACAACCGCTGCCTCCCGGGTTCAAGTGATTCTTCTGGCTCAGCTCCCCAAGTAACTGGGATTACACGCCAACACGCCCAGCTATTTTTTTTTTTTTTAAGTAGAGACAGTATTTCACCATGTTGGCTAGGCTGGTCTGGAACTCCTTACCTCAGGAGATCCGCCCTCCTCGGCCTCCTAAAGTGCTGGGATTACAAGCATGAGCCACCATACCCGGTCCTCATTCTTTTTATTTTTGTTATTTTTAATTTTGCTTTAAGTTACGGGATACATATGAAGAAAATACAGGTTTGTTACATAGGTATACGTGTGCCATGATGATTTGCTGCACCTATTGACCTGTCCTCCAAGTTCCCTCCCCTCACCCTCCATCCCCAAACAGGCCCTGGTATGCATTGTTCCCCTCCCTGTGTCCATGTATTCTCATTGTTCAACTCCCACTTATGAGTGAAAACATGTGGTGTTAGGATGTGGTGTTAGGTTTTCTGTTCCTGTGTGTTAGTTTGCTGAGAATGATGGTTTCCAGCCTCATCCATGTCCCTGCAAAGGACATGATCTCTTTCCTTTTTAAGGCTGCGTAGCATTCCATGGTGTATATGTACCACATTTTCTTTATCCAGTCTATCATTGATGGGCATTTGGGCTGGTTCCATGACTTTGCTCTTGTAAATAGAGCTGCAGTAAACATACATGTGCATGTGTCTTTATAGTAGAATGATTTATATTCTTTTGGGTGTATACCCAGTAATGGAATTGCTGGGTCAAATGATATTTCTCATTCTAGAATATTTCTGGCAATCTAGGAATTGCCATACTGTCTTCCACACTGGTTAAACTAACTTACATGTCCACCAACAGTGTAAAAATGTTTCTATTTCTCCACAGCCTCACCAGCATCTATTGTTTCTTGACTTTTAAATAATTGCCATTCTGAATCGCATGAGATGGTATCTCATTGTGGTTTTGATTTGCGTTTCTCTAGTGATCAGTCATGTTGAGCCTTTTTTCATATGTTTGTTGGCCATATAAATGTCTTATTTTGAGTTGTCTGTTCGTATTCTTTGCCCACTTTTTAATGGGGTTGTTTGTTTGTTTGTAAATTTGTTTAAGTTCCTTGTAAATTCTAGATATTAGACCTTTGTTAGATGGGTAGATTGCAAAAATTTTCCCCCCTTTGCCCATGCCTGAATGGTATTGCCTAGGTTTTCTTCTAGGGTTTTTATGGTTTTGGGTCTTACGTTTAAGCCTCTAATCCATCTTGAGTTAATTTTTGTATAAGGTGTAAGGAAGGAATCCACTTTCAGTTTTCTTCATATGGCTAGCCAGTTTTCCCAGCACTGTTTATTGAATCGGAGATCCTTTCCCCATTGTTTGTTTTTGTCAATGCCTACATTGACAAAATTCTTATTTTTATATTTCATGTTGCATATTAAACATCCTATCCTGAGGGGGACTTCCCTGATCCTTCCTCTATTTTAGATCTTCTTGATATATGCTAAAGCTAGCTTGTCCAACCTGTGGCCCATGGGCTGCTTGCAGTCCAGGATGGCTTTAAATGAGGCCCAACAGAAATTAGTAAACTTTCTTAAAACATTATGAGGGTTTTTTGTGTGTGTGTGTGTATGTGTGTGTGTGTGTGTGTGTGTGTGTGTGTTTCTCATCGGCTATCATTAGTGCTAGTGTATTTTATGCGTGGCCCAGGACAATTCTTCTTCCAATGTGACCCAGGGAAGCCAAAAGATTGGACATTCTTGTAAAGAAATAAAACAAAACCATATTAGCAGAAACTAGACCTGAAGAATTTATACAAGCCTCACTTGAGTCTGTAACTTATAGGTTCTTCTTGAGTTTTTATTGGTCATCTTCCCTCACTTAGTGATATTTAGCTCCTGCAGCTTAAAGCCACGTCTAGATGTTTGCATGAGGGTCTGCCATAGAAGGAAGAGAAGAATGTATCTTAAAGACATGGAGGGAATTATTGTTGAGTACCTACCCATCTTAAATATTTTACTCCTAGTAAAGTATTTAGTCTTTATACAAACATTGTATAATGGGTCTGGAGGACATAGCACAAGAGCACAGAACTCTAGAAATGGTCCGCTTAAGTCAGATTCTGCTGCTGGGACCTTTCTGTTTCTTCAGATGTAAACTGGAAATAATACAGGTTGAGTGTCCATTGTCCAAAATGCTTTGGACCAGAGTGTTTCAGATTCTTTTGGATTTTGGAATATTTGCGTATACATAATGAGATATCTTGGGTTTGAGACCCAAGTCTAAACACAAAATTTATTTGTTTTATATATACACATAACCTGAAGGTTATACACATAACCTGAAGGTAATTTTACACAATATTTTTAGTAATCTTTTGCATGAAACAAAGTTTGTGTGCATTGAATTGTCAGAAAGCAAAGGTATCACTGTTTTAGCCACTCATATAAGGACAATCTGTAGTGTCATATACACCCTCAAAAATGTCATATTTTGGAGCATTTCAGATTTCATAATTTTGGATTAGGAATGTTCAACTTGTAGTATTTATTTCTTAAGACTATTGGGTGACTTAAATGCGATAATAGATGCAAAGCCATGAACACATGCCTGGCATGTTGTAAGTGTGGGCTTTTTTTATTCTTATTTTTCATGAGGAAGAAGACTTGTGAGTTAGGTAACTTTTGAAAATTGAAGAGCTAGAAACGAAAAGCAACAGAGGTGGGATTGGAGCACAGTTCATCCAATTTCATACTCTAGTATCTATTCTCTATACCAGATGGGTAAATACCCACCCAGTGAGTGAAGGTGACACAAAAGGTAATCAATAGGTACCAGATGAGACAGAGTCTGATTGTAAAAGCCTGGATTTTAAGAAGTTGTCTTCATTTCTGCTTTTCATGAATAAAGTTATGCTTGATTTCTTATGTAATGAGTAGCAGTGGTCATTTGAGTAATGTGGTAGATGGTGGCATAAATCCCTAGGAAGGAGAATATTCTTCTGTTTAATTTTAAAATGCATGTATCAAGTTCAGAAGAGAAGATAAGAAAGAAATGACCTCGTCTTATGCTAATAAGTTGCTTTCTCCAAATATACTTTCAGGTGGATGCTGTTTCTCAGAATTTCAGATCCAATATCTTAGAGTGTGCAAGAAATCATGATTTAGCAATAAAATCCCTGCATTAACCTGATATGGATAAAATATGTCTTTAAACAATTGTCAATAATTGAAGTATTTTGATATAACTGATGTTTAGGCATAAACTCGAGTCTAGATTTTTCTTTTCATAAAGAGGTTTTTACTCAAGATTTTCATTGTGTCACATTCTTTGCAATTATAATTTTTCTGCCTGTCCTTTCCAGTAGTCCAGAGTAATTAGAAATGAAACCTCTGTATTTTTGATGTCCTGTATTCATACTTGTCCATTACACTAGTAATGTATCAACAGTGCCAGAAGGAAGTGGTTGGTGGTAGGATCATTGCCAATTAGTTTAAAATTTAGTTCCACTTTAATTATCTAATATAAACCAGAGACAAAAGTACCTAAGACATTTTTTCCGGCCTTGGAAATACTAAAGTTTACTGTCAAAATGTATATACATTAATAGATACATTTAAAAATAATACATAGGCTTCCAATTGTGAGACTGTGGAAGCATAGCAAAATGCCCATCATTGGGAGTTTGAAAATTTGCCACCATTTCTGAAGATGAAATCTTTAAAATGATAAGCATGAGTTAGCCTGGCGAGTCAAGGGTAGAAAGGATATACTGGGCAAAGAGATATTTGCCAAAGCAAAGGCTCAGAAGCTAAAACTTTGGTTCAGGTACACATTCAGTTGAATATGAGGACTTACAATCTCATTAGTACTTATAAAATCCAAAGTATTACATAGAAAGTAAGAGAGCATGAATGTGACATGGTTGAGGCTACACAGAGTGCCTTAAATGTCCTGTGAAGTTCCTTGGCCTTCAGCCCGTCAGTGTAGATAGTCATATACAGATTCAAGGACTTTAAGCAGAGAATTAACATGGTTTGATTTTAACACAAGATAAAGTACTCTGGCTATATTTGGCAGAATGTATCGCACCTGAGCAAGTCTGGATGCAAGGAGTTGGGTGCTATAAAATGGGAGAAGACAAGCAATAGTGAGAAACATTTGATACGAGAAATATTTTGGAAATGCAATTGACAAGGCTTGAGGATTGGCTGGATTTGGGATCTGAGAGAGTCATAGAGGCTAAGATAGTACAAGCCAGAGAAAGAGAGTGAACACAAAATGTTTTCAGAGTTGGCCAGACTGAATTTAAGATGCCTCTGGGACAACTGGCTAAACCAGTTTGGAGTTCAGAGGTGAGCTTGTGGTTAGAAGTATTGTCAGGGAATTACGAGCACTGGGGAGAGAGGGAGGATTAAAGCTTTGAGAGTGGTTGGTAGAGAGCCTAGTGGGCATGTTAAAGGGAGAATAGGCTGAGGATAAAATCTTGGAGGAAATTCAGCATTTCCTCAGCTAGTACAGAAAATTATCCCAGGAGAGCATCCTGAAAAATAATCCAGAGAAGTAGAAAATGAACTAGGAGAAGCTGGGTCATAAATGCTAAATAAGTAGATAATTTCAAGAAGGAGGAAGTGGTTGTTAGTATCGAATGCTGTAATTTTCATAAATATTTTATATTTGTTCTTGAGCTCATTTTTATTGCATTTATTGGTGATAGAAATAGGTATTACTTGAATAGGGTCAAAATGAAAATAATACATCCTTTTCTTGGAGTAAACTATGGAAAAAATCACATTTTGTGTAAATATAATAATTATAATAAAAATCCTTTAACTGGTAACTGTATAGTATGTAGGGTTTACAAAGTGTCCTCATATCCAATGTCATTTGATTTTCACATGAATCCAATAAGACAAGCATTGAGAACTTATTTTTCTCCTTTTTTCAATTGTAGAAGCTGATGCACATTGAGGCCAAGCGACTTGTCAGAGCTTGCTGCTGGTTAGCTGTAGAGCTTGCACAGCACAGTATTGTGTCCTTAGGCTCCTGACCCACTGAGGGTTCATGATACCATGTTAGAAATCCAAACATGACTAATTGTCCTTTAGCCTACGGACACAAAATCTTCACATCCATTCCTCAGGTTTATTCTTTCCTGTTAGTCATTGTCATTCAAAATCTTCAATTTCATAAAGTTGCAATAGTCAAAATATCAGTTACTAGTTTATCTAATCTCTTGTGTTCCATTTTTCATATCTATGGGTAAAATTACAGCTGTGATTTGTTTCTTCTGAGATTAAGTTTATTAGGGGTATAATTTTTATATGGCTAGGCCTTTAATTATATATATATATACACACATATACAGGGGTATCTGCAGAAGTAAATGAAGTGAAAGCCTGTAATACAGTGGAAAGTAAGACAAGACATTGACATTTGTCAGCATTTTGTATAACATTGGGAGATAATATCCTGAATAAAATAAATAATAACTGTAAAAAAGACAAGAAAAAATGAAATCCATATTTATTGGAGATAGCATATCTCTAATATATTACTTGATATGAAGTATCTGCCATCCAGTTCTTACACACGAATTACATTTTTCTTTTTTTTTTCTTTTTTTTTATAATTTATTTATTATTATTATACTTTAAGTTGTAGGGTACATGTGCATAACGTGCAGGTTTGTTACATATGTATACTTGTGCCATGTTGGTGTGCTGCACCCATCAACTCGTCATTTACATCAGGTATAACTCCCAATGCAATCCCTTCCCCCTCCCCCCTCCCCATGATAGGCCCCGGTGTGTGATGTTCCCCTTCCTGAGTCCAAGTGATCTCATTGTTCAGTTCCCACCTATGAGTGAGAACATGCGGTGTTTGGTTTTGTGTTCTTGTGATAGTTTGCTAAGAATGATGGTTTCCAGCTGCATCCATGTCCCTACAAAGGACACAAACTCATCCTTTTTTATGGCTGCATAGTATTCCATGGTGTATATGTGCCACATTTTCTTAATCCAATCTGTCACTGATGGACATTTGGGTTGATTCCAAGTCTTTGCTATTGTGAATAGTGCTGCAATAAACAGACGTGTGCATGTGTCTTTATAGCAGCATAATTTATAATCCTTTGGGTATATACCCAGTAATGGGATGGCTGGGTCATATGGTACTTCTAGTTCTAGATCCTTGAGGAATCGCCATACTGTTTTCCATAATGGTTGAACTAGTTTACAATCCCACCAACAGTGTAAAAGTGTTCCTATTTCTCCACATCCTCTCCAGCACCTGTTGTTTCCTGACTTTTTAATGATCGCCATTCTAACTGGTGTGAGATGGTATCTCATTGTGGTTTTGATTTGCATTTCTCTGATGGCCAGTGATGATGAGCATTTTTTCATGTGTCTGTTGGCTGTATGAATGTCTTCTTTTGAGAAATGTCTGTTCATATCCTTTGCCCACTTTTTGATGGGGTTGTTTGTTTTTTTCTTGTAAATTTGTTTGAGTTCTTTGTAGGTTCTGGATATTAGCCCTTTGTCAGATGAGTAGATTGCAAAAATTTTCTCCCATTCTGTAGGTTGCCTGTTCACTCTGATGGTAGTTTCTTTTGCTGTGCAGAAGCTCTTTAGTTTAATGAGATCCCATTTGTCAATTTTGGCTTTTGCTGCCGTTGCTTTTGGTGTTTTAGACATGAAGTCTTTGCCCATGCCTATGTCCTGAATGGTACTACCTAGGTTTTCCTCTAGGATTTTTATGGTATTCGGTCTAACATTTAAGTCTCTAATCCATCTTGAATTTGTCAGCATTTTGTATAACATTGGGAGATAATATCCTGAATAAAATAAATAATAACTGTAAAAAAGACAAGAAAAAATGAAATCCATATTTATTGGAGATAGCATATCTCTAATATATTACTTGATATGAAGTATCTGCCATCCAGTTCTTACACGCGAATTACATTTTTCTTTCAGATCCAATCATGGGCAGATTTTTTTTTTTTTTGGTAATTTTTGCATATATCCCTCTTAGTAAAAATTTATAGTATCCAGAACAGAAGGAGAATTTCTATTCTTTTTTATTCCTCAATTCTTTCTTCATCAGTATTGCCTGTTTCATACAGATTTCACACGAGTTTCTCTGTCTTATGGTCTCCTTTGGATAGAACCCATTGAATGTTGGTTTAATTTCCTATTGCTCATTCTGGAATGACCTGGCATTCCTTTAGTATTTATGTTTCCTCTCTTGGGAGCTTTCTATTTTGTTAGAGTCAGTTCTCTGTCTTCCCTTGAGAAAGCTAAGGCCAAAAGTTTTCCCCTGCCCTACCCCTTCATCTATATTTTAATAGTTTGCTCCTCTAGGCCAGTTTTCCTGTTTCTCTTAGTGGTCTTTCCCATTTTACAATAGTTGAGGAGTAGCTTCTTATCCTTGTTATTATATATTTTCATCATTGCTTTCCTTTGGAAGTAACATAAAATGAGTGCCTGACAAATGATTACCGAATGGTTTATTCCAATAATTATTTATCTCATTTATAATTATTTTCATTTTTTGGATGAATTTCTAAATATCGTTTTAAGATCATTTTTTGCTACTCTTTTTAAAGGATTACAATAGCTATGGTATAAATGTTAAAGAGCTTTATAACTCTGTCATAAAACAATATTTCTAACTTATTTTCTCAAATGTGTATTGGATACCTACTATGTACAAATCACTGGATAAGACATGAAGAGAGATGTAATGACAAGGGTCCTGTCTTTAATAAGAATAAAGTTTAATAAGGAGTCCTGAGTGGATGAAAATCTGGCAATCTACCTCGAGTTACTAGTGGTTATTAATAGGTTTATTCATGAGAACCAAAGCAATTCAATTCATTCTCGTATATTCAGTAAATGTTTCTAACTAATAGAAAAGGACAATAGAATCTTACAACATATTTTTCTTCAAAATCTTCATTATTGTTTCTTTGCCAAAAAAGGTATTTTCTGATAGAAAATTAGTATGTATAACATTAAATTATGCATGTGTATACTTAGAGAAGAGAGATATACTTAAAATAATGCTAATAATTTATAAGCATACAGTGACATAAAAAAGAAATTCCAGGAGTACCTTTGAAATCTTCCTATTAATTTAACAACATTGAAAGCAGAATATCCATTTTGGAGTTTTATCATATGTATATGGAACACTGTTCTGTAATGTATAAATGAAACACTACCCAGTGGATTTATAATTTAGAATTCAAAATTGAGAATCAAATTGTCTATGGTGCAAAAAAGGACATTATGGGTAGAACCTCAAAACCATCAGTAAGTTTATTTTCAAATGGGTTAATAGAATTCCTTTTTAGCTGTTGAGTTCAACAGTGTCAAGGGGAAAAGCTCCCCAGCTGCTATTTTTATTTGAGGGAACACCTAGTTCTCCCAATCCTGTGTAAATTACTGTGGGGATTCCCTGTGAAGCTTTGTGGAATGTTGCCTAGAATTAGAGATACTGGCTCATAATATAGACTAGAGAAAAAATCCATAGTTCTAGCCACTTTGTGTTGAACGGAAAAAAAATATTGGCCAAGCGCACATATTCAGCATCCACAAAGTATATATACATTTGATCTGTGACTTCATCTGACTTGCTACAATTAAGTACACTGGGAAACAATGTAATTCGAGGGTTGCTTCTGAGAGAATGCAGAAGCTTAGCTTTGACTTTTTTTTTCTGGGTTCAAGTGATTCTCCTGCCTCAACCTCCTGAGTAGCTGGGACTACAGGTATGCACCACCACGCCCGGCTAATATTTGCAGTTGTAGTAGAGACGGGGTTTCACCGTATTAGCCAGGATGGTCTCGATCTCTGGACCTCATGATACGCTCGCCTCGGCCTCCCAAAGTGCTGGGATTACAGGTGTCAGCCACCGCGCCTGGACCAGCTTTGACTTCTAAGGTCTGATTTGTAACAGACAATTTTAATGATTAAAATAAACATCTAAATCCACAGAGGTAAAAATGGAGTGGTTTGATCAAAAAAGGGTTTGTGTGCATGTATATGAAATAGCTTTTGTGATAGCCTGGGGATTTCATTTCCAGTATGAACTACATAAATGGCTAAATATAATTTTCCTAAAACATTACTTAATTGGGCCAGTAGTAAGATATCATCTAGGCCTTTGTATTTTGGCTGGCTGGTATTTGCTTCTTTCTCATGGGAAAAAAAAAAAAAAAAAAAAAAAAAGTAGAACTGCTCTCATATAGAATTGAATAGAACAGAGTATCTTGCTGACCCTCTCTGTTTATCAAGATAAACTTCTGATAGGATGGTTAACCAGGAAGTTGAAGTAGTTCAGGGAAACTAAAAGTTACTTCTTGCTCTCACTATTTGGTGCACATTATTTTACATTTTGGAATTATATTCTGAAGGTTTTTTTTTAAGTACAATAGGTACTGAGTTTTGGATGACACTTAGGTTTCTTTTCTGTGGGTACTGAATAAGTGTGAAAAAATGTCAATATTTTTATTTGTATTAACACTCCTGAGATCAGAGCAAACATTCAGTAATAGGAGAGAAAGTATGCCACCTGGGTTCTGGAATGTTTGCAAAGAACATAGCAGAACATGTTTGAAAGTAAAATCACCATCATTTCCATTTATAATTTTCATATCATATTGATTATTTCAGTTTGAAGTAATGAGGTTAATTTAACTTATTTTGATAACTACGAAGACTGATTTTCTTATCATAGTTTCAACTCTTTCTTCTACTTAATATTACTGATCCAGGGAAAGGTTTGACCTGTGACCCAGAATAGGATATTAAGTATTGTGTTTCTGCTCAAAATCATGTGTAATTATTTTCCCCACACTAAATGATAACATAGAAAACAAATTATTTTTGAAGGCCATTTTCTTCAGATAATGAGTACTGTTAAATGTAATTTAGTATGTGTTTATGGAGTGAACTAGTGCTAGATTAAGAGGACACATTACCTATAACTTTTTAAAAAGTGGAAACCAAAACCTGAGCAAATATAATTTTATTTTTGCCTGCATATTTTTCTATTAATAATATGTCTAATTTAATCTATAATGTTATATGACGATATTTTCTCTATAATAATCTATTCTATTTTTATCTGAATTTTATCTATCATAATTTTTTCCGGGCTCAAGCTATTCTCCCGCCTCAGCCTCCTGAGTAGCTGGGACTACAGGCGTGCACCACCACGTGCGGCTAATATTTGTAGTTAATTTTATCTATGATTTTATCTATAATCACCTATTCTAAATTATAAATGTTTCGGTTTTATTTTCTTTGAGTTTTTCTTTAGGTTAAATAATGTACTTTTGTACACAAATTTGCATTTTTTTCCCCTAGTATTCCAACTTTTTTTTTTTTTTTTTGAGATTTGCCAATCGTCTGGTTCCAGCCAGAAGAGTTTCCTCAATGAAAACTAACATACTATTTATTGTTTAGCCCCCTCTGACTATAAGGTTCAAGGACCAAGAATCTAACAAAGTGAACTAATGATCTCTCCAAGACAGTTTTTCTTTTGTAAAAAAAGATTAGCTGCAGAGTCATATGGAACATTTAATTCTGTAGAGGAAATGAATGTATAACAGTTTGATTTGCCTATAACTAATCATAATGCAATTGATATTAACAAATCTGACCTAACAAGATTTTAATCTAAAAACTAGCAAAATTTATTGGTTGCAAAGCTACAATTCTTTAAACTCATCTCTCTCAGCCAAATGAAGATAACATAATAATACCAAAATTATTAAATTTAAATTTTTAATTTAAATTTAAATTATTAATTATTAAATTATTAAGAACCAAGTAGTTTAATTTGAAGAAATTGAACAACAACAACAAAAAAGCAGGCCAACTGTGGTGACTCATGCCTGTAATCCCAGCACTTTTGGAGACTGAAGCATGGGGATCACTTGAGTCCAGCCTGTGCAACTAAGCGAGACCCTGTATCTAAAAACAAACAAACAAACAACACAACACAACAAAAAGCAGATTATACTGTAAGGTAAAAAACTATTGGCATTATCTCTACAGTCTAAAGCATTTCTAAATAAAACTGATTATAAAAAGTCTAAAACTAGTTTTAAATTTTTTTCTAAAAAGTGATCAAATTTTTTAACAATAGAATTGCAATTGTTTTCACATCTTTTTTAACCCAAGCCATGTTTACATGTGACAAGCTGCTATTCCTTCTCATTGCTCATGGATGTGGAAGAATGTTTTAAAGATATATTCTTTTATGGAATCAGAGTTAGTAACGGGATGGATACTAACACTGTTAATTGAAATAGGCAACCCGAAAGGACAAGTACTCAAAAGTCATTTAGAGTATAGATGTAGATTTGTGTAGATTCTAGCATGTTTTATTAAAAACAATTTTGAAGCTGTGTGTGTGTGTTTTTGTGTATGTGTGTGTGAGTGTCTGTGTGTGTCTATATGTCAAACATACACAATCAGTTTTTCTATATTAGGGTTTCATGTCTGTTCATAGAAGTATAGATCACATATCCATAAAGTATACTTTCAATTATCCAAGAAGACATTAACTTTTTATGGAGGAGGAGTTAGAAGAAAGCGATTATGGTGAAAATCAATTATAGAGGATTTGCAAAAGTAATTTAAACTACTATTAATCATCTGAATCATCTACATATTGGGAGTTGTTTATTGTGTAGAACCACATGGTAGATAATAAATACTATGGCATCTTTTCTTCCATTATGCAGGACCTTGAGCTCCTTGACCAATCACACACATCTTGGAGTGATGCTCTATTTCTCCACTCCCTGACCATCCTTAGCACATAGCAATGGCTGACCACATAGAAAAGGCTAGAAAGCCACATGGCTTACAGTCAAACTGGAGGAGTTAGGTGACGAGGAGAAGGCACAGGGGGTGAATATGCAGCTGAGAATTTCCATCTAATGCAACCTCTAAATGAGAAACAAATAGATGCAGAAAAAAGTGAAAGCCACTATGAAACAAACAATAAATAACAACCTGGGCAACATGGTAAGACCCAGTCTCTACGAAAAATTTTTTAAAAAATTAACTAGACACAGTAGCATGCACATGTGGTTCTGGCTACTTGGGATGCTGAGGTAAGAGGATTGCTTGAGCCTGGGAAGTTAAGGCATCAGTGAGCCGTGATTGCACCACTGGACTCTAGCCTGTCTCTGGCAAATTTATTGATTTCACAGTTACAATTCTTTAAATTCATCTCTCTTAGTCAAATGAAGATAATGTAACACCATAATTTATAAAGAACCAAGCCGGGCGCGGTGGCTCAAGCCTGTAATCCCAGCACTTTGGGAGGCCGAGACGGGCGGATCACGAGGTCAGGAGATCGAGACCATCCTGGCTAACACGGTGAAACCCCGTCTCTACTGAAAAATACAAAAAAAACTAGCCGGGCGAGGTGGCGGGTGCCTGTAGTCCCAGCTACTCGGGAGGCTGAGGCAGGAGAATGGCGTGAACCTGGGAGGCGGAGCTTGCAGTGAGCCGAGATCTGGCCATTGCACTCCAGCCTGGGTGACACAGCAAGACTCCGTCTCAAAAAAAAAAAAAAAAAAAAAAAAAAAAAAAAAAAAAAAAAAAAAAAAAGAACCAAGTAGTTTAATTTGAAGAAACGTAACAAAAAAAAGGCCACGTGCAGTGGCTCACGCCTGTAATCCCAATCCTGTCTCAATCAATCAGTAATTATAAAAATAGATAATTACAGTTTGGCTATTTTTTGCAAAGCAGTTTACATAATTTATGTACATTTATGAACACAGTTTATTTTTGCAGTTTGTATATTTAGTGCATACAAATGTTTGAACTATTAGTTTACTCTTTTGCATATAAAACAGTAAACCTGTTGTTAAATGTAAGATGTAATTTAACTCTGTACATTTGCAGTAAATAACAATATTCTGTTTCTATTTTTTCATGGATTATTTCTGGTTTTACATTGATTTGACATATTGCATGATTGCTATTCACACCCTCTTCATTACCTTACTTATAGTCACATAAATAAGTACATAGATGTATTATCATGCAAATTTTTACCTGGGAAGGATATGAAAATAATTTCAAAATATTAATTTGTTTTGAAAAACTCTTGTGCATTTGTTCAGAGTGATGTTAAAAGAATAATAAAAATTTAGACAATTCAGATAATGTGCCCTGGAATGTTCAGTAAGTAGCACCTTTGAGAAGGCTAGAGTCCTGAAAATAAGCAACACACTCCCCACTTCCCTACCATACTGTTATTATTATTGTTCCAGTGTACATTGACCTGCTGTTTCCTACAGCTGCTACACAATAAACAGAAAGCCACTGGCATTTTTTGAAGAAAAGTTTTATGTTTCATTCAAGAATAAATTCTACCAGCAACTGCTGCTGCAAGTGTTACCTATGAAAAAGCTGTGATACTAGTGGGAAGCTATGAAGATGAACAAGTGAAAGAACAGGAATTAAAAAGAGAATTTCTCCCTGTTAGGGAGATGGGATCCTTCAGTGAAGAGTGGAATTCATGATAGACATAGTATGACCCAGCTGTTTGGGAACATTAAAAATCCCTTCACTTAAGCTGTTGAAAGCTGCAAAAAAGACCAAATGTTTTCCATCTCAAAACACATTTTACTTAGCTGTGTTTTGAAAGCTGTTATCTAAACATTTTTAAAAAAAGTAACCCAGCATATTTTGACATGATTCCTTCCTTGGGTGCAAATCAGCAGTTATAATTTAATTTAGGAAAGAGAGTGGAAAAGGTAGAAGGAAGAGCCACATTTTATTCTTCTACCTTCTTGTTTATCTTTTCTTAAAGTACTTAAAGGACATAAAACAAGGAAATAAAAAAGTCACTAGCATACAGTTTTGTTAGCTTATCTTGTGAACATTTAACATTATGCCTCAAATTTCGTATGGTACATAAAGTGTTTTGCCTTGCAAGATCGTGTATACAGCACTTCAAAAAAGCCAGGGGGACAGCTCACTAAATGTAATGGATGTGTAACAGCAGATCTTTAGATCTCTTGTATTTAGCATGACAATGTTGGGTTCTTTAGGTGCTTTAAACATGATCTCTAAAACCACATACTTTTTTCCTAGTGATGAAAAACATAGACTAATTACAGACTTCTGGTATGCTATAGATGGCTTGACCATCCGGTACAATTGCAATGTTTGGTTATATTGCATCTCCTTTTGTCACTGAAATTAATCAATTTTACAACTTCATTTTCTTAATGCATTTTCATGTTAATTTTCACTAGAATGAATGTTCAACTTAAGCTTAGTTACACTTTGGAAATGTTTGTCAAATGGTGCAGTAAACAGTTGACTTCTATTAACAGTTTTAAGAGGTGAAATCTTAGATCTTTCTGATGACATGCATCTATATGTGTCTTCACCAAAATCTTTAAGAACTTTCACTAAGTGTTTTCAAAAGATGTACTGAACCAGAGGAACCAATTCCCACTTTAAGACTCACTTTCATAAACCAACTTATTTCTTGTGAAAACCTATGTTGACTACTATGTAGACAAAACTGTTGTCAGGCTACTTCACTAGGAATGTAGCTCAGACAAGGAATATGACATGAGGTCAGTGTCATGCACCTGGGATGCAGACCACAAGTGTTTTTTGATGATAAAACTATAAGGAAGTTTAAAATAGTGTAAATAATCAGATAAGGAAGCAAATAACAAGGACAGATATGCTAGATTTAGGAAGAAACCACCACTAACAACCCCAAATGACCTTCCCTGAGCTGTGAGACATAATTATGGTTTCATGCCATAATGTTAAAAATCAAATATAATTGTTATTAGCATACATTTTATGACATAGATTCATAGCTGGAGACAAAAAAATAAGCAATTATTTTCCTTCTTTAATTTTTCCTTTGTGTTTTTAGGGAAATCTAAGTGAAAAATATACAATGAGGATAGATGATTTTTTTTTTTATGGTCACTTTTGAGAACTTTAGTAGATTAAAATTTTACTTCCAAGAAGTGCCTCTCTCCCTGTATTAAGTACTGAATTCCTTTTTGCATGTATCTTTTCCTAAAAGACTATTGTATTAGTCGATTTTCATGCTGCTGATAAAGACATACCCAAAACTAGGCAATTTACAAAAGAAGAAGGTTTATTGGACTTACCGTTCCGCATGACTGATGGTGGAAGGCAAGGAAGAGCAAGTCACATGTTGCATGGATGTCAGCAGGCAGAGAGAGAGCTTGTGCAGGGAACTCCTGTTTTTAAAACCATCAGATCTCATGAAACTCATTCACTATCATGAGAACAGTGCAGGACAGACCCACCCCCATAATTCAGTCATCTCCCACTGGGTCCCTCCCATAACATGTGAGAATTAAGGCAGCTACAAGATGAGATTTGGGTGGGGACACAGAGCCAAACCATATCAACTATAATTTAAATATATTTAATCAATGAAAAACTAATTGAAAAAATAGCATGATATCACAAACCAAACATCGGTTCAAATTGGTTCTTACTTTGATTAAGATTGAGCCTTGGCAAAATCATGTTGCTTCACTGGCCTCCATTTAATTACTAGTACACAGCATAGATTCCCTGATGTTCCCAGAGTATATTTTGGTCTTGAAAATACCCACTAGTGGTGCCTCTTTTATTAATCTAATGTTTATTATTAAACTGATATTAGGGGTCCTAAGAGTCCCTGTCAGTCACTGGTTGGCTCACAGTGACCCTAAATGCCAACTCCCAATTACCAAGGACATGATATCTTTGGCTTCTTAACAGACCAGTCTTTCAGGTCATTACGTCTGAAATAGTGTAGCCTTGGAAAAGAACATGGCAGAATATATAGGCAGATTGATCAGAGTTTGAATCCCATTTTTAATACCTACCAGTTAGGTGACTTTGGGCTACTTCTTTTTTCAGTCTTATTGAGTTCAGTTTTGTCATCTGTAAAACAAGGAAAATCATCACCTTGTAATCTGTTAGTGAGCTGTTACATGAAATGATGTATACTAAGCTTTCTACATAGAATAGGCACTTAATAAAGATTGTATTATAATTACTATTTTTTATCATCTTGCCAGCATCTATTACTTCTATTACTTCAATGACTTGCTAATTGGTCACCCAGGATCCACTTGCCCTCCCCCTACCCCAATACACTTGCCACATTGTTGCCAGTGGAGTTTTCAAAGATGAGCATTTGGCAAGGGTTATGTCTGATTTGTTTCTGAATGAAGGAATACATGAGTGAAATTAACAAGATTGACTAATGTTAGAAATAAAATATTTAAGTACGCTTGCTTTAAAAGAGAAAAGATGAATGGATATCTTTTGCCTACATATCCAATCTTAGCCAAATTATTTACAAATAAGTTAAATCCAGGGGCCTATTTTTAAGTAACTACAGCACAGAAAACTGCACTGAATAGTACATATTTAGGCATTATGCTTAAGATTTAAAAGTGTTTTGTGCTTTTTGTTATATTATTATCATTATTGCAAATGAGTTGAATATATGTAGATATAATGTCCTTGGTTGTTAAACAAAATAGGAAGACCCATTATCCGAAATAAAATACTTCTAGTTTGCCTACAAAACGTTATGCCTGGATATGAACCTTTAGTGTGTTAGTAATTATTAGATTAAAAAAGAATTACTCTTACTGCTTTCATATTTTACCAGAAGAATTACTGTTAAATTTTCCTTTAATTTATTCTGACAGATTCACCCAGCACTTAGTATGAAACTGTCTAGTATATTGGAATCCACCGGAAAATTAATCTGTTTGGAGCACACACATGAAGATAAACATACCTAAGCTACTACAATCTATATTTTTAAAACATGTGAGGATGATTTTACACACCTAATGAACAATAGTATGCTGGGTTTTTTGCAAAACAGTTAAATGAACATTGAAAATATGTTTTGCCTAAGCTCCCAGTAATATTATTTTCCACTTTTGCCTATCTTTTGAATGAGAGCAAGTCTCACCTCTTTCATGAAGCTTCCTGTACCATGCCATCCTTTATGCATCTCCCTTCTTTTTGAATCTCTGCAGCACTTATCATTCGAACGACATAATTTAGTGCTTAATGACGTACAGTCTTGTACTATTTGCCATTCTTTCAAGTAGCTTAGTCTTGTCTCTCTAAATAGATTGCATGAGACTTAACGGCAGGGACAGTGGTTTAATATTAATTTTTTATTCCCTCTGCCTTCCAAACCTTATCCTGCAGCATATTTGGTTTGGTAATTTTCAACCTGTGAGTCAAGAGCCAAGGAATCGGAGAGAGTGATGTGGGGGCTAGGGAAATATCCCAGAGCTATTCTGTGATGGTCTGAGGACATCAGGCAACTGAATTCTCTGTATCCACCAAAGAGCTTTGGCTGGTGTGCTTGGTGTCTATTGCTGCATCACAAATTATCCCAAAACTGAATGGCTGAAAACAACAGTAAACATTTAGTGCTCTCAGTTTCTATGGTTTAGGAATTCGGGGGTAGCTCAGCTATCTGGGCAATTGTGGTCCAGGGTTTCATCAGGTCGTAAGTAAAATGGCAGCTGTGGTCATCTAAAGATTGGACTGAGGCTGGATAATTTGTTTTCCAAGGCCACCCTTTCACATAGCTGGCAGGTCCTAATTGTTCCCTGCATAGACCGTTCTACAGGCTACATCATGTTCACAGCACATGAACGACAGGGAGAAAGACAGAGAGAGAGACTCTTTTAACCAAGCCTCAGAACTCACATATCATCCCTTTCTCCTCATTCTGTTTATTGGAAGTGAGTCACTAAGTCCAGCTTATATTCAATGTGAGGAGAATTAGACCACTTTTTGAAGAAGGGGAGAGAAATTTTAAAATTTCTAAATATATTTTAAAACCATCACAGATGGGTGGTCAGTATATTTATCTTCTCTCTTTACCATCAACATAGTACCTGGAACATGGAGAGGATGAATGAGTGAATGGTTTGTCTTTAATCTGTGACCAGTAAGTATTTTTTTTTAATCAGGAAAAAAAAAGTCCTAGGTCTTCTTTTAGATCTATCTGTATCCTCTAAATTCTGAACTGTTGGCTTAGGGAATTTGTAAATATCTGTCTCAGACCCCTTTTGATGGTGGTGTCAAGGTAAGTATGTAAAAATAAGACTGTGTCTCTCTTGCTGTATATAAGGATGCTGAGGCTCAGCTGCCATTGCCAGCACTTATACTAGGTTTGGTCTTCCCAGTAGTGGCAGTGATTCACCAGGATCCGTGCATGGTTCTGTTCCCTTATGACTAAGTATAGGGTGTGGTATGTAACCAATGGCCAACCCAATAGATTTTTTTCCATTGGATTTTAGAGCTCATTAAAGGTGGTGACCATGACTTAATCATCAGTGCACATTCAGTGTCAAATGATGTGCCAGAATATAGAAGATTCCTCATAAACACTTGTGGAGTAAATTGAACTAAGTTGGTTTACATGTTGAACTCATTGTCCTGCTATTGTAACATAAACTTCCAGCCAGCGGAAACAATTTTTGCACCCAAAATCAAACAGTGTCTACTGAGATCCTCTGGATTCACACTAATGTCTTATCCTGTGTATTGTCCTTCCTTTTCTGTGAATGTTTCATCTTCTTTTTACCACATTCTGAAGAAATATATATATTTAAACATTTTTAATTTTTAATTTTTGTGGGTACATAGCAGGTGTATGTATTTATGGGATACATGAGATATTTTGATCTAGGCATACAACGCATAATAATCTAATCAGGTTAAACGAGGCTATCAATAACTTCAAGCATTCAGCCTTCCTTTGTGTTATAAACAACTCAGTTATACTCTTTTAGTTATTCTAAAATGTACAATATAGTAGTCACCCTGTTGTGCTATCAAGTACTAGATCTTATTCATTCAGCTTACTTCAAATATTGAGGAAAATGTCGTTCAAATGTAATTTCTGTTCAAGGTTTATTTTAAAAAACACATATCATTTCTAGTGTAATTTTGAAGATTCTTATTTTTCTTCATATGTTTTTTCACCTGTCTCCAAAAAAGTCCTTTCTTAGAAAATGTTTTTCCCCATTCAGATTGCGATTTCTGGCTTAGTGTTTGGACACCATTATGAATTTGTATGTGTGAATTTGTATTCCTATCATTTATTTTGGTTACTCTGGCTCTGTATGTTTTCATCTGTTTCTCAGAAGCAAATTGCTGCCTGACTAACCAGAAAATAAATCAAAGGGACAAAATATTTGTTTCTCTTTTTATATAAAGATGGCGATATAAAAATCCACCACCAACAAAAAAACCACAGAGGGTATTTGCGTAGAAAGTACCAACTATTTTATTGAGTTAGAACTCCATTTAATAATAGCTTATGCTTATTAGGTGCTTATTATGTGATAGACACTAAGTGAAGTGCTGTGCGTGGATTATCGCGTTTAATCCTCTCAACAGCCCTACGAGATACTTCTTATCATTATACTCATTTTACAAAGGAGAAAACCAAGGTGATAAGTAACTTTAAATATGCCACACCCCAAGCACATAGCGAAGCTGTGATTTGAATCCAGGCTGCCCCACTGCAGAGTCTGTGTTGTTAGTCACTATCCTAAACTTCTTTTTTAAAATTTTTATTTGGATTTATGCTATCTCTCCAAGTACCATACTTCTTTATGAGTCTCTATTTACCATTACACTCAGTGCTTTATATACTTCACCTCAATTGTTTAACCCTAATAACTTCCTATAAGTCCCATTATTGCAATTTTGTTTATTTATTTATTTTTATTCATTTATTTATTATTATTATTATTATTTTTTGAGATGGAGTCTCACGCTGTCACCCGGGCTGGAGTGTGGTGGCGTGATCTTGGCTCACTGCAACTTCTGCCTCCTGGATTCAAGCAATTCTCCTGCCTCAGCCTCCCAAGCAGCTGGGATTACATGTGCCTGCCACCATGCCCAACTAATTTTTTGTATTTTTGGTAGAGATGGGGTTTCACTATGTTGGTCAGGCTGGTCTCAAACTCCTGACCTCATGATCTGCCCGCCTCAGTGTCCCAGAGTCCTGGAATGATTATAGGCGTAAGCATGCCTGGCCCACAATTTTAGAGATACTAAAAGAGAGGCTGAAGAAGTTGAAGCAACTCAATGTCACATAACTAGAAGCAGACTCCATTGAGGGCTCTAACATCAGAAGGCTATGGTCTAGCAGGAAACTGTGGATGAAACTGATTGCTCATGAGACCAAGTGTTTTCCTTTTTGCTGAGGGGAAGCTTGTAGTTTACTGGGCCCTAGGAAGAAAACTTCCTATCTCATTATGGCAGCTTACCATGTACAGCCCATCACCTTCCCTGTGAAAGGCCATGAAAGGCAGGAAGTTTGTGAAAACAGATGACTGGCACTTCGTCCTAGGTATGGGTGATTCGAGATTTGAGTTATGAGAGCCATGAACCTCGGTTATCACCTGGACCACACACAAAAAATTTTGGGGGTTAGGGAATAATTACAGAAATGCTGGTTTGCACCCCACTATGCATAAAAACACACTAATTGTCTCAATTATTTATCTTGTCATTGCAATGGAATATTTTTCATAAATGAAACCAAATTCAGTGTATTTACATCTTACTGAGAGCTTAGGTTCTACAGTGAGCAGGTAGTTGAAAATCAAGTATTCAAAATTTTTCTCTGCTCAGCTCTTGAACCATCCAGTGTTGGAATGGATCACCGTGGCTTCAGACGCGCACCAGAGGAAGTGGTATATTTGCATTCAGAGGATGCATGGTGTGAAAAATACATACCTTTAAATCCGAGAGTCACACCTGATGGAACACGATACTCATAGTACAAAGGGCATTTGAACACTGATTCCTTTTGAGGAAACAGATGATTCATGTTTCCATCTCATGTTCTTTCCTGGGTAAAGGCTCATTCATTCTCCCTCTTTCTCTCATCCATACTCCCTCCCTTCCATTTCTCTCTGTTTGTAATAGTTGAATATTAGTAAGTTGAACGTGTATATGTTGTGACGTCACTGTGTTTTCCAAGATTAAAATTCAGCAAAATATATTTTTATAAAGACTTTTGTAATGACTTTCTTGAAATATTCCAACACTGATTACCAAGGAGATCATATACAGACAATGATAAACAGTTTTATGGTAATTTCTCCAGGGACAACAACCACCACAACATTTTTTAAAAGTTACATAGCTAAAACACTTAGTGAATCATTTAAATTTAATTAATCAACACTTTTTCTGAGAACTTTTGAACTTCGCCTGCTCTTGTAGAATGGATGTGGGGAGGAGGAATATGAAATTGTACAAGGCAAAATGTAATATTAGACAAAAGTATGAGTTAAAAATTTTAAACCTGTAGTCATTTCAATCACTTTCCTAGGCTCATAATTTCAGTGTTCTCCACATCATGATCTAGCTGTATGGTTTATTTATAAATTGGCAGTGCAGATTATATGTGGAGAGAAATTATGTGTGAATCAGGGTGCATATTTTTCTTTCCTCTTTAAGTATTTCCATTCATGTCCCTTCTGGCATCCCCCCTTCTAGTTGTAGGGCACTGCCTTAGCAAACTTGGATTTGTTTTCCAGCCAAGAACTACATACAAAACACAAATACCTTTGAGAATCTGCTTCTTGGAAGTTGACCAGTACTTAATTCTGGAGTATATAGACAGGCTATATTAAGATTTTATTTGAAGTTGAATAATTGACTCAACAAAATTTACAGAAAGACATTTTCAAAGCTACCGCTGAAATCAATGTCCATATTTTCACAATGATATAGAGATTGTATTGGTACTTTAACTGCTATTGGAATATTTTGACATTTTACCATTTGATATGTATCATAAGATGTGACACTCACTAAATGGATTATAAACTAAACATACTTTTCTGACTCTGTAGTGTTGTTACCTTTATCTTTTAAGTGTTTGGCTATAGTCATTAAAATAGTAAAATGAAATTTTAGGACTTCCAACATAGAGAAAGGATAAATGTTTCATGAAATCATTGATAATAACTTAACACATTCTTTGTTTCTTAACTCTGTAACAGACATCATAACCAAGTATAAGTAATATGCAGCATCAGCCATCAGAGATTTGGAGGGGGGCAATTATTCTGAGGGCAGAATTGCCTGACTAAGCTTTCTTCCTTCCTTTAGTGTATACCTCTTTAGGTGTACTTTCAATAGAAGCAAGCATATTCAATAGAACACAAATTAATCACAGCCTCACAACCATTAGTGCTCTTTGCAGAGAGGACTGTGTGTTCGCTCCTATGAAATGTTCTGTTTCTCAGGATGATGAGTTAATTCATCTGGAACAACATTAGTTCATCAAGGTTTGTGGTTTATCTAAAGATCAAATTCCTGTAATTTTGTATGCCATCTGATTTAATGTCTAGCTAGTTTAGTGGTTAGACAGTCATGGGCAGGCGTAACACATGAATCTAATATCAAAAGCTGGAAAAAAGGCGAATTCTTAAAGGTTTAATTCGGGCATCCTTAGATGGAGATTTCACTGCTGCTTTTCTTTCTCCTAGGGAAATGCATATCTAGATAATGCCAAATCTTATTAAGAAAAATCTAAATAATATAAAACATTGCATGGGAATATGCCATGGTAAAAATCTTTGCTTTAGAAGGACTTCTAATGGGGGAGGATAGGAAGAAGTGGGTTGATCTTGAAATGAGATTGTACATATTCCTTTGGAAGGTTCTCAGGTCGTGTACTCAAATACTATTGTAATAGTTCACAGGCAAAGGATCAATTGGCTAGAGTTTACTGATAACCTACTTTCTTTGTGAGCTTTATAGACTTTTCAAATGCTTTCAAGTTGATTAAAATGTGGAAGCTTCATTTTGTCTTTATTTTTTTGTGACTGTTTTGTAGGGACTTTTTTTTTTTATCAAGAGTTGAGAACAGTCAGCTGATAGAAAAATATATGTATGGGGATATTTACGCTTTTCTGAAACAAAGTAATATAAAACTTTACTTACAAAATTGTTTTCCTTAGGTGTTCCAGTGGAAGGGGAGAGGGCTTTCATATAAGCTTAATTATCTGTGATGATGCCTGGTTGAATAAGCCAAATAGGTCTCTTTACTAAAGGACTTCCTAGACTTTCAGAGTTTTAGACTTAAGAGTATTTAGTACATTGGTGCTCATCGTGAAGCTCCAAGAGGGAGCTATCTTTATCCACTGGGTGAAGTTAGCTCTGAGTTGACCTCAGAGCCGATTTCCAGGGAATATCTGCTAATAAGTTTTCTAGTAACCAATTAGAAAATGCTGGTGTGAAGGATGTTTCCTGCCATCGAACAGTCTACAGGCAGATTGGCTGATCACAGAAATATCCCAAATGATTTTAAGTATAATGACTAATTAGTAAATGGTTTTAATATTACATACTGTAAAAATTTCAAGGAAGAGAACCTGGAAGGCTTTGCAGGAGCTTGATGAATGGAACTATCCCTTTACCTACTTGATCTATTGTTTCATCTCCTGAATGCTGTCAGTATGAGAGGTAAGAGAAGTGAAGGACCTATATCAGCGCAGTTGAAGGGCCAAGAGCTTCTATTCATATTTCCAGTTGTTAACCAGTGCTAAAGATTTGTGTAGAGGAAACAAGCAGGAAATGGGCCTAGAAAGAAGATAAATTGGACATCAAATTGTAGAGGAGGAGATTGCATATTGGATTAGGGGCTTTATTTTCTAGCAAATCAGGATCCATTGGAGTTTTTGTTAATGCAGTTTTTCTTTTGGTTTTTGCTTTTTACCTTTTGTTTTTAGGTAAAGCAAAGCATTGTTATAACTTTGTTCTTTTAGGAAGACTAATGTTTGGTGTAAAAATGCCACAAAAACTCAGGCCTAAAAGGACAATGGCCTTCACTAGACCAGTGCCAGTGGGAAAATGAGCTTCCTGTAGAAACAATTTAACAGACCAACTGAACCAATGACTATTTATTGGGGACAGTGGAAGAAGAGGAGTCCAAGATATTGTCCAGGATTTGTGCCCAGAGAAAGGAGAGAGATGGTAAAGAAATGGAAACATGAGGTGAGGCGAGTATGGCAATATTGTGCTATCTGGATAAGCAGCAGTGGTAGGAATTCCTTTCTAAATCCCTGAAAGAGAATTATCACTGCATCAACTGATTCCTAAGGGGGAATAGTGTTAAATAACCAAGTTTGCTTGGATGTAAATAAAGTAATTCCCCACACACTTAGCCATAATTAATTCTTACAAAGAGGCTCAAAGACAGTTTAGTTTATGATGAAAAGCTGCTACTGAAGATGTCAGTAGGAACAAAACTTGATTCCGCCCTTAAAAATCCTACAGTGGTCCTTAGGAGGACAAGGGCATTAAGGACACACCAGTAAGTAAGGAAGAACTGGCTATAAACCAGGAGAGAAGCACAGATAATTTGGGGTAAAGGATGAAAATGTCAAGCTTGGGTGGTAAAAATCAGCGGGCATAAAAATTGGTTGGTTTAGAAGGATGGATAAGATTTTATCTAAGATAACTAAGGCAAAATAAATTATAGGCTGAGCAATAATAATGATAGCAATTAAACTTATAATAGCAATACCAATAATAATAGCTATTTTCTATTGACTACATCCTATATCCTCTGCATGATTTTAAGTGATTTACGTACATTGCCTCATTGAATTCTAAAAAAAAAAAAAAAAAAAGGAATGAATTTATACTGAATTGTTAGGCAATTGGAGCTCACTGAAAAACTGTGAGCAAGGGAATAAGTAACAGCAGATGGTTGAGAAGATTAACATCAAGGACTTTAAACTGGTGGGAGAGTGAATGGTGGTCAGAGGATCTGGTAGGAGATCATTGCAATAATTCAGACTAGAGGTAACAGGCATCCAAGTTAGGCATTCAAACTAGGTGAGAATGGAAGTCAAGGAAGGACCTGATCCACTTTTTTTTTCCACTTTTTTTTTCAACAAACATCTACTAAATACTTGATGTCATGCATTATGGTAGACTCTGGGCAATAGGGGCAAAAAAGATAGACCCAATTCCTGTCCTCTTGGTACTTAAAGTCTACCTACCAGGAGACATTGTAGAGAATAAATTTCCTGGCCTTGATAACAATTATTGACTTAAAACTAGTCCAAGGTGTGTATGTGTGTGTTCTTACCCTAGTTTCTAGGGCTCTGAAACTCAATGGTATTCCACCTTTGCCTCAGAATACTCTCTCTTACTGATTGGCAGAGAACACAGTGGGTAGAACAGAACAAACTCAGCTGCAAGCCAGACAGAGATGGACATCTTCGTGGGTAGCACAGCTTGAGAGAAAAAAAACATTTTTCTTAAAATTCTTCCCTTCCAAGGTCAGGGTAAGGATTAGGGCAACTGACACTGGAATGGAAGAAAGAGGATACAAAAATACTTACACTTTGCTGTTCCCCAAAGTATAGGTCAGACTGTTCCTTATTGTGCATGTATGTAAGTTTACTCTAACCCATTACACAAACACAAACACTGTGAAACTTACAGTATTTTGACCTGTTCCCATAAACTCAGAGCAGTTCACACTCACGTTACCCAATTTATTTTCCCAACACTCGTAATAGGCTGATATTATGAAACTTTCATGGAAACCTACTCAAAGGTTAAGTGACTTACCCAAAGGTACACAGCTAGGCGTGGAGACAGGAGGAAAATCAAGCTTCCAACAAACTTTCCCCACAAGATTATGAGTCTAAAAGTATTCTTAAATGGTGTTTCTAAAGCTCAAGGGAAGAAGCTGACCCTGGAGTTATTGCATAATGTGCTAAATACTATATTGAAAGATTGAATTAATTAAAATTAATAAAATAATGAAAAATGAATTCCTTATAGAGTTGAGGTTTCTTCCAAAAGCACTTACTACCTCACTTATTTAGTATAAAGTTAAAAAGAATGAGGGATTTCACCTTTTGAGACTAATGATAATCATAAGCAAAGTTACCTTTTATAAAATAAAAGGATAATAGTAATTTTTCCTAGTGATATAAAAATACCAACTGTCTGAACAACTAGACTGATATGTTATGCATTTTTTTGTGAATGTCTTAGTTTTTGTATTTATTTTTTCATCATTTATTTATTGAATATATCTTGTAATAAATATCCATCAAAGAGTTAAACATCTCTACTTTTGGGAAATATTTCTCTATTGTCTCTATTTTGCTACCAAAATTTTACAGTATTTTATTAACATTTTTATTTTATCATGATATTTTCATTTAAACTTGGTATAAATTTGTTGCTGTGCATTAACCACTCAGCATCATAGCTTAGGACTGAAACACATCAAAATAGTCCAGCAAAAAATATTTTAAATATGGTAACCTTAATTGGAGTTTAGAAAAATAAAACTTTTGAGTGTAATAATTTATTCACCAGAGCTGTTTCAGCAAAGTACTTCATCTTAGTTTCCGAAGAGCTGCTGGTCGTTGCTAAATATATTTTAAAATCGAAGCAAAAAAGAAATCCGCTCTCATTCTGGCCAAATATACTATAAAATATTGAACTGTTAAAATCTTTGGCATTTTGGGAAAAGATCAGCTAGGTGATTATGCTTGTATAGTTAATTAATAAGAAAGGAAGTAGGTGATGGTTCACTGGGGAAACTTTTGTTATCACCATGTCTATTTATGAAGGATCCCATGCTGCAGGGACAATAACGGGGTGCTAATTCTGAACGCACACAGTGCCGTCCTACAAAGACATCAAGATTTGTAGGAAATCAACCCTCCAGCAGTCCTGGCAAGCCAGACTGACCCCAGCAAATGAAAATAATCAAAAGTAATTAGAAGCGTGCTGGACTACTCCTCGGAGAGCCGAATAGGAGAGTAAACATGCCTGAATCCTCGAGCCACTGCAAAGGCCCATGTCTGAGCTGTTAGGTGCCCTGACCTTGTCCACATAAAGATGTGATTTATGAAGTGCAGGGCACAGCAGCAGGGCTTCTGTCTTCTCCTGGAGAACCAAATTACTGAGGTGGAGATTAACATGCTTTCAGTCGGGCCCATTTCCAGACCTAGGGAAATTTTTTATTTACATTTTTTTTTAACCTTTAATTTCCTCTTTTCTAACGGCACACCCCAATAGATAAAAAAAAAAAAAAAAAAAAAAAAAAAAAAAAAAAGGCAGAGTCCACCAAGAGTCACCAGTAATCTCTCTCCAGTGCAGTGGTGATACGTGTTGGGGGCTATAGACAGTCACAGCATTTTTGTTGGTAAATTTGTATTGTGCTGGACTGTTTCACTGTATCTGCCTGATCAAAGCATCACAGAATTCACATTCATGCTTAGAGAACCAAGCCTGCAAAATACTTACTAAATTAAAAAATAGAAAGTATTGAAATTAAACAGAATATTACCTTAAATTTCATGGCATTCTGATCTAGTTTATCTTGCCTAAAGGTCATGCTTCATTACAAAGTTTACTGTATTAAATAAAAAGATTTGGGAGAAGAAATTGTGGGTGGTAGAGAATTTAGAGGAGTAGGAGAAAAGACAAATTGGGAGAAATATTTATATATGAATTAGTGGGAAGTCTCTTGAGTCCTAAAAGACATACTTACATTATTTCTTATCTTTGTGTCAGTTAGGTTAGGTAAGATTTTACAAAATCCTATTCTGACACGGAAAAGGAAGCATTGATTTTCTTTTTAAACACACATCAATATCTATACACGAAGCTAATTTAATTAGCAGGCACTTATTGTTCAGCCAAATGTCATTTTCTCAGATTATTTCATGCTTCTTGACATGAACCATATGAAACAGGATTTAACAGAATCTCAATGAATAAAACTCCACTTGAGAAATGTAAAAATGCACATGTACATTCTTGAAAAGCTACAGAAAAATAATGTTAAAACAAAAATGTTAGGCTTGGAGTTTAGTGTATATTTAGCCACCTCAAGAAACTCAAAGCTGCAGAATTAAGGGAACTTAGACTGAGGTTATAAAGTGCCTTCCTCTATAAACGAAAAACATAATGTCAGGGTGAATGGGAACATACTTTATTAACTTTATGGTATTGAAAACTGCCAGCAAGTTGTCTTGTTTTTAAATATTGTCCTCTGCAGAGTGTTACAGTGCTGTTTGTCCACAGGAAGCCTATTAAAAGTGGACAGTGCAGTCATTTCATCTGGCTTTGGCTGGACTGCTTTTCTTTCCTTTAATGATGTGCTGGAATGTACCATGCCCATAGGGTCTCCATTAGAACTTTTACTTCTGGGACGATCATGAAGTTTAAGGCTTAAAAGAGGCATCAGTTTACAGTCTTGTGGGAATCACTTGAATACTGGAGCACTAACTTCTTACTGCTTTAACTAATATATTGACTTATTTTAAATAAACAGTTACACAATGAAGGCAGAGCCAGTGGCCTTATTGGAAATCTTTGGGCTTTTTAAAGATTCTGCAATCCACACAGCTGGGGAAGGAAGGAAGGGGCCTGAGGAGGGTTTATGCCCTTTTCAAACCAGGAAGAAAACACATTAACCTCTCCCACCCCAACGCTGCCATCAGCCAAAGGGGGATCTTTACAACTCCCAGAAAATCTATCAGCTCACACTCAACCCTCATATTTTCCAATGCCCTTTTCCTGGTAAACAACAATTAACAGAACAAGAAAGAAAAAATAATCATTCCTTCTGGAAAAATGTTTTTAAAATCTGGTTCTCTTTTTAAACCTCACTGATGAATCATTCCATTTTCTGCTTTCCCCGAAGCTATACATTTGTTATAGTTTGTTCTCCTACTCCATCCCCTTAATATTTAGATCATCTGTCCTGATACATGTTTGCAAATTAAAGCTGGTTTGAGATTATAGTAAAACCATTATTTTTAATAGCCCATTTCAAGGGCAGTGCTAAACACTGCAGAACACGCATGGTACTGATTACTGCTGAGCAGACAGCGGCTTTTGCAGATTAATTTGTAACTGGGAACTACTGTAAACAGATTTCACCAGAAATCCCAAGGAATAAAGGGAATTGGTGATGGTATTTGGCTCCTTGTATTTATTTATTGTTTTAGAAACCTTCTGATGGAAAGCAAGCTCACAGGGGGAGAAGCAAGCCCCTTGCAAAAACATTTTCCTCTAACCTTCTCTCCTGTTTCATTCATTTATTGGGGAAGACGGATCAGGTCTTCTAAAGAATTCTTATTTAAATAGCAAGAAGCCCCTTTCATGAGAAACAAGGCCAGTCTAACTACTGTGGGATTTCAGAACCCTATCTTTAAACTTTAAGTTGTGTCAAGAAAAAGTGAGATGACTCTGCCTTTACATGAAGTTATTGTTATATACCCAAAGGAGAAAGGGAGTGGGATGAGGTGGGGGAGAGGAGAGAGACAGACAGACAGACAGACAGACAGACAGACACACACACACACACACACACAGAGAGAGAGAGAGAGAGAGAGAGAGAGAGATTAAGATTTAGTGTTCTGTTAGCTTCCTTTGCCCAGGTCCTTCTGATGATTTCCTTTAGTCTTTTTCACAATTTATTCAGTGGAGAACAAGACTGATGATGACGATAATGATGATATTAATATAATAATAATGATGATGCAATAAATTCTCCATTCTTCTAGGTACATCTTCCAAGGTCTCGGAGGGTAAGCATTCGCTCTTGGTTATATTTGGGGAAGAGAAGCTCAGACGTAGGAATAGCCTTCGCTCAGGCTGATGTCTGCAGGCCTGGACTGCAGTGTGCCCTCCTCCCGTTGTGAAGCTCGGGAGGACGCGGAACGGCGGGCGAGACGGAAGGCAGAGCGGGGTTGCCGGCGCCTGGCGGGCAGAGGCGGTTTCACCTGGGTGGCTGGAGCCGCTGGCGCTGCGCTTTATTTCGGAGCGCAATGCCATCTACCGGCGTCCTGCCGTACCTGCAAGTATCCAGACCTTGAAAGTCGCTCCGCCTCCCCCCACCCGAAGCCAATGTAGGGGAAAAAACTCGGAGGCCCTTTCCACGAAATCCTAATTTAGCCAGGACCTGCCAATGATTCCACACCACCTTTTATTTACCTATCTACGTTTCCTCGTTTTGAAAGCAGTTTTGTAAAGGGCAAGGAGGTGGGGGGGTTGCTGCAGGGCTGGGGCAGGGGTTGGGGCGCTGAGCTCCCAGACCCCCTGATCAGGTCGCACTGTCTGAAGCAATCGGTTCCCCAGATTACTTGTATTTAATACACAATGCATCATAAAACAAATCCCTCATCCTGACAGGAAGAAAATAGAACAGCTCATAGCTCGAGCCGGTCCAATTTATGGCTAAATTAAAAAAAAAAAAAAAAAAAAAAAAAAAAAAAAAAAAAAGCTCCGACAATGGGCAAGTTGAGGAAGGGCAGGAAATCAATGGCCACGAACCCGGAGCTCTTAAAGGTTCTCAAACGTCCAACTCTATGGGAATATCTGACCGGGTTTTAGGTTATTTACAAAGGATTTTTCCTGTCCTACCTACCACTGCTGTGCGATTTTCTCTCAAACAATGGCCATTATCTGAAATAACAGTTCAATGTCACAGATAACAGGCCACTGAAACGAATTAGTCACCACTTCTCGTCATTTTCTTTCCTCCAATCCCTCCCTTTTGCTACTATTTTTGTTTTTAAATCAATATTTTGGGGAAATATAGTTCTACTGGATTTACACGTTTATTTGCACTTGGAGAAAACAAAAAGTGAGTGGCACTTGTGTTATTCCGTTTGCAGCTAAAGTTTAACCGTCAGCACACTTTCCAGCCCCTCTTGCCCCACCTCTCCCCCGCAAGTGTCCCTAGACTCGCTTACTTTGCTTTACTTTCCATTGTTGAGCTGGGGAGTTGGATTTTGTCCATTTGTTTTTATGAATGGAGTTTTGTGATAAAAACGCGTTAACTTCCATTTAGCCAGTGGGATTTACTAAATCTTACAAAGTTGGTCATGAATAAATCTGTAGACCCTTTTATTTCGCTATGTGTCCCCTGTATTCCTTCTTCCAATGTCTTTTCTACAATGTGTTGGTTTAAATGTACCCAAGGTATATTCGAAAGTTATCAAACATAGGAGAGTGCCGATTACTAAAAGTAGCATTTATGATGTTGAAAGTTCAAAAATAATCTGAGTTGTCAAATTGCTTATTGCAGTTTTTGGCGTTCAAGGTGTTTTAATTAATGTATCAAATAAAATGGAAAAAACTCACTAGACAGTTATCAATCTCTCTAAACCCATAATACGCTATTTGGATGGGTTATATGCCAATAGTTTTTCAGATTTTAAAATATCTTTTAAGAAAAATATGATCTGAAAACTTTGCACGCCCTTTTCCTGACCTAGCTACAAGAAGGAAGGGAATAAATTAGAGTGTGAGTTTCAATTAAAAAAAAATTAATGCTTAGTGGAAAACTGGAAATGTACATATCAACTTTTCACTCTTGAGGTTGCTGTTTTCTGACAATTTCCAAACTATTTATATTTAGTCTGAACTAGCGTCCCTATACCCTAAGCTTTATCCTCGCCCCCTCCAGCGTTACCTCTCCCCCCACCCCCGCCCCCTCCGCCTCGGTGCACACACCCTCACACCCCTGAAAGCACTTCTCCACCCTTCCCCATCCCTCCCTTCCCCCATGTCTCTCTGTCCCTCTCTCTCTCTCTCTCTCTCTCTCACACACACACACACACACACACACACACACTCGCGCGCGCGCGCGCGCACACACACACACACACACACACACCACACTTGTGCTTTCAGGACATCGAAACAGAGGCTATTTCCCTGGGGAAAGAAATCCTGCCTGGCGAGATCTCCCCATTGGTTGTTTACCCGGATAAATCTACATGTTTAAGGGGGATGGTGCATCCATAATCAGTCTGTCCCTATAGGACTTGGGTCTTGGCGACCTTTTTGTGACCTCTCCCGCCAGAGGAGGCTGCTGTCACTTTAAAAATTTAAAAGAGGAGCCCGTCTGGCTTCCGATCAGATCTCTCTGGGCGGCGGGAGATAGCTCCCTTTCTCCCTCGCCCCGGGTTCTTTCTGGATGGCCGAGCAGATCCTCTTTAAAGAGACAGTTCATGAAATAGAAACCCGGCGTCTGAGCTTGGAGTTGCGAAAGGGGACGATCCCGTGAGGGTCCAGGACCCGCGAAGGCGCTGTGAAGGATCTGAAAGGGGGATAGAGCTCCCCTCGCCTCCCCGGGCCCCCCACCTTTTCAAACTCTCCTCCTCCTGCTTGTTTTCCCCCCTTGGAACTGGGAAGGAGAAGTAGAAGTTTTAGTGGGTTTCAGATAACTTTCATTACACATCGGGCTGATAAGAGCAAGAGAAAGTGAGAAAAGAGGGAGGTGATGTGAACCAGAAGGAATAGCTCCGAGCTCATTTAGGAAGGGGGAAAAAGCCAAAACACACCAAACCCGGGTCACCCAGACGACAGAAGACTTCATTTCTTGTATTAAAAATACACTGTTGGCGGACAATAAATCCGAAACGCGTGGTGCTGGAGAGCAGATCCTAGAGACGGACAAAGTTGTCAGAGACCCATTTGGAAATCGAGACGCGAGGCTTTAAAAAAATTATTATTATTATTTTTAAACATCTCGAAATGTTGCTCGGGATCGTTTGAAAGGATTTTCGTGCAGGAGCGTTGGGGGCTGCTGATTATTTTATTTTGTTTATTTTGATTCTTCTGTGATTGCCTATTATTGCTGAGTTGAGGCCATAGAAATCTAAAGGTAAGAGAACTCCTCACTTTAAAAGGAAAAAAAGTCTGGGCGATGTGAAAGTTTGTCATTTCGGACAGTTTCCTGCCCGGGCACCGTTTCTACGGGCGCCCCCCGCCCCCAGCCTTCTTTCCTCCTCGCCCGCAGTCTCGCGGAGCCCTGCTGCTTATCTACGTTGCTAAGCCGGGCGATTTCCTTGTTCCTCCTGCGAAACGGTGCGGTCTGGACACGTCTCCGGGGTGGGTCGTCCGGCCTTCGGTGGGTTTCTCTGCCGACTTGTCGGCCTCTTTTCCTTGCGCTCTGTCCTCCTTCCCCTCCCTCCGTGTGTCTCTGTCCGTCGGTTTCGGGGACGCACAAGGTGCGGTTGCCAAAATCTGAATTCCTGGCACTGGCCACGCGACTTTGGAGCCGCTCTCGGCCGAGTTCCACCTTGCCAAGTAACAGCTTTGCTGTCCAACATCGTGTGCTGCTTCGCGAGAAAGTCACATTCGGACCCTTTGGCTAGATTATGGGGATTTTTTTTCCCCCTTTTGCTGTTGGTTTTTTGAAAGGGCCTTTCTCTAAAGTCTACCTAAAGGGTTTTTTTTTTCTTTCTTTTTTTCTTTTCTTTTTTTTTTTTTTAAAGCTATCTTTGGAGCTTGACAGCTTTTAAAAACACAGGAGTGTGTTATATGAAATGACTGAAGATGTGTCGTTACTTTATTTTATTCGAGATTTCCGACACGATTAAGACATTTGGGAGACGAATGCAGTTCTGCTAGCAAATCAAAAGTGAATAATTCACCCAGGGGGCAAACGTTTCTGGAGAAAGCTAAGCTTTTGTCTTGGGGCAATAATATTGAGAGGAAGAATGTTAATATGATGGTGAAATCTTTGAATAATCATGTAACAGATTATGTAAAAAGACATTCTTTGAAAATGAACCTTTTAAAAAATTAATTTTGCTGTTGACAGTGGCAATGCTAATAATGTTAACACGGAATAAAATTACACCTACAATTTTTATGTGCAGTATATGTAATACTTAACTCCCTGCCCCTGTAAAAGGGAATGCTTGAAAGCTAAGGGGATGGATGCTTCTTGACTTTGAAATTAACAAGTTTTCCACGTCTCTCTGCAAATATGAAATGGAATTAGTGTTGCATTTCACTGGCTTTATTAAATATTTCTTTGGTGCGTCAGGAGAACTGCCTTTTTTTTTTTTTTTTTTTTTTTTTTTTTTTTGCCAGTCAAGGAAACAAACAACAAAAGATCAACCAGAAACCAAACAGACTGAGCAAACCAACAAAACCCAACAACAAACTCCAACTTTTTACTATTTAAAAATGTGCATTGCTATTGTTATTTATGTACCTTCTCAACATCTGGGATGGGGGGAAATCTCAAAGTGCCATTTGAGTTACTCAGCACTGAGAGTTGAAGTAACATCTTGAAGTTTGTAATTTTATTTATAACAAATTTTTAGAATTTGTCCTCTTAATAGAAAGGATATTTAAGTGTACACTTTTGTCTCTGTTAGTGTGAAGAGGTGTCCTTGAAAAAGAAGAGTTTGATTTGTGTGTGTGTGTGTGTGTGTGTGTGTGTTTAGCAATATCCCTATCTTACGTTTAATTTTTCTTTTTAAAATTGTGGGACAACTTATTGCCCTTCAATTTCCTCATGGCCAAAGGCTTATTCATAGGGCTTCTTGACTAAAGCGCTCAGAGCACTGGGTTTTTCTTGAAGTATATGGTGAGTTAATGACTTGAATCTGCAATTGGGTGATTGCCTGAATTCTATGCAAAATTGCTTTTGGTCTCAGTACTCAAGAGTTTAATTTTAACTTTTATGTGGGTATGCATACAGCAGAGATCTGTAGGAGTTATTTAATTCAATAATTTTTGTTCTAGGTATATTGCTTAGTCTTTGATAGGAAACTTCCTCGTTTGTATTAACTGATTGACATAACATTACCAGGCTTTGTAGTATTCACCATCAGGTCAACAACTCTCAGCTTTTAATATTGATGTTTAAGACATTATTGCTGTTAGTGAATCAGAATAACTTGGTTTAAGTACACAAGACCTTAAAAATTGAAGTTTCCCTCTTCAATTTTTGTTTACTGTGTCCTAACTAATGATTAACATTGCGATGGGCCAAATGTAAAATTTCATGAAAAATAACAAGGTACAAGTATACCTAATGATGGCAGTTCGTTACAGTATTTTAATATATTTTATATTTGTTCACAAGGAGCCAGCTTTGTTATTTTGCTTACTAGACAAAATATTGAAACATACATTGACATGTGTTAACTGAGTTTGCCATACTTTGCATGAGTGTTTCCGAATCGATTATTTTAACTTGTTTTCCTTTAGTTTGGTCAGAAGCACCTATAAGACAAATCTTATTATCTCCTTCAATTAAGAGTGTGATTTGTTTCATAGTGATGAAATGCTAACTATGAAAAAAAATTAGATGGAAGTTTTTAAAGTGCAAAAATGTGAAAATATATGCTTACATGAGACTATATAAATATGAAATATTGACTATAATGTTTAGAAATATTATGTTAATATATGCTGTTCACTATTATTTTTTGTAAAAATCACATTGGATAAAATTAGCACTAATTTATGCATATGAAAATAAGCATTTTTGAAACCAATTAATCAGTTTTTGTAACAAATTGCAAGTGCTTTATTCCTTTAAAAAAAAAAAAGCAGTGTGTTGTCATTTTCAAGGTAACTTCTCATTTCCCCTCTATTAATGTGCCTGTGATCTGACTTTTTTTAAGGATCCAAAGAAGGAATATACATTTCAATGAAATATTTTCAAACAACTGATTATTTTAATGAGTGGGCCAATATGACAATTGATTGTTCTCATCTTCTTCCCTCCAGATCTTAGATGAGTTTTACAATGTGAAGTTCTGCATAGATGCCAGTCAACCAGATGTAGGAAGCTGGCTCAAGTACATTAGATTTGCTGGCTGTTATGATCAGCACAACCTCGTTGCGTGCCAGATAAATGATCAGGTATGTTGCAAGGATTTTCTTGTCTTTCCTTGAGAGCACTAAAGTATCAGTGGAGCCTGAAGAATAAAAGTAACAGTGAACTGCAGTAGACCCTTGTGGCCTGTTTGTTGATATTGTGAAAGATAATGCACAAATATAAGTAAAATTCTGAACAAAGTCATATTTAGTACTACCTTCTTTACATTCTTTGGGTAGTCTATTCACTTTGTACTAGTATCCTTCATAAATGCACCAGTTTTCTTGGTCTGACTGAATGATTTTAAAACTGAGTATTATTACTGCGTACCGTTCAGTTTTTCTTTGCTATCATAGTAGGTACATTCATGAAAGGTATTGAGCTAATCAAGAACATCTTCTGAATTTATGCAGAAATTGGAAGTGATATACTTGAAATGTTATATAGGTTTTATTTGAAATCTATATGCATGGTATCAGTGTGGACTTATCTAATTATGCATTTTATATTGATTTGCCTAATTATAAATGAGAACACTTACTTTTAGATTAATTAAAATACTTTTTTTGGTATATGTTAAAAAGTTTAAAAGTAACCCTGCTGGAAATTGCTTTGTGACATTATGGAGGACCATGAAGTGAGGTTGACTTTAATAACAATAACTGTGAAATAAAGATCATGAAAATATCGTGAAACATATTTTACACTTAATAAAATTAGCGTATGAATCTTGTAATATAATATGACAATACCTGAAATAACAAGAAATGCAGCCCATTAATTTTTGTTTTATAAACATTGTTGGGTTAGAATTTAATTATGTTATAATCGTTTATTTCTTTTAACCCAATGGTTTCCTAAATCAAATATGTTTCAAAGACCATATTGAAGTGGTTGCTTGGCAAATCTACTATGAAATCATCTCCAAGAAAAAGAATAGTTTAAATTAAATGTTTCCAATTGAAAACTTAAATAAAGCTACTGTCAATTGGTCTAAGACTCTATTTCATTCATTATTGTGAGATTATTATTTGGCATCTTACCAGCTACCAGATAATTTTTACTGACTAAACTGTGTAAGAGGTAGTAAATTGTAAAATTAGGTTTAAATGGAAATCATTTAAAAATCTTCAACATATATCAAAAATAATAAACCAATCAATTGTTTTTTCTCCTTGCCATAAGAAAACAAGAGGAATTATTGACAAGGGAAAACATTATTAAATTAGCTATTGATTGTGAGCAGAAAATATCCTGTCTATCATATGAGTTACTGTCGCCATCAACAACAAATATTTTTTGAGCACCTACTATTTGTAGATGTGGGAAATACGTAGGTATTGTGAGTGAATTAATGTTATACTCCTTACAAAAGAAACTGGAGGACCTCAAATAATAGCTTTAAGATGAAATAATATAATTATATCATAATAATTGTTCGCTATTCATATTTATTGACAATGGAAGCTATTTCCTTAGACAGATAAAACTGTTGTAGAATCAGTGAAGAGATGATTTAAGAATGGGACTTGTAGGCAATCTAAGTCTACTTGCAGCCATTTTTTCATTTAATATTTATGTGTGTAGTGTTTTATAATAAATGTACTCTTATTGGGAATCTTGATTGCATTAAAAAAGGGAAACTGTTTTCCTGTTTCTCACTATGAATTAGGCTACTCATTAAAGTAGGCATTTATAATTTTACCACAGTTACTTTTGAAATATACATTGTAAAATCCCATTTTTTTTTTAAATGCCAGTTTTATGCCTTAATGAATAGCATGTTTACTTATTTTGACTAGAGAATCAGAGAAAATACTTAATTTGGGAAAACAGATAAGGACAATATTAGACACATATTTTTCCTAAGTGGTAATTTTTAACTTCTATATTATGCTGACAGAAATCTAAGATGCTAACAGAAATGCATATCAAATAATATAATTGTGAAATTCAAGGAAATTCATCCATAAACAACAAGGGAGGAAAGTCAGAAGTAAAAGTCAGATTTGTATGATACGTGTAGATGTTTACAATCACTCTTAGCCCAATTGACAAGACAAAAGGGAACAGACACCCAAATAGTGTCTGCATATATTATAAGCATATTCACCTATAAGCACATATGAATATTCTAAAATCCAATTAAAACTAGCAGTTCTAGACAACTTTGAAATGTGACTGTTGGACTAGGTACATGATGAAAGAGCTGACTAAAGAGATTCCCTAGGTCTGTTTTTTTGCTCTCTTTTCCATGAGGAATAGGAGCTGCCAAATGGTGAATAAGCACAACTCATCACATAATGAACACTCCCATTGTGGGAGGTATTATTTAATATTTAGCTATATAGAGGGACCCTGGTATAGGAGTAATTATTAAGCATTAATGACATCAACTCACCTGTATAACACAAAAGTAAATGGAATGCTCTACAAGAAATTACAAAAAGTGTTTCTCTTTGCTCTGATTTTTAGATACAGATAAAGTTTATCAAATGAATTTTAGAACAAGACAGGTATAAATCCTGGACTCTTAAAAAAAAAAAAGGAATTTGAGATGAAGCTTTCAATTGCACGTTAGTCATGGTAATAATTAGGTCATCTAACAAAGAAAGAAAAAGATTACCCAGGACAAAACAAGAGTGTATAAATTGTACTTGTTCAAAGATACATATTTTTAAAAATTCTAATGTTAAAAGATCAAGTTTAATCAATTAGGATCAGTTTTTAATGATGTAGAGGAGCCATATTAAATAAAATAAATGTGTTGCTAAGATTATAATACAGTTTGATAGTAGTAGGACAAGCAAAACGTTGTATGCTGGATAACCTGTATTTGATTTCTTTGTGGGTGAAGAAGTTCTAGAAACAGCATGGGTTTTGGTTCTGAAGTAAAGTTGATAAAAGATGTAATCTATTTTGTATCAGAAAAAAATATAAATGAAAGCCACCCAATTACCACTTCCCCATATCTTTCTACCAGCATTTTACTTAAGGAAATTTTCCTGAGTTTAAATTTTCCAGCAGATTTATGTGAGTTATTTCATTTCAGAATTTTTTTTTTCAGACAGAATGAGCTTTGTGGCAGCTTTCTTTCTTGTCAGTGCTGCCTAGAAAGATTCAAGTTTTGTGATTTTAGACGTCTCTTTCATTTCATGCTTCCAAAATTATTGCAGTGATGTTTTTGGAGATACACATTCTGAAAACATTGACATCACTGCTGAACCATAATTTCTAAGTAGCTGTGGCTTCTAACTGATATCTTTATTCACCCCTGAAAAAATGTATTAACTACAGTAATTTATCTCTATGAAAGAAGCTACACCAAAGACATTAGTAAATTAAGTCACAGTCACACTTAAGTCATAAAATAGTAGATCCATTAAATATACCCAAGTCTCTTTATCCTTGACATTCTAATTATTTTCCCTTAAAATTTCTCTACAATGCTACATAGTTCTAAGACTGTGGCACAGTGTTTAGCTGGAAATTTTTACGGAGACAGACAATGCTTAAATATTTACATTCTAACAACCTGAAATTATCCTGGGTTGCTTTCAGGAGCAAGAACTGGCCCTGAAAGGCAGAGCAGGGTAGGAGCAAAAGCAGAGAGTTGGTTGAGGAAATCTCTTTCCAGACTAGGTCCTCAACAGGACCAATATACAGAGGAAGCATAAAAATTTCTTTTTTTATTATTCAGAGTTTTCATTTACTACAGAAGCACCCATGTGTTTAATGTGAAGTAGACCAAACATCTACATGATTTACTGTTTTTTTTTGTTTTTGTTTTTGTTTTTTTTTAAGAAGAAAACTGGTCATTTAGATATTCCTTCCTTTAAAGTCTTGTAGCTATCTTACTTTTACAAACTATTTTGATTGGTGGATGTAACTTATTGCTTTAGATTTGGTCGGTCTCACCCTGTTCTCACCTCTCTCTCCATCCTTTGATAAGTCTCCTTTGGATCCCACATATACCCTTCGCCTGGATCAGAACCAGGGCTACCTACCCATAGACCCCCATCCACCTCAAACAAGGCCAGTTCTCATGCTTGAATAGATTCACAAAGTTTGGGTACTTATGGAGTAGTTCTCTGGACACAACAGCTTTACTCTAATACTTCTTCATAGTGAAAACATATTGGTAATGATCAGAGAGTCACTAAGACACAATTTACCTAAGTTGGCTTTTTAGACTTAAATGAGACCTGCCTTTCCACTTATAATTAATACAATTTATGTAAGTTGACTTTTTTGACTTAAATGAAACCTGCCTTTTCACTGATAGAATGATCTGGGCGAGTACTTTGGGATAATGTTTTGTACATGTAAGTGTGTGTATATTCTGTATCATAAGAAGGAACACAATTTTATTCAAACTCCTGGCCTGCCCTAACATGGTCTACGAGTAGAATAAAGTTCTCAGAAACCCAAGACATTATTAATCTTGTCATTTACACAAGGTGATAAGTCCTTTCATTTTTAAGTAGGCCCTTGACAGCTGGCATTTAGTAAGCAGAATAAGAGAAGTCTGCTGTTCACTCTGAATAAAAAGAAATGTGTCGATAAGAGATTATCTAATGCCTGATGTATATTTTGAAGAAATGAGATACAGAAGAATGAGTGCCCCTCAGAGAATACAAAGTCAGAATTCACTTAAGGATTCTGCCAGCTCCCTTGTGGTTAATGAACGGCAACAAGACTCTGCAGTGTTTTCAGTTGGAACAGGCATTGTTCTCGTTTGTGCTTTACCTTATAAAGTTTTAACTGCTTCCAGGACGATCATAGCTGATGTGGCACCCCGCATTCGCTCTCCTTAGGTCCACGTGAATGATTATATCAGACTGCTGTGACACTAGAACAGCATTTTATTGTGAGCTTATTATGGGCTCAATTGTTATTTTGTTTGGATTTTACTATGAAAAAAATCCACTTTCCTGCATCATTCAATTAGTACAATTTGTGCAAAACAGCAAGGTAGATTAGCTATGTATACTGCAAAAATGTAATTTGTTAGCCTCTTTACACTTTTTAAAAATGTTTGTGTCTACTGTCAGGTAATTTGTTAATTTGCTCTTCCTTTACAAGGATATCTGTCCACATTTTGTACGACTTCTTTTGATGTTAAAGTTATTATTGGCTTTGGGCATTTTCTTTGCTTTGCTTTTAAGTCAAGTTCCACTTTTATACCAAAGTTATGCTCTGCTGTTTTAAGATGAATGCCAGCTGGCAATACCCAGAGACTGGCTTTGTGAACAGTGCCTAAGCTGACTTTGGGGGGATGTTGTCTGGCTGATAAGTTACTTCCTTCACCTGAAGATGAAACTCTTTCAAACATAGTTTGCCATTTGATTTTTACATCATAAAACAAACATCACCTCATCCCCTGCCCCTAATGAAGTTTCCTTCATGTAACAATGCCTAGGACACAGCACTGACATAACACTAGGATTTTTGTTAAGATTCACAAACTGCATAAGTTGAAAGAGAGGGTGACCTGAAGTATTAAGTGCACATTTTAAGTAATTAGTGTTTGCATGTATGTATCACCTTTCATTCAGGAAGATCGCAAAGCATCACACCCACAATAGACTGTAGCTATTTCTGGAATGGCATAAAAAAGTCATAAGAATGCTTTATAAGCCATGAAGGAGGAGAATGTTTTGGTCAAGGACACAAGAGAAGCCTCCAGCCAAGTAAAACACCAAAGATGATCTTTTTAGCTTCTTTATAATGTAATGATGGAACTCTTCCCAAAGGTTTGGAAATCATTCCAAATGATCATCAGTTTTTATTCAGTCAGATGAAATGACCACATTAAAGACAGGTGGCTAATGGATATTTTTGGGGGGTCTGTAGAGAGACCCTCAGAGGTTATTTAAGGACACATCATGCAAAGCTTTCAGGCTGGGTACACTGTAAGCTTCGTGTATAATAATGTGTATCTTTATCAATTGCCCTATTTATGCAAACTAGAACTAACAATTCTCTCTCTGTTTTGTTTCATTCAATAAGTTATACTTGGTTTTCTCTTCATGTTACTGACAAAGAGATAAAGATGTGGAGAAGAAAAAATTCCCCCACCAAAGGTATCTTGGTCTCGTGGAGTCATATTTTTCATTTAGGAAGGGATATAGCAAGGTAGCACGTGATCTTTTTCAATTAATATTTTCTTGTCTTTAGACTGTGACCCTGAAGACAAATATGAGATATTTTTTCTTTGGAGAAACTAAGTGTGATTTGCTTTGGCAATGCTTAGCCATGAGAAAGCTTCCATAGTGTTGGACAAATTTATGTTCGGTCATCAATCTCTGCTGAAGACACTTCTCTTTACCTCTTATTAATTAGGCTCAGAATGTATAATAGGATCCTTCCTCCAGAGACTCCTATTAAACTTTACATCACTCCTGAATTGGAGTTTCCCACATGACTATGGATAGATCAGGAGTCCAGACTATGTTTCCTATTGCATACATTGTGTCTGTAGACTTGATGCCACCTCTCTGCAGTACCAAGACTGACAGATATGTCTATATGAAATGTTGACTTTGTTCAAACATGCAAACTGCTGCTACCTACCTCCTCTCCTACCGACCCTCCAATTGCTGAACTTCCATTCAGCTTTTCCTAGTCTTCAGACTAGTAAATTGAATGAAGATATAGAAGATAAAGCATTTAGGCCAAATGTTGGGAGCTGGAAGAGGAAGAAATCAACTGTTAACTTCAAAGTGAAAAGACACCAATAGCCAGAAAGGTTTTCTCTCAGTACAGATTTTGCTGGGAGTACATTTCTCTATTATTTCAATTATTACAACTTCCTGCATAGGTTGAAGGTCATTCATAATTCACACTTCTGTCATTTTTAGACATGCCAAATGCAGTCTATTAAGCATAAATAAAACTTCCAGTGTTTGATCAGGAAAAATAAACGGGGATTCATAACAATAAAGCCTTGTTCATCTTTTTAAAAGTAAATGTGTTTTCCTTCTTTCTTATTTTTCCCCTTGTGTGCAGAATTTTTCTGTCTCAACAATACAAACATAATACTTTAAATCAATCCACAGATAAAGAATCTGACAGATTCTAGATTTTTGTTCTCTGGTATAATAAACAAGACCCACCTGATTACCATTTGTAAGTACTAATGATAGAGGATTTGGTTGAACGCAGTCCTTCAAAGTATAAAACAGAGTTAGACTGAGAGTCTTTTATGGCATATTAACTTTCCTAGCAAAGTGCTTATGAGTGTCTATACTTGCTTTACTGCTGTCCTCTTGGACTTAACCAAATAAAATGAATAATGATATATGATTAATTCTAATTCCAAGTATATATAATATAAATTTTATAAAACATAATATGTAATTACATATAACTTGTATGATATATACTAATAATCATGTGCCATGAAGCATTCGTTCTTATTATATATAATTATATATATAATATGAGATTGCTAATATGCAAATTAAAAAATTTCTCCAAAACATATACTTTGCCATATTTATGTCAAATTATAAGATATGTATTTATAAGTAACACCACATGAAAATGTACAATTTGGAAGTCTAAATTTGCTAAATCAATTTCATATCACCACTGTCTTTTATACTTAACTTAGCCTTGTGAGTATTAACTGAATGGACACTCTCTTTGCATTTGGAAATACTTTCAGGGTTTGATTAAAATAAATTAATTGTAATAATTCTGTTTAGGGTATTTAATTTCTATATGCATGTATAACATTATAATTATGCCTTCAGCTGTGGGTTTTACCAGTGGTAAAACTGAACAATTTTGGATTTCTAGTTTTACTTTTCAACTTCTTGAATAATTTAGAATTTTAAATAAACATTTAGAAATTTCACTAGTGTGCTATTTGAACAAATTTTAAAAATAAAAGAACATGAAATCTGTTACTAAAACATTTACTGTAAAAACTTATCCTTATAAATTGAGGTATCCAGAGATCCAAATACAATATTCGTACTTACAAAGGTATAAATATTGCTTTATAGAAAAATAAAAAGAGCCTAGCAAGATACTGGGAAAATTTAATTTTTATGTGATAAAATGAAAAAACCATCTCAACTGGCAAAAGTTTCAGGTTCATGGGAGTTAGGTTATGTTCATAACATGTTGTGCTTCTGGATTTTGGTATTAGCTACCAAGTAGAAAGTTTTGGAGGAGTTAACACAGTTTTAAAATATTTATTATGACTTTTTTTAAAAATGGAATTTCCGTATAATTTATTTTCTTAAACTATAAGGCCCCATTCTTTTTATCTTTCACCTTATATTGGGAAGAATTGAGTTTTTCCTTTTCATAGAACATTCTGAGAGAGAGAGAGCAAAAATAATACATGAACAACCTTTTTGTATTAATTCAAAATTTTCTAAGTGTTGAAGATTTTTGAGCCTCTCTTTATTTATTGGGGGTATATTCATTCCAAAATTTCAGATCCAGGATATTTTTATTTTGAATTCAGAGAACTTTTTACATAAAACCCCAATAGGAGAGGAGACCCATTATTAACTCTTTTATGGAACTTAACAGACTAATTGACTCCCTTCCATTTTTCTCCAACACAAAAATGAGAGAGTCATATTAGCAGTGTCTCTGCTTCTGGCACATAACACAGATGGCATGTAATTCACTGGACTACAATATAGTCGAGATTTTTGAGAATACACTGACTTTAAAGATATTATAACTGTATTTTTATAAGCATGGTCATACTATATACAAATATATGAGAAAATCTATATAAATCACTTATTTGTTGCATTTTTATTTGCTGAAAGATCTATTTTATAACATAAAAGTATATTTTCTGAAAGGCCTGATTGCTCTAAGATGATATCCCTTCATTTCCCCATTATATTGTTTCAGGGCTACAAATTGTCATTTTGTTTTGGTTTAAATTACTCCTGTCAGTTCTCAAATGCCTGCTGGCATACCATTAATATTATTAGAAAGTAAATTAAATTTATATGTAGACATCCCTAGATTCAAGGATTCAAATTATACTTTTGGGCCATTGTAATTAGAAGAGGAAAACAATATTGCTTAAGTGTCTCTAAAACCCTAAAGGATGAGAGGTAATGGAGATCAAGTGGTAGAAACACCTTGAGAAAAGGACTAGATTTGTAAGGGTGTGGCAAATGGAACTTCGAGGGACATTCTTATTGCTATATGGGGAAGCATGCCCAGAATCTGCCCTCATTATGTCTGGCGCTTGCCAGTTCTTTTCAAACCTCAGTTTCATGAGCACCATAAAAACTCACTTAAAATTGAAAAGAACACCCTGAAGTTAAAATCCACTCTGCTTTTCTTTGCCTTTCATGGCTTGGAATGTCACCTTTTACCTCCAGTAAATAAAGCCAACATCAACACTCTTCCGTGTCTTTTATTTTTTATTCACTCAATATTCTTCACATGACAATCTGGACACTTAAAGGGAAATTACAGTAGTGATCTATGTCTTGGCAAAGAGAATTGTCTTTATAATATATAGTTACAGTGTATCCATCAATTTCTTTTGTTTCTTAGACTGTTCACATTGGATTGAGTAAATCTAAAATAGAATTAAAAGAGACATGATTAATAGTGGACTACAAAGAAATAACGATACTGTAATACTCTCTTAAAATGACCTGACATGCATATCTAAGTAGTATTCCCCAATAGAGACAATTGCACTGTTTTACTGTCTTGCAGGTTATTGTCTCTTTAACCTCACTATTTCCGAGAAGCCGCCGAAAAGTTCTAATATGTCACAATTCAAATGTCAACATGTTGTTGGAAAGGAAGCTAATAAGTTAAACCTTTGAGAGATGCCAAAAAAAGAGGTGATTCAAACTGTTGAGAGAAGTCCATTGTTTTCTAAGGGGAAATAGAACTCCAGAATGAAACAGGGTACTTATAAGTATTTAACTGGAAGATTTAGGGGAAAAAAGCAAAGTCACACATTATTTTATTATTATTTTAAATCTGGTAATCTTTAAAAAGAACTGTTCTCAGTGTACTTCCAAGGAAAAGAAAATGTGAACGACTAGGGTTAATAGGATACAAACTGCAAATAAACTATTTTTTATAGAAACAGCCCATAACAAGGAATAATTTTCCCAGGATAGTCTGGATTCTATCTGTGGACAAATACGAAGATTCTTAGGTTATATTATAACATATTATAGCAACATTTTATGTTAGCATTGTTTTCTGTAAACCAGCTTCAGGTTTATAGTAGTTCAACTACTATTGAATGAAAAAAATTATTCTATTTTGACAGGAAAGAAGCTAAGCAGAAAATACTCAAGTTATTTTTCAAATTTAGCACAATTTTGTGCTCTGGTCTTGTTATAGAAAAATAAACAATTGTACTTTAGAGCCACCTACTGGAATAAAGAGGCACGTACAAAGTCTTCTTCTTTCCAAAAGATAAACAGATAAATAAAATTAAAGTAGGAGCATTTCTGCTGATCTTATAAGACATCAACTTATGCAGCTCTTCTTAGTTTGAAAAATCAAGTGATGTTGCAAAAAACCATAGTTAACAGTACTATCTCCTAAGAATATATTATTAGAATATGATGGTGGTTGTTGTGATGTTGTTTTGGTTTTTTGTGTGTGTGTGTGTGTGTGTGTGTGTGTGTGTATGTGTGTTGCTCAGATATTTAGAATCTGGACTTTTTTGGCTTAATAAGATTGATTCTGGGCTGGGCGCAGTGGCTCACTTGTAGTCCTAGGACTTTGGGAGGCCTAGATGGGCAGATTGCTTGAGCCCAGGAGTTCAAGACCAGCCAGAGTAACATGGTGAAATCCCATCTCTACCAAAAAATACAAAAATTAGCTGGGCGTGGTGGTGCACACTGTAGTCCTAGCTACTCAGGCGGCTGAGGTAGTAGGATCACCAGAGCCCAGGGAGGTTGAGGCTGCCATGAGCTGTGATTGTGCCACTGTACCCCAGCATGGGCGACAGAATGAGACCCTGTCTCCAAAAAAAATAAAAAAAAAAAAAGATTGATTGTGTTTGTGGACATGCTCAGTAGGAAGATTGGAGAAAAGACTCATTGGCAATGTTAAAGAGAGAGAAGAATATATGAGGCAAAGGAATAATTTCCTTCTCAGAGTACTGTAGGGTTTTGCAAAGATACTGTGGTATAATATAATTGGTCTCATTTTCACCAGTTAATCGTAGAACTTCATTCTTTCTTCTAAAACCTCTATCTGATTATGGGATTGTTTAATAAATAACCTTAGAATGAAATGAAAAACTAATGACATTTTTTGGTAGAATGAATAAACATCTAAAAGATTTTCATGCTTAAAAGCCTTTTTAAATGGAAAAAAAAAAAAAAAAAAAAAAACCTGGTGCCTGGACAGGTAAGTTGGACAATGACTTGCCTAAGTCACCAAGCTGCCCAGGGGAAAAGCAGGTGGCTCTTGGAAATTTCAGGTCAGGGTTCTTTCCATACTTGCTCCATTGCTTTTCAGTCAGTCATTAACAGATTTATTAAATGCTTCCTCTCCTCAGCACTTTGCTAGAAAGCAAGGGAAATAAGCACCCCTCCACCACCCCAATAAATGCATCAATAAAACATGTAATGCTTACTTTCAAAGAGAGAGAATCAGGAGCTGGGCCTGAGGGCAGGACCTGGGTATGGGAGCACCCTTCTGATTGGTGAGAGAGGGGATTAAGTTTTGAGAAAACAAAATACTCTCCTTTGTTGTCATGATCCTTTATGTCATGCCCTTTCAAACTATTACCTTCCAAACACACCGTTGAGAAGGTGCTACTTTTGCAAACTTGCTTAAGTGGGGAAGGGGCAAGGTAAGCTAGGCTACTGCTGGAGAATTCCAGGCAGAATTAAACTCTGTGAGTATGTGTGGTTTCCTAGGGTGTTTTGAGGATTCAGAGAAGGGAAAGTTCTTCGTTAAATATTACACAGGATATATGTGACGCAGCTAGCCTTGCATTAAGAAAATTTTATTTGTGAAGTAGGATTTGGAAAAGATTTGTGAACTGGCTTGAGAGTCACAGCTTTCCATTTGTCACCAGAGGGCTCGTTTTCAGTATATAAAACAGGAAATCACACTTCTTTTGATAAAATATAAAAAGAAAAAGATGTTCATTAAGCTGATGCAAAATGTACAGGTATCTTAGTGTATATCTTGACCTTTGTTAATATATATACATCTCTCTCTTTCCTGATTCCATCCCCCTTTATTTTCTCTTTAAAGATATTCTACAGAGTAGTTGCAGACATTGCGCCGGGAGAGGAGCTTCTGCTGTTCATGAAGAGCGAAGACTATCCCCATGAAACTATGGCGCCGGATATCCACGGTTGGTACCACTCAGGCCACTCTCCTTATCACCTTATCATTGCAACTATAAAGTAGCATCGAAAGCGTCCATTGTTCTTGGTGTTTGTTACTTTCCCTGGCTTTTCAATGTCAGTTTTAACAAGTTCCTTCTCTTGAAGCAGCTATTTTCTTGGTTTGACATCTGGTCACTATTACAGTGAAGCTGAAGTAAGCAGAGGTCTTCCTTAAAGTGGAGGTCAAAGGAATTTTGAGTATTTGCGCAGAACCTCACCTAGCTATGCCTTTTGTCAATGCATTAGTCTATGGTGAGGATCCTTTCACTGTGTAGGGGGCCTTTCAGAGGCTTGATTTTGAGCTTTCCTAAATCAAGGGAATGTTTCTGTCATCTAATGTTCTATTACTGGGAAAAGTTTCTATTGCAGGAAAATCTTAGCCAATATGACCATATGGGAGGGGTGTCAGGGAAGAGGCCTTGGGGAAAATGTACAGATGAAGAAATTTTAGAGGCAGAGGAATTTTTTTTTTTTTTTTGAGACAGAGTCTCGCTCTGTTGCCCAGGCTGGAGTGCAGTGGCCGGATCTCAGCTCACTGCAAGCTCCTCCTCCCAGGTTTACGCCATTCTCCTGCATCAGCATCCCGAGTAGCTGGGACTACAGGTGCCCGCCACCGAGGCAGAGGAATTTTTATTTGCCAGAGGCATATTCTAAATAAAAAGATAATAAAAAATAATGATCATCAGTAGTGATGCATGTTTAGGTCAGATAAAGAGAAAATTTTGCTTATATTGATTTGTATCATTGAGATGGAAATTTAACATATATTTTTCTTCTTCCTCTTTCTGTCTCCTAGTATAATGTGATTTGGTTCAACATAATCTAGTGGCATCTTTAGAATATTTTGTAGTCGGAAGGTCCCATAGAATCAGGGATCACCACCCTCCATCCCTTTAGCATCCCAGATGGGAAAATCTAAGCTTTTGCTTTTATATCTCCAGGAAGCTGCCACTCTTGGCGGGTTCTCTTTACTTGAACATTTTTTTCCTTTGGACTGCATTCTGCCTCTTTGTAGGTTATACAAGAGTAGTGGTATTTGCAGGGTGACGGGGAGGGCTGGCGGGGGTAGTGGGGCGGGGGGGAGGGGGGCACGCTTTTGGTGCTCATTTTCCTCTTAGCAACTCTGACATGCAAATAGCTTTAGAAACCTAGAGTTCCCAATTAGCCTGGTAGAGTTTGAGCCTGAAGGGGGTGGCTGGCCCAATGGGAAAGGGCTTTTTGGCAGCAAGGAGTTCTTAGATGATAAAGAACTTCAATCTGGGCTTTCTCTGGTGCAATGAATATTTCATCTGTAAATGTTAGACCTAAAAAAGGTTTTCAAACAGTTGTTTTTTTAAATATTAATGATTAGGTTAATACTCCAAAAGTTCTAAATAGAAGCGACTATTCTTTTAGGGCTGCCATTCATAAATTATTTTCCTTCACAACACTCTTGAACCCATCAGTTGCTTCTTGTTTTCAATGTATCATGTTTATATCCATACATACACTACATATGTTTCATATATTTCTTATAATATTTAAATGATGATTTGTATTTTATACTTCTAGGATTCAACTCTTCCTAGGAAAGAAAATAAAACACATGCATTGCACACCTACTGTATGATAGATATTATATATTCTCTCTATATTGTCTCATTTACTCTTTTATGCATAGAACCTGTGGGAAAGAAATTATATCCATTTTACATATAGGGAAACTGAGCTAATTAGGCTAAGTGAATTGTCCAAGAATGCATGGCTAGTAAGTGGTGGAGTCAGGATTCAACCCAAGATCGTTGCTGTCTCTGATACCTAGGCTTTTTCCATGCATTATGTAGCCTGGAGATTCTGTTTGTGTTCAGACTCTTGGCTGAGGTCCTAAATATAGATCTTAAACATATGAATAGTATTACAAACTCTAGGAAATGTTTCTATTAACTAGCTAATGTCATTGAGAATCCTGTCTTTAGAGCCAAGTTGAGTTTTTTTAGAACACCTCCCTCTCTGGACCCTCTAAATCCAAAGACAAACTGTTGAATCTTAAAACACCTCTCTCTCTCGACCCTCTAAATCCAAAGAGAAACTGTTGAATCCACATGGTAATTTCTTTACCTCTCTGTTACCACTGTTACTCGTTTAGTTTAAACTAAACCAGCATCTTATGTGGATTTCGGCAGCAGTGTCTCAATTGGTCTCTCTGCTTGACTTCTCTTGCTGCAACTGGGGAAAATTCTTCTAAAAACCAAGTCTGAATATATCCCTGCTTTCCGACTTTCAGTGGCTGTTTTCCTTCTTAGCACAGATTTACAAAGCCCCTGGTGAGCTGCACCCCCTCCAACTTCATTTTGCACTCCTCCCTTTTGTGTGCTCCGTGAACCTACCATACCTCACTACAGCCCTACCTTTCTGTGGATGTGCCATCTTTTTTGCCTCCATCACTGGTCTGTTCATGCTGTTCCCATTACCTGAAATGTGCCCCCTCCTTCCACTTCACCTGGCTGATTCTTACTCATTACAGAACCTTTTCTGAACCTCCCTTCCCCAGATTTGATGGATTAGTCCTATTTCTCTAGGCTCCTTTAAGCCCTATGCTTTCATCTGCCATAAAATATATCACAGTCTCTTTGTTCATATGTATATCCCCTTAAATTTCTTATATATTCATTCCCTAGAAAAATGCCTAACATTTGGTAGGTGACTAAAGTATTCACCCAAAAACGTTCAATGAACAATTGAAAAGTAACATCTTCCTTGGCCATAGGTCTATAAAAGAGGGATTATGTGTCATATTGTTTGTCGTGGGTATTTTTTATCAGTGTGAGCTGTTTTCAAGACTTCTGTGATTGTACCTGTGTGATCTGTGCAGAGTGTGGCTTTATGAGTGGGCTGAAAGCTATTCAAAAGACAAAAATAGAAACAATACCATCACTACCTGACATTTTATAACCTTGTTGTCTCTACACCCCACTACTACCATTTATTTATCTTATTAATTTAAAGTGGAAATTAATGATATGTTTGCTATTTAACAAAGCTATGCCAATTTGCACTGACCCTGGGGTAACATAAATTAGCCTAGAAGGGTACTAAAAACATCCTGTGTCCCATTTTTAGTGATGATGAATGTTAAACCATTTCCAAGTTTGCTGACATTAACCAGGCTTAAGCATGGGTCAGATACAGACTCTGTGTCCCATGTTCTTTCCAGATAACCTGGCACTGGCATAATAAGAAGTGTATGAAATAGAAATGGTTTCAAAACCTTACACAACCACATAGCTCTATACTCCCTGACTGTTTACATTTAACTTCTATGAACCTGAAATCCTCATCTGAAAACTAGGATAACAATCTGACCTATAATTCCTCATTATCAGGTTTTAAGGAATGTCAGTAATCCACATACAGGGTTGAGAAAATATATGACGCTCAGTAAGTCGTATTTATTATTTTTAGTATTCTCTGAACCTGAAAAGGTTTAGTCATAAAGTTTTACTGATCAGGAGGATATACTCTAGTCACAGCCATTGCTTATGTTATTGTTCCAGTCTCTCTTCCGGGTTCTTTACATATGATATTTCTAATCCACATTAAAATTGACATGATAGAAATGACAATCAAATAATACCTCTTACATCTCATAAAATTTGGTAAGATTGGCTCGTTTGTGATGGCAACTCCTGACCACCCAATCCTAGTAACACCTGAATTGTTTTCACAGAAGAACGGCAATATCGCTGTGAAGACTGTGACCAGCTCTTTGAATCTAAGGCTGACCTAGCAGATCACCAAAAGTTTCCGTGCAGTACTCCTCACTCAGCATTTTCAATGGTTGAAGAGGACTTTCAGCAAAAACTCGAAAGTGAGAATGATCTCCAAGAGATACACACGATCCAGGAGTGTAAGGAATGTGACCAAGTTTTTCCTGATTTGCAAAGGTTAGAAATGGCATGTTGTACCTCAAAACTTGTGTATTTATTCTGCAATGTTATGCTGAATTTTGAGGCTTTGTGCGGATGGAAAATTTGGAACTCCAAAGAGCTGGACAAATGCACTCGTGACATGTTCAGAAATCATATTTGCCTGGATATTCTCATCTGTCAAATATTTACAGTGAAATCGGAATTAGTTATTTTGATGTCACATGAAAAATAATGTTATATTATTATTAAATAGTGTTATTAAAAACTGAAGCCTTAACTTTATAGTAAATTACGATTTAGAGTAAGTATAAAGAGTGCTGGAACAAATTAAAGTAATCATATGTCAAGAAACAATAAAGCTGCCCCTAGAAACATTCAGACAGTTTTTGAAAGGACTAGATCTGGCATTCACTTAATGACAGGTAAATGATCTTTCGATAGAGCAGTAATTCATAGATTTAATTTCAACAATTTATCTAAATTGCATATATATAAAAGAATAAGAGAAACTTGTTTGATTTCCCAAAGTGTTGAATTTCCTAAAAGGTAAAAGAGAAACACAATTATGTAAATGAGGTAATTCTTTAACACTTATTTTTAACACAATGAAAATCATATTTCAGTGACATATTAACTTGTTATAGCCTTTTGAATTTTATTCTATAACTTTTTAAAATTGCTGATAACAACACTAGAACCTACTTTTTGAAAAGTATATACTAATTGTACTACAGAATGGTCTTTAAGATCAGAACAGTTTAGAACAGTTAATGGATCTTTTTGTTTGTTTCTACCTAATGATTTTTGCCTTGGTCCACAAATAATTTTAATAATTGTATTCATTTACTTTGCTTTTAAATCTGGAAATTGTCCTTGAAACCTGTAATCAGAATTTTAAATGCACATCACATTATATTTAAATGGGAATGGTAGTATATCAAATGGCCTTACTCAAGAATGGGAATTACTCAGACTTTGTCTTTGACAGTTCACCTTCAGTTTACCCTTTTGATTCCTTTGCTTCTTTCCTGAATCCTTTTATTCCTCTCATTTTCACCTCACGTGTTGCCCTACATCCTCTTCTCTTGGTTATACCTCTTTTAGGAAAGGATTTCATCTAGTAGTTGTTCACTTTAAGGCATAAATGACTAAAAGGCATTAAGCATAATCCTTTCTGTTGAGAAGATTGAATAGAAAGAATAAATATCTAGCTTTGAAAATTTAGGACTAATTTAGTTATTAGAGAGTAAACATTTTATGGAATAAGAGGGCTTTCCCAGAACCTTTTAAACTCACTTCTGCCACTTCATATAAATCTTCATAGAGAATAAATCAATTATATATGTTTAGCAAAGTGTGGATTTGTAATAAAAAAAAAAGCATGTCCCCTTAATATAATTGTGCCCAAATTAAAAAAAAATGGAGCTGATAAACACAAATGAGTAGGAAAATATTTATTCTGTAAAGTAATATCTCTGGTGTCAGAAATAAAGTTGATTTACTTCAGCTGTATTGTAAAAAATAATGAATGGCATTATAAAGCAAAAATTGACAAACTAAACACTAAAATGTATTTCTTACTTCCTACTAAGAGTATACAGCAATACTTCTTGGGTGGAGAAAGCCTCTTAATCTGCCTTGCTGTAAGATTAAGCCTGAGTCAACTCTATCTAATGCTGAAACCAACTGTTAGTTTAGTTAATTCAGTCAAACATTTAGTAGAAAACAATAAGGAAATCTAATGATCTGGCATTGCGTGAATTCTCAACATTTATATTTTGGCAGCCCAGCCATATGGATAAAGCACGTCACTATGCAATTGGATACTAATCATCCAACTGGTATTTTTGGTTATAAATTATATAATCTAGCCACATTCAGAACCTTTATTTTCTGAATATTTTTTACTTTATTGAATGCTGCGTTGTCACTTTATACTTTAAATGATGAAAATTACTTTCTGGTCATGACCTATTCTTCTGCTGTCTATCCTGTATGTAAAATCTTGAGAAAAGAATGCAAACAAAAAAATAGGAGCAAGAAAGAAACAAAGGATGATGTGCAAAAGATGAAAAGAGCTGAAAAGAACTCAAAAGGCTCATCAAGGCTCTATAGATTGAGATAAAATTCCATGAAAAGCAGAGAAGTCTCACTGACTGGATTGCTTCTATGTTTATGAAAGGAATGCACATTTACTTTTGTGAAAGTGACTTGCTTTTTTTGTGCTTTTTATTACTGATTAGTTGGAAGCTAATAATACTATGGGACAACATGGAGTTTCTGCTCGATTAGGAGAAGCAAAGAAGGGAAAATTCCTTTTGCTTTGTTATCTTTTTACCCCTACATGCCATATACTTACAATATACTCTTAAAATTAAGCCATATCCTTGGAATTAGGGGGAGGAATAAAACTCAACATATAGGCCAATCTTTTGCCACTAGATTTCAGGGTTTATGATTTGATATATAGTGTAGTGGCATATATATCATACAATGGCTTGCCTTTATGGGTTGCTGGGGATGGACAGTGAGAACTGCAATCTGTGCAGTGATTTTGGAGGATGTCCCTGACTCATTTCAATGTTAACGACAGTTGTTGGTATCTCTGTCTTAACTCTTTTATTAACATTCCACTCTGTAACAAACAGAGGATTACATATTGTAGATAAAGGTAGGGGCTTTCTTATGACTCCACATACCTGTACTCTCCTAGTACCTGTTGTTCACAGAGATATCACCACCTGTGCTCGGAATAGCATTTCCAACTCAATTGATTCATGGGGCAGGAAAAATGAGTTCTTGTGCCAGTATGAATAGAGTTGTGGGGAGGAAGCTGAGAAAGAGAAAACGTATAGGAAATGCATTTCTAATTTACCAAGATATGAGAATGGGCACCATTTTCTTACATATACTCCCACTCACACAGTCTGTATGACCACTGGATAATTTATTCTAGGTGCGCAAAGGTCTTAATTGGTACTGATAGTTATAGTATTCATCCCACAAAGAAATAAAAGAAAATAAAAGAATGCTTTCCTGGTTGGTACTTTTTCTTTTCTAAATAACTTTTTTATTGTGGAGCACTTAAAATATACACAAAACTAGAGAGGGGATAGTATTTTTTAAATCCCATATGTTAAGCTTTAATAATTATCACATGAAGTCAATCTTGTCACTATACCTGCTTTAAATTATTTGAAACAAATCCTGGACATTATATCGTCTTATTCAAAAATAGTTTAGTATGTATCTATAGAAAGTAAGGACTCCTTAAAAACATAAGTTCAATAACACATTAAAAATAATTTCTTGCCAGGCGCGGTGGCTCACGCCTGTAATCCCAGCACTTTGGGAGGCCGAGGCGGGTGAATCACAAGGTCAGGAGATCGAGACCACGGTGAAACCTCGTCTCTACTAAAAATACAAAAAAAAAAAAAAAAAAAAAATTAGCCGGGCGCGGTGGCGGGCGCCTGTAGTCCCAGCTACTCAGGAGGCTGAGGCAGGAGAATGGCGTGATCCCGGGAGGCGGAGCTTGCAGTGAGCAGAGATCGTGCTACTGCACTCCAGCCTGGGGAACAGAGCGAGATATACAAATTTTAGAAAATGGAGGCAAACATTTGAGAAGATAAAACATTTTAAACTTTAAAACAGAGAAACTATGCTTGTGAGAAACTTCTAATCATGTTTTTCTTTTAGGGGGCTTAAATACTGCACCCACTTAAAATATTACACACTTTTTTTCCCCCAGTTCTTAGGTTTTGTATATTATGTGTGTATACATAGATATATATGTGTGTGTATACACATACACACACACACACACACACATCCATGCATCAATCCATCCATCCATCCATCCATCCATCCATCCATCCGTCCATCCTAGGTTCACTAGAGATTATATACATTAGACAGAATACTTGCCTATGTATTATTAAGCATTTTCTGTTTGAGTGTTTATGTTTCAATTAAGTGTGTATTAGCAATACGTGTTGCTGTTAGAATTGTGTAGTGAATCCAAAACTGGACAAATAGCTTGTTGTTTATCATGCTCTTAAATCGGCAGATAATCCCTGCCAGCTGTATCAGATTTATTTTCTAACAACAAGAGCACATCTTCATATTGGTGACACAGTCCAGGAGACACAGTCCAGGAAACATAAAATGCACTTTCGTCTGTCACAAGCCTGTTTCTGCTCTTTCCTCCTTCTCAGTTCAACTCCTTTTCCTTCTTATTTCTTTAATTGTCAGTTGAATTAGCAATAAAATGATGTTCTGTTTATGAATGCATCCTTTGTCTTTTAAAATCTGTTGTTCTCTTAACAGCCTGGAGAAACACATGCTGTCACATACTGAAGAGAGGGAATACAAGTGTGATCAGTGTCCCAAGGCATTTAACTGGAAGTCCAATTTAATTCGCCACCAGATGTCACATGACAGTGGAAAGCACTATGAATGTGAAAACTGTGCCAAGGTACAGTGAATTTGTAGGCTACTTGGCCTCTCTCTGTCATCCTGCTCTCTCTTAATCCATCACTTGCTACGATATATAAAAACAAGCCTTCAGAGGGGAAACTATAAATATCTTGAGAAAAGTACACTGAGTGTTGTATGCGAAAAGGCATTAGTAGAGTGTATAAAAACACTTAGTGGGTATCCTTTTATTTTTGTAAGAGAGGAAGTGAGGCTTAATGGTGAGTTCCAGAACTAGGTGTCAGACATCCTTGGTAAATTCCTGGTTCTGCTACTGATTTGCCAGCGTGGAGTTGTTTTATGGCCTTGTGGAGAATGAAAATTTTATCCAATTCATGTTACTGATTGCTTTTAATAGCAATTTGTGAGGAAGTCACATAAAATTTCTGAATGCCTATTCAGAAAGAATAGGTGACTCTTACATTTGCAGATTTTTCCAACCAAGGGCTCACCGTAAATTATGACTTGGTTCTAATTAAAATGTGTAGAGCCTCTGTCAGTGCTGAACAACATAAGGATGATATGGAAGTACTCAACTTAGACCATAACTGTGAACTATGGTAAAAGTAATTCACTTCTTTTAATTTCATGTTTCTTAATTAACTCAAAGATGTCCTGGTGTCATTAAAGTTGCTTTCTATTTCCAAAACACATTTCCTAGCATTTTAATAGCTTTTTTTTTATGCCAATGGAAATTTCTGTACCCCACCAGGTTACTGGGTAATCATTCTCCTGTGATTACCTTGCTCTGTGCACATTAAAATTTCGTATGTTTTTTCCTCATAAAAAATTAAAGACATTTGAAATTTCTTTAGGGATGTTTTGCTCTCAGATGTGTTGAGTGGCTTTTTTATTTTTGTTTTTAGTACAGTGTCTAAAGGAATGGTTTTAGCTTGCTGGTAAGTCACTGAAAGAGTGTTAGAATTTAATACCTTAGGGAAGCTCTTTAAATAGATTTAAGGTATGTTAGTAAAAATCCTCCAAATTTTTGTACACAATGTGTCTTTACTTAAAGGGTGAAAAAAGCACACAAGTTTTAATAATGGCATAACCAGCATTTTATTACTTAACTCAAGTCACTCTAAGTGGTATCAAAAAGGGTCTTGAATAAGGCCTAATGGCGCCATTATTTGCTCAACTGATACCAGTGGATACACCATGCTAAGGATATAGAGCAGAATAATTTACAGTTCCTACCCTAGAGGAGAGTACATTTTGGAAATTGGAGGAGAGTACACTTTTGGTCTTTGGGGTAAAGAAAAACAAAACAAATAAGCAAAGTTTCTTCTTGAGTCATCCCGGGTCTTCTTTATTGTGCCCTTGAGTTAAGTTTCTTGATTAATCAGTACTCATTTCCTAGCAGGTTTTCACGGACCCTAGCAACCTTCAGCGGCACATTCGCTCTCAGCATGTCGGTGCCCGGGCCCATGCATGCCCGGAGTGTGGCAAAACGTTTGCCACTTCGTCGGGCCTCAAACAACACAAGCACATCCACAGCAGTGTGAAGCCCTTTATCTGTAAGTTTTCAACACTCCAGCCCTCCTTCCCACATCTGTCTCTCCTCCAAAAGGCACTGTGACCAGGAGAGTGACTGCACATGGCCTTTAGAGGGTCACTGTGTTAGCTATTTATGGTCCAATACAGTAGGGCTATTTATGATTACAAGTAAATCTTTTATAATCAGATCCATGGTATTTTGTCCTTGATTCCTGGGGTGTTTTATTTTAGAAGAAATCAATAACAGGTAGAGGAAAGAAAAGTCATTAGATAATCAAAGGGAAATCTCTCAGGTTGTAGGATTTAATCAGGACAATCAGATTTGTCTCATATCGTAAATGTTCATGGCTTGGTAAAGCAGCAAATAGCAGACATCACTAAATAAGATGAAGTGATTAAAAACCTGTTCTGGAACAGAAAGAGCTGGAAGAACCCCACCTGGGAAGTGGGCTTATGGCTCTGTGTGCATGTATGTGAGTATATGTGTGTGGAGAGAGCAAGGGGGATGAAATGCTTTTTAATCTACCCATTGTTGCCGATCACAGGCTGTCGGACCTGTAGTTCTCTGTTACTTGAAGAAAAGCAGAACATTTTCACTTAGATGCTGGACATGCTGTTTCTCCTACCCACTGCACCAAAGCAAGTTTATAGGCAATGTGCTTTTAGGGGACATCTGATCTGACCACCTACTTAGAACATCCCTGTACAGAGCATTGTAGTAACATCCTTCAGATACAATAAAACTCAGCTCTCATTTGCTTTTTCTTCTGTCCACCCACTCCTATTCTCTGTATTGTGCTCAAACATTTTTTAAGTAAAATCAGTTGTTCTTAGTCTACCTGGGCAAAAATTCTGGGCTGCTTTGATTCCATGGCTTGGCTGAACATATAAATACAATGACTTATTGAGTTGTGCTACAAAATTCAAGACTGATTTTGGACCCAGATACACATAGAATTGGTAGAAGCATACTCAGCACTTGGCAAGACCTCTGACTTTGGTTTGTAAAAGGTATATGAGACACTACTACAGGACCTGATGGAAAAAACTAATTTTCAGTGCCAACATGGAGATGCCAGAGACTAACTCTGCTTTGCCTTGACACAGCCTTCTTTTGTGTGTCCAAGCACCAAAAGAGCTTTTCTTTCCTTTTCCAGCTTACACTAGAGTCCTGTTTTGCTCATATGTTCTTCTGTTCCCCGGGTGAAGAGGACTAGCAGATAAACAAAAGGGTGCTCTCGTCTCCCTTGGGGAAGCTCTGTTGAAGGTCACGGGAAATAAAGCATTCAATAGAAATTTTAGACTTCTTGTCTCAAAAAGGCATTCCTGACTCTTAAGTCTTAATGCCCTGAAAATGTACTTGGAAGTACTACAGGCATACGATATTAAATAGTTCATTTATTTCTGATTCCTCAGAAATAAATTTTGGTAAGTTTTATTATGTTTTGATGTGAAAAAAACTAGAATAAACCACAAAGAATTCTGATCACTCATTTAATGCTTTCTCTATTATTTAAAATAAAAGTCAGAAAATATAGACTTCTACTCTCGAAGATTCTGGGATCTGGAATTTTAATTGTGTTGAAGACAAGTGTTTCACTTTAAAGTGTCACAGGGTGTCCCTTTCCAATCAGATTGCATAAAGTATTTCCCTTGAATGATTTTCGGTAATTATTGGTAAATTTAAATAGCAGATGGCATTTTTTGAAATTTAAAATCTTACAGAGAACCATGGAGTAATTATGAATAATAGCCATGTAATTTCAGAACAAAAGAGTTTAAAGATCAGGAAATGGTGCGGAGACTTGAGTGGAGGAGGTTCACCTAGGGCTGATATCTGTTTCTCACCAGAAGGCCACACACCACGATTTACCCCCACTGGTGTGTTTATGGCAACTGTCTCTTATTACAGTGTGCTGCCACGCTTGAGCCCAAAGTTACCAGTGCTAAGGTAATTACTCACTGCCTTTACAGAAACCTCCAGCTTTCCCAAATAGAAACCACATGCTCTAATAGGCTGAATATATTCAAAATGCCTCTTAATTTGTTTAATAAGTAGAAAAATGCAATGTTAACTGCTGGCTAATTCCTTATTACTGAGAAAATTACAGTAGAGTACAGACTTCAACATCAATTGAACCAGTTTACCTGGAGGCCTGGTAGTTTGTAGTATGCCAGGCCCGTCCTTCAAGTGCTGAAAACAAAGCCTCTGCCTAAGAAAACATCCCAGATTCAATGTTCTTGAGCCCAGACACAGACACCACTCAGCCATGTAACAAAGGGTGCCACCAGAAAAGTCAGCTGAACTTCTGTTACTCCAATAGAGAGAAGCTCTTGATTTTTTTAAAGCCATCTGATTGTAAGAAAGAAGTGTAGAGAGCAACATTTCCTTGCCAATAAATGACAAGCCTTTGAAAAACTGATGTCTTGGTTGAATACTCATCAAGACATTTTTCCAATGCCTTTTAAGAGGTGTTGCTTTCGTACTTTTTATAATTCCAATAATAAAATGTTGTTATTGCTTGTAGCTGAATTATTCTAATATATCTAGTGAGTGTCTGATGTTTCTACCTTCTCCATGATATGATTTTCATTAGTGTATCAAACAATTTAAGTTAGATGTCTATTTATGGTGTGTGGTTAAATCATGTATACTTTTAAAGCCGACTCTGGTCAATATATTCTGGTAAAATAATTTGAAAAGATGTCACCCACATCTTCTAATCCCATTAAAATGCATGTTATAGCCTCTATAATGTGATTCATCCCACAATTGAAGGCACCTTTAATATTACCAAACGCGTTGATATATGCAACAATACAGTTTAACATTTAGTAGCAAAAGAAAGAGATATACCCTCACTTTAGTACTTCTTGTTTGGATGTATGTGGGATAATCCAAGTTCTGGGTGAGTTTTGCTTGACTGAAAGTTTATAAAATCTCCTTGGCATGGGTTTTTTTGTTTTTTTGTTTTAATTATTATTGCTTTGACTTAGAAGCACAACCATTCTGCACTTAAAGGCAGCCATTGTATGAAAGCAATAAGTGTTGCATTTTGTCTTCAATTTAATTTCTTAAAATAAATTTGTTTCAACAATTACCAACAAGGTACATCTTGTTTCTGCATGGATTGAACATGCACGGAAGTGTTAAAGTAAGCTCACACATAACGTGGCTCAATCCCATAAAGTGAAAGAAAAAAATATGATGCTCGGGGTACTGATACTGTAATCCTGCTGGACCATGAAGTGAGTGAGGAATTTTACCTGGTAAAGGAGTTATTAAGGGTTGCAAAGTTTGGTCTTAAAATATACTTGGCTATAGTATAGTGGCACATGTGTGAGGAGGGAGATTCTACTTTACTGGCAAATTCTTAGTGAAGAAACATATTTCACAGCTGCACCCAATGCTGTGCCCTTCTTTCTGGATTAGAGCTTTCACAGTACTCTCCCCGACTGACCATAGCTGGCTATCACACACTGGAGTCAAACCTGAGATAACCAGTGTAGATATGACAACAAGTGGACATGTTTCCCAAGGACGGGGGTTTCATAAATGCAGGAAGGTTAGCGCAACCACTGGTGTGAGGGGAAGTCAGAGGACGTGATCATAGTTCATGGGAACCAGCAATGCAGGATGGGCTACATTCAATTTAGTTTCCTTTGCAGGCTTAAAATAGAGCCATTGTAAATTATGTCAGTCTTTCTCAAATCATGAAAATGATTGTTAAAAAAAGTCTCAGAATACACAATGTGCATTGTTGTGTGGCTTTGATGTGTGAATGATGAGAGCATATGATATAATACCAATTAAATAATAGCAGGGCAGTCACAGGCTTTTTCCCCAAGGGGAGAGGCAATAAAGGTGAAGTTTCTGGTTGAGGATGTTTTATTTTGTTTTGGTGCCTACAAAATAGAATTTTTAAGTACTCTAAAATTTGAGAGGGGTTCTTGTTATGTTTCAGACGTAATACATTTTAAGACTTTAATTTTCAACATTATATTAGTATAATAATTGTGTGGAGAATCAATGCATGATGGAATTTAACTTTCCATAAATATTTAAATACTCAAATATTATGCAAAATATTGCACAATGGGGGTGACAAAATATATATACCTATATATATGAAATATTTGTGCTGCCTCAAGACATTTGTCAGGTTGGTTGCCTTGCTTTGGAATCTAGTGAAATGGGGTTTTCTGTGTTTGGAGCACCCAGATTGGTGCCTCCAATGTCTTTTACTAGCTTCCTAATTGAAATTTTGAGTAAACCAATTGTGATATTTGCTAAATTCAGAAGCAATTGACATAAAGCCTGAGATTCTTTTTTGTTGTTTGCACACAGGTGAGGTCTGCCATAAATCCTATACTCAGTTTTCAAACCTTTGCCGTCATAAGCGCATGCATGCTGATTGCAGAACCCAAATCAAGTGCAAAGACTGTGGACAAATGTTCAGCACTACGTCTTCCTTAAATAAACACAGGAGGTTTTGTGAGGGCAAGAACCATTTTGCGGCAGGTGGATTTTTTGGCCAAGGCATTTCACTTCCTGGAACCCCAGCTATGGATAAAACGTCCATGGTTAATATGAGTCATGCCAACCCGGGCCTTGCTGACTATTTTGGCGCCAATAGGCATCCTGCTGGTCTTACCTTTCCAACAGCTCCTGGATTTTCTTTTAGCTTCCCTGGTCTGTTTCCTTCCGGCTTGTACCACAGGCCTCCTTTGATACCTGCTAGTTCTCCTGTTAAAGGACTATCAAGTACTGAACAGACAAACAAAAGTCAAAGTCCCCTCATGACACATCCTCAGATACTGCCAGCTACACAGGATATTTTGAAGGCACTATCTAAACACCCATCTGTAGGGGACAATAAGCCAGTGGAGCTCCAGCCCGAGAGGTCCTCTGAAGAGAGGCCCCTTGAGAAAATCAGTGACCAGTCAGAGAGTAGTGACCTTGATGATGTCAGTACACCAAGTGGCAGTGACCTGGAAACAACCTCGGGCTCTGATCTGGAAAGTGACATTGAAAGTGATAAAGAGAAATATAAAGAAAATGGTAAAATGTTCAAAGACAAAGTAAGCCCTCTTCAGAATCTGGCTTCAATAAATAATAAGAAAGAATACAGCAATCATTCCATTTTCTCACCATCTTTAGAGGAGCAGACTGCGGTGTCAGGAGCTGTGAATGATTCTATAAAGGCTATTGCTTCTATTGCTGAAAAATACTTTGGTTCAACAGGACTGGTGGGGCTGCAAGACAAAAAAGTTGGAGCTTTACCTTACCCTTCCATGTTTCCCCTCCCGTTTTTTCCAGCATTCTCTCAATCAATGTACCCATTTCCTGATAGAGACTTGAGATCGTTACCTTTGAAAATGGAACCCCAATCACCAGGTGAAGTAAAGAAACTGCAGAAGGGCAGCTCTGAGTCCCCCTTTGATCTCACCACTAAACGAAAAGATGAGAAGCCCTTGACTCCAGTCCCCTCCAAGCCTCCAGTGACGCCTGCCACAAGCCAAGACCAGCCCCTGGATCTAAGTATGGGCAGTAGGAGTAGAGCCAGTGGGACAAAGTTGACTGAGCCTCGAAAAAACCACGTGTTTGGGGAAAAAAAAGGAAGCAATGTCGAATCAAGACCTGCTTCAGATGGTTCCTTGCAGCATGCAAGACCCACTCCTTTCTTTATGGACCCTATTTACAGGTAAGCGTGTATGGGAGATGACAAAATATGAACAGATGTATGAAAGGTGTTATTTACACTGTAAAGTGATGGCTTTTTAACACGTCATTTTTACTATTATTATAAAACAGAGTGAAGTTGTTTGATCTAGTGAACTCATTTTTTATTCTGAAAGTTGGATCATTCTGTTTGAACGTATTTTTAGATGTTTCTGAAGTTGGGGGTTTGGAATAGGACTACAGAATTTTTTTCCCTTGACAATAAATTTATTTTTAAACACTTTATTTGGAGTGGAAAATATGGGAAAATCATATTTAAAGTAAATTGTCAAGTGGCAGAAGAATGAGGATCCTGAAGGATTAATGCAAATATGCGTGGGTACTAAAATGGGTCAGGTTCTTTGGATACGGGGGGATACATAACAGCAAGAGTCCACTCTTTGTTAACCTACCAACACATCCTTAATAAGGGCTGATCATATTGTTTCTAAATAAATCTCTCAGGAGCCCCCAAGTAAATGAAATATTAATCACGGAGTATGTTTTGTACATAATATGAGTAGTTGGCATAAAAAAATGTCTCTTTAATAGCTTCATTATCCAGTTTCCTTTGATGTACCAAAAAAATCTTGGGGTGAAACATACAAGTTTAATAAAAGATCTTTTTGGCAATATTCAGTAATATTCACTTGACCAAAGTGATTTAGTTTTAAAATACTAGTTTTCTTTAAATGGGTATGAATAATATGTTTGTTACATATTTTGAATATTACAACCATTTTCATATTTACTTTCTCATTCTAATCTTGAACATTGTCAAGAGTTCATGGAACATGTGGATAATTTTTTATTGAACTTATCTAACATTGGAGTATTTTCATATTTTGCCTAATTCTCTTTTGTGAAGAGGAAGTGTGCTATTATTTAATTCAACAGTATTTATCAAGTTAATATTACTTAATAGGTACTAGAGCTGCAAGTTCTTCTCACTTAAAACTCTTCTTCTGTGTAAATTATCTATAATGCATTAACAAGGAAACACTGTCAGTGTGGAAAGGACTACCCTCATTTGAATATGATAAAGTATTATCAAAGGACAATACAAAATATCTCAGTCCTGTCAGTACCAATTTTGGTTACTCTTTAAAATTATTATATCTTAATTCCTTTGGCAGTCCTGTTACTAGAGAAGGAAAAAAAAGACAAACATGTCTTCCGTATTTTGTGTGTAGATTGTATGTCACACATTTCAGGTCAGGTCATATTTCCAACTCAGTGATGTGTCTCAGTCCTTTGTTAAGATAATTTTTCAGACTTTCCTTTTTATACTCTCTCAATAGCAACTGGCTTCCAATTCTTCCACACATCTCTTGCACTCATCCTCATCACCTACTAGCATTCCTCTTACTCACTGTGATCTCCAACATCTCTCTGGTGCTTGTCTCAATTAAGACCTAGGCCTGTCATTTTGCCAAACTCATGAAAGACCTAGAACCCAGTTTTAGTGGCAGACTTGGGTTGAAATCTCAGCCTTCTCGTGTCTGAGACTTTAAACAAATCCATAAAATGGATATAACATCACCTACTTCAATAAGTGAAATAATATATGCAACACACATATATCACATATATAATATCAATAAGTGGTAGCTATTTTATTCTGCTTTAAGAGTGCATACATCTAAAAGTATTTTTAATTACCAAGTTGGTAAAAGGAATTAATTCAATATAGATGTATTATTTCCCTATGTGCTTAATACAAAATAGGATGGCAAACATTTCTAAAGCAGAAGGGATATATAGGTAAGTTTTATGTGTCTCTCTCTATCTTCAGAAAGCTCCCCATTCTCTTCTCACCACACCCATCCTATCTGCCTGCTTTCTTTATCAGCAGTGGCATCCAAAGAGCATATATGTTCTCTCTCTGAATATATATTAAATATAATTTACATAAAATATTTATATATTAATATATTATGCTATACATTTAAATAGAAATATATATTGAGAGAGAGAGAACCTCAAAGAGTGGCTAGCAGTGTATATGCTTGGAAATGCCCTTACTATTATTGACAAATATGGAAGGAATAGAGTGCATATTTGGGAGAACACCTTCTTGGTAGAAAATGGCTCTAGTATTCAAAATCAGCCTTGACCTCATGATTTCAAAATCATCAAGCATTCTTGTCTACATTTGGAATGGAAAGGTACTGAATTTGTGACAAATGCCTCTAATTTAGTGACTCCTCATTTTTCACATTTTCTCATTATTCTTATTCCTAGTCATTCAGTAGCGTTTTTCCATTATAAATAGGATCCTCTCTCCTTAAGTACCTGGGAGTGTCACGAGTAATCTCCAAGAACTGGACAGATGTCTTTATATTTTTATGAGTGTGCTTCCCAGAAACCTACCATTGGCTTTATTGGTAGATGCTTTAAATGTCAGTGATTATGCAGTGATTGATATGTGAAACTGATTCATCTCCAAAATCTAATTTTAACCTTTCAGAGTAGAGAAAAGAAAACTAACTGACCCACTTGAAGCTTTAAAAGAGAAATACTTGAGGCCTTCTCCAGGATTCTTGTTTCACCCACAAGTAAGTATTTCGGATTTGAGATTTCCAGCTTGTAAACTAACTTGTTGATCCTGAAAAGCAGGTGCAATGAAATGAAAGATATCTTGAGAACATTAGGATTTCCTATGACGCTGGTGTGGAAGAACACAGGAAATTCTAGCAGAATTAAAACCCAAGCTCTTTAAAGAAAAATTAGTTAATATATGTGTAAAGATAACATGGTTCCAGTGTTAAATGATTGTCTGCTATTAACTGTTTATTGAGTTAAAGTGCATTTTGGAGTGAGCAGGACTCAGTTAAGAAAATAAATATCCAAGGTGTGCTTTGTGTGTGGTGGTTGCTGATACTGAGAAATAGATCATACTGTGACTCGTCCCAAACTCGTGAAGGTCATTCTTGTTCTTTTAGAGCTTAGATAAAAACAGGAAATGAGTCTACCTGACAAGTTGTTACCACAGAGGGTGAAGGAATTTATCTAGAGACCACTGAGCATTCCAGCAAAGCTCTGTAATTGCACAAGAATTCACCACAATGTAAAGTGCTATTTGCTGAATAGAGTTGTGTTCATTTATCAAAATATATACAGTCTATCATTGCAAGGAAAATACAAAGCAGTACTATCTCTAATTGGTTCATCCTAAAGTCCTTATACATTTAGTAATTTTAAAAAATGGGTTTACATATCAACCACCATCTGGAAAATCATACTGAAAGAACAAATGTGGTATATAAACATCTTGAATATGGTTTCTTAATTTAAAATTTATTTTACTTTTGTTTAAAGGATGCAAGCTCTGGTCTTTATAGATAGCAACATTTTAATGAAACTTCTTAAAAACAGAGTAAACTAATTTGTTTTGTTGCAATATGTTCAAACAAAAAATGATGGTTCTCTAATAAAATCGGGGGAGTTTATGCCAGCTGTCTTATGGAGAGCTATGAGGCAATTAAATGAATTAAATAAAGATAATGGGATATGATTCATTTTTCCTTTTCCTTTCTGTTACCTCTTTTACACTTTTTCAAGTATCTTTCCAGAGTCCTGAATAAAGAGTATGAGAGTTGTAACACAATCTTCTGGGTTAGTTGGATAAATCTACTACTGCTAAAGAACGCTCACTCCCTTTCAAAATGAGATAATATATGGTTTAGCAGTAAAAGTTTTAGAAACATTCCAGTTAGTATTAATTTTATATAGGAAGATTAAAGAATGTTATTCACATAATTACTTTATGGAAAAGAAGTAAGTTATAAAACAGTTAATGTTTATCAGGACTATATTTTATATTTAGACTGATCTAAGTAGTACTTGTAAAGTTTCATAGGCTAATAAACTGGAATGTAGCACATATTTTGTGTCAGATGTTGTACAAAAAGTACATCTCTCCTAATAGCTTCCTGTATAATTTTAAGTAAATACGTATGAGGATATAATATTCATATATGCATTAATGTTATAATAATTAATTACAGTAATCATGATTTTCATGTTCTGATCATCTTTACAATTTAGTAATTAACCATTTCAAAATTGAGTGCTATGGGTACATGATAGAATGGAGAAAAACCAAAACAGGGATTCAGTGTCTTTTAGCATCTTAGTCTACCTGGCTCTTAGTTTTCCTGTTTGTAAAATGAGAGAGTTGGGTGTAAGGTTTCTATCCACTTTGAAATTCAAAGATGTTTTGCTAACCATGGTAAATTTACCATTTCATAAGATGGGGAGTTTTGTCAACCATTAATTCTGTATGAATTTGCAGCTGTTAGCAATATAGTAGGTATATATTTTAAAATTATAAGAGAGCAGATTATATTTTAATATTCCCAAATTAATTAAGGATCACAAAAGATGAGGCATGTGTCCAGGGCTTCTAGCATAGCAGTCATTCCTCAGATCTTCACAAACACACCTGTGGGAGCGCAGTGGCAGTGTTTTCCTCCTGCACCAGAATGTCACGTCTTGGTATAAGGGACTCCCTATTGCTGTATGTTGATATTAGAACAGGACCCAAGAGTGATGATCAAAATACTTAAAACCTGATGTGTCATGAATACCCACCAATCAGAATGGATTTCTGCCATTCTGGAGCAGGATACTGGAGGCTCTTGCTGCACCAACTGCCAATGTTTTATTCGCTGGATAGTGGGACTATCTGAGGGGTGTTTGGGAAAGAGGCCAGGGAAGCAGGGGAACATTTAGAGTGCTTAGGGCAAAGGCTATTTACCAACTGTTACAGAAATATTTCATTGTTTTTATAACCATCATGACTGTTTTCGTGTGTCATGCTATATATAGCTGGGATACAAGCTGGGATACAGACAAGCCCTCTTCCTCTTTAATCAAGTCTTACCCTTCCCAGCGTAGCTGGAAGAGTTGGAATTTGTGTACACCACTTATTTAGCATTGTGCTTGGCATGTGGAAGGACCTAAATGAGGAAGAGCTCTTATTAGTGGGTGCAAAAACATTTTATTATAAATATAAAGGGATGTTATTAAAACACCCTCCTCTCATCCCCTGCCCAATTTCTTTGCCAGGGCCATGCCATGTACTAGGAGTACTTGAAAAGATGCTTATTGTATTCTTGGCATGACCTCACTGCAGAAGTAAAGGGGGCACAGATCAAGGAGCCAAAGCAGAATGACTTGCTTCTGTTCTCAGTGCTTGTTATGATTTCATAGCTAATGTGCTCGCATAAAACTGTTCATTGCTGTATTTTCCATTTAAGTATATTAGAGCAAATCACATGGATTCTCTCAGCTTCTGGATCGTCATTTCAAAATGGGAATAATATCTGCCCTATCTATTTCTTAGGGTTGTCATAGTAATAAAGGGGTATCACATTCTCAATGTTTTAGGAAAAAGAAATAAGGATGCTTCATAGTGGTATTCTCTGGGCAAGTCTAGTTTTACAATTTTTGTATATCTTTATATTGTTCTCAGCATATCCCTTCCCATTCCATAATTCCTAGTCAGTGATAAGTGAACACCTCGGTAAATAAAAATCTACTGAATTTTATTGAAAGATTATTAGGCTATATGACTGCCTTTTAGAATAATATGTGTTTTAAAAATTCTGTCAAAAATACTTAGAAGATACATGAGTACATACATCAAAATTAAAAGATAAATGCCGAGGGTCTCAAGTCTTCTCTTAGTTCAATTCTTCAAGAAGCATGTTTGCTCTATCAGACCAGGTGAGAACTATTTAGTCCTCTAGTTTTCTTTTACAAATCAGTTAGTTTACTCTAAGGGAGAAATAAGCATAGTAGAGGCTTTCTCTGCATATGTGGTTGAAAATTATTTATGGTCACTATAATTTTGAAAAGGAGTTGAATGGCCACAAATAGGTCAGATACAGGGAATGTTATTACTGTGTGACCTCTGAATGTCCATTTCATTTGTTCCTATTTTGGATCCTTTGCATTCACGTTGATAGCCCATTTGAATGTCCATGGAAGTCATTTGTCAATTACACTATTGTAAAAGTGGCTATTATTCCTTGGTTTGATGTTTCTATACTTTTAATATTGTTTTTGGTTATTTGCACATTTTATTTGCAAATGTTTGGCTTTGAATACATCTGCAACAGACTCTTTTTTTGCTTCCATTTCTGTCCTTTCTTCATTCTTTTATATTTTCTTTCTTTTAAATTGGCTGATTATCCTGCTACTACATTCCAAGGAACTGAGGAGACAGTCTTTTCCTAAGTTATAATATGTGAAAAATCACTTAAATCTTCTGTTCTTCATGTTCTATTTTGCTTTCAACAAGTGTTTCTTATGGTTAGATTTCTTCTGCAATCAAGTTTTCATCCTTTAAAAACTACGTATCTTCCTTAATAAAGACACCACAATGTATATAAGCAAAATATATATCTCCTTTAACCAAGCAAAATGATATTTTAAACTTTTGTGTCTCCTGGAAGAGCTTCTAACCCACTGAAGGTTTTCCCAGTGAATCTTGTCATAAATTGTCATTAATAGCTAGAACTTTTTAGTTTTCCATTAACATTCTTAACTGTTCTGACTACTGATGGTCTGAGTCCTATACTAATAAAAATCAAGTAGTGAATTTCCAAGTACATTATCCTTTGATTATCCTTTTGTTATTCAGTGATTCATATTTGAGTAAATATATTTTCTTTGTTATTAACATTATAAAAATGCAAGAGATTGGATTTTTACAGGAAATGGCTTAATTTTTAGCTATTAGAATAAATTTAGGGATATTGTTTTATAGCAAGTAGTAATTAATAAAAAGGAAGCATCTGCTTTGCTGTAAGATTCTCTAGTAGGTAGCGTTTAGCTTTCTTGTAATAATGAACCTTGATTCAAACATTTCATTCAGGTAAATAGAGGAAATTCAACAGTGTTATAAAAATATTTAATTTTTATGTCCAAAGCTTTTACTCAAGGTACAGTTACATGATAAGCAAAAACTACTAATTTAGTACAAATGTTAATTTCTCAAAGGATAGATTGCAATAAAGATACCAACACAGAAGTAATTTTTTGTTTTTGTTTCAATTTTGCTCCCAGTTCCAACTGCCTGATCAGAGAACTTGGGTAAGTTTCCTACTTATATTTTTGACTAAAGTGATGTAGCATTAAAAAGAAAACAACTTAACATTCTAAATTGCTGTACAGACATAAAGAATTCTGAATTCCTTTCCATTACATGATATGGCTCCAGCAGATAGTTGACCTGCTTTCTCAAGCTGCATTCTTTCAGTTATAATTGGGCATTTAGTGAGCTAGAAATTGTTTACAGAATGATTTTATTCGATAAATCCGATCCATTCCACATAATTATACCTTGATATGGAACTCTTTCTGGACACCTGGGAACACGCTGTTAAACGAGGCTTCGAAATGGGTCACTAAGTGAAAACAACCATTATTTGGTGGAGCCTGTATCAGCATGTAAAGATGCTTTTGATAAAGCCTTCTAAAGGATAAAACCTGAACTTGTGTGTAGATACAGGCTGACATGGGAATTCACATCCATATATCCCAGGGCAGAAATTGGTTCTGGCTATTTAAAGATATAAAACTAAATGTTTACAAATCCATATGTAACTAGTGAATGGATCTTTTAGCATCTAGTCTCACTTCCTTGACTTTCAGTTACTACTTCCAGATACAGTCAGTTTCAGTTAATAATATTAGGGGATAGCTTTATTTTTTATTGTGGAAGATACTCAGGATACAAAGAATACTGCTTATTTAGTTTTTACCCCCAAATAAAACTCGGTCAGTGGAAATAACATATAGTTAAAAATATTCTCTAAGTATATGTGTTTCTGTTTCTCTTTTTCACTGAAAATTATTCTGATTTCTGATGAATGGGCAAAATCTTGGGATATAGTTCAGCTGTCCTTTTAAAGTCACTGGATAATTATATATAAACTTAGTTGAAGCATTTTAGCACTAACCTGTTTCCTCTATTTGATGTTAGTTTTTCTTTACCAGAAATTTCTTCATTTTATCTCTTTTGTGGAATATGTAAAATTGTGATTTTTCTCATTCTGATAGACTTTTAAGGTTTAAGTTTATTTCAAAAGTATACAAATATTTATGGAGAGAGAGGGAGAGAGATCAACCCGCTAACTTAGGCAAAGTTGTGCAATAGATGAGGTTGTTTTCTGATTATCCTGGCCGGCATTTCCAGTCTTCTTCCTTTGCATTTCCTGCTAGAGATCTGTCTTGAGTATTGTGCCTCATGGTCCTCATCTTTTCTAAGGTACAGTATGATTTTGACAATAGCTCTGTTGTTAGCTGGTTGAAGCTTAAGGTGTTGACCCCCTACATATATGGCCAAAGATTGTGCCAACTTACAAAGGCAATATAGATTTTAAGTTAAACTACCTTTTCTTACAATACAACAGCATAGTGATTGCTGTTGCAATGCTTTGAAACATTCCCATTCCATTGAGTCACAGGTTTTTTGGAGATGTGATTTACATTTGTATTATAAAACAGATATTAGTAGGGAATATTAAAGATACATGTTTATAATTTTTAGTGATAAATAAATCTCTATGTTGATTGTTTGTAACACAAAGGATACATGCTTGGGGGGATGAATATTCCATTCTCCATGATGTGATTATTTCACATTGTATGCCTGTGTGAAAACATCTCATGTATCCCACAGATATATACACCTACAATGTACCACAAAAAATAAAGAAAAAACTAAGTGATTTCATAATCATGACTGCTGAATGTGATACATGGAGTGAGATAACCACAAAATAGGAATATTTACTTCTCTCCCATATGACCATGATTTTGAGATTTCTCAAGATTATCAAGTGAATAAATATAGAAAACTACCAAATCTACAAACTTTCCCATCATAAGTTATTTATGAAAAGTTAATTATTTTATGATAAAGTCATGTGTAATCTAATTTGTAAAACATTGAGTCACATGATTAATGGTGTTGTTGGACATATCATTTCATATAATCAGGTTGTCACTTTAATAGTTTTAATGAGAAACCTTTTTATGTCATCAGTTATTGGCTGCCAGATAATAAATGTTAAGTTAAGTGCTTAGGACCCAGTTGATAATATCTTGCCTGCTGAAATGTTTTCAAAAATACTAACTTTATTTGACTAGAGAGATAGCTACATTTTTTGGTAGAAGCTAGGGAATTGTGTCTAAATATTAGTTTGCGTCAGTATAAAGTTAATAGCCTCTTGGGGACTGGAACAGGGTGAAATGACTTCCTCTTCCAGACATCTGGCTGCAGATAACATCAACTATTATATATGTAAATAAAAATTACTGTTCCATAGGAAAAAACTGTCATTTACTGATCTTAGATTAGCTTATGACATTAATGAATCACAGGGTAATATATTTTTAAAATATATGATCTAACTTTTACCCCTTTGATTTCCCCATTCTCAGCAAATTTCTTATTCATCATAGTAGATATTGCTCTTCTCATTTGATTTTTTCATAATTTAAAAACATATAGCTAGATTCTGTTCCATTTATTCCAATTTATCTTGATTTTTAAAATTTAAAATTAATCTCAAAACTTACTATTTCTCCTGCAAAAAGTGTGTTACTTTTGGAGGAACATCACGTGAGTCAGACCAGCCAGCAAGAGAAAGTTGGGGTTTTGATCTGTACACTCAATAGAGCTCGTGTTAATCCAATACCTTAATCATAGGTATTGACTAGGACTGATGATGGTCACAGAACTGCCGAGTTACCCCAACTAGCAGATGTCTGAGTCACTTCTGTTTATCTTAATGTGGAAACTTATTCTTTTCAACTGAGGTCAAGTGCTGTAAGAGCAAATATTAGGAAGATGAAAAGAAGGATTCAACGAAGGCTTTTATGTTGCTTCAGTGGTTGCTGGCTGGGCAGAAAATGTTTTGCGTACGTGTGTATGTGTGTTAACAGTTACCCTCAGCTTGCTTCCCATCTTCTTTCCTTCCCTTTCCCCACTCCAATTTAATCCTCTTTTCATTTGACACCGGAAGCCAAAGGTGGGGGCGGCTTGTAAGACACTTGCATAACCCTTATTCTTTTTCCTATTACCTTTAAGAATGTCATTATTTAGCCATCAAGCCCATAATCTATTTTCTTGTTTCTTGATGGTTTTCCCAAATCGAAACAGTTTGAGGAAAAACAATCACAGTGATCTTTCTTCAAAAGGAGCTAGCTATTAGCAGCTACTAACGCAAGACACATTTCTCAACAGCCAATTGCTCTCAAATAACTTGAAGGACTTGTAGTTTATGTGTGCTGAAGATGAAAGCCGAGAATAATAGTCATGAGTAAGCTATTTTCCATATAAAAGGAAACGTGTTTCTATAAGATGTTTTGTTGCAGGAATCTGAGTATGTCAGCAGGATGGACACTCGAATGATTTAAAACCACTAGATAATGAACTTTTACTTAAATATTAAATGTACCTAAATAAAATATTTATAATCACTACCCGTGCACTAACTGTTCTTCCCAATAAATGTGTGTGATCATGACCCTTATCCATGCTTGTTAATAGTGCTAATCAGTTTGAAGGCCAGAGGTCATTTTTCACTCAGAAAACTTATCTCTTGCTTTCTTGCTGGGTGGAATCTCAAAATGATTTTCTACAAGGAACAATTAGAAGGAAGAAATGCAAATACAAGAGTATCATAAAATATTTCTGGATTGATTTTTTAATAAAGAAATCCAAAGTAACATGGACATGCTAATGCTCTGTCTAGAAGGGAATAATGACCGTGTTCTGCAGAGACAGAACTTTCTCCAACCTCTGTGAGCAGCAGCATCATTCCATATCTCTGCCCTGTGATCAGTATGTGTCAAAATCCTTCATCGTGACAAATGTGCTGTCCACTTGCATCTGTGGAGAATGTTTTAGCAGCTGAGTGATTATGAATCAAACCCCTGAGCTTATAGCCCTTACTGCCTCCCAATGCGTTCACATTTGTCGTCTGACAAGTAAATGTATCTTGACTTTCCTCTGAGATTTTTTTGTCCCGTGTTTGATGAAAGACATTTGGCAAATTGGCAGTAGTACCCTGTACATTGCAATTTGTAGCTAGCATTAGGAGTCCGGGCATGAAATGAGAGGGCAGGCTCCAGGATAAAGGGGAAAAAAAAGAGAACTAACTAGAACATGAATAGTCACTTGAAGAATCAAACACACAATATTCCTTTTGTGAGAAGAGATCATATTCAGGCTGTGCTGTCAGATTTTGCTCTGCTTTAAGAAGTTGATGGTATTCTGTCCAGCTGGGTGTCCACAGAATGTATGTCTTGTTAATTTTTCCTTCTGAGTAGGAAATGTTGCCTTTTATTTTTAACTTGAGCTCATAAATTAGGCCTCCATCTCTGTCCTGCTGTCTCATTAGCAAAAAGATAGTTTCTTGGGTTGACCAGTTGTTTGAACTTGCAGTCATTATCTCAATTCTTATGTGTCTTCTGGTCGAGCATCACAGCTCTTTGAGAATTTTATATAATGTATATAGAATGCAAACACCTTTTAAAATAGCTTCTTGAGCTTTCTAATGGCACACTGCGCTGAGAATCAAATAAATAATGGGTGAGTTGATTTAACAGGATGGCCTGAAAGTTTGTTTTTCTACTTAAAAATTCAGTAATAAGCAGCTTCCAAATAAAATGTGAGTCCTGAGGAAAACCAACATGTTAAGAGGGTCAAAGGAAAGGGGAGAGTCCCTCTGGCTGTGGAGCTTAAGAATCAAGCTAAGGCTGGACACAGTAGCTTATGCCTATAATCCCAGCACTTTGGGAGACTGAAGCAGGTGGAAGGCTTGCTTGAGACCAGGAGTTCAAGACCAGCCTGTGCAACATAGTGAGACTCCATCTCTACAAAAAATTTTTTTAAAAACAGTGATCAAGCCAACTTTAAAAGTAATGCCATCCTCTGCTTGTGACTCTCAAATAAGTGTGCAGGTGAACAAAAACTTGAAGATTATAAACAACAAAAATTAGATTATTGGGGGGGAGAATTAGGCAGGGATAGTTTTCTTTCAAGAATGTTTCTCTAAAAGCATGGTTACATGAACTACTCCCCCTGTCTTACAAGGTACATGTCAAGTTATGTTATATGAAATTATACTAACATATGACGAACTGTCATTTCAACTCAGTCTTTGTCTTTGATGAAATTAATATTTAATCAAAATTATTTGTATATGATCCCACTTAAAAATATGGCATATCCAGATGGTAATTTAATGTAGTCTTAGGCAATACCCTCCTATACATTTAATTTTTTTCTTTCTGAGTTACACATATTTGGCTTAAGCTGTAATTTTGTAACACTTCATGTTCTTCCATGCTTTCAGTTCTTTTCTTGGGACTGCATGGTTCTTATGGTTTTCATTGCCTAGGCAATGAAACATAATTTCCATTATGTTAATATCCATCCCATGATACTAATGCTGTCACTTAAATAAAAAACTTAACTTGGCTTTATTAGCTCTCTTATATATTTCAATGTTCAATTATATATCAGATTATGATAAAATGGCCTAACCAAGGTCTTATTGAAAAAGTTCACTCAGTATTTTATAAGCTTAGTTCTACTTATGGTATTTCCCAAATAAATCAATTCTGTTGTTGTTTATTTAATGTTGGGATACTACAGTCTCTTTCTACAACCCATTGCAGATTTCATGCTTCCCTTTTAATGATGTCCTTGGTTTGCCAGAGATTATCATAGAAGACAAGACGCCATACGATTCATGGTCTTGTGCTTTTACCTTTCAGATGTCAGCTATTGAAAACATGGCAGAAAAGCTAGAGAGCTTCAGTGCCCTGAAACCTGAGGCGAGTGAGCTCCTACAGTCAGTACCCTCTATGTTCAACTTCAGGGCGCCTCCCAGTGCCCTGCCAGAGAACCTTCTGCGGAAGGGAAAGGAGCGCTATACCTGCAGGTAACTGCACAGTTAATCATGGCTGACTTCCCAGAAATCTCCCCTCTGATTTCAAAAGGCCTTGCTGTTTGTTTTGGAAATTATTCTTGATTAGATGATTAATAGCCACCATGATAGATCTCAAGCACTTCAAAGTGTTCTTCATTTAGTGAAATATAAAAATAGTGTTTTTAAAAAATTATTAAATGTGAATTTTAACACAGGCCATTTGGTTGTGATAAATGAGGTTGGAAACAGTCCAAATACTATCTGCTTGTCTCACTTTGATATTTATGAATTTTCTTTCACAATTAATTATTTTCATCTAAAGGTATACTACTACTGTCCTCAAGCATATATTCATTAATTGTCATGGCATTAAAGAATAAGGCCATTAATTAAAGACAAATAAGGTCCACAAGTGAATGAAACTAGGTAGTAAATTTTTTGTTACTCATCAGTAGTAAAGCTTATTTTATGTTTCTGGTTTTGTGTGTGATTTTTTTTGCGAAATAAATTGTGCTTATAATTTCTGAATCATCTTTAGAAATGGGTAGGTATCTGACTCAGGCATGCAACGTTATCTGCTCTTTGAAAAATATGTCACTTTCTTTCCAGAAAAAAAGCTTTTATGGGTACATACCTTGATGGATGAAGTCTCAGGATTTTGTCTGATCTGATACCACTCTATGTATAGGGAGTTATCACTGTGACTGACGTGTAAAATGAGTTGAAACATTTGAAATCTGTTTACATCAACCCAGAATCAGAAACTCTAACCATATTTTTATCCCCTTGTCTGGTTCAATTTTGTGAATGTAAAAATATCCAGTTAATAAGTGAGATGTATAGGAGTAATCAAAACTAAAGTCTATTTTCATAAATTGCTTGCTTATATGCGAATAAATTCAACCAGACCTTAGAATTAAGTCTTTATTTGTAGACTTATTTATTTATTTATTTATTTATTTTATTTTTATTTTTTATTTTTTATTTTTATTTTTTGAGACGGAGTCTCGCTCTGTCGCCTGGGCTGGAGTGCAGTGGCTGGATCTCAGCTCACTGCAAGCTCCGCCTTCCGGGTTTACGCCATTCTCCTGCCTCAGCCTCCCGAGTAGCTGGGACTACAGGCGCCCGCCACCTCGCCCGGCTAGTTTTTTGTATTTTTTTAGTAGAGACGGGGTTTCACCGTGTTAGCCAGGATGGTCTCGATTTCCTGACCTCGTGATCCACCCGTCTCGGCCTCCCAAAGTGCTGGGATTACAGGCTTGAGCCACCGCGCCCAGCCTTGTAGACTTATTTATATTAATATCTGTGAAATGGCTTTGTTACAAATTTTAAATACCAAAGAAATGTGAGTTCCATGCAAGATTAATTGAACCAGGAATAAGCATCTGGCTGCTGTGTGGCTTCAGTGAAATATAGTCGACTGTGCTGACTTTCTTTTATAAACATCTTTTCATGACAGATACTGTGGCAAGATTTTTCCAAGGTCTGCAAACCTAACACGGCACTTGAGAACCCACACAGGAGAGCAACCTTACAGGTTTGACAATGATATTTGCTAAATATCTTGACAAATATTGTAGTAATTAAAGTGAGTTCATGGACACGACTTCATAGGAGGCTTTTTTATGCATGTCTGAATATATGTCTATTCAATTTTGAGTCAGGAAAGAATTGACTAATGGCTGGGATCGAAATTAGAAGAGTTCTGGTTTCTTTAATCAAGGCTTCCTACCTCTCAGTTTAAAAGTTCTAGCACAGTGTCTAGGACAGAATAAGTACTTAAGAAATGCTAGCCATTTTAAATATTATTTTTTATTATCATTGTGTTCTCTTTTCTCAATAATTAGGATGATCTTAATTGACAAAAATCATAACATTGCAGCCTTCCTTTTCCAAGCCTCAGATCTCTGCTAGGAGTTAACAACCCATATGTACTTTTTTCCCCCAGCACAGCTAAGTCATTTTCCATGGGTTCCAATAGGAGGTTTAAAGAATAGATTTTAGGCTGGGCACAGTGGCTCATGCTTGTAATCCCAATACTTTGGGAGGCAGAGACAGGTGGATCCTTGAGGTCAGGAGTTTGAGATCAACCTGGCCAACATGGTGAAACCCTGTCTCTACTAAAAATACAAAAATTAGTTGGGTGTGGTGGCTCACACCTGTAGTCCCAGCTACTTGGGAGACTGAGGCAGGAGAATCCACTGCACCTGGGAGGTGGAGGTTGCAGTAGGCCAAGATTGCACCACTACACTCCAACCTGGGTGACAGAGTGAGACTCTGTCAAAAAGAAAAAGAAAAAACAATAAAGGAACAGATCTTAAACCTAGGGAAGTCTGGGGAGAAGAAAATGTGAAACTAGAGGTAGGACAGATAAAATAGAGTATATTATAGAAAAAGGGGTAATTTTATCAATAATTTCCTAAATTACCTCTTAGTTTATTCTATTACATGCCAAGATTAGTCATATGACACATTGAACACATCTAATTTTAATATTGTTTATGAAAGATTGAAAACAGACTTTTTCCAATTTTAAAATATAAACTACATTGTTTAATGTTCAATGCCTTGCACACAATATTAGGTACTCGTAAATATTTCTTCAAAGAATGAATATTATATAACTTAAGTAATATCATAATGTCATTCTCCTTTGAAATTCTTATACATTGCTTGTATGCAAAATTATTTTTTCCTGAGTGCTAAGTTTTTCTATTAAAACAAAAAAGTAAGATATTTATCACATTTCAAATATTTTTTTTAATGGTAAAATAAGAAAATGGGTCATTTGAGGATAATTGAAATCTTAGGAGAAAGCTGGAGGGAGCTAAACTTAAAACATCAGTGTTTTCTCAATTTCCTTGCTTTCCTACCTGTTTTATAAATCACTAATTATAAGTGATATATTTCCAATTTATACATGATAGAATGCACTTGATATAACAGGTCTCAGAGAGATGTAATACTGGGAAGTTTTAGATGATTTCCCCTTTTCAGAAAATTCTATTACCAGAAATTCTGCTTAAGTGGAAGGAACGGTTTCCGCACTTATGTTTTGTTATGGCAAGAGTACTGGAAACTATGTTGTCAGGTTCATTTTACTCTTTCTTTGTACATAAATTCAATGGTTTTATTCCACCCAATAATGGCGCTACTATCGTACATATATATTTTTTAAACCACAAACCAGAATTTTGGTATAGCTGGAGATCTTACACAATTATTTGTCCAGCCCCTCTGGTTTTATTTTTTTATTTATTTATTTTTTCCTTGTGGAAGAATTTCAATGAACAGTGTAGAAAAAATGAGGAAAACAAAATCACAATTAGGACATCATAATAATAATTGCTACAGGCAAGATCAATTGAATGTTAAAATGAGTGTATGTAGTGAACTGGAGTTTATAGTTTAGTTAATGTATCAATGTTGGTTTAATAGTTGTGACAAATGTACGTGAAATATATTAACAATGGGGAAAATGGGTGCTATGTACTATCTTTGCAACCCTTTAATAAATCTAGAACTCTTCTAAAATGAAAAGTTTATTTAGGCCAAATGTGGTGCTTCATGCCTACAATCCCAGCACTCAGAGAGGCTGGGGCAGGAGGACCACCCAAACCTAGGAGGTGAAGACCAGCCTGGGCAACACAGCAAGACATCATCTTCAAAAAAAGAAAAGTTCATTTAAAAAATAAAAAATTAGTGAGTGAAAGTTCAAGGAGAAACAGGATATTTGCATAGCCCCAAAATATCTTCTGCGAAATATTTGTTAATTAGAAAGAGAAAAAGTAGTAACCTTATAGTGGAGAAACGTGGCAGATACTACCTTATCCAAATGATCAGGGTTAACAATGCCAGAAGTTAGACATGTCAGCATCATGTACACTTGATAGGACACATTGAGAGGGCATATTGTCTCTGTGCTATTTTCCCCCAAAATTTATAACCTCACTCTAATAATGAGAAAATATCAGACCAACCCAAATTGCGGAAAATTCTATCAAATTCCCTATCGGTATTATTCAGAAGTGTCAGGGTCATTAAAGGCAAGGAAAGACTGAGGAACTGTCAGAGACTGTAGAAAACTAAGGAGACATGACAGCTAAATGCAATGTGGGATCCTAGATCAGATCCTGGAACAGAAAAAGAGCATTGGAGAAAATTGGTGATATTAAAATAAAGCCTGTATTTTAGTTAATAGTATTGCATCAACGTTAATTTCCTAGTTTTAATGAATGTTAGGTAACATGTTAACATTGGAGGAACTGAGGTAAAGGGTATATGGGAACCCTTTGTACTATCTTTGCAACTCTTCTGTAAGTCTAAAATTACTTCAAAAAGAAAAAAATTAACTAAAAAAATTTAAATGATATGTAAATTATATACAGATTATGTCTGCTTCCTGTGGCTGACCTGTGCCTTCTGGAAAGTTCTATTAGGTTTTAATACTTTATGTAGTAAAAGTTAAACATGGTCGCCTATATAGGAAATTATCTCTTCAGATAGATAAATACCAGTAGACCACAAACTCCTTGACAGTGGAATCCCCCCCCCCCGCCTTTTTTTTTTTTAATAGACAGTAGGTCTCACTCTGTAGCTCAGGCTGGTTCTGAACTCCTGGCTTCAAGCAATTCTCCCACGTCCACCTCCTGATTATTAGCAGGAGGAGGGATTATAGGCAGGTGCCACCATGTCCTGGATAATCCATATCTTATTCATCTCTGTGTCCTTGATGCATCAGCCCCTCTGTTTTACAAATGAAAAAATTCAGATTTACATATGCTAATTGCCTTCTGCAAAGTCTGATACTAATAGAGTCAGGATTAAAACCCAGGCCCAGAGCTCTCACTTCAGCGTTTTTATTTTGCATCATGATATCAAAGGCTCTTCTGACCTTCATGTCTACATCCGATAACTAGGAAGGCTTAATAGTATAGTGCCCATGACTGTGTTATGTGTTCATTTTAAGAATTCCTAAAACTTAAGCTCTTATTGGAGTTGTGTAGAAGGAATTGATTTTTTATTTAGAGCATTCTTCTTCTGGCCAAGACTTTAGCAGAGGAGAGATAGAAAGTAACAACTGATCATTGGTTAGAACATGCTTCTTTAGATTTGAGAAGATGATGCTTACTAGATTTGGAAAAGACCCTTTGTGTGCAAGCAGAAAGTTAGAAGCATGGCAGAAACATAATCTCTCTTCCTCATGATTTGTGTAGAAAGTGTTTTGGGTGAAAAAAAATTTTTAAAGTGTTTCGTGGGAGTATGTTTACTCTAACAGGGTTTTCTAGGTTATTCTGCTAAGCACAGAATAAATTGTGCTAAATATAGCATGGTTCTCATTGCAGTGGACCTTGGAGGTAAACAGAGTTATTGCAGAGAAGGTCATAACTTTGTATGCATTTTTTTTTAAAAAAAACAGGGGTTAAAATATTACAACTACCATAATGTGGGGTTTCACACATTTTTTATTAATATTGTAAGTGAGGAAAGTTGAAGAACCTTATGATGCCAGAATAGTTTTTTAAGGGGGAAAAATTAAATCAGTACTTGTGTTGGTTTATTGATACTATGCCAAAGTAACTAGTTCAACAGATTATTTTTCCTACTGAACTGACTAGATTTCTGGCATCACATAAGGACAGCCACAGAAGCCCAAGAACTCTAGTGGAATGGGCTGATTTCTGCTTTAGAGATCTTGAACCACTGACTCTGCCTTCAAAAGTGGGAGGAGAAGGGCCCTTCACACGTGGAAGGATGAGTTAAGAATTTTCTATCCTCTAAGATTGAAGTTTTCATTTAATAGTCATTTAGAGGCTGGACGCGGTGACCCACGACTGTAATCCTGGCACTTTGGAAGGCTGAGGTGTGTGGATCACTTGAGGTCAGGAGTTGGAGACCAGCCTGGCCAACATGGTGAAACTCTGTCTCTACAAAAATACAAAAGTTAGCTGAGCATGGTGACACGTGCCTGTAATCCCAGCTACTCAGGAGGCTGAGGCAGGGGAATCGCTTGAACCCAGGAGGCGGAGGTTGCAGCGAGCCGAGATTGTGCCACTGCACACCAGTCTGGGTGATGGAGTGAGGCTTCATCTAAAAAACAGCAACAACAAAAAAGTCATTTGGAGAAAGTTAACTTTTTTTTCCAAGTAATATGTCCCCCCAAATCACAGAAACAAATCATGGCAAATAATGGAAACTTTACCTTAAAATGATAGAGGATAATAACCTCAATTACTAAAAACCCTTTTCTTCTTCACTGATGAGGACTAGGGGAAGGGGGCCTTGCATTTTTATATTTTCATTTTATGACTAAAGGAAAACGTTAAAAATAATTTATGGTATTTTTATCACATGGACAACAGAAACAATTAACCAACCAATAACAAGTGCTTTCATGAAAAACTGACCTAGTTCAGACTGCTAGAGACTCTTTCAGACAAAGAGAAATGAAAAATAAGGAGTAATAGGAAGGGAGATAAATGGAAGACCTTTGCTTTTATTTCACAAAGTGAATTTAGTGGCATTATTTTTTTATAACAGTTTAAAGATTAATAGAGAAAAGGCTTTATGGTAGCTGATTCTTGGGTATCACACTGAGTTATTTACATTGTCTTAGTTTTAAAAGTCTAGAATGTTCATTACTATTTTGAAACAGATAATGGAATTTTCTTTAGGATTAGCATCTGAGAAAGTGAATTTCCTGAGAAATTGGTTAATCAGACTGCAATTTTGAATTAAAAAGTGATATATTATTGTATTTGAAAACTATATAAATGTTTTATGTTTGTTTACCAAAAAATTAATTGTATTGTCCTAAGCAGAAGATAAAACAATGCTACTGTTCCTCAATGTGCTTTATTTTATGAGGTTTACTTAAAATATTGGTACTGATTAATGAATTTGGGAGCAATCAAATCACTAATATTTTATGGTTTTTGATAAAGTCATGAAAGTCTTTAAAGCGACCACAATCTATTGGAATTAAAATCTTAACTGTGTGAATAGTATTCTCCCCATGCCTTTCCTTTAAAATGTTGTTTTACGATGGAGATGATTTTTGAAAGCTGGCTAACTAGTCTTGAGAAATACCTTTTAATGTGCTTGTAAATATTTTCTCTTTGTTTATTTTTCAGATGCAAATACTGTGACAGATCATTTAGCATATCTTCTAACTTGCAAAGGCATGTTCGCAACATCCACAATAAAGAGAAGCCATTTAAGTGTCACTTATGTGATAGGTGTTTTGGTCAACAAACCAATTTAGACAGACACCTAAAGAAACATGAGAATGGAAACATGTCCGGTATGTAATAAATTGTGCTATAAGTCAAATATGGCTTCTTTTTCATATTTTAAATAATAATAAGATAATGTGATCTCTCTTCTTTTATTCCACTTTGACACCAAATCAGGTCTGATTGTAAAAATTTCCAGCAGGTTTCTATTGAGATTTTAGAATAATGTGAGCAATGTGACCATTGATTAATTGATGATTCAGTGGCCTTATTTGTATTATGTTTTTATCTTCCTGAATTCATGTTAATGGGTACTTTTAAGCAAAGAGGACAATGACCTAAACTCGCAGGAGGCTTATGAAACAAGATTTCCTTAATTGCAGGGGACCGTCTTTTCACCTATTGGCACAGAATGTGGCCCCTAGGCATGGCAGAGTTTCTAGAGTGGCAGCCCCAGAATGTCACCCTCTGAATATTAATCTAGAAAGCATAGCTGCTTTTGTAAAAGGCTTGCAGCTCAGAGAACCTCTCTTGGTAGTTTTTGCTATGACTCGGAATATGAAACTATTGACATGATCAGAGCAACCCATAGCAAATAATAGTGGTACTTTGTTTTCGTCACAAATTCTTATATAAAATTAAGATAAAAGTAACTGGCATAAAACTAGACTTTTCTTAACTGGAACCTTGCCAGCACATATTTAGCAGAAGGGATTGTAGGTTTTCTAGTCTTTGGCTTCTAATAGTTAGATAATAAGTCATTAGGTAACATTTGCCAGCTGGCATATGTGTGCAGAGCCAACCTGTGCAGTCACAATTTGTCTCCAGAGAATAAAGGTTATGCTTTGGGAGTAGGGGAGGAGAGATACAGAGTTCAGGCAAAGAGATTTAAGAACAGAAAAAAGTTGGATTAATACAGACTAGCAATCATTATTGATGGAATTTTTAAATTATTAATCTTTCTTCCACTGTAAAGGCACATTGTTTATGATCTTGTCTGATTACTACCTAAAAGTATATACTGTTCATCCCCCTCAAAGTCAGCAATTTAATGATCATAGTTTTAAAATATTAGATTTTAGGTACAGAAGTATAATCCAATATGCAGAACTGACCACACTGTCTAACTGTGTGTACCCTTAGATCAGACAACTATAATTTTCTTATCAAAGTTATTTTAGGAAAAATAGTTAAACGTGTAACACGTCAACGTTAATACTTGTTGACCTCTTTTAGGTGAGAGGATGTTAGATTATAACCTCTTTTAGGTGAGGGGATGTTTTAACCTCTTGTTTTTGTCATATAGACTATTGTGATGAACTATTATACTATAGATACTTTGTAGACAAGATAAACAACAGGAAGCTAATGTTGGTGTAAAGCTCAACCACATACAAAGTGTTTATAGTTGATTAAGTTTATGTAAGCCTTACATCAATCCTGTGATACAGGTATTGTGAGTCTCGCGTTTCATGGCCAAGGAAGCTGAAGACCTCCTAAAGTTATTAATATTCATAGGGCACGTTTGAAGAAATAACACTGATCAAATTCATAAGGAGTGAGTTTCCAAATAAGTAGCTAGATAAACAATAATCTTTGTTATAAAAGGCTTTCTGCTCCACGCAGGTACAGCAACATCGTCGCCTCATTCTGAACTGGAAAGTACAGGTGCGATTCTGGATGACAAAGAAGATGCTTACTTCACAGAAATTCGAAATTTCATTGGGAACAGCAACCACAGCAGTCAGTCTCCCAGGAATGTGGAGGAGAGGTAAAGCTGTTTTTTACTCTTTAAACTCTGTGACGACTGAAATGAATATGTTTTAAAATATACTTTGTATGCTCACTTTTGTGGCACAACTATTACTTCAGTCACCAAAGACTGGTATATATTTAGTACATATTAAATACCACATGTGCTTCCAAGCATTTTACATGTATTAATTAATTTAATTTCATGATAACCCTGTGAGACAGCCACTGTAATTTTAGCAGTGAAGGAACAGAGACATTGAAACTTAAACTGTTGTGTCGGAGGTCACATAAGTAGTCAATGGGATTCAACCTTAGCTGTCTGGTTCCAGAGCCCATAATTTTACCAGGATTTACCTAATTGATAGCTGAATAGAATCTGTTATCAAAATTTCAGAAGTAGAAGAAAAGGCCATCACAGGGATTCAGTTGAATCACTGATCAATACTGATTACTATTATACATTATAAATTTATATATATTACAGGTAATATATGATTCTCTCTATATATGTATTATACCTATATACGTATATGTATATTCTGTATATATGTAATATACATATTACAGTACATATGTATATATGCATTTATGTATGAAATACCCATGGAGTTTCCCCCAAATATATTTTACATAGAAACTTTTTTAGTCTTCTTAAGATTCTATTGCTACTTTATGTCCTCTTAAGTGACTACTCATTTAATTCTGGTCTGTTTATTTCAGTGGGTATGACCATCCTTGTTTTTACCGACCTGATGCACTGGCTCCTTTTGTCATCATCAACATTAAGCATGAATAGCTTAATTCATTTTAAAAAGCTTTTAATGCTGTTAATGATAATACTTAACAGTTACCCAGCACTTCACATTGCATATGAAGTTAATGAAACACAATTTCACCAAAACTACTGGATTTAATTTTTCTTATCTATAAGCTATATTAAATATCTGTTGTTGAGAAGTAGACTTTTCTGGACATAACTATATAGTGACCTATTAAATTAGGATGCTGCATTGTAAATTTTAAAAAAACATGACATTAGTTGAAAGTTCCATTATTTTTCGTCATGCAAGTATTTTTGGGTTAGTGTCCTCTATTTTTGATGTTATTAAAAGTCAAACTTAATTATTTTATGTAATTTCTTCAAGGCAAGCATCAAATAAACATTTTTTACTCAAATAACCAAAAAGAGACCACTTCTGTTCTTCAACCTGTGTAAAAGTGTGTCTAAGAAAAACAAGAAAAAAGACCCTTCCAGTCTCTCAGAAATCTGATAACCACACCAGTGTGCAGTTGGATGTATCTTTCCCTTTACTCGCCCATTTGTGTGTGTGTTTCTGTCTGTCTGTCTGTCTGTCTGTAAAAGGGAGAGGGGAAGTAGATGATCAGAAGGACAAAGTAGCAAGAACAAGCAAGAAACAGTAACAATCTTACACTTTGATAATGATATTTACTTGATGCAAGTAAGAACCGTTGAGCAAAACACACCATTTGGGTTCTGAGATGCCTATTCAAATTTTCTAGCCTTTAATTGGCGATTTGTGAACCTGTATAGCTGCAACATCTGGCTTCAACATGTCTAAACAGCACAGAAGTAAGAAGGTTGAGTCATCTAAGTTTTTCCCCTGAACTCCTGTCAGGCTACTTTTGATGAATAATTCATTCCCTGCAAATTGCCACATTTGAAAACTTAATTAACAAATAGATTTTCTTAATTATGTTGGCTTTTGTTACTTTTGATTTTCACCCATGTACTCTTTTGTTCTTTTATTTTTTTCTTTCATTTTTTTTTAAATAAAAATTTTAATCCACTCATGCAAGCAAGTTGGCAGTGTATTTGGAAACTAATTTATGTCTGTGTATAAATTTTCACCATTCTTTGATAAAAGAGGTTAAGAGATTATTTATATTAAAAACTTAATAATGATATGACTTTTTCTGGTCAAATGGATTCTTACTATCTGTTTTTGTCACATCCAAGATTGTTTTATTTATTTTTTAATGCTGAGAAATCTGAATATTAAATTATACTCATTTTTGTTATGTGGGAAAGTGATGGGGGTGCATTGTTGATACCTGAGCTTTTTCCACCCTGGTGTTTCCCTGAGAAACAAGGAACTATTTCACATTCAGACTGTAAAAAATAATTTGAAAATAGTACAAATAAGTGAGCTCTCAATTACTTCCAAATTTGGATAGAGTGGCTAAGTGGAATATAATATAAATGTCATCTAGTTGTTTCTTGGCAGCTACTTTAAGATTGTCTTTGGACTTTTAGATTCACTTTAGGCATATGTATTGAAGCTACTGCCCATGAGTGATATGAGTTTTCCAGGAATCTATTATTTTAAATGGCGGGTACTTATATGGTAATTAGGTAAATTGTGCTAAGAATGTATTTGTGTGCCTTTTTATATGATATATATAGAAATGTCAATTATCAAGCAAAGTCTGATAAGAAATAGGAGACCAAGATTGTTTCTTGGGTTCTGCCAGAGGCTTCATTTATAATCTGAACAATCATACAATTATTTTTTTCTTTATCTTCCCATTTGTGAGGTCACATTATTTTTTCATGGTTGACATAGAGCATAAACAATAAAAAATTTCCTGTGTAAGTGTTGGAAATCTAAACTGTTGTTGGGAAGACATAATAAAGAAACAAATTACGATTTTAAAAGTGAAACCAACAATTGGACTTTTTTTTTAATGCTTTTGAAAGAATGAATGGCAGTCATTTTAAAGATGAAAAGGCTTTGGTGACCAGTCAAAATTCAGACTTACTGGATGATGAAGAAGTTGAAGATGAGGTGTTGTTAGATGAGGAGGATGAAGACAATGATATTACTGGAAAAACAGGAAAGGAACCAGTGACAAGTAATTTACATGAAGGAAACCCTGAGGATGACTATGAAGAAACCAGTGCTCTAGAGATGAGTTGCAAGACATCCCCAGTGAGGTGAGTACCTTGGGTGACTTTAGAAACTAAGTTATAGTAGATCCACATATGGTTGCAATTCCTCCTGTGATAAGCAATTTGTGAGTTATAAATAACAAAAATTAAATTTGAATTAGTAAGGGATACTCAGTGGATTGGATTTAAATAGATGAAAAGAAGGTGGCCATCAACATAATCCACAAGCGTATAAATACATCAGGTTTTGTGCAACTCTGATTAACCTGAGGTGGGAAAAATAAAATGAAAACTACATAAGTACACAATCATTTATTGTTAGATTCTACCTATAAAACTCAAAGAAAAAAAGAGATTTTGACATATTTAATTTATGCAATAATCTGGTATGATCATCAGTTAAGTATAATTGAGATAAATTTCACTTCATCAGACATATATGTGATCTATATAGATGATAACTTTTTAAATGAAAAGAAATAACCAAACAGTTAAATTGATGGTACTATTATATTTTCATGATAGATATTGACTAAATATTGTCATAACTAGCTTTACTTTAAATGGAAATTATGAATATATGAATTCTGTCTCTGCACATTACTGACAAATGTGTCACTGACTTTAACTCTTTATCTCAAATATATGCTTGGTTTTAGTTACTAAAAATCTTAACAGAAATATGTTTTTAAGGCATGATGTTTGCAAATATTTATAAAAACCCAATAATTGATGCATGCTACTTAACCCTGCAGATACGTCATATGAAGTTTGTCAGTTGTACAGATAGATTCAAATGAAAGTGATTTGATTAGATAACAAACTGAAAAAAAAATTTCTGTGTTTTTCATTGGTTCATTTTAGGTATAAAGAGGAAGAATATAAAAGTGGACTTTCTGCTCTAGATCATATAAGGCACTTCACAGATAGCCTCAAAATGAGGAAAATGGAAGATAATCAATATTCTGAAGCTGAGTTGTCTTCTTTTAGTACTTCCCATGTGCCAGAGGAACTGAAGCAGCCGTTACACAGAAAGTCCAAATCGCAGGTACAGATTTTCCCATAGTACAGCATCATGGTTACATTATGCATGAAACGTACATTTCCTTTGATTACCAATAAGCAAATATTCTATCTCTGAAATATTTTAGAATCCAAACAGGGTCAGATGCTTTTCTAAAAATGTTCCTATCTTTACTGTGTTTATGACCAAATCCAAAACAGTTAAGCAAGAAAGCAATTAATTTAGCTGCATTCTGCATAGAAATTTTATGACAAACCCTATCCTACACTCATCTTTCCTTGACTTTGTAATTCTCTTACTTCTGTACAGTTAGTTCATCATGTTTGTTTGCAAATGTTTATGTGTTACCTCAGAGTCATTTTCCATGTCTATACTTTTGTCAATGTAATTATATATTAAGATTTTTCTGAAAAGTGAATTCTATTTTTTGTCCCCTTCTGTCTAGTAAATTGTTAGGTGTAGTTAATTAGTAAGTCATCTCATGTTGTAATTTAATAGTAAAATGAGGATCAGAAATGAAGTGAGTTGCCAAAGGTCTACACCAACTTATTGGCAGATTTGGAAATAAAACCGGTCAATTTTAAATTCAACGGATGAATGAGTGAATGAATGGTACTCAGATTTGTTAGGCTGTACAGCATTGTATCAGCACTATGATAACTAAAAATAAATCCATTAAAGAGTCCATAAATAGCAATTAAAAGAGCCTCAGTGTTTTTGTTACAAAATAAAGGAAGTCAGTACTTTTTGTTGGACATCCACACTCAACCAGGTTGTTCATTTAGGTCAATTAAACTTAAAGAAACTTCCTATTGCCATATTTATTGGGCACTGTGGTCTAACTGCCTGGTCCATTAGGTCATTTTGTAGGTGGCCTGAATGTGACCATATTAGTTTGTTCATTTGGAAATGATTTTCTGTTTGGGTAAGATGTCTGGGTTGGTCTTAACAGCAAATGTAGTAATATCCTAAGGAAGGTGGGAAAAACATTGTGTCAATGGGATAATACAAATCATTAAATAATACTCAATTTAGTAAAAAGTTCTGAGATATTATGTATGGTAATAGGCAAAATAAATGTTCTTTCTCAATTGAAGTCAAAGCAGCCAGCATCTACAGAGGCTCCTGGAGCCTACCTCCATGAACTTGAGAACATCACTTAAAGACTATAGGTACCATTTCCTCATTGTAAAAGGGGTAAGTGGATTTTTATTCAATGGGGATAAAAATTAAGTTTTCAGTTTTTAACATTAAAGGTAAACTAGCTAGAGTAGACATTTCATTTTTACGTAGAGATATCCATAAGCAGTGGCTAGTTTTTTTTAACCCTTGATTTCCCATTCTTCTATCCTTGTTGATTAGAGATAGCTGGAGTATTCAGGTTTTTGGTTTTTTGTTACTTGTTTCTTTGTTTGTTTTTGAGACAGGGTCTCACTCACCTGCTAAGACTGGAGTGCAGTGGTGCAATCACGGCTCACCATAGCCTCGACTTGCTGGGCTCAAGTGATCCTCCCACCTCAGGCATCTGGATAACCGGGACTATAGACACTCACCACCATGCCAGGCTAATTTTTCAATTTTGTGTAGAGATGGGGTTTCACTGTGTTGCCCAGGCTGGTCTCAAATTCCTGAGCTCAAGCAGTCCTCCCACCTCAGCCTCCCAAATTACTGGGATTTGTATAGGTGTGACCCATTGCACCTGGACATGGTTTTTTCTTTTTAAATTTCTTTTAATTAGTTCACCAAAAATGCTTCTCATTTATTATAAGATATAATACCTAAAAACTCCAGAAACGGCCAGAAGTGATAGAAGGCAAAAGGGCCTGAAAACCTAGAGATGAGGGATATAATTATAATACATTTTAGTACCAGCATTTTGACATAAAGTCCCTGCCCAACTGGGCTGTTACCATTATAAGAAATACTAGCATTTTGCAATCCTAAGTCATATTTTTCTTGTTACTTGATCACGTTATACAGGTAAGTTGAAAAGGCCTTTTTGCAAATTCACTTTATTTCATAATACCATTCATTCATTCATTTATTAACTACCAGCTATATGCTGGGCACTGATCCTTGTATATGAAAATGTTTATTTCCTTTGATTACCAAAAGGCAGATATGCTGTTTTGCCATTTTCTAGAATCTAAAGGCTCAGATGCTTTACTCAAAGCATTCATATATTTATTCTGTAATTTTTATAGTGATTGAATTGAAAATAGTTGACCAGTACAATAGTAGCTGCATTTTGCATGTGCTCTTCCTCAAGAAACTCTATCATGTAAAAATTAATTTCATGAATAGGTACTATTTATGTATTAGCTCAGTCAGGCACACTGAGCTAAACACTTTATGTAAGTTAGTGCGTGTGATTCCTCCACAACTCTTGGAGGTCAGTACTGTTATTACTATCATCTGTTTTATAGGAGGAAAGTAAAGCTTAAAAGATTAAGCAACTTGCTCAAGGTCACACAGCTAGGTGAGTAGAGGCAGGTTTAAAGCCAGGATTAAAACTTAAAATTCCAAAATTTTCTCTATACTCCCTTTTATCTTCCCAAATATCAGAATTTAACTCTTTCAGAATATTCTTTATCTTTTTCTCTAAAAGTAGGTGCATAATCAGAATAGATAATTTAGGTTCAATGCTCACTTAACCCATACTTTAACTGTGCCAAAGATAAGTACTCTATATTATTTATTCTTAATTCCTTAGTATCTAACACAGAGCCTGGCATAGAGTAGATGCTTAAGAAATATTTGTTAAATGTATCATGAGATATCGTAGAGGTCCAGAAGGTAAACTGCATACATAAAAGTCAAATGTGTACATTTAGAGCGATGACCCAGCAAATCAAAATCAGCCTGCAAGGGCAGATTTTCTAACTGAATGCAGTGATTACGGAAGAAACCACAGAGTGGCCACATGTCTCAGCATGACTCCCAAAGATGAAATTCTGCCTAACAACAGAGGCATTTTGTCTTTGTTTACAGACAGTGGAATGTCTTTGGCAGGACTTTAATGATTCCACTTCAGCAGCATTTTGACAAGCAAGTTTAACAGTGGATGAGACCAACAATAGGGAATCAACAGTGAAAAGTTCACTCACAAGTCAAGACCAAACATTCCATTTGAATATTTTGCTTGGCAGCAAATGGGGGATTCTCTGAACAGTTATTTAAAATTTGACATGATAATAGGGAAGAAAGAGCACTTCCTCACAGAGCACCTCCATGCAGCTTCTGCTCAGCAGACATTGGAAAACAAGTTGATTAGAACATTGTTGGGTCATGTGTTTGGTTGTATTTTTTTTGGTAGAGCTGATTTGATCCACCTCAACTTGTGGGTGTCAGTACTGAGTATGTCAAGCATGGAGGGAAACTGGAGAAAAGACACTGGATTAAAAGTTGGGCAGAAATACATTTTAGTTATGCTTCTCCCAGTATGTATCTAATTGAGTGACTTTGGGCAAGTCACTCAAGCACCTTCAGTGCTTTTGGTTATAAAGTGTAGGAGTCAGGCTGTATCCTCTACTAGGCCACAGCTCTGTCAAGGTAGGTCTATGGATAGAGACCTATTAATATTTTTGGTTTCAGTCATAAGCACACAATCATATTTTTGGTGAATTGAACATATGTAGTGGATGGATGACTGTATTTGCAGTTGAGCAGGAGACCAACTCATCTTTCTCAAAGGAGGCACTATTTGCATTTTAGGTAGGATAGTTCTTTTTGGTTCTGTAGAGTGTGTCACTTTTGGGGTCTCCTAGGCACTAAAGGTCAGCAGTAATCCCATGTGATTTCTATGAAAAAATATGCTTCTTTTGCCAAACACACCCAGGAAGGATGCCCCTACTCAGGGTCCCATCTCTTTCCATTTTACCAACAATATTCTTTGAACTAAAAGTGATGTTTTTCAAATGCCATTTACTAAGTCTCTCTCCTTTTTACCCCAGGCATATGCTATGATGTTGTCATTGTCTGACAAGGAGTCCCTCCATTCTACATCCCACAGTTCTTCCAACGTGTGGCACAGTATGGCCAGGGCTGCGGCGGAATCCAGTGCTATCCAGTCCATAAGCCACGTATGACGTTATCAAGGTTGACCAGAGTGGGACCAAGTCCAACAGTAGCATGGCTCTTTCATATAGGACTATTTACAAGACTGCTGAGCAGAATGCCTTATAAACCTGCAGGGTCACTCATCTAAAGTCTAGTGACCTTAAACTGAATGATTTAAAAAAGAAAAGAAAGAAAAAGAAAGAAAAAAGAAACTATTTATTCTCGATATTTTGTTTTGCACAGCAAAGGCAGCTGCTGACTTCTGGAAGATCAATCAATGCGACTTAAAGTGATTCAATGAAAACAAAAAACTTGCTGGGCTGAAGGCATCTTCCAGTTTACCCCACCTTAGGGTATGGGTGGGTGAGAAGGGCAGTTGAGATGGCAGCATTGATACGAATGAACACTCCATAGAAACTGAATTCTCTTTTGTACAAGATCACCTGACATGATTGGGAACAGTTGCTTTTAATTACAGATTTAATTTTTTTTCTTCGTTAAAGTTTTATGTAATTTAACCCTTTGAAGACAGAAGTAGTTGGATGAAATGCACAGTCAATTATTATAGAAACTGATAACAGGGAGTACTTGTTTTCCCTTTTGCCTTCTTAAGTACATTGGTTAAAACTAGGGAAAAAGGGTATGTGTATATTGTAAACTATGGATGTTCACACTCAAAGAGGTTAAGTCAGTGAAGTAACCTATTCATCACCAGTATCGCTGTACCACTAATAAATTGTTTGCCAAATCCTTGTAATAACATCTTAATTTTAGACAATCATGTCACTGTTTTTTAATGTTTATTTTTGTGTGTGTGTTGCGTGTATCATGTATTTATTTGTTGGCAAACTATTGTTTGTTGATTAAAATAGCACTGTTCCAGTCAGCCACTACTTTATGACGTCTGAGGCACACCCCTTTCTGAATTTCAAGGACCAAGGTGACCCGACCTGTGTATGAGAGTGCCAAATGGTGTTTGGCTTTTCTTAACATTCCTTTTTTGTTTGTTTGTTTTGTTTTCCTTCTTAATGAACTAAATACGAATAGATGCAACTTAGTTTTTGTAATACTGAAATTGATTCAATTGTATAAACGATTATAATTTCTTTCATGGAAGCATGATTCTTCTGATTAAAAACTGTACTCCATATTTTATGCTGGTTGTCTGCAAGCTTGTGCGATGTTATGTTCATGTTAATCCTATTTGTAAAATGAAGTGTTCCCAACCTTATGTTAAAAGAGAGAAGTAAATAACAGACTGTATTCAGTTATTTTGCCCTTTATTGAGGAACCAGATTTGTTTTCTTTTTGTTTGTAATCTCATTTTGAAATAATCGGCAAGTTGAGGTACTTTCTTCAAATGCTTTGTACAATATAAACTGTTATGCCTTTCAGTGCATTACTATGGGAGGAGCAACTAAAAAATAAAGACTTACAAAAAGGAGTATTTTTCCCCTCTGTGTGGTATTTTTCCTTCATGCAATTTTACTTTCCCTTTGGGATCCAATGATTTAAAGATATGATGGCTGGGATCTTGATGCCCTACAGATATGCGGAATGTAGAGCATGTTTGTTTTGTTTTGAGATAGCATAAGTGATAGTTCTTGGGCAACAGTGAGTCTCCCTCATTGCTCTGAACTTTCCCCATGTGGTGCAGTCAGGGCTCAAGTGCACCACAACCCAGTCCTGGTATCACTTCATGTTCACAGCATCCACTTAAATTAGGACAAAGAGCGACTTACAGGTTTTCTACAGATTGTATGCCAAAAGGAACTCAGTTTCTTATTTTTGTTTTTCATTATGCAAGTAGTGTTAACTGATTCACAAAGGGGGCGAGGGGGAATCTTTGACTTTTCTATGCTTCTTTTAAGTTTTTATCCACATGCAAAATATCCTTTTTTCATTGTTATAACAGAGTATAAACATGATTTGCTTTTTCTTTCTTTGCTTGTGTCAAAAAAAAATTATACTGCATAGTGCTACAAATTCTTCAAAACAATAATGTAGCAGTTTCCCAATATTCCATCATTTGATCTACTATAATTTCCTCCACCACTTTAATTTTGTTGAAGATTTTTCTGCTATTTACTAGTCAGCAATTATATTTTAATTTTCAAGCATATAATTGTTTCTGTGTGTTCATATATGTGAGTGGTAGCACTTTCATAAGATAAATTCTCTGCTGGGGGAGCAATTATTTTTTTTTTGCTCTTTAAGCATAATGCCAAATTGTTTTAGAGTAGACTTATTCCAATTTTGGCTGATTGTAGAGATTTAACAAGGCCTGAATAAATTAGTATGGCATGTAGAAATAGATCCAGACCAATTTGTTTATTCATTCTTAGCCACAATATCAGATACATAGACAATCTCCTTGTATCCTTTCTAAATGTGGGTAGAATAAGAAATATATAGGGTATGTTTATTGATTTTTTTACAGAAAGTATGCACAGGAAGTCTTCAGAAAATATATTTAAGCTATAAATCCATTAACTAAGGCAAATAAGAATTTAGTATTTACGACATAATAATGGCATATGTGAGAAAAGAGAAATCTGGAATATGCAGGGCATTTTTCATTGTTTTAAAGAATGTACCAGGCTGGGTGTGGTGGCTCATGCCTGTAATCCCAGCACTGTGGGGGAGCTGAGCCAGGAAGATCACTTGAGCCCAGAAGTTCCAGACTAGCCTGGGCAACATGGCCCAGCCCCATCTCTACAAAAAATACAAAAATTAGCCAGGAGTGGTGGTGCAGGCCTGTAGTCTCTGCTACTTGAGAGAGGCTGAGAGGTGGGAGGATCACTTGAGGCTGGGAGATGGAAGCTGCAGGAATGTACCACTGCACTTCAGCCTGGGTGACAGGCTTGTCTTAAATATATATACAAATTCTGACGCAGTTCAAGTATTCCCAGTGCAACTGGCTTCTTGTTAGACTTTGAGCATAAACTTTCAGTTGTTTGCTAACACTTGGTTCCTCCAAATTCCAAAAAGGCATTCAACCTTACATTTCTGCTTGTTTCCTCCATTTATTTAGCCAGTAGCCCTTCACCATAAGGCCCTGGAGAGGGACAGTGAGATATGGTGGAGACAATCTTGGACTTGGAAACTGAAGGCCTGGGACTGAGTTCTGGCTCCACTACTTTACTGGCTTCAGGGTCTTGGGAAAGTCATATATCTCCCATTCCATCTATGAAACAACAGTAATAATAACTGCTGCGCCTACTACTTCACTGGGTTTCTGTGAATGTCAACAATCAAAATAACTTTTGGAAAATATTTGGTAAAAGTTCTATAAATACAAAACATTTTATAATTTTCATGCTAACAGTCAAAGGAATAGAAAATATGTGTGTGTATACACACTAAGTTATGAGAAGAAATTTATAATACAACAGAAATCTAAACTTAAAAAAACTGGATATGGAAGTTTAGGGAAAAGTTAGATATTTCTTGAAAAAATATGTAGGTTTAAAAAATAACACAAGCTGAACTGTTTTAAAACATGAGATGCCCAGAATTATTGTTTATTTCTTTTTTCTTTTTTTTTTTTTCTGAGACAGAATCTCCCCTTTGTCCCCCAGGCTGGATCGCAGTGGTGCAATCTCAGCTCACTGCAACCTCTGCCTCTAGGGTATAAGGGATTCTCTCACCTCAGCTTCCAGAGTAGCTGGGATTACAGGCACGTGCCACCATGCACAGCTAATTGTTTTTGTATTTTTGGTAGAGATGGCTTTTCATTATGTTGGCCAGGCTGGTCTCTAACTCCTGGCCTCCAGTGATCCACCCACCTCGGCCTCCCACAGTGCTGGGATTACAAGCATGAGCCACCACTCCCGCTCGGTTTTTCAATTGACAAATAAAAATTGCACATATTTGTGATATATAACAGGATATTTTGATATATGTATGCATTGTGGAATGACTAAAGCTAATTAACATATGCATTACCTTGCTGTGTGTGTGTGTGTGTGTGTGTGTGTGTGTGTGAGGAAAGCACGTATAATCTATCCTCTTAAAAATTTTCAAGTAATCAAAATATTGTTATTAATTATAGTCACCATGATGTATAATAGATCTGTCGAACTTTTTTTTTCAGTATAATTTTTGAGGACTCTCAAAAAAATTCAAGAAAAGGTAAGAAAAACACATTTAAAGAGTAGGCACATTCATAATTTTATTTTTAAATAATGACCAGCTACCAATATTAATTTCCATAAAGAATAAAGAAAATTATTTATTCATTTTTAAACTGACTGTTATGTTGATAGCACGCTGGAAATGTGTATATTCATTACTGCAACTAATCTTCACAATAGGCCTACAAATCGGTAGTCTTATTCCTGTTTTATGGATGAGGAAAACTGGAGCTCAGAAAATTTAAGAACCTTACTCCGAGGAACCCAGCTGACTGCCTGGGAATCCAGGAGCACTGACTCCTTAGCCCACACTTAGCTGAGAGTCTCAGACCTCCTGATTCAGGCACAGCTGAAGTAAAGCCAAAATGGGGCCGGGCGCGGTGGCTCACGCCTGTAATCTCAGGACTTTGGGAGGCTGAGGCGGGTGGATCACGAGGTCAGGAGATCGAGACCATCCTCGTTAACACGGTGAAACCCCGTCTCTACTGAAAATACAAAAAATTAGCCGGGCGTGGTGGTGGGCGCCTGTAGTCCCAGCTACTAGGGAGGCTGAGGCAGGAGAATGGCGTGAACCCGGGAGGCGGAGCTTGCAGTGAGGCAAGATGGCGCCACTGCACTCCAGCCTGGGCGACAGAACAAGACTCCATCTCAAAAAAAAAAAAAAAAAAAAAAAAAGCCAACATTGAATATTCCAAAGCTGAGGAAATGTGCACCCCTCCAACCCCCACAGTGAGGCTGTTGGGATGCAAATGTGCCCAGGAGACATTTAGGCGTCTGAGTTTTGGCTGTGAAGGTTTTGAAAGGTGAGCGCCAACGACTGGTTCCCAGGCTTTTTAAATTCAGGTTATCTCAAGTCAGAACCAACAACAGCAGTGCTTTTGAAAGATTCTAAATGTTTCCTTAATAAGAGCCTTATTTACCTTGTTTGCAAATTCCTAGCAGGTGGCTTAAGTTCCCTCTTTATTCTTTTTGGAAAAACAGAGTTATACAAAACCTACATTTTGGATTTATTAACGTGGAAAGACTTAAGCCCTTTCTAAAACGATTAGCAGACTCATCAGGAGAGAAAGCAAGTGCAGCTAAGAAGTGTTCTCATTTCATTTTCTCCAGGTTTAAAGAAACTGTTAATGAATGGAAGGAATGCAGAGAGAAGTGGCAAGAATGGAAGAAACTTACCAAACAAATTGGATCCAGGAGCCTGAATAGACTTTAGTGAACTGGCTAGCTCTTCCCCAAGAGAACTGGGTTAGTATTGAATTGTTCCTTATATTCCGCATAACCATTTGTCAGTACAAGAGGCTGTCCTTGGTGCAACATGTATTTCAAAAGAGAAGAGAACTACCTTGCATCCATTAGAATGTAGGATGACTAATATTTTTAAAAAATCACTGGTGAGAGTGTGGAAAAATTGGAACCCTTTGTATTCTTGGTGGGAATATAAAATTGTGCAGCCACTATAGGGAATAGTATAGTGGTTCTTCAAAAAGTTGTGATTCCATTTATGGATGTACTCTCAAAAGAGTTAGAAGCAGGGGCTCTAAGAGATATTTGTACACTCATGTTCATAGCAGCATTATTCACAGTAGTGAAAAGGTGGAAGCAACCCTAGTGTCCATCAATGGACAAATGGATAAACAAAATGCGGTATATACATACAATGGGATATTATTCAGCTTCAAAAATAAGGGAAATTCTGACACATGATATCACCTTGAAAACATCATGCTAAGTGAAATAAGCCAGTCACAAAAAGACAAATAATGCCACTGGGTGTGGTGGCTCACTCCTATAATCCCAGCACTTTGGGAGGCCGAGGCGGGTGGATCACTTGAGGTCAGATTTCAAGACCATCCTGACCAACATGGTGAAACCCTGTCTCTACTAAAAATACAAAAATTAGCCGGGCATAGTGGCACACAGCTGTAGTCCCGGCTCCTCAGGAGGCTGAGGCAAGAGAATCGCTTGAACACAAGAGGTAGAGGTTGCAGTGACCTGAGATTGTGCCACTGCACTCCAGCCTAGGTGACAGAGCAAGACTTTGTCTCAAAAAACAAGACAAAACAAAACAACAAATAATGTATGATTGCACTTATCAGGCACCTAGAGTAGTCAATTCATAGGAAAGTAGAATGGTGGTTGCCAGGGGCTGGTGGAGGTAGGGAATGGGAAGTTGTAAATGAGTATAGAATTTCAGTTTTGCAAGATGAAAAGAGTTCTGGAGATTGGTTCCACAACATTGTGAATGTACTTACTACTACTGAACTGTGCGTTTAAAATTTTAAGATGATAAAATCTTTGTTATGTATATTTTACCACAAATAACAAAGAAAAAAAATACAATCCCACTCTGTCTATGTGGTTCTTTTGACTGAAAGAATTTAATTCTATTCAGCTCAAGGAGAGAAGCAAATTATCAGGTGGATGTGGAACAACTTACACAATTGAAGGGAAATCTGGAAAACCAGGCCTCATACATAACCCAGAACCAGTGGGTAGGCAAGAGTAAGAACCAATAGGTAGCCTTGGGCTGCTATCATCAAGATGCATCAATTGTCATCATTTTCAGTCTTTTTTTTTTTTTTTTTTTTTTGGTACCTCTGTGTCCAGGTTTAAATTTTAGAAATAGAGTAAGAAATTATCCCTGCTTGAGCTCCCGCACCATCAAGAGCACCATTAATCCCACCTGAAGGTGTGGGGCAGGAAAGACTAGTTCCTACACAGTCATATAGAGAGACTCCTCACAAATCAGTGTCAATAAGTTATAGACATCAAAAACAACAAATATCCATACCACCTATATGACTGGAAAACTAACATATAAGGGCCAATAATTTTAGGGCAAGGTATATAATTTGTTAATGTCAAGGGTGGAGGGATATCATAGATAGCACATACGAGATTAGAACTGCACCAGAAGGACCTCTAATCTTAAAAGATTACAGTTCTCTAATTGCCTTAGAGAATTCTTAAAGAATTGTTTTGCTTTAAATGCTTCAATTATTTATTTTACTGATAACTCTACAAGACTCACAGTGAAAGAGATTCTTAGTTTAGGAATTTATCCTAAAAATTTGTAAGCATTACATACTAAGATTTGCAAACATGGATGTTGATTAAAACATTGATAATATAAAAAATTGTTATCTACAAAGTAGTCAGTGAAAGAGACTCAGAGAAGTAAACTACGCTGGCTGCATGTTTAAGTACATGAGCAGATAATCTCGATATGTTATTAACGGAAGAAGCAAGTTACAAATATCTGGAAGCTATATCCTGTAACATTTCCAGGTTGGCAAGAGTATGCGTGAATTACATTTGCTTTATTCTTGTTGCTTGTCTGCATTTTTACATTATCTAAAAGAACATGTGTGGCTTTTTAATAAGACAAACTTTACAAAAACAAACAAATTCTTTTAAATTAGTTAAGCGAAGAGCAAATTAGGTAAAGAGAACAAAAAGAAATCTTGTGTGTGAGAGTGACAAGGGCCTTCTAATCGTGCACTGTGAGGGTGGGCTGAGCCCAACCTGCTCACTATGCAGGTAACACAGTGAGATCTCAAAAGAGGGATGGTGGTTTTGTCTAAGGTGCAAGATCATATAGTTAATTTGGAGTCCAAACCCAAGTTTCTTCTTTCTAGGTCACTAGAGTGAGGAGTGGGTTATGAGCAGAGTGGGGTAAAATCCTGGTATCCAACAAAGGAGGTTGGGTCAAAGGCTTCTGTAATAAGTTCAGGGGTTAGATTACCTCCAAATGTGCTCAAATAGGCTCTATGCCACATGAAATGTGTTGCAAATGAAAGAAAATATGTCTTAATGGCAACAAGCGTATTGTCCATATTATAAAAGTAGAGTGTAGTATCCTTTTCCCACATGTTGATTCATAGCAATTGCATTCCTGTTTGGGGCTCTAACTACTTATCAGAAATAGTGATGAACTAATAGTGATGAACAGAAATAACCAACTAAATAGGACTGAGCTCCTGTAAGCAAGAAAGAAGTATTAAAAGCATCTTACGTGAAAAGTCTGCCCTAGTTTGACATCTCAGAAGGCAAAGCTGACTTTCCATACTTTCTCTCCATTATTTCCCAGTTTTGGCTTCTTCCAATCATTTCTTGTAGGAAGCAGTATCTTTAAATCAGGTTAAAGAAATCAGGAGAAAAAAGATTCGGAGATCTCCCAAAGAAGCAACATTTACGAGGCTAGCAGGAGGCCAGCTAGTGTCATGACCTAGTCAGAAAATATGTCCTTACCACCACCATTGAAGTCATCCTGGTCTGTGATAATCATATGTGCTTCCTTTAAAACAATAATACATTATTTTAGGAGGGATGACATTTTAAGTGATTTCAATCAGCATTAGTGAATCTGATCCTTTTCTCTGTGATAGTTATGGGAGGAAACATATTTTTAAGAGGCCAAAAGAGGATGAAAATGGATGTAAGGGGACAGATTTGAGGCCCTATCTGAAGGGGTAAGACTGGGCTGTATGAAACTGAGGATGGTGGCAGCCATCCGAACAATCTGTCTTCATGGGCCGGGAGAAGGTGCCATAGGTAGAGGGAGAAGAATACAGCTTTTGTTTTTGTTTTGTTTTGCGTTGTTTTTATCAAGGACCAGTTATTTCATCAAAATTCACTTTCTAAAGATGAAATTAAGGACTAAGGTCTTCAATTTCACAGAATAAAAAGGCAGTAACGGAAGGATAAGTTGGAAATCTCAACTGACAATTTTCAATAAGTGAGTATATTAGGATAGTAGGAGTAGGAAGATTCAATTGGCCCTATGGCTTTGTAAACCTCTTCAGAGCAAAACACACTGACTAAAACCTAAAGATTTACATTGTTTACTTCCAAATGTCTTTACAGAGAAACATGGTTTTATGAAAAAGCATCTCCCTGTTCGTATCACTAATTTAGTGTCAACTGTTATTTAAATGGGTAAATTGGTGGCATTTTCTTTACTGTTCTTGCATGTATTTAAAATTAAAAGTTTCCTGTTTATATTCTTCTAAGTCCAGTAATTTTTGTGTATAACTAACTAAAGAGTAGTTGCTGGGTCATTTCATTTTTTCCTAAAATACCATCCAAAGGTATAAAATGTTAAAGAATAATTAGAGATGGCTCATGCCTATAATCCCAGCACTTCGGGAGGCTGAAGTGGGCCAATCACCTGAGGTCGGGAGTTCGAGCCAGCCTGACCAACATGGAGAAACCCTGTCTAATTAGCCAGGCATGGTGGCGCATCACTGTAATCCCAGTTACTCAGGAGGCTAAGGCAGGAGAATCACTTGAATCTGGGAGGCAGAAGTTGTGGTGAGCCATGATTGGGCCATTGCATTCCATTCCAGCCCAGGCAACAAGAGAGAAACTCCATCTCAAAAAAGAAAAAAAAGAAAAAAGAAAAAAAAAAGAAAAAATAATTAGAGAAAGTGGAATTGCTCTCACTAATGTTAGCATTCAGAAGCACTTTAGGACTATTGCATAGGCTTTACTGGGTACCACAGTTCTTAGAAAGACAACAGCAGTGTTGGAAAGGCACAGATGTAGAGTCAAAGAAATCTGCAATATTATTCTTTTTGCCACAAACTAGCTGTGTGATCTCATGCAAGAACAGTGAGCCCCACATTTTAATGATTTAGATAGCAACTCAACTTTAGCCTTACCTCTAAGCCACTTGTGTCATTTATTTAACATTTCTTTGTCTCGATTCATTTTCTACAGCTTGATAATTTTATTTGAAAAGAACATGTAAATAGAAAACTACTTGCCATAAATATAACAATAATAGAAATACGCACAATGAAAAACTACAATATTATTAGATTTTAGTGAGATACAGATGGTCTTTGACTTATGATGGGGCTACATCCTGATCAACCCATAGTAAACAGAAAATATCATAAATAGAGAATGCATTTAATCCACCTAACTTACCAAACGCCATAGCTTAGTGTAGCCTCCCTTAAACATGCTTAGGACATTTACATTATACCACAACTGGGCAAACTCATCTGGTGACACAGTACACTGTATAGCATACAGGTTCTTTACACTTGTGGTTATGACCAAGACTGAGAAAAGATCAAAATTCAAAATTGGAAGTATGGTTTCTACTCAGTGCATATTGCTTTTACGCCACAGTGACATCGAACCATCATAGGTCGGGGACCATCTGTACTTGTGATCGATGTTACTGCATATGGAAAAGCACACATTCTTGTTAGGGAGATCCACGTAACTAGGTCTGTCTAATGGGCCATTAGGTGAAATTACATTTCACATTACTGGTCCAAGTAAAAATTTTTTTTTTTTTTTTAGATGGAGTTTTGCTCTTGTTGCCCAGGCTGGAGTGCAATGGCGCGATCTCAGCTCACCGTAACCTTCTCCTCCCGGGTTCAAGAGATTCTCCTACCTCAGCCTCCCGAGTAGCTGGGATTACAGGCATGCACCACCATGCCCGGCTAATTTTGTATTTTTAGTAGAGATGGGGTTTCTCCATGTTGGTCAGGCTGGTCTCAAACTCCAGACCTCAGGCGATCCACACACCTCAGCCTCCCAAAGTGCTGGGATTACAGGGAGCCACTATGCCCGGCCTACTGGTCCAAGTAATTTAATTTCATTGCACACTTCTCTCTACCCTCTTCATATAATGTGACAAAGAAAGCTGCAGGTTTCAGATGACACAGTTCTAAGATGGTGGAGCCTCAGCCTTGATCCCTAAGTGACAGTGGTGCATCCCTGCTTCATCCTGAATACAAACCCATATAGGGCATGTACTGTAAATAAGAAATGTGCTTTTGTTCAGTTTAGGCTCAGAGACATTGGATGTGTCTTTTGCCCACAGAAAAACCTAACCTATCCTGATTAATACAACACTGTTTCCTGCCCGACTGTGGGCTTTTGGTCTACTTGTTCTTTATTTTAAAAGGGGATATTATGAAGTATTAGAGAGACGTTAAAGAAATATTAGCTCTGATTTGAGACTTTCTTCCTTGTGTGTGATGAAAAACTTAAGAAAAATTAAAATGAGAACAATTTTCTTTCATGTACTTCAAATGTATCCCCATTCCTTAAAATATACTGGGAAAAGCTAGTCAACTCTTTGCTTTTAATTTCCTTATCAAGAAAATGATAGTAAACCACTGGCTTTATGATGATGAGAGAAAAACATCTGAAGATGGCAGTCACTTAGCATAAAATAAAAATGTTAGGCAGGCTATATTTTAATGTTTCATGACATTTTGCAGTGTCGCACAGTATTTTAAAGGGCAAATATTTCTTTAGCACCATTCTAGGCTCTGGAAATAGAAGAAAAGATGAAATTTTGGTTGGGGTGAGCTTCTCTGAGCAGACGACATTCATGTAGAGACTTCAGTGTTGGAAAGAAGTCCTCCAAGAATGATCTGGGTGAAAGTGTAGCAGGTAAGGGGAACAGTGTGTAAAGATCTGCAGACACCCTGATAGATGTGGTGAAAGAGTAGAGTCAAGGAGACCAGACACCCACAGAACAAGTTGTAGAAGACACAAAAAAGTGTCTCATTTGAAATACGAACTGTAGAACTAACTGAGGGTTTGGCCTGCAGCATAGTTTAATATTACCTAAAACAAGAGTTATCATTCACTGAATTCTTACCATGCACCCAGCACTGAGGATAATGCTTTTCTTCCACTTCTTTGTTTTTAAATCTTCACAACAATCCTGCCTGTGAGATATGCAGTGTTATCATTCCCATTTTCTCATCTAGAAAATGGAAGCAAAAGAGTTAGGAAACTTACCCAAGACTACACAGCAGGTCAATAAAAGAGCTGGGAACCCACCCAGGTATATTCAACTCCAAAGGCTGTGCACTCAATCACTCTTCCATCCTGATGACAAGGAATGCTATTTTACTTTTCCACTGATTAACCAACAATTCCATTTTTTCTCTATTAACTGTGTTCTGCTCCTTGTCTTTTGAACGTTTGGATTCTGATCATGAAGACAGCCTAGGATATATCCATGTGCTTAGAATTTTGCCTGTATAAACAAAACACTTTGCAGAGGAATGCAAGGGTTGAGGGTTGCAAGAACAGTCCAGCTATGCAGAATAGGATGAATGCCACTTAACTTTGACCAATTACTCACATATGTCTTGAACGAGAAAACTATTTGTTGGTTTCCTACAATTATCCATGGAACGGCGCAAAGTTCTGGGTCACTTCACGGTAGGTGGTTGTTTTCCAAGCAGTCATTTCTGTATGTACATGAGTTTGTGTGAGTATGAAAGGACAGAGAGGGAATGCAGAGGGCAAGTGAAATGACAGATGGATTAGCAGTTGACCAGTGGGATGTGGTATTAACAAGTTAGCTTTAAAGAGAATCTCCATTTATCTGAGATAAATTTGTCATAGCAAGAGGACGTACAGTGAAAAATGCACATGGTTTGAACCAGACACACCCAGGTAAGAAATATACCTCTGTTATTAACTCATACATGACCACAGTAAGTTATTTTCTCTTTGAGCCTCAGTTTCTTCAACTGTGAAATGGGAATAGCAATAACCACCAGATAGTTTTGGGGAAGAATACAAACATCAGTTGCACATGAAGAATTTGGTGCAAATTCATGTTCAATAAATAGTAGCAATAATCAGTTGAGTTTCACTGTAATCCCTCATTATATTTTTCTTTTCAATTTTTTTTTGAGACAGTCTTGCTCTGTACCCCAGGCTGGAGTGCAGTGGCACGATCTCGGCTCACTGTAACCTCTGCCACCCAGGTTCAAGAGATTCTCCTGCCTCAGCCTCCTGATCTTTTTAATTTATATTAAGTATTTCATTCATCTTTTTAATAGGTAGCATTTACTCCTGGTGAAAATTTGGAAGTTCTAAAAGAGTACAGTAAAAAAGTAAGCTTCCTTTTCTCACTTGGCAACTTGGTTCCCCTTCAAATATGCAAATCCTATTATAAGATTCTTGGATATTTTTCTAGAAGATATGCATATTACTCCTCTTATTTCTCTCACAAGTGCTAGCATACTATGTATTTTTAATTTTTTATTTAATTTACTTGAGATCACTGCATATAAATTCAAATAAAACTTCTTCTTGTTCTCCTTCTCCACTTCTCTTTTTTCAAGTACATAATATTCCATTGTATCATAATTTGATTGGCTAGTCTCCTACCACTGGACATTTGGGTGATTCTAATATTTTGTTATAGGGAACAGTAGTTTAGTTAATATCTTGGTAAAGAGCCACAGAATTGCAAGGTCAAAGATTATAGGCAATAGATGCACCTCTAAAGAGTTTACATTCCCACCATTGGTATGTGAAGGTGCTTGTTTCCCCACATCAAATAATCCAGCTTCTCTTTTTTTTTGCATCTTTGGAAATCTAAGAAGATAAAATATGATGCATTTTTTTTTCATTATGAGTGAAGTGGTGTGAATCTTTTCATATATTTTAAGACCATCAGGGTTTAAAAAAATATTTATAAGGTGTCTGCTTAGTTACTTCTTTCTACGTTTTGCCTGTTTTTCTATTAGGTGGTTTTGTTTTCCAAGGGAGTCTTATAATTATAACTGTGTTAGCTTATCTTTTGTTATTTTTAATTTTCACTTTGTGAAGATTGTGTATTTTTCTAGTTGAATTCATCAGTCTTTTCTCTTTTTAGGTTTACTCATATACAGACTAATGTTCCACATTGAATTTTAAACTTCTATTTTGTTCCATCTAAACTTTGTTTTGTGGTAAGATATGATTACAAGGTAGAGATTCTGTTAAGTTTCCTAAACATTATTTAATAATAATTGGTCTTTTCACCACTGATTTGAAATGTCCCCCTTTCATATATTATATTTTTATATAAATTTTGGTTTAATTTGGTGACCTTTACCCTTTTCATTACCCAATCAACCTACTGATAAACCAGTAACACAGTTTTAATCAATATAGCCTTATAATAGGTTTTATAAGTTTCAGAGCTTTTCTGTGCAGTTATACAGATTATATATAGCTCATTCTCAGAACCATTTATGATACCTCCCTTTCCTTCACCCTCCAAAATTGTCCAGTGCACAATCTGCACAACTAGTGAGCCAACCTACAATTATTTAAAAATTTCAGAATTTCTTGGATGTTATCACTTGTTTGTTTAAAATGGATTTTTAAATTAGCATGTACAGTTTCATAAAGTCCTATTGACTTGTGTTTTTTTTAACTGGGATTCATTAATTTCACAAATTAATTTAGGTAGCATTCATACCTACCTCATCCCATACCAAAAAATAAAATCAATTCCAGGTTAATTTTATATGTAAAAGTAAAAGACAAACAAAAATTTAAGATAGCATATAGTCAAAATATCTTTATGACTTTAATATAGAAAATTTGTCTTCAATGGGTGCAAAAGTTCTAACCAAAAGGATAATTGGTTACAATAATCTGTGGTCTAAATATTTAATAAACTCCTACTAATTAATATGAAAAAGATAGACAACCTCAATAGAAAAATAGGCAAAATACATAAACAGACACTTCACACCAGAGGAATCTGAATATTCAACTTCATCAGAAATCAAGGAATACCAATTAAAAAGCCCAGTGAGATACTGCTTCACACGTACCAGACTTACAAAATTAAGACTGACAGTATCAAGTGTTGGTAAGATGCAGAGCAATGGTAACTCTCCTACATTTCTGGTGGGCATATAAATTGGTATAACCCCTTTAGAAAATGGTTTAAATGTTATCTATTAAAATTGAACGTATATTATCCCATATGATCTAGCTACTCGGCAGAAATGTGTACATATATGCACCATAATTCATTTACAAAGGTGTTCACAGCAACCTTAATAGCTCTAAACTGTAAGCACTCTAAGTATATATCAACAATAGAATAGATGAGTAAACCAGTGATTGTGGTATTTGTATATAGGAAAATACTATATAGCATTAAAAATTAATGACTGCAGCTACATGCGACAGCATAGATGAATTTCCCAAACACAATTTTAAGTGAAATAATTTAGATGCAAAGAATACATACTGTGTTATTCAACTTAAATTGAGTTTTAAAAAGCAATACTAATCTATGATAACAGTAGTGAGAATAGTGGTTACTTTTGCATAGGAGGAAAGGACTAATGATATAGAGAGCTTAAGATGGAATTTCTGGGTGCAATTATGTTCCATTTAGTTTGGGTGATGGCTAGATGGGTGTGTTTGTTTTATGATAATTGATTGGGCTGGCACTTATGATTTGTATTCCTAACTGTGCTTTAAAATACGTTGACATATATGTATGCATACCAGTAAATATAGCATTTTACCTTTAATCTGCTTGCTATTTCATTACTATCAAGTTGTAAAAGTCAATTTATTTTACATATTTTATAATAAATATTTTTAAAATCCATTAGTTTCTTGTCTTATTCCTTTTTCCTACTTCAGTGTGCATTCAATTTAAGCCTTTTAGGTGTCTACTCATTTATAAATAACATTCTTATATTGCTATTTATTCATTGTTTTCATCTTTAGATACTCTCTTCAGATTCCTGTTATGGAAAATAAAAATTTAGTTATCTATGCAATCCCTCCACACTCCTTCCTCCTGTCTTCCCAATACAGTTACGTAACAATTACTGAATAGCTCAGAATTGTGTTTAAAAATTATGATAATAAATATATTTTGTATATGATTATATAAATATTATTCACAGATCACTAATGCTTTACATTTTATTTTTTATTAGCTCTTGTTTTCCAGGATTCTTACTTAACCTAAGAATATCTTAATCTTTTCAAATCTACCTGACAGTCCTTACCATTGACATCAATGTATACATTCTATACATTTCCTCTAATTTGTCTTTCAGAGTTATTAAAATATCAATCATTCAATTATTGTCTGCATGAAGACTCCCCAAATGGTTATATTAATGCAGAAACTCAATTCACTGTTCTCCAGGAAACTACCTTCCGTAATGTTTCCTCTGTAGTTTGGTTCATAGCATCATCTAATAGAGACACCTGTCTCCACCTTTTCTGCCGCATGGAATCTTTCGTTGAGGTCTACCAGTTCCTCCTCACAAAGTTATCTTGTATCTGTTCCAGTGTCTTCCTTTTCCCCCTTTTTCTCCCTGGCTCTACGATGTTCTACTCCTCATCTCTTGCTTGCCTGATCAAATAGACTTCTATCTGGTTTCCTGGTTCCAGTCTATTCACACATCAGTCCTTTACATCATTAACAGATTTATTTTTCAAATCACAGGTCTGATCATATTATGTTGCTGGTAAAAACATTTTAGTAATGCATTTTAAAGACAATTATAATGCTTTGCTACCACAAGATAACATAGAAAAATTCTTATGATATCATGGTAAAGTGCTGAAAACAGATTTGTCTATAAGCTGCAATTAAAGTCTTGTAAAAGTTAGCATATACATTGGAAGGAAATACATCTCACTCTTCATTATGGGGGTGGGAGAGGAGGAGTTTATGGATTTTTTTCCCCCAACACAGGAGAAAGTGTGAAGCCTTTATGAAACTGTCTGTAAACATACACACAAAATTCTACCCAAGTAAGTCTCCAGATGCTGCGCAGACATGGGTAAGATGAACCCCAAAGGATGGTGTATAGTTTAACCAGATAGACAATGGAGGTAAGCATATTCTAGGCAAAAGAAACCCCTGGGTAACAGCCCAAAGCATGAAAGACAATGCTGGCCTCAGGGAGCTGCAGTTGGGATGGAGTTGGACGCATACAGGAAGGGAGTAGCAGATGAGGCTGGAGAAGCCAGATGATTATAAATCCCTCAACTGATGAGAAGAGTGTGGGTTTATACTGCAGGCCATCATGAGGAGCCACTGTAGAGTTTCACAGTACCAGAATATGATCAGATTTAGAATCTAGAAAGCTCCCACTAGGAGAGAGGTCTGTGGTGATCATGCCCAAAAACAGAAATTCTGGGAAATTTTACTATTTCAATGACTGATGACATACTAAGCACCCAAGAAAGACAAACAAGAAAGGGCAGAGAAAAAGGGAGAAAACTGGGATGGTAATGTGATACTGAGAGAGGAGAGTTTTGAGGAGGTATTGGTCAAGTGTCAAATGGACAGAACCAGAAAAACATTATCGATAACTTCAACAATAGCAGTTGCAAGATAGAGGTAAATAAGCCAGATTACGGTAGTTTCAGGAAGCCCATGTCTTGTATTTCCAGGGCCCAAGGCAAAAGTATGAATGGAGGCAAACTTACTACGTGTATAACATCTCAAAGCTAGGAACCAACAGAAAGAACTATTAAATGTGTTCTATACTCCCAACTTGATAAATATACCTTATAACCACCTGGAAGACCAGGCTTGAATTTCAAACTCTTGCATTCCTGAATTCTGCTCTAGAATATGATTGTTTGGAGAGGTCAATCTGAATACCCTGTACTTCAAACAGAAGATCTTCCTTTTTCTTCCCACCCCAGTAAACTTTATATTGTGAGGAGCTCTGTATACACACGTGTGTGTGTGTGTGTGACCACTGCAGTTACAAGTCCAAACTCTGTCCACACCTCTTTCCCTGCTAACACCCACCCTATGGCCACTCCTTGGCTTGAGGTATGCCCACCAGCAGTGTGCTCTGCCCTCTAGAGAACTGACTGGAGAAGCATCCCCACCCAGAGAAAGGATGAGAAAAGGCATATTTATATGCCTGGGGGTAAAACACATCCTTGAGAGAGGAAAAGATGGGGAGATAGAGTACTTGAGAGCTCGGAAAGAGTGGAGTAGCTCACAGAGCAAGTCCCTGCAGGAAGTTAAGAGGGGTTAGGATCTAGTGCAGAGATCTGTGAAGAGGGCCTTGGCCTTTGCAAGGAGGGAGGGAGGGAAGCTATGAATGTAGATCAATTTGTAGGTGGAGAGGGAGCTTAACAGTTCTTCATACTCTAGGCTTTCACTTTCTCTGTGAACTAGGGAAAAGCAGGATTGAGACAAATGAGGAGAGTACGCCTAACTAAGGCAGTTAGCTGCAATTCTTAGAGAACTCTTTATTGCAGTGCTTGGGAGATGTACTCAGATGAGTGAAAGACTACCAAGTGGTCTTCAGGATTAAGCTGAAAATAATTCCTGGTTGCTGCAAACTGTGCGACCATGGGATGGATTTTTCTTGGATGTGAAGAAACAGGAGACATAATGTTTGCTACAACGTAAATGCAGGATCATGCTCAAAGGTGGTTTGGTGAACATTTAAAGGGCAATTACATAATGATTTTTGAGATTTAATATCAAGTCTCTGAAAACAGAAACGGAAAAGATCTCCTTCCTCTCCCCAAGCAAAACTGCTTGTTAGAAGGGACTCCAAGAATGCATGCCTCATTTCCAAAGTCCTGGGTAAGGAAGAGAACTCTGCTTCCCTTAAGAATTATTTCAGAGCCTAACAGTTATTGTAGCCAGGAAGCTTATTTTCTCTCCTCCTGATATTCAGTCCAAATTATGTTCTCTTGATTTCAACCTATTATTGTTAGTCATTTCCTCATGGTTAGCTTAGGAATCTCTATCCCTTCCTGGTATTTACACCTTCCAAATATTATGTTGACTTATCACCTGACCTGGCAATAACTGTTTAAAAAATACATTTTTGGTTTATATATAGGATGATGGTTTTACATCCTATAAACACACTATACATGGATGTCTAGGGAGTAGGGAAAATATACTTTTGTGTGAGTGAAAATATGTTGGCCATATATACCTGATAGATGTAATTATAATCTTCATAATCATTCATTTCAGATTTGCCAACTTGCACATGTGGAAATGTTCAATTTGTAATGTGATTATAACACAAAAACAAAGCATGTTTGATACCTGTGGCTTGGTCGTTTCATAGTAAGTGCAGAAAATTCGAAAAACCGTGTTACATTTCATATTCCTGGCCAAGTCAAACTCTGAAAGTAGCTCTATAATTCTTGGGGAATCTCTTTAAGCAGACTTGTGTCAAGGTCAATTAGAATCCAAACAGCCTCTTTCTAATTGGGGTGAGGTATGCAGTTGAATAATTCTGTCATTAAGCAAACCCCTTATAAAGGTTACAACTCCAAGGCAAACCTCAGCCCCAGGGCTGAATAAACACAGGAGAATAAGAGTGCAGCATTCCACGACTGGCACCTTCACCCCATAATCCCTGAGGAGGAGGGTTTTGGATTTGTTTCTGTGCTATTGCCATCCACTTCTCCTTCTATCATGCCATTCCTCATACCTGGTAAGGATATAACAGAATTAAGGGTGCAAATGTAACTTTTCTATTAGCTTTATCCCTGTCAATAAGGCATACTGTTTTTCCTTCTTTGGGATGAGAATAATGGAGAATTCTACAGAACTGGTTCAATTTTTGGGTAAATCCATATTGGCTGTGGCATTTATGGTTTATTCCAATTTGAACTCTTCTGTCTTTCTAAGACTTATCTCTCCCTAATTTTTCTCACTCCCCCAAGCTCAAAGATACATATCTTTGTTCATGCTATTGCTTCTGACAGCGGTACTTGATCACTCATAAAACCTCACAGGCTTGAGAAATTGGCTGACCTCGCTCAAATTCTGTCTCCACCAGTTATAGCCTGTGTGACAATAGGTAAGGTATTTGATGTTTCTAAGTCTCAATTTCCTTGACTGTAATGGCTTTACTTTAATAGTAGCCTTACAGTTTTGTTTGGGGGAAGTAGAATTAAATTAATATGCTAAGTGCCTGGTGAAAATCATAATAATCATAGTAACTAATTTCATGGTGTAGGCAGGTATTCCTGAAAAAGAGATGTAAAAATGGAGACTTATGTGCAAGAAGTTTATTGGGGATTGTTTTTGGAATTAACACCTGTAGAAGTGAAGGAAATTGAGCTACGATGCAGTCACAATAAAAACCTCAGCCTGTCTTCTGGAGAGCTCGGGAGCTGGGAAGGCCTTTAGAGTTGTCTCAAATCATGGCGAGGGGTCTGGTTCTTTAATTCCAGCATCTACTGGTAATTGGATAAGGAGTGGTCCTGCAGAGGAAGCATGGTCTTGGGTGTCTTCATCTGAGGGCAATTTCCCACAACTGAAGGACTGACGAGTACCAAAGTACAGACATGGATAGCACATTACAGTATTCAATAGACTATTCTTGCCAGGAGTTGCGGCTCATGCCTCTAATCCTAACACATTGGGAGGCCAAGATGGGCTGATCGCTTGAGCTCAGGAGTTCAAAACCAGCCTGGGCAATATGGCAAAACCTTGTTTTTACAAAAAGAAAATTAGCCTGGAGTGGTGGTGTGTATCTGTAGTCCCAGTTACTTGGGGGGCTAAAGTGGGAGGATTGCTTGAGCCCAGGAGGTCGAGGCTGCAGTGAGCTAAGATCAGGCCACTGCACTCCAACCTGGGTGACAAAGTGAGACCCTGTCTCCAAAAAAAAAAAAAAAAAAAAAGAGACCATTCTTGGCATTTCTTCCATCCACTTCCTGGGAGGAACTCCTTCACGGTTCTGTTGGTTGTCTTTTCCTGATGAAACTTAAAAGAAGAGTGTTAGTTGTATGAACATCAGACACTGCTGCTGTAGTTGGTCTTGAGTCTGCAACTGATAATCATTCTCTCCCATCTCTGTCATTTTAAATTCCCTTGGTTAGCACATGCAGGTTTAGATGCCTTATCTTATTACGGTGATGAGCCAGAATTTCATTGTCAAGAGGTCTGAACTCATTGTCACCATACCTTTATCCATCTGTGGTTACTTCATTTCTTCATTTACCATCAAAACTGGCAAGGGAGTATCAAGACACACCCAGGTGGATCACATGAGTACTGAACATATTCCTTCCTGACCCTAGTGTATGACAGCAACTCTCTCTACTCCCGATGACCAAGGTTAATTATCCCTGCTAGCATAGTAATTTCTTTCTTTGCTCTTGGTGTCCTGACATGCAGAGACCAAAGTGATCAGGCAGCAACTGCAGCTCAAAGGTTAGTATAATGTCTCCTGCTGAAAGCACTTCCCTTTAGGTATTACAGTCCCTAAACTTGCAGGTATGGAAAGCACAAATTTCCCAAGCCAATAAAAGTAATGGTAACAAGACCACTCCTGTTTTCTTGGGTCTTGGACCCAGGTATTCTAAAATTAAAGACAGAGAACCTTATAATGGTCATTGTTTAGGTTATATACTGCATCATGAAGTATCCCATTTTATGAAGGATAGGGTCTTATCTTCACTGTCTATCATCTCCAAGCTGGCTGTAATTGCACTATTCCATTATTCTATCAGGCCAGCTGGGTGGAGCAGTATGCTATAATAATCAATGGCTCCCATGCCATGTGCCCACTACTACACTTCTTTACTCTAGAGTGTTCCTTGGTCCAATGTGATGTCATGTGGGATCCTGTGTTGGTAATCAAACTCTGTGCACTCTCAGCTAATGGTGGTGGGTGAGGTCCTGCAAGCAAGAGATGCAAGTCCATACTTAGAATGCATGTTGATTCTGTATAAGATGAGTTGCTGCCCCTTTCAAGGAAGAAGGGGTCCAATATTGTCAACTTGCCATTAAAATTGATGTCCTTGAGACACGATACTATACACAAGTTGTCCTTGAGATACGATACTATACACAAGTTGGACTCTATTCCTTGCGAGCTGGACATTTGACAGTGGAAATAGCTAGATAAGCTTCAGTGAGGGAGAGCTCAGGCTTTTGGTCCCATGCAGATTGTCCATTCCTTCATCAGGCTATGCCATTCATGCATCTATTGTGCAAGTACTGGGGCTGCTGATGAACAGTCTGGCTAACATCAGCTGACTAGGTCATTCATTCTTGCTTTTTCTTCTACTCTTCCAGCTTTATCAAGGTACAACTAACAGGTAAAATTTTATATATGTGAAGTTTACAATGTGATGATTTGATACGTGTATATATTATGAAATGATTACCACAATCAAGTTAATTAACACATCCAGCATCTCACATAGTTACTTTTGAAATTTTATTTTGGTGAGATGCTAAGATCTCTCTTAGCACATTTCGAGTAAACAATACAGTAGTATTAACGAGAGCATCATGCTCATTAGTCCAGGTTAGAATGTATATGGTCTCATAACTGATTGGATTGTTTACTATAGACTCTGAAGAATCTGTAGCTTGGTCTCCAACATAGTCACCGCTTCTTGATCTATTCAGTCTAACTAACATGATATCATTGATATAGTAGATCAATGTCATTTTCTTCAGAGTAGCCATATGGTCCAAGTCCTTTGGACAGGAAATGGGAGATTTAACATAGCCCCAAGGAAAAAAATATATGTAAATGACATTGTGTGTGTGAAATGAATATGAACTGTTCCTGATCTTTCTAATAGGATTAGAAAAAAATTAAATTCGCCAGATTAGTGGCCATATATAATAGAATGTATGTGAGGCTTTATTAATCTTCCTTAGCAAATACACCATATCTGGTAAAGCAGCCACAATTAGGACTGGTTGAATTTTTAACAGTCCATTGTCATCCTCCATGGTTCATCCCTTGCCCAGTTTCCAGACCTGTGCCTACTTTATTCACTTAAAAAAGGTAAAAAGAAGCAAACATTTTAATAACTACTATATGTGCTCTCAGCTTCCACCTCAACCTTAGTGCTCATTGCAATAATTGCTCCCACCATGCTGCTTCTGTTATTATTTCAGCCCTTATCATCCCCACTGTTATCAGGAAGGACAGTTCTATAGATGCATCTCCTATCATTGGCCCTGGCCTATAGAGGACAGCTATTATTGAACTTCTCAGTGGTACTGGTTCTCCTCTCACCTGCACATTCCTTATCATCTGCCCTCATGAAATGTATGTACTGTACATGACCATTACTCTCAACTTTTCTTTATTTCTTCTTCCTCATCTGCCAGAATACCCTGATAAATATACTTCACTTAGCATGGGCCATAACTTTCAACAAACTTCCAAGAGCTATCTTAGCAATGTATTATCTGCATCTCCCAAGGTCATTTTCCAGGGAATTAAGTCCTATGTGGTGGCTGAGTGTTTCCACATTAATCAACTCCTCCTAATCCAATTTTATATTCTACCCTCCTTAATCCAACATCCTCAGAACCCAATTTTGTACATACTGCCCTGCCATCTGTTGGTATATGTTGGTTAGGTCCTGTCATGCCTTTGAAACATAGACTCTTTCCTTCTTTAGCAGACTGCAGTCCTTCCCTGGCTGGGTTATGTTGAGGCTCAATTTCAGTTACAGTAGTTCCCCTTATCCCGTGGTTTCACTTTCTGGGGCTTCACTTACCTGAAGTCCCAAAATATTAAATAGAAAATTCCAAAAATTAATAATTTACAAGTTTTAATTAAGTCGCACACCGTTCTGGGTAGCATAATGAAATCTTACTTTGTTTCTTTCTGTTCCATTCAGGACTTGAATGATTCGCTTGTCTGGCATAGTCCCACTTCATACGCTGCCCACCTGGTGGTCACTTAGTAGCCTTCTTGGTTATAAGATTGACTGTGGTAGTGTCTTGGTGTGTTCAAATAACCCTTATTTTACTTAATAATAGCCCCAAAGCATAGTGGGATAGTGATGCTAGTATATTATTATAATTGTTCTATTTTATTTTTAATTATTGTTTTTAGTCTCTCACTGTGCCTAATTTATAAATTAAACTTTATAATAGGTATATGTTTAGAAAAAACTTTAGCATATATGAGGTTTGGTACTATCTGTGATTTCAGGGATCCACTGAGGGTGTTGGAACATATCCTCCATGGATAAGAGGGGCCTACTGCATCACCTGAAAAGATATAATGGGAGGTAGATCCTGAGAGGCAGATGGATTGTGCTGCAAACACACCTATGCATAATTTTCAGACAATGGAAGAGTACTGTCCTTGAACAGGGAGGGTGGGCCACTTTTTCTGATCTAAAAAGCTCTGGAGAATCTGGAGATTCAAGACATTTTCATGCATCAACACAATATCCCCACTTCAAGTCCATCATCCCACTGCTTCACACGTAGGGTCCCTATATTAGCCTTCCAGAAATGATCTCTTTTGGAACTCTGTTACTCTTATAAGCCCAATCTTCAGTTTTCTCTGCCCTCTGGCTGCAGGAGCTAAGAATCTTTTTATAAGTTTCAAAGGAGGCTCACTGACTTTCATACTTAGTCTTTAAGTGGTGAATAACTTAAAACTTTCCTTTCCCCCAATATATCCATTTCCCACGTCAATAGCCATATAATTTGATAGTCCTTATAACCAATATTTCTCAAACCTATGACATATTGCACTTTTTAAAGTATATTCTCTTCTACCAATATTTGTAGTTATTTATCTGTTACTGCATAACAAATAAACCTCCCACCCCCAAAATCAGTGCCTTGAAATAGCAATAAACATTTACTGTTTCCCATAGTTTCTTTGGGTCAGGGATTCAGGAATGGTTTTGCTGGGCAGTCTCTAGCTCAGGGCTGGCCATGAGGTTCTGTTCCATGTCAGTCATTCCTGTACTTGTTAAAAGGTTTGACTCAAGTGAAATATCCACTACTACATACCTGGCAAAATATTCGAGCTGTTTAGCTAAGCCTCAAGGTCTCTCTACAGAGTTGTTTGAGTGTTCTTATGATATGGCAAGGGGCTTCCTCCCCAGAGATAGTGATCTAAGATGCCAATAAGAAGCTTCAATGCACAAATACACACCTCAGAAGTCACACACCATTACTTTGGCAGTATTCCATTAGGCACATGTAACGTGCAGGAGAGAACTACATAAGGGCATGAAAACCAGGAGGCAAGGATCACTGGGGACTGTTTTAGAGACTGCCTATCACAGCATCCCATCCAAGTTTACAGCTCATGAAAATTTTAACATTCATACCACTTTTGCAAACCAGTGATCACCGGCGTTCTCCTTATACACCTTTGATGTGGTCCTCGTTGCCAGTTGGCCAGCAGTGATCTACTGCCAAAATTTCATTTTTGAGTCTGCTTCCTTGGACGAGTCTTGGCAACAAGTGACAGATTTCCTGGAAAACAGACTCTGATGAAGAGATTTACATGTAAGAAGTTTATAGAAGGTGCTGTCAAATTTAACATTTGTGTGGAGGAGGGGCATTGGAAGCAAGATCGCACAGAGGGAGAACTGAATTTTTACGCATTTATATCAAATACCTCAACTGATATAAGAGAAATTCTGTGACTGGGTTGGCCCTTTAGAGTTGTCCTGAATTAAGACAAGAAGATAAACCTTTATAACATCCCATCAACCAGTAATTAGATAGATAGGATATTATAAGTAACATAAAATATAATATTGTAATTAATATCCTATCAATCAGTGAACTATCTGTCTTCTATTATCTCTCTCTCTATCCACCAGAATTTTACTACTTTCATCACTTCCTATTACTCTTGTCCAATGCACCACAGTACCTTATCATGGCCCACAGTACCCTTATGATCTGAACCCCAGTTACCTCTCTAGACTCCTCTCTGACCACGCTCCCTGTAGCTCACTCCCCTCTAGCACAAATGCCACTTTAACAGGCCACATCTGCACACCTCATCTTAAATACCACCTCTAGACACTCTATCTTCTTACACTACTATATTTTCTTGCATAGCATGTTATCATTCAGTATTATATTAGACGTATATTTATTTATTTGCTATATGTTTATCTTTCGCACTAGATTGTGCTCTATGGAAAGTCATGGTTTTAAAAAAATTCACCATTTATCCCCATTACCTAGAACTTTGCCTGATGTACAGCGTGGGCCTGATAAGTATTTGTCAAATGAATGCATAAATTCATTATTAACTTCTTGGTGTTATAAGATATTGCACCGATGACCTTTGTTAGAAATATTTGTGGGTTATGATTAAACTGATGAAGCCACAGACCTCTTTTTATGTTCAGAATTGTCTTCTCTGAGTTAAATTTGGCTTGAATTTTGAAGACAAAAGGCAACATTCTGTTTTCTAAGTGGCCCTATTTCCTTTTGCATTGACATCCATTTTGGAACACCTATTGTACTGTGAACTTTGCTCTTCTGGAATCTATTGTTTGGCTTTGCATCAGCATAGAATCTCTTGGAATTAAAACAAAAGAGATTTGAAAGGATAGCGTATCGCCCCATTTTCCATGGCTGAATTTCAATTCTCGGCATCTGAAATCTCAGGTATTCCCGAGACCATTCTGATCTAGGGACTGTCAGGAACCCTGCTCTCTCCATAGTCTCTCTGCTACACAGCTTTGTTATTGTTCCTTAGTGTAAATGCTGGGTGTTAGGGGAAATGAAGAGGAGCAAGGTCACTAAAATTCATTTATTCCTATTTGGTGTGTGATTTATGAAAATCTAAGTCTTTCTGTTATTACTTTGAAGTGTTTATCCAAGTTCAAACAATATTTACCTTTGAGACATACACCTCTGTAGCAGCAAATCTACAGAGGTTACGTGTACCTCTGCTCTAGTATTTATCCAAAGCCACATCCTTGTGTCTCTCTGAAACATCTAGGAGATTTCCTAGGAGATTCATAGATAGGAGAGAAAACCACGTCAATTTGTAAGTCCAGTTCACAAATATTTAAGAGTTTTACAAAGTTTAGCCAGGTGAGGTGAACACTTCAATTTTTTCATTTTTTTCCCTATTTTTGTGTATTTGGTTAACCATGTTATATTACTAGAATGTAGTCAAATGTAAACTCTATGAGAGCAGGGATTCATTTCTATTTTTTTCACTCTATATCTAAAATATTTAGAACAGTTCCCGGCCTATACAGGTGCTTGATACATAAATTTCTTTTTCCCTTTCTTTTTCTTTCTTTCTTTCTTTCTTTCTTTCTTTCTTTCTTTCTTTCTTTCTTTCTTTCTTTCTTTCTTTCTTTCTTTCTTTCTTCCTTCCTTCCTTCCTTCCTTCCTTCCTTCCTTCCTTCCTTCCTTCCTTCCTTCCTTCCTTCCTTCCTTCCTTCTCTCTTTCTTTCTTTTTTCTTTCCTGCTTTCTTTCTTCTTTTTCTTTCTTTCTTTTTTTTTTGGTCACCCAGGCTGGAGTGCAGTGGCACGATCCCAGCTCACTGCAACCTCTACTTCCTGGGTTCAAGTGATTCTCATGCCTCAGCCTCCCAAGTAGCTAGGATTACAGGTATGCACCACCTGGCCCAGCTAATTTTTGCATTTTTACTAGAGGTGGGGTTTTACCATGTTGGCCAGGCTAGTCTCGAACTCCTGCCCTCACATGATCTGCCAGCTTCAGCCTCCCAAAGTGCTGGGATTACAGGCATGACCCACCAAGCCCAGCCATGATACATAAATTTATTGAAAGAATTAAGATTGTATGAATTTGATATCTCTTTATATCCATGTTTATATGCTTGTATGAATTTGATATCTCTTTATATCCATGTTTAGTTATACAAAACATAAATAAAATTTTTATTACTTTTATTTTTTTGTGCAGAAATAATCTAACTCTTTTAGAAATATGTTCTTGATTTTAGAAGTTTTCACAGAGTGTCTTGCCTTCCCTTATCAAGGTTTGAGATTTCAAGAAGTATGAGCCTTTTGTCATCTCCAAAAATCTAAGAAAATTAGGATTTCACATCTTTGGAATGCCTGGTATTAGATCTAGGCTTACCATTAATTCATTTTCTCCACAAATATTTATTGAGTTATATTTTATGTCAAACACTACCCTCACCTAGAAGGCAGTAGCAGTTGTTTTCATTGATCTTATACTCTGGTGAAAAAGCTAGGCATTGAACTAGCGAATTCAACTAAGATGAATGTTGCTGTGGGAGCAAACATTCAAAGAGGTGACCTCCCTGAATAAATATACTTAATTTGAAATTCAAAGGCTGAGTTGAAGCTATCTAATCCAAGGGTGGTAGAACAAAGTGTTTGTGATAGAGGAAGTGGCAAGCTAAAAGGTCTTGAGGGGATAGAAATTTTGGTGTATTTCTATTTTTGAAAGTAAATTTTATGGCCTAGAGCTCTGAGAGCAAGAAATGAAATGGTATATGGTGAGGCCAGAGAGTATGGCAAGATCCAAACTCTTGGTCTTGAACAATATTGGGTTCTTGAACAATATTTGTTTTTAAATCTGACAAGCTTTGTTTTAAACAGTGGATGACATGATCAGAATTGGTTGAAAAAGTTACTCTAGCTTTAGTGTGGAGAATGCTGTTAGAATGACCTTGAGAACACAACTTAGATGTCCTTTAAAATATCTTGCCTGAGAAACAATGGTGACTTGGAGTAGGATGGCATCAATAGAGATGAAAAGTCTAGGGAACAATGGACTATTTAGAAGACAGAATTGCCAGGACTTATGAAGGGTGGGATTTGGCAATTGAAGGAAAGGGCAGAGTCAATAATAACTTTCAGATTTTTGGCTAGGACAGTGGGCTAAATGGTGGGCACATATACTAAAATGGGAAATACTTGGCTGGTTAAATGGTAGTGCCCCTTTTCCCAGCACTTGGCTGACGGTCTTGACCATTTTGTCACTGGTACATCCAAGCTGCTTGGCACAGCAAATTAGAGCAAGTATGAGTAACTGGACTCAAAAGGAACTGATGAAATTTTGTTGGGAGAACTTGAACTACAAAGACCCAAAAGTGACAGGGAGATGTTGGATACGGAAATGCTATGGGAATATAAAGATGATATATTGCTGCTGCTGTGGCAAACCAGAGCGACATGCAAGTTAAAATTAGGAGGAGGCAGGGAAACCAGAGCTCTTACAGGGTAATCCATTCTGTAGAGATAAATGCAGCAGACTTAAAGAGAGCAAGGGAGAGAAGAGACCATGTGGTTTCTGAGAGAAAGAGGAAGGGAGAGGGAGGAGATGACTGACACTATTTTGTTTTTCATGAAGCCTGACTGCACTGACTACAGTTGAGTTCTGCAAATGTCTCCTTTATTTTTCAATGATCTACATTTTAAAATAAACTATGTCACAATGGGGTTTTACTCACTGCAACCATTTGATGTCTGTCCCAGATATTCTCATAAGGAAGAAGATTCCTATTTAACATACCAGTTGATACATTTTTCTTCTCTATATAAAGCTGCATCTTTCTTTACACAACTTATGTGCAATGGTCCTTGGGAACCACACTGAGTAATTTAAATTCCTTTACTATATGTTTTCGTTAAAAATCATAGGGCATCTCCTCTTCAAGTCTTTTTCTTCACAGAAAACATCCATAGTTACTTTAAATCTTCCTAATATGGTTTGATTTTCAGACCTTTCCCCAATTCTGTCGCATTCATCTGAATATCTTATGATTTGTAAATGCTTTTAAAATAAGGGACCCAGAGTTAAATGCAACACTTCATATATGATTAGGTAAGCTCAGAGTAGCATAAGACTATCACTGTCCATTGTAATTTTGCAGCAACTATTTCTTGTTTCAGAAAATTCTTGTATTTGTGCTTTTTTTAAAGCATAAATATGCTTCTAGAAAAAATGCCCGTAAAATAAATTATTTGATTTAAGACACTATCACTTGGTAAAATAAAAATATTCTTGTAAGACATGTAATGACATTGTTATTACCAGCTACTTATGCCTTAGCTTCTGGCCTTTCCAAGGAGCCAGCTAGAAGATATCTCCCTATCAAAATGAAATGTAAAATATTATACATTTTCAGAGAACAAGATCTCCTGAGCCAGACCACACCCAGTAATGCATGGAAGTGGGGTAGCAGCTAAGCTTCTACATAAATGAGAATACTGGTGGATTGAGTAGGTTTGGAAGAGGGAGCAATATAAGGAAGTTCAGTCAATGAGAGCTGAAAAGGTATTTGAAAAGCATCAGTTATAGGTAGCGGTTCTCTGCTGACAATGCATTTTTCAGGGCTACTAAGAGATAGATCCTTTCTTAAGATTAATCCAGGAGTGGAAAGTAGAGGGTATGCAATTTCTGTTCTTCTGGTCATGGTGACTGCTCAAGACCAGGGAGGATAGGAAGAATGCAGCAAAAATCCTTAAAACGTCAGTGGTTAGCTGTAGATCTATTGGTCTCTGCAGCCAGGCCCCATGAACTGGGACACCGTTCTAAATATATTAGATTAGGTGATACTTTAATATCTGATCCTGGAAAGGCCTTATAGAGGAGAGTCAATAACTGTTAAATTTCATTTTTTTTTAATGTGTGGGAAATTGAGAAGTAAATGTGAGAAGGCTTTTTCCATAGTTATAGATGACTCCAGGAGCAGAGCCAGGCATAGACACCTCTTCTTCAAACATAGTTCAATTTCTAGTCATGCTGAACCCTGCCAATTTCAAACTGATCCTATGTGTTGGCAATCTGTCCACACACAGTAAATGATCATGCAACACACCTTCTGCAGTGCGGCATTAGCATTGGCATGTGTCAGGGGTTACCTCTGCCAGTAGAATGGTGGCCCAACTGTGGCTGAAGTTTAAGACACAGAGTTTTCTCACTGTCTCTCTTAGCCAGATTTGCCTGGGGAAAGAAGTGCTTTGTCAAAATAAGGAAAGAATGAAAATAAGATATTTTCTCACATCTTCTCAGGTCTATCTTACAGACACATTCTGGAGCTGTAGCTTTCATTTCGCTTTCATAAGATCACAATGCTTAATCTCAGTAGGGTTATCAGTTCTGTCAGGTATTATAAACCCTCCAATCAAGGCAGTGGGAACCAGTGTTTCTATTTAATACCCGGAGAAATGGTGGAAGTCAGCGATTGATACCAACACAATGATGGGAAAAAGTGTCCAGAGGTGCTACTCACATAATCTCATTTTACAACATCTTGAAAATTCAATAGAAAGGACTCCACTAACAATACCATTACACACTACTGATTATTGTTCTCAAATGTTCCTAAAGCTCTAAAAGCATAACTTAACAATAAAAATGCTCTATAAATACATCCTAACAATGAACGTAACTGTATTTTTTTCCTTTAAAAACAAAAGCACAGTGTTAGTCACAAGTCATATAATTTTACTTAAGCAATTTCTTGGCTAAAAGTGCATTATCATTTTTAAAACATTATCTAAATCTAAATCTAAGTATAAATAAATGAGCTATTCCTTGACATTAGAAAGTGTTTCCAAATAATTTAGAAAAGGTGAAGAATATTGCATCTTGGATTAACTACTACTTATTTAATATGTGATCTTTATTTTTAGATATATTTTGCTTATCATGAGATTTGTCTTGTTTGCAAAGACACTTGGAAAAACTAAGCAGAATTTCCTTGCAAAAAACATACATAGTTTAAAAATTTCCTTCTATTTGTGTCTATGATTCTTAGTTTTATCTTTATCCATTAAGATTTTTGGAATAGCATATTTTTCAAATGAGTTAAAATTGTAGGAAGTTACTGCTATATCCTGTCCAAAAAACAAACCAATAAACAGCTGAGAACTATACATGCAAAGTACGCGTTAGCTCTTGAAAAAGGATTACAAGCTAGTTTAGAAAAATATATTTTGTGCTTCCTGTTTGTACTCACATCATGGAACAGAACAGTCTACATTACCAAGAAAAACTGCCAATATTATTTCCCTAAGAATATTATAGTATTGTATTCTGCAATTGAAAGAACAAATAAGTAATTTCGGACTTAATATCAATACTAAACTATCTAGCATATTAATCTTCTAGTTAATAGTTCTAAATTTTAAATTATTTGAATGTTTTTGACAACAGTGAACCATAAAAGTAAGAATATCCTTAAAAAGATTTTCAAAACTATTAGGAATATCCACGTACTTTCAAAAACTTCATATTTATATTAAAACCCATTTTTAGAGTGGTCATATGGAATTCTTTGAAATTTATTAAGACTTAAACATACTTATGCAAATTAAAATATGAAGAGTGAAAATTTAAAAATAAAACCTGTATGTTTTATTTTTAATAATGTCCTAAAGTGTTGTATATTGTATATTGTTAAATTCTAATATTGATGAAGCTGATGTGTCACTCTTAAAATATATCCAGAATATCTTTTTCATAGCTGTATTATCAAGAAAATTTTCTAAGACCTGTTTTCTACTATAAATCCAAAAAACTATCTGCTTTCATTTTGTTTAAATTCTTTTGGAAATGATTATTTTAGGCTATATTGTTAGATGGTAATTTTATGTATTCAGTCAGATTTGTTTACAGTTTTTATAAACAACATTTATTGGAGAATGTAAGAATCATCAGAAGAGAAAGTTTTAACTCCCTCAAACATAATAAAATGATCAAACGTTTGGAATAGAAACAAATTGTAAAAATGTGTCTTAACTGAGACACATTGCCCTAAGGAACCATGCCTTTGTGTTTGATGATTCTTCCATAAAGCTGAGTTTATTTTTAAAAATTGACCCTTTTAATGTGAGAAAGTTGATGGAGAAAGAATTTCACTTACGAGTTTTTCCATTAGACACTATAAAACTCCATCATAGCACCTTGCATATTTGGCATCTGCAATTGAAGCCCACAGCTGAGTGTTGCCAGATCTTATTTTGAAAAATGGGGTTGTGTCTCTAGGATGCAAATCATCTGGATGAAAATTCAAGTAAAATAGAAAAACCTGCTTGGTCATCGAGGCCCTATTTGAGTTGAGCAGTGAGAAGATCAAAACCTCAATGAGACCTGCAGGAAGTTATGGGGAGAAAAGATCAAGAAAAGAGAGAGGAAAGAGCAAAAGGCAACAGCAAAAAGAGATGGAAAAGAAAGCTAGGTTTGGTTTGGAAAGACAGATTGCATCACATGCTTCTTGGTACTGTTTCACTCAAATAATGTTGCCTTCACCTCAAATACAGAAATATCTTGTCTACAATGTAGACTGTGTGTGATCATGTTGGTTGGAAATATTTTGACGATTGATTAAAATTTTTATTTTTCCTTTGAATAGCTAGTGACATTTTAACACCATTTTCTTTGCTGAAGAAATTGAGATTATTGCATATTAATAAAGAATAATTTTCTAAACCAGATTTGAATATTTAAAAAAGATACTAGAATAAAACTTTAGTTAACTTGAAAATACAAGTGGGAAACTTTTTGGAGGGCTGGATCATCCTTGATGACTTTTAATTAAATAAAAACTTAGGACTTTTCTGTTTCCAAATATAATGTTTATAATGTGAAATTATTCTTTATTTTTTTCCATTTTATTTATAGATACTATATTTACTCAAAGTTTCATTTTACAAGGTTTTATATTAAAATTCTAATGAACTATATACTCACTTTACTGAACAACTCAGTCAATCTGGAAAGTAAAAGCATTCTAGAGAGCTCAGCATGCTTGGGTGGTGCATATGAAATTCAATTTTGTATGTGCTTTATCTTTCTAAGGACGATTATTCAAAACCAGTGTTGTAACCAGCAGGAGCAGAGGAGTGTCATAAACTAAGGAATTCTAAATAATTCATGGATGTGCATGGAAATAATGTTTTAAAACTGAAGTCAGAAGCAGCTGCTACGGGAAGGGTTTTTAAAAAGAGTCACAGACAACGGTCATATTATTTCAGGTTAGCTCACACCATTGTGTACATTTACAATGCAACGTCTGTATGTTTCCATTTGTTTGGGAAAGAAAATTTAGGAGATTTAAAACACACAAACACAGCAAATATAAAGAATCTCTCCAGTTCTTACAGACAGTACGTATGTCTCAATAGTAGGAAACACTGTTGTGCCGGCAGAATCTACTCTAAAATATAATTCTGTATTTTTAAAAGTAAATCTAAACCTTGGATCTTAGGCCAGAGAGTCCCTATTCAAAGAAGTAAGTACAAAAATAAGACAAGTTATTACTTTTCATCTTCCTCCTTTATTTCACAAATGCTCCTATTCTGATGTAGGATTAGGATAAGGGTCATTGCAGATGGTTGGCAACAAATACAAAACTAGTCATTATACAGGTAAGTCATTCACAATTCTAAAACTGAGCAATTATAAAGAAGCAAATTATTTATTATTCATAATCTCCAAGTTAGAAGTGTGAATGTAGTAATAGAAAAAGGAAAGTAATCAAAACTGTATGAGGATAAATACTCAAGTAAAACAGAATATTATTTAAGGTCTCATTTGGAAAGGACATAACTGATCACTATATGAGTGGAACCATTCATCTTCAATTTACTTAAATTGGTTTTACTACAGGCTCCCATTTCATGGCAGAACTGTTGTTCTAGCTCCCTGGACTGACATGAAGATAATACTTATAAATGTATTTCCCACTGGATTTAGATATTAGAAGAATCTAAACTACCCTAACTTTTCAAACAAAATAATGAATCTCAGTGAACAAAATGCTTTGTGAAAATAACTCAGTAATGTCATAGATTAAATAATACATTCTTGACAGTAACTTTTATATGAATATTTTACATTCATTTATATTAAATATTTTTCTTGAGTGATGGTAATGTTTACCCTGTAACAAAAAGCAAATTATCCATCCTTAAAATTTGGGAAAGAACTAGATTCTTATCTCTTAAAACTCAGTATAAATTACCAAATGTGTAATTTGGAATCTCTTTTTCTACCATAGTATGTATCTGATCTTATTTAAAACAATAAAATATAAAAAAAAACTTTTTATAAATATAAAACTTTTACATTTATAAAAAGTATATTATGAGGTGTCTTAAAAAAGATATTGAGAATACTAAAATAATTTATATTGTTGAATGCTAAAATGGATTCTAATATTTTAAGCAGCAGTTATTGTTAATCAGGATTTAGATAGATTTCCTAATGCACATTGCTAGGTTACTCTAAAATATTGGCCTTGTTTTAACATGGAGCTATGTATAGTCATAAGATTGCAAATAAGCAAAATTTAAGTTACAACTAACTTTTAAAATATATACCCCAAATTGCCATTTTTTCTTTTATGCTTTTTTCTTTATTTATCCAAGGTACTGTTTTCTGCTTTTATTTAGTATTGGTCTGATACCTTAAAATGTCCTCTGTGAAGCTGACTCAAATCAAAGGTAAATATTTCATCTGGTCTGTGACCTCCGTTAATCAGCTCTTCCATAAAATTGCAATTTAAAGCAATACCGCAGTCTCCTCTGTGAACTGTAGTTCAAGGACAAGAGTCACAATATATACACCACATGACTTCGCAGTAGAAACTTGGTGAGTTGCGAGGATAAGGATTCAGTCCTGATTTCACTGAGCACTTAGAACTTCTGTTTTGACTATCTCGCTATTCTGCATTGATTTGCCAATACAAATATATATGTACAGGGTGCAAATGCGCAATCTTTTCTTCTTTTTCTTTTTGTCTTTTTATCTTTTTTTTTTTTTTTTTTGGTCTATTTCTCAATTCTGAAGGTCCCCTCACAGCATTTTCTTCAGTTTACTGAAAGAATGTGACATGAAGGAGAAGCTACTTTGTATGTTGCCTATCAGGTGAAAAAAGCTCACTTCCATTTGCACATAGGTCAGGAAGAGCAAGGAGGTTTCATCTCCTTTACCAGCTTTCGTCTTTGCGACTGCTAGCTTGTGGGTTTTGTTGTGAGGTCTCATCCAAGCTCTGAGAGAAAGTGAGCTGTGATCAAGGGAAGATGCCTACCTCTGAGTGCAGAAATGAAAAGTTTCCATTCTAGATAGAGGGGCAAAGTTCTGCAAATGACCAGTTATGCTTTACTGAAAATCAGAAAATAATTTTGAGTTATTTATATGTCTATTTGAACCGATCTCTGGCTCTATCTGAGGAAAATAAATACAGCCTGTAAGAATAAACATCAATAGCTTTAAAAGTCAGAAATCAATGATGGAATAAGTCCTCACTTGGACAGGAGTTAACTTACTTTTGCCTAAAGCTAAACAGAAGAAGATATTCATTTAATCGTGTTTCAGCACATTAAAAAAATTAGTTGACAATTCGTGGTTACTTGGGCTTGGGCTGAGCTATCTGTAGTGAACATTATTTTGATTTTGGGTTGCAGGCACTATAGACAGAAGACCAGCGGCATACCAAAAACAACCAACCAACCAAACAAACACTCCCAAAAATAAAAACAAGAAAAACCAAGTTTATTCAGTCAAAAGAACCATTTATTGATCAAAAAGAAATTTGGGAGCATTTCAAGAAAACATACATATTCTGAAAACTAGCTATGATTGAACTCTTTATTCAGTGAGATTGAAGATTTTTTCAAGTTTAGATTTCTTTCTGGTAGGGAGAAACACTATTGTCTTAGTTTCAGAAGTAAAGATTTACCTACTTCTCCCTCCCCCCACACCCAATGTAAGATATAAGACATTATCCAAGTATTTTGATTGTATTTAATGGTTAGAAACATTTTCCATTCCAGGTCTGATTGGTCTTGACTGCTTTTTCGCTTTTTACTCGGAAAATAGCTAAGGAATAGTCATTGCAGTCATTTAAAAAAATATTTCTTTTTTCTAATTGTATTCACAAAGAAAGAAGAGAACTTTTTTTTTCCAGAATGGAATATGTAAATTTTGAAATATGCTTCCATAAATTCTGTCACACGTATACAGTCATTATTTCTCATCAGTAGCATATGTACAGATACAGCAGTCCACAAATGTGTCTGATTATTGAGCCCATCAATTTCACTCATACCAAATAGTTTGACTTTATTATTTACATGATTCTTAAAATATGCAGTCTATTGACCACACAAATAAACATGGGCTTTTGGATCAGTATAAAGCCTGGTGTTTATGAACAGGGTTCTTTGTGTTTTTAACAATATCTGGCACATTTAAGCAAAACTCTTTACTGAAACATGGAGCCTGGATAATTGTGTGCTTCGTGATCTATGCTGGGCAGGGGCCCCAACTCTGCTCTTCAGGCAGACAGGAACACAGAAATCTGTTACTGCAGTTTGACATTTTCTTTGAATGATTAGGTCAGTTGGTAAATCTCCACTTCACAGTTCTTAGAAGCCCAGATTTCCCGTTGTAAAACAATGTGGTTCTGATTATAGCATTATTGAAATCCAGACATAGTACCTGTGTTCTGCTAGCAGTTCTACTTCTTGCTTTCTTTGTTAACATGAGCAACATATTGACCCTCTCTCCCACTTCTTTGCCTGCAATGGATGAGAAGATTGAGAAACCTGGGGCTTGTGGTGAAGAGAGTGAAGACAGAGTAAATATTACCCACATTTGAAGTTATGGTACGATGCTCTAAAGTTAGAAGAATAAAATAATAATGAATATTACTAAAAGTTAAAATGTTCTTGTTGTGTAGAGCTATGGCTCATCTATTTTGTACTTTAATTGTGACTGTCACCAACAAGGTCAGTGTGTTAGACAATATAATTATATTTCAGAGGAAGACCACCAAAGATTTCTAGATATACCACAAAAAGCCCTAATTCTACCTGATATTGTGTGACAATTCTGGTTTGTGGCACCATCTTTGTTCACCTGACTTATATGGTAACTTTCTAATTAATCTTTCTTCTTTAATTCTTCCTGTCCTATAGTTCTTTCCTTACATAGAAACCTGAATTTTCTTTCAAAATTAATGTAAATGAGTTAGCTTCTTTTTCCTGCTGGAATCCTCTAATGACCTCTCATTATACTCTAGTCAGAATCCAAACTCCTTTCTGTGACATCAAAAGCTTAATGTGAGCTGCGCTTATCATTTCCCTGACCTCAACTCTTACCACTCTTCCTCTTTCACACTATATTCCATGCACAGTGGCCTGGTCCTGTCTTGAAACCCTCAGGCTGGTCATTCCCTCTTCCTGAAAGACTTTTATCCTGCCTCATTACACTACTAACTTCTCATTCATCCTTGGAGTTCCAGCTGGTCCATCATGTCACCTCCTCAGAGAACTCTTCCGGGTCACCCAGTCTAAAGAAACCTCTGAGGGATTATCTATCATCCTACCTTATTTTATTTCCTTTAGGGCACTCATTAGTCTCTAATATTATCTAGTTGCATTATTGTCTCACACGTACATTTTTTGTCTTTCTGTACAAGAATGTGTGCTCCCTGAGGAAAATGTCTTATTTATTGTGGGCTATTGCCTGGCCTGGCATAGTTACCCAATGGGTGAAGGAAAGAGCAAATTATTGAGTTTATCTAAACTCTCTAGCTGGAAGGAAGCTCAGGAAAGATTCCAGAGTCTTTGTCTACTACAACCATCTCAGAGTCCATGAATTTTCATTCACTTGTTTCCACAGTTGCTTTAATTTTATGAGAGCCCTACATTCATTTAGTTTGGTTAGTACCTAGAAAAATAACTGAACACATTCTAGATGCTTGGTCAATGTTAATAGAGTTGGAATCTTAATATTTTATTTTCAGCAAGTTGAGTAACCATAAACTTGCCATATACTTTATTAACTCTACTAAAAAAGTCAAGCTTGTAAACACAAAAAGAAAATATAGTGATAACATTCCCCCCATGTTTCATGTCAGCAAGATACTTTTCTGTAATTCCTGAAATATGAAGCCTAAGCAAGCTGAAAGGTAAAAATAACACTTGGAATTTTTAAAGGAACATATTTCAAAGAGTTTTTACATACCACTGCACTGTATCTGTTCACATAGAATTTAAGGAAGTGTTCTTACATTCCCTTTTCCAGGCAGAATCAATGTTAGGTGACTCATCCAAAGTAAAGGAAGCACCCTGTGTTTCTTGTCCCCCGCCCCACTCGCAACCCTTCCCTCCTCATCTCCTGCATCTTTACCTTCCTGTCTACTTACTGTTTGAATGTCTTTGCTCTTTTTGGTTCCCTTTAGATTTTCTTAAAAATGGGATTGATGGTCTTTTTTTTCAACATATTGTTTAAAAGCACACACAAATAAAAGACACGGCAATGAAAAGAGGGTGATGTTTGGGGAATAGAAAAGAAAGGGAATAGGGAGAGATTGTGGTAAAAATCGGGAGATCCTCAGAAATTCAAGGAACCTTTTTACCAAAGAGGGCAAAGGCCAGTGCTAGATGAATAACTCCTTTTCAGTGTTAGCCAGAAGGAAGATTGTGAATGACTAGTACATTTACTCACCATTATGGCAGTGCTCCCTCCATTGTATAACCGGAATCTCCATGTCCTATTTCTAAGCTATCCTGTGAACCACACAGTTGAGGTCATTTAAATGCTCTTGCTATCAAGTACAATTTCATGGGCTGCTAAAGACTATATTTTCAGATGTGATGGATAAAACATAGTCATTTACTTCCTTTTGTGCTCTCATGTCTCCATGACATCATTTTTTATTTTTCTGTGAAGGATAAAATACACTCTTAAGGGTGATAGGGTTGTGGCCAACTAATAAGAGTAGCAAGGATGCCTGTCCTGATTCCACAAATGAGGAAGCATTAAGTACAAGAAAAGGGCAAACACCTAAGGAGATTCAGGCCATTGGTGGTGGGAGGGGCTCTAAGCTGGCTCACTGGACTGTGTTGCCTGCAACCACTGCCACAGCCTAACGCTTAATTCCCACAAGTAGAAGCAGGGAGAAAATTACAAAACACCGAAATGTGGTTCCCCAAAGATATCTTGTAGACATTTTGTTCCCCCCTGTATGGAAGGGTTAAGTGATAGGACGAAAATAGGCCTCAAATGTTTGAGAAAATGCTATATAGAGCCAAGTGTGAATAATTAGGGAAAGAGCTTCTTTTTTTTCTTTTTACATGAAAAGCTGTGGGGGCTCTATGCATTGGTGCATGGAATACCTTCCCAGTTCCAGCTACATCATTTGTGGGCAAAGTACAGAGCCTTAGTTTGACATCTTAAGATGGAGATGACATCTGTATATCTTGCACTTTTATTTTGAGATCTAGTCTATTACTAGCTTTGTAAAAAATATTTAGTAGTTGATAATTTTATAAATTATAGAAGTAATTTAAACATAGTTTAAAAAGATACTTGCTAGTAGTTTATACTGAGAAACATAGTATTCTTTCCCAAATCTGTAGTAACTGGAACTTTCTTCTGTAATTAATTTTATTATTATATCCTCAGCTATACAGAAGGCATATTAAGTAAAGGCCCTTGTGAAAGATATCATATTAATTAAGGATTAAATATGGGCCTGTGTAAGAATATGGCCATTTAGAACATCTAGAAAAAGTGAAATAGGTTGAATGTCAGGTCACTGGCCTGTTCATGGGTAAAAGGGTGAGGGGACTTTCATTTTTTTCCTAAAAATAAAAGCTGGTTACATTATAAACTATGAAAATCCATTTCAGTTTATTTAAAAAAATGCTAGTTACATTAGCTGCATGTAGACAAAATCTCCATATACCCTGGTAGCTCATTGTTATGTATTTTTCTTTCATATTATTATGAAAATATAGATTCACAAATTATATTTTATTAAGCCATGTTTTCATTGCAACTCACTACATAAGGATTAAATTTTAAACACCTCACAAATTCACCAAACTTACTCTTAAGATTATCTGAGGATTTTCTTCTTCTAACATAGAAGTAGCTTTTTGTGATTTTACTAATTTAAAAAGTAACACGTTAATTGTTAAACAATATAAGTCAAAGCAAGCAAACAAACAATAAAAAAATTCAAAATCTACAAGAAGTTCTAAAAAAGAACAAAAAGAAAATCCTCTGTAAGATGATTACCCAGACATAATTGCTATTTTGGCGTATATCATCCAAATATTTTTCTATGCAGTCATTTGCAATTTTTTCCTAAGTGGAATTATACTATATGTAATGTTTTCAAACTTAAGTTAAAATGTTCCATGGCTTTCAATGTCAATAAGTATATATTTATATTTAATGGCTTTCCTAGTACCCCATTTGTATGACTATACTTTAATTAATTTAACAAATTCTTCTTCTTTGACATAATTTCAGTTTTTACTTTCCCAATTATTTTTACTTTAAAATCTATACTCTTAGTAGTCTGATTGTTACCACAGGATAAATTCCTAGCAGTGAAATTATTAGGTTAAAAATGTTAAAAATTCACGCAAACAATTTTTATATGTATATTGAGTATATAATTCTACTCTTGTGAATTGCCTGTTCATAGCCTTTGCCTAATTTTCTACTCTTTGTTTATCTTTTTGTCAGACTGACTCCTCATAGTACTTCATATATTAAGGCTGTTGCCAGTCATTTTGCAAATTCATGATTTTAAAATTCATTTTTTAAAATTATGATATCCAAGATTCCAAGTAAAAAATGGCCAAGTTTGTATGAGCAGAAAAGGGCAGGGGCATATAAAGAAATAGGTATGGACTTTTGAGAAAGATTCAAAGTATCCCTACATACTACTTGAAATAGTAGCTAAATTACAATATAAAAGGATAGAATTTGACATTTAAAAAAAGTCCCATAGTTAACATTGTAAAATATTGGCCATACTTTAGAAAGAGATGCTGGAATCTTCTGTGGGACTTAGTAAGTGGGACACATACCTTTTGGCTTGCATAATCCACAGGGATGTGTTGGATGGCCTCTCAATATGTCCCTTTGCCCAGGGTGACTATTGTTTTCCATTTTTACACATGAACCTGAGGTTCCTAAAAGCTCTAATTCAAGATTCTTTTCAGTTAATCTACTGATGTTCTCTATATTCTCGTTCTTAAATTGTTTTTTTTTTTTTTAAGATTCTAAACTGCATTGCTAAGTTTAAGAACAAATATAAGTAGGTTTTTTTTATTCATTTCTTCCTAATAGCAAAAAGTACACACACATAAGTGTGACTATGAGTCATCTTCCTAAGCTTTAATTTCTTACTGCTCTCTTGTGGCCATTCAAATGAACTGTCCAGATGCTTTTTTTTTTTTTTTTTTAAACAGATCCTATAATATTAATAGGAAAAAATTTTCCAAGCAGAGTTGTTCAATTTTGTTCGTGCAGCAAATTTAGAGTCTTTGACATTTGAACATTAAGGCCATAAAATAATTAATTTTATTATTAAACACTGGGACAGGGTTGCAGAATAAGAAAAGCCTAAAAGCTTCTGCTTGTTTTTTAGTAAAACCAACCACAGTGTTATTCATCTATGGAATCATCAAGATGCTGAAGTTTGAAATATTTCTAGCCATTCTGAAGGTAAAATAATGCAATTCCCAGCTTCTTCCCTTGCTGTGGTTTTAAGAATATCAGTAGGTGGCGGGTACGGAGGCTCATGCCTGTAGTCCTAGTACTGTGGGAGGCCAAGGCGGGTGGATCACCTGAGGTCAGGCATTTGAGACCAACCTGGCCAACATGTTGAAACCCTGTGTCTACTAAAAATATAACAATTAGCTGGGCATGATGGCGCATGCCTGTCATCCCAGTTACCCAGGAGGCTGAGGCAGGAGAATTGCTGGAACCTGGAAGGTGGAGGCTGCAGTGAGCCGAGATCTTGCCACTGCACTCCAACCTGAGTGATGAAGCAAGACTCCATCTAAAAAAAAAAAAAAAAAAAAAAAAAAAGAATATCAGTAGGGTCTAAGTTTAGTCATCATAACTTAAAACAGCTTCTTTTTAGGGAAGAAAAGAATTCAAATAATGGCTATATATTAGAGCACAAATAAGATATAGCTAAACATTTATTCTATTGCCTTTTGTTCATGTAATACTGCCTGTAAGTAGAGAGGACCCCAGAATTGTAGTCTCAGCAATGTTAAGAAGACAAAATGAATTAAATGCTTTATTCTTCCAGTCCTGAGTATCAGTCGTGCAAACTGTGTTGTTCTCTAACATCTCTAATTCATTTGACCTCAATTCTGTGACTACAGGTATTAAAAATAGCAGCTTTTAAGCACAGTTAGTATTATAGCTACCCTGCCATAATTAGCATATGTGTATTTGTATAGTCAGCCCTCCTGTAAGATGAGGTCCATGTTGGGCATTATGCTATAGATATGGAGCTGAACTCAGAGGGTCCAGGATTAAGTTTCTTCAACTAATGTATACTGGAGCAGCATTTATATGCCAGGTCCTGTTATACTATAGTAATCACCCTCCCCTAGAGACATAGCCTCATAGAATTTGTAGTCTATGGTATGAGACAGCCAGAATCAAAGAAGAACATGAAGGAATGTGAAACTACAACAATGAAAAGTGCTATGAAAAAGGATATCAGAGTGGGGAAAATCAGATGAGGCTTTTCTGAGGCTGTGATGATACAGCCAAGATGTCAAGATGAGTAGAAAGAGGAGGGAAAGAGGAGAAGGACCAATATATGCAAAGGCCTTGCACTGAGAGAGAATAAGAAACTTTTAGTAAAAGGAAGCTATGGTCAATGACTCTGCAGTAAGAAAGCAAGAGGAAATGTGGGATGATTTAAACTTGATATATGTGTGTTTTGTGAGCTCAAGCAGTTAGTTTGTCTTTATTATATTAGTATAAGAAAGTTATCAAAATGCTCCAAATAAGTAATGATAGGCTCTCCTTCTGTTTGTAAAGATTATTCTGATTGATATGTGGGAAGGAGATAGACAGGAGTCAGAGTGATGAGAAGAGAGCCCTTTGAAAGGTATTGCAATAGTCCAAGTGAAACATAATGGTAGCATTGACTGGAATGAGGAATATGTGAATAAAAGGATATAGAAAGTCTAAACTTCAGGACTTATGGATGGATTGGATATTAGGAGTCAATGTGACAGAAGTAGCAGAGCTAATTCCTGGATTTATAGCTTCATAACACATTGAATGCTGTTAATATGTACTAATAGGGGAATACCACAGGTGACCAGTTTAGGGAGAAAGGGTGAGTTTAAGTTGTGTATGAGACAGTCAAGTGGAGATGCCAAGAAGAAGGCAGTTTGATATGTCAATCAAGAATTCAGAGGAAGACTGTCACAGAAAAATATTTGAGCAAACTTGGTCTTCTTTTTTATTTTTACAACTTTTTGGGTAAAGGGGGTACATGTGCAGGTTTGTAATGTGCGTAAACTGTGTGTCGTGGGGGTTTGGTATAGAGATTATTTTGCCCACCAGGTAATAAGTATAGTACCTGATAGGCAATTTGTTGATCCTTTTCCTCCTCCCACCCTCTACTCTCAAGTAAACTCCAGTATCTATTGTTTCCTTCTTTGTGTCCATATGTACTCAATGCTTAGATCGCACTTATAAGTGAGAACATGTGATGGTTAGTTTTCTATTCCTGTGTTACTTCACTTAGGATAATGGCCTCTAGCTCCATCCATGTTGTGGCAAAGGACATGATCTCATTCTTTTTAATGGCTGTGTAGTATTCCATTGTGCATATGTACCACATTTTATTTATCTAGTCCACTGTTGATGGGCATTTGGGTTGATTCTATGTCTTTGCTATTGTAAACAGTGCTTCAACGAACATATACGTGCATGTGTCTTTATGACAGAATGATTTGTATCCCTCTGGACACATACCCAGGGATGGGATTGTTGGGTTGAATTGTAGTTGTTTTAAGCTGTTTGAGAAATCTCCAAATTGCTTTTCACAGTGATTGAACTAGTTTACATTCTCATCAGCAGTGTATAAATGTTCTATTTTCTCTATAACCTCACCAGCATCTGTTATTTTTTGACTTTTAATAATAGCTATTCTGACTGGTATAAGAATAGTATCTCATTGTGGTTTTGACTTGCATTTCTCTGATGATTTGTGATTATAAGTTTTTTTTCATATGCCTATTGTCCACATGTATGTCTTCTTTTTAGAAGTGACTGTTCATGTCCTTTTGCTCACTTTTTATTAAAGTTGTTCATTTTTTGCTTGTTAATTTAAGTTTCTTACAGATTCTGGATATTATATCTTTGTAGGATAAGTAGTTTGCAAATATTTTCTCTCATTTTCTAGGTTGTCTGTTTATTCTGTTAATTTATTTTATTTTTATTTTTTTGCGGTGCAGAGGATCTTTAGATTAGTTTGGCCCTTTTTGTCCATTTTTGTTTTTGTTGCAATTGCTTTTGGTGGCTTTATCATGAAATCTCTTCCAAGACCTGTGTCCAGAATGGTACTTCCTAGGTTTTCTTCTAGGATTTTTACAGTTTAGAGCCTAACATTTAAGTCTTTAATCCATCTTGAGTTGATTTTTGTTTATGGTGAAAAGAAGGGGTCCTGTTTCAATGTTCTGCATCTGGCTAGCCAGTTATTCTAGAAATCAATGGAAGACTGGGATCAAAGAAGAAAAAAATTATTAACATGCAAGCAGTTTAGACAATAATAAATAACATCTACTATCTATAGCATCTAACGTTTCAGACATTTTCTCAGGGCTTTGCATATATTAACTCATTGAAATCTCCCACTGATACTATGATGTAAAATTATTATTATCCCCATTCTATGCATGAAGAAAGTGAAGTACAGAAAGGTAAAGTGCCTTTCTTGAGATCACACAACTAGTAAATAGAGGAGTTACGTTTCAAACCAAGGTAGTTTGACTTCAGAGTTCCATGTTTTGTTTACCACTATGCTGTTCTGCCTCTTGAGATAAAGAGAAAAATATATTTTTTACTTTATCAACATTGAGGTCAATCATGACCTTAACAAAAGTTGTTTGAGTGAAAAGACAAAGCCAACAGCCACGCTAGAGTGAACTGTAGAGCCTAGGAGATGAGAAGACGGACATCGTATTTAGATACAGCTATACAAACAGCTTTCAAAAAGCATGGCTCTTAGAAATGTAGCTTCGATCGGGCCCAAGACAGAGTTGTGCCAGGAGAACTCCTCTGAGGTCAGGGCACCTAGGAAGACTCCAAAGACTCAGGTCATCATGTAGTGGATATGAGGGAGGGATTCTGAAATGCACCAGCCACTTAGTTCCCTTTTAGAATGGACAAAAGCATTGTATTACCTCTTATATTAAATTTTTGAGGAAAGCCAGGCACAGTAGCTCACATCTGTAATCCCAGCACTTTGGGAGGCCGAGGCAGGCAGGTCACCTGAGGTCAGGAGTTGGAGATGAGCCTGGCTAACATGGTGGTGAAACCCTGTTTATACTAAAAAATACAAAAAATTAGCTGGGCATGGTGGCTCGTGCCTGTAATCCCAGCTACTCTGGAGGCTGAGGCAGGATAATTGCTTGAACTTGGGAGGCAGAGGTTGCAGTAAGCCGAGATCACACCATTGCACTCCAGCTTGGACAACAAGAGCGAAACTCCATCTCAAAAAAAAAAAAATTTTCTTTGAGGTCAAAATCGATTTTACTCATCTCATTATCACATCTATTCCCAAACCCAAGCGTTTATTACAGTGCTTTATTTATATAGAGAGCAATGTGGTGCTGCAGAAAGTTCCTCTTTACTGGCCATATCTTTGGACAAACCCCAATCTCCTGGTTCTTCAGCTATGAAAAATGAGAAACATCCCCCTCTCAGTATTGTGTGTAGGATTAAGAACAAAAATACTTGGCCAGGCGCGGTGGCTCATGCCTGTAATCCCAGCACTTTGGGAGGCTGAGGTGGGCGGATCACGAGGTCAGGAGCTCGTTGACCAGGAGTTGAGCAGCCTGGCCAACATGGAGAAACCCCATCTCTACAAAAAAAGATACACAAATTACCTGGGTGTGTGGTGGTGCACACCTGTAGTGCCAGCTACTTGGGAGACTGAGGCAGAAGAATCGCTTGAACTCGGGAGGCAGAGATTGCAGTGAGCCAAGATCATGCCACTGCACTCTAGCCTGGGTGACACAGCAAGACTCCATAAAATAAAATAAAATAAAATAAAAACACTTTATTAACTACACAATTCTATGCAAATGTTAGTTACTAATATTATAAACTGTCAATGATGGGACAAAAGAAGGGGAAATTGAAGGAGACATCCTTGTGTTTGAGAGTTTCACCTGAGTGGAAGGAACATAACTGCATTAAAATTGTGGGCACATAGTAGGTACTCAATAACTACTTCTTGGTAAATTCATTGTTTTTTCCACTTAGGAAGGACTAGAAGCAATAGCATGCACCACTGAGGTCAGACAAGAATGATCCTGGCCTTTGCCTGAACACTATTCACAGGAGCACATTGGCCAACAGAGGGGAGGGTCATGGAGCAGTAGTGATAGAGCAGGCATTTAACATAAATATTTGCTGACTGATTGATTGAACTGGACATAGCATCAACATTGCAGCACAAAACTTTTCAACAAGGGATCTGAGGTTTTAGAGGAATGAGCCTGCCAGCACTATGGTAGGCAGACATTTCCTGAAGTCACATTGCAATGCCTCCAATGAATTGCCCACCAATGCCAATTAAATGTACTTCTAGTTAAACCTTCAGGGTGGTAGAAAATGATCTTTAGGACAGCTTAGGATTCACTGGGGAGTAACCAGACTACAATGTTATAGTTTCACACATAATTTGAGAAGGAGATGTAGGAAGATGAAAAGCAGCTGATCGATGTCTACATGGACTAGAGATTCTTCATTCAGAGCAAGTCTGAGAATGTTTAAATCTTTAGAAACAAGTAAGGATTGTAGCTCTTTCAGACGTTACACCATGTCCTCTGAAATTTTCCTTAAAGTGCACTTAACTCTTTTTTTTTTTTTTTTTTTTTTTTTTTTGAGATGGAGTTTTGCTCTTGTTGCCCTGGCTAGTGTACAATGGCATGATCTTGGCTTACCGCAACCTGCACCTCCTGGGTTCAAGTGATTCTCCTGCCTCAGCCCCCTGAGTAGCTGGGATTATAGGCATGCACCACCATGCCCAGCTAATTTTGTATTTTTAATAGACACAGGGTTTCTCCATGTTGGTCAGGCTGGTCTCAAACTCCCGACCTCAGATGATCTGCCTGCCTCGGCCTCCAAAAGTGCCGGGATTACAGGTGTGAGCCAGCATGACTGGTCCTCATAACTCATTAACATACCTTTACAAAGCACCGACTTTTCAAATGAACAAAACGAACAAGAGCAACGAGAACAATAATGGACACAACAAATAAAGCAAAGAGAAAAATAACACCATTAGGAAAAAGTACCTGTCTAGGTTTGGGTCTGCAGGACCTGGCTGTATTAATGTGAAGTATGCAAAACTATTGAGAATTTTCTATATCAGATCTCTAGAGGAGTCATCATTCCACACACTTTTGAATTCTAGAACATCACTAGATGTCTCTAACCATCTTCCACATATCTCCAAGTACAAAACTAGGAGGATGCCTGGTAGGATCAGGCACTATATCAGGTTAAGGTCAAATGTGGGGCTTTTATGCAGTTGCTGATAGAGGTAGCAAAAGAGGCTTGTATACTTGGTTTTTTTCTTTTGGAGACACATATGCTATGTTGGTAGGGACCCTTGGGATAGTTGTTTTTTCAGCCTAGGGTTTCACTCGGTGCAAATTCCACTTTGTGATGCAACTTTCCTTCTTGGGACATAAATGCCCTCTAAATTAATTAAAGCCTGGAGGCCTGAAATTGAAAGCTGGCTGCTGCAACATAGTTTTAGGTACAAGTTGAATGTAGGACTAAATGTTATGTTTGAAATACAATAATGTGATTAGTTTTAGCCAATACAATTTAAAAGGACTTGTATGTTACTGATGCATGGGCAGTCAAGCCCCCAAATTCTCTGGCAAGAAATCCATAAGTGTACCCAATTTAGCTTCATGAAGACAGCATTCACGTCCCTCCTTGCAGGTGACAGAAATTCACCTAGAACTTATATCTGCTGAAACCCACTGGTGGAAATGCTGCTTCTCCCTAACTGGAGGAGTTAAATACAGCTTCCTGTGACACACATGCTTTCTGAAAGGGTGATTCCATCGCTTTTCTCTAGCAGTACCATCATGCCTTGCTCAGGCCTGAGACATTCCCTTAGGTTAGTAAGTCTCCTGTTTTCCGCCATCTAGAAAGGAAGTGTTAAAGCTTGCTTTTGTCTAATTCATACTTGGTGATTCCATATTTTCTGTATTAAGGTGAACTTATTTGCTCATTTCCATTTTTAGAACCAGATAGCCAGATAATTTATCAGGTACACATGCCATTGTCATTGTCAGCTCTGTAATAGATAGAATAATTTCTTTCTCTCTCAAGAAAACATACAAAATGGAAAATGGTAATAATGATGTTATTATAGAGATGACACTGAATGTGTTCTAATTTTTAAAAAATTAATAGGCATTGGTACTTTATCACCAGTAATCACCAGGAACATAGTTCATAATTGATTATCACTGTGGCTGAGTACTATTTCCTAAGACAAGCATCTGAGAGAGGTTTGACTCCGAATGAAGAGTCAGACCCACTGATGGGCTTGTGACCCTGTGCTTACTGACTCCTCATAACTTCCATGGAGGAGGCCTCAAGAAATCAGACTGTGGGACTCAGGCAAGAGCTCTGTACATGCGGAATGCACAATAAGACTCGGGCACGGAAGAGAGATCAGAAGTCTAGCAGACCTGACTTTCCATGTCCATCCTGACATCATTCATTTTAGCTCATTACTCTCAAAGTGTTATTGAATATATTTCTATATAAAAATGCGCTTTAGTAAATAATCTGTTCATCCTAATTAAAATTCTATTAAGAACTTAATTATGAGTAAATGCTCTTGTAGTACATTTATTCTCATTCCAAAGTGCTCAGATATCCAAGTATTAAATTAATATTTAGTGGATATTTATTGAACATCTAGTACATTCTCAACTCTATCTGCAGATATATCAGAGAGCTAAATAGTCTCAGTCATCACAGTCTGTTTTCTTGATTGGGAAATAAATATTAAAAAGCAAATATAATAAAATATTATAAGTGTCAGTAGAGGGTAAGTACTAGATGCTAAAAAAAATAAGTAGCAAAAGGCACCTAATTCCATCTGCAGGGGAGGGTCCCATGATTGCCTATAAGACATGATAACTAAGCTGCTGCTTGAGGGATGGCTAGGAATTAGCCAGGCAAAAGGATCTGAGCTCAAGTAAGAGAGTTCCAGCCAAATGGAATGCCATTAGCAAAGGAGTTAAGAGAAAGATGTAGAAGAAGAAACTGTCTCCATGTCTGGAGTCAAAAATCCAGTGAGGAGGTGGCAAAATTATGCAAAAATCAGCAAATGTAAAACTAAGCCACATTAAGAATTTGGACTTTATCCTAAGGTCAATGGCAAGCCATTGAAAAGTTACATATGTGGGAGTGTGGGAAAATTAGATTTGTATTTTAGAAAGACTGCAGGCTGCACTGTGGAGAATACACATATCCCTTGCTATGCACTTTATTAGATAGTAAGAACTCACAGTTTTCAACTTAGGAGTGAGGAGACTCGGATACATTTTGTACAAAATTTCTGGTCTCGAACCTCTTGCTACTCACAATACCAAATGAATTTAGGTAACATAATGTCCTTTCCTCTCTGAACTCCTACTGTCCAAACTGAGAAATCAAATAGATTCAGAGAATGAAGAATTTTCTAAGTTTAGATGAGTAACAATGGAGGCTGCAGGAATAATTAAGATAGTAGTAAAGGAAGTTAAGTTGCAATCACCTAAATATTTGAGTAAGATGTAGAGTAGAGCATCAATAGACCACTATGATAGATTTCTTTGTGGCAGGGTGGGAGAAACAAGAGTAATGGAGGCAAGGGAGTGAAGGATGTGGCACAATTATTTGTTTGGGGGAACTCAGTGGTCTTTCTACTGCTGTGTTAAGAAGGAAGGAGACAGGAGGGCCCTGGCGAGGTGGCTCATAAGTCATTCCAGCAATTTGGAGGCAGAGGTGGGCAGGTTACCTGAGGTCAGGAGTTCAAGACCAGCCTGGCCAACATGGCAAAACCCCATCTCAACTAAAAACATACACACTATATATATAAAATATATAAGTATATATGTATATATAAGTATATATAAGCATATTATATATAAGTATGTATATAAGTATATTATATATAAGTATATAAGTATATTATATATGTACATATATGTATATATAGCATACAGATATTATTATATATGTACATATAATATATGTATATAATATGTGTATATATAGTATTATATATGATATATGTATATGCAGTATTACATATATATAATATATGCATGCTTTATATATATGTTTTATATATACACACATATATATACACACACACACATATATAATGTTAACCAGTTGTGGTGGTGTGCACCTGCTATCCCAGTTACTTGGGAAGCTGAGGCAAGAGAATCGCTTGAACCTGGGAGGCAGAGGTTGCAGTGAGCCAAGATTGTGCCACTGCACTCCAGCCTGAGTGACAGAGTGAGTCTCCATTTCAAAAAAAAATAAAGGAAGTAAGGAAACAGGAACTACTTCTGATGAAAAATGGAATATGGGGATCATAGGATATAGAATGTTATACATTCTGTTTGGGACATACAGAATTTAAGATCTAAGTGGGAGATCGAAGTGCAGCTGTCCAGGAAGCAGTTAGATGTTTGAGTCTGAAGCTAAGGAATGAGGTCTGAACAAAAGATACACAAATTTTAGTTACTGGCTTATAGACGATGTAGGAGAGACTGCTAGTTGTCTGCTAAAATCCACCCTCTTCCTGAGGATATGCCCAGCTGAAGTCACATATTGGAGCTCTCCTGATGGAGCCTTCTGGTCATTTGGCTACATATTTACCAGTGGATTGTGGACAGATGTGACATATGTAATTACATGTCGTTTCTACCCCTGAGAGTTCTTATTTTTTTTCCCTCCCTCAGGACCCTGAATTTAACAGCAACACAGCTGCAAACAGCATCCACTGATGATGCAGGGATGCAGAGCAGCAGGAGAAAAGAAGCTGGGTCTCTGAGTGACTGTGTGGAGTAGAGCTGCCCTGCCATCCTGAACAACATACCCGTTGACTTTTAGGTAAGGGATAGATACACTTCATTCCTTAAGCCATTCCTCTTTTTTTTATGGTAGCTTTTTTTTTTTTTTTTTTTTTTTTTTTTTTTTTTTTTTTTTTTTTTTTAAGGTATCTTAGCTTTCATCCTAGACAATAGAGATGGCAATCCTAAGAGGGTGCATTAGATACCCCAGGGAAAGAATGTAGAGTGAGGAAAAAAAGATGGCATTATAGGATTTTGTGAAACATCAATATTGAAAAAATATTTCTGAATCATGAAAAAGGGGTGAGAAGGTAAAACCTGAAATATAGGAGGAAATCAATGAGTGTGTGTTTTCGTATAAGCTAGGGAAGGAGAGTTTCAGGAAAAAGGAGTGGTTTTTAGGGTCAAATGATTCCTATAGGTCAAATAAGAACAGGGTAAAAAATCTAAGGGATTTAGTATTAAGCATGTGTTAAACTTCTAAGGGATTTAGTGTTTAGTGTTTAGTGTTAAGGATTTACTATTGATGACTTCAATGAGAATAGGTTCAGAGGAGTGGTGGAGTGATGAGATGGTAGAGAAATGAGAAAAAGAGGCTGCAAACACAGAAAGCATTTTTAAGAAGTTTGCTGCATTAGGAAAGAGAGACAGAGCCAGAGTTACAGATGGAATTGGAATCAGCAACTAACAGCTAACATAGCTGAGTGCTTATAAGGACCAGATACTCTTGTAAACATTCTACACATATTTCCCATTCAATATTCACAACAACCCTTTTACGTTAATTCTATTATGCATACTTCACAGGTGGGAAAACCAAGGCAAAAGACATGGAATAATTGTCCAAGGCCCTGTTAAGTTTTGGAGCACCCTTAATCACCTCATGCTACATATACCTGTTGATCTGGCAGTCCAGGAAGGTTATATATGTGGGTTCTTTCTATTCACAACACTGAGAAGCTTCCTATTTTAACTATTCTTGCTGAATTGGAGTTTAGTTTTAAAGTTAGGCCCAACAAAATGTTTAACACCTAGGCAAAGAAAATTAGTTGTTCCCTTCCAACCAAGGTTCAGAAACTTTTCTATTGGCCTCAGTCTCTGAGCCCTGATTAGTGAAAGAACACAACTAGATGTTCTGTATTGATAATAATCATCATCGATATGGTTTGACTGTGTCCAAACCAAATCTCTTCTTGAATTGTAGTCCCCGTAATCCCCACGTGTTGTGTGAGAGACCCAATGGGAAGTAATTAAATTATGAAGCAGTTATCCCCATGATGTTCTCATGATAGTGAGTAAGTTCTCATGAGATCTGATGGGTTTTCTAAGGGACTTACCCGCTTTGCTTGTCACTTCTCCTTCCTGCTGCCATGTGAAGAGGGACACGTTTACTCCCCCTTCTGCCATGATTGTAAGTTTCCTGAGGCCTCCCAGCCATGCTGAACTGTGAGTCAATTAAACCTCTTTTTTTATAAATTACCTGGTCCCGGGTATGTCTTTATTAGCAGTGTGAGAACGAACTAATAGAATTATTATTTGTTAGTAATATCATGAGTTAGAGTAGTCTCCCCTTTATGCATGGGGTATACATATCACGACCTCCAGTGTATGCCTAAAAATGCAGACAATACTGAACCCTCTATGCACTATGTTTTTTCATTCTTGATAATGAAGATGACTATTAAGTGACTAAGGGACAAGTAGCACAGGTAGCTGACAAAGCGATTATTCACATTCCAAGCAGGACAGAGTGAGACAATGTGAAATCTCATCACACCACTTAGAAGGGGCAGGCAATTTAAAACATGATTTGTTTATTTCTGGAATTTTCAATTTAATATTTTTGGACCATGGTTAACTGTGGGTAACTGAAACTGCAGACAGTGAAACTGCAGATAAGGGAAGGACTACTGACTGATTTGTGGGTCCGTTTGAAACTGCTTGCTTTGGATGCCAACATTATTTAGCTTGCTTGTTAGTTTGAATTAAGCACCAAGGGATCTAGAGAAAAAGCTAAGAAAATATAAAAGGAAGGATTTCTGGGAAATGTTGAGGACCCAGTTACTGTAGTAAAGACCACAAACTTAGTATGGCATCTATCTGCACAGTTATGTGATTTCCTCTTAATTATGTTCAGTCACTGAGGTGAATATGCTGAGAAGGGAGATGGTTGGATTCCTTAAGACTTGGGTTTCTGCCAGTAGATGATGGAAGAATAATGAGCAAAAAAGTTAGGATATTAAGAACAGAGTACTTGAAATGATGGCTCATGGGACATACACTATGTAGAAAAGGAAAACAGGGGAGAGTTGATTAGGAGAATGAAGAAGGGTCAAGGGTTTTGAATGTAAGCTCCACAAGAGCAGGCATCTTCGCTGGGTTCACTCCAGGAGATCTGATGTCTAGAACAATATAAGGTACCAACAGGGCTCTTCATAATATTTGGTACGGTGGCTAAACAAATGAGATTTAAACAATGTATGGAAAATAACTGGGCAACAGTCAGAGAATAAGAGTTTTGGGTCAAATAATTATAGATTCTGAATTTGCAATAGAAAATCTGGAGCAGTTTCAGATAAAGATTAACGTCTCCGATTTACAGCACTGTGGTGGATTCCTGAAGGGAACTGGACTGGAAAAAGTCACTGGAGATGAGACCAACACGCTTAGGATCAAAGGTTTGTTTGGGCTGAACACAGGTCTTTCCAGGCACTCAGGATAATAGTAGAATTTGGAGAAGAGAGAAGAAACGTAAGCCCAGGCACCAAGGCAATCAGTGAATGAGAAGGAATGATTAAGAGGCTGGAAGACAACACACTGTGATGGACAGACAATAGTATGACTAAACAGTATATGAGTCAAATAAAAAACTTCCAGCTACCTCCACTCAATAATAATAATGGTTAATGTGTTCCATTCGCCTGGCTAAAGTGACTCACAATGGATGCTTTATAGTCCAATATACCTGTTTTCATGGTCTAAAATAAAATATTGATTGCTCATCTGGAAAATTATTTTATTCTGTGCCATATGATAAGAATCTTGCTTCTTCTTTTTTTTTTTTAATGTGCCAACATTGGGTGAATTTATAAGAGCAAATTTATTTGATGGTAGTTATCAATCAGGAAAAAGAAAACACATTCAATCTAGTTTAAGCTTTTGATATTTGTGTAAAAATGCATTTGCAAGTTCTTATTATTCATTATTTTTTCTAGATAGGAATTTTCTAGGCTGGGCATGGTGGCTCACTCCTGTAATCCTAACACTTCGGGAGACTGAGGCGGGTGGATCACCTGGGGTCAGGAGTTTGAGACCAGCCTGGCCCAAATGGGAAACCACATCTCTGCTAAAAATAGAAAAATTAGCTGGGCAAAGTGGTGGGCACCTGTTATCTCAGCTACTCAGGAGGCTGAGGTAGGAGAATCGCTTGAACCCGGGGGGTGGAGGTTGCATTGAGCCGAGATCACACCACTGCACTCCAGCCTGGGTGAAAGAGCGAAACTCTGTCTCAGAAAAAAGTATGTTCTACTCCTTCTTCGTTCTCATTGCAATGACGTGCATGATTGGAGCAAAGTATGTCAAATATCTCAGGTTGGCCAAGGCCTTTTGTTTTTCATAGTGGTATATTGTTTACTTGTTGGTGTAGTCTGAAGTTAACTACATTCAAATTTGACAATAAAAATATTTTCTTTTTAAGTGACCAGTTTTTATTTCAATGTTGTTATGTGAACTGCTAAGTATTGTATCACGTCTTGAAACTGAAATCTGGCTCAACTTTTTTACAGTGTGTAGAAGCATGTAAAGGTAATTGGCTCCTTTGTTCTATACCTAGAAGAGAAAATGGAAAATTGAGGCAATCACAAATGTAAGTATAAAAATAACTTGGTTATTTCATTAGAAATTATTTTTTAGCTAAATTATCTGAATATTTGTCTAATTGTCCTCATTTATTTCTGTCCAAGGAGATACAGTGTCTGAAACAGAAACTAAATAAAAAGTTTCTGATTCTTTGGTTAGAGAATAGGCAAAAATGTTTTGATGTCTGTGCTGTAATGGATAGAACTTATCCTAGTTAAAAAATCCTTCATCTTGATTGTCAATAGCTAGAATTTAGGGATAGAATCCAACCAATGGGGAGGTTGTTTCAGAAAAGAGTGTTTTCTTGCTGAACTCTTGCTTTCCTTTGTCTTTGTTAAGTTGAAAGTCACCAGGCACTGTTTGATAGCTTGTTCCAGTATTCGCTAGTATTCTTTTCCTTTCACTATTTCAACTATGCTAGTCAAATGAGTTTCCATAGCCCTGTCCTCAATAGTTGTATAGGGCATGATGGCTTGTTTTGTTTGGCAAAATTCTCTAGAACGTGATTCGTTGTCTGCAGGTGATTCATGGTTAGGAAATTAATTCTGAACTCTGCCAGTGATTGCGGTTGATTAAAGTCCAGGAGTCCCTGCCGTCTGTTCACTAGCACTCTTTGTCAACTGGAATATTTCTATAATAAAAAGAGCCGAAAGTAGATGTGCTTGATGCATGGAATTAACATGCGTGTTTGCATCTTTTGAAACAGCTACTCAAGCCTACGCAATTTTAACACTTGGCATGAAAATCATTCGAAAAGTGTCTGACTGAATGAATCACATTTTACAAATAAATATCTGTCAAACGGTGCAATTACTTCAGATCCAGTCATTAAGCAATAAAATAAAGAAGTAAATAGGATACATCTGCTGCAAAGTGCTATAGATATGTGAGTTTCCTTCTCAAGTTACTTGTCTTTAATATTTTAGCCTAATTGGTAGAATGATTCACTAGAAACATCTACCACTCAATCTAATTATGGCACCAAAAAAAAAAAAAAAAGTGTGGGGGTGGGGGGAAGGGAAATAAGGCTTTCTAGGCTAGTCCACAGGAAAAGAAAAAAAAAATTCACTTACATGAGTAAAGAAAGCAAAGAACAGAGATGAGCATAAAGCATTTCTTTTATGTGTCACTATGAGGAATACTGTGAGATGAAGGACCACACATTTGAAAAATAATACCAGCAAGTCAAGGTGTTACCTACTTTCTTTCTATATCAAAACATTTCGTTGTGTTCATGCAAAAATCAAAGTACGTTTAAGAAGATTGTGATTTTTGTAAACAAATGGAATTCTGTGTGTGTTTTCTTTAATGAGGAAAGTAAATAAATGAACAGGGATTATATTAGCTTTATAATTCTCTACCACTTTAAGCTTATCAGTGGTACACAATTTATATTCAAATGCAGGCCAGGCAACGCATGAGGAAAATATAACTTTTTGACACATAAATAGACAACATCAAATATTAGGTCTTCTATCTCCAACTGGCCTTCTTTCTATATAAATAATTATAAGAAGGACATAAGAAATAGGAAACCTGTGAATAGTTTAGTGAAATATTTAAAATAAGTTTTTACCTGGATTTTATTATAAAAGTAGTACTTTTTGTTGTTAAAACTTTAGAAAAAATAAACAGAAGAAAAATTGCACATAATCTTACCACTCAGAAAATTAATATTGTTTCCTGTGCATCTCATGGTTTTTCTGTATTTTTCTCTGGATATTCTTAAGCCTTGACCTAAAGATGCCTCCTATTTCTGTTCTCTCTTGTCCATCTCACATTACTATGAGAAGAACATGCTCAATCCAGCTCATTATCCCAGGGAGGAGGAGAGACCCGTGGAGCATGTGGAGCAGAGCTGTTCCAGCCAATCCATAGGCCTACAGTGATGCATGAGTAACAATAAATGCATGAATGGAAATAAGTAATTGTTGTTTGGGGGTGATTTGTTATGCAGCAATAGCCAACAGGTACAATGTGAATAGATACAAATGTATTTTCTCACACACACATTATACATGTATATATGCAAATGTGTGAATATATATGCTCACACATACATTATAAGTATCCTCTCTATATATGTATGAAATATGTATATAAAACAAAATCAGAAGCACAATGTCCTTTAATCTGTTCTTTCAGTGAATGTATTACCACACTTATAATAAGTATAAATAAATATTTCCATTTTTGTCTTCCTGCGAGAGTGTGAGGTTGGTGAAAGCAGATACTAAGGTATGCTACAGCCTGGCCAGAATATAGCCTACAGTAAGAATTTAAAAAGTACTTGCAATTAAATTAGATTTTCAATGATGTCATTTTAATGGCTATATTTTATTCCATTATATGTATGCAAATATAATAATATACCTAATCAGTCCCCAATTTTTATTCCTGCTGAAATTGTCATATAGTCATATAGTTAAGTCCCTATACACATGTCTGAATTTTTCCTTCGGAAAGACTCCTAGAAGTAAAATTTTGGATCCAGAGTTATAGAAAGGACAGCTATTTAAGTAAAAACCTTTCTATCGGCATCTTAGAAATCATGATTTGGAAAACGATTTTTGGTTTTTGTTTTGTTTTTTTCTTCTTCTATTATGGCATTTCTAAATTAAGGCGAGAAAAACAGTGGTCTTGAATTTTTCTTAGAACAAGGAAAGTTTAATAGTAAGCACTTTTTTCCCCTTAACATCAAGAAATTAACCTGTAACCACTTTCCGTTCTGTCATTTTCTCTTTCAGATTCTCTGGCTGCCTTTCATAGCTGGTCAATGAAGATCTTTTGAGATTTACTATGTGTGGAACACTTACGGTATTAATCTCTTCTATAAAGGTACTGTTCTGCTCTTCCATTTCACACTCAAGCGGGTATATGGAATAGCAGTATAGAGACTATAAAATCATAGGATGACATTCCAAAGATAGTACCAGTCAAAGCCAGAGAGAAACAATCTCACCTGCTTTTGAGCACACCCCTATTGTCTGGCTCGAGGGGAGCTTTCATTGCCTTTCAGTTGAGACAGGTTTTAAAGCAAAGACCAGGAAGTTGACTAGTGGCCCAGAGGACTTATTAGCAATCATAAGAGAGGGTACACATGCTAATGCTGAAGAACTTATACACAGTATTTTACTGAGGATACCCTTTAAAAGGGGCCCAATTGGCCGGGCGCGGTGGCTCACGCCTGTAATCCCAGCACTTTGGGAGACCGAGGCGGGCGGATCACAAGGTCAGGAGATCGAGACCACGGTGAAACCCCGTCTCTACTAAAAATACAAAAAATTAGCCAGGCGCGGTTGTGGGCGCCTGTAGTCCCAGCTACTCGGGAGGCTGAGGCAGGAGAATGGCGTGAACCCGGGAGGCGGAGCTTGCAGTGAGCTGAGATCGCGCCACTGCACTCCAGCCTGGGCGACAGAGCGAGACTCCGTCTCAAAAAAAAAAAAAAAAAAAAAAAAAGGGGGCCCAATTGTGTCTGAAACTCTTCCTTCCTCATCACTAGGGATCATTCTACAATGCAGACTTCACAGTGAACAAAGATACCTGCTTTACAGCTTTCTTTGTAGTACCTGTTCAAAGTATAATAGGCTTGTCAATCCATGGTAATGTTATTCCCACATTCTGTTAAGCACTGTATTTATTATAAAACATAAATGATGGTGGGCTGACAGAATTATTAGTGCAGACACTGCATTTTAACTATGCACAGCCTATTTTAATTGATATGTATTTCTAGAGTTTAAAAACCTTTTGTTGGTTGTTTTCCAAATGTGACTAATTTGTATTTTAATGCTGATATTATGTTCAGTTCAGGGCTGTAGCTAAGGAAATATAATCAGAAGAATTTAACTACGCTTTGAAATAAGTATATGATTTGTAAAGATCAGAAAAAAAGAGGAGGTGGGTTTATTTGAGTTTTAAATAACTGCAATTTTAGCCCACTTTTGATATCACAATTGTCTTGGACTAATTTGAACATAACCCCTTGTAGCAGGGCTGAACCATTTTCTCCAGGATCACAGTTCAATTCCACATATAGAATAAAAACTGAACTGAAAGGATTTAAAAAGTGTTTCTAACCGTGCCCCACCCCCAACACCCACAAAGAAGGCTGGGTCTTGTCACTGTTGTGCAGTTATGCTTGTAAGCAACTTAAATCAAGCCAAATTTACAGTTGGAAGTACCATATTTCAGTAAAGATTTTTCCATTGATGTACAAACTTCAATTTAATAAAAAGACCACTAGATTTTTGAACAAATATGAAAAATGATACTCTCTATTTATGTTGGAAACATTGAAGACATGATTCAAAGATTACCCTTATCCTCTCCCCCACAAGAAAAAAACAGATGTATACATATATTCAAAATGATATGAATAATGGGAACAATTATTCAGATATTTGGCCTGAAATATTCCATCGTACTAGATAAAAGTGTTTTGGTACTTTTGGGCTTGAATTATTGAGGTAATTGAACCAATTCACCATTTTACTTTGCCTCTGCAAGTATAGCAGTACCTTAATTATAGTCCAATTTACAGGGTTTCTTTTCCTCCACAGACACCTAAGGGATACTGGATTTCAAACCAGGAGCTATGGCTGGATCCTCTGTCACCCTGATTAGCCATGTGACCAAGGACAAGCCACTTTCTCTTCACTGGTTCTGCTTCTTGAAAAGCATTCTCTGCGCATCTTATGAAATTATGTCAAGGCTAAATAACCTAACATGAAGAGCTAAGACTTATTGATCACCACGTGTTTTATTTGCACAATCTCCTTCAATTTTCACAAAATCACAATTTTGTAGAAGAATTGATGTTCAGAGAAATAAAAAAACACTGTGAAAGTCACACAGCTAGAACTGTACAGAGCCCAGACTCAAACCCCAGACTCAAATTCCAATGTATACATTATATGACTTCTAATGAGGCAAACTCCTGCACATAAATAAGGGATTATTTTTCATATGATTCCAGTCAGTGCAATGAACCAGGTAACCTACAAAGAGTTGAGCAAACTCCCATACTGGTGGGATGTAAAATTTACAGATTTTTCACCTTTTTTCAGCAATGATTCTAGGACATTTGAACAAATAACTCTTAACTATGTCACTGTTGGGGCTGTCACCACATGTTCATGAAAGACATGTGAAACCTGTTAGCTTTGGCACCACCATCAATAATAACTTTGCCATTTCCCTCAGCTTGGGAACCAATCCCTGGGGTTGGATTTACTAACACCAGCATGAGGTCCCTTATCTAATCAGAGCTAGACTTAGCCATATTTCAGTGCATTTGACAAGAAATGATGTAATGGCCTTAGCTGAAAATGAGATATGCATTTGACATTTGAATATCACATAGTAATATGATTGTCAACTGAATTGCAAATAATAAGTTTAGTAAAAGTACAGTTTAAAATAAGGTAAAGTTTTACTCTAGAGTTTTTCTTCCTCCGTCACCATGCTACTTTCCCACACGCATGCATTTATATATTGACATACTTACATACTTACTCACTTATCTAAGAAATAATAATAATATGCCTGTGAAAACAACCAGGTTGTGTCTGTTTTAAATACAGAGAAGTCACCCTTTTCCATGCTCAAAATTTTCCCATATACTGATGAAGAAAATTAAAAATATTTCTGTTTGGATTCCTGCAGTGAAAAATTTCCCGTCTGTTCACCATCTCTTTACTCTGCAAATATTTCAAAGGTAACAAAATAACATGTTCCATCCTTTATAAGTTTCTAACAAAATTCCCACCAAACAGACTACACAAAATGTATGGAAGGTAGGCTCATTATCATTTGCATAGCTTAAAAAAGGGAATATTTGGAACTAAAAGTTTCAAAAGAAAATAATTGACTTTCTAGAAATAACAAACAAGGTATAATATATAGTAAAATTCCATGAAATATAGAAACACTACAAATAGGCTAATTTTACATTAAACTATTGCTAGAAAAACTGCAAACAGAGGTCAATCTTTGACAGATCTAAAAATACAACCATGTGGATCAAATTTTCCAGTCACAGCTTCATCTCTGTAGATTTTCTTTCCCTTGTAAAAAATCTTGCTATTTCTGCAGAGGAACTGATTAAACTGTCCACTTTAGCGCTGAGCCATGTATTTCTGAAAATGAGCTTCAGCCAACAATGCAGTGTATTTGGTGTGTGTGCGTGTGTGTGTTTTAATCTGTCCAAAACCAGCTTTTAGGCCCTACGTTTCATATTTGACAATTTGCCTTTGGCATAAACTCTCTTGTAGTGGCAGCTGCTTGAATTTTTAGATAAATGGTATTCCAGCTGAGAACTGTATCATTACAGCCATGTCATTGGAACATACATTTTAAATTATTTTCTAATAATTAACATACACTGTCATGTACTGGCCTCTGTAACTTTTGGCTTTTACCTCAGTAAAAGAGGATGATGGTACACATTTTTAGCTCAACTCGTAAACTTCAGAACAATTGAGTTAGAAGATGAAACAGTTCTTGTAATATTTTATAACAACATCTTAGAAAAACTTGCTCTATTGTGGACCCAGTTTTCCCCTAGGACTTCAATCACAACGGAAAGTGGTTTGTTTCTTTAGAAACTTAATTATCATTTCGCAACATAATGCTCTACTAAGACACTATGGGAGAAATACTTTAACTAGAATATGTTTTATCCATGCCAGTAAACCACAAAATACCCTGAATAAGCAAATACGCTAGATAATTGAAGCTTATTCCTTTAAGTCCCCCAATTTTTGTGTTAAAATATATACACGTTTTCATAGAATGTTCCCTAAAATGTACCTCATAATAAGCCTGAACATTTTTGCATAATTCAACTGGAGGGCAAATCTAATAACTATTCATTGTGGTGCCTGTCTGGCTTATAACTTCCTTGAGTAGGCATGGCACTCATATACAGGTGTGTCCCTCAGGAACCATTTTTAGTTCTGTGTGAACTGTTTCTCAAGGACACAACTGATTGGCTCATGGTTAGACACCTGACTGGAACTGGGTAATCAGAGTCCTTATCCATGATTTTCAAACAGAATTAATACAGGGAGTAGTCCTCAAATTTAGAGTGATGGGAGATACAGACTGTGATGCTAAAGTACTGCTGGCAGTCAGGTTAACCGTGACATGCAGGGAGGCAGTCTGCAGTAGGAGCAAATGATGAAGAGAGGCCAAGGTGAATAGAAAGACAAAAGATGCTAAGAAAGAAGTTGACATTTTTTATCCACTTACCTCTGAGTCATAGCTTTACTTCTGTCCTCCCTGAGATTAGAAAAGTAGCCTTCTTATGAGTTCCCTTTAGTGTCTAACCTGGTTCTACCTGAATTTCTGTCACATGAAAGCAAAGAATTCTGATGACATTACCACATATCTGTATTGTCCACAGCTGATTCAGGGAAACTTCTGAACACTACGCTATTGCAGGACAGATGAGACGGGTTTTATGTGAACCTCAGCTAGTGTGATTTTCTGAAGCAATGGAACTGTTTAGAATCATTTTTTTCTTAAATATGGCAACAGCACTGATTTTAGACATAGCATTGTTTTCTTAGACATCTTCATATTGTCTTGATGATGTACGGTTTGTATGCTACGATGAATTTCCGTCATTATATTCTTCTAATTCAGTGATACCGTCAGGAGCTTTTTGAAATAGGAGAGGCTGTGTCCACACTAAATGACCCCAGACAACTGGGCTTTGTAAGATATTTGGTTTGATTTACAAAGATTCTCTGTCATTCCCTCTTTAGCTTGCTGTGGCCCTGGTATCTGCCTCTAGAAAGAGGTGGTTTGAGAAACAATATGGGCATTAGAGGTAGAAGATGTGGGTTGGCCATAATGTGAGTAGTTGACCTTTGGTAGGTTATTTTAATATTTGAGCTTATCCTCCCTCTTCCAAAACTGGCAGAAGAGTAAACTTCCAAAGTATGATTTTCTAAAGAACAAATTTAAAAATGTATAGAAAATACATATTAGGAGTTCTGTAAATCCTAGGTCATTTCTACAAGTACTTCCCCTTACTTCTAATTTATTGCTCCTAAATTGTTTTTGGCTAGGAAAGCATATCTGAAGACATGGGATTTGATGGCTTGATAGTAAGTTAAAGATAATCTGACTTTTAAAAAAATCACCTTAAAGATTACTTATTTAAGTATTGCTTAATTTAAAACCACTTATCCATATTTGAGTGCTCTCTACGAAGGCCTCATCATATGCTTAGACAAACACTTTCCCATCCTACCCTAGAGAATGCTCATTTGCTCATTCCACTCTTGGGCAGCTATGATTATTAGAAAATTCTACTTACATTGAGATCATTGCACACTGGAACTGTTTCTACCTATTGTTGCCAAACAGGTGGTAGTGTGTTTCTATATAATGACTATTCAAATATTTGAAGGATACGGTCTTGTCCTTCAAACCTTCTTTTATCTAGGTTAGAAATGTCTACTCATTTTACTTCATCTTTCTTAATCATCTTTTCAATATCATCCGGTTCACCATTTTTGAACTAATGTACATCAGATATTACCTGAGTCATTTTGAGTAGAGTCCAATTTTTCTCACACCAGCCCAAGGTTTTATTTTTTGATAACTACAGAAGATAGTTATCAAACAGAGGAATGTTTATATTTGGAATTAGATTATCAGTGAACTCAAGCTATAGCCTAGCGCCCTTCTCATGAATCAGTAGAAAACTTTCTCACTATCAATCAAAGCTCAATCTAGTCTTATAAACACACACATATTATATAATATATATGTGTATGGAGTATTGCCAACCAGGAAAACTCACCCTACCCCTTTGTGTCTAGAGTTTTCATTGCTGTTTAATCGCATACTGCTCATGTGGCTGAGCTTTCCATTTTCAACCCCTTCTAGAGGTTGGACTGACACCTGTAGTCTCCAGCCTCTTCTGGAAGCAAAACTGATGCTGCATGACCCAAAGCATCTCTCATAAATTGCCTTATTAGATTGCCTGCTGGCTAAAACCCACAGACGAAGACACTCGTATCAGGCAAGATATTCCAAGGACCTAGAGAGCACTTCCCAATATTGAGGGTAAAGGTCAGAATTTTCTTTGAATAAAGTTAATTCTCTACTCTGTAACTAGACAGTAAGCGTATCTATTTTATTTTAAACTTTTTAAGGAAAGACATCTCATTGAATGTTTGTGTTCTCCCTGCCTCCAAATTCATATTTTAAAATCCTAATCCCAATATGATGATATTGGTAAGTGGGGCCTTTGGGAGGTAATTAAGTCATAGGTCTGAATCCTCATTAATGAAATGAGTGCCCTATTCAAAGAGACAGGAAAGAGATTTTACTGTTGACCGTACGAGGATACAACAAGCAGACAGCTGTCTGCAAACCAGGAAGAATGGCCTCACCAGACTGGATCTGCAGGTGTATTGATTTCGGAATTCCCAGTCTCTAGAACTATGAGGAATTACTGTTTGTTGCTAAAGTCACATACTATATGGTATTCCATTATAGCCTGAACTGACCAAGACATATATCGCTGTTCTCCACAGAATGTGACATATGAAGATGCTCTATAAATATTTTGGAGTAAACAAATTAATGTAAGCACAAAACTTTCTGTTTTTACTAGGATTTCACTACTTTCTTACACTCAACTTTGCTTACCTGCCCTTATAATTTGTTACATGTCATTAGAAACTCTAGGCTCATTTTATATAAAAATTCAGATTTCTGTTTTTTCTTTTATGAAATCAGAAGCTATGACAGAGTCCTGAATGACAACAATTTTGGGAGCTGAAGAGCAACTGTCCCCGTCCTACAGGACACCTCCCCAAGTTCATCGTGGTTGACACCCAGCCTGCTCCACACACTGTATTTTCTGCCATTTATTCTTTCTTTGGTGGTCATCTCTTCCTAATGGGAATAGTCAAGTGACCTTTTCATGCAACAAGGGTTCTGACCTATTTGGAGGTTTCAGAGAGAATCTCACTGAGGTAATAGCTGACAATAATTGATTTAGAATAATAAAAAGTAAACACAAAATGCATTTTAAAAAAATACAAAATTATACCTAAAAATAACCTCAGTGCTATATCAGTCTCTTCAGGTAAATGTATGGATTTAAAGACTTTCCAGTAAAATAGATGCTAAAGCTCCTATAGAAAAATAAGTGAGTGAAGATAAGAAAAAAAGTCATAAAAGAAAAAACAATGAAGGGTGTTTTCAAAATTAGATATGTTACTAAAGCTATCATAATGACTCTGGTATGCTACTACCATATAAACAGACAAATAAACGAAAGGAAATGGAAAACTGAGAAAAAGACTCGCAACACATTCATTATTTTCCTCAGTCCAATTATTTATAGCCAGAGAATATCACATGAAGCAAATTTGAAATTCATACCGTATTTGAATGAACACTAATGTATTGTTTTGCATACGCAAGTCAAGCAAGACAGATGAATAAATAGACTTAGATAATCAGAAACAACATGTGTTTACTAATATGATATAAAGGATCCATCTTAATTAGTAGGAAAGAATGGTTTAATCATTGGGAAGGGGAATGGCATAATTTGTTGATTATTTGGAAAAGATAAGGCTTTCTTCCTATCTTATAATATTTATTTAAAAATTGCAGATGGATTAAAGTGTTATAAAGAACATAGTTTTAAAGTTACAAAACAAGTATAGATGAAAATACATCATTTCTTGGTAGAAAAGCAAACAATTAAAAACAGAATTGTTAATAAATTCAAGTACATAAAAACAAAAATGATTCTCATAAATTATCAAAAATAAATAACAGTAAACTAGTAAAAATAACATTAAACTAAAGTAAAAATAAAGAGTAACTGTTATTTATGAAAATTTTTATAAATTAATAAGATACATTAATAAGGAATATTGATACAAGAAAATAATAGGCAACTCATACAAATTATGAACACTATAAGAAAACATTTGCATCACAATTATCAAAGAAGTGTGTATTAAAATGTTAATAATAAATGATTTTTCACACATAACTGGCACAAATAAACAAAAAGATAATATTCAGTATTGGTAAGGGTGGTAGGAAATAAGGACAGTCATACACTATTTTCAGAGATGTAAAATAATGCAGCTTTTCTAAAGGTCAATATGGATAATATTTAGCAAAACCCTTAAGAATATTCACACATGTGAGTCAGCACCCTCACTTAAAGGAATATATTCTAAGAAAACATTTTGAGATATTAAAAAAGATTTATGCTCATTTTTTTCTTCTTCGTAACATAAAAATATTCGGCAATAGGCTGAGCATGGTAGCTCATGCATGTAATCCCAACATTTTGGAAGGCCAGAATGAGTATTGCTTGAGTTCAGGAGTTTGAAATCAGCCTGCAGAACATAGTGAGATCCTGTCTCTAAGAAATTAAATAAGTACATACATATTAAATTAAGAAATTGTATATATATATATGAATATATGAGTTTCATGCATTCAACAATGGAAGTATGGTCAAATCAATAAGTTATGGTTAATGAATGAATTAAACATAACCATGAAAAAGTGTATTGAACAAGTACTGTAAAAGTGTTATAAAAAATATATATATAATTATACAATTATGTAAATAGAAAATCTACTACAAGAAAGTACACAAAATATTAGCAGTAATCTGCAGAATTTTTTTCTACTTTAATGTATTTTTAATTTGAAAATTGTCTGTTTATTTATGTATTTTGTAATTACAATAAATGATACATATATGCATTCTTACAACACACATACAGAAAATGCTGATTAACCTACAGCCTCAAGTAATTCCATTTATTTTTCTAGAAGTATATTAACTTCTGTGTGTATCTCTATAAACTTTTAAATATTAAATATATATTCCATTGAAACCAGACATAAAGGCTATTTTGTGAGTGCTGATCCAAAGAAAAGAGAGTGATCTTTCTTTAACAATCATAGATCAAAATATTAAGGGCAGTATCTATGACAAGCCCATCTTCAGGACTGAAACCATATAATGATACAGCAAAGAAAGTTATGTTGCTTTGTCCTCACATAAATCACTAACCTTGACTATCCCCATCTTGACCACTCCTCAAAATAGATAATATTGGTTCTCACTGAACACCCTCAGAACTTAATAAAATGCTTTAGTGGAGGTATAGAGTGTATGTTTCCAACAATGACTATGCACTTTATTAGGGAGAAGATGTATTCCCAGTCTTCGTGATTTTGCTTTGAATGCACAAAATTTTTACATAAATTCCTACATATTTTTAAACAGAAGAAACATATTGAATGTAAACTGAGACTCTGCTCTCATTTTATGAGGAGGAAAAAACAATGGACAGAGGTATGAATCAATGATGGATTATTCTGAGCTTTGTATGACACAGCTGCATATTACAGGATTTATGAATACCATATGTCCACAAGTTTTTGTAAATTGAGGAATATGTGAGAAATAGAGTTTGCTATAATGGAAGAGTAACCAATGTTACTTTTAAATTGACCTTAAAAAATGGCTGACTTTCCACAAAGAGTAGTTGGACTTTACGCTCAAAAACTAAGCAAATGTTTCAACATTTAATTTTTAAGATGATTAGCCTACGTGTTTTTGATAGTGATAAGAGGAGGCAGAGTCGCTTAATTATTTAACCCTTATTAGTTGAATGTCTCCTATGTAAAATGTGCTGTGCTGGGTTCTAAGGGTCTGAGTGAGGGTGACGGAAGTTTCTTTGCCCTTGTGGAGCTCATGGTCTGTCTAGAAGGAGTTATAGGTTTAAACATTTCCGAAGTATTTTACTGTGGTAAATGCTATCACAGAGGTTCTAGGAGCCATGGAAGTACAAGAAAATTCAAATGGTGCCCAAAGGAAGTGATGTCTAGGTTAAGAACTGCAGGATGAATAAGATAAATTTGTGAGACTGGGAAAGAGAGGTATCTTGAATAAAAAGAGAATGTTCCAGCAAAATTAAATTTCCATTAGTCCTAGAAGTAGAAGGACATATGCCACATTCAGAGAACTGAAGGCAATTTTCCATGGCAGAAGAGTGCAGAGAGATGACTGCACAGGTAAGCAGGGCAGATGGTGAGTGGCCCTATCAGCCCATGGAGAGCAATGAGAACCTAATCCTGCAGGCAGTACTGGCAGGGCAAGTGACAGATCAGATTTTGAATTAGAGATCACAGAGACCGGGGTAGAGAGACCACTGAGGAGGTTGCTGCAATTCTCCAAGAGGGAAATCATGTGGTGTGCAATGAGTGGAGGCAGCGCAGTTAGAGAGAAGCAGGAAAGATTTCAAATGTAAAAAAAGACAAGTCTGAGTTGGCTGAGGATTGCTTAGGAAATACTGGACTCCAGGGTGAAGCCAAAAGTTCTGGCTTTGGTGCATGGTGGTGAGATTAAAAAGAAAAAAAAAAAAGCAAGCACAATATGTGGGAAAAGTATGATGATTTGACATTGGATAAGTCAATTTGAAACAACTTCTGAAGCATCATACAGAATGTGCAGAGGGCAATTATATATATAGATAGAAAAAGAGACATTACAAAAGAGAATGGAAAACTAAGTGCAGTAAGAAAGAAGCCAGAAAATTATAGGCCTTATATTAAAAAATGATCTTCCCTCTCCAAATCTTTGTATATGTGTTATACATTAGAGTGACTAAATACATATTTTCTCAATTAGTTTGTTGAAATATAATTTATATACCACTAAATTCACCAAATTTGAGTGTACAATTTAATGATTTTGCCAAATGTATAGAGTAGTGTAACTATCACCTCAATCCTGGAATAGAACATTTCTATCATTTCTAAAAGTTCCTTTGTGGTCCTTCACTGTCACACTACTCCCACTCCTAGCCCCTGACCACCACTGATCTGCTTCATCACTATATTTTTGCCTTTTATAAAATTTCATATACAGAATAAACAGACAACTTACAGAATTGGAGAAAATATTTTCAAAGTATGCATCTCACAAAGGTCTAATATCCAGAATCTATAAGGAACTTAAACAAACTAACTGGCGAAAGCAAACAACCATATTAAAAAAAAAAAAGGAGGGGACAAAGGACATGAACACGCACTTTTCCAAAGAAGATATACATGTGGCCAACAAGCATATGAAAAAATGCTCAGCATCACTAATCATTAGAGAGATACATATCAAAACCATAATGAAATACCATCTCACAAGGGTCAGAATGGTTATTATTAAAAAGTCAAAAATTAACAGACACCATTGAGGTTGTGGAATAAGGAGAATACTTATACACTGCTGGCAGGAATGTTCAGCCACTGTGTAAGGTATTTGGAGATTTCTCAAAGAGCTTAAAACAGAACTACCATTCAACCCAGCAATCCATTACTGGGTATATACCCAAAGGAGTATAAATCATTCTACCTTAAAGACACATGCACATGTATGTTCATGGCAGCACTTAGAAGTGGGAGCTGAACATTGAGTATAAGTGAATACAAGGAAGGGAATAATAGATATCAGGACCTACTTGAGGGTGTAGGGTGGGAGGAGGGTGAGGATCAAAAAACTACCTGTTGAAGGAATACCATTTGACCTAGCAATCCCATTGTTGGGTATATGCACAAATGAATATAAACCATTCTAATATAAAGATACATGCATGCTTAAGTTAATTGCAGCACTATTCACGATAGCCAAGGCATGGAATCAATGTAGATGTCCTCCAATGGTGGACAGGATAAAGAAAATGTGGTACTACTTTTTACTGCTCAGTAGTATTATTTTATATGGACACAGCAAACTTTGTTTATCCATTCAGCAGAGAATGAACATTTGGGTTGCTTGACTATTATGTATAAGGTTGCTGTAAACTTTTAAGAACAATTCTCTGTGTGAACATATGTTCTGATTTCTCTCAGGTAAATATGTAAATGTAAGATTGCTGGGTTTCATGGTTCTTACTTGATAAGAAACTGCCAGTCTGTTTTCCATTGTGGATGTATATTTTACATTCCCATCATTAATGTAAAAATGTTAAAATGTTCCACATCCTTTCAATACCGGATTTTATCAAGTATTTAAGATTTAGCCATTTCCATGTATGGTATTTCATTGTAGTTTTAATTTGCATTTCTCTGATGAGTAATTATTTGGTTAAATCTGCTTGGTGTTCTATAACCTTCTTGTACTTGGATATTGACATATTTCTCTAGGTTTGGAAAATTCTCTGTTATTATCCCTTTAAATAAACTTTCTACCTCTGTTTCATTCCCTGCCTCCTCTTTGAGGCCAATAACTCTTAGATTTGCATTGTTGAGCCTATTTTCCAGAACCCATAGACATGCTTCATTGTTTTTTCTTCTTTTTTCTTTTTATCTCCTCTGACTGTGTATTTTATGTCTTCGAGCTCACTAATTCTTTCTTCTGCTTGATCCACTGTGCTATTAAAAGACTCTGATGCATTCTTGAGTATGCCCGTTGCATACTAAAGGGCAACTTTAAGAGTTATTGGCCTTAAATAGGAAGTAGAGAGAGAGAGATAGGGGTAGAGAGTTTATTCAAAGGGATACTATCAGAAAACTTCCCAAACCTAAAGAAAGATATCGACATTTAAGTACAAAAAAGTTATAGAACATCAAGCAGATTTAACCCAAAGACTACCTCAAGGTATGTAATAATCAAAGTCTGGTTAATAATAATAATAATAATAATAATAATAATAATACTTAGTTCTGAGTCTTGTGTGTGAACATCTCAATCTAAAGTAATTTTTTTTTTCCTTTAGACGAGTGTTGCTCTGTCACCAGGCTATAGAACAGTGGCACGATATCCGCTCACTGAAACCTCTGACTTCCTGGTTCAAGCAATTCTCCTGCCTCGGTTTCCCAAGTAGCTGGGATTACAGGCACATGTCACCGTGCTCAGCTCATTTTTGTATTTTTAGTGGAGATGAGGTTTCACCATGTTAGCCAGGGTGGTCTCAATCTCCTGACCCCGTGCTCTACCCGTCTTGGCCTCCCAAAGTGCTGGGATTACAGGTGTGATTTTAAGTGAAGGGCGAACGTATCTGTTCACAAGCTAGAAAGGCTAAGTGGTGGGTCAAAGCCTATTGAATCCAGAGGTTCAAGGTTGTCAGTAGTCTCCCTTTCTCTTATATATTTAGTTCTCTTTCTTCCTTCTCAGACTTCCTCCAGGTGGTGGCAAGATGGTTGTTGGCAATTCCAGACTTTTATTTCAAAAGCTTGGCAAAATGAATAGACAGAAGGAATCTTTTTAAATAATTGTTCTGGCAGAAAATGTCAGAGTCTTGTGTGGGTGATTTTCCCTTTCCTGAACCAATCACTGTGGCCAGCAGAAAGTGATATTCTAACTAGCCAGGTCTTGAAAATCAGGGACATTTTATTAGATGTTGAAGATTCAAAGCTCAATAGGATATGATCTTTGATCTTTCAGACTTAGTAAACTGTTCATACTGTACTATGAGTCACAGAGGAAGATTGATCAGTTGTATCATTCAGTTAGTTATTAGAAAGAAGGTCATAATATGTTTTCTATCTTTTGACACTTTCTTTAGTATCCTTACTGGCTACTGTAATACAGGGTGCTACAGTAGCACAGTGGATTAATAGGAAAACAGGCAACAGGTGAGCAAGCTTTGAGAAAAGAACGCAGCAACAGAAAAACACTAAATCACTACACTAAACAAATTACTTGACTATAAGAGAAAAATAATACTAACATTTTAATATTAAAAGACAGCTCTGTCTTTTTCCTATTTCATACTTAATACACTTATGTAGTTATGTTTGAATACCACGTGACTACATTGATATTTTTGTTTGTGAATTATGTCCAAGACTAGACAGTTGAATACTTGAAGGCAGAAAAAAAATCAGTGCCTTTTGATTTTTGTATTCGCATAAGACCCAGGATATAACCTTACTCATATTAACATCTCAATGAATCATTTATTGAATGTATGAATGAATAAATGAATAATTAAGGATTGTTCTGCATTATTATGTGTGAGACATTCTATGTGCTTTACATATATTTGTCCATGGTATCCTAGTAATCCTGTAAGATAAATTCTATTTATTCCTCATTTTGCAAATAAGAAAATTAATGCACAGAGAGTTGTTTTTTGCCCAAGATCTTGTGAGGACCAAGTTTTAAATGCAGGCCACCTGATTTTTGACTGCTGTAAGATGTCTTTCTTTTTTAAAGAATAAACTTATTGAAATACTTTTGTTATAGAATAAGAAACAAAAAATAAATATTGTGTATTTTAACAGTCGAAAGCAATTGGCCACCCATGAAGAGAAAGATTATAATTAGCTTAGAAATGGTCAAAGCAAAAGGGTATTATCCATTAACTGGATGAGTCAAATGATGATGTAAGAAAAACCCTTCAATGGTAAGCTAAGACAATCACCTGAGTGACTGTTAGTCTATAAGAGGGCTAAGAAATGATTATCTCTTTGTTCTTAGGTAGCCAAGTAGAAATAAACAAAATTAAGTGACAAGTTGTTTCAACAATTGGTGATGCAAAGAGACCATTCTGAGTTCATTAGACAGCAAATTACTTGACATACAATAAAGCTTAGTAAACCTCAGCTATTACTGTAGAAGAAACCCAAGGCTTTAACAATAGCAATAGCAACAGCAGTAGCAGGAAATAACCATAGAACTACCACTAGAGCGACCTGGGACTCCTGTTTGCAACTATATGAGGATATAATTTTTTTGTTTGTTTATCTCTTTGATCTGTGACTATTGCTGTTTATCTTAACTCTTACATTTGAATAGCTTAAGTTGAATTGCTAATAATCATGAATGGCTCCAGGAAAAATTGTAATTTGAGTAAATTTTGTTTGTTGCTTCTTTCCTTTCCTTTCCTTTCCTTTCCTTTCCTTTCCTTTCCTTTCCTTTCCTTTCCTTTCCTTTCCTTTGAGTATTGTCTTAGTATACTTTTGATTTTCTGAAACCCAACATTACACTAGCTTAAATAACAAAACAATTATTTTACTCATGTTAGAGAAAGTTCAGAAGTTGGACACTCTTTTGAGTTGACCAATTAACTCACAAGATTATCACAGATCTAGTTTGTATTTTTCTATTTGCTCTGATAGTCACTGTATTAGTTTGCTTCTGGAGTGAATTCTCCTCTTGGTCACAGGATGGCTGTTAGTAAAAACTAGCATCCTTTATTCAAGCATCCTTAGATGCATGAGTTAGATGTAGAATGAGTGAAAAAGTGTGGCTACCTGTGACAACATCTTGAGAAATTGAAGGAACATATCATGTAGAAATCAATTACTATAGCTACTATAGCTCACCAAGTCCTTGATACAATAATGAATAAAATTATAGTTAAATTCATAGACCGCAAATTGCAAGACTGCCTAATTAAAAATTTTAGTTTTAGTTTTAAGAAAAATTTATGTACCTATTGTCATACAATTTGTTATATCTATAACTCATCTATTTATTGTCATCATAAAAGTTTCAGCCTATTTTTGAGTAAAAAAGGAACATTTTCTTGTGATATCGAGTTTATTTTAATAGTTATTTTCCAACTACTATTGAGTTGAATCACTGAAACATTAGTTAGAATGTCCTTCAACATGTTTTAGATAATTGTATTTGCTCCCTTAACATTGTAAACACTTTTTTTTTTTAATTAGAGGTTAATTTTGCTTACCAACCTTGTGACAAATAATGACCACACTGTTCCTAATGGCAAGTCAGTAGGTAAGAGGTGAACATTTTCTTAATGAATCAGAAATACATTTTGAAAGCATTCCTCTTCATGTAAGAGATTACAACTAACAATTACAATAAGTGACTAACAGATTCATTTAAAAAACCAATGCAAAATCTTACTACTCTGCACCTAGAAGTCTTCAGCATGTATCATTAGTTAGCTAAACACACACACACATGCACACACACAAATTTTACTAGTATGTAAGCCAAAATTATCTGAGACAGGTCTCAGTCCATTTATAAGTTTATTTTGCCAAGTTTAAGGACATGCCTGGAAGAAAAGAGCATTGAATCACAGAAACAGTCTGTGGTCTGTGCCTTTCTCCAAAGATGATTTTGAGAGTTTCAATATTTAAAGGGGAAAAGCAGGCTAGAGGGAAAAGAGGGAGGGTATGGTCATCCACATGTTGCAAGAGAAAAGACGCAGGTGGGGAATTAGTCATGTACTCCTCTCAAGCTCAGTAAATTGGCACGTTACATAATTTAAGGTGAACATAGAGTACTTACCTGTGGAGATATTTAACCTCTTATCTGTAGCGATCTGCTTAGAAACAAAAGAAAAGGCAGTGGCTTACATGACTCAGCTGAATTTTTTCTTTTCAGCGTAGTGAATTGGGGTCTCAGGTTTTTATTTTCCTTCCACAAGTGTGAGGTTAAAAAAATGTTATATTTTAACAATCAGTTAAACTCTTTGGTTTGTGAAATCTTGGATTAAATGAGTTTGCTTTTACCTCTCGTGTTAAATGCTATTGATTATATAAAAGCTATGGTTACTATAGTCAAGGACTTTGCCATCTATTTCAGAAAACAATATCCACCCATGAACAATAGATAACAACATAAACTGTGAGTGGTCAATCCCAAATTCTGCGCTGGAGGTTTTAAGTGCCAGAGGGAACACTCCAATAAACCACTGAGGCTCAGATGTAATTAGTGGCTCATTGTCTCTGACACCCTTCCATCCAGGAATTTCAACAAGTGGAAATAACTAATCATGGTGTATTTAGCATTATGACCTACATTCATATACAAGCAAAGGGACTTTTACAATTATATATTTAAATTACAGGTTATATGTTTCAAACTAGAGCTAATGTAAAATAGCAATGGTTACACAGAAATCAAAAAGAAGAATCTGTAAAGTGGTTCTGAAAACACTATTGTATAACATAGTGAGTCTTGTGACTTTTATGAAATAAATATTATAGAATAGGTAAAATTCAAATATCTGACATTATAAATTATTTGTAATTCCGGTTCAATATCAGCATTATTTATTATAAATTATTTGTAATTCCGCTTCAATATACAGTTATTTTGTTTGTCTTTTTAGGGAAAACGAAGTAGAATTTTATACTTCTAAGAGGGAAAGATTCTTTAGCAAGTCAAATACTTTGGAATGTCAACCAATGGTGCCAGGGCTTTTGGGAGATCCATGACATAGAACATCCAGTCCTTGCTTATAGATGTTTATAACCTGATAAGGGAGAAAATAACGAAACATTTGAACTATCAGGAAAGCAGTTAAAAAAAAGTAATTCATGTCTTGTTGTAAAAATGTTCACTAATGCCAACATGGTTTTAACAAATCTAAAGTGATTTTGCTATGATTTGTTTTACTTGCCTAATTATAGATACAGGCTGCACCAGAGTATCCTGAGTCCAGGAAGTATTTCATTTGATAATTATTTTCTAATGCTTATTTTTTTCTCTTGAGTCTAAGAAGTAATCCCATACTAGGAGCTGTGGCACCTTCGAAGATTTTCTACTGAGATTTCAGAAGAAATTCTTTAGAATATATTTTTGTGCACCTGGTTCTAGGGATTCTCAGCTCCTCTCTCTGAAACCTTGTTCCCATTCTGAGCAAAGGTCAAATATATCTATTTCAAACTTTTTATTCGGGTTTGTTCTGTCTGTGGCATTTCTTTTTAGAGTTGTTGCTGTGATACTATGGTTTTAAAAGACCTGAAAAGAATACCTGTCTGACTTATACCTTGCCACAATCTCCTTAAACTTTGGGATTGGCCTATAAATGAAAGAAAAGGAAAAGGGGAAACAAGAGAAGCAAGCAAGGATGAATAGGAAAAGGGCTTTGGAAGGGTGAAAAAGTCGATGTTTTTGTTTTTGTTTTGTTTTCAGGTGAAGGAATGAGAAGAAAAATAATCTACTCTTTTGCCTAGATCACATGAGTCATGAACTTGTGGTGGAGGTGAAAAATAAATTCCTGGCCCTCCATCTATGCTTAACCACGAGACTGCCATTTCCTGCTTAGTTTTCAGAAATATATTTTATCGACCCTAAACTTGTTTGATATATAAAATGAATTTAATAATCTTAAGCTCATATAAAAATAGAATAAGATTTATCAGTGAAAAGAATTTCCTGATGAAGGATGCACTGCATTACTTTAGGAACATACCCCAAACCACATCATTTCTTTAATGGTGCCTTTTAAAAATTCCTGACCTCCCACTACTTCTGCCCTGACAGATTTTTCCTGTTTTAGCAGTATACTCTTATCCCATCAAACAGCTTTCAGCTGCATTATGTATTTGGGTAAAAACAACAGGAGTGGAGATGAGGGACTTATCAATTCCAACTTACACAGGAAAATGACTACAATTACCAGGTTTGGAGTTACTTTCTTTTTCACTTCTTAAAACATCCCACACATTCATGTTCATGCAATGAATATGGCACCTTTCTGATTGCATTTCATCCTTACTAGTGTGTGTCAGTTCAATACCTTTCATAGCCCTGCCTCTGTGTTCGTCTGAAGCTACTGTTGGTACCTGGGGTTTCACTCTTTGGTCTTCTAGTTTTATATCAGAAGCGAGGGTTTACCAAAAGTTCCTGACCCACCCCTGGTTGCAGCATTTCCTTGTTTCCTCAAGTAAGTCAAAACCCTGTGAGAGGAATTGCTCTAAAGGGTAGGGGCTGAGGCCCAAGTGTTTTAGTAATAGGTTTGGGGTAAGCTGGACTTGTCCTTCAAGACTAGTCTAATCACGTTAGGAGTGGGGATCTGAACAAGACAGGCAACAGGGCAGAAGAGGGAAAGAACTATTCTGGAATCTACTTAGGCAACTTAAGACCTAGCCTCTTTGACCCTCTGTCCTCTCCCCTCATCAAAAATACCCACGCAGAAACAATAATGCCCGCTCTAGTTACATCACTGATATCATGGTGATCAAATTTCATCATGCATGGCAAAATCCTCTTAAACTCTTAAGCACTTCACAAATTATCAACTTTCATTAATATGAATTCCCTGAACACTATTAAGCTGTTTGCCCCAACACTGTGGCTGTGGAGCTAGCTTCCTTGAGTCCAGTTACACAATCCTCTTTCTCCATCTATTGTACTCAACACCAGCTACTACTAAGGTGGCATAGGATATCTATGGATATCTATGATGAGAAAGTTGCTATCTACTGCCCCATATCATATTTCCAATTAAAACAAAAACCCATCTGTGATCATTTTTCTTTTCCTTCATTCTTCACTCTGTGAAGTTTTGTGTGTGTGTGTGATAATTGATCCTGGCTGTGTAGAAAGAGGTATCTCAAGGTGTTTCTCTTGCAGGAAAAGTATCAAGACATCTGTGGATGAGTGCTAATATAGTTGCTGGCAACCTCTCTTCCATTTCCTGGTTGGCCTATTGTTTACCTAATTGCCAGTAATAATATTTCATTGTGTAAAGAATGTTGGCACCAGGGGCCCAAGTTCCAGTTTATTGATGGCTCAGAGCTTATGAATTGATGCCCTCAGCAGGTTGCTGCCCTGATGAATGGCAATTACTGTGGCTCCCACAGAGGCAATTGTAGCCAGAGCATTTACTCCTTTCAAATAATTGCCCGTGAGAAGCTGAACAGGTAATTGTAACATCTGAAAACCATGCTTTTGGCTCAGAATCAAAGAGTATTAATCTCCATAACAGAGGTGTTTTGGAATGACCCAAAAGAGTTGTTAAAGAATGGTCTCTCGAGTGTTTAATTTTAAGAATTGGAGAAACCTTAGTAAGATCCCCCCTCCCTAATGCAAATTAAAATGTTATAAAGACACCCAGATAATAGTTAGGGGTGCCCACCTTTTGATGTTGTAATATTTTATAGTGATTGGTTGATTTTAAACTATGTACCTATCAATACTTCCCTTAAAATGCTTCAAACACCTTGCTCTAGCCAGTCTAACCTACCCATTAACCCCCAAAGTGTTATGTGCTTATTCTCATCAGAATATTTGTTCATACCACTCTTTAAAGCCATTCAATAAATGTAAGATATGAACAATAATGAAAAGAGTAGAATTATTTGGAATATAATTTAATTTTACACTATGATTTAGATGAGTTTAACAAATTTCTAAAGCCCCTTCAACATGGATTGTGCTAAAATCTTGGAACCACACATGTCTTCTACAGACTCAAAAGATTATCAGAGTTTGATTTCTGTTATTTTGGTGCCATGGGAGAAATGAGAAATAACCACATAGTATAGCTTTGCTTAAACTTTACTTTTAGGAAGAATATTGCACAAAATGAGAGAACATATAAGGAAACTAACTCATGATGGTTTGGGAAAAAACGAAAGTAAAAGGGTAACAGAAAATACTGTAAGTATAGAGTCACACCTGTAGTTTTAAGGTCTTTTGTGTGGAATAAGGTTCAGACATCTTTAAGGATGGCATTAGAGGAAAGGAAGAAAATTTTTAAAAGGGGAAAAGCTTTTCAAAACAAATGAGGATATAGAAAGATCATAAACTAGCTTTAAATTCTAAAATACTTGATGCTTAAACTTTTTTTTTTCAAATTGTTAGAAATAAGGTCAGTGTACCAAAAAGAGAATTGCCAGGTATGTCCTCCTGTAAAGCCAATCAAAGCATCATCATTCAAAGTGCCAGGGGTTTAAAAAAATTTTAGTATCATCATATTTCAGACTGATTAGTAATGCCAAGAGGAGTGAGTAGAAGACTTCAGAGTAAATTATGAAGCATTTCGGAAACACTCAACAATTAGAACAAAAACTATGAAAAAGTGATCATGACCTTAGATAAATATGGGATAAAATTATGAACATGAGTAAAATGCAATACATAGTAATTTTGTAAATATGTACATGCATGCATAACTAGAAGGACCTAAAGGATGCCAAGATAAAGATAGGGTTATCCATACAGCCATAGATAAATTACCTTAATCTTTATTTACGTTAAGTTTTTAATACACAGGAGTCTCCTTCTTATATAATCATGGTCTTGTTCTGCTAATTACATTATTGGAACTGAGAGGTCTATAGATTCATTGAACTGAACATGAATTTTAGAGAGCTTTTGTTCCAGGCGCCTGTCTTAAGGCAGACAAACATCTGAACCAAGAATGACAAACAGGTATGACTTTAGAGACCAGTTTCAATCCATTTGTAGCGGACTGCCCAGAGCAATGCTTTGAGGTAGATTCTGAGGAAGGAGACCTGTGCCTCATTTATAATATCTGACACGATGCCATGCAGGAAGCTTCTCTGGTCTAAATTGTTCAGGCCCAGGAATATCCCAGACACATATTGGGACAGAAGCTGGCTTGAGTGCCATGCATTTGTCCTTGTTAGTCTAAACTATTTAGTGTTAAGGAAGGTAGAATACAGACATTCAATCAATAGGTACTCTGGAGTATAATTACAAAGTACAGGTGTATTTAACCTGGATTTTCTTTCACCAAAATTATCTCTGACATATTAGAGGATTTTAAAAAATTGGTTTCTATATCCTGAGGAAATCTAAAAGCTTTCAAGCTATAAGCTCCTTGCCCTTCATTTCTTTAAGACTTTGGAGATCTGCAAAAAGGTGTGAAAGGGCAGAGAGCAAGAGTCATGTTCTGTAAATGAATGGCGTCCGTGTTAATGGCTATTCTTACACCATGCTCTTGTCATTTAGATGGCTACAATAGCCTAAGGCCTCTGCCTACTCTATTATTTTTTTCCCCAAGTAACTCTACCCCCATGTTCATTTGAGCCATGTAACCATAATGGAAATTATAGTCAGTTATCCTAATTGCAAACTATTTGTACCTAATAGTCATGCAGCATAAAAAGAATTGTTTATATTAAAGATGTGTCCAATTCACTTCGTGGTATGTTTTATGCTATCACAATAAACTCTGTTGATTCCAGTCCTTTTTCCATAGAGGCTCAACTCTTTGGCATGGTCTCTTACCATAATTTAAAGCAATCAGAGGACATTAAAATCCTCCATTGAATCCTCTGACCCTGAATGATTTTCCTCTCTTCCAAAGGCTTGTTCAGTCCTTCTGTGTCCTTTCTTTGCTCTTTGCTTTCCACTTTCGCCCTAATGCATTCATTCATAAATTCAGCAAATATTCACTGATAATTACCTTTAACCAGTTAGGTAATATGTGCCAGTCACTGCAATAGGTACTTTCTGTTTTTTCTCTTGGTTCTTCATAGCATTCAAAAGATTTCAAAATTACCATCCTCATGTTATGGTTGAAGGAATCGAGGATTAGAGATGTTGAGTAACTTGCTCAACATCACGCAGTTAGGAAACACTCAGTTTGGGATGGGAGTTTAGCTATCTTCATTCCAGTGATTCCCTCCCTCCCTCCCTCCCTCCCTCCCTCCCCCCCTCCCTCCCTCCCTCCCTCCCTCCCTTCCTTCCTTCCTTCCTTCCTTCCTTCCTTCCTTCCTTCCTTCCTTCCTTCCTTCCTTCCTTCCTTCCTTCCTGTTTTTTGGAGACAAAGTTTCACTCCTGTTGCCCAGGCTGGAGTGCAATGGCGTGATCTTGGCTCATTGCAACCTCTGCCTCCCAGGCTCAAGCGATTCTCCTGCATCAGCCTCCCAAATAGCTGAAATTACAGGTGTGCATAACCACACCCAGCTAATTTGTATTTTTAGTAGAGATGGGGTTTCACCACATTGGTCAGGCTGGTCTTGAACTCCTGACCTCAAGTGATCTGCCCGTCCCAGCCTCCCAAAGTGCTGGAATTACAAGCATGAGCCACTGTGCCCTGCTTCAGTGATTCTCTTTCCCTTGCAAATCACTGCTTAATACTGTGATGTGTATAATAATAAGACATTATGTAAATTTTTATGGAACTTGCAAATTACAAACATATCTAATTCATTACCTAACTTTTTCATGTCCTATATCTATTCAATCATGTGGTTCCATCCTGTTCCCCATCTCTACTGCCACTAATATGGTCCTGCCCTTGTCACCTCATACTTTGTACCAAAAGTCTCTTCATTAACATCCTAGACTCTTTGGCATTTTCCCTTACACATAATCTGCATGCAAAGTTTTCTTTCTGCTTAAAGACCTAATGTAGTACTTTAACTGGTTTATATGAAATCCCATGAGTAGATACAAAGGAAAATATGTAATTTATAGTTTATTGCACATATTATTTATTAGTTTATATTACATCTATTCATTCAACAAGTAATCTTTGTATGTGTAGTCATTGCTAGTCTCTGTCAGAGATATAAAGAAAAATCGAATTTGGTTTTTTGGGCCAGGACACTCTTCGGGAAAAGTGAGAATTTAAGGTCTGGCCAGCAAGAGCTATGATTCAAAGAAAATAATGATCTTGCAATCAGAGAGGTTCAAACTAAGAATTGATGAAAGGAAACAACTGAATCAATCAGGAATCATCAAGGAAGAGGAAGTATTTGGGATAGACCTTGAAGAAATACATTTCAGGCTTGTGCAAATAGAGGAGGCTGAGAATGCATTGTAAAGACGCAGCCAGTGTAACTGTATGGGGTGTTGGGGAATGCCATGCAGGCCAGCATGACTGACATTCTGGGGGCACAGAGCATATTCTGCTCTGACAGCTCTGTGCTCTGCTCTTGGATACTCTTGGTGGAGGTCAGTATTTCTCTTTGGTTTTATAACACTGTTCACCTAGTGAACTCTGCTTATTTAGTTTCTGGAGTTTCCTTAAAATAATTTGTTTTTCATTTTTCTTTTACCATACCGAAGGCCTTTTCTATACTCTGAAAAGTTTGATTCTATTTGAGCTAGTAAAAGTGGTCACCAAATCTGTGTGCCAGTTGTCTTCCCAGTTGGATTAGAGTCTCTTCAAGGCCAGGAAAGCATTCTAATGTCACATAAAACAGAGCTGAGAGCTAAACACATAGCAGGCACTCAATAACCTTGGGATGCTTTATTAGGTCTTTGGTATGTATGAAACAGTACACAGAAAATGTAGTTGAAAAATGTTAAATGACTATTCTAGATTAAGCTCAAATTGTTAGCTATGGAAAAGAGTAAGCATCAGTTTTAAAAAGGACACCACCAGATTATTCCTGGCACATTCTGCTTCTGTTAAAGATATTTGTTCAATCAAAAACACTCATGTTAGATGAATATTGTGGTATGTATCTGGTTTTGAAGATCTGTCTTTGGAAAAAACTAGGAAAGGAAAAACCTAGTTACTTCAGTTTTAAAGCACCATTCTCAAGCTGGTGTTCATATCTGATTAACTAATTTGACTGGGTCATATGCTTTTTCACCAGAATTATTTTTACAAATATAAAGAAGTCTATTTCACTTTCCCCATTGAAATTCAACTTTACTTATTCATGTAGAATTATCACCAGATTAAAATTCATAATCTAAAACTCCTGGGTAATTTAAACAAATTCTGTTATTAAAATCTGCCTATGGGATCACCATGGCAGAATTAAACTCAACCTGTTAAAATAATAACTTATAGGAGAACTATCAGAAAAGTTGAGAGCCACAAATATGTACACACAACATGAACATACACTGAATTGACATACAACTGGTAAGTTTCATAAGCTCTATTATGTAAGAATATTAAAGGAGGAAACTTGCATTACTTCCCTCACTTCTACTTCAGCTTGGCTCTATGTGGGGATAGGGAGAGTTTGTTGAGTCAATGACACTAAAGCTGGATATCATAGACTAAGCAGGATTTTCCCAGGGAGAGAGGGTCACATTAGGTGAAGTAAGTGAAAGTTTAGAGTGAAGGTTCAAAAGTCAACAGGATTCTATTGATTACATTGCATAAACTGTGGACTAAGAGTGGTGGGGAAATAATGATGACTAGAAAGTGTCCCCCCATCATAATCTAGGAGAAAGTAACCATTGAAATAATTCCATTATGAAACGTATAAATGGAATGAGACCAATATAGGAAGGTTTTCCAGATAGAATGGGATTTGACCTAGACCTTGAAAGGGGAGTAAGAATCTGGGAGGCAGATTGAGGAGGAAAGGGCCTTTCTGGTGAAGAAGGAGTGTGAGCGTGCATATGCCACCATACAGGAAAGTGGTGTTCTGGTTGCAAAATTGGGAAGCAGGGGTTTAATGACAATGGAAGCTGGAATGGGAGTTTGGAGTTGAATGACAGAGTTCTTTGAATTATGGATCAAGCACTTTGAACACTGAGTTAAGGAGAGAGTGTCATAATTTGGTTTCTGTCTTGAGTTTAGCATATAAGCCAAGTTAAGAAATTCTGGGGAATTGTCATAAAGGTTAATTGTCACTGTAGGAAGGACAAAGGAAAAGATTGTGTTTAATGTCAGAAGTGGCTGAAGATGAAGCTTGGGAAGATCTTTCATACTAAGAAAGAGAAAAAAATACAGAAACCAATAAACAATAAGAAAGAGACCGCAGAGAGTCAGAGAGTAATGTTCTTGTACACCAAGTCTTAAAAAGAAACAAAACAAAACAAAAAACACACACATTCAGACACATCACCAGGGAACTTGTGGCACTTTGGCCTGTTGGATCTTATCAAAGATCTAGCATATGTGCTATGCAACTCTCTGAAGCAGGAGGCAATGCAGGACCCATCCTATAGGATATAAGACCCACAACCCTAATCTTTTGCTCTCTCACCATCTTCTCGAACCCAAAGTTCACTTAGTCTACGAGTCTACAGAATCACTCTCTAAAAACTCCTTATATGTCATTTTGTAACTTAAACCAAAAGGGATAATTCTGTACTACAGTTTTTAGAGTCTTTCCTAATAGCATCTACTTATCAATATCAGGAGAAAGAAATGACTAGAATGCTATTCTAAAGGGTCCTGAAAGAGATTTTTTTAGATCCACACAAAATAATGATCCAAAAAATCTGTTTTTTTTTTTTTTTTTTTGTTTTTTTTTTGAGACAGGGTCTTACTGTGTTGCCCAGGCTAGAGTGCAGTGGCACAGTCATAGCTCACTGCAGCCCTCAACTCCTGGGCTTAAGCCCTCAACTCCTGTGTTAGCATCCCAAGTAGCTAGAACTACAGGTGCCTGCCACCATGCCTGGCTAAAATTTTATTTTTTGTAAATATGTAGTCTTGCTGGGTTGCCCAGGCTGATCTTGAACTCCTGGGTTTAAGGGATCCTCCTACTTTGTTCTCCCCATCTGCTGGGATTACAGGCATCAGCCCCCACACCCAGCCCCGAAAATCTATTCTTTAGGGTACTTTATTATTAAGCAAATAATTAATTTAGAATATCATTCTGTAAAGTTTTTTCCAAACGTTTACCCATTTATTGGCCTAAAATAGTTCACATTGCTTTATGTTTTTTCAGTAACTGTGGGATTCTAATAACATCATTATCACTTTGATTCCTGATATTGGTTATTAAAGCGTGCTCTCTCTCTCTCTCTCTCAATCAGTGTTGCCATATTGCTCTTAATTCTATAGTAAAAATAATTAATATTTGCTTTTATTTAATTTTTCTATTATAGGATTGTTTTTATTTTATGAATTCCTACTGCCATAATATAATTTATTTTCTTTTACTTTCTTTGGGTTTCTAGTTCTTTTTTTCTAATGTTTTGAGATTGAAAAATACCTTTTTAACCTTTCTTCTTTTCTAATATATGAAATTAAGCATATATATTTTCTAAGCATGGACTTATGTGTTTTAAAGTTTTGATATTTATATTTTAGAATCATTACATTAATTTTCTTTCTAATTTCCACTGTGATTTATTCTTTGATGTATAGGTTACATAAAAGTATATCATTAATTTTCAAATATTTGGGAACATAAAACCATTTTTTATTATTGATTTGTAGTTTTATGCTACTGTGACCAACGAACATATTTTGAATGGTTTCATTTTTCTAATTTAGTTAAGATTTGCTTTGTGACACAGCATATGCTCAATTTTGATCAATGTCTCAAGGGCATTTGTGAAGAATATGTCTTCTGTAGGTGTTGGGTATGATGTTTTACACATGCCATTTAGGTCAAATTTGTTCATCATGTTATCAATTCTTCTATACCCTTATTGATTTTTGTGTGTGTATTTGCTTTTTTTGGAGATTGAGTATTCTGTCGTGCAGGCTATAGTGCAATGATGCAACCTCAGCTCACTGCAACCTCTGCCTCCCGGGTTCAAATGATTCTCCTGCCTCATTTTCCTGAGTAGCTGGGACTACAGGCATGTGCCACCATGCCTGGCTAATTTTTTTTTTTTTTTTAAAGATGTGGTTTCGCCATGTTGCCCAGGCTGGTCTCAAACTCTAGAGCTTAAGAGATCCACTTATCCCAGCCTCCCAAATTGCTGGATTACAGGTGTGAGGCACTGTGCCCAGCCTCCGTTTGCTTTTATCAGTTTTTGATTGAAGAATATTAAAGCAATTGCAGATTTTTAATATTTTTTTCTAGTTCTATCAGTTTTCTTTTTATTAGGTAGAAACATACTTAGAATTTGAACATTAACAAATTCCTGTTTTAGTTCTGGTAATGATTCCCACCTTAAAGTCTACTTTGTCTGATATTATTATAGCTACACAAGGTTCCTTTAGTTTATGGTTTGCAAGATATGTATTTATTTTCCTTCAACTTTTAGCTTTTTTATCTTTAAAATGTGCCTCTTATAAATAGCATATAATTTTTATTGTTGCTTTTCTTTAAAATTCAGCCTGCTAATCTTTTTCATTTTTATAGCATATACTTCATTTTACTTTGATATATTTTCTTATATATTTAGTTTTTTTTAATTTTATTTTTATTATTATTTTTTTTGAGATGGAGTCTCGCTCTGTCGCCCAGACTGGAGTGCAGTGGCCGGATCTCAGCTCACTGCAAGCTCCGCCTCCCGGGTTCACGCCATTCTCCTGCTTCAGCATCCCGAGTAGCTGGGACTACAGGCGCCTGCCACCTCGCCCGGCTAGTTTTTTGTATTTTTCAGTAGAGACAGTGTGTTAGCCAGATGGTCTCGATCTCCTGACCTCGTGATTTGCCTGTCTCGGCCTCCCAGAGTGCTGGGATTACAGGCTTGAGTCACTGCGCCCGGCCATATATTTAGTTTTAAATCTACCATCTAACTATTGTTATATTTGTTACAACATTTCTTCATTCATTTTCCTTTCTCTTGTCTTAATTTCTCTTCCATTAGCTTGTTAATTATTCATTTTTTACTCTCTCAGTGGTTACTCTATATAATGAAAATTGTTCTTTTAAAAAATAATCTAATATCAATTGGTATTGTTTCACCCTTCCCCCAAATGCAAGAAATAGAATACTTTAACTTTATTTATCACCTTCATGCCTTTTACATTTTCTTATTATTGTCATATATTTTAACTTTACATATGTTTTAAATTCAATAAGACATTATCTTTCATGTTTTTATAAATCAATATTTCCTTAGATTTGCACTCATATTTACCCTTTCCATGGTTGATTATTCTTTTTCACATTTTCATGCTTTCTCTGGGATAATTTTCTCTATCTGAGGAACTCCCTCTAGTATTGCCTTTAGTGTGGGTCTGTTGATGATACATTCTCTCAGGTTCTGCTTATAATAAAATGTTATTATTTTGCATTTTTTTGAAGAATATTTTCCCAAGATGTAGAATTCTCAGTTGGCAGTTATATTTTTTTTCCAGTACATTGAAAATATCATCCTGTTATCTTCTGATCTTCATCACTGCTGATCAGTCTTGTTGTTATTAATTTGTAGGAAATATGTCTATCTTGGTTTGAAGTTTTACTGTGATGAGCCTAAGTATGGTTTAATTTATGTTCTGGAGTTCATAATACTTTTGACTCTACTTAATGACTTTCTCGTTAGGATTTAGAAAATTATCTCTCCTTTCTTTCTACGACATCTGTTAAAGAAAAAAATTATTCAATGATACTTGATAAAGCATGGTAAGGGAGACATTATTCAGGACAATTGGGATAGGTATGGGAACCACTGCAAGGGGGTCTTGCAATAGGGGAGTGAGACTGAACTCGGCTCCAGATACAGCATGGGTCATTGGGAATTTTTAGCCAAGGAGCAGTGGAGGGATCAGTGGATAGAAATTTAATAAGAGGAAACATCAACAGTAAGGAAAATTCTTAATAAACTTACCTAAGGGGATTCTTGCTAAAGACAGGTCAAGGGGATCAGACATCATATGGAGGATGGTGAAGGATGAAGAACCTGATCTTATATAAAGGATAATTAGATATGGAGGACGAGGGGTCTTGGCTAAACTTACTTAGCAGGGTTCTTTTGCTAAAACTGGATTTTATGAGGAAATGCACAGATGGGCCTAGGAGAAGATTCAGCAGCCTGACTAGTTTGACTAAGCAAAATTCTCTCTCATACTAATTATAACTTTAGTAGCTTTGTTTATTTACCCGCTCCCACAACCTAAATTTCCTTTATGTAGTTTTCTGGAGTTTTGTTTGTTTACTTTTATCCCTTTTTTCTCTCCATGATTCAGTCTGGATATAATTTTTTTGTGACCTGTCCAGGTCAATAGTCTCCTCAGCTGTGACTTGGTGAATGCTTACCTCATCTATTGTGTTCTTAATTTCAATCATCACATTTTTTTATTTCTAAAATTTTTATTTTATTGTTTTGTGAGTCTCAGTTCTATGGTTCTGTGCTGAAGTCCTCTATTTTATCATCTAATTTCCTGAAGAAATAAATTTATTTATTTGTCGTTTTAATGTCCATGTCTGATAACTACTATATCCACATTTCTTTGGGGTTTGCTTTTCTCGTCTGTTTCTTTCTTTTGGTTTCGGACCATGTGCTCTTTCAGACAGTTAAGGTAGAAACAGACTATTCTAAACCAGTCAGATGGGCTTTAGTCTTTGTGAGGGCCAGTCTAATTACATTTTACCCCATACTTAAAGTGTGGCCCTTTGGGGAAGCCCAGTTGAAAGCTTGGGGTCTTTTCTAGGGCTTCTTGTTGATGAGTCCTAAACTCCAGTTTTTGCTACCCAGTCCTTCCAAAGATCTATTTAACTTCCTGCGTCTTCGCTTTTGCTTGTGAATCAGTAAACGGCGGAGGGAAAATGGTGCAGGACTTTGGGCTTATCTTTCTGCTTCTGTCTAACCCTGTGTCTTGGATATTTTGACCTTTGTAATCCTCACTGTCTTAATAGCTCCCCAATTCTTAAACACAAAAAAATTTTCTATTATCTATCTATCTATCTATCTATCTATCTATCTATCTATCTATCTATCCATCCATCCATCCAGCTACCTACCTATCTATCTGGGTTGGGGGGAAGAGAGAGAGATGCATTTGTGTGTATGTGTGTGTCTATGTGTTGCCCAGTTTTTGTTTACTTTTGGTGGGAGGGTTCCTCTGCAATATACTAGCCTACCACTGCCAGAAGATGAAAATGCCTGTTATAAACTCTTAAACATTCACCATTTGTTAAATAACTATTTTTTATCTAAGAACAGTTAGCAAGAAACCCCAAAATGCAATCCTGAACTGTAAATTGCGTTAATAAAATTTGTTACCATAAACAGAAATTAGGAAAGAAAATGAGGGAGAGAGGGAAGAGAGAAAAAATGATTTTGCCAGAGAAATTGGAGAAAGCAAAAGAGGAAGAGGAAGCAGAAAAAGAGGAGATACCGAGGAAAAGTTGAGACAACATATCATTACAGATCTCCAGATAGGTTTCATTTTGAGGCTGCATCTCCACTTTTCTGATTTTTTATATCCTATATCTTTCTTGTATTTGTCACTTCCTGTCCCTTCTACTAATCTGTCTGAAAAGTTCATGGTCGGCCCAGTTACTGGATGCAACCCGACATTCTTTATTCAGACTCTTTTGGGCTATAGATGTAACACATGTATGGCCTGCACTTGTATGTACTCCAGCTGAGACTGAACTTTCTCCTTTTGACCTTCTCTATCTGTGACCCTCTTTCAGGCCTTTCTTAGTGTTCTTGACCAGCTGACTGATATCCAGATTTGTCTGTATTCTGACAAGACAGAGTGGCTCACCTAACTTCAGAACAACATCATAGGTGCCAATACAAAGTAGACCAGATACACTGTCCAAAATACCCCTCCAAGGTTATTCCAAACCTAAAACTAAGCCAGGAGTTTTTCCAAAAATACATCACTATATTTTGTCTTGGGTGTTACTTCCCTACTTGGCAAGCTAAGGCTAGAAAAATTGGAACAGAGACTTCCTGTTAGCCTCTCTTATATTCTTTCTGTTCATATATATATATATATATTTTACTTGTACCGTCTTTAATATGACACAGTTGCCACAGCTTTCACAATGATTTATAGCCTATCAGAATTTAGTGAAAGATCTACATTTTGTCTCCTATCTTCCTCAAAAGCGTTTCAGCCAAACTGTTCTCTTCATACTAAACAAATATTTTTGTGTGCATAAATAATCGACTGAAAGAATATTTTATTTTATATTTCTACTTTCATATTGTACTTCACAGATCTCTCTAACTATACACGTTTTCTCTTTTTCTTAACCAAATGTAGTCAAACCCATCCTTTGGGGTCATCTCAAATCTTGATGCCTCTGTGGTTTTTTTTATTTTTTAATTTTTACTGTGACTAATCAAAAATTTTCTTTAATACCAAAACCATTTTATGTAAAGATGCCTTGCCTCCAGAAATTGATGGAAACTCCTTTGTGGTGGGAAAAACATCCTTTCCTTATAATACCTATGTTGTTGCCATGTTTATAGTTTACAAAGGATTGCTCCCTATTTAGTATTATCTCTCTTAATCCTCGAAGAACAGAGGAAAGTAGGAAGGTGTCCTTATTACAGTTTTAAACATGATGGAACTGAAATGTAGGGAGAATAAGTGATTTGCTCAAGATCATATCCTTATTAAGTAGAAAAGCCAGGATTGAGCTAAACATTCTTATGCTAAAATCTCTGACCTTTCTACTATAGCATACTGTTTTCTACTTTTATTTATTTTTATTTTTTGGAGGCGGAGTCTCGCTCTGTCGCCCAGGCTGGAGTGCAGTGGCCGGATCTCAGCTCACTGCAAGCCCCGCCTCCCGGGTTTACGCCATTCTCCTGCCTCAGCCTCCGGAGTAGCTGGGACTACAGGCGCCCACCACCTCGGCCAGCTAGTTTTTTGTATTTTTAGTAGAGACGGGGTTTCACCGTGTTAGCCAGGATAGTCTCGATCTCCTGACCTCGTGATCCGCCCATCTCGGCCTCCCAAAGTGCTGGGATTACAGGCTTGAGCCACCGCGCCCGGCCTGTTTTCTACTTTTAAAATTCCTTTCAGCCTTCAACAAAGTCCTTCACAAGTCATAAAGGATCAACGAAAGAATGAATGAATAGATGTATGCTTTTGTCCATTCGCCACTTTTATTTAGAAATAAATTTATTTAGAAATAGGCCTAATTGGTATTTGTTTCGGAGTAAAAGAAGAATTCCTCTGCAATTGTGGAATACTTATGAAGATATATGAGCATTAGTCAATATAAGGAATGACTAATAACAATTAAAAGTCTCAATGCAAAATATGAATTCTGTGGTGTTATGTCCATATTTCTAAGTTCGGAATTAAGTCGTTCTCAGCACTTGGGTAAATAGGTTCACTTAAATCGGCCAAGTTCTGATCTCATGCCTTAACTGTCTTATCTTATTTAAATATATTAATGGGTTCTGCCTTGTGCATGAGTACGCTTTTAACATCCGAAACACATACAGATAATACAGCCAAACTAACAGTATGATCATCTTCCCTTCCCTGACCCAGCTCTCTTGAAGACACTGTGAGGCATTTTGAGTCAGTTTATACTGTAGGAAATAACTTTTTTTTTTTTTTTTTTTTTGCAGGCTGACAGGCTGAGGCCAGATCTCGCAGCAACTGGCTTCTTTAGTTCCTGGAAGGTTTTGAAAATGTAGACTGTCTGTACATTGTGCATTGCCTTTCTCACATGTCAGTAAAGATTGCAATGTATTATCACCACTGCTAATTTACTTTTCTGACCAAGAAACATATACCTTAAAAAATGAGAAAATAAAAAGAAATCTTAATCATAGGTTCTTGAACACTTTAGGCATTACTGTAAATTAGCTTTTGTGCTAGAACAGCCTGTTTGGTGCCAGGAACAATTCAAAAGGCTTGTAATACAAAAAACGTAAGGTTTAACGAAATGTAGTCTAGACAGAGATTGTGCAGCAATACAGTAAACTCATTATTGCAGAATTAAAACAAAACAAAATAAAATAAATAATGCAAAATTATTTTTATTTACCTCTTGGTGCTAGATCCTGCCCCCTAAACTACGGTATTTTTTAGTGATATTTCCTCTATTCCAGAATATTTGTTTCAGGTAACTCTCCTGGCCACAGATAGTGATTAAAAAAACGAGAATTGAGGCCACAGTTTAACTTGTGACCAAATTCAGATTGACCATCATCTCTGCAGCTCAGCTCTGTCATGGCGAGTTCTTCAATGTACCTGTGTTGGGGAATGTAGGTCTACAACCCTGCCAAGACGAGGGCCAATTGTTTCATACATTGGCAGGCCTAGAGCACTGCTACAAGTCAGGACGGTGTCCTAGCAACCAAGTTACTCACTTATTAAATTATCTCATGATTCTCTTACTCCAAATTGGGAGAAAGCTCATAATTTCCTTCCAGTATATTTTCCCGTCACAATTCAGTTTTTTATAATTACGTGCAGGGAAAGAGGTTTTCACTGTGGTGATGGGTTTCTTTTCCTTACCATTTAGGGTCTTTTAAATTAGAATACGTTCTTCATAAGTGTATATGTATATACACATATATGCACACATACATATATAAATTAAAACTTCATCTCTTGCTTCCTTTAATCTCTATATTGTAAAAATATACATTTTTTTTTCTGTTAGTTTAGGACCAGCTCCAACTTCCAATCCCCAATTTAGATTACATGCTCTGAAACTAACTCCAAACATTTACTGAGTTTGAAGGTCACAGTGCTATTGATTGATTTCTACTTATAATGTACGTTGTCCTAACATGAGTTGTGCTTTTTTTCTATAACATTGGGCTAAGTCCAAAAATGCAAGGATCAAAGCATCTGGACTTGTTGCTTTCATGTTTGGCATATAAAGGGGCTGGCAGTCACCAATGTGGTCTTGGCTGGGCCCTACTTGTTTTCATTCTCTGATGTGAAACAGTTGGGAATCACAGACCCTCCAACAGCTAGAGTGGACTCAATAAAAATTGGCTTAATAATCTGCCAAGCATTTGAAAGTGCCAGTCTCCACAGTTTTTCAGCAGTTATTGGCCATGACATGCTTCTTTCTTTCTTTCTTTCTTTAGGAAAGAATTTGCTGTGAAATTAGTTTTGAAGTCAACATTTGAAATAAGTAAACTATTCATCACAGTAAACCAACTTTACCATCTTTGATCTCGTTTTATTCATTATTTTACATGTTTCTTTTTTTTATATGATGGCTTCTTTTACCCATTTGTGTATCTGTTCTTTAAAAAATCAATATGATATATAACAAATAGTGCAGAGTGCCAACATTTGACAATTTCTATTTAAAGTTATCTAATTTTAAAAAGTTATCTAGTTATCTTAAAGCTTCTAGTTACTTATATATAAGATGTTCTAGATTAAATAATTAAAATTCAATTCTGATAACAGTATTGAACATAACTATAAAGCACTATATTAGATGTGAACGTATATTTTCATTAGGGTGAGAAATTTTCCAGATTTTTTTTTTGTACATTAAACTCTAGGGAAATGTACTTTTTTACCTTGGATTTTGTTGCCATGAATACTACTTAGAAAGGTAGAGCTGTTAGCTAGGGCTTATAAATATTTTTATTATTTAGTTATTTCATTGGCTTTGAATATAGTTTTATATTTATCACCATTTTTACCTTTCTCTACAGCCTTGTTTTTCATCAAAAGTTATAATTAACATGGATTTTAAATGAATTGTTAAGATCTTCCAAAAAAAGGCTATACTAGGGTAAGTTTAATAGTATCAGTAGTGGGTATAGGGAGCTAAATTGGGAAAGAATATTAATATTTTTGCAATTAAACTAGAGCCCTAATTTGAATTTGAACTATTACTATACTCATTGCAATTAGACAAAAGAAGCAATAATTAGCTTGAAAATTGGAAATAAATTATCATTATTTGCTAATGACATATTTGTTTCCCTGGGAAGTTTAAGAAAATGAATTAAAAGGCTTCACAAACAGTAAATGCATTTAGTAAGTTTGTTTGAGATACCTTACTGTATCAAAATCACCTGCCATCATGTATCAAAACAATTATAAGAGTTAAAAGGGATACTGCATTTACAATAGGGACAAAAGTGAAATGGAAAAATAAGATAACAGGAAATGCATAAGATCTATCAGAAAAAAATCATAAGATACTACTGTAGAAACAAATTAATATTTAATTAAGTGGAAATACATGTAATATATTTTTATTAAGACACAACCTCTTAAAGATTTTCCTTAGTGTATATATTTAGTTTTAAATTTATAAGACAAGGATGTTTTCTGGAAGTGGACATGCTATTTCTAGAGTTAATGTATAAAAATAGACAAGTAAGTAGAGCAAGAACAATTCTGAAAGATGACAATATTAAAGAAAGAGCAAGCCCAATATTAAAACACATTATAGTGGTACAATTATTAAAACAGCATATAGTGATACATGGATAGACAGACTGATTAATACAATAGACTGAAAGGACCATAAATAGATTCAGATATACACAGGCCTTTAGTATATGATGAAGGTGGCATTAGAAATAGTGGAGGTAAAGGGTTTATTCAATAAATATGTTGGAACAACTGAGCAAACATTTGGTAGAAAATGAATTTGAATCCTTACCTCACATTTGGCTACATCAAAATGAATTCCAAAATGGATCAAACTTTTCAATCCATAGGAGAATGTTTTTATAATCTGAGTGAGAAAAGCATTTGCAGGTCAGATGTGAATCTAGAAGCCATCTAAAAAAAATAAATTCAGTTGCACAAATGTTATAGAATTCTGCATGGATTAAAAAAGGAAAAAAGTAAGAGATGAACTAAAAGCTAGGGAATCTGTAAATGATTTAAAATTATAGGCATTATTTTAATAATATTTGAATATTTCATTTGAATAATTAAGTAATAATGAATCCAATGAAATTTGGGCACAGGATGCCAAAGACTGTGAAAAGGGAAAATAAATAGCTCTATAGCAAATGAAAATATTTCAACCTTATTTATAATGCAAGAAATTTAAGTTAAAGCTGTATTGAGACATGATTTTTTACCTTCAATTTAGAAAACAAAACCTAAAAGTTTGATATATTACATTAATAAGGGTGTGGAAAAACCTGCTTTTTCATGAATTGATGTCAATAAACTGGAATTTTCTATAAGTAATTTGACAACACCTAAGCTTTTTATATGTATGTGCCCTTTAGTCAAGCAATTCAGCTTCTAGGAATTTGTCATGCACATATGGTGACTCCTGCATAGAATGATATGTATCTGAATATTTATTGTGGAATCTTCTTTACTGGGAGCATTAAAACAACCTAACTGGACTTTAATGGAAGTCTAGAAAGAAATTACATCACATCTATAAAAGAATATTATGCTTCTATAAAAGGATGAAGTATAAACTGGAATTTTATTTTTCTAATGTAAAAGTAGTCTAGAGCTACCACTGTGATGCCATTCTACCAGCAAGGATTCAGGCTTCTTCTGTCTTTCTGTCATTAATTCTCACATGTGGTTTACTCCCTACTTATTGCAAGATGGCTTTCCATTCCCAACATTTTATTGATATTTCAACCAGAGAGAATTAGATTGTACATTTTTCAACCTTCCAAATAACATTCCTGAAAGAACCAATAATCAATTTCTGCTTCCCTCTCATTGGCCAGAACTGCGTTGAACAGTCATCCAAAATGGAAAGGTACCTTGGAACTGTTATGTTTTAGTTGGGCACATTTCTACCCTGAAAATAACAGACTTCCATCATAAAGAAGGGGAGATTGTTAAGGAGTGGGTAAGAAAAAAATAGATGTATGTGTATGTTCGAGTGTGTAGAGGATATCTACAAGGAGGAATAAGAAACCAGTGTTCTTAGTTTTCTCTTAGGAGGAAAACGGGTTTACTAATTAAAGATGTACTTTTTACTATATAATCTTATAACTTGGGATATTTTTATTAACATATAGATGTACATATTTTGGGAGTACATGTGATATTTTGGAGCGTGTATATAATATATAATAATAATATCAGAGTAATTGGGATACCCATTGCCTCATTTATCTTTTCTTTGTGTTGAAAACATTTGCTAGCTACTTTGAAACATGTAAGAAAATATTGTTAACTATAATTTCCCTACTGTGTTATCAAATACTAGAACTTATTTCTTCTATCTAACTTTATTTTTTTACCCACTAACTCACCTCTCTTCATCTCTCCCACCCCTATTTCCTCCTCAGTCTCTGGTAGCCACCATTCTACTGTCTAACTCAGTGAGATCTACTTTTTCAGCTTCCACATATGAAGGAAAACATGCAATATTTGTCTTTCCATGTCTGGCTTATTTCACTTAACATAATGACCTCCAGTTCCATCCATGTTGATGCAAGTGACATGATTTCATTCTTTTTTTATGGCTGAATAATATTCTGTTGTGTATATATGCCATATTTTCTTTGTCCATGTACCCACTGATGGACACTTAGGTTGATTCCATGTCTTGGCTATTGTAAATAGTATTATAATAAACACAGAATGCAGATATCTCTTCAATGTACTGATCTCCTTTCTTTTGGAAAGATACCCAGGAATAGGATTGCTGGATCATATAGTAGTTAGTTGTACTTTCAGTTTTTTGAGGAACTTCCATACTGTTTTCAATAGTGACTGTACTAAAAGCCAGGGAATCTGGAAATGACTTAAAATTATAGGCATTATTTTAATAATATTTGATTTGTTTACATTCCCCTCAACAGTGTACAAATGTTCCTCTTTCTCCACATCCCCATCAGCCTGTCATCTTTTGTTAAAAATAGACATTCTAACTAGGGTGAGATGATATCTCATTGAGGTTTTAATTTGCATTTCTCTGATGACTAATGATGTTGAGCATGTCTTTTATATACCCATTGGCCATGTGTATGTCTTCTTTTGAGAAATGTCTATTCAGATATTTTGCCCATTACTAAATTGAATTATTATTATTATTATTTATTTATTTTTTTGCTCTTGAGTTTTATATATATTCTGGTTACTATTCCCCTGTCAGTTTGCTAGCTTGCAAATATTTTCCTCCATTCTGTAGGTTTTCCCCTTACTTTGTTAATTCTTTCCTTGCTGTGCAGAATCTTTTTAGCTTGGTGTAGTTCCATTTGCCTATTTTTTGCTTTTGTTGCCTGTGCTTTTGAGATCTTACTCAAAAATCTTTGCTCAGATCAATAACCTGGAGTGTTTCCCCAATATTTTCTTCTAGTAGTTTTATAGTTTTAGGTCTTACTTTTAAGTTTTTACTTTACTTAACTTACTTTTTACTTTTTTACTTTTACTTAACTTACTTTTACTTAATGTACTTAAACTTACTTTTATGTTTTTAATCTATTTCAATCTATAAATGAACTTAGTAGTTTCAGGATACAAAATCAACATAAAAATCAGTATGCTAACAGTGATCGTGAAAAAGAAATCAAGAAAGCAATCCCATTTACAATAGCTACAAATAAAACACTTAGGAATCAGTTTAACTAAAGAAGTAAAAGATCTATACAAGGAAAAATACTCACCAAAGCCATCTATTGATTCAGTGCAGTCCCTATCAAAACACCAATGACATTCTTCAGGAATAGAAAACACAATCCTAATCTTATAATAATCTTTGAATTTTATAACTCATGTGTGTATGACTTATTACCAAAATATTTTCAATCAAAAATTTGTATTACCTTTAACATGCTTTTCAATGACATTCTTCAAAATTTCTAATTGACATAATTCCTTTAATCTAATTCTCTAATATGGAAAGGATAATTTCTACCATATGATTGGCATCATTATAAAAATCCATTAACTTTCTTTCATGGACAGGAGGATTTGGGTTAAAACTTAAGTTTTGTCACTTATGGGTTGTATGACTTAGAGACAATTATTTCTAATTTATCTGAGCATTAGCTTTCTCATATACTACATGAGGATAAGATTATTTGTTGAAGCATGAAACTAGATAATGTATGTAAAGCATTTAACATAGTACCAGATACAGGGTAGGTGTTTCATAAATGATGCCTACTATTTCTATTAATATGCCAATAATTATTATTCCTGAGGACATTCGTATGAGGTTGTGTACTCTCTAAGTAGTACTAAAAAATAATATAAAGATTAGCTGTTCGACAATAGAACAAGGAGATCTGTAGAAAGAAATAGTAGCCGCTGTTATGTTTTAAGCACAGTCTGAGAGCATCATAATTTCTAGAAACTTTATACATATGATATAAGTAGTTATCACTAGGCTTAATTCTATAAAATGGATATATTCCCTAGGTTTAACACTATTAACATTAGGTTCTAAACACTGCAAATGGATAATCAGCCTTGAACACATTTCTGCCAGATTAAAAGAAAATTGAAATGTTTGACTCAACTATAAATTTGTATCTTTCTAACTTTCATTGGCAATTTGTTGCATAAAGTGACTTTATCAACATCCAAAATGGGTCAAAATATATCAGGGTAGTAGTTATTCTTAACTTAAGTAAGATACATATTTGAATAGTAAACTTGTCAGAAACCTAAGGCAGTAAAATGTATATGCACTTTTACGTTCATAGTAGGACCCAATTCTGAATAACACCATTGGTTTATGTCCTACAACTCCAATGCAATATATTATAACTGGAAAAAAAAAACCCAACTAAACTAAATGGGCCTTTCAAACTGTTATTGATTTTGTAAATAAAAGACTAAGATCATTTATTAAACAGTTGGCTTTCTTTTGTGCTCTGTTTTTCACAAAAAAAGCAAACATTTTCTACCTACTGTAAGGACTTTTGTGCATATAAAGTAAGAGAAGAAAAACGAGTGGAGTTATCAGGTACTGAGTGAACAACTAAGCTCAAACATTTTTCCATCACATCAGCTGCCTCGTGCACCCAACTAGTCTGTTCCTCAGAATGAAAATGACACAATATTCCATGTCCTGCTTCTTACGGGGTTGCCTGCAAATAGTGGAATTTGAAAAAGTTATGTGTTTGAAAGCTAGAAGTCAGATCTACTGCATGAAGATCTATAGCATGCAGGAGTTTACATTTTAACACAGTTCAACATTTTACACAATTGACTATTTCAGAGTCTTATGACTTTTCTTCTTAAATATATATTGAACTTGAAGAATATCCTATATCAGTTGAATACTGCTTGTATATGAAGTTTTAGAAACCTCTGTAAATCAATAATATATTAAAATCCCCCCTTTCTTTGTAAATTAAATATGATATTTCCAATAAACAGGTGAGGCAACTAAAAAAAAAAATTAAAGACATTTGATTTACTCCAAGACTTTCGAAAATGCTAAAAGCAATAGCCTAAAAAGTAACCAAGTTGTTAGCTGGTTGTTCAGAAAGGTTGTCTTTAAGCCCTGGCCAGAATATGCAAGTCTTGCAGTTTTCCAAACCATTAACCATATCAGTAACACAGATACACAGAGAAGAATGTTGAAGCCAAAAGGAACTGAATGTGTTCTTTGTACTCCCTTATTCTGTGTCCTTCACCAGCAAGGCTGTGTCTTATACATTTCAGCCTTTAAGATGCTCACTAAGTTTCCCCTTCCTTTATCCCAAAGCTGCTAAGGAGGGTCTTGAGAAGGAAAAGGGTGACAATAATGCTACTGTGTAGCATCAAGCCAAAGAATGAAGCAGCTAAATAGTAATTGTAACCTGTATTTATTTGTATACTAATACTGCTGCTTCTATAGTAAACATTTTGGAATTCATTTCAGAATGTTTTATTAGGTAAAAATTTTAGGGTTGGAAACTTTTTTATTATTTCTTGAAAGCATCTGCAAACTTTCAAGTTTTCACTATTTGCACATATAGTCTTAAAAAACGAAGAGGGGTGCCTCTATGAGGGAGCATATGTGAGACATAGGGAACATAGGGAGGGGTCTGGGGAGAGAGGAGGAAAGAAAACAATGTTAGGTTATACAAGTCTTGTATCCTTAAAGACAGCTTGGAGACATGGAAACCACATGTGAACTTTTAGCTAATAAAATAAAATGCCAAAATGTGGTGGCTAAAGCTATTGCACCCAAAATGTAATTGGACATATGCTCATTTACTTGCTTATAATCAAAACATTAAAAAACTGTTTTGAACTCAGGCTAGGTGTAAGTATTGGACTAACTTAATTTATGTAATTATCTCACATGGAAAGAATGCATTGGTGCCATGGTGTTATTATTATATTATGAAAAGTAAACAATGCATAAGCTGGAATAGATAATACTTAAACAAAACCAAAATGTTCCTGTTGCCCATGTTGAAAAAAAGGAAAACAACTTATTAATTTCACACTGATGCTATTTTCCCATTAATGTGCTATTTGGCTAGCATGCTTGCTGTAGGTTTATCATGTTCATGCAAATGAATGTCAGTCTGTTTTGATAATCATGCAAATTTCTTTTCTTCAATCAAAAATAACAGCTTTTACTAGTCTGCTGAAATTGCCAGCATGAGAGGCTTTGGTTGCTAAACTCAGTTTATACACTACGTGAATCTGGATTTCACATGTGAATTCATTCAAGAATATCAAAATAGTATTGGACTTCCTCTACCCAAAGGCTCTTTTTATTTGGTTGTTGTATTTATCTTCATTTATTGATTTCTTTGCTCATTCATTGGTTGATTTATTAAACATGTAGAAAAGCACAGTTATTAAAAATGCAATTGAATCCTGAAGTAGCTCATATATACCAGAATTTATTAAAGTTTAAATATAGAAGAAAGAGCAAAAGTATATTGAGGATTTTTTTTTAATTTAAGCAATTATGAAGAAAGATAAGAAATTTGACTTAATCTAGAATAAAGAACTATTTATATATTTTTATTATTTAAGAAGCCATTTGAGTAGGAACTTGAAAGGAGACCAGATGACAGAATTAAATGGAATAAATTAAAAATCAATTTTCCTTACTCGAAACAAAATAGTATAAGAAACTAAACACAAATGATATATGTAGGGAACATTTGTAAAGCAACTTTTCACCCTATGAAAGAGAACATCATCCAAACTGAGTAACAATGGCAGGACTTGGCAACCCTGTGATTCACATAACTCATTATGTGACTCATACATAATGATTTCACAACTGAATTACCTTTTGTTATATGTATCTAAATATATGCTTAGTAAGAAAGTCACAAAACATCTATTTGTTTATAGTTAATAATTTATCAAAAACTTATTCTATATTTAAGATACAAAGAATTATCTTAGGTAAAGTTTATTGCAAAAATATTGTTGGACAAGGTATAATTGAAGTTAGACTAACAAGAGTCCACTGGTGAGGAGAACAAATCCCAGACGTGATTGATATAAGCAAAGTCTCAAAGACTAAGAAAACAGGGTAAGATTGAAAAAAGGAATACTAGTGGGCTGAAGAGAGTTGATCACATTAGGAGATAATGTTGAAAATCAAGGAATATTTTAAGGAACGCCAGAGAAAAAATTATTGAATTGAAATCTGAAAATAAGTATAGCTGATTCCATACTTTAAAATCTGTACTGAAGTTTTAAAACTAATTAACTAGTTATTATGATTATATTTTTACCTGCTGAAGTGAGATAAGTAAGATGCGGCTAATAGAAGGCATATAGACATCCCTATGGTTAAGTTTTTTAGTTTTATGTTCAAGATGGACTAGAGCACGGACTTTCCATGAAATGATTAAGGTTTGGTGTTGGTGTCTACTGTGTAACCTCTGAGTCAGAATTGTGCCCTCATAGTGTCTAGAGCATAGAAACTCAACCACTGAAAGGTTAATTGACTGATTGAAAAAAATATGAATCCAAAAATCATTAGGGGAAACAAATCATAAAGTCATATCAATTTATAGCAAAGCAAAATATGGCAGAAGAGTAGTAAAAAGTAAGCACACCTTTACTTATTTTTTCCCTTTCTGTGAGGGAAAATCATATCGCAAATAGTAGAAGGGAAAAGAAAAGACCTTATCTTATGCCTTTAGTAACTCTAGAACATCTTCCTAATTTTCCTAAGTTTATGCTCAGTATTCAGATGGATATGGACCTTCCTAAATCAGTGACCAGTGTAGCTATCAACTCTACAAATTCTCAAAGCTTATTATTTATTTAATCTTTTAGCAGATTAAAGGTTTCTACTTCTTGCTTAAAGTTCCAGAAATAAACCTTTAAAAAAATCACAAACATATATATTTAAATATATAAATAATATATATTATAAACACTGATGATCCTTGAACAATACAAGTTTGAACTGTACAAGTCTACATATGCAAGGATTTCCTTCTGCTTCTGCCACCCCTTAGACAGAAAAATCAACTTCTCCAACCTCCACCTCCCCCTCACATTACTTAATGTGAAGGCAACAATGGTGAAGACTTTTGTGATAATCCACTTCCACTTAATAAATAGTAAGTATATTTCCTCTTCCTTATGCTTTTCTTAATAACATTTTCTTTTCTCTAGCTTACTCTATTGTTAAAAATATAGTATATAGTACATGTAACATACAAAATATGTGATAATCAAATGTTTATGTCATCAGTAAGGTCGACAGTTCAACAGTAAGTCAATTAGTAATTAAGTTTTTGCAGAGTCAAAAGTTTTATGCCGATTTTCAACTCTGCAAGGGGTTAATGTCCCTATATCCCAAATTTTTCAAGAACCAACTGTATGTATTGAAATCTCTCATTTAATTGGGATCTAATTAAACTAAAGAACTTCTGCACAGCAAAAGAAACTATCATCAGAGTCAACAGATAACCAACAGAATGGGAGAAAATTTTTGCAATCTATCCATCTGACAAAGGTTTAATACCCAGAGTCTACAAGGAACTTAAACAAATGTACAAGAAAAAAAAAACCATTAAAAAGTGGACAAAGAACATCAACAGACACTTCTTAAAAGAAGACATACATGTGGCCAAGAAACATATCAAAAAACTCAACGTCACTGATCATTAGAGAAATGAAAATCAAAACGATGATGAGATACCATCTCATTCCAGTCAGAATGGCTATTATTAAAAAGTCAAAAGTCAACAGATGCTAACAAGGTTGCGGAGAAAAAGGAACATTTTTAACCTGTTGGGAGTGTAAACTAATTAATAGTTCAATCATGGAAGACAGTGTGGTGATATCTCAAAGACCTAGAGGCAGAAATACCATTTGACCCAGCAATCCCATCACTGGGTATATACCCAAAGGAATGTAAATAATTTTATTATAAAAATATATGCACACATATGTTAATTGCAGCACTATTCACAATAGCAAAGACATGGAATCAATCTAAACACCCATGAGTGGTAGACTGGATGAAGAAAATGTGGTACATATACACCATGGAATATTATGCAGCCATAAAAATAAACAAGATAATGTCCTTTACAGGGACATGCATGGAGTTGGAAGACATTATCCTCAGCAAACTAACATAGGAACAGAAAACCAAACACCACATGTTCTCATTCATAAATGGGAGCTGAATTATGAGAACACCTGGACACATGGTGGGGAGTAACATACATTGGGGCCTGTTGGGTGGAGGGTTGGGGGAGGGAGAGCATTAGGAATGGACATTGGCCTTAATAGCTAGGTGATGGGATGATCTGTGCATCAAACCACTATGCTACACATTTACCTATGTAACAAAACTGTACATCCTGCACATTACCCCTGAACTTAAAATAAAAGTTGAAGAAAAAAAATAAAACTCCTATTTATTACATGCTAATTACATGCCAGGAAATATATTAAGTGACTTAATCACATAATAATGGTTAAAAATATAAGTTTTAGAGCCAAATTGCCTAGATTCAGACTCTAACTTTGTTATTGCTAACTTGGTTACCTTTGACCAGGTATCCTTTCCCTTAGTTTCCTCATCTTTGTACAATCTATATAATAATAATAATTTCTTTATGCTTCATAGGATTGTTGTGAAAATTAATTGAGACATCACAGCCAACGTGCTTAGAATAGTGGTCAGCATAGAATAAGTACTCAACACACACTGTAATCCTCCACAGCACTACATGGATGTGAAAATGGAAGCTCATAGATTTTGATAACTTTGTCTAAGTTCACCCATCTAGTTACTAGCAGAGCTCAGATTTTAACATAGGTACATCTGGCTAGTCTGTCTTCACAGTGTTTTATTAATATTCAAAACTCAGACCTCTGCCTTGTCCTTCAATTGGCCTACCAGGTGCTGGTACCAAACCCAGTCAGTCCCACAGAGCACCATCTCCCTCCTGGCCCCAAACTGTCAAACATTCCTTACTCTCCCCTGACCTCTGCAGAATTCAGTGAACCTAAGCTACAGTTCCAAAAAGTCAGCTCATTCATTAAAGAAAAAAAAGTTTCAATTTCTTCAGAAAAGCCAGAATGGCTCTTCAGTTTGTTTGTTTGCTTAGGATCATGTAGCTCTCCAAGAAAAACATTTAAGATTTTGGAGAGTAGTTGACTTTCAGTGTTGAAAAAAAATTGACATGATAACTGGACAGAGTTGGATCCAGAGCAGGCAACAGCATATAAAACCAAGAGACACTTCAACCATCCTGTTAAAGTTAGAAAAATCCATTACCAAGTTGTAGAAGGAAAACAACTTGCGGAAATATCATCTAGGGCCGAACGTTTCCAATCAGTGGTACTCCATTCATTATATGCTTGAGTGGTTCCAGGAACAACAGAAGACTGTGCAGTGTTACAATGCCAAGGACAAGAAAGGCAACTCAGCCTGTCGGGCTGACTTCCCCTCACAGCAATCTGAATGTTTCAGGCTTCTCTTCCTTTGCCCAGATGAGTTAGTCACTTGGGAAGTGAAGTCGTAGCCAAGGACTCCTTTCTCAAACAAATCTCCTTGCTCTCTTGTGGACCATCTGCTGCTTTCATAGTCTTCAGGCCTAGCACACACAGTGCCCTATTTGAAAGGGGCAAGCATGGCATTTCAATACTTACTCATTCGACTTTCCTTTAAATCCTTAGATTAAGAGCTTTCATCAGCTGAACACCATTTTTTTACAGTATCTCTACTTTTTATACTACACCTACAAAGCAGTTTTTTTTAATATTACACCTACAAACCACTTTTAGCAAAACTAAGAGAGCTAGTTGCTTAGTCTTGAGATGGCAGTACTTGATTCACATATCTGATGATGTTTGCTAAAAAGTGTTGAAGAATCTTTTAAAAAGAATTGGTCTCTGGGGTTTATAACACACGGATGCTTTGAAAGCTCTCTCACTAAAGCATAGCCCAGAGATTTTTTTTTTTAAAGATATCTATGTTCTTATAACTGGTTTTGGTTTGAACTGTGGTTAATTTGAAAGGGGCAAGCATGGCGTTTTAATCCTTCCTCATTCGACTTTCCATTAGATCCTTAGATTAAGAGCTTCCATCAGCTGCACACCATTTTTTACAGTATCTCTATTTTTTATACTACACCTACAGAGCAGTTTCATTTTCTATGTGAGAAAACTGATGCTCATGATAAGTTTAAAAGACCACACACTAGCAGGTGATAGAAATAGGTACTGTACTCAGGTCTGATGAGCTCCAAAATCCATGACCTTTCATATGGTAGAGTTTAGGTTTTGAAGGATGAAAAAGTTAAGGAATAATATAAAACCTATACTAAAGTGTAGAGAAAAAGATACAAATTTTTTGTTTGACCAAATCCAGAAAATTGATGCCACTGAAAGAAATGAAAAGTTTTGGTAGATATAACAGAAAAAAATGATTGTTGAGTAATCATGGTTCACTGCAACCTCAACCCCCTGGACTCAAGTGATCCTCCTGCCTCAACCTCCCAAGTAGCTAGACTACAAGCATGCACTACCATGCCCATTTAATTTTCTTATTTTTTGTAGACATGGGAGTCTTGCTTTGTTGCCAGGATGGTATTGAACTCCTGGGCTCAAGTGATCTTCCCACCATGGCCTCCCAAATTGCTGTGAGTACAGAATCAGCCATGGTGCCTGGCCCAAACATGTTTGTCTAGTATATATTTTGCCACTGAAAAAATGAGTGGGGCAAGAGAAAATCAAATTGTAGCTTGCCTGGAGGCCCTACACATTAAACAGACATATTGTCAATAGCCAAAACATGAATAAAGTATGCATCCATACTGAAACATTATTTAAAAATTCAATTTGACATGTTTATTCATTTGCATTTATTATATTTTATTATTTATACTGAAATGGTTAAATTGTTCTTGAGCTTAAGCACACACATCCCAAACCTGCTTTGTAATTTAGCTAGCAGTATGTTCATGGGTTAAATCTTAAACATGACCTTAAAATTGGTGGAAAAAATACTAAATATTAAATGGAAATATGAGGTTTTGATAATAAGATCCTAATATTAAGACTTCATTAAGTCTTAAGACTATATCAGGTATTTGACCACATTTATTAAAACTAAGAGAGCTAGCTGCTGAGTCTTGAGATGGCATTACTTGATTCACATGTCTGATAATGTTTGCTAAAAAATGTTAAAGAACCTTGTAAAAAGAATTGGCCACTGGGGTTTATAACACAGGGATGCTTTGAAAGTTCTCCCACTAGAGCATAGCCTAGAGATTTTTTTAAAGATATCTACATTCTTATCACTGGTTTTGGATTGAACTGTGGTTAATTTATCCCTTAGCCTTTTGGCTGTCCTCTAAAACATTTGTAATTTAAAATAATAAAACTGGCTTCATTGATTCACTTTATATTTTCCATTTTCTTGGGTTTGTTCTAGTATCTCCAGCTCAGGAAAGAATAAATTTATGCAGGGCTTGATTTAGGGAACAGCTGGTACTAAAAATGTTTCTCTTCTTTAAGCCCTCTCCCCTCCTTATCCAAACAGAGAAAAGACAGATCTGTTTTCTCTTACTCAAAAGGAGTGGAGTGAAATCCAAGTCCTCCAAAAAAAGAAATGGAATGCTGTTCTACCTCACTATTCACTCCTACTTTTGGACTCACACCATTTTTAGAATGTTAAACCATTTTTCAAAGACATTAGCCTCCCAAGAGGTAGGTGAGGATTAATTCCAGTTTGAGCAACATGTAAAACATAAAATTTAATAAAAACAAAGCAACACAAACGGGCTGGACACCACTCTTTCTCTTCGTTTTTAGACGATGAAGTTATAACATAACTAACAAGCCAGAGCCTTTGCAGCATCTCAAACTGCATTCTCTTGACTCTCCAATCCTCCAAAAAGAAGTTTGGGAAGACGAGCTTTTGAGAAATTGCCAGTTAAGAAGTCAGTTTGGAAGCCACTTAAAACCAAAGTTGTGTAATTAGAACTGTTGGTCTTAAGTATGTGTTTGAGTAATGTATTAAATGGCATTAACATGGATAGTAAAACTCTTGCATTATTTTCTTCCCTGGGGGCATATAATGCACAACTTCATTGACTGGAGCCAGTTTAGTAAATGGGGCAGAAAATGCCTGTAGAAGTGATGTAATGCTATGAAGAAAGTGCAGCATAAGATGGCATATAAAGTCTTAATGGCATTGTTTCCTAGATTCTCCATGTGCAGCAAAGTGGATATTGTTGCTGCCTTTAAGGGAACAGCCTGATTACAATTAAAGCACTAGTGTGTTCATTTCCTGGCACACGTATGAATGTGGGGTACAGATTAGAATTTATTTCATCAAGCTTTAATTTCATTTTCAGCCCCTTAAAAGTTTCATATCTTTTAAATATGCTGCCAGCAACCTGTTATCTGGTATAATGAAAAGCAGTGTAACCACTCACCAAATAAAATCCCATATAAAACCTAAACCTCAGTTTCACTTTTCAGGCACTGGTTTCATTGCCTCTTCCACCCACCCTTTCTCTCTGCCAGAGCCCCTAATGAGCAGCAGCACTGGCCAGATCCTGCCAAGTGTGAGCAGGTGGGTTTAATGGGATGTGAGATGTAGCTTGCCTGTAACCACACTACCATTCACTGGCAAGATCACATAGATATTACGGGGATAGAGAGAAAATTTTGAGCAAGATGTTTACAAATAAGAATAAAAATAAATCATACTGTTTTATATTCATACTTTATTTATTTGTATAATACACATTACATGTCACAGCACCTTAAAGAAAAATTTCTGGAAAGGTTTTGTTTGTTCTTTGATAGATGTAATGTAATAGATTTCTAGCTGGGAGGAAAAAATTCTTTTCTATTTTCACAAAGTTCAGAAAAGCAGAAACTGTTTTGGACCTTATCACTATTGATTCATTCTTTCATTCATTCATTTGTTCTTCCAAAAGAAACCATGAAGGAGCTTTCAAAGTAATTATTTTTATTTATTTCTTAGACACATCAGTGAATACAACTATGGGGTTTATGAAACAAAACCAAGATTATTTTATTGTTATTTTGGCTTAATTATCTGGAAAATTTTTAACAAGTAAATCTTTTATGTTAATAGTTAGCACTACGTTTTGTTTAAATTGTGCTCTGTATGTGTTATGAGAAGAAAGAAATATGCTAAGGAAACTCAAGGGTGAATGTGGGAATCAAAACATGTGATGTGATATGGAAGGTATTTTGGAAGTGGTGAAATATTTTACAGATTTACAAGCGTATTATTATCTTTAGAGGTAAAATGGTGTAGAGGACAAGGAATTAGAAGTCAAGTACAAACTATGCAGCTAGCTGGTTGTATGGACCTCTGTGGGTAACTTAACCTGTAGGTGACTATCTATTTATTTAAATGGTCACACTAATTGACTGTCTTTTTCCACTGCTCAGGATTGCCATGAGAGTTAAATATATTTAAAAGCACTTTTTTGACCTGTAAAACACAATAAATAATTCTGAAATTAGAAAACTGTGTTTTTATTATAGTCACTAGGATAACTACAACTAAGTTTCAGGAACAGGAAAATTTCAGAAATCTATTTCATGCAAAAGCAGGAATTCAAGTACTTCAGAAAAGTTTATTTATAAATAAGATTAATATCAATAAAAGACTGTACTTAATTAAATGCCGTTGAAGCTGGAAGTACAAACACAAATACAATTCACTGATGTCTTAATTGACATTATATTGATAATAGCCATATTTGTTATTTTTAAAATTTATATTTTACTTTTTAACACATAAGACAATATAAAACATGTTATAAAATAATATTTATTCTAACAAATATGTTATTTAGTGCAAGAATATACCTAACAACCATGAGTCTAACAACTGGGACATAAGCAAGAATGTATATTAGTCAGTGCCCTGGTAAGAAACAGATGACATACTTAAAAGGATTTCATTGATAAGAATAAATTCCGTACCAACAATTACTAAAAGTTTCCATATCTTGTTCAATTATTGGGTTGTCAGATTCTTAGTTTCTGCCAACTGAGTGAGTATAAAACTCATTGCATCTTAATTTGCATTTCCCTTATTATTAAGGAAATTGAGCTTCTTTTTATAATTTTGGTTGGCAAAATGTTTTCTCTTATGCAAAACTGCTCATGTCTTTTGCCCAGATTTTTACATTGTAATTGTATTATTGAGTTATAAGTTGTTGCTTTTTTCAAATATTTAAAACAATAATATTTTGTTGATTACATGCTTTGAGAATATCTTCACAGAGCTTCTGACTTGTTTTTTAGTTTTATTTTGAAATATTGTTAAATTAATTAATTTTAGTAATTAATATTTTCTTGTGGAGTTAATGTTCTTTATGCATTATTTAGGAAAGTCTTCTTTACCCTAGCCTCAGGGGGATCCCTTCTATTTCTTCAAAAAATTGTTTGATATTTAACATAGAAATCTTTACATCATTAGCAATTGGTTTTAACATGATGAAAGAAAGGGGCTAACTTAATGGTTATATGAATTGACTTGTTTCTCACTGCATTTATTGAATAATCTTTCATTTCTCCAGCTGTGCCACTTCTGTCTGTATCAGTTTCTCCTATACCTAAACTTGTATTCTGTCCTATTGGTCAGTCTGTCTATCCATGTACCAATATCATACTTTCTTAAATACTACAGTTTTATCATAATTCTTAATTTCTATTAGGACAAATCATCCCTCATTCTTCCTCTTAAGTATCTTAGCTAGTCTTGTCTCTTTTCTCTTCTATGCAAATATTAGAATTTGATTATAAAACTCTGTTCAAATTTTGATTGGAATAGCATTAAAGCTATAGATTAATCTGAGAACATCTGATATTTTATAATAGTGGCTATATCCACACATAAAATATTTGGATAAAGTTTTAAAATATTAATTTGTCTTGCACATCTTTTGATAGATTTTCCCTAGTAGACTATAATTTTATTGCTATTACAAATAACATTGTAAAAATTACACTTTCTCTTTGTTGCTACTCTATAAAAATGTAATTAATTATTGCATGGGTATCTAACATTTTGCCAACTTGCTATATATCCTCATTTTATACTCAGCTACTCTTGTTAGATTCCCGTTATACTCAACTACTCTTGTTAGATTCCTGTTATACTCAACTACTCTTGTTAGATTCCTTGGTGTTGTTCCTCCCTTTCCAATACTGTCATATATTTCTCTTTTCTTTTTAGGACACTAAGTTAGGATGATTCAGGCTTACCTTATAGCCAAGTATGCATGTAATCAATTTTGTAAATATTATAAATGTGGATGAGAAGAATGTATATTCTATAATTTGGAGTGTAGAATACTATTAGATCAATTTTTTAAAGTCTTTTCTGTATGTATATTATTTTTTGTCTGCTTAACCTATTAATAATTAAAAGGTATGATGAAATTCCCACTATGGGGATGGATATACAAATTTTATTGTACTTCTTATTTTTATTTTGTATATTTTGAGGCCATTTCATTAGGTTCATGCAAACTATATCTTCTATGTGAATTGAGCTTTTATTATTATTATTATTATCTTTAACTTTTATTGTAACTTCAAGGGTACATGTGCAGGCTTGTTTCATAGGTTAACTTGTATCACAGGCTTGTTGTACAGATTATTTCGTCACCCAGGTATTAAGCCTAGTACCCATTAGTTGTTTTTCCTGATCCTCTTCCTCCTCCCACCTACCATTCTTTGAAAGGCCCCAGTGTGTGTTTTTCCCCTCTAGGTGTCCATGTGTTCTCATACTTCAGCTCTCACTTATAAGTGAGAACATGTGGTATTTGGTTTTCTGTTCCTGTGTTAGTTTGCTGTGGATAATGGCCTCCATCCTTATCCATGTCCCTGCAAAGGACATGATCTCATTCTTTTTTATGACTGCATATTATTTTGTGGTGTATATGTACCACTTTTCTTTGTCCAGTCTATCATTGATGGACATTTAGGTTGATTCTGTGTCTTTGCTATTGTGAATAGTGCTGCAATGAACATACACATGTGTGTGTCTTTATAATAGAATCATTAATATTCCTTTGGGCTTATACCTAGTAATGGAATTGCTGGGTCCAAAACTATAAAAACCCTGAAAGACAACCTAAGCAATATCACTCAGGACATAGGCACAGGCAAAGATTTTATGATGAACTTTTATTATTATGTGATGACCCTTTCTATAGCTAATATAGTTTAAAAACTTGATATCCATATGGTTTTTATTTAACCATTTTAATCATTTTCAGGTATACAATTCAGTGGCATTAACACATTCACAATGTTGTGCTACCATTACCACTGTCTTGGTTCAGGCTGCTTTAATAAGATACCATAGAGTAGATGGTTTAAACAACAGAATTTTATTTTTCAGAGTTCTGGAGTCTGGGAAGTCCAAAATGTAGGCATGAGCAGCTTTGATGTCTGGTAAGAGCCCCTTCCTGGTTTGAGGATGTCTGTCTTTTCACTGTGTCCTCACACGGAAGAGAAAGAGTAAGAACTAAACCCTCTTTCTCCTCTTATAAAGACCCTAATCCCATCATGGCGGCTCTACCCTCATGACCTCATCCAAACCAAATTACATCCCAAAGGCCCCACCCTCTAAAACCATCCCATTGGAGTTTAGAATTTCAATTTATGAATTTTGAGGAATACAAACATGTAGTTCATATCAACTACTCTTCATTTCCAGAACTTCATTATCCCAAACAGAAGCTCTGTACCTGTTAAATAATAACTTCTCACGCCCTCCTATCCCCAGCCCCTGGCAACCTCTATTCTACTTTCCATTTTTATGAATTTGACTATTCTAGGTACCTCATGTAAGTGGAATCATATAGTATTTGTCCTATCATGTCTTGCTTATTTCACTTAGCATGTTTTCAAAGTTCATCCATGTTGCAGCATGTAACCTAATATACTTTCTGTGCTACAGTCTACTTTTACTGATATTACGTTACTTATCAGCAGTCTTTTAGCTAGTATTTGTCTGGTATATCAGTTTAAATATTTTAATATAGTCTTTTTATCTTTATGCATTAGGAATGTTTCTTATAAACTACAATAGCTTGGTTTTCTCAATTCAATTTGAAAAATCTTTTTATTATTTTATTTTATTTTTTGGGGGGGGATGGGGGAAGAGTCTTGCTTTGTAGCCCAGGCTGGAGTGCAGTGGCATGATCACAGCTCATTACAGCATCGATCTCCTGGGCTAAAGTGATCCTCCCATGTCAGCCTTCCGATTAGCTAGGACTACAGGCATGCACCACCATGCCTGGCTACTTTCTGTATTTTTTGTAGAGATAGAGTTTAGCCATGCTGGCCAGGCTGGTTTTGAATTCCTGAGCTCAAGTGATTTGCTGGCCTTGTCCTCTTAAAGTGCTGGGATTACAGGTGTAAGTCACTGTGCCCAGCCAAATCTGACTTTTAACAGACATTAAAATTATGGTTATTGATATATTGGTTATTAAAACTTTTAACCTTTATTTTCAGATCTTATAATATTTTTCTCTTTTCTTGTCTTTTGTAACTGATTAATCAGGGTTGAGATTTTGTTATTTTTTTCTTTATTTTCTATTTTGTTGTTTTTTTCTCCATTACTTTGGACTTTGGACCCCCATTTTACCATATTTAATGTAAAATGAAACAGTATATTAATCCCTACTCCTCAAACTGAAGTGTCTTAAAGAATGTGCATTAACTATACTCTTGTTATTCTGTAATACATATTAATTCTTTAGAGACATTTATCTAAGTCTCTAATATAAAACAATAACACACATTATACAATTACTTTGAAGAATAAATGATAAAACCATAGTGCTTACTTTCAAGAACTAGAGATCATAGCACATCATAGCATGGATTTGGGGGAAAAAATATGGGTTCAGGTTCTGACTCAATGGGTGTAAGAAAGATGGGTCTAAGTAAGTTAGGTGTAATAATATCTATGATGCAGTATTCACTTATATATTCATTCATTTATTCATTGGTAAATATTTGTTTGAATTAATGTATGACAGATTATGTATCAAATGCTGGCTATATAGTGATAAACAAGATATATACTCTGCCATTATAAAATTTACAGTCTTGGAAAAACATAAATTTTTTAAAATTATACAAATGACTGAGACAAATTCTCAAAAGAAAGAAATTGGTGTGCAATAAAAGGTTCTTTTAATGATATTGTATATAAAATATTTGGAATGTAGTAAACACTCAGTAAATGATGGTAGTATTTTATGGATAATAATGTCAATGTCTTAGGAGTTTATCATGCATAAATATTAAAAGTGAACATGTTATATAATGCAATACCAAACTGTGTGTATTTCATTTTCTTAATGATGCCAAAAAAATGAGATTTGAAAAATGGTCCATGCCATTTTCACAAGCAGAATTCAGTGCAGTCAATAGAAACAGATGCAGAAATGTCAAAGATGGTGCAACTGGGAGACAAGAACTTTAAAACAGCAATTATAGCTATGTTTAAGCAGTCAAAAGAAAACATGAACACAATAAGGAGAAACATAAAAGTTAAAAAAGAACCAAATTAATCTTCTAAATTTTAAGCACATCTACATGAAAATTTCACTGATAGAATGAAAAGCGGGAGTGATACCATGGAAGAAGTAAACATAAGACTATAACAATAGAAACTTGTCAAAGTACCTTTAAAAGTAAAACTACTAAAAAAGAAACAAACAACAACAACAACAAAAAACAAATAAAGAACCTCAGTGGTTTGTGGAATAATATTAAGCAATTCAACAATGCATATTGGGAAGTGAACTAGTGTATCCAGGAAGTGGAACATGCAAGGAAGATTATTGTGAAGCCTTGAGATTTGATGTTGTTCACTCTATTGGAGTTTGGAAATGCTTGAGATCTGTTACTCCTTTCTTCTTTCCTTTTTCTTTCTTTTGGAATGGAAATGTGTACCTATGCCTCTCCCACCATTGCATTTTAGAAGTAGATAACTTGTTTTCACAGGATCACAGATCAGACTTTGGACTTTTAAGTTAGTGCTGGAACAAGTTAAGACTTTGGGGTAATAGTGATGGAATGAGTGTATTTGTATGTGTAAGAGACATGAGTTTTAGGGGACCAGGGCTGAAATGTTATGATGTGAATGTTTGTACCCTCTGAAACTCATGTTGAAGCTTAATCCCTATTGTAACGGCATTAAGAAGGTATGAAATTTGGCTATGGTATTTGTGAGGTGGAATTTTTGGGAGATATTTAGGATTAGATGAGGTCATAAGTGTGGGGTATTAGTGGTGTTACAAAAGCAGAAAGAGATATCTGAACTAGCACACTTATTTCCCTCACCATGTGATGCCCTGCACTACTTTGGGACTTCACAGAGATTCCCGCCAGCAATAAGGTTCTCACTAGATGCAGCCCCTTGACCTTGAACTTCCCAGGCTCCAGAATTGTAAAAAAAAATATATATATATACACACACACACACACACACACACACACACGCATATACATATATATATAAATATAAAATTTTCTTTAAAAATTATCCAATCTCTCTCTCTCTCTCTTTTAATGAGATGGGGTCTCATTATGTGCTCAGGCTGGCCTCGAACTCCTGGCCTCAAGGGATCCTCCTGCCTCAGCCTCCCAAAATGTTACAATTACACACACAAGCCACCGCACCCAGCTGATTATCCCTTCTCAAATGAACTTAGTTCTCAAAATGAACTAAAACAAGTAATTAAATGAAAATATGAACACAGTAAGGAGAAGACATGAAGAATTCAAAAGAACCAAATTACACTTTTAAACTTGAAAAATATTTGCATAAAAATTTCACAGATAGAATGAAAAGCAAAAAAGACATTATATTAAAAATATTGGCCTGATATGGTGGCTCATGCTTGTAATCCCAATCCTCCTTTGGGAGGCCAAGGCGGGAGGATCCCTTGAGGCCAGTAGCTTGAGAGCAGCCTGAGCAACACGGTGAAACCCCATCTGTACTAAAAAACTACAAAAACTAGCTGGGTAGGGTGGTGAGCACCTGTAGTCCCAACTACTCAGGAGGCTGAGATGAGAGAATTGCCTAAGCATGGGAGGTGGAGGTTGCCATGAGTTGAGATCATGCTGCTGCATTCCAGTCTGGGCCACAGAGTGAGAGCCTGTCTCAAAAAAAAAAAAAAAGAAAGAAAGAAAATCAGTAAACTTTTGAGGGTATTGACAATAGAAACATAACAAAATAAAGAACAGTTAAAAAGAAAAATAAAAGGAATCTCAGAAATTTGTGGAATAACATTAAACTATCTGTTATATGCATATTTGGAGCCCCAGAAGGTGAAGAGAGACACGAAATGATATAATAACTATTTGAGAAATAATGTTTCCAAGCTTTCACAATATGATAAAAACTGTAAACTCACAGATATAAAAAGCTTAATGAAGTGCAATCAAGGGAAACACATACATACACAAACACTCAGAGGCACATTACAATTAAATTACTGAAAAGCAATGATAAAGAGAAAATCTTATAAGTAGCCAGAAAAAAAAGACATATTACATAAACTGAAATAAAGATAAAAATAACAAGACACTTGTTATCAGAAACTAAATAAATAGGAACAACATACTCAAGGTCTTGGCCCTCCCAAAATCTACCAATTTATAATTCTATATCCAGCAAAAATATGCATACTGTCAATCAATCCCAAAGCAGCCATTTAGAAAATAAAACAGAGAGTTATAAATAATATGCCAACAGCAGAGATAAAAGGAATTCCTAAAACATACCCAGTTAATCAAAAAAGGAGGCAAGAAATAAAGGAAAACAATAGAATAAAAAATGAATTTAAACGAAAATAAATAGCAATAATGTAGACTTCAATGCAACCATATAAACCCCTACGTTAAAAATGAATGCACTAAAATTTCCAATTAAAATGTAACAATTTATCAGATGGCACAAAAGTCTGCCTATAAAAACTAACTGTAAAAACCTATAGCACAAAAAGGTTAAATGTAAATAATTTAAAAATATATACCATGCAAACAGTAATCATAAGAAAGCTAGAGTGACTAAATTCAGATCAGGTAGATTTTATGTAATATTTCTAGTGACAGGTATATTTTATAATGATAAAACTGTCAACCAATCAAGAAGAAAAAACAATCCTAAACACATATAAATCCAGTATTAGAGTTTTAATACACATTAAATAAAAGCTGACAGAATGGAATAGAGAAATAGACAAATCTACAATTATTGCTGGAGACTTAAAACACTATTCTTTTAGTCATTGATACAACAAGTAGACAAAAAACCAGAATGTATAGAGAGGACCTAAATGGCATTAAAAACCACTTGACATAAATAACATTTATAAAACAGTTACCTAAGAAATGCAGGATATACATTTATTTTACGTGTATATGAAACATTCACCAAGATATACCATATTTTAGGCTATAAAATAAGTTTCAATATATTTAAGAGGGCTGAAAATAAACAGAGTATGTTCTCTGACTACAATTAAATTAAATGAGAAATATCAGAAAAATATATGAAAAACTCTAAGTATTTGTAAAAAGCAAAACAAAATATCACTTCTATGTATGTATGGTCAGAAATAAGCCATAACAGAAATTTAAAAATATTTTGAATTAAGCAAAAAAAAAAAAAAAAAAATTAAGATATACCAAAATGTGTAGGATGCAGGTAACACTGCCATTAGGAGGAAGAAATATAGCTTTAAAACACTTTTGTATAGAAATGAAACAAGTTGCAAAATCAATTATCTGAGCTTTCATTTAAAAAATATAAATTACAAAATAAATGTAAGCAGAAGACAGGAAATAATATAGATGAGGACAAAAATCAAAAAATAAAAAAAGTAGTAATTAAAGCAAGAATAGGGTGTTTGAAATCTTGATAAATACTTTAAAGAAATGATAAATCTTTAGCTAGCAAAATCAAAGAATAAGGAAGAGGACACCCAGATTACTAACATAAGAACTGGAAAATGTGACATCATTACAGTTACTAAAGAGTAAGAAGAGAATATTATAAGCACCTTTATGGTATTAATTTTAACCTCCTCAAAGAAATAGATAAACTACTTTTTAATTGCCAAAATCAACCAAAAAAGAAATAGAAAATTTGAATAGGTATGTATCTATTAAAGAAATTGAATTTGTAATTAAAAACCTTCTAACAAATAAACTCCCAAACCAGATAGTTTCACTAGTAAATTTATTCCATTTGAGAAAATGACACACCAGAAACTTTCATAAACATTAACATTAAAATGTTTAACAAGCCGGGCACAATGGCTCACACTTGTAATCCGAGCACTTTGGGAGGCTGAGGCAGGCAGATTACCTGAGGTCAGGAGTTCGAAACAAGCCTCACCAACATGATGAAACCCCATCTCTACTAAAAATACAAATATTACCTGGGTGTGGTGGTACACGCCTGTAATCCCAGCTACTCTGGAGGCTGAGGCAGGAGAATCACTTGAACCCATGAGGCAGAGGTTGCAGTGAGCCGAGATCATGCCACTGCACTCCAGCCTGGAGGAGGAGCAAAATTCCATCTCAAAAAAATAAAATAAAATAAGTTTAACAAAATTTTAGCCAATCAAGTTTAACACTTTAAAAATAGATAGTATATACTGTTAGGGTTTATCTTGGTGATTCAAGCATGATTTGCCATTTGAAAAGCAATCATTGCAATTTATCATATCAACAGAAGAGAAAACCCTAATGATTATCATAATAGATACAGAAAAAGCTTTTGACAAAATTCCACAGCCATTCATAATTAAAAGCACCACACATAAGAGGAAACGGGAAATTTCTCAGCCCAATAAAAAGCATGTAAGACAAATCTACATCTATCATTATATGTATGGATGAAAGACAAATATCATTCTACCTAAGATTGGAAAAAATCACTATCTATACAATATTGTACTAAAAGCCCCAGCCACTGAAGTAAGGCAAGGAGAAGAAATAAAAGACACTAAGACTGAAAATAAACCTTTTTATTGGAATATTTGAAAACTAGAAATTTGTAAAGAATCACAAAATTACTTGCTAGTGTTACTTGAACTAGTAAGAGAGTTTAGCAATACTCAGAATTTAAGAATAATTATACAATTAATTTCATTTCTACATACTTGCAAAAACAAATAAAAATTGAAATTAAATAACGCTTACAATAGCATCAAAAACATAAAGTACTTATATGATGGTTAATATTGAGTGTTAACTTGATTGGGTTGAAGGATGCAAAGTATTGATCCTGGGTGTGTCTGTGAGGGTGTTGCCAAAGGAGATTAACATTTGAGTCAGTGGACTGGGAAAGGCAGTCCTCAATCTGGGTGGGCACCATCTAATCAGCTGCCAGTGTGGGCAGAATAAAGGCAGGCAGAAGAATGTGGAAAGACAAGACTGGTTAAGTCTTCTGGACTCCATCTTTCTCCCATACTGGGTGGTTCCTGCCCTCGAACAACAGACTCCAAGTTCTTCAGCTTTTGGACTGTTGGACTTAGACCAGCGATTTGTCAGGGACTCTCAGGCCTTTGGCTACGGACTGAAGGCTGCACTATCGGCTTTCCTACTTTTGAGGTTTTGGGACTTGTTCTGGCTTCCTGGCTCCTCAGTTTGCAGGCAGGCTATTGTGGAACTTCAGCTTGTGATCATGTGAGTCAATTCTCCTAATAAACTCCCCTTCATATATACATCTATCCTATTCGTTCTGTCCCTCTAGAGAACCCTGACTAGTACAGTTTAAGAGTAAATTTAATAAAATATGGATAAAGTATTTCTTCAATTTGATTAAAAATGTCTACAAAAATATACAGCTAACATTATATTTAATGATGAAAAACTCAAAACTTTCCCACTAAGATGAAGAACAAGGAAAAAATATCTTCTTTCACTACAGCTTTTCAACATAACAATGGAATGCAACAAGGCAAGAAAAAGAAATGAAAGGTATACAGATTGGAAGGGAAGAAACCAAACTGTCTTTGGTGACATGATTGTCTATGTAGAAAATTTGAGACTTCACCAATAAAAAGGTTCACAGAAATAATAAGCAATTACATTAAGGCTGCAGGAAAGATTAATTTACAAAAGTCTATCATCTTTCTTTCTTTCTTTCTTTCTTTCTTTCTTTCTTTCTTTCTTTCTTTCTTTCTTTCTTTCTTTCATTTCTTCTTTCCTTCTTCCTTTCTTTTTTATTTTTATTTTTTCCTAAGGCCTGGCTCTTCTGTCACCCACGCCAGAGTGCAGTGGTGTGGTCTCGGCTCACTGAGACCTCCACCTCCTAGGCTCAAGCCATTTTCCCACTCAGCGTCCTGAGTAGTTGGGACTACAGGTACGTGCCACCAGACTTGGCTAATTTTTGTATTTTTTGTAGAGATGGGTTTCAGCATGTTGCCCAGATAGGTCTCAAATTCCTGAGTGCAAGCAATCCACCCACCTTGGCCTCCCAAAGTGCTAGGATTACAGGTGTGAGCCACTGCATCCTGCCAAGTCCATCACTTTTCTATATCTCAGCAATAAACAAGTGGAATCTGAAACCAAAAATGCAATACCGTTTACATTAGCACTCTAAAAAATAAAACACTCAGGTATAAATCTAACAAAGTGTGTACAAGTTCTACATGAGTAAAACTAGAAAACTCTGATGAAAGAAAGCAAAGAACCAAATTAATGGAGATATTCCATGGTTATAAACAGAAAAATGACATTGTCAATATGACAGTTTTTTCCAATTTGACATACAGGCTCAGTGCAAACCCAATCTAAATCCCAGCAAGTCATTCTATGGATATTGACCAACTGAGTCTCAAGTTTAGATGGAGAAGCAAAAGACCCAGAAGAGCCAACACAATGTGAAAGGAGAACAAAGTTGAAGGATTGATGCTACCTGCTATAAAACCATAGTAATCAAGACAGTATTATATTATTAAAATAATAGAAAAACAGATTAGTGGAACATAATGGAGAGCCCAGAAATAGACCCACATACTATAAATATAGTCAAATGACCTTTGATGAAGAATTAAAGGCCATACAATTGAGAAAAGATAGGCTTAAAAATTATGTTGAAATAAACAGACATCCACATGCAGTAAATTAAGCTGGACACAGACCTTACACCCTTTATGAAAAGTAACTTGAAATGAATCACAGACCTAAAAGTAAAACACAAAGTGATAAAACTTCTAGTAGATAACAGAAGAAAATTCTAGATAGGCTAGGGTAGGTGATCGCTACTTAGATATAAAACCAAAGACAGTCTATAAAAGAAAGGATTGATAAGCTGAATGTCATTAAAATAAAAAAATTTTACTTCATAAAAGTTAAGAGAATGAAAAGAAAAGCCACAGACTGGGAGAAAATATTTGCAAAAGGCAAGTTTGGTAAAGGACTATTATCCAAAATATACAAAGAACTTTTCAAACTCAACAATAACCCAGTTTAAAAATGGGCCAAAGACTTACAGACACCTAACCCAAGAGGACATATACGTGAAAAACGAGCATATAAAAAGATGCTCCACATAATATGTTAACAGAGAAATGCAAATTAAACAGCAGTGATATACCACCTCATACTAGTAGAATGGCTTGAATCTAGAACACGAACAATACCAAATGCTAACAGGGATGTGGAACAGCAGGAACTCCTGCTCATCACTGGCAGAAATTCATTGCAAAGTGGTACAGCCACTTTGGAAGATAGTTTAGTGATTTCTTACAAAACTAAAAATACTCTTACCTTAAAATCCAGTAATTATAGTCCTTGTTATTTACTCAAACAAGTTGAAAACATTATCTACACAAAAAAGTTCACGTAGATATTTTTAGCAGCTTTACTGATAATTGCCAACACTTGGAAACAACCAAGATCACTTTCAGCAGATAAGTCAATAAATAAATTGTGGTACATCCAGACAACAAATATTCAGTGCCCAAAAGAAATGAGCTAGCAATTCATAAAAATACATGGAAGAAATTTAAAAGCATATTACTCAGTAAAGGAAGCCAATGTGAAAAGGCCACATACCACGTAATTACAACTATATGACATTCTGAAAAAGGCAAAGCTAAATTAGTGATTACCAGAAATGAGACTGGAAGGAGGGATAAATAGGTGGACCAGAGGGTATTTTTAGGGCAGTGGATCTATTTTGTACACTGTAATGGTGGATACATGTCACTATACATTTGTTCAAACTCACTGAATGTAAAACACCAAGAATACACCCTAATGTAAACTGTGGACTTCCAATTATAATGATGTATTAATGTAGATTAATCAGTTGTATCAAATGAACTACTATGGTGGTGAATGTTGATAAAAGAGGAGGCTATGTGTTTGTGGAGGTTGGGGTTATGTGGGAAAACTGTGCTGTATTTTGTTGTGAATCTAAACTGCTCTAAAAAATAAAGTCTATTAAAAATATGGGTAAAAGCTATATTCTAAAATACATAAAAAATTTTTAAAAGAAAGACCTAAATGAATGGAGCAATTACATTATATTCATAGATTGTTGACAGACTCAATGTTGTTGAAATTAAAGTGTCGATTGAATTCAATATACATCAAAATCCCAGGGGCTTTTCAGAAAAACAAAAGTTTTTCTTCTGTTTTTCTAAAATTCATATGAAAAGTCAAAAGCTCTATCTGGAAATACCAACAGAATGTTATAAAAGAGCAGCAATGTTGGAGAACTTACAGTAACTGAATTTAAGATTTACTTATTATAAAGTTATCTTAAACAAGACTGTGGTATTGGCATAAGAATAGACAATAAGTTAAATAGAACAAAACGGAGATTCTAAAAATAGACTGACGCATACATAGTCAACTGATTTTTGACAAAGGTGCCACAGTAATTCAATGGAGAAAGGTTGGACTTTCCAACAAATGATGTCAGAAAACTGGATATCCAAATGGAAAACAAAAATTAACTTCGGTCTTTAACTCAGCCACATACAAAAATTATCTCAAAATGGACAATAGATTTAAATATAAAAGCCAATGCCATAAAAATGTCTTTAAAAAAAGCATAAGAGAAAATCTTTGTAACCTTGGAAAAGGCAAAGATTTCTAGAATACAAAAGCACAAACATAAAAAGTTGATAAATCTGACTTCATTAAAATTTAAAATGTTTTAATATTCAAAAGTCTCCATGAAGAAAATGAATAGGCAAGACAGAGGCTGGCAGAAAATCTTCACTGTACATACATCTGAGAATAATATGTATTTTACAATATAATAGTAAAAAATACAAATCCAGTAAGAGTGAGTAAAAGACTTGAAAGTTTTACCAAAGGTATATAAATGGTGATTAAGTCATGAAGAAATGTTCAAATGCATTAGTTCTCACATAAATGCAAATTTAAACTGCATGAGATACCATTACACACCACTGAAAGAGCTCAAATTACAAAACTAAAAATACTCTTACCTTAAAATCCAGTAATTACAGTCCTTGTTATTTACCCAAACAAGTTGAAAACATGTTATCTACACAAAAATCTTCACACACATGTTTTTAGCAGCTTTACTGATGATTGCCAACACTTGGAAACAACCAAGACCACTTTCAGTAGATAAGTCAATAAATAAATTGTGATACATCCAGACAATAAATATTCAGTGCCCCAAAGAAATGAGCTAGCAATTCATAAAAATACATGGAAGAAATTTAAGAGCATATTACTCAGTAAAGGAAGCCCATACGAGAAGGCTACATACCACACGTAGTGGCAAGGATGCGGATGTGGAGAACTATGGGAATGTAAAATTGTACATCCCTTTGTAAAACATTTGTATAGTTTCATATAAAGTTAAATATACACCTACCACATGACTCAGCACTTCCACCTCTAGAAATTTACCTAAAAGAAAAAAATACTGGGAAGGGTATTGGGGGGCTGGGGAAGAGGTGGGGATGCTTAACGGTTACAAAAAAGATAGAAGGAATAAATAAAATACACAATTTGGTAGTGCATCAGGGCGATTATAGTAACTAATGACTGAATTGTACATTTTAAAATAAAGAGTGTAATTGGATTGTCTGTAACTCAAAGGATAAGTGCTTGAGGGATGGATACCCCATTCTCCATGATGTGCTTATTTCACGTCACTTGCCTGTATCAAAACATCTCATGTAGAGCATAAATACATATATCTACTATGTAGCCACAAAACTTAAAAACTAAGAAAAATATAAAAATAATTTTAAAACTGGACAAAAAAGAAAAAACACATACATGTCCATACAAAGTTCTTTCATAGCAACTTCATTCTATAATTGGAAACGAAGTATTCAACAGGTAATTATGGAAAGCCATACAAATAAATACTATGCAATGATAACGAATAAATTCCTGATATGCAACAATATGGGTAGCTTTGAAAAACATTATGCTGAGCAAATCATACCAGAAACAAAGACTTCATACTATATATTCATTTTATATGAAATTCTAATGCATAGTGATAGAAATCACACTAGTGGTTGAGAATAGGGTGGAGATTACTGGGAAGAGCACAGGAAATATTCTGGGGTAATAGAAATGTTCTAAATCTTCACTTTGGTGGTAGTTACAAGGGTCTATAGATACGGTCAACCCTCTGTAGGTTTTGCATCCACAGATTCAACCAACCACATATTGAAAAATTAAATAACAACACAACAGTAAAAGAATAGAAATAAAAATACAGCATAACAACCATTTACATAGCATTTGTATTGCGTTGGGCATAATAAATAATCTAGAGATGATTTAATGTGTATGAGAAGATGTGTGTAGTTTATACAGAAATGCTACACCATTTTGGCTAAGGGAATTGAGCATCCGAGGATTTTGGTATCTGAAGAACATTCTGTTCTTCAGACGTTCGCCAGATATAGAGGGATAACCATATATATTTGCAGTGATGGTTACATAGGAACATTTTATCATGTATAGATTATACTTCAATAAAGTTGATTTGTTTAAACAGCTTTCAGCTTACTGAGAAAGATATGCATACATAATACAACATGAAATGCTAATATATCATGATATGTTTCTAAAACCATGAGACAGTTACTCATTCCTGCAGTTATGTCATTAGATTTTTCTGTTTCCAAAATTTTTCTTTTAGAAATTCTGTCAAAAATTTATATTGAAAAATTATTAGAATTTTGTTGCTACTTTCTCAGACCTATTGCCCTGGTAATGAGAAAGTCGTCTTTACCCTTTAGAGGTGCATTGGCTTCGGACCTAAAGCTTCACATTTGAATTAACACAATTTTAAAAATTATTTTATGTCAAAATAAGTAACAAAGGGAATAGCAAAGCAGTTTTTGAAGGGTGTTTGGCCTTCTTTGTAGCTGTGCTCTTTATATCGGCTGTGAAGAAACAAGATAATATCCTATTTCTCCCTATGTAGAAGAAGGATGCTTGGGGAATCACACCTGTGAACAGTAGTTTGTAGATGTGGAATCAGATCCGGAAAAGAAAAGTCAAACTCCACTGACAGATTAAATGAAAAGTAAACAGGTTTGTTTAAGGTAATGACAATGAGATGGGTGTTTTGACAGGATTCATGGTGATGAAGAGTTAAAAGAGTCTTTACCCAGCTTGGGATCTGTCTTCCATCTCACCCTTAGTCCCCTAGTCTTTCACCATGTGAAGGGCAGATGGTAGATAATGTCATCATGACAAGCAGCATTTAACACACATCAGACAGTCATCAGTCTATTCTCTCATTATTAGAATCTATACTTCACTGTATTGTTTTTAGTGGGGAACAGAATACACAACAAACAGTCCCACTAAACCAGATATCATGTACTGATTGATCTCATTTTACAACCTGGTTCTTATATGACCTTGTCTTTCTGCTCTCACTATGTGATATGGCCAGACTCTGCTCTTTGTGAGTGACAATCAGCTCTTATTTCTCCAAAGTAATATTTATAAGAATCTCAGAAAATAAAAAATACCTACTCCTCAAGAAAAAGTCAGCAATGTTATTACTAATGACTAGTACAATTAATACATTAGCATTACAGACTGAAAGTATAGGAGACTAGAAAGCAAAGTGGTTATGCCAAAAGTTTGGGAATTGGGTTGACAGGTTTGTTTCCTGGTTTTCCTGCTTTCTAGCTTTGTGATCTTTTGAAAGCTACTTTTTCGTATTTCACATGAGAGTTCTAATATCTACTGTAGGCTGTTTTTTGAGGATTCAAAGAGATAAGGAATGCAAGCACTGAGGACAGTTCCTGATACACTGTTTGATGTATAGTAGCTTTGATTATCATTACAGATTTTATAAGGAATTTGGATTCCTAACTCCTAATGCTCATGGACAGCTCCAGCAACGAGCAAATCTTAATTTTATGCCCAAGTTTTGTTTTCTATAAATTAGGGTATGACACCTTTCCTGTCTATCCAGAGGGATCATTAAGAGAATCTAATGGGAAGGAACTCTGACACGTGCAATGGCTAATTAATAGTGTGCCCACTTTCTCTGTATCTATGGTGGGAGTAAAGAGTGGGAGTCAGAAAAAGTGAAATTTAAAATAATTTTGTTTTTAAATTGACTCAGAGAGCATTTTAGAGAAGAGAAATGCATAACTGCATAAATTACAAAGTTTGAGGAAGACGACGAGCGTGAGAAACATGATTCTATTAAAATCAGAATAAAAAATCATGCATTATCCTGAAAGTATACACAAATGTGAAGAATGTTGGATTCCAGGAAATTATTTTTTAAGATTATTAGGAAGTTTTACTCGGTTCTTTGTTTGGCCTACTTCACCACACACCTACACGCAGGCACACACACGCGCGCGTACACACACACATACTCTTAATTCCATGTGATTAAGAGCTCTGTTCCTGTCATTTTCAACATGCCACTGCTTCCCAGAACTTGAGGAGGCTTTGCGAGATAGGGCTCCCTAGTTCTTAAGTGTCTCTCTTTGCATAACTCTGGTTTCTGAAGAGGTACGCCAGAGGCAAAGTGCACATTGTGTCATTTCCAGGATTTATGGGGAACCAAACGCTTGAGTCAGAAGTTGCCAAGTACACATTTCATTTTGATTTAAAAGACAGTTAATGTCTAAAGTTGAAAAGAACACAAACGATTATTAATAAAATAAGTAACAGTAACTAACAGCTGAGAAGCAGATCTTTTTTACATGCAGCAGATGATGCTAATTTGCAGTTAGGTAGCTAAAGTGGGCTCCTAATAAAATGAGAATCAGTTTTCTGAATGATGGTACAGTAAGGCATTGGATTCTCTTTGAAGATAAAGAGGCAGAAGGGGCATTTTGATATGTCACTGGAAAAATCATTTTCTCTAGTTGTACTATAATGTTCTGTTTATACCCCTAACTTCAGTGCCACAACGACTTGGCAAGGAGCTACAATGGCTCACAAATGAATGCTTATGGGGGCATTAAATGGTGCAGGCTTAGTTGCAGACTAGAGAAAATGAAGGGGCTGATGGTAACTGTAAATGTGGACCTTTCCAGTGAATGGTGATATATAAGACTGATGACTAATAAACATACCCTACATGGGAAACATTTGAGTGATGACATCTTTTTTCTTTCACCCTTTTAACTAGCCACAATAGCTGGGATTTTACTTAAGGAATATATGGGAAACAGACTAAGCCCCAAGGCAGATCACCCTGGCAGCTGTAGAAAGAGAAGGCTACACTTTCTCATGTGTGTTATCTGCATTTTTCTATTGATTTAACATCTGCCAGGGGGATCAGTTTGGTCCCTTGCATGCTGCACATTGAATGCCCAAGTCTGGTGGACAACAGTAGCTTCCTGCTCTAAGAGAAATGAGACAGGTTATTCAACTGTGGCCATGAGGCCCCTGGCTCCAGCCATGGCCATGCTGTTTGGTTTTTTGGACAAATATACCCACAAAGATTCCCTGTTATCTTAGGCACAATTCATGTCTAAACTACTTCTTTCCCTATGTCTCAACAAGGAAGATATGTGCACTTCCTTGATACTCATTCATAGGGATATTATGATGATCAAGTGACAAAATTATTACAATTTTGCAAAGCATAAATCATAGTACAAGATGTCATATTATTGGCTAATGCTATTTTGAAACAAAGAAAGAATTTCTTTAAAACTTGTCAGTGTGATTTATTATGTCCTAATATTTGCCTGTAGATATACATTTTGGAGTGCAAAATTAGCTTGGTATGCTATTAGACTCTATCACATCACTAAGCATATTCTTACCCTTTTTATCTACTCTGTTTCCTCCTATGTTGCTGTACTAGTCCATTCTTTCTTTGTTATAAAGAAATGCCTGAAACTGGGATGTCTAATTGGCTGAAGTCTCTGCAGTCTCTACAGTAAGCATGATGCTGGCATCTGCTGAGCTACTAGGGAGGCCTCAGGAAGCTTACAGTCATGGTGGAAGATGAAGCAGGAGCTAACACATCATATGGTGAGAGCAGGAGCAAGAGAGAGAGAGTGAGCAAGGAGGTGCCACATACTTTTAAACAATCAGATCTGATGAGAACTCACTCGCTATCATGAGAACAGCACCAAGGAGATAGTACTAAACCATGCATGAGAAAACCACCCTTATGATCTAATCATTTCCCACCAGGACCCATCTCCAACACTGGAGATTACAATTCAACATGATATTTGGGCAGGTACACATATCCAAACTGTAACAGTTGCTGAAATCAACCTGGTGCAGTGGCATGTGCCAGCTACTCAGGAGGCTGAGGCAGAAGAATCACTTGAGCCCAGGTGCTCATGTCCAGCTGGAAGACAGTGAGGACCCATCTCTAAAAAATAAAATACACAACTTGCTATTTCTTTCTATTTTTGAACCTAAGTTAGATGACTTTAAGCACACAGGCAAATCATTTCAGTTTTTTTTGATATTTTCAGCAACTTGCTTTTCTCTCACTAGAAAAAAAAATCACTTTAGGATAAAAAGAACATGTACTTGTTTATCCTCTTCCGGTCATTCTAGGACCATATTCTTGGTCCCTACCATCAGAGAAGGGAAGGGGGGCCTGCTTTGCTCAGATATACGCTTCTTCATATCAACATACACATAAACTGTTTCTTGATAGCTATAGTACCTCAAAGTCTATGGGTCTTCTTATTTTACCTTTATTACACTCAAAGCAGATTCAAGGGTCCAGCCTCTGTGTTAGAGAACTAAATGGAAGATGTTAAGGTCAGCATGACTTAACATGACAATCAGGTCAACATGACCCTTTTCAGGACTAAGTGCTAATCCTGTGGCCAGCTCAAAGAATAATGCTGTCCCCCTCCCCACAGTTTTTCCTTTCATCACATTTGTTACGAAGACAAACTGTTCTATTTAGAGTCAAGATTGCCTATTTAACGGGATGTGGAAAAAGAAATTATAAAGTGATTTAAAAAGTCTTCCTCCCTACTCTCCATTCTCCACCATTACCCTGCCCAACTACATAAACATTAAAATCCAATCTCGCCCTCATTGTGAGACTTAGGAAGGCATGTTTCTATTGGCAACCAAGTTCCTTAACATCAGTGCACACTGACTAGAAAGGAATCAGGATTGACGAAAACACAAAGGTAAGATTTGTTCTACATGATTTATTCTGCTGTAATTTCTTCCAAAAGCTCCCTATCCCCAAAACACACACCCCCCCTTTTTTTCCCTTAAATAAATAATGAGCTTTGGAAGTCCTTTAACCTGTTTTTCTTATAGACATCTTTCTAAAAGAAAATAGAGACAGTATATTCTGAAGTTTATATAAGTTCCAAAAAAGGAGTCACTCTGGTGCAGTTTCAACCCTCACTACAGCAGGTTTCTTTATGGTGAGTATGACAAAGGGCAGGCTGTGCTGCAAAAATGCCAGCCATCTCTGTGTTCAGAAACCTTCTATCACTCTTCTTGATTTGACATGAAATATTAAACACCAGTTACCAGCAAAAACTTATTGAACACAGATGTCCACTATCACTTTCAAATTGCTAAAGTCAATTTAGGTTTATATATTTTCTTTGCTTCAGCATTCGCATGCAACACAAATGTTCTGTGACAGTAATGATTTCGCAATATAGCGTTTCAATTAGGAAAGCACGTTGTATATGTGTTTTCATTTTTAAAATGCCTATTTTTTTTTCATTTTGAAGCTCTGTGTCCCTCAATAATAATGGGACCCTGGATTGAAAAATAAATAAAAAGAAAGAGCTCCACCTACTGATTCATTTTACAAACGTTGTTTCTGTTCTACTTGAATTGAAAATGCTCTTTGGCACAACAGGGACCTTGTGAACATGTAACTCAAACTGTTTGGTTTGAAAAAAAAAAAAAAAAGATACAGGACTTGCCCCCATGGAAAGGAATTGGTTAGAATGGAGCTCTGTCTGTCTCTGTGACTTAAAAGGCCCCCTCCCCATTTTCTGTGCCCCTCAGAAGACCTAATTAATAAGTCTGCTTCAGGTTTAGTGCTCCCCAGGGATATAGGTTAACTGTGGCATTCCCTTTTGCTGGGTTTAACAGAATTCTGGCGAGTCACACATTTTGCTCTACTACAATAATCGTATTCATGTCACTGGCTGCCCCTTCCTTCTGAAGGACTTGGTGGGCGCCTTTTGAAAGGATTTACAGGGCCATTTCTCCCACTGGTGAAGCTGGAATTGTTCAGTGCCTACCATACTACTTCCCCGCCCCCACCAGCATCTAGACTCAAGTGATTTCATAGGGAAGTGAAGAAAAACATCCACTGGGAACCTGGGGTAACTTAAGGAGGCCAAGATTAATTACTTGAGGAGGAACCGCCTGGGCCGGACACTGGGGGTGCTCGTTGGGAGCAGCAGCTGGAATGATGGCCTGTTGTGATGTCTGCCAGCTCTGGTCCTGCTAGCTCAGTTGCTCAAAAGCTTCCAGAACCATTTTTAATTTCTGCCTTGGAGCTACTTTTAAGGACGTGTCCCCAGGAGTCTCTCATTGTGTGCCAACCCACGCAGTTTTCTGGTTGTATCACATCAGACAGATGTGACTTATTGGGGGAATATTCTAACCTCTTGACAGGTCACAGTGTCCTGGGCCTTCCAGTTTGAACCCTGCTTCCTACATTATAGAATTTCTTTTAAGATGAACAAACCCTAGACTGTATTCGTCTCATACATTTGAGAAGTGACTATAGAAAATATTACCAACGGGCAACAAGATGATATCTAGAAACACACAATGGAGTGGTTTCAAGTCCCCTATCTTTGAACCTGTCTGCTCAGTCATGCATTCCATAGACATGATTAACTAACCATAGGACCCAGGTACTCAAAGTCTGAATTTAAACTGTTTATTCTTCCCCCAAATGATTCACACATCACCTATCACTACAGAGTTGCCAAACTCTGTGGTTTTCTTGTCACACATAAATTCAATAGCTGACCACAGCCAGGGACAGAGATTTCTTATAAATCAAATAACTACAAACATTAGAGAGAGAGGGAGGGGACTCACTGCCACATTTCAGTCAATCAAAAATATGTGTAATGAGAGTCTACTTTGTTTAAGGTGCTGTGCTTGGTGCTATGAGAATATTTAATAAAATATGACTGGCCCTAACTTTGAAGCAAGGGAAATATCTACCTCACATTGGTGCTATGAGGATTATATGCAATTACCCAGCCCAGTGCCTAGCACATAGTTGGTGACAGGTAAATGGCCACTATTATCTTTTCTAGTAATGTTATATTTAGGCAATATTTAAAAAATAAAAGAGATGCCCAAAATGGAAGAGATAATGGATTACAAAATAGTTGACCAAGACACTGATTGTTTCGAGATCAGAAAAAAAAAGGAAAATTCTTGGAATCGAAATAGGTTTGCTTCATGCAAATTATATTTTAGCCCTAATTACAATTTACCATTTTGGGAAGCTCAATAAGTTCCAGATGCTAGGCTGAGCTCTTGACAATTTCATTTCTTTTTGACTTTCACAACCAAATGATGTAGATATGACCACTCCTATTTTACAGATGAGAAAATGGGGCTCAGAGAAGCTTAGTCACAAAGGTCTGACACTGATGCACACGGTTTTTCCACCTAATCAAACTGTCTCCATCACAGAATTATAGTCTATTAGAGCTAGAAGGAAATGCAGAGGCCAGCTTCTTCTAATTGCTAACTTGACAGGTAAAGAAGGAGAGGTCCAGAGAAGAAAAGTGATTTGCACAAATTCACACATTTAGTGACATAACTGAAATTAGAAACCAAGGCTTTTGGTTCCAAGTTGGTGTCATTTTCAATATTTTCACATTTTTTTCCCAATGAATCTTAAATCAATAGCACTTATAAAATGCAAATATAAAAAGACTGTGCTGAGAAAAATCTTTGTGCTTCATGTCAATTTTACATTACCTGTCTTCTTGTCTGGGTAAATACTTAATGATTTCCTATTTCTGAGAAATCATTCTCTACCTCACAATCCACTCCATTTCACCAACAGCACACCCCCAACACTCACAATACACACGCCCTATTTTAATTCAGAAGGTAAAATGCAGGCTAAATTTATATCCCAGCATGTGGGGCTTCTTTTTAAGCCCAGGCTTAACTGAACCATTCCCTGCCCAAACTCACTTTTCTTCGGGATTTGGAGCTAATCTGTTTACTAAGAACTCAGCAACCTAGGACAAGTATGAAAAATATCTACTAACAGATATTAATAATTGATCACAGAATCCTTTTACCCTTCTCTCATGAATGGTCCCAAACTCAATCAGAATATCAGTCAATCAGATTGTCAAGTGAGATGAAAACTTTTTGTTCTCCCTAATCCTTTTCCTTGGTCTAAAATAATTTTACTGCTTTGTCCCTCTTTTGTTTCTGTTATAGTGCTCTACCATTTTCTAAAGTTTCCTTAAGCACAAAAGCAAATCCAAAAATCAGTAGTTGATTTGCTTTATCTTATCTTTCAGTTCTTGAATTCAATCCTTTTTTTACTTTTAGGAAAGTGCAAATGTTTGTCAGAAAGCAAACACCTGTGTAACCCTCAAGACTAGCAAATAAAATATTGTCAGTGTCCTTTGTGTCCCCTCTCAATCATGGCCTCTCAAAGTTACCATTACTGTGAATGGTAGGCAATTGCTTTTGTTTATACCATCTAAGCTGGCATTGTTAAACATTTCATTTTGTCCTGTTTTTGAACTAGATTTAAATTGAGTCTTACTATACATATACATATACACACACACACATAAACAGATGCACGCGTGCGCGCGTGCGCACACACACACATATATATGGCTTCTTGCACTCAACATTATTCCATGCACTCATGGATATTCCCCATGTTTAAAAATTCTACTATTAAAGACATTGAGTAGTTTTTAGTTTTGACTATGGTAAGAAACACTGCTATGAACATTTTTATGCGTATCTCCTAATATAAATATTTCGCATTATCTTAGGTATATATTAAAGAGTAGAATTACAAGGTCATAACCTACGTGTATTTTCAGCTTTAGTAGACACATTTTTTCCAAAGTGGTGTAGCAGTATACAACCTGATCTCCCTAATATTGATTAGTGGTATTTTAAAATTTAGGCTTTTTGTATAGGCGGTTTTCATTGGCAGTTTCCTCATTACTAATGAGGTTGAATATCTTTTCCTATATTCTGTGTCTTTACTCCATATTTGTCTATCATTCTGTGTGTGTGTGTGTATGTGTATGTGTGTGTGTGTGTGTGTGTGTGTGTGTTTAGTGCCTTTTCAGTTGTCTTGTCCTTTTTTCTATTGGGTTGTCTGCCTCCTTGCTATTCACATATGGAGTTCTTTATATAATCAGGAAACAAGTTCTTTGCCGGCAATATGTGTTGAAAGTATGTTTTCCCTCTTAGTATTTTTGCCTTTTCACTTTTTTATTTTTATATATTTATTTATTTTTCTGAGACAGAGCCTCGCTCTGTCTCCCAGGCTGGAGCGCGGTGGCACAATTTCAGCTCGCCGAAATTTCTGCCTGTTGGGTTCAAGCAATTCTCCTGCCTCAGCCTTCTGTGTAGCTGGGACTACAAGCATGCACCACCATGCCTGGGTAAGTTTTGTATTTTTAGTAGAGATGGGGTTTCGGATGTTGACCAGGCTGGTCTCAAACTCCTGATCTCAGGTGATCTGCCCGCCTCGGCCTCCCAAAGTGTTGGGATTACAGGCGTGAGCCACCACACCTGGCCCCCTTTCACTTTTTTAATGGTATGTTTCAACGAACAGAAATGTCCAGTTTTTATACATGAGCTGATTTATCAATCTTTCTCTTAAAGTTAATAATTTTGCTTCCCATTTAATAAATTTTTTGCCTGTAGAGATATTATGACTATATATTACTATATTATCTCTTAGATGCTTTGTTATTTTCCTTTGCACATTTAAATTTTTGATACATATGGAATTGATGTTTGGGTATTATGTAAAGCAGGGATCAAGCTTCTGTCATTTGTCTCTTTGCATTGTAAGTTTTCCCAGTACATTGTTAAAAACACCACCACACCACCATATCCCTAATATTATAGTACCACTACTGTTGTAAATCACTTGTCTCTCTCTCTGTGTATGTGTATGTGTGTGTGTGTGTGTGTGTGTATATATATATCAGTCTGTGGATGGGTTATTGATTGTATTAATTTGATTATTTATATCTTTATAAACCAACACCATGCCCTTTCAATTACTGTAGCATTTTAAGTTTTGACATACAGTAGAGCAATGCCAACCATTAATGGTTAGTTAAGGTGGAGATGAGTCTGCAGAAAATACAAAGAAAGAACATCAGAGAAAGAATGAAATATCCAGGGCTCAATCCTTGGACCACTTCTCTTTTATGCCTACACATTTTCTAGGTCATCTCATCTAGTCTCATGGTTTGAAATGTCATCTGTATACTAATGGATCAAAACTTTATTCTGGACTCAACTCTCCCAGAGCCTAAATAGCCACTTGGAAATCCAAGAGTCATCTCAAATTTAACATGTCTCAAACTGCCTCCTCATGTCTACCTCTCTCTAATAAACTTTTAGCTCTTTTGCAGTCATTTCCATCTCAGTTAAATAACAATTCAATTATTCCATAAATCTTGGTGTCATTTTAAACTCTCTCTTTCTCACAGTCCACACCCATTGCATCAGAAACTTCTTTTTGTTGTGCATGAAATTATATCCCAAATTAACGACTTCTTCCTACTCTTACTGCTGACACTGTGGTCTAAACCACCATTTTCTTTTGCCGCTTCTAGCTGGTCTCTCTGCCTCTGCCTGGAGAGAAGTCTCCCATAATCTATTCTCTACGCAGAAAACCTAATTATTATTGCATTATTGTTCCTTTTGAAAATAGCTTAATGAATTTTACTTAGAGTAAAAGCCAAAATACTCATTATGTTAAACAACCACCTAAAGAATCTGATTCTCTGATATCTCTTTGATTTCATGTATTAACATTTGTCCTCTTACTCTCTCATTTCCAGCTACCTTGGCCTCAGACATTCCACACATGTTCCCTTCTTGGTGCTTTCACTTGAGTTGTTCCCTCTGTCTGGAACATCATCAGTTGTCTTCCTGCAGATAGCTATGTATCTGAATTCCTTATTCTGTTTTGTCCTTTACTCCAAAGTTATCTTCTCAGTGAGACCATTCCTGGATACCCTATCTAAAATTTCACAGTCTGACATCCTTTCATATTTATTTCTATGCCCTATTTTTCTCCCAAACACTTGTAACATTTAACATATTCTCTAACATGCATATTTTACTTATTTATAATACTTATGACCAGGAGGGGAATATGGTAAATGTCCACATAAGTGAGTTTATGAATCTGGTTGGTTGAGGAGTCCATAATCTACTCGATAGAATGTGCCTAGATGCTGCTACATAGCGTCTCCAAAAGGCTTGGCTGGGAAGACTGAATTTCTTTGAACTAGGTTTTGAAAGAATTATTCCTGATTGTTCACTTCTGTGCTTTATGAACATATTTGGACACTTTGTCTTTTAAATATAGTTGAAAGTGGGGAAGATGAAGAGGTAGAACAGGGACAAGAAGAGAAAAATATGCATATGCAAGTCCAATGTAAGCTCACTTGAGCTTAAAAATTCTTGGCAATTTAAGAAGTAGTTGAAAGTTATATCTATAGATTTAGTTATGATGGTGTCAGTGCAAATGTAGTAAAGCCTGAAATCTGATTGGCTTTATAAAAGGCCCAGATAGTTAATTCCAGGTCGCTCGCAGTAAATATAAGTTACAGTGTTGTTAGAAAATATTAGCACTATCCAAGCACTACCACTCTCCTATGAGGCACTCAATGAGTGAGGTGACTTTCTAGATGAACAAATGGACATTTTGGATTCAAAGACTGTCTGTTACGGATTAAGTAATGTCTCCCCACCAAAGATGTTGAAAGTATTATCCCATTACCTGTGACTATGACCTTTATTTGGGAATTGGGTCTTTGCAGGTGATCAAGTTAAGAGAAGGTCATTAGAGTAGAGCCTAATCCAATGTGACTGGTATCTTTATAAAAAGGAAATTTGGACACAGACTGACATGCACATGGGAGAATGCCATATGAAGATGAAAACAGTGATCAGGGTGATGAATCTACAAGCCAAGGAATGTCAAAGATTGCCAGCGAACCACAAGAAGTGAGGCAAGAGGCATGGAACAGACTCTTTCTCACAGCCCTCAGAAAGAACCAACCCTGCCAACACTTTGATCTCATACTTCTATCCTCCAGAATGGTGAGACAATAAATTTCTGGTGTTTAAGCCACCCAGTTTGTGTTACTTTGTTATGGCAGCCCTAGGAAACTGATACAGTCCCTATTCTATTATAGGACAACTTGAGTAAATAACATTTGATGTGACCATGTTCAAAGGAAAATAATTTTCATCAAGTAAGATTGCCAAGCATTGAAGAGTCATTATTTTAAAAATAAACTTTCTTTTGTAGAACAGTTTTAGATTTAGATAAAGATTGCAGGCTGGACACGATGGAGTGCACCATTGCACTCCAGCTGGGTCAACAGGGCAAGACTCTGTCTCAAAAAACAAAAAAAAACTTGCAGAGATACTACAGAGAATTCCCATGTCCCCCCAACCACATAAACACATACATTCGCCTATTATTACCATCTTACATTAGTATGGTATATTTGTTATGACTAATGAACAAATATTGACACATTATTATTTACCCTTATGAATGGATTAGTGCCTTCAGAGCTGCAGGCAAGTAGTTTAGGCTCTTTTTGCTCTTTTGCTCTTCTAAGAGCATGGCATTCCTCACCTCCAGAGAGTGCAGCATCTTGGAAGCAGAGAGCAGTCTTCGCCCAGCATGCAACCTGCTGGTGGCTTTAATCTTGGACTTACTAGCCTCCAGAACTGTGTGAAATAAATATTTTGTTACACCAGCACAAATGGACCAAGATATCATGTTACATTTAGTTGTCATGTCTTTTTAAGCTCCTTTTGGCTATGACAGTTCTTGACTTTTCTTGGTTTTGATGACCTTCACCATTTAAAGGAGTACTGATCAGGTATTCTGCAGAACGACTCTCTATTGTGATTTGGCTGTTGTTTTTCTCGTGATTAAACTGAGGATGAGTCTTTTGGGAACAATCACGGAAGTATGTTACCCTTTTCATCACATTGTATAAAGGGTACATACTATCAACATGCTGACATAATTGTTGATGTTATTCTTGATCACCTAGCTGAAGGAATATTTATGAGAGTTATTCACTGTAAAGTTACTCTCTTCATTCCCTCTTTCAATACTGTATTATTTGGAAAGATGTCACAATAAGCAGCTCATACTTCAGTAATGGAAAGTTATGCTTCACTTCATTTAGGGTGGAGAATATACATAAATTATTTAGAATTTATCTGAATGATAAATTTATCTCTTTTAGTCCACTTATTTATTTATTTAACAATGTCTTATATCAGTGTAGACTCATGGATGAACATTCATGAGTATATTACATAGCATTATTATAGTTCAGTATATTATAGTTTGAATATATTATAGTTCGGTCATAATTCAACACTGGTGATTTTATTGTTGAAATTGTTACACCTTTAGTCATTGGAAATCCTTTCAGTTGCCTTCTGTGTTCTTTTGACTATTAAAATTATCTCTTTCTTCTTGAATGAACTTATCTCTTTCTTCTTTAGTTTTTGCCTTTCAAAAAAACGGTCCATTGAATCTAAGTTATCAAATTTATGGGCATAGAGTTGTTTGTAGTATTTTTTCATTATTCTTTTAATGTCAGTAGGAACAGTAGTAGTTGTGACCCCTCTTTCATTTCTCATATTGTTAATTTTTGTCTTTTTTTCTTGATTAGATTACTAAAAGGTATAGCAAAGTTATTGATCATTTCAAACATTTATGCCCTAATTTCTATTATTTCATTCTATTTGCTTTAGGCTTAAATTGCTCTTTCAGTATTTTCCTAAGTCAGAAGTTTGATTATTTATTTGGGATCCTTCTTTTTTTCTAATTATTTGCATTTTATGCTATAAATGTCACTCTAGGCCGGGCACTGTGGCTCACACCTGTAATCCTAGCACTTTGGGAGGCTGAGGCGAGTGGATCACTTGTTGCCCAGGCGAGACCAGCCTGGGCAACATGGCAAAATCCCATCTCTACAAAAATTACAAAAAATAGTCAGGCATGATAGTGGGCACCTGTAATCTCAGCTACTCAGGAAGCTGTGGTGAGAAGATCATCTGAGCCTGGGAGGTCAAGGTTATGGTGAGCTGTGATCATGCCACTGTATTCCAGCCTGGGTGACAGAGTGAGACCCTGTTTAAAATAAATCAATAAATCAATAAAGTCATTCTAAGCACTGCTTGTTTTGTATCCCATCCTTTTTAATATTTTATTTTCATTTTTATTCAGTTCAGGATATTTTTTATTGCCCTTAAGACTTCTTTGACCTATGTGTTATTTAAAAGTGTGTTGTTTAATTTCCAAATACATTGGCATTTTCCATCTGTCTTTCTTTTATTGATTTCTAGCTTAATTCCACTGTGATCTCAGAGCATCCTTATATGATTTCTGTTATTTTAAATTTATTAAGATGTGTTTTGTAACACAGAATATGGTCTATCTTGGTGAATTTTCCAAGTAAGCTTGAAAATAATGTTTATTCTGCTGCTGTTGGATGAAGTATTCTATCAATGTCAATTAGATGCAGTTGATTGATGCTGCTGTTCAAGTTAACTATGTCCTTACTTTCTGGCCTGTTTGATTTATCAATTACTGAAAGTGGTGTGGTGAAGTCTTCTATTATAAGAGTAGATTGTCTATTTCTCCTTGCAGTTCCATAAATTTTTGCCACGTGTATTTTTATACTCTGTTGTTAATTGTATACACATCAAAGATTGTTATATCTTATTGGAAAATCAACCCCTTTACCATTATTTAAGGCCTTTCTTTATCTCTGACATGTTTTCTTGTTCTGAAGTCTGCTTAGTTTGAAATTAGTATAGCGACTTCAGCATTCTTTTGATTAGTGTAATGACATATCTTTCTCCATCTCTTTAGTTTTAACCAATCTGTGCCATTATATTTAAAGTGGCTTTCCTGTAGACAACATATGGTAGTGTTTGCAAAAAAATCCACTCTGACAATCTCTGTCCTTTAAGTGGTGTATTCAGATAATTCATATTTATTTATTTATTTTAATTTTTGCTTTTTTTTTGGGTAACTTTTATTTTAAAATCAGAGGGTGCATGTGCAGGTTTGTTATCTGAGTATATTGTGTGATGCTGAGGTTTGGGGTAAAAATGATCCCATCACCTGGGTACTAAGCATAGTACCCAAGAGCCTTACAACTCTCATCCGCCGTTTCCCATCTAGTAGTCCCTGGTCTACTGTTACCATCTTTACGTCCATGAGTACCCAAAGTTTAACTCCCATTTATAAGTGAGAACGTGCAGCATTTCAGATCATTTACATTTAAAGAGAGTATTGATGAAGCTAGATTAGTATCTACCATGTTGTAACTGTCTTCTATTATTTGTATTATTGTTATTTGTTCCCACTCATTTTATTTTGTGCTTTCTCTAATTTAATTGAGAATTTTATTTAGCTCCATTTTATCTCCTCTCTTTTCTTGAAAAAAAAAGTCAGCGGTTACCCTAGAGTTTGCAATATATATTTTTAATGACTCTAAGTTTAACATAAAATAGTACTCTACCATTTCACTTGTAGGGGAAGTATCTTGTAAGAGATTATTCCCAATTCCTCTTCCCATTTTCAATGACATTGCTATCATTCATTTCACTTATTTATATGCTATAATCATTCAGTAATTTATTACTATAATTGCTTTAAACAATTATCTTTTAGATAAATTAAGGATAAGAAAGATAAAAGATTTTATCTTACCTTCATTTATTTCTCCTCCAGTGTTTTTCCTTTATTGATGTAGTTCCAAGTTTCTGGACCAATGTAATTTTCCTTTTTATTTGTCTGAGAATGTGCTTATGTCTCCCTCACTTTTGAAGAATGATTCTGGTGGATACAGAATTCAAAGTCGGTGGTTTTATTTTTTCAAAACTTTATAAATATTTCACTCCACTCTACTCTTGTTTGCATGGTTTCTGATAAAAAGTGCATTATAATTCTTATCCTTGCTCCTCTCTAAGCAAGGGTATATTTCCCCCCTCTGGCTTCTTTTTCTGTATTTTTTTAATAGAGTATTGCTCTGTTGCCTAGGTTGGAGTACAATGGCCCGATAATAGCTCATTACAACCTCCAGCCCCCGGGTTCAAGTGATTTTCATGCCTCAGCCTCCCGAGTAGCTGAGATTAAGGCATGCACCACCACGCCTGGCTAATTTATGTATTTTTAGTAGAGATGGGGTTTCACCATGTTGGCCAGGCTAGTCTTGAACTCTGGCATCAAGTGATCTGCCAGCCTCGACCTCCCAAAGTGCTGGGATTATAGGCGTGAGCCACAGTACCTGGCCCCCTCTGGCTTCTTTCAAGATTTTCTTCTTGTCCTCAGTTTTTTACAGCTCAAATATAATATATAAAGTTATATATTTGCTGTTATTTATCCTGCTTAGTGTTCTCTAAACTGTGTCTGCCATTCATTTTGTAAAATTTTCAGCGATTTTTACTTCAAATATTTCTTCACTTAAGCTTCTTTTTTTTCCCTTCTGGTATTAAAATTACCTATACATTATACCTTTTAAAATTGTTTCACAGTATTTGGATGTTCTTTTCTAACTTATTTTTCTATCTTCAAGTTCACTGATTCTTTTCTCAGCTGTGCTTGGTGTGTTCATGAGTTCATCAAAGGCATTCTTCATTTCTGTTAGTGTTTCTGCTTTCTAGGATTTCCTTTTAATGATTTCTTAGGGTTTTATCCCTCTGCTTGCTTTATCCATGTGTTTCTGAATGTTGTCAACTTTTTGCATTATAGCCCTTTTGTATTATTTATAGTTGTTTTAAAGTTCTCTGTCTGGTACAGGTTGAGCATTCCAAATCTGAAAATTCAAAATACCCCAAAATTCAAATCTTTTGAGTGCTGATATGATGTTCAAAGGAAATGCTCATTGGAGCATTTTAGATCTTGAATTTTCAGATTTGGGATGCTTAACTGGTAAACATAGTGCAAATATTCCAAAATCTAAAAATATTTCTGCCCTAAGCATTTTGGTTAAGGATATTCAAAAATCTATGCCATACTCGAGTCAGATTTTTGATGTTTTTCTTGTCTGTTCAGATTGTACTTTTTCCTGCCTTTCAGCATGACTTGTAATGTTTCTTTAAAAAAAAAAAAAAAAAAGGTGTGTCAGGTAATGGAAAGTAAGGTGAGTATGTTTTAGTGTGAGGATTTATATTAGTCCAGCTAGGAGTTGGGCTTTATTTAATATTTGCTATGGCTGTGCGTTCCAGAGGCTTAAAACTTTTATAGTGTCGTTTTTTTGTCTCCCCTATTTTCTTTGGACTTTTCTTAAGAAATTCTTTGATAGAGTCTGCATCTTGCAGTTATTTCAGCTAAAACCCACTGTTATTAAACGGAGTCCTGTTGGTATGGTTGTAAAATACTGAAGAGGGGAAGCTTTCTATAATCTTATGATTACATTTCGGTTCTTTTAGTGGGCCTTTATCCCTGGCCTGTGTCCTTCACAACTGTTTCTTAGCTTTTCACATCCCTTAAGTGACACAGGAAGGCTGGGGATAAGGGGGTAGGCTAGGAGCAGGGGGTAGGCTGGGTTGGAGTCAGGAAAATGCTTTTCCCTCAGGTGATTTTGGCAGAGGTTTTGGCAGACTATTTTCATCCGAAAAGTAGGCTTTTGTTATGGAGAACACTCAGAGCATATTTCACGATGATTACTTTTCACCTCAAATTCCCAGAACCACAAAGTGATCTTTCTTGGCTCTTTACCATGAGAACCTGGTGGAATTCCTAGAGGTCAAACCCACTACAGTGTTGAGGCCTTCACAGGACAGTGATTGCCCCAGGAGAGAGAAGCTAGCAGCCATAGTTTAAATACAAACACTCCTTGACTTACAATGAGTTGAGCTCTATTGTAAGTTGAAGATATCATAAGTCAAAGATGTATTTAACACACCTAATCTACCAGATGTCATAGATTAGCTTAGCCTACCTTAAACATGCTCAGAACACTTCCATTACCCTACATTATGGGAAAAATCTAACACAAAACCATAACAGAAGTACTGTTCACACTGAATGCATATCACTTTTGCACCATTGTAAAGTCAAAAAATTGCATATTGAACCATCATAAGTTGGGGACTATCTGTATTCCTAAGGGTAAATTCAGTGGAAAATAGAGTTTCAATCCCCACCAGGACTCAGACAAAGCCCCTAGGTTGATCTGTTCTAGAAATTACAACTCTGTCTCAGGAACATAATTGGGCAATTGTTCTATTATGTGGTATGGGTTTGGTGCCCTATTCTAAGTTATTCGTATTTAATTTGCAGATATCTTTCACAAGCTATCATGCATAATTAAAGATTCAAATCAAATCAAAATGTGAAAGCCATCATTTAAAATTTCATAAATCTGTACAAGTAACATCTATTGTTATTTGGTATTACCTACTCCATGATCTTTGAATACAAATAAAGACTCAATGCAAATAAAGATTCATTTCTTTTATTTCTCAATCCTTACCATTCTTCCCTTACCAGATTAATTCTTAGAAGCAATGATCCATCTTTTCTTCTTGAAACTCTCTCTCTTCCTTGCTGCTGTTGTTTTAATAGGTGTTATATTTTAGAGCAGTTCACAGAGAAATTTAGTGAAAGGTACAGAGTTCCCATATACTCCTTGCCCCTACACGTACATAGTCTCTCCTACTATCATCATCCCACATCAGAATGGTTCATTTGTTACAACTGATCAACTTACATTAATACATCATCAGTCTTTATCTATAGTTTACATTAGGGTTCACTCCTAGTATACATTTTATGGATTTCACAGATGTAGGATGACATGTATCCATTAATATAATATCATAAAGAATAAAGAATAGTTCCACTGGCCTAAAAAGTACTCCTCTAATTCATCCCTCCTTCCCCACATTCCCCGACAACCACTGATTTTTTTACTGCCTCCATAGTTTTGCTTTTTCCAGAATGTCATGTAGTTGTAATCATACAATATTTAGGGTTTTCAGACTGGCTTCTTCCACTCAGTAATATGCATTTCGGGTTTCTCCATGTGTTTTAATGGCTTGATGGTTCATTTCTTTTAGTGTTCAATGATATTCTATTATGAAAATGTACCACCATTTACTTATTCCTTCACTCTACTGAAGGATATCTTGTTTGCTTCCTAGTTTTGGCAATTATGGATAAAGCTGCTATAAATATCTGTGTGAAGCTTTTTGTGTGGATGTAAGTTTTCAACGTTTTGGGTAAATACCAAGAAACTCACTTGCTGGGTCATATGGTAAGACTACTATAGCTTTATTGTAAGTCTTAGAGTTGGGTATTACTAGTCCTTCAACTTTGTTCTCTTTCAACATTGTGTTGGCAAGTCTCTTGTTGTCTCTCCACATAAACTTTAGACATAGTTTACCAAAATTCACAGAATGATTTGCTGGAATTTTGACTGGGATTACACTGAATATAGATCAAGGCAGGAAGAACATCTTGACAATATTATATTTTTCTTAATGAATGTGGAATATCCATTTATTTAATTCATTGATTTCTTTCAGCAGGATGTTTTATGTTTCATCATATAGATCTTGTACAAAATGTTGTTGGATTTATTCCTAAGTGCATACCTAAGGTATATTTAAGGCATAACTTGTTTTATTGTGTTTCACTTTATTGCACTTCACAGATACTGTATTTTTTACAGTTAAATATTCATCCAATCTTGCATCAAGCATGTCTATTGGTGCCATTTTTGCAACAGCATGTGCTCACTTCACGTCTCTCTGTCATGTTTTGGTAATTTTCACTATATCTCAAACTTTTTCATTATTATTATGTCTGTTTTCATTATCTGTGATCCGTGATCTTTAATGTTACTATTGTGATTGTTTTGGTGTGCCACAAACTGTTCATATGAGATGGTTAACTTAATCAATGAATGTTGTGTGTGTTCTGACTGCCCCATCATCCAGCCATTTCCCTGTCTCTCTCCCTTGTCTTGGCCTCTCTATGCCCTGAAACCCAAAAATATTAAAATTAGGTCAATAAATAACCCTACAACGGCCTGTAAGAATTCAAGTGAAAGGGAGAGTCACATGTTTCTCACTTATTTTTTTTTTTAACTTTTAAGTTTGGGGTATATGTGCAGATTTGTTACATAGGCAAACTTGTATCATGGTGACTTTTTTTTTTTTTTTTTTTTTTTTTTTTGAGACGGAGTCTCGCTCTGTCGCCCAGGCTGGAGTGCAGTGGCGCGATCTCGGCTCACTGCAAGCTCCGCCTCCCGGGTTCACGCCATTCTCCTGCCTCAGCCTCCCGAGTAGCTGGGACTACAGGCGCCCACAACCGCGCCCGGCTAATTTTTTGTATTTTTAGTAGAGACGGGGTTTCACCGTGGTCTCGATCTCCTGACCTTGTGATCCGCCCGCCTCGGCCTCCCAAAGTGCTGGGATTACAGGCGTGAGCCACCGCGCCCGGCCGACTTTTGTACAGATTTTTTCATCATCCATGTAGTAAGCTGTTTCTCACTTTAAATCAAAAACTAGAAATGATTAAGTTTGGTGAGGAAAGCATGTCAGAAGCTAAGGTAGGCCAAAAGCAAGGGCTCTTCTGGAAAAGATTCAATTGTCCACAATTTTCCTTTGCATTGTGAACTCTCTTTAATTCTATAAAGATTGAGAGAGGTAAGGAAGCTACAGAGGAAATGTGTGAAGCAAGCAGAAGTTTGTTCATGAGGTTTAAGGAAAGAAGTTCTCTCCATAACATAATGGTGGAGGGTGAAGCTTCAAATGCTGATGTAGAAGTGACAGCAAGTTATCCAGAAGATCTAGCTAAAATAATTGATGAAGGTGGCTACACAGAAGAACATATTTTCAATGTAGACAAAATAGTCTTATATTGGAAGAAGATGTCATCTAAGACTTTCATAGATAGACAGAAGTAAGTGCCTGGTTTCAAAGCTTCAAAACATAGGCTGACTCTCTTGTTAGGGGCTAATGCCATTGGTGACTTTAAGTTGAAGTCAATGCTCATTTACCATTTTAAAAATCCTAGGGCTCTTAACAATCATTCCCAATCTATTTTGCTTGTGCCCTATAAATGGAACAACCAAGACTGGATGAGAGAGCATGTCTGTTTACTGCATGGTTTATTGAATATTTTAAGACCACTGTTGAGACCTACTGCTCAGAAAGAAAAGATTCCTCTCAAAATATTATTATTCATTGAAAACACACCTGGTCACCCAAGAGCTCTGATGGAGATGAACAGGAGATTAATGTTGTTTTCATGCTTGTTAACACAGCATCCATTCTGCAGTTCATGGATCAAGAAGCAGTTTTGACTTTCAAGTCTTATTATTTAACAAATACATTTCATAAAGCTATAGTTTGCATAGATAGTGATTTCTCTGATGCATGTGTGAAAAGTAAATTGAAAACCTTCTGGAAAAGATTTACTGTTCTCGATGCCATTAAGAACATTTATAATTCATGAAAGACGTCAGCATATTAATATAAACAGGAGTTGGGAAGAAATTGATTTCAACAAACCATGGATGACTTTGAGAAGTTCAAGACCTCAATGGAGGAAGTAACTGCAGATATGGTAGAAATAACAAGAGAACTAGAATTAGGAGTGGAGCCTAGAGATGTGACTGAATTGCTGTAATCTCAAGATAAAACTTGAATGGGTGAGAAGTTGCTTTTTATAGATGACAAGGAAAGTGATTTCTTGAGGTGAGATCTATTCCTACTGAGGATTCTTTGAACATTGTTGAAATTACAAGACAGGATTCAGAATATTACATAAACATAATTAATAAAGGAACAGCAAGGTTTGAGAGCATTGACTCCAATTCTTAAGGAAATTCTATGGGGGGTAAAATATCATTAAATAGCATCTCACATTACAGAGAAATCTTTGGTGAGTAAAAGAGTCAATCAAGGCAGCAAACTTCATTGTTGTATCATTTTAAGTAATTGTCATATCCATCCCAATCTTTTCTAAACATTACTTGGATCAGTCCACAACCATCAACTTCGAGGCAAGATTCTCCACAAGCAAAAAGATTATGACTTACTGAAGTCTCAGATGACAGTTAGCATTTGGAAGCAACACTGTATTTTTAAATTAAGGGACATATATTGCTTTTTAGACATAATGCTATTGCATACTTAATAGACTACATATAATGTAAACATAACTTTTGTATGCATTGGGAAACTAAAACATTTGTGTGACTTGCTTTATTGCAATATTTGCTTTATTGCAGTGGTCTTTACCTGAACCCTCAATATCAAGATGTTGAGATATTTTATTTTTTAGGGTGCTAATGTAAATGGTATTGTGTTGTTAATTTCAAATTACACTTACTCATTGCTGATGTATAAGAAAGTGATAGACTTCCGTATATCAATCTTGTATCCTGAAACCTTTTAATATTTGCTTATTAGTAGCAGGAGGTTTTTTGTTGGCTCTTTCAGGTTTTCTACATAGACAATTATGTCACTTGTGAATAAAGACAGCTTCATTTCTACCTCCCTCTTGGTTTTGAGACCTCTTTCTCTTGGTTTTGTCCTTTTGTCTTCTTGATCTCTTCTCTTAGCAAAATTTATTGTCTAGAACATATGTAATTCATCTACAGTAGTAATGCTCTCTCTACCAAGATTTCTTTCCTATGCACTCAACTTAGTCATGTATTGACTTCCAATTAAAAAAGCCTGAAACCCAAATGGGTATTACAAAGAATCTTAGATCATTTTATCTTGCTTTCATACATTTAACTTATATACAATATGAAAAAGAATTTATTCAAACCACAGCCAAGAGTGTTTCTGATTAAAAAATAAAATTTTTAAAACTCATTTTCAGATATCCATGGTAATTCAACATATTTTATGGCTCCAAGTAATCAATGAAATAATCTGGATTATAATTACCTGGAATAGGCTAGGCACAGTGGCTCATGCCTATAATCCTAGTACTTTGGGAGGCTGAGGTGGGCGGATTGCCTGAGCTCAGGAGTTCGAGACCAGCCTGGGCAACACAGTGAAACCCTGTGTCTACTAAAAATACAAACAAAACAAAACAAAACAAAACAAAAAATTAGCCGGGCATGGCAGCATGCACCTGTAGTCCCAGCTACTCAGGAGGCTGAGCCAGGAGAATTGCTTGAACCTGTGAGACGGAGGTTACAGTGAGCAGAGATCACGCCACTGCACTCCAGCCTGAGTGATGGAGCAAGACTCTGTTAAAAAACAAACAAACAAACAAAAAAAACCCCTGGAATTCCATTGAAATGGAATAACCATTTTAATACCCTGAAAATAAGAAAACTATTAAGAAAGAATAATTCAAATATTTACTGTATAATTTCTCTTTAACACAAAACAAAACAGTATCAGCATTTTATTTATAACAGAGAAAATATCTTGGTCCAGGCAAACAAAATAATAGCAATATATATTATTATTGTATGTATATTATTATACAATATAATAATAACCATATATATATTAAAAGGCTTCCTTTGATCATACAATATGAATTTTTCTCTAATTCTCAACATGTATTCTCAGTTATCAAGAACATAAAAATGGATACTTCCTGATAGGCAAAAAACAAAACCCAAAACAAAACCCTTAGATTCTTAGATACAACAATGGTGTTTGATTTTCAAAGGGCTATATAATTTAAAGAGATATAGAATAGATCTGTGGTATTAACATTTCTCGGAGGAGCAATTATGAAGAAAATATCCAAAGGGGTGTCTTAGTGGGGCAATACTGGATAAAAGATTGAGAAAAATTACTTGAGGATTATCTCAGATGCAATTCGTTATGAGTTGAATAACATCTTCTCCCAAAAGATATGTTGAAGTTCTAACCCCCAGTACTTCAGAATGTGACTTTATTGGAAATGGACTGATTGCAGATGCAATTAATTAAGATAAAGTCATACATACTAGAGTAGATTGGATCCCTAACTAAATCTGATTGATGTCTTTATAGGAAGATACCCATGGAATGAGATAGAGACACAAGATGAATGCCGTGCTAGCCATGCTATGCATCTGCATCGTAAGGCAGGTCAAAGATTAACAGCACACCACCAAAAGCTAGAAAAAAGATTCTTCCCTATAGGTTTCAGAGGGAACATGGGCCTGCCAACACCTCAGTTTTAAACTTTCATCATACAAAACTGTGAGATAATACATTTTTGTCTTTTTGAACCACCCAGTTTGTGGTACTCTACTATGGCAACCCTAGGTAACTGACACACATTCTTTCATGCATTTATTCATATGCTAATCCACAAACATGTTGCCTTCTCTTCACCTCCATCTTCTCATTAGCTTATTCCTTTCAGTACACCTCCTCTTCCCTTCCAATACAAGAAGCAGCATCATCGCCAGCCATCTTGAGGTCTTTGAACACCTGGAGTATTTTGGGTCACAAAGCAGTTGAAATGGTTTGGCTCTGTGTTCCCACCCAAATCTCATGTTGAATTGTACTCCCATAATTCCCACATGTTGTGGGAGGGACCTGGTGGGAGATATTTGAATCATGGGGGTGGTTCCCCCATACTGTTCTTGTGGTAGCGAATAAGTCTCACGAGATCTGATGGTTTTATCAGGGGTTTCCACTTTTGTGTCTTCCTCATTTTCTCTTGCTGCCCCATGTAAGAAGTTCCTTTCACCTCCCACTGTCAGGCCGCTGAGCCAAAGCCTGCACATATATATCCAGATGGCCTGAAGCAACTGAAGAATCACAAAAGAAGTGAAAATTGCCAGTTCCTGCCTTAACTGATGACATTACCTTGTGAAATTCCTTCTCCTGGCTCAGAAGCTCCCCCACCCAGCACCTTGTGAGCCCTGCCTCTGCCCACAAGAGAACAACCTCCTGTGACTGTAATTTTCCACTATTACCCAAATCCTATGAAACTGCCCCACCCCTATCTCCCTTTGCTGACTCTCTTTTCGGACTCAGCCCACCTGCACCCAGGTGATTAAAAAGCTTTATTGCTCACACAAAGCCTGTTGGTGGTCTCTTCACACAGATGCACGTGACATTTGGTCCAGAAACGAATTTTCCCCTGCCCGGGACTGGCAAACTGACTTTACTCCCATGCCCCAAGTCAGGAAGCTAAAACACCTCTTGTCTGGAAAGATACTTTCACTGGATATGTGGAAGCCTTTCCCACAGGGTCTGAGAAGGCCATTGTGGTCATTTCTTCCCTTCTGTCAGACATAATTCACTTTCTTGCTCAGCCCCAACTTCGTCCCAGACAGCAGCCCCCTAGGTGACTATCTTCCAGTCCTCCAGCAGGCTAGACAGGAATTTCGCCAGGCTGCTAATCTTCTCTTGCCTACTCCAGATTCCCAGGCATATAAAGACACCCTAGCTGGACAACCAGTTCTCGTTAAGAATCTGACCCTTCAAACTCTACAATCTCAATGGACTGGACCGTACTTAGTCATCTATAATACCCCAACTGCCGTTTGCCTGCAGGACGCTCCCCATTGGGTTCACCATTCCAGAATAAAGCTGTGTCCGTCAGCCAGCCAGTCTGATATCTCCTCTTCCTCCTAGAAGTTGCAAGTACTCACTCCTATTTCCCTTAAACTCACCCACATTTCTAAAGAACAGTAGTAAGCCTTATGAACCTAATACATCCTTTCACTTTGTTAGGTCTATTCATCCTTACCCTACTCTGCAACAGGGCTTTACGCAGTCACCCCCACTACTTAGCCTGCATCCTAAAAACTTTTCATCCCTGCTATCTTGTGTCTAGTAATACTGTTATTCTTTGTTCTTACCTATCCATAAGTGCCCTGCCCTTGTCTACACTACTGGCTTATATTTTTTCTCCAAACCATCATAGCTGGCCCTGGGCTTATCCCCTAACCACTACTCTTAACTCCCCCTTAGGGTGGATAAATGACCTTTGCTGAAAAAACACACTGCAATTCTTTCACTCACTTTACATTTCCAGTTTCGCCTTACACAAGGTCTCTTCTTCCTCTGTGGCTCCTCCACCTACGTGTGTCTACCTGTTAATCAGACAGGCACATGTACACTAGTTTTCCTTACCCCCAAAAATCAATTTGCAAACATGACCAAACAGCTTTCCATTCTCCTCATGACACCAACACTTTATCACTATCTTGTTTTGTTTTTCTTATTATTAATATAATAAGACAGGAATAGGCCTTGATTTACTGCTGAAAAAGGAGGACTCTGTATATTTTTAAATGAAGAATGTTGTTTTTACCTAAATCAACCTGGTCTGGTATATGATAACATAAAAAAACTCAAGGATAGAGCTCAAAAACTCACCAACCAAGCAAATAATCATGCCAAACCCCCTTGGGCACTGTCTTAATTGGATGTCCTGGGTCCTCCCAATTCTTAGTCCTTTAATACCTGTTTTTCTCCTTCTCTTATTAGGACCTTGTGTCTTCCATTTAGTTTCTCAATTCATACAAAACCATATCCAGGCCATCACTGATTATTCTACATGACAAATGCTCCTTCTAACAACCCCACAATATCACCCCTTACCACAAAATCTTCCTTCCGCTTAATCTCTCCCACTCTAGTTTCCCATGCTGCCACCAATCCCACTTGAAGCAGCCCTCAGAAACACCACCCATTGTCTCTTCATACCACCCCCAAAAATTTTCGCAGCCCCAACACTTCACCACTATCTTGTTTTGCTTTTCTTACCAATATAAGAGGACAGGAATGTCAGACCTCTGAGCCCAAGCCTGCACATATACATCCAGATGGCCTGAAGCAACTGAAGAATCACAAAACAAGTGAAAATGACTGGTTCCTGCCTTAACTGATGACATTACCTTGTGAAATTCCTTCTCCTGGCTCAGAAGCTCTCCCACTGAGGACCTTGTGACCCCTGTCCCTGCCCGCCAGAGAATAACCCCCTTTGACTGTAATTTTCCACTACCTGCCCAAATCCTACAAAACTACCCCACCCCTAACTCCCTTTGCTGACTCTTTTTGGACTCAGCCCACCTGCACCCGGGTGATTAAAAAGATTTATTACTCACACAAAGCCTGTTGAAATTCTTTTCACATAGACATGCATGACATGATTCTGAGGCCTCCCAGCCATGTGGAACTGTAAGTCCAATGAAATCTCTTTTTCTTCCTAGTCTTGGGTACGTCTTTATCAGCAGCATAAAAATGGCCTAATACAGTAAATTGGTACCAATAGAGTGGGGGTGTAGCTGAAAAGATACCTGAAAATGTAGAAGCGACTTTAGAATAGGGTAACAGGCAGTGGTTGGAACAGTTTGGAAGGCTCAGAAGACAGGAAAGTGTGGGAAAGTTTGGTACTTCCTAGGGACTTGTTGAATGGCTTTGACCAAAACCCTGATAGTGACATGGAAAATAAGGTCCAGGCTGAGGTAGTTTCAGATGGAGATGAGGGACTTGCTGGAAACTGGAGCAAAGGTGACTGTTGTTATGTTTTAGCAAAGAGACTGGCAGTATTTTGCCCCTGCCCTAGAGATTTGTGGAACCTTGAATTTGAGAGAGATGATTTAGGGTATCTGATGGAAGAAATTTCTAAGCAGCAAAGCATTCAAGAGGTGACTTGGGTGCTATTAAAGACACTCAATTTTATAAGGGAAGCAGAGCATAAAAGTTTGGAAAATTTGCAGACTGACAATGTAAGAAAAACCCATTTTCTGGGAGAAATTCAAGCCGGCTGCAGAAATTTGCATAAGTAACTTGGAACTGAATGTTAATCACCAAGACAATGGGGAAAATGTCTCCAGGGCATGTCAGAGGTTTTCACAGCAGGCCCTCCCATCACGGGTCAGGAGGCCTAGGAGGAAATGTTTAGCGGTCCAGGTCCAGGGTCCCAGTGCTGTGTGCAGCCTAGGGACTTAGTGGTCTGTGTCCCAGCTGCTCCAGCCGTGGCTGATGGAGCTTGGGCCATGGCTTCAGAGGGTGCAAGCCCCAAGTCTTGGCAGCTTCCACGTGGTGTTGAGCCTGTGAGTGCAGAGAAGTCAGGAATTGAGGTTTGGGAACCTCAGCCTAGATTTCAGAAGATGTGTGGAAAAGCCTGGATGCCCAGGCATAAGTACGCTGCAGGGGCGGGGCTCTCATGGAGAACCTCTGCTAGGGCAGTGCAGAGGGAAATGTGGAATCCGAGTCCCTCCTGGGTCCCTGCTGGTCACCCCCCTACCCGGAGGGGCCACAGAGTCCTTGATGGGGCACCACCTAATGGAGCTGAGAGAAGAGGGCCACCGTCCTCCAGACCCCAAAATGTTAGATCCACTGACAGCTTGCACCATTCACCTGGAAAAGCTGCAGACAGTGCCAGCCCATGAAAGAAGCTGGGAGGGAAACTGTACCCTGCAAAGCCACAGGGGTGGAGCTGCCCAAGACCATGGGAACCCACCTCTTGCATCAGCGTGACCTGGATGTGAGACTTGAAGTCAAAAGAGATCATTTTGGAGCTTTAGAATTTGACTTTCCCCCTAGATTTTGGACTTTCATGGGACCTGTAACCCCCTTTATTTGGACAATTTCTCTCAGTTCGAATGGCTGCATTTACCCAATACCTGTACCCCCATTGTATCTAGGAAGTAACTAGCTTACTTTTGATTTTATAGGCTCATAGACAGAAGGGACTTGTCTTGTCTCAGATGAGACTTTGGACTGTGGACTTTTGGGTTAATGCTGAAATGAGTTAAGTCTTTGGAGACTGCTGGGAAGGCATGATTGTTTTTGAAATGTGAGGACATGAGACTTGGAGGGGCCAGGGTGGAATGATATAGTTTGCCTCTGTGTCCCCACCCAAATCTCATCTTGAATTGTACTCCCATAATTCCTATGTGTTGTGGGAGGGACCCAGTGGGAGATAATTTAAATCATGGGGGCAGTTTTCCCCATACTGTTCTTGTGGTAGTGAATAAGTCTCACAAGATCTGACAGTTTTATCAGGGGTTTCCGTTTTTGAATCTTCCTCATTTTCTCTTACTGCACCATGTAAGAAGTGCTTTTCACCTCCTACCATGATTTTGGGGCCTCCCCAGCCATGTGGAACTGTAAGTCCAATTAAACCTTTTTTTCCTCCCAGCCTCGGATATGTCTTTATCAGCAGTATGAAAATGGACTAATACAATAGTAAAGTTGGTAGGAATATTTAAGGTCATTTAATTTAAGTGTATTTTTACCTGTGGTGAAGCTGAACCTCAAACAGATTATGATAATTTATCATAATGTCCATGATAATTTTAAGACAAAAAGTTGTACTAGAACATGGAGCTCCAGACTACAGGTTGGTTTTTTTGTTTGTTTGTTATTCACAATATGCTGGTTTTACAGTAATTGTGAATTTAATCTAACTTTATTCACTTCAACAAAGGCAATTTATTATTTGTCTTATGTGTATTTATTTGATAGTATGCTTTTATTATAAATACATTTCCAAACGTATTTGGAAATAACTGCTTTGTCAGTACTTTTACACAGATTTCAAAGGATCGGACTAGATTAATATAACTATAATACACTCCCTTCTGATCTTATTATTTTACCCTGAATGTTACATTCAGCATCAAATCATTTTTGGCAGTGCTTAGAATAAAGGGGGAGTATCTTCCATGAAATATTATTCCCACAATACATTTACCCTGGATCTTCATTCATTCATTTTCAGTTGTAATAATGCATTTTCTTTCCTTATCCTCAAGGAAACAGTCAAGTTGAAAAAGTCTCTATACTCTTCTCAAGGAGACAAATAGTTCTTCCCAATCACAATATTTACTATGGGAACACAAAATGTTTTAACTTCTATTGTCACATAAAAGGTTTCATATCCTTGCTCATGACCCAATACTGCCCTTGGTTTATGTTTATACTCTTCCTGAGGTGGAATAGAGGTTGGCGTGAGAGGGAGAAAGTCTCAAGCTTAATCCAAGAGGGTAGGCTATGTCACTAACTATGGGTATGAGTCAAGTCAGATATTCTAGATTTTGCCTTCCAAAGCATGGAGTTGCACTTCTCATCTTTTTTTCTCAGACAAAACTGATAAAGTGGTATTATGGAAAAGTTCATGCTTCAGGGAACATAACACAGCACATTTAATGCATCAGTTTTATTCATTCAGCAAACATTTATGGAAGGCCAGCCATGTGCAAAGCACTATGCATGGTCCTGAGGAAACAACACTAGGAAAGCATAGATAGTTTACTTTGACATAGTTTTAAACTTGGTGAAAAAGACAAGAATTGAGTAAGAATTTAAAATGTGCTGAGTCAAATAAAATTAGCATGCTAAGAGGACTTAAAATGTGATCAGGGAGTGTGTTGGTAGCATGGCTGCTTTCGTGCAGAGAAACAGAAGGCTTCTCTGAGAAAATTGTGTCCAAGTAAAATTTCCTGGATGCACAGGACCCGAGTAAGCATCTAGAGTCTATTTGGGGAAGATTATCATATTAAATTATATAGGCCTGCTTTCAGTGAGAGTTAAGTTCCTCTTTCTCCACAAGGCAATAAAAAATTTCAGAAAAAGTCTTTAATAAGGCTAAGACTGATGTTTAGAATGTTTTTGAAAACTAAGTTAAAAACGTCTTAATGCTGAAAATTTATTATAAACAATTAGGAACAACTCACACTATTATTCCTTCTTCAAAAATGGAAATAGCAATGAGAGAGTGCTTTTTACAATGATAGAGTTGTTTACTGTAGTCAGTGCTCAATGCAAATGATAAAATTGTGTGGTTGTTAGAATATTTGCTACAAAGGGGAAAATAAAAAATCTGAGGCAGCAGTTTCTTTTAATGTGGTAACAGCCTAGTCATAAAAGAACATCCTACTTCATTGTCATGAATATATGAATGATTCCCGTATTTTACCATGAAACTTCATTGTCATGAATATATGAATGATTCCCATATTTTACCATGAATATTTTCACCATTTACAAGAAAACAGCTGTTACAACTAGAAGAATGATTTACTGCTAAATACATAACAATTTTCTTTTTAGGATTGCTTTCCAAAGTACCCCCATTTCACCCTTCACTTCATTCAGGTGTATGCATGTTGATATAAGAGGGCATTTCCAGAATTTTCTGGATTAAGTAGAAGTAAATTCTTAAGTCCATAAGGTAAAGTTTCTGCTACGCTCAGAATTTGAGCATTTCATTGAATTTACTCCATCCCATTTTCAAAGAGTAAAACCCTTCTCCCACCCTCCAGAACATATCTTCAAGGTTAATGTTTAAGAATTAGTTAAGTCTAACCACCTCTTAAGAGATACGTAAGTAAATAGGCTAGTAACGATAACAAGGTTTCCAAGAGTAGACATAAAGGAATGTTAATGCATCTTTCATAATGGAAACAATAGCTTTATAATCTTAGACTTAAAGTAACTATGGTTACAAAGCCTTGTGCTGCTTTACCTTCACTTGATTCCTTTCACTGGAGATCCACCTCTGTCATCAGGAGAGAGTCTCCTTGTGCTAATGGCTCTCCGTTTGTCATCATGAGAATATAAACATTAAATACCTTACGAACTGAGGGTGTAAATTTCTTTATCTGCTTAAGAAATGTCTTTTCAAGAAGGAAGACTTAGTCAACAAAGAAGAAAGTGTTCTCAGTTTAAGCTAACTTTTCAAATAGAAAGCATTGGCTTTCTGTTGTACCTGAAGTGTTTTGTTATCAATGATTACCAGGCCAGCTCTTCAAGTCTTTGTAGCCATCTTCCTGATGTTGACTAACTACTTTGAAAAGAATCTTTGCAGATACTTAGGGTGAAGAGGTCAAGAAGAAGGTATTATCAGAAGAGAATACTGGATATAGGATGAATTGCTGATGACATCTTCTAAAAGAGCGTTAAAGGCATAGAAAATAGTTGGAACCATAACATTGGAAACAAAGCAGGACTCAAAATTATTTATATAACCTATTTTTTAAAATGATATAAAATACATAAAGAAAAGCACATGAAAATGTAAACAGTGGTTACTTCAGGGTGGAATTATGAATGATTCAGCATAATATACATGTATTACTTACATAATTTAAAAAATTAGGTTCTAGATAATGTATTTTAAACCACAGCCCCATGGCTTTGGAAATTACAAAAAGGACTTCCTGTGTATCTTCAGAGGAGGTTGGTTAACAATATCAGGAGCTATTAAAGCACTGATTTTTTTACTTGGAGAAAAAGTAATGAAACATGAAAGCTACCTTCATCTATTAGAAGAATTGTCAAGTAGAGGATTGTCAAGACTCGAGGTTCTATGAAGACAGCACTTGTCTTAAGAAAGACATTTCTAGCAACAAAGGAACAGACTGATACTCAAGAATTATGGATGGCATTCAAGAAGAGGTGGGGTGGGGGGTGGATATCAGACATATGGTTATAAAAATGATTGCTGCACTCCGTGAGAACTAAAACTGAGGTTTTTTTGAAAGATCCCTTTCAACCTTGGATTCTATTATACATTGCCAACATATTTGCCCCACATTCTACAGGTCAGAGGTGTTGGTTTTTCTTTTCTTCTCTATTTTTAACCCACCTGACTCCCACCTTCTTCCTGTATTGCCAGAAGGTGCTGACTTTCTACGCAAAGAATCACTGGGGCAAGTTGCCCTTGAGAACAATGCTAAAGAGTGGCAAATTGCTCGTGATAAAGTCTCTGATTTAGGTAGAATCAGAAGTGACAGAAAATAGTGATTTGTTTAATTTACCACAATGTGTTAATTATGTACAATAAACGGTGGGGCTGGGCGCTTGACTTGGGGCTCGTGGGGGCTTGAGACAAATTACAGAGGATAAGATGGGTTCTGATTCCGACAATTCATCTAATCACACAGACATAACCCATGCTATCTGTTCCTTCCTCCATCCCCATTACTCTCTATACTATCTCACTCAGAAATGGTCAAAAACATTCTCTGAACAATCTTCCTAAACATCCAAGTCCCCTAGTCCAGGGTATTCTTTGGGTGGTCCCCAATGAGTGTGATACCCTTACCTCTCACTGACTGTGAGTAGGAAGCAAACATTTTTATAACACTATACTTTTAGGAAACAACCAAAGAGTCCTAGAAACTTTTCTTTCAAATACCCATGACCAATTATCTTCTAACAAAAAGAACTTCATAAAGATATTTAGAATTTTAGGCAACTTAGATATTTAGAAAACCTATTCTACTCAAACGTGTAAATACTAGAGGGATAATTCAGCTGTTTGGGTATGTTTCTTTGATAATATTAAAAATGTAGATTTCTTTTACTTTGATTCTGAAATACAAATACATGCCATAGACAGGAGAACTGTAACATCCAGGGCTTAGACCAGCTTTCTGCACTCGGCAATGAAGAGGAGATAAGGTAACATATTTTCTTCAACCCATCACAAGGTTCATAGCTGAGACTCCTGTAATGAAAAACAGAATAACAAAAGGAAAACATAATAAATTTATTTAACCACAGTTCTACATGACACAGAAGCTGTCAGAAATGAAGAGCCAAACACGCAGGGAAACTGTGTATTTCATGAATAGTTGTGCAGAAGAAGTATGATTGGAGGACAAAAGTGTATGATCTAATGGTAATAAACTGGAAGGAACATAGCAAGGTCTGTCTGTCCAGATTCTTCTTAGCCTCTCTAAGAAGTGTGACACTTCTTCTCTTCGCATTCAGGGCAGAACACCTGTCACATTAGGGTCTTCAGGGGAGAAGGGAGGGAGGTCAGAGAGTAACTTCCTGCTTCTGTGATTTTCTCAGGTCCCTTCAACTTAAAATACTCAGTACACTAAGGTGCCACCTTTTGGGTTATTATGTTCTGAGCCCCAACATTAAGAATGTGAAATCTGTGTGCCATTATTATTGTTGTTAATGGTATTACTATTAACAGGTGGAAAACTTACATTCTGTAGTTCAGATTCAACTTACATTTATCATCTATATGTTCCAGATGATGGGCTTTTTGCTTTCATTTAAAACACTATAACTTTGAGTGAGGAACTTTGTTCCTCTCTGTTCAGATGAATAAATGAAGTTCAAAAGATTAAGTGTGCTTGACTCACACAGCTGCCCAGAGGTAGAGCTGGGATGCAAACTAAGGTTTCCTGAGTCCAAGACTGAGGCAAATAATTTACAAAATGCCTTTACCTGATTCATATCTAATTCCCCAAACGACCTGTACTGCTTAATCATAATATGAAAATGTTCACATTAACCCATAAGGTAGATATAACACCATTATTCCCTTCCTGAGGCAGATGTGTTAAACTAGTGGCCAAGACCACTCAATTGGTACAGGACGCATATTGGATTCAAAGTCACGTTTCTGTGAAATTCTTCCTTCTGTTGTGAAGAAAAGCATTGTGAAGCATAATGGTGCTCAAGGAGAACAACAGATATTAACAGTGACAAGCCCTAAAAACCTCTGTTTGTCTGCAAATGTCTTGGTCTTTACATAACACACATTATAATAATTATTTCTCAATATAGAAGCTCTTTCTTTGCTAACCATCTAATTCCTATGGATGAGTTATATTTCAAATGATTCTATTGGTAGATTAGGGGAAAAAACTGTCAAAATTGAAGTCTTAAAATGGAGCTAGAAGATGTGGCCAAAATGGGTGAAAGAACAGGTGTCTGCCTTTATTCTACACTACTTCCAACTGGACTATGAAAGAGCAACACTCTTACTGGGGATATGTGCTAAAGAAAATAAAAAAAACAAAGTCGAGTTGTTCAGTGAGTCTCATGAATATATGGAGACATGTTTGCTTGTCTTGAATTGAAAATTGAATTCTAGTCTTCTTAGACTGTGAGCTATATTTTAGAAGAAGAGGCCAACAAAAGCCTGCTTGTATTATCTAATCATTCTCTCTTTTGGGAACACTCTAATTTTGCTAAAACCAGGATCTCAATTTGGCCTAGCTATAAATTAAAAGAATACTACATGGTTATGTAACTCTGCTCAAAAGTTTATTTGCCCTTACATTAAAAAATAACTCAAGTTACTCTCAATGGATTCATTAAAAACCTGATTTTTCCACTTTATAGCTATTTTGCCTGACAGATGGGATCTGGTTTTTCCCTTATGCTGCATTTTTTGAACCAAGTATATATGGTGGGAGAGCAGCACATTCTTCCACCAACAAAAAAGCCACATTCATATTTCAATAAAATTGCATTATTTGGCATCTACTGTTCACATATGTTCATTTGGCTATTGCTAGTCCCAGTCAATGATAGCACAAGTGGAGTGGGTATTTGAAGTTTAAACAAGGAGCTTTAAATTTTGTAAGAGAGAAGAGGCCTCCTGACAGGTAGATCAGTCTATAATTCATTTTTAATGCAGTTGAGAATTCTATAAATCATTTGTTTTTCTCCCATTACATACTATCTCCTGTGCTATAGAAGCCTTAAAGGAAACTTTCTGTATAGTTTTGGGTAGGGTTTGAGGGGTAGGTAAGATTCTTTGAAGGAGCCTTTAAGGATGAATAACTTTGCCATGCAGGAAACATAAAGTATTGCAAGCAGAGAAAATGTATGGAGTTGTGATGAGTTCAGGACTAGGTCAAGCTCTGCTTACGTAGCTGAGGGTACATAGTGAAGAGGTGTAGACACAATGGTAGAAAAGGTAGATTTTTTTGCTATAAAGTGCCATTATCAAATGTTTTTGAGTGAAGAATGTACGCTCTATCACTGTGACTACTGAGAAATGGAGTATTACATTCCACAAAATGTGAAAAGAAAACTAGCAAAGAATGTCTATGCCATAGGTCTGAAGTTAACTGGACAGGCAACTAGGGACAACATGTATTTCAAAATATTGTTATGAAGCTAAGAATAAAAGTATGCAATACTATAGTCAGCTTAACAAAAAAAATTTTTTTTTTCCATTCTGATTTTTAAGAATTTGATTGGGGTTTGGGAGAGAACATGGTAGAGATGGAATCACTGTGAATGTTTTTTGGTTAAAGTTAAGGTCATTCAGAGATACTGTTTGTTTAACCACTGCTTATAATACATGTCAAAAGAAAACACTCAAAAGACAAAATGCACTCACAGGTTTTTTTTTATGCATCAAACATAAAGGTGGTTGAAACTATGACTACCTATGTATGTCTTGATTAGCAACTGGAGTATGAACTCATTCTAATTTGAATTCATCAAAATTTTATCACTTTCCAAAATTTACAGGTATAGATTTTCATCCTAGATGGTAGTGTTTTATAATTGCATGCACGCTATAGTTGAAAACGTGGCCTCTGCAACGAGGCAAACCTGAGTTCTGCTCCACTTAGGAGCCATATGATCTGAGCAAGTTATTAGATTCAACTGTTAAAAAGGAAAATCAGACACTTAATCATATGTACCAAATAGTTATAATGAAGATTAAGTAAAATGTTGTAACCATGCTTATTATACTGTCTGGTATATACTAATAACTTGATACAAGTTATTAGTCAATTATGTAATTATTATTACCACCCAAAGATCAATGCACATAATCAGTTTGAGGAAAAATCTGTAAAAACAACTTTATCTATACACTGGAGCCAATTGATTCACTGCATTTTGCCTGATTAAATGATGAACAAAGGGGTAATAATATGAGCATATAAAATACTTTATTGCAGGGATGTCCAATCTTTTGGCTTAACTGGGCCATACTGGAAGAAGAAGAATTGTCTTGGGCCACACATAAAATACACTAACACTGATGATAGCTTATGAGAAAAAAAAAAATCACACAAAAAAACTCAATGTTTTAAGAAGGTTTATCAATTTGTGTTGGGCTGCATTCAAAGCTGTCCTGGGTCACGCATTGGTCAAGCTTGCTTTAGTGCTTAAGAAGTATTCTCTCACAAACAAATAATTTGGTTTTTGTACCAACCCTGCGAGTTAGAAAATATAAAATATTCTTATGGTTTACAAAGAAGAAGAAGAAAAAAGAAAAAGAAAAAAGTATCAAACAGCCAAAAGAAAAATACCAATAAATTCATTCCAGAATAGATCAACAAGACAAAGGAAAAAGACCGGTTCTTTCAAATAACTAGGGTGGAAAAATATGATGTCAACTAGTGAATTGATATTGTCAAGTTAAATGAGGAGGATCTAATAAATATCAGATTTATTTAGCCTTTGTAAATAGCTGGCTATTAATTTCTCAAGTGTAGATGATTCACCCCAACAGTAGTGTTTCAGTTATAATTCTTTTTTTTTTCTTTTGAAACAGAGTCTTGCTCTGTTGCCAGGCTGGAGTGCAGTGGTGTGATCTCAGCTCACTGCAACCTCCGCCTCCTGGGTTCAAGAGATTTTCCTGCCTCAGCATCCCGAGCAGCTGGGATTACAGGCACACACCACCACACCCAGCTAATTTTTGTATTTTTAATAGAGACGGGGTTTCAGCATGTTGTCCAGGATGTTCTCTCTCTCCTGACCTCGTGATCTTCCCGCCTCTGCCTCCTAAAGTGCTGGGATTACAGGCATGAGCCACCGCTCACGGCCTCAGTTGCAATTCTTAACACATACATTATCACAAAGAAAACATATTATAAAAACATCTATTTAAAATAAATGTCATAATATGACACACGTTTATTTTTAAAAAGTACATTATTGCATAAAGTTTTCATTTATTTCAAAAAATTATATGTATATGGATCAAAAAACAGATGCCATGTTTACCTTTCAATCAACAAACTATAATACAGACTTTGAATTAATAGTCCTCAAACTACGCAACTTGGGAAAAGGGTTCCATTGCTTAGTTGAATATGACCAATCTTTCTTTAAGTTTGCATTCGATTAGATTTTCTTATTTAACATTTTCACCAATAAGAGTTTCTTTAAAAAAAAATTTGATGCCAAATAATTATTGAGTCTGGCAAAGTGAATGTCCAAGTAATATAAAATATATTGATGAAATTTCTCAGAAAAGTGATTGTATCTAACTAAAGAGTTAGGAAAATTTTGTGGCCCTATATGTGCATGTTTCAGATTTTTATATAATATGCATATAATATAGTTTCCCTAAGAAATATTGATTCCGGCTCATATATTAGTCAATATTTTAATAACTCATGTACTACCTTGAGTATAATGATATTCGGATGTTCTACCTCCCGATCAAGTTGGAGAAATACTGTTTTAGAAGGACACATATCCAGATTATTCATTTCTAGTTAATTGTCTTAAATTTCCTTGAATATGTCTTGATTGAGTAAGTAAAATATAAGCCAGCAAACTTGGTTAGTCAAATTTAAGGGGAATAAACTCATTAATATTTTATGGGGTTCCTATCACAAGAGTTCCTAAACTAATGAACAGCAACAACAACAAAATAAAGAGAATGCAACTGTTCCTTATGGTTACAAATGAGGCACTCACCAATGATGCTTCTTAGAGGCTTATTTGGCACTTAGATAATGAACTTAAAAAAAAATGTCATGTTTGTGTGAATTAATTCTGAGAATTGTGTTTATCATTAATTACAGAAATTGTTAAGCTGTGTCAATTGAAGGTATTCTTAAAACCTGTTGACCAAATAGTGTTTAAAATATAAGATTTGAATAACATATGCCAAATAAGATATAAAAAACATTAATATTTAAATTACTTTCCTTAAATGATGATGAAATCATTATAGGACCATGAATCTCTCATTAGTTTTAATTTCTTGTATTTGTATTTAACTACTTCTCCCGTATACAGTATGGAATCAAATAAATGGTGACAACTCAAGTTTGAAAGGTCTGTAACACTAAAGCTGGAATTAAAGGGATTTCTGTAAAGTAAGACTCACTGACCCTCCTTGCCAAAATAATGTCTCACATCTCAGAAAGGGGAATTGTGCTGCAATAAACACATGCATCCATGTGTATTTATGGTAGAATGATTTATACTCCTTTAAGTATATACTCAGCAATGGCATTGCTGATCGAATGGTAGTTCTTCGCTCTTTGAGGAATTGCCATACTACTTTCCACAATGCTTGAACTAATTTACACTCCCACCAAAAAGGGAAAAGTGTTCCCTTTTCTCTGCAACCTTGCCAGCATCTGTTATTTTTTGACTTTTCAATACTAGCCATTCTGATTAATGTGAGATGGTATCTCACTGTGGTTTTGATTGGCATTTCTCTAATGATCAGCTTTTTTTCATAAGTGGGAGCTAAATGATGAGAACTCATGGACACGAAGAGGGGAACAACAGATACTCGGGCCTACTTGAGGGTGGAAGGGGGGAGGAGAGAGAGGAGTAAAAAAAAAACCTGCCAGGTACTCGGCTTAGTACCTGGGTGAGAAAACAATCTGTACAACAAACCACTGTGACATGAATTTACCCATATAACAAACCTACATATGTACCCCTGAACCTAAAATAAAAGTTTAAAAAAACAAAACAAAATCAAAAGGAAATAATCAAAAGACATAAGATGAGAGACCTGAGAAAACAGAGAGAAGAGATGAGAAAGTCTTGGTGCTGTGATTTTTTTCACTATAGGATTGAATTCTCTGAGTAGTCTCAGTTTTCTTGCTTATGAACCAAAAGGACCGGGGAAGTTTTAAAGTCCCTTTAAATTCTGCACTTTTGTGATTGCAAGCATATAAGATTCTCTGCTCCATAATTGTTGCCCCTTTGTTTTCTTTGGTTATCCAACACATAATATAGCGAGGATAAGTATTTCAAAGTATGAATAGAGTTTGTATTTTAGCCTGACAAATTGAGGTTTATTTCCTCATTTTATTAATTTTTAAATTTAAATGGATGTCTATAAAAATCATGTTGAATTGCAGGTATCTATAAGTGAGAAAGATTTTTCTCATTACTAAAGCGTATACATCTATTTGTAAAAATTTGAAATTTTAATGTCATTTTAACAGAAGATGTCTTAAATATATAATCCTAAAAGAAACTCCCAAAATCATAGATAGGTCTATGTGTATGTGTATGTTTGTGGAGAGCTGTGGGATAATTCATGTTCAATATTTTATTTAATAAATAATATCAAATTCAGTAGCTAAAAATACTTAACTCTAGCATTATTAGAATCCTCACACTTCAATCATGGCATGCCAGCCACCACTCAGTGATTCTCAAAACGGATTTAATGCAATGTGCTACTTGACATTCTCTCTCTGGAATTTCGATGCATTTAAATAAACCCCACGGGTTATTCAAAATAGGGTATGTAAAACTTCTATAAAATGCCCAGATGTTAGCAAAATTTTGGTCTTTTATATTTTAACACTTATTCCTATGTAACTTTTATAAAATTCAATTTTAAAAGAACACAATGTATTTTAAATCTTCCTAATTGTCCTTAATGTTTTAAAAATTAATTTCTCATATTAATTGGACAGGCAAGAAAGGCAAATTTCTCCAAAAGCTTCATCAACATTTTGATTTGTATTTTCAAAGGCCCTTTTGAAAAATGTGTACTGGCTCACAGAGGATTCATGGGAAAGTATAAAGTAATATAGGCCTTGCTTAGAAATCTCTCAGGCAATGACTAAAAACACCATGAAAATGTGTGATCAGGGCATCCAGACCAAGGATGCTTCTGAGTGCTCACTTAAGTAGATACTTATCTCTGTTTTTCACAAAAACTTTTCCTTGAGACACTAGTTTTTCCAAAACATTCCTCACAAAAAGGAACTCCTAGTTAAACAATTTTAAATTCTTTATGTACTCTTTATCTTCCTCCTAGAAATTCACACATCACAACATATTGGGTTCCCAACAAGTACTGCAATAAAGTGTACTACTTAGTTCTATTTAATCCAGAGTCTCCTAGTTATGGTGTTACCAAGTATAAAATCCAACCAATTCTACCCCCTTCCCCCGGTTCTACTTTACTAAATACTATTAATTTGTAAATTTGTAACTCTATCAAATACTCATCAGGAAACACTGCTCAAGACCTCAAGGCCTTGGTATCATGACTGACTTAGGGCAGAGTGGAGCCCAGGGAGCAGATATTTAGGAAAAAGGCAAAAATCTGGGAAATGCATGAGGGTTGTTCAAAATAGAATTATGAGTTCAATTTTTATTTCATAGAGCACAATGAACGTACTGATGTTTTATGTTTTAGCATATTCAGAAACATGATAAAGTTGTGAGCTGCAACCATGATACGCTTAGTAAAAATGACTGCTCTTCTTGTCTCCAGTAAAAGTATAACTCTACTTAAATGTGCAGCATGTCTTTGTTGCAAAAATGCCTAGTAAATGAAAATAAATGTATAGAAAGTATATTTTCAAATAATTAAATTTTTAAAGAATGTGAAAAATTTCAGGAGTGCAGGCAGTACACAACTTATGTTATTCAGGTAGACCAGTAACTTGAGCCTGAGGACCCTGCATGTTACTCAAATGTCATCAAGAAGTTCTTCCTACATTAAAAGAAATAACCCTTGGTGAATATAGCACAACAATGTAATGCACTTAATGTCACTGAACTGTACACTTAAAAATGGTTAAGATGGTATCTTTTATGTTATGTTCATTTTACCTTAATTTTTAAAAATCTAATCTTGTTTTGAAATCCCACTAAAATGGCAAGATTTTGTTAATGTTTGTCAGAATTACTTGCCTAGTAATAAAATCAGATTTCAAAAAAATGCCTAAAAACCCTCCTCTATCATTAGGAAACATTCATCTCTGTTAAAAGAGAAGGTATCATGGATGCTGAAAAGGATGAAACAGTTGTCAGAACACAGGGAATATTCTCTTCTGTTTTCTCTACTTCCACTACGTAAATCCTCATAACAGTAGGGCTTCAACAACAGCTCTGAGAGTGAACTTTCCTTTTACATTGCAAAGAATCATACTTCTTTCTATAAATGTGAAATGGTATTTCAGGAGTTTTTTTTTTTTTTTTTAATTTAATTCTTATCACAGCACTAAGAGCAAAACCTGCTACATGAATTTAAGGTTAGGCAAAATATATTTGATTTATCGAAGTGTGCATTAACATAGCAGAATTAACAAATTTGTGAGAAATACACTTAGGAAAGGATTAATGAACTATAAAAGGATTGATGAACTATAAAACTGACTGCACAGCTAGAAATATTTAAAAACGTTGCTCTTGTTGGCTATCATAGTCTCTTGACTGCAAGTTTATGAGGGCAGAGAACACATTCATCTTGTTCACTACTACTTTTTTCATGCCGAAAACAGTACCTAGTGCAGTAGGCACTACAGATTTTAAAATTATTTAGTGAATTCAAGATAGAGTTAAAATGCAGAAAATTTCTTTGTAAGCAATGGTTGAAAATTGACACGAATGAAAGCATTTTTCAATTAATAAACTATTTCAAATATTACCACTTGACCATTTAGATATCTAATCTGTCATGGGTTCCACTGTTCATCAAACACATGTTGAATGCTCTCGTCCAAATTCATCCAAATCTCACATATGGAATTTTATTCACAAGCAAATACTCCATGTTTCAAGAGACCAATATTATCAACACTTAAGCACTAAACATCCAATTCTGAATCGTTTTGTCTGTTGAACTATTGCTGAATTTTTCTCATGAAGTCTGGGCAAATAAATTACATTGAATACATTTTCTTATAACTTTTTAAAGTGGAGGCATTAATATTAAAACATTTTATATATTTTTAAGACTTCTGTTGGAAGAAAAACACCTAATTTGTTAATATATGTTATTTGAATTAATTAATATTCTTCAAAATTAGAGCTGTTTGCACACAAACATCAAAATGAAGAATTATTAAATGATGTTTCATGTAATCCTGATATAAGATTTAGAGATAGAAGTCTGTAAATATTTGGAGGAATATAAAAGAGGCATCTATCACTTTTAAATGCATATCTTAGACTTTATTTTTATTTAAGTTTTTTTATTTAGAAAAAGTAAAATATAAGCAGGAAAAGTAGAACATAGCTTTTACATAATTAGCTAAAAGAGACAAAGCTTTGGAATGTCTTTTAAATCTATTTTAAAAGCTCAGCTACTTTGATTTTTTTTCTGTTACAGACTCAAGAAAAGTTATTTCAACTGAATCGCATACATAACTCCTAGAGTGTAGACAGTTGCTATTATTTGTTCACTTCATCAAATGCTCTTTTAAATTCTTGCTACATCTGTATTACCAGGTCCTAGAGAAACCAAGGTGAAAGAGGCCCAGGAGAGGCCAAACACTCTTTGCTATTTCTAACAAAGGAAATGCCATTCTTGCCACTAACTCTTGGAATGATTTCCAAGTTCTCAAAAAATAATTTAACCTGTGTCAAGTAGCTGTCTTATCTGGAAAACTCAATAAACGAATGTAGAAGTTAGAAAAAGTAGGGGAAAGTTAGGTGTTATACTGAAATGGTTTATCCCAGGCAGGTTGAATTGAGACTCCAAATTAGCCAGCATACTTCCATACATCTGCTCACTTTTCTTTAAACTTGAGCTATATTATTGCAGAAAAGCATGATAATCCCCACTCTGATCTTGTATATCAAATGAAGGAGGTTGAAACATCATAGCACATGCACCTTTCTAGGTCAGTTAAATATTATGAGTGGATACATTTCCTCTGGGGATCAGCATTTTTACATTTAAGGACAGATTAAACAGGCAGAAAAAGTAGAGGAGAAATATATAAAATATTTGTATCCAATGACAAGGATTCCAATTTTACATTAAACTTTAGCTTAAAGAGGACATGCCTATTAGATTATACTTCACTTAATAGTTGGATCCTTTAACATTTTGTGCAAATTATTTCTTGGTAGCCAAATCCTACTTCACTGTACCTGAATAGTGGTTCACATGTAAAAACCTCAGGCAAAGGCTCATGTAGTGCCAAAGTGAATAGTATCCTTTATTTATTTGTTTAAAAAGGTGAGGTCTTTGTACACTATTTTCTTAATTTGAAGCAGTTTTAATGTGGCAGTTATAAAAAATAAAATTTTAAATTATATTACATAAGTTTTCAAGGAAATTATATTTCATAATTTTCCAGCTGTAGAATTATTTAATATGAATGTTTATTATATGTTGGTTCATGCATGAAATATTTCTTACAATAATTTTAAGGACATCTGCTAGTGTTCTCAAGCAGAAGAACTGAGGTATTTTTAGGAGGGATCACTCTGCATTGCTTATCAATATTTTTCAAGAAAACCAAAAGTACAATGGAAACATTCTACAATGTAAACATTTTCTCATTTTCATTTTTTAATATGAAAGACAACTTATAAAAATTTTTATAAAGAAAAGGGGCTACAGTAAATTGCACTTGTTCATGCTGACTGGTATAAGAATGAATATTCAATTTGTCTAAAGGGTCCTGGGATGGCACAAATACAGGTTCATGCTCTGACTTTGCTTTCCCGGTCCCACAATTTGCTTTAGTGTTGGCTGGAAAGGGGATGAAAGGAGATAATATATGAAACATCTGCCATTTGCCAAGAACCTTGTTTAACATTTTACATATGGTTTCTCACTTATGAAAAGTAATATAAAATCAAAAAGAACAGCCAAAATAAATCCCTTATTTTTCTTCCTATTAAATCTAGATTTTTCTCATCTGCCTGAATAGAAATACAGTCTCTAGTAAGGAAGAAAAGCCTGATTTCTTTCTCTTTTCCCTGTTTGTAGTCACAATTTTAAGAGTCATGAAATAAAGAAAATCCAGAGGGGGCTGGCAGCCCAAGAGAGAATGCTGCTTTTATTTACCTTATTCTCTCTGAAGGTTAGATGGTGATAGTTGAGAGAAACTGGACAAATAGCAGGTAAAGAAAATGGGCAAACGTTCAGAATAAAGAATAGTTTTCAGCTGATTTGAAATAACAGATTATTAATGACTGATTTAAAATGGTTAAAATGCACTGAAATGTAAATCTTTAAGTCCAAATACTGGGGGGATAAAGGTAATTTATTTAGTCTCATTTAAGACTAACTAAATTTATAATCTCTTGGAGAAGCCAGGAGTGGTGGCTCACATGTGTAATCTCAGTGCTTTGGATGGTTGAGGCAGGAGGATAATTTTAGGCCTGGAGTTCAAGGCCAGCCTGGGTGACATAGTGAGACCTTCGTTTCTACAAATTTCTAAAAATCAGATGGACATGATGGTGCATGTCTGTAGTTCCAGCTACTCATGGGGGGCTGAGGTGGGAGGATTCCTTGCGCCTAAGAGTCTGAGGCTGCAGTGAGCTATGATCATGCCACTGCACCCAAGTCTGCGCAACAAAGGGAGACTCTATCCCTAGAAAAATAAAAAGTATACGCCGGGCGCGGTGGCTCACGCCTGTAATCCCAGTACTTTGGGAGGCCGAGGTGGGTGGATCACGAGGTCAGGAGATTGAGACCATCCTGGCTAACACAGTGAAACTCGATCTCTACTAAAAATACAAAAAATTAGGCAGGTATGGTGGGGGGCGCCTACAGTCCCAGCTACTCGGGAGGCTGAGGTCGGAGAATGGCGTTAACCCAGGAGGCGGAGCTTGCAGTGAGCCGAGATTGCGCCATTGCACTCCAGCCTGGGCGACAGAATGAGACTTCGTCTCAAAATAAATAAATATAAATAAATAAATAAAAATAAAATAAAAAGTACAAATTTTTTTTTTGGAAAGTGATTTCATTAACTCCCTTATATCATTTAATAACATTAAATTTGGCATGGCTTGTCATTATAGGTAGCTATATCTCAGCTCTGCTAAAAGTGATGAGATTTAGAAAGATAATCTTTAAGATGAGAAACTGTACTGAATTGATAAAAGTATTTTTATAAATCCTTCAGTCAATACTATCCTAAATCTGTTTTGATTTAAAAGCCATCCATACATATCGTATAAATCAAATTTTCAGTCATATAATTGTAATATTCTCTATTTTTATCCCAATAAAGCATGGGTAACATGGGAAACAACATTTCCAATCAAGAAAGTTTTGTTTGCTGATGTGAATTAACCAGTAGTCTGAAAAATTTAAGTGCTTATAAACTACTTGAGAGCAAAAATAAAATAGTATTTATTGCTGTCTTTCTTGGCTTCTCACAGCACTCACCTTAGGCTCATAAATGGCTATATAGTTGTCCTAAATGATAAACAATTTGAATCAAGATTACCACTGTGAATTAAAAGCTGGATTACGAGTAGATCTTGATTTATAGGAAATTTGTGTCCCCCTGAGTAGGCTAAGCCCTGGCCTCGGTCACTGCTACCCACATTTTTCCTGTCTGCTGGCCAGTGACGGAGAAAACACACTAAACATTTTGATGTTTCACTATAAAAGTGCATGTCATTATGTGGCTAAAGTCTTTATAGTCTCCCACACCAAAGTCATGTTTGAAACACAATACATGAGCAATCCCGAGCAGAGTTTGTTATGAAGAAGGATACTGAGAATAAATAGATGAAATTCTAGACATTTCTAAAGAGGATCCAGCTATTTAATGGCCACTGAAGTCTTCAATGAATAAGTGTGAATATTTCAGTGTAGTCCAACCTGAACTGAAAAGCAGTTCTTACGTCCAAATTTAAATACCTCCTGTGCATATAAAAAAGGTCCACTTATTAGTCCAAACATTACTGACTGGGATCCTGAAATAACATTCTCTTATTATTGGGTATATTATTCAGCAAAAAACCGTTGGGAAGGCTAGGCTAGAGACTGAGACTTGTGCTTGGAGATGACAAAGTTGAGACATCCTGGTATTTACCCCACAACAGGTCGGGATGGGCTGAAGATGGCTGAGTAAGTACATTTCTCTGTTAAAGTTAAAATAATAAACCATGGATGAAAGTCTGCAAAATTCTATTCACCAACTGAAAAGTTGTTAGTATTTGGATATTGAGGATCATCTGAACCACTTTCCTCATAGGTTGGGTCCATTGTCTTAAAAACGCAAGTGCAGCTCCCACTGAGAGGGCTGCAGTGAGCTATGTGACCACACTGACACTTGAGAGCACAGTTTGGTCCATACAGGCCTGGCCTGCATTCTATGAGGGAGAAAATAAAAATAAAAGCAATTCAGATATGCTTTCAAAAACACACTGTGTTCTTACTATTACTTCTTGGCATTCAATAAGATAATTATACGTTTGTAAAGTATTCTTTTTTACCATGGGGTATCTTCCCATGCTAGAATGCTATGTGATAAAAGTAAGAACGCCGATGGAAAACAGGAGAAGGCTGGGAGTGTCAAGGAAATTAGTGGTAACACTGAAAAGAGAAGTCAGGACAGCTACTTACATTTTTAAGGTGCCTTCTCAGAATCAGAGTATTCAGTAGAGCTTTAGTGGTTGCACTGTGAAGGACACAGGGAAAGTTGGCTAGTTGTCTTGAGGTCAGAAAAAGGCAACACTCACGCTGAATGCCCAATACAGGAGACTTACCTTTAGGATGAAAACACAATTATTTGTACTTATGTTATTGAAAATAAAATGGCTTTAATTTCAACTGTTTCATTTCTTAAAATATGTCAGAAGGTCCATAGATCCCCTGATCTATGTCCTACAGGACTCTAACTATCTTTAAATTGAATTGCATTGTGCTTGCAACTGAAAGAGAAATGATGGAAGATTATAGAAAGTGCTAGCTTTATTAAAACAACCAAATGTTGACCGAAAAGGCCCAGCCTGGGTGTTTGCTCTTAGCCTAATTTCCATCAGAGAATTAACAAGTTCTATTTCTGAAGAATTACGAGGATAAGGAGAAAGCCCTGCCCAGCTCATGGAAACAGAAAATAGATTCATATTTCCCACTCGGTCAGGCAGGACTGGGAAGAAACTCAGTTTATCAATGTTCAAGGATCAGAGAAACTCAACTGTTCAATCCTAATAGTCACCTATCCTTGTGGAGTTTACAAAGTGTGTCTCTAATACATTATCTCTGTTGGTTCTAACACCTGTGAGGTGGGCAAGGCAGTTAGTTAAGCTCTCACATTCTACAGAGAAATAAACTGAGGTTTGGTATGGCTTAAAAGATCTCAATTACTACAATATATCTCTGATAAACAGCAGAGCTGGGTTTTAGAATTCCTACCTAGTGCTTTTTCCCCATTTTACACTACTATATGAGTGGATACAAGGTGTTAAGCATATGCAGAAGAAAGCCCTAATAAAAAAGTAAAAAGCAGGAAAGTGAGAATTTGGGAAATGTCAGTAAATATGAAGATATAGTCCCTGGGGCAAATTCTGAAACTTTGGGCAAATTTTGTTTAAAACTTCTTTATTGACTCACTATCCTTTGTGCTGGGTTAGAGATGAGCAGCTGGATGTAATTTTTTTATTCTTTTGCATTATGAACGTAGGTTAAGATGTGGCCTAGCTCTCTTGCCTTAATTAATTAATTAGATTAGAAATATAAGGTAAATAGAAACATAAACCAATTTTGCAATTAATTATTTTCACAAGGGTTCAACATCAGCAAACAGTAATTCAATCCCTTCCTAAATGAAGCAGAAACAGGTTCCTTTAGGAAGAAGCTTTGGAGGCAATGGAAATGCTGCTCTAAATCTTTAAACCACGAAACTTTGTGAAAAATTAAAAAACTCCTGTATCATTTTAAATGAAGTTCAACCCAGATACTTCTGCCCAGCGTGTGGGAGGATTACTTAGTTTGGTGGCAAGATTGAGTGTTCTTACTAGAAAAAGTTGTGAGTCAGGCTCTCTCCTGAGCACTCCAGAATCTGATTTTAATTTATAAAAATACCACATTTTCATGTTAATAATGATGTATATTTAAGACATCTGTCTGAATGTCTGCAAATGTTAATTTACCAATGGGGGAAAAATAATCCAATAAAAAGTTGTTATATTCTTTTATGAATTAATATTATGGCTGTTTAATAGCTCCTTTACCAGAGTTCAGGTTAAAATGAGGTCTTTTATCTTTATGGTGCCTGCATAGACACAGCTGTTCACACTTAATATCACAGATGAACTGTGCTTAATTGAAAATAAAAATGAAAATAAAAGACCTTGTAGGGCATCTGTGTAGGCCATGACTTTATTTAGAAATAACCCTTCTTTTAGAAATGAAGCTTCAACCCTTCTCTTTTGCAGATGAGAAAAGTAAATTCTGAGATTAAACCCTCTATTATGGGAAATATCTGTGGCAGGGTCAGTCCTTCAGGTCTATTGTGAATTATATAAAACTTTTCATCTGATAATCATCCATTAAATCTAGTAGCAAGTGATTAGTTCAAAATTACTCAATCTACTCTCTCTTCTTCTTGAGACAGTCCCTGAAGAATTAGAACTTTATATTTTAGGTCATTCTTTCTCTGAGTCAAAAGAAAAATGAAATATGCATTTCAATTCCCAAAGAGTAGCCTGAAGCTTAGGTCCAAAGAATACCATCTGGAGGGACCACACCTTAATTGCCTTAATTCTAGTGATTTCTATGAATCGCCTTTGTGATGGGGCATTTAACTGTGTCCCTTTAAATACTTACCATGTTACCATGTGTCCTCCGACAGCTATAGTGTTGTTTGAGCTGCCTGTGATGTAACAGTTACAAATCCTGCTCATCATACTAAGGGCAAAGTATCAAGCAATTCTGGGCAATGCTCTTTAATAGAGTACCACTTCTAGTAGGAAAATGTCTACAGATATCTTATAACCATGGGTCAGGGGGGAGTCCTTAGGTGCTTTGGGTCTTACCAGCATCACATCTGACTCAGTTCTCCCAGGGGGGCAGAGGCATTTTTCAGTTTTTGGGTGGCAGAAGTTTTCTCCTTCACAGTCACAAAGTTGATGGCAATCATCTCCAAACATGGCAGGTGAACACTGACCAAAAAAGGAGAAATGCTGAAAAATTAACACCTTGCACTTTCATTAATGCATCTTAATTAAAATTAGATATAAAATTTCCTCAAGATTGAGTTCCAAATAGTAAAGTGGGATGATACTGGAATTTGCTGGTAAAAAGAAGAGAGAAACGTTTTGGAATGTCAGAATGAAGGTCCATTCTATAACTGATTTGACTTGCAAGTCTTAAAGTTGATTTACTTTAACACTAGTATATATCTTTAGAATGCAAATAAAATTTTTGAAGGTAGGAGCTTTAGGAAGGGAACCAAGTCTACAAGCCTATTGTTTTACCTTTAATATTTCCCCTTAAAGTGTTTTTATTATTCATTTCTCTAGAAGACAATAAACTCCATGTTTTCCACTATATTTCCAGAATTTAACACAGGGCCTGCTACTTGTCATGTGGTAGTATACCAGAGTCAGGTTAGAATTTGTTATCTTATTGCTACCACAGATACATAATGGGTGACATTTTATTGAATCACTAAATAATACATGAATAATGAAGGATATACAAAAAGATTTGTGAGTCAGTACCTCTCCTGAGTACTCCAGAATCTGATTTTAATTTATAACCAATGACTTCTTCTGATGTGCAGCCAGAAAAATATTGATCTTCTCCAGTCTTGGAGGTAAAGTCTCCAAGAGGTTTAAGTCCTCCGTATTGGACTTACTAAGAGACAATTCTGTATTACACTTGATTGGCCACCTAAGGAAATGTTTCAAAGATTAAATTTTAGACTTTAAAACCTAACTTCCTTGTAAGATATTTACCTACCGTATATGCATCATATTCTTTCACACTCTTTCTTCCTTCTTCTCTTCCTCCTTCCTTGGTCTCAGACCCATGTTTGTCATTTACTCCCAGGATTCAAATATAAAAAACTATATGATATCACCTTCCACAGATACCCTCTTATTTATTTACATAATTTAATTTAAAAATCATTCTCACTAAATTTAGCCTGGATTTGAACACATTGCTTCTTTATGTCTTATTTATGATTGTGCCACTGCAGCCAGAAAAATATTGATATTTTTCTTTATAGTGACATCTGGGAACGTAGTATGAGACAAATATACAGATCCTTTTTAAAGGCCACAGACAATAACTTTGACTACCATTATCATCATACTATAATTATAATAGTCATGATTGTTGTAACTATATGCACAAGACTGTACATAATATAGGCCAAAACAGGACTTTGTGTTGTTTACTGAGTTCGTGGCTTTTAGGGCTTTATAATATTTTATTTCAAACTGAGTAGCCCAAATTCTCACCTTTACATCTTTATCTCCACTCATGGCTATGATTACTTTCTAGTGGTAAATGCCTAATTCACATCTTTAAATATTTTCATAAATTCCTTGTATCTCTTTCAATGCCATTGAACCCAATACATAGGTCACATTTGTTAAAAGCATTTAATGAAATATTTATTCTCATTCAGAGGTAGAATCCTTGTCCATCAAAGACTATCATTTTTAGTGGTGTTTTGAAATATCTCACAACTTTATATAAAGAAAACTAAAATTTTGACCAATCGGCCACAAAATCAGAAGGACTCATTATATTGGCCATTGAGTGAATTCCTACCACTTTAATGTGCAAGTTGAATGGTTAAGTAATTGTTGCGTATTTTCAGTTTCATTACACGTTTGTGACCAGATGAGAAGATCTCACAGTTACACAGAATTCTCACATTTATTTCCTTAAAAATGCTCTCGCAATACCTTCTTCACATCGGCTGCTGTGGACACCTGCTGGGCAAATGCACTGTTCCCTTGCTGCATCACAACTAGCTCCATTTTTTGCAGTCATAGATGTGAGCATAATTCAAGCCATAAAATCCAGGAGGGCACACTAGGAAATGGAAATGTCAAAATGCTTTTACTTTAAAAGTAAATAAAAGGAAAATTAAAATTTTATTTACTTTAAAAGTAAATAAAAGGAAAACTAGAATATGTTCAATTCATTTGTTTCCCAATACCAAATACAGAGATGAGAGAATTGGAAAGAAAGAAAAAATTATACAGAGAAGCATATTGACGATAATTTGGTCATACAAATAAGTGAATATACAGGTGCCAGTCTCTATAACTAGTCTAGAAAAATGAGTGAGGAAATTGAAATAGCTTTAAGTAGATCATGCTTATGTCTTATGATGTGCACATAAACATTTGGTCAAAGCCTTTCCTAAAATCCTTCAATACTGGCTGGGCGCGGTGGCTCACGCCTGTAATCCCAGGACTTTGGGAGGCCAAGGCGGGTGGTTCACGGGGTCAGGAGTTCGAGACTAGCCTGACCAACATGGTGAAACCCCATCTCTACCAAAAATATAAAAATTAGCCAGGCATGGTGATGCATGTCTGTAATCCCTACTCAGGAGGCTGAGGCATGAGAATCGTTTGAACCTGAGAGGTAGAGGTTGCAGTGAGCCGAGATTGTGCCACTCCAGCCTAGGTGATAGGTGACAGAGTGAGACTCCATCTCAAAAAAACAAATAAATAAAAAATAAAAAAAATCCTTCAATACCTTAAAGACATAAAGAAGCAATGTGTTCAAATCCAGGCTAAATTTAGTGAGAATGATTTTTAAGTTAAATTATTTAAATAAATAAGAGTATCTGTGGAAGGTGATATCATATAGTTTTTGGTATTTGAAGCCCTGGGAGTAAATGATGGGTGTGAGAGAGATGATCTTTCTCTCATTTCTTTTGATATTTGATCATTTTGATATTTGAAGTCCTGATATTTTGATATTTGATCATTTTGATATTTGAAGTCCTGGGAGTAAATGATGGGTATGAGAGATGGGTGTGAGAGAAAGGAAGGAGGAAGAGAAGAAGGAAGAAAGAGGGCAAAAGAATATGATGCATATACGGTAGGTAATTATCTTACAAGGAAGTTAGGTGTTAAAAGTCTGTAAAATTTAGTCTTTGAAACATTTCCTTAGGTGGCCAATCAAGTACAATACAGAATTGTCTCTTAGTAAGTCCAATATGGAGGACTTAAAACCTCCAAGACTGGAGAATATCAATATTCTTCTGGCTGAACATCAGAAGAAGTCATTGGTTTGTATTTAGAAATCATGTAGTCTAAGCAAATACCCTTATTTGAAAGCTAAAATTGTCATCTGCCTGGGGAGATGCTCATTCTGAAGAGGTGTGGGAGAGCTTGACTGTGGACAAAGGATTTCCATTTCTTTTCTTGAATTTTCTCTGGGGCTATGCTTACCACTCACCCATGGAATACAATTTCCTCACCTTTTATTTATTACCTCCTTTTGCCTTTGTTTTTCTCTCTTCTCGCTTTCTCTCTCTGATCCCCCTCTGCCCTCTTAACAGATACATAGAGTTGAATTTGACTAGGCTTGATGTGGATGATACTTCTCCAGTATGCATGAAGTTACCCACGACAGATTTATCATTAGGAAGCACTGACATTCAAGGAGCAGAAAAAAGAAGTAAAACTGAAAGAAGATAAAGGAATGAATTGTATACTATATATTCTTTCATTTACTGACCTCATACAATGCTTAAAATTAAGAGAGATCCGTGCATAGTTTTCTTCTGTTTGTTCCTATTAATCAATTTTTATCGAGAATACTTAGCAATATCAGATTTCCTTTATCTCCCTTACTTTATATATAAAACTGAGATACGCCGTGGCTCACACCTGTAATCCCAGCACTTTGGGAGGCCGAGGCAGGCGGATCACCTGAGGCCGGGTGTTTGAGACCAGCCCGGCAAACATGGAGAAACCGCATCCCTACTAAAAACACAAAATCAGCCGGGCGTGGGGGCGCCTGTCTGTAATCCCAGCTACTCGGGAGGCTGAGGCAGGAGAATCACTTGAACCTGGGCAGGGGCAGGAGCCGAGATCGCGCCATTGCACTTCAGCCTGGGCAACAAGAGCAAAACTCCATCTCAAAACAACAACAACAACAACAAACGAGATAATAAAGGTTGCCACACTTGATGTCTCCATTTTGCTAAATAATACTATCATTCTTCCAAGTTCCCTCCCTGGCTTGGAATTTTGGAGCCATCTTTGATTCCTCCATTTTCCTTATCTTTATCTCCAATACTTTGGGATGCCGAGACAGGTGGATGGACTGAGGTCAGGAGTTCGAGACCAGCCTGGCCCATATAGTGAAACACCATCTCTACTAAAAATACAAAAATTAGCTAGGCACGGTGGCAGGTGTCTGTAATCCCAGCTACTCGGGAGGCTGAGGCAGGAGAATCGCTTGAACCCAGGAGGTGGAGGTTGCAGTGAGCTGAGATCGTGCCATTGCACTCCAGCCTGGGCAACAAAAACAAAACTCTATCTCAAAAAAAAAAAAAAAATTAGCTAACCCAAGCAAGATAAAATTGATAAAATGCAAATATATGACAAAGATTTTTTAAGGTGTAGGGAATGACCATCAAATGAGATAAATATAAAAATTATAATATGAATAAATTTAAAAAACTGAACGAAATGAAAAATGTTATAGAAAATAACTTACCAAAATTATCCCAATTTGAGGCAGAAAATCTAGACAAGGCAATTCAGTTAGAAAAACAATATAGAAAATAGTAAAATAGCCCCTGCATTAAAAGAACAAACAAACAGACAAACAAAAACAACAAAACCCAGCAGTTTCAGGTTCACAGAAAAATTTTATAAAGCTTTACCAATCAGATCATCACCTTACTACTTACACTGTTACAGAGCATTATAAGAAGGGAAAATCTCAACTACATTGAGCTGAGTGCATATAACATGAATTTCAAAATCTGACAAAAGTTACATTAAAAACTAAAGCTCAGTTTCACTCATGAATATCAATGTCAAAATCATAAAAAAATGTAAGTATACAGGATCTAACAGCACATTACAGAGTATAAATCACAGCAAAGTAGTATTTATTCCTAGATGTAAAGTCATTATAAGAAAGTTCATTAATACAACACATGATATTTATCAGCCTAAAGAGAGAATCTTATCACTAATTGTGTAGGTAAAGAAAAGACATTTGCAAGAGAGTCACTATAAATTTGGTATAAAAATATTGAATAAATTAGAAAATTAATAGCTATATATTAATATGAATATTAAAAGCTAACATCTTTTTTTTTTTTTTTTTTTTTGAGACAGGGTCTTGCTCTGTCACCCAGGCTGACATGCAGTGGCATACCTTACTGCAGCCTTGACTTCCTGTACTCAAGCGATCCTACCATCGCAGACTCCCAAGTAGCCAGGAGAACAGGCATGTGCCACCATGCCTGGCTATTTTTTCAAAAAAAGGGTTTGTAGACATGGGGTCTCCCTATGTTGCCCAGGCTTGCCTCAAACTCTTGGGCTCAAGTGATTTTCCCACTTTAGCCTTCCAAAGTGCTGGGATTACAGGCATGAGCCACTGGCCCAGCCCAATATCTTATTTAATAGGAAACAAAATGTTTAAACAAATGCAAAAATGCACCATGTTTGTTCTTGGAGAGTTAATATAAATATGTCAGTTCTCCCTGAGAGAAAGTAGGCACAACATAATCTTTGGATGATGCTGTGAGAACAGACATTTCATATATTGCTTATGACAATGCAAAATGATACAACTCCACAACGGAGAAGAACTTCTTGTACGTCACAGAATTACATTTTAATTTACCCAAAGATGCAGAACTCACTGATATTGCTAGAGAAGGAGAATTGGCAAAAATATTAAACAATATATGCACACAAAAAATTTTGTATATTGATACAAAATTTATAATACCAAAAGCTTAGAAACAACCTAAATATCTGTTATTAGGAGACTGGTTGAATAAATTATGCTGTATTCACAGTGAAGCACCATTCAGCTATGAAAGGGAGTGAAAAATAGCTTCACGTACTATTATAGAGCAATCTCTTGGATACATGTTTATGTTCCATAATATCCTTGAAATTATAAAACTATAAAGATAACATCGTATTAGTTACTGCCAGAAGTGGATTTGGGGATGAAATGGGGGTGGATGCAAATATATAATGAAGAGACAGTATGAAGTAGTTTTTGTGGGAATAGAACTATTCTATATCTTGATTTTGGTGGTAATTACACAAATCTATACAACTGCATAGAACTACACACACACAAACACACACAGATATGCACATACAGATGAATGTAAGTAAAAACTATATTAGTTCTGTAGTCTAGTTAACAGTAATGTACCAATATCAATTTCTTGGTTTTAATATTGTACCATAGTTATATAATATACCACTGTTCGAAGAAGATAGGTGACAGATACAAGGGACTCCTACTTTTGTAACTTCTTGTGACTCTATAATTATTTCAAAATAAAGAGCATTTAACAAGGCAAAGTGGAAAATTGCATGCTATCAAATTATAAGAAAGGGAGATAGGAATACATATGTCTATTTTCTTACATTAAAAAATTGAATAGTATGCCATACAAACTTTTTTTTAAAAGGCCATTTATATTTGGGAGCAGGGAATAGAGTGGAAACAGCAAGAAAGAAGCTAGACTTCTCTGATTATAACATTTTTCAGATATTTAAATATTTTATGTTACTGTAAATAATAATTAAAATCAATGAAGTGAACCTAACTATGATTGAATTGGTGGCAAAACTATGTAGCAAAGAACTGTTTCAAATAACTTCAAAACACAGTAATTGGACAACATGTGTCTAGTGGAAAGTGTAAGAAAAAAACTACAAAAAATTTAAATATTTAAAATATGTATTAATGATTTAAATATTTAAATAGTAAATTTAATTAAATTATTAAACTGATCAACTTAAAATTAATTAAACCAAAATTACTTTTTAAATTATTTAAAATAGTTTTATATTTAATTGAGATAGTTAATATTTAAACTAATTTTCAGAATTATACTGATGTTAGTAGTGTTGCTATTTTGAGATTTGACTGTACTATGGAATAAAGCAAATGAGAAATTATATTGATGTTGTTCAGAATCAAGAATTTTAAAATGAGAGAAAGAAAATGCATATGTAAGAACAAAGAGGGTATGTAAAATTGCTGTGGTCCTCAGTTTGAACTGCATTTGTATGAACTCATTATATAGTTGATATGTAATAAAAAGGCATTTCATAGCTCTGTTCAGAGAAAGTCTTAGAAAAAAATTACTATCCCAGTTGCAGTGAGCACAGCCAAATTTTGGTTTCTATACACCGTTTCCAACTAAAAGAAACCAGAGCACTTTGGAAGAAGTGGATTATTTCAGATTTGGAAATGCATATGTAGAATTAAGCATAGAACAAGCACCTAGTTATCTCAGATAACAAGGAATGGATCATATTACTGGGGTTGTGCAATTGGAACTCAAGAGCCAATTGTAAGAGGCTCCGTCTGTCCAATGATAGAAAAGTGTGACATCAGTAAGTATACTAACTGTATGAATTTAAGTGTATCAACATGTTTGACCTCCATGATTTCATAATAGTGCTGCCAAAATGTAGTTTTTGTTCATCTTGGAAGGATACTAGTAAATCAACTATCTTGTAAATTGATAAATAAGTGGAAAGTAGAAAGCATTTATCTTGCCTTTTTCATGTGAACCATGCCTCAAAATAACCAAATATGTGATCAGAGAAAACTTCTCTACATAGACCTATTCTAACTAATAAGTAAAGAAAAATTTATGGACTTAGAATATCAATCTTCTGTAAGCTTTAATGAATTCATGGAGCAGGGCAATAATGATCATTGACTGCTGGTATAACAAAAAGATAGGCAAGCCTGACATGTGCCTTATTGTGGAAGACACATCACCCATGAAGTGTTCTCATGAATATATCAAGCCTGAATCTGATCAAGACTTCATCTACCCAGGGAAGGCAGAAGATAGAGAAACGTGTGATTATAATACCAAAATACACAAAGGGCAAAATGAGAAACTTGACAACAGCAGCAACCTAATTTTTTCAACATGTATCTTACAAGGGGGAGAAAGAAAAAGAAGGAACTTCTAATTGTTAAAAGATATTAAAGAAACTTATATCAAGGACTGAATTTTAGAGGTAGTATTTGAATCTTGAGTCAATAAATGTATTAAAAAATCATAATGCTTGAAGACTATTTGACTATAAAAAGAAATTAGTATTTTTGATATGAAAATTGTATCACAGTTACATTTAAAAAACAAATTCTTATCTTTTAAAGATATATACTATGAGAATGTTTGGATAAAATGAAACGATGCTTAGGATTTGTTTCAAAATAATTAGGAGAAAGGAACAGAACTAGCCATGAATTTCTAATTATTGTGACTGGGTGACAGGTACATTAGGATTCATATATTATTCTCTAGATTTGCAGAGGATTAAAATCTTCATTAAAAAGAAAATCCTATACTTTTATTAAAGACATATTTTGATTGGTTCTGTTTAGATTAAACGATAAGATAATTAAAATTAAAAGTTTTTTAAATGATTAGATATGGTGAAGTATTGTGGGTATATTTTTAAAAGAATACTACTAATACTTATCAATATTATGACCATGATCTGCTTCTAAATAAAACCATAGAGGTACAGAGTGAGGGATTGGGTGAAAGTATAGATGACATAAGATTAATCATAAATTGATAATTGTTGAAGGTGAATGACATATCTATGGAGATTCATTATACCATTATATCATTCTCTTAACTCTTGTATGTGTTTGAAATGTTACATAATAAAAAGTTTAAATGATAGAATCAATGGTAAAAATATCCCACATACTAAATGCCAGAAAATTACTCAATTTACAATCAAAAAGAGCATGGACATGATAGTTCTGTCTGTTTTTAAAAAGTTGATGTTTTAATCTCAAATCACAAAACTGGTAAGGGCCATCTCCCATGAATTAGGGAGGATATCCATCTTGTCAAAATCCCATGAAAAATGGCCTTGAATCTTAGATTTGGAAGGACTGTCAGGTATTATTCAGCTCAGTACCCTCATATTCAGATGGGATAATTAAATCACAATGAGGATGTGAACTGCCCAAAGGCAGACCACATGGTGTTAGCAGAGCCAGGGTTAGGATTCATGTTTATCCATGCCCATTGCAATGTGGTTTCTTCTGCACCATGTTGCTGAATTTCTTTCATGACAGTTGAATTAGTAGTGACAGATGGTAGATAATCACACTCATTGTCACCAGGTCTAAAGAATCACACCACCCGTAGTTGCAACCATCTAGGTAAACGTACAGTGTGAATTTTTTTCTACTCTGAGTGCCTCAAGTTTAGGCCTCCAGCACAAAGTTCTCACCACACTTTGCCAGAACCTTTGCTCTGTAATCTGCCAAAATACAGTGTCTCCTACAATAATGTGCTCTAAATAAAGCACATGCTTTCCAGTGTTGTACAAAATAATAAATTGTGGTTCAGGAAAACAAACATTAGAACAACTATCAATATTCATTTTATCCATTTTTATCACTTTAAACATTTATCTATATTTTATAATATACTTATTAGTCAAGAAGTGCAAGAATGTCATTTATAAATAAAAATGTATATATAGTGGTATAGCAGGTCCCCCCATCCATGGAGAATACATTCCAAGACTCCCAGTAGATGTCTGAAAGCTCAGATAGTATTGAACCCTATATACACTATGTTTTCCACCATACATACATAGCAATAATAAAGTTTAATTCATAAATTAGGCATAATAAGGCATTCACAATAACTAATAAAATAGAAAATTACATTAATATACTTAGAGTTTTGCCAATCTTACAAAAATCTTATTGTACTGTACCACAGGTAAACCACAGGCAAAGGGGGATCACTGTACTAACCAAATTTTTCCTGATGAAATAAATTTTGGAAACTTTTAGGAAGCCCTCTTCCCTCCTTGTAGCTGTGCCTACTCTTACTCGGGTGATCTGGCTTCTCCCAGAGCCCTGTATCCTCCACCTTACCTGCCTCAAAGCCTCAGGGGCGTTGGAGATTCTTCAGCTTCATGCCTAGAAACTCAAGACTTAGTAGATTCAGTGTCCACAAAGCCTTTGGGTTTAAAAAGTGGCTGGTAGGGGAGTTAAATATAGGTCTCAGAGGAGCTCTTTCACATTAATACTACTTCAGTTACTTAAGGAATTTAGGAGTTTTCATGTGATATTTCAGTAACAAGGGAATATATCAATCATATTTACATAACAATTTTATTGGAAATTCAATTATAGTTATAAACAATTTGAATTAGCTTACTGGAAAATAGCTTCTTCAGAAGCTTCTGCTGTATTTTATCAACCAAAGACAGTATTCTCAAAAGCAGATCTTTTTTATTTTTTATTTTATTTATTTATTTATTTTTTTGAGACAGAGTCTTGCTCTGTTGCCTGGCTGGAGTGCAGTGGCTCAACTCAGCTCACTGCAGCCTCTGCCTCCAGGATTCAAGCAATTCTCCTGTCTCAGTCTCCAGAATAGCTGGGACTCTAGGCGCCTGCCACAACGCCCGGCTAATTTTTGTATTTTTAGTAGAGACGGGGTTTCACCATGTTGACCAGGATGGTCTGGATCTCTTGACCTCGTGATCCGCCCGCCTCGGCCTCCCAAAGCGCTGGGATTACAGGTGTGAGCCACTGCGTCCGGCCTAAAGTAAATCTTTATTGAGGGAAAAAAGGCAGTGAATCAACTTGCTTTTTTCACAATAATTTCCTGTCCACCCAAGGCCACAGATAGAACTTCCATCTGCAGAATTGTAAAGGCCACCATTTTTGCAAGTACATTTTAGCTGATAATAATTGAAGCCATATCTTATATGGGGACTACCTATAATAAAACTTTTAAAAAATAAAATAATAAGGCCGGTGCCGTGGCTCACGCCTGTAGTCCCAGAACTTTGGGAGGCGGATCACGAGGTCAGGAGATCGAGACCATCCTGGCTAACATGGTGAAACCCCGTCTCTACTAAAAATACAAAAAATTAGCTGGGCGTGGTGGAGGGCGCCTGTTGTCCCAGCTACTGGGGAGGTTGAAGCAGGAGAATGGCGTGAACCCAGGAGGCGGAGTTTGCAGTGAGCCAAGATCGTGCCACTGCACTCCAGCCTGGGCGACAGAGCAAGACTCCATCTCAAAAATAAAATAAATAAATAAATAAATAAATAAATAAATAAATAAATAAATATAAATAAATAAAATAATAAAAATAAAAAAATAAAAGAATAAAAACAACTTCCTTCCTTTTTTTTTTTTTTTTGACAGAGTCTTGCTCTGTCACCTAGGTTGGAGTGCAGTGGTGTGATCTTGGCTCACTGCAACCTCTGCCTCCCAGGTTCAAGCAATTCTCCTGCCTTAGCCTCCTGAGTAGCTGGGATTACCAGTACACGCCACCACACCTGGCTAATTTTTGTATTCTTAGTAGAGACAGTGTTTCGCCTTGCTGATCTCAAACTCCTGACCTCAGGTGATCCGCCCACCTTGCCCTCCCAAAGTGCTGGGATTACAGGCATGAGTCATCGTGCCCTGCTGGAAAAACAACATTTTTCTCTACTTCAGATACAGTAACCTATCTAGATAGCAAAAGCATAAGAAATGTTAAAATTAAAACAAAGAACTACTCACATGTTATCTGTAAGGTAGCAAATACATCACTTTCATTCATTCATTCATTCATTCATTTTTTTCATTCACTCCATAAATATTGATTAATACTGTGTGTTTGTTATATTGGGAACTGCAGAGACCCTTGTGAAGAAATAGCAGTCCATCCCAGATGGCTAGGGAAACGATTTTATATATTTAGTCTTCTAACTGATAAAGAAGAAAAATGAGCAGTTTGTTTTCAAGTTACTAAAATGGTAAAAGTATTTCAACTTACAGAGGCTGGTGACACAAACTAAAATGCACTACGAGGAATTAAGACACAAGTGGCCCGGGCGTGGTGGCTCACGCCTGTACTCCCAGCACTTTGGGAGGCTGGGGCAGGTGGATCACGAGGTCAAGAGATCAAGACCACCCAGGCCAACAGGTGAAGCCCCATCTCTACTAAAAATACAAAAATTAGCTGGGTGTGGTTGCATGTGCCTGTAGTCCCAGCTATTTTGGAGTCTGAGGCAGAAGAATCGCTTGAACCCGGGAGGTGGAGGTTGCAGTGAGCCAAGATGGTGCCATTGCACTCCAGCCTGGCTACAGAGAGTCTGTCTCAAAAAACAAACAAACAAAACAAACAAACAAACAAAACCGCACAAATGAATGAAACTAACCAGACAAGGAAAACTGAGCCTCTTTTTCTTCAGTATCAGGAAGATAATTGAATGATGGGAAGTGCAACTGATGGTGAGCCCCTCCAAGGTGAGAATTAGACTTGCATTTTGCTGCTTCAGATATGAAGAATGCAAACCCAATATTGCTAGCTAATATGAGTTTTTAAGGAAAACTCAAAAATCCATATTTTATGTGAAATTAACAAATCTTTGAAAGTTGACGACTAATTAAAATTGTTTTACAGTACTGCTAAAAGCCAAAACTATGACAGCCAATTCAAACATATTTGTGGCTACATTTGGCCAGCAGCCTGCCATTTTATGACCTGCAGTTTATAGTATTTTTACATAATAATATTTTCCACATGGATTATCTCATTTAATACTAAAAAATACCCCTGTGATGTGGGTAGCAGTATTCTTATTTTACTCTTGAGAAAATTGAAGCTCTGAGTCTAAAGTCTTGCTCAAACTTAGACACCCTGTAAGGATAAGAACAATATTCAAATCTAGAATATCTGACTTCCAATCAAATTATTTCTATTCCAACTAGCAGAAGCAACCTTAGAGTAATTTTTTAAATTCCAGCTAGCAGGAGAAACAGAGACATTTTTATATTCCAGCAAGCAGAAAAAAAAAAAAAAGAGAGGCTTTTTTTTTTTTAACTTGACCAGAGGCATTGGTCAATACATAGCAGAACAGGTACAGGAATTCAATCTGCATGATACTTTCTTTATTGCTTTTATTTGAGTGACTAGCTGCACTGAATTCTGGTATCAAATGAAAAAAAAAAAAGTTTTGATTTTGTTACTTAAATAACAGTTATATTTGTACAATTAATGGTTGAATCATCATTACATGTGTAATAGACTACCTTGAATTAAATCCATTTTACCTTTTGCCTGTAGGGCAAATTAAGCAGCATCAATATCAGGTCTTATTAAAATAAACTTTTGTCTGTTTCCCTTCTACTCTCCTAAAACAACCCTGTCCTTGTCAGCCAGGAGACCCATTCATCTAACAGCCTATACATTGAAATGGCTTGATGAAATCAATGAATCTGTGAAAATACAGGACTTCTACTAAGCCAAGATAAGACTTAACACAAAATTGGGAAAAAAAAAACCATAACTGGAAAAGTGAGAAGAACTTCGAAATATTTCTTTCCACAGGTCTGTCTTATGACAATATTGACGCAGAATTGTGTAAATGACTTTATGGCCTTTTTAAACTTTATATAATCACGTTAATTATTTCAAACAATATACAAAGACATATTATCAAAAAAAGTATTCCATTCCTGTGTTCCAGTATTCTCAGTTCCCTTCTTAAAAACATCATCAAAAACATCATCATTACCAGCTATTTTCTGTATCATAGATTTCACTTCTTTCAATAAAACTCGCCGAGTACTCTAAATTTTCAACCCATCCTGCGCTCTCCAGCCCTATTTCATGTTCTTTTTTCTCTTACCACAGATTTTACTCCCTCTAGAGCACACACACACACACACACACACGCACGCAGACACACACGTTACTCTTAAGAAAATGAAGCTCAGAGTCTCAAGTCTTGCTCAGACTTCAACACCCTTTAAGGATAAGAATATATGTATGTTAGAGGGATATAAATAACATATATAAATTTATGAATTTCCTTATTATTTATATTTATTGTTCATTATTGCTCTCACTAGAAAGTAAGTTGCATGAGCACTTGGATAGTCTGTATTTTAACCATACACTTTATGTGCTTAAAACAGGCATTGTCATTCAATAAATATTTTTTGAATTAAGTGGATAAATGGCTGGATATATCCAGAAATATCCTATGGCTAGTAAGGCATAGTATATCTATCTCCTGTATTCCTTAATGCTTTTCTACCCAAAGGTTAATGTGTATGTATGTGTGTGTGTATATATATATAATATATAATAAATAATATTGTAAATGTTGCTTTATTTTACATAAAATTTCCCAAGATTTTTCCAAATTAGTAAATATAGATTAGCAATGTACTAAATTAGTACATGTACATAAAATTAGTATAGTACATAAATTAGTACACAAAGTATTATCTTTCAATACCTTAAGTTTTCCAAATTAGTACATTAGTACATATATGCCTTATTCTTTTTTAACAGCTACATAGGAATTTATTGTACTTTACAAAATTTATTTTGGCATTCCAGATTGTTTAAAATAATTTGCTACTACAAACAATGCTGTAATGAATATCCTTATGTAAATCTTTGCTCTTATATAATATAGTATAATATCATAATATAATAACTGTAGAGTAAGTTCCTCAAATAAAATATGTGCTTTTAAAGTAGTAATTAACACTGTCAAATTTCCCTACAGATTTTCCAATTTACGAGGGATTATTAATGTGCCCATTTGTCAATCTTTAGCTAATATGGCATGCCATGATAATCTGATAGGTGAAGATGGTACAAAGTGCAACTTAAATTTGGATTTGTCACACTATAAATGATGCTTGTGATCTTTTATAAGATCCATTGGGTGTTGTAGAGCCTCTTCTTATTGATATATGAAAGAAATCTCTTTGTTTATTAAGAAAATTAGTCCAGATACAGTGGCTCACACTTGTAATCTCAGCACTTTGTAAGGCCGAGGTAGGAAGATCACTTGAGCCCAGGACTTGAGATCAGCCTGGGAAATATAGTGAGACTCTGTCTTCATGAGAAATAAAAAAATTAGCTGAGCATGGTGGTACATGCATGTAGTCCCAGCTGCTCAGCAGCCTGAGGTGATAGGATCACTTGGGCCCAGGAGTGAGAGGTTGCAGTTAGATATGATAGGGTCCCTTCATTCCACCCTGGGTAATAGAATGACACCCTGTTTCAAAAAAATGAAAACAACAACAAAAACCCCCCACAGATCTTAAAGCTTAATCTCCCGTTCCAGCAGTGTAGCTTAAAAAAGAGAAAAGTAAAAGAAATACAAGAAAATTAGTGTGCTTTGTTGGTCTTTCTTCATCCAGCTTATTTATACATTTTTTTGTGTGTGTTTTATACCTTTAAGAAATTTTTTATTTTCTTTAAGTCAAAAAGACTATGGGTTTCTTTTCTAAAAAATGGGTTATGAGTTTTTGTCACAGCCATACAAAATAATTTTTTTATCCCCATGTTAATTTTGGTACTTGTATAATTTTCATGATTATCTTTAAATACTTTACGCATCTGGAAGTAATTTGGGTGAACAAAATAATGTAGGAATACAATTTTATCTTTTTCTAGATTGCTGTAATTTCTCTTAATGGAACTCATAAGGCCAGTCATATTTTACTTTTTACTTAGTAATTCCTCATTTCCATTTAAGTTAATTTTATTGTTTTTATTGTTCTTTATTTTCATCCCTTCTTATTACTAAATATTTACATAAATATTTTGGAAGATAAATTCAGTCTTTCATCACTAATTATGATGCCATAAGCTTTATATAAATGCAAATTATCAAGCTGAGGAAATTCCCTTTATTTTTAGTTTTCTGGGTTCTTTAAAATCATGAATAATACTGAATTTTGTCAAATGCTCTTTCTGCATCAATTGGTATGATACTCCTAAATTTCATCTTTAGTCCATTAATATGGTAAAATTGTCAAACATTGAACCAGCCTCACATCCCTAGAATGAACCACACTTGTTGGTGGTGTATAATTATTTTTTAAACTAATTTTTAAACTCTTGACATATTTTCTAATATTTTGTTAAACATTTTTGCTATGTTCATGAAGGACATTATTCCGTAGTTTCTTTTTTGGTAATACTTTTGGTTTTGGTATCAGAATAAAATGAATTGGGTTCCTTTTTCTTATATTTTAGAAAGAGACTGTGTAGAATGTTAATTCATCTTTGAACATTTTATAGAATTCTCTAGTCAAATCATGTGGAACTGGAAATTTCTAACATATTTATAGGGCTATTCAAATTACCTATTTCATATTGGATTAGTTATTGTTTATGCTCTTCAAGGAACAAGTTCCTTCTATCTAATTAGTCAAATTAATATGTGTAGAACTATTTATAGTATGCCTTTATTATTCATTTCATGCCAGCAGCATCTATAATGATATCCCCTGTGATATGGTTTGGCTGTATGTCCTCACTGAAATCTCATCTTGAATTGCAATCCCCACAGTTTGAGGGAGTGACCTAGTGGGAAGTGTCTGTATCATGAGGGTAGTTTCCCCATGCTGTTCTCATGATAATGAGTGAGATCTCATGAGATCTGATGGTTTAAAAGCTTTTGGCAGTTTCCCCCAGCTCGCTCTCTCTCTCTTCTGTCACCACATGAGGAAGGTCCTTGCTTCCCCTTCAACTTCCATCATGATTGTTAGTTTTCTGAGCCCTCCACAGTCATGCAGAACTATGAGTCAATTAAACCTCTCTTCTTCATAAATTACCCAGTCTCAGGTAGTTCTTTATAGCAGTGTAAAAATGGACTAATGTAGGAGAGTGGTACTGGCAGAGCGGGACACTGCTATAAAGATAGCTGAAAACGTGGAAATGACTTTGGAACTGGGTAACGAGGAGAAGTAGAAAGAATTTAGAGGACTCAGAAGAAGAGAGGAAGATGTGGGAAAGTTTGAAACTTCCTAGAGACTTGTTGAGCAGTTTTGACTAAAATGCTGATAGTGTTATGGACAAGGAAGCCCAGGCTGAGTGGGCTCAGATGGAAATGAGGAACTTATTGGGAACTGGAGCAAAGGTCACTCTTGCTATGTTTTAGCAAAGAGATTCATGGCATTTTGATCCAGCCCTAAAGATCTATGAAACTTTGAACTTGAGAGAGATAATTTAGAGTATCTGGCAGAGAAAATTTCTAAGCAGTGAAGCATTCAATATGTGACCTGGCTTTTTCTGAATGGATACAGTCATATGCACTCACAAGGAGATGGTTTGAAACTGGAACTTACATTTAAAAGGGAAGCAGACTGTAAAAGCTTGGAAAATTTGCAGCCTGACCATGTGGTAGAAAAGAAAAACCAACTTTCTGTGAAGAAATTCAGGCCAGCTGGAGAAATTTACATAAATAATGAGGAACTGGATGTTAATAGCCAAGACAAAGGGGAAAAGGTCTCCAGGGCATTTCAGAAATCTTCATGGCAGCACCTCCCATCACAGGCCTGGAGGCCTAGGAGGGAATAATGGTTTCATGGGCTAAGACCAAGGTTTTGCTGCTCTGTGGAGCCTTGAAACATACACCCTGCATTCCAGCCACTCCAGCTCCAGGCATGGATAAAAGGGGGCCAAGGTACAGCTCAGGCCATTGCTTCAGAGGGTGCAAGCCCCAAGCCTTGGCAGCTTCCATGTGGTGTTGGGCCTGTGGGTGCACAGAAGACAAAAGTTCAGCTTTGTAAGCGTCTTCATAGACTTCAGAGGATGTATGAAAACACCTGGATGTCCAGGCAGAAGTCTGTGGCAGGAGAGGAGCCCTCATGGAGGTTCTCCATGAGGAGAACCAGCTTCCAAGGGCAATGCAGAGGGGAAATGTTGAGTTGGAGCCCCCACACAGAGTCCCCACTGGAGCACTGCCTAGTGGAGCTGTGAGAAGAGGGCCACCATCCTTCAGACCCCAGAGTGATAGTTCCACTGACAGCTTGCACTGTGCACCTGGAAAAGCAGCAGACATTCAATGCCATCCTGTGAAAGCAGCTATGGGGCCTGTATCTTGCAGCACCACAGAGGCAGAGCTGCTCAAGGCTTTAAGAGCCAACCTCTTGCATCAGTGTGAACTGGATATGAGACACAGACTCAAAGGAAATTATTTGGGGGCTTTACGATTTAATGGCTGCCCTGCTGGATTTCATACTTGCATGGGGCCTGTGGTCTTTTTGTTTTGGCCAATTTCTCCCATTTGGAACAGGAAAATTTACCCAATGCCTGTACCTGTACCCTCATTGTATTTAGAAAGTAACTAACTTCTTAAAAAAATTTTATAGGCTCATAGGCAAAAGGGACTTGCTTTGTCTCAGATGAGACTTTGTACTTGGACTTTTGAGTTAATGCTGGAATAAGTTAAGACTTTGGGGGATTGTTGGGAAGGCATGATTGGTTTTGAAATGTGAGGACATGAGATTTGGGAGGCACCAGAGGTTAAATGATATGGTTGGCTCTGTGTCCCCACCCAAATCTCATCTCTAATTTTACTCCCCATGTGTTGAGAAAAGGACCTCATGTGAGGTGAATGGATCAAGGGGGCAGGTTCCCTCATGTTGTTCTCATGCTAGTGAGTAAATTCTCACAAGATCTGATGGTTTAAAAGTGTTTGGCAGTTTTCTCCTTGCTCTCTTTCCTGCCGCAGTGTGAAGAAGGTCCTTGCTTCCCCTTTGCCTTCCACCATGATTGTATGTTTCCCAAAGTCTCCCCAGCCATGCAGAACTGTGAGTCAATTAAACTTCTTTCCTTTATAAATTACTCAGCCTTAAGTAACTCTTTATAGCAATATGAACATGGACTAATACACCCTGTTTCATTTCTAATATTGGTAATTTGTGTCTTGCCTCTTTTTTCTGTCAGTCTTGCTGGAGATTTGCCATATTTATTGATCTTTTAAAGGTGCCAGTTTTGTTTCTGGTTGATATTCTCTATTGTTTTCTTGTTTTCAGTTTCATTGATTTCTATCTTTACTACTTCCTTCCTTCTTGCTTTGGGCTTATGTTTCTCTTTTAATTTATTGAGGAAGGAGCTTAGATTATTGAATTGTGACATTTTGTTTTTTTCCAACGTAAGCATTTAGTGCTATAAATCCCTCCTTCAACTCTGCTTTAGCTGAATCTCACATGTTTCAAAATTATAATGTCATTTTCAAGCAGTACTGTATAAAATTTCCTTGAGATCTCCTCTTTGATTCATGGATTATTTAGACATGGTTGTTTAGTTTCAAAGTGTTTGGAGATTTTCTTGCTATCTTCCTATTATTGATTTCTAGTTTGATACCATTGTGGTTAGGGAACACACTCTCTTTGTTCATTTTGTATTGCTATAATAGAATTCCACAGACTTAATAATTGTATCTGGTAATGCCTTCTTGCGTGTCATCCCATGGCAAAAGGTCAAGGGCAAGAGAGTGCACACGAGAGAGCAAAAGGAAAGGGTGCTGAACTCATTATTTGTAATGATGCTACCTTGCCTGTGATAATAGTAGTAATTCATTTATTAAGGCAGAGCCTTCATGGCCTAGTCACCTCCCATTAGGCCTCATCTCCCAACATTTTTGCATTGGGTATGAAGTTTCCAACACATACATTTGGATGAGACATATTCAAACCATAGCAACACTATGTACAATTTTAATTATTTTAAGTTTGTTAAGGTTTGTTTTACAGCAAAGAATACAGTTTATTTTGGGATATGTTTTATGGGCCCTTGAAATGAATGTGTATTCTGCTGTTACTGGGTGGAACATTCTGTAATTGTTGATTAGATAATATTGGTTGAATTTTTCTATAGACTTGCTGAATTCCTGTTTAGTTGTTCTATTAATTGTTGAGAGAGGAGTACTAAAGTCTGCAACTGTAATTATAAATTTGTTTATTTCTGTTTTTAGAACTACCAGCCTTTTCTGTAGATATTTGACAGCTGTGTTTTTTGATGCATATAAATTTAGGATTGCTATGTCTTCTTAGTGAATTAACCCTCTTAAAATTATATAATGCTCCTCTCTGGCATTAGTAATTTTCTTTGCTTTGAAATTTATGTTATTTAATAATAATATAGCTAATCCTCCTTTATTGTAATTAAATAATCCATGGTCTTTTTCCATTCAACCAATTTATATGAATTTTAAACATTGGTATATTTAGGCTATTTACATTTAATGCAATTGGTAGTATGTTAAATCTGCTATTTTCTTTTTTGATTTCAATTTGTTGCATTTTTCTTTCTCTTTTTACAGATTTATTTTGTATTACTTTAACATTTTTAATACAATTTTGATTTAGCTGTAGTGTTTGCCAGCATATCCTTTTATATAGATTTTTTGGTACTTCTTTAGGTATCATGTTATACACACCTGACTTACAATCTACAGAGTCAATATTTTACCAGCTTGAATGATGTGTGGCAACCTAATCTCCTTTCTGTCACTTTACTCTCCTCATTTATAATAAATTATCAAATATTTTTTCTATATACATTGAGAACTATATCAGTGTCATAGTTTTTGCTTCATCTGCCACGTATAATCTAGAAAACTCAAGCAGAAAAGAAAAATAGTTTGTGCTGCTATATTTTTACTCTTTCCTTTATGCATTCTAATTTTCCTGATGTTCCAATATTCTTTCTTAGTCATTTTCTTTTGGTTTCCAGAAGTTCCTTTAGCCATTCCTTTAGGTTAAGTCCGCTAGCAACAAATTCTCTGCTTTCCTTCATCTGAGAATTTTTTTAAAATCTCCTTTCCATTCTTGAAGGATTTTTTTTTTTGCTGGATATATGATTCTGGTTTGATGGTTTGTTTGGTTTTTTTTCCAGCACTTCAGATATGTTGCATCCCTTCCATGACTTTTGATGAGAAATCTGCTGTCATTCTATTTGTATTTCTTCTATAGCTGAGGTGTTGTTGTTTCTCTCTCAACACCTATCTATAAAAGAAATATCAACATCAAGCTTCTGAAAATGAAATATGTATTAATGTATTTGATATATATAATATATAAATTATTCATTATATTAAAATTAATATAGTTTATTCATTAATTGAATTAAAATATAGATTATCTTTAATATACCAATTGATTTGATATATTATTTAACACATATTAATATATATTATTTAAATTAATGTATATTTAATTTTCAGAAGTTTGATGTTGATATGACTTTTGTAAATTTCTTTGAGTTTATCTTGTTTGGCATTAACACAGCTTCTTCAAACTGTAGGTTTATGTTTCTTGTCACATTCAGAAAATTCTCAGCCATTATTCCTTTAAACATTTTTTCATCTCCACCCTCTTTTTCCTTTTCTGGGACTCAGATGACATAATGGTAGATATTTTCTTATAGTACTACAGGTCTCTGAGGCTGTGTGTGTGTGTTTGTTGGTTGCTATTTTTTTCTCTCTTTGTTGTTCAGGTTGGGTAATTTCCATCATTCCTTCAAGTTCATTGGTTTGTTCCTCTGTCCACTCCATTCTGCTGTTGAACTCATCCATTGAGCTTTTTATTTTGGTAATTTTATTTTCCAGGTCTAAAATTTCCATTTGGTTCTTCTGAATGTCTTTTATCCTTTGCTGAGCCTTTTAACTTTTTATTTGTTTTAATTATATCTGTAGTTGCTCATTGAGGCATTTTTATGACAAATGCTTTAAAATTCTTGTCAGATAAATTTAACATTAGTGTCCTCTCTGTGTTGGCATCTGTTGATTGTCTCCTCTTCCATAAGCTGAAATTCTCCAAGTTGTTGATTGATGAATTTTAAAATATTGAAACTTGGAAATTTTGAATATTATGATACCAGAACATGGATCTCATTTAAATTTTCCATTTTAGCAAGCCTCCTCCTTCTATATTACACTGGTGAGAATAGGAGTTCACCAGGTAGAGGTTCAAGTTCCCTAGATGGCCACCAAGTAGGAGGTTGGATAAATGGGGCCCCATCCTGCTGGGCAGGATGGGAATTCAGCTCCTCACTATGCCTCTGCTATACCAATGTCACTGATAAGGTTAGAGGTGCATTCTATGGCTCCCACCTGGTCTCCACTGACACTACATTCATTACTACTTGGTGGTTGTGGGAGTCCTGACTCTACTAGACCTCCTCTAATACCACCAAAAGGGAGGAACAATGTCTCTCTGCTGTCTGGTGGAGGTGAAAGTCCACACTCTTCACATCACATGGTCTCCTTGGACTAACTGCATAGGTAGAGGCTTGTTACTAACTGGTAGGGACGAAAGTCCAAACTCCCCACGATGCCTTCTCTTACATAGTCCTGGTGTGCGGGGTAGAGAGGGGTACCTTCTCATATCAGGATGGGGTTTGAAGTGTACAATCCTCATTTGGCCCTTGCTCATGGGATTGGGATTGAGGATACAGCTGCATTTCGTAGTGTTTGCCTGAAGAAGACCAGTTATTTTCTAAAAGTTTTCTTTATTGCTAGACCGTCCCATTTCCTGTCCTTTGACTAGAGAAATCAATTGTATCTTAGACCTTTGTCTGCACCCATTGGCCCACCTGGGTTGTAGGTTTCTCCAGCACTTAATCTGGGATATATGAGACAAAAAACAAAACAAAACAAAAACAAAATAACACAAAACTAAACAAAACAAAATGAAACCAGGGAACTCACCATCATGTTGCTTCCTAGATTTCTAAGGTTCTTATCCAATCTGCTTTCTTTTCTTCATATTTCAGAGACTTATGTTTGTTTTCTACATCATGTGGAATGTTTACTATGTTGAAAGGTAGCAATAGGAAAAGGTATGTGTACTCCATTGTTCCCTACATGAGCCTTATAAATATACTCTTACATAATTTAGGGAACCTTGTTTAGAGAGTGCAGATATTATATAATATAGTAAATTTATTTATTTAGTACATTTTAATTCAGTATAAATGGTAATGAAGTTAATACTATTCTGCTTTCTCTTATTTTTTTTTCATTTCGTTCCTCCATCTGCTTTTAGTTGGATGTATTTTTATTCTTAACATCTCAGTTGAAGTATTCTAAATTCTAGAATGTACCTTTATACACTTAAACACACTTACTGTATTATTATATTTAAATATGTTTTGACACAGATCTCTCCCATGTACCCCACAACCTTTAATGAGGAAATAAGACCAGTATACCTATACTCCTTTGCTTTCTCTGTCTTTCCAGTTTATGACTTGTTAGCACTGTTAAAATCTCTACAATTGTTATAATTTACAGTATTTATCTTCTGTCATGGAGGCATAATTCCCACAACTGTTTTAAACTTAGCCTTAACTAAGATGAATGTAATGTTTACTAATAGTCTTTTTATCAGATATTTCCCATTTATTATTTGGCTGCTTAAATTTATCTTGCAATTGTTTCTTTAAAGTATTTTAAGGCTACTATATTTCCGGCAACTTTTAAAAAAGTGGTTAATTTGCCACCATATTATATTTGAATAACAGCTAATAGTGTATAAAATACATGTCACATTTTTTCCTCATGAACTTAATAGGCATTGATTAGCCATGTGTTGGCAATGAATACTGCTATAAGGTAAAAAGTCAGACTGATTTTTCTCATTCTTAAGTAAGCTCATATTTTTCCTTATATCTTCAGTGGAGTTTCCCCTTGCCTTTGAGCCACTGTAACTATTATTTCCTGAGATAAAATATATTCATTCAATATGTAACATCAGATCTTTTATTTCAAAGGAAAAATCTTGAACATTATATCTGAACATTTTCCTCTTCCAATTATACATTTCTCTCTCATTTCTTTTCCATTTCATTATTTTAACTTTCCTCATTTTTCTTTAACCTGGCTGTACTATCAGCAGATTCTGTCCTTCCTTTACCTGCTCCCAATGTGGCCTTCATTTATATGATGTGAGGTTTAATTTTCATTTCCACTTCTTTTTTGAGCTCTGCCAGCTTACTTTTTCATTTCCTTTTGTTGTCTTTTCATTTACTGCATGAACCCTTGTATCTCTGCATTGCACTCACATTTTATAGAGAACACCTTTTCATTACATCCTTTGAATTCTTGGAAGAGATTCTGGTTAATATCTCTTCATGTGCTCCATAGCAAAACTTTTCTGCTCTTGTTTCATCTGCCTTTTCTTTTTCGTATTCCTTTACTCCTTTTTCCTTCTTACAGAATTTGCACTAAAAAACCAAGGGAAGCTTTGAACAGTTTCAGTTTTTGTTTGTAAATGAGAGAAGTATTTTATCTACAAGCTTCATTTTTCAATGCACCAGATATTTCTGGAAGGATAGTGTTGAGTTAGGGTTAGAAAAATGATCTCAGCTAGAAGAAAGCCTTCTTCATCCAGCGTGCAGCTCCATATAACACAAGGTGTGGAATGTATATGTGTGTGTGTGTGTGTGTGTGTGTGTGTGTGAGATATGTGTGGGCTGAGCTTTTCTTTAGTTGCAAGGCTGCTAAACTACCCACAGATTCCTTTCTGTCCTAGTGCAGAGTTAAAAACATGGTATGTCTGTGTAATTCCTGTTTTGTTTTGTTCAGTTTTCCTCCACTCTAAGATGTTCAGTGGGATTCAGAGAAGTTTCAATAGCCCTCCTATTCACCCAATCCTTATTTTTCAGGAAACTGTCCTTAGTTTTGCTCTCTGTGTGTGCCATGGAGAAGTGGCTGCTCTGCTGACCCTACTTAAGATCTGTAGGGGCCCAGTATTCTCCCGAAAAATCCCTGTTTTCTGAAACTTGACAGCTCTTCTCTCCTTATGACAGTAATAACAAATACTACAATTAGGATAAGAAAATTTTGCAGTTTTCAACAAAGATTGTGTTTTTCTCCTTGTCTCCCATTTTTCTTATAGATTTCAGGGGGCCTCTTCAGGTTCAACCTTCTGATTGAAGGGGATATAAAATTATTTAGTTCTTATAATTAGACATCTCCAACACACAATTTTTGGCAGTTTTATAAAAGTTATCAAATGTTGTCTGAAAATTTCTTCCCTGTCAAGAGCATGCATAAGTTATTCTTTGCTTTTGTTTCCAATTTGTGCTTATCTTCCAGTAAGCTATTTTCTATATAGCGCTATGGTAGCATTTTTGTTTGTTTGTTTCTTTTTTAATTTTTGTTTTTGTTTTTGAGACGGAGTCTCGCTCTGTCGCCAGGCTGGAGTGCAGTGGCGCGATCCCGGCTCCCTGCAAGCTCCGCCTCCCGGGTTCACGCCATTCTCCTGCCTCAGCCTCCTGAGTAGCTGGGACTACAGGCGCCCACCACCAAGCCCCGCTAATTTTTTATATTTTTAGTAGAGGCAGGGTTTCACCGTGTTAACCAGGATGGTCTCGATATACTGACTTCGTGATCCGCCCTCCCCAGCCTCCCAAAGTGCTGGGATTTCAGGCGTGAGTCACTGCGCCGGGCCCGGGAGCATGTACTTTCATGTTATTTGAAAGCCACACTAAAAGAAAAAATTCTTGTAAGTATTGCGCATATAATTATCTTCGTTGGCACCAAATCTACTTTTGCAGCGTAGCTAAATTAGTGCCTGGACAGAGAAGGTGACCTTGCCATCATTGTTACCTTCCTGACACCTGGTTCCCATTCGGCCAGGTGGACACTGACACACTCCAGTCACTGGGTCACCTTGTCCTGGGCCACAGGAAGCCGTTGAACACAGTTCTGCCCACAGTGATCTTCAGGACAAGCTGCAAGTAAGAGCAAAATAAAGCAGAGCAAAACAAAACCAGATTTTTCTTATTAAACATTTTGCCAGACAAGATTTTTTAAAAGTTGTGAAATACATGACATTTTCATTTAATCAAATAGGTTTTACTGACTTGCTTTTAGTTTGATTTTCAATCTGAAAGGTTACTTAGAAATAAACAAAGCAAAACAAGGGACTGTTTAAATTGCTGCTTACATAGAGCCATTTTAGTTGGCGTTAGGAATTTTCAACTGAATATCTAGTGTCAAAAACTTACATATAATATGAATGTCTCTTACAAATTAGGGACCTCAACTGTTCCCAATTTGGATTGTTTTTCTTTGCCATGTGTCTCTGTCTTAGCAAGTATAAGAGTGTGTGTGTGTGTGTGTGTGTGTCTCTCTCTCTATATGTATGCATATGTATATTACATATATTATGTTATATAATATATGTAGGTATATTATGTGTACATATATGTTATATAACACATATAGGAATATTATGTGTACATATGTTATATAATATATGTGCATATAATATATATACAAAATATATATTTGTAATAATCTTGAGTATATAAAGCCCATTCTAGAATATTAGCTAAAGTTCCTGTACATAAATATGAGATTCATTATGCTCATATCTTCAAATATTCATTTGTATATTTATTAATTTGTTTGGTTATTTTTTGCAACTTCATTCCACAAATTCGAGATGCTTACCAAAATATACATAAATACACAAAGATAAAATAAATATCTGTTGAGAATCACGTAGAAGGGAAAATATGGTAATAATATAAAATAAAAATCATATTTTTTGGAACATTTAAGAAGTGAGTTGCAAATTTGGCTCTACCCTACTAAGCTGTCAAAGCAAATGGAAAGTGCTTAGGTACAAGATCACAACTTTCTTAAGACCAAAGTACCCCCAGTGTTCAGAGAAATCACAGCTTTGAAAATGCTTTGGCAGGAGGACATTTCTTCCACTTACTCTCTTTCAAGAACAAATAGAAAGGAACCAGACAGAACCTTGCTTAAGAAATGTTTATAGGTTGGCCTTAACTGAAAGATAATTTGCCAATTGAGGCCTCAGGAGGCACTATCCACTAGGTGTCGGTTGTCTGCTACCTGGAGCCAGGTTTTGTCTTGTCGTTTATTCTCAATATAGCAGAGCGCTGAGGCCTGCAGGGCACTTAAACAGAAAAATTACCCTCCTACAAAGCAGACAAAGCAACTGACTGACCAGGAAACATAAGCACTTTGGGTGTCTTTAGCACATAACAGTGTAGTACCCTGTCTAGTTACAAACTTAGCTATCATTCATCCAAATGAAGGAATCTCAAATGAAGGTATTTCACGATCTAGTTCACTCATGTTGAGGTGTGTGTTAAGGCAGTACTTCCATCTTTATTTTAAGATCTGTTGGAGGTACTTTTTTAATTCATAAGATTACAGGATAAAGCACAAAAACACAAATGTGCAGTTCAATGGACGATCACAAATCTTCATTCATAACACCCATGTCAAAAATACAGTGTTGCCAGGACTGACTTCCCCACAATGCACTCTCCTGCTCATTGCCTCTTTTATCTTCCCTAGAAATTATCATAACCGTGGCTTCACATGTGAGGGTTTCATCCTGAGTAACTCTCACCTGAAGCGTCAGAGGAGTCAGAGTATATGACTATGGGTCAAGTTATTTGGGTTAAGCAAAACTATATAAATATTTTTAAAATGGCAGATCTGAAAAAAGAAAAAACAAAATATACTTGGTAACCATATCCTCAGAGTGTCTAAGTCTGTGCATTTGTAAGGGCTCTTCAATCTAGTGCCTTAAACTTCATGTCAATAGTTGTTTTTGTGATAAGTAGTTAATTTAAGGTCTTTGGCTTTTAGGAAACTGTTTACTTTTTGGTGAGCAGGAAAACCACTTACTTTTGAGATAGGAAATTGCTGAGCATAAATGAAATTGTGGAACTTTAGACAATGAGTTTGACACTGTGAACACAGTAATCTCAAGTCTGCTCTGATCTTGGCAAACGTATTTTCTAATACTGACTTGAGTCTAGCGTTGCTGGGGCAAGGGGGGTTATCACCAAAAAGATCTCTTTGGCTACTTTCACTGTCTTTAGCTGTCAACCAAACTCCTACATAAATATTTTTCAACCTAGAATTTAGATCAGTTTGTGTTTGCTGTTAGTACTATAAATTAGGAAGTAAAATAATTGCAACATTTACTCTTTAATTGCAGTTCTTAAAAACTCCAGTTCTCAGCTTTAGTACTTTTGCTACCAGTATTGGGCCTTGGAATGATCAGCATATCCACTCCATAATAGGCAATAATAACTTACTTTGACTTCAGTCGGCCCCAGTGAAGCTAGGAGGGCAGATACAGGTGCCAATCATGGTGTCACAGATGCCACGATTCAGGCACTTACACATCTTTTGGCAATATGGACTATACGTGCCTTTTGGGTATCCTGTTAAAGAAGAACAAAACCATATGTGGTATTGTAACTTACAGCAATCAGTGTTTAAATTCACACCAGTAGACATGTGGTTAACTCAACATTCCAATTTCTACTGGTATTTTCAATCACCTTCAAGCTGTTGATTCAAGGCATGGAGCTATCTGAGGATAACTGAGATGATACAGATAATTATTAGTATTTGATGCTGCCTGTTAATAAGGTATGACTTAACTTTGCGCTTCCTTGGGAATCTACCTACTTTTAAAAAGTGCTTAGGCAATTCACTGAACAAGGTTATCTGATTTCTACCTAGATAAGTTCATTATTTTACATATTTAAGTGCTATAGCTTGTCTTGTCTGGAATTACCTGGGTTTAATACATGTAATAATTGAAAACGAAACCAAATATAGAGGATGCCTCTTCATTTTCTGTTAGTTTTTCAATTTTCTACTTTCATATCCAGGAAGGTACGGCCTACCATGATGATACTGTGTAAGAGATAAATAATGGCCAAAGAATGCTTTTTGTTGAGATTCAAAATTTTATAATCCACACTCATATCCTATCTCCAAACCCAAAATTCTCACCTTGAGTCTCAGATTTGCTTTTAGACTCAAAGAGTGACTGCTTCTTTCCTCCTTTTTCATTCCAGTTAAAAATGAAATTCTCCATTATGGAGATGGAAACCAACACTTAAAAACTGTTCATACCAAAGGTTATTTATCTGTACAGCTGTTGTATTTCTTTACTGCTTTCTGTGAAAAACAATGGGTTTATTTCATATTCCCTCCTGTCATTTCCTCCCATCAAGGGATGTCAGTTTTCATAGCTAATTGCCCTCTTTTTTCGTGCACAGCATTTTTTTTAGTCCTCCCAAGTAGTTCTTTTTCTCTCTCACTTATAACAATTTGAGTGTACTGAAAACAAAATCAATGAGGGTACCTAAAAACAAAATTAGTGATTTTTTTAAAAAAGTCTCCATCTCCTTCTCTTCTACCATTCACCAAGATATAAAATGCTTCTTTCACATCCATTTGGGTCAGTTTTGAGAACATAAGTATTTACAGTTTTTATTAAATTACTAATATAGTAAAATACATGTGATGCTGAAAAAGAACATTTGGTTGCTTGAGATTAGAGAAAAATGCATGAAACAAGCTGAAAATATGGCAATTGAAACCTTAAAGTCTGATGTGTACTGCTGGCCTGTTGCTTTCAAAAAAGGAGATTAAATTAATAAGAGTTGACTGGTGTAGAAAACTCTCCAGTGGTATTACTGTGAAAGGAAAGATAACATGAATTTCTATGCAAGTAAGGAAAGGAGCAACACAACGAAGAGTGAAACTTGTGTTGTAATGGAGGAAAATGTTACGCTTTAGATATAATCACAAGTATCAAAGAATCAGTATCTCAGTTGAAAGGAAAAAAACAGCTTGTGTAATTGATGAATTTAAATAACTGATATAGGTGAAGGTCTAGATTTTGAGATAATTTTCATGTGAATCAGTTACTTAGAAAACATAATTTTCCTCTGATATGAAGCTATTTTCCAAACTTTCTTAATGACGGTTTTATATTTCATAGAATCACCCTGTGTGGTTCTTTCTTCATATCTATATGTGTATATATATATGTGTGTGTATATATATATGTTATATATATATTTGAACATCATCTGATTTTTAGCCTTCAACTTAATTATACTTTTGAAATTGGGAAACTGAATGTGGTAAAATTAATGTACTAATAAGTGAGCCATCTGTTTGAAAAACAGTATCTGTGCTAACCTCTTAGTCCCCAAACTCATTAAATTTGTATCAAGAGTATGATATGTGTTTATAGATGTGCTGATGACGTTTGTTTTCCAATAGTAAATTATTTTATTGACAATTTCACTTTCCTATTCAATTCTGTGCCACGTGAAGTTTGAATTCTGGAATCACGCACACAGCATTTGCTAAAATGTTCGCTAAATTTAACAAGAAAACAAGAAAACGCACACCCAGGATTTTACTTGGCTCGTCCCTTCCCTCATTTCCTAAATCCATTTTGATCTTTACTTGGCCTTTACTCTATCCTTTACAATTCTTTCTTCCTGGAAATTTTGTATTTCTGCCAAGCTGTGTTTAGTTACTTTCCATTATAAGGTGACTATCTTTTCCCATCCTTGCACATCCCCTTCTCTTGAATTCTCATTCCAAGAAGCTTGGATGGGAATTTACAGTTTTGATTTGTTTAACTATTAAAGGTTAAATGCCAAGCCCCTTTGCTACTGTATAATATTATTATGTGAATGGCCTTTGGTACTATGATTAAAAACTTAAAACAAACAAGGCTATGACTGCATCCTGACATACATAGCTACCAAGAAATGAAAAGCGTGCATCTGTTTTCCAGAGTCTGTTTTCTCAGTATTTGACCAGGTTACTCAGATACACCAGCCATTGTTATGCTGTTTGGCTTTATTCTTAAAAGGAGATACTGACATTTGGTCTGTCTGAGTTTTTATTGCTATGAGCAATAGCATTAAAGCTCAAGTTCTGTGAATGTCTTGATATCTTTCTCTTGGCACTGGTGACTACTGTGTGGCCCATGCTTTTCAAAGTATTCTATACCAAGTGTGGGGGTGTTCTTATGAATACTGTTAAAAGAAGTGACCATAGTTATAGAGGACTCTAATGCCTTAAATAGCCTTAAAGAAAGTGACTGTAAATAGAATGTATTGCATACAGGTTGGAGAAATAAAAGGTTTCCAGGGTCTGTGGTCACTTTAAAACCTCTTATTGGCCATAAAATACATAGCACTATGAGTTTACATCTAACAGGAATTGTTGTTTTTCCTACATGCTATCCACAAGTTAGGATGGACCCATCTAGCCTCTGAATTATGAACAAGTGATGAGATTCTACTGTACGTTTGTCTGCTTCCTCTGACCTCTGCTGAGAGGAAATTTGGATTCTCCATTCTGAACTTAGGAACATGAAAGCCCAGTTGTTCTTGGCTGCCGAAAGTTTTGTTTCTAAGCCAGCTACACCTTTTATGGATATTTTCTTGAATCTTTTTTCATAGTCCTGTAATTATAGTGGATGTTGCCAAGGAATCCTTGCAGTCACATCCAACCACGTGTTGCATGGAAATAAGCCAATTTGACTAGTCAGGGAGCAGTTCCCTGACTCAGCCAGCCTCACTTTTTATGAGGTAAAGCTACCCTCCTACACCTAAAGGTAGCTTGCCTTCTGAAATAAAAGTGCAACTCAGTTACATGTAACTTGATATTATTTTATTAAGACAAAACATCCTTGATATAAAGAAGAAATTCTTTCTGAGACATTTGAATCAAATGTAGGAAATAACTTTCTTTCTTCCAATACAAGGATGCTTGAAATTTGCCATGACCAGAAACTAATAGAAATTGACTAATTTTATATTTTAGTTCTTCATTTTAAGTTTGAATAACTTCAGTGGTTATAGATCCCAAGCAATCAGTAATTGAACACATTTTCATACATGCTTAATTGTGTTTTTAGCTGGTCATGTTTAAAATTAGGAAAAAATAGGGAAGTAATATTCAAAATATATACTCAATGGCTTATAGAAAACTAAAATCAATAGCTTGACCAGGAGTCTATATTTTTGGTTTGAGGAGAAAAATCCCCAAATTATTCATACCCTTGTAGACTTAGGAAAGTAAAAGGAATCTGCTATAGCAATGACTAGAGAAGAAAGAGAGTAGCAGTCGCCAAGTTGGGGGAAAAATTAAATCTATAAAAAGTACATTATAAATAATTACAAGCTTAAAAAATAAGTAGCTGGCTGAACATTTTAACATGCTCTTTGGGACTTTTTTTTTTTTGCATTCTTCTATAACCATTTTCAATGTTAAAATATCCTTAAAAAATCACTGTAAGGTGTTTGGTCTAGGGACTATTCTTTTTTATTACACAATAAGGAGCCAACTGGCATTTGGTCATTTAAGCTAGTCACCATTTTCATTTCAGAATAACAATTTGCTTAATTTAATTTAATTGTTCCTAAGCAGACCCTGGAATTAACTTACTTTGTGAATCAATTGAAATATATAGTAGTTTGTTGTATGTCGATTTATAAAAATAAGTTTATGTTTTCTCATTTTTTTCTTTCTCTTTTTTTATCTCTTTCTTTTCATGTTGGATATTTGTGAAGAACTTGGGGATATTTTGAATAGACAAGGCAAAATAGAAGAATGAGTTACACACAAAAAAAGTGTATGTTTTCAACTATTCAAATATAAATTCTTACAGAATTTGCTATGAATTAGAAGCTTGAATTAACATTTGTCCTTTGGTATTCTGAGTGCTGACCCACCCTACCAGTGCCTCTTCAATAAATTACAGCTGAGCACAGAACACGCACACGGAGAAGACAGTGGTTTCCATGGTAGCCAGGCAGACAGGTGCATCTCCCTGTGACTGGGTGACAGTCCTCATTCTTGGCTGAACACTGACATACCTGGTTACAGTCCTTTCTATATGTGCCTGGTGGACAAACTAAGGGGAAGAGGAAATGTAAGCCCAATGAATTAAATTTGTCTGCGTAAATATAGCTCTAAAAGTGAAAGCAGAGAAAAATTTATTAAATAAGACCATTGCCTACAGAAGTGTGCTGCCCTTTGGGATTTAGGTTTCATTAAATTTATTTGGGGATTACTTCACTGTTTGATTTTGTTTTGTTCAGTCAATTTGTGACCGACTGTCAAGGGCCGGTTGCAATTTTCTTGTCACGGGAAAAATCATACAGTAATGTCAGGTAAAATCAACTAAAATAATAGTATAATTCATGAGGGACCACATATCTGGATAAAGATTTTTTTTTCTGGTGCAGCCAGTTTAAACTCTCAAGGTTGTTTCTCTTTGCACATTAGCATGCATTGTATTTGTGTCACCTGTCAGCCACTCTGCTGGGTTCTGCTGTTTTCCTTTTACAGACTGTGCAACGAAAACTTCCCTCCAATTTTTAAATAACGTCATGACCAAAAAAAAAAAAAAAAAAAAAAAAAAAAAAGGGTTTCTGGGTAGTTTTCAGCAATAAAATGAAGTCAAGTAGACGTTTTGAGTTTCATGGTTGTATCTTCATGAGAATTCAAGCAAATTCAGTGAAAAAAAATCAGCCAAGTTGGTCTTTAGGTCCCACAGACCTAAAATTGAATAATAATCATTAGACCAACCATCTTATTACCTTGGTGCTTTAGCATCAGGAGTACATGAAAGAATTAACATTATTGTTTTGTTCACTGCATCCATGTTTTTGTTTACTGTTCTTGTATGCCTGTGGTATCTCTTATATTCTTAGCATCCATTATCCCTAATAATATTTAATCTTACAGTTTTAAGTAAAAATAACAGTAATGTAGAAATTCCATTGGTTGCTTGCTTAGTATTAAAAACAAAGTGATAGGGTTCCAAGATGGCCGAATAGGAACAGTTCCAGGATACAGCTCCCAGCATGAGCGACACAGAAGACAGGTGATTTCTGCATTTCTAACTGAGGTACGTGGTTCATCTCACTGGGGTGTGTCAGACACTGGGTGCAGGACAGTGGGTGCTGCCCACTGAGCGAGAGCTGAAGCAGAGCGAGGCATTGCCTCACCCAGGAATTGCAGGGGGGTAAGGGAATTCCCTTTCCTAGTCAAGGGAAACTGTGACACATAGCACCTGGAAAATCGGGGCACTCCCACCCCAATACTGTGCTTTTCCAAGGGTCTAAGCAAATGGCACACCAGGAGATTATATCCCGTGCCTGGCTCAGAGGGTCCCACCCCCACGGGGCCTCCCTCATTGCTAACACAGCAGTCTGAGATCTAACTGCAAGGCAGCCTTTGCTGAGGCTTGAGTAGGTAAATAAAGTGGCTGGGAAGCTCAAACTGGGTGGAGTGCATGGCAGCTCAAGGAGGCCTGCCTGCTCCTGTAGACTCCACTTCTGGGGACAGGGCATAGCTAAACAAAAGGCAGCAGAAACCTCTGCAGATTTAAATGTCCCTGTCTGACAGCTTTGAAGAGAGTAGTGGTTCTCCCAGCATGGAGTTTGAGATCTGAGAACGGACAGACTGCCTCCTCAAGTGGGTCCCTGACTCCCAAGTAGCCTAACTGTGAGGAACCCCCCAGTAGGGGCAGACTGACACCTCACATGGCCGGGTACCCCTCTGAGATGAAGCTTCCAGAGGAACAATCAGGCAGCAACATTTGCTGTTTAGCAATATTTACATTTCTGCAGCCTCTGCTGCTGATACCCAGGCAAACAGGGTCTGGAGTGGACCACCAGCAAACTCCAATAGACCTGCAGCTGAGGGTCCTGACTGTTAGAAGGAAAACTAACAAACATAAGGGACATCCCCACCAAAACCCCATCTGTACATCACCATCATCAAAGACCAAAGGTAGATAAAACCACAAAGATGGGGAAAAAACAGAGCAGAAAAGCTGAAAATTCTAAAAATCAGAGTGCCTTTCCCCTTCCAAAGGAATGCAACTCCTCACCAGCAATGGGACAAAGCTGGAAGGAGAATGACTTTGACAATTTGAGACAAGAAGGCTTTAGACCATCAAACTTCTCTGAACTAAAGGAGGAAGTTCGAATCCATCGCAAAGAAGCTAAAAACCTTGAAAAAAGATTAGATGAATGGCTAACTAGAATAACCAATATAGAGAAGTCCTTAAATGACCTGACAGAGCTGAAAACCATGGCATGAGAACTACGTGACAAATGCACAGCTTCAGTAACCGATTCGATCAATTGGAAGAAAGGGTATCAGTGATTGAAGATCAAATGAATGAAATGAAGCGAGAAGAGAAGTTTAGAGAAAAAATGAGTAAAAAGAAATGAACAAAGCCTCCAAGAAATATGGGACTATGTGAAAAGATCAAATCTACATTTGATTGGTGTACCTGAAAGTGACAGGGAGAATGAAACCAAGTTGGAAAACACTCCGCAGGATATTATCCAGGAGAATTTCCCCAACCTAGCAAGGCAGGCCAATATTCAAATTCAGGAAATACAGAGAATGCCACAAAGATGCTCCTCGAGAAGAGCAACCCCAAGACACATTATTGTCAGATTCACATAAGTCGAAATGAAGGGAAAAATGATAAGGGCAGCCAGAGAGAAAGGTCGGGTTACCCACAAAAGGAAGTCCATCAGACTAACAGCGGATCCCTCGGCAGAAACTCTACAAGCCAGAAGAGAGTGGGGGCCAATATTCAACATTCTTAAAGAAAAAAATTTTCAACCCAGAATTTCATATCCAGCCAAACTAAGTTTCATAAGTGAAGGAGAAATAAAATCCTTTCCAGACAAGCAAATGCTGAGAGATTTTGTCACCACCAGGCCTACCCTACAAGAACCCCTGAAGGAAGCACTAAATATGGAAAGGAACAACCGGTACCAGCCACTGCAAAAACATGCCAAAATGTAAAGACCATCGATGCTAGGAAGAAACGGCATCAACTAACGAGCAAAATAACCAGCTAACATCATAGTGACATGATCAAATTCACACATAACAATATTAACCTTAAATGTAAACTGGCTAAATGCTCCAATTAAAAGACACAGACTGGCAAATTGGATAAAGAGTCAAGACCCATCAGTGTGCTGTATTCAGGAGACCCATCTCATGTGCAGGGACACACATAGGCTCAAAATGAAGGGATGGAGGAAGATCTACCAAGCAAATGGAAAACAAAAAAAGGCAGGGGTTGCAATCCTGGTCTCTGATAAAACAGACTTTAAACCAACAAACATCAAAAGAGACAAAAAGGCCATTACATAATGGTAAAGGGATCAATTCAACGGGAAGAGTTAACTATCCTAAATATACATGCACCCAATACAGGAGCACCCAGATTCATAAAGCAAGTCCTTAGAGACTACAAAGAGACTTAGACTCCCACATAATGATAATGGGAGATGTTAACACCCCACTGTCAACATTAGACAGATCAACGAGGCAGAAAGTTAACAAGGATATCCAGGAATTGAACTCAACTCTGCACCAAGCAGACTTAATAGACATCTATAGAACGCTCCACCCAAAATCAATAGAATACACATTCTTCTCAGCACCACATTGCACTTATTCCAAAACTGACTACACAGTCGGAAGTAAAGCACTCTTCAGCAATTGTAAAAGAACAGAAATTATAACAAACTGTCTCTCAGACCACAGTGCAATCAAACTAGAACTCAGGATTAAGAAACTCATTCAAAACCTCTCAACTACATGGAAACTGAAAAACCTGCTCCTGAATGACTACTGGGTACATAACGAAATGAAGGCAGAAATAAAGATGTTTTTTGAAACCAATGAGAACAAAGATACAACATACCAGAATCTCTGGGACACATTTAAAGCAGTGTGCAGAGGGAAATGTATAGCACTAAATGCCCACAAGAGAAAGCTGGAAAGATCTAAAATTGACACCCTAACATCACAATTAAAAGAACTAGAGAAGCAAGAGCAAACACATACAAAAGCTAGCAGAAGGTAAGAAATAACTAAGATCAGAGCAGAACTGAAGGAGATAGAGACACAAAATGTCCTTCAAAAAATCAATGAATCCAGGAGCTGGTTTTTTGAAAAGATCAACAAAATTGATAGACTGCTAGCGAGACTAATAAAGAAGAAAAGAGAGAAGAATCAAATAGATGCAATAAAAAATGATAAAGGGGATATTACCACCAACACCACAGAAATACAAACTACCATCAGAGAATACTATAAACACCACTACACAAATAAACTAGAAAATCTAGAAGAAATGGATACATTCCTGGACACATACACTCTCCCAAGACTAAACTAGGAAGAAGTTGAATCCCTGAATAGACCAATAACAGGCTCCAAAATTGAGGCAATAATTAACCAAAAAAAGTCCAGGACCAGACAGATTCACAGCCGAATTTTACCAGAGGTACAAGGAGGAGCTGGTAACATTCCTTCTAAAACTACTCCAATAAATAGGAAAAGAGGGAATCTTCCCTAACTCATTTTATGAAGCCAACATCATCCTGATACCAAAGCCTGGCAGAGACACAACAAAAAAAGAGAATTTTAGACCAATATCCCTGATGAACATCGATGCAAAAATCCTCAATAAAATACTGGCAAACCGAATCCAGCGGCACATCAAAAAGCTTATCCACCATGATCAAGTGGGCTTCATCCCTGGGATGCAAGGCTGGTTCAACATACGCAAATCAATAAATGTAATCCAGCACATAAACAGAACCAAAGACAAAAACCACATTATTATCTCAATAGATGCAGAAAAGGTCTCTTACAAAATTCAACAGCCCTTAATGCTGAAAACTTCAATAAGTTTGGTATTGATGGAGTGTCTCTCAAAATAATAAGAGCTATTTATGACAAACCCACAGCCAATATCATACTGAATGGGGAAAAACTGGAAGCATTCCCTTTGAAAACTGGCACAGACAGGGATGCCCTCTCTCACCACTCCTATTCCACATAGTGTTGGAAGTTCTGGCCAGGGCAATCAGGCAGGAGAAAGAAATAAAGGATATTCAGTTAGGAAAAGAGGAAATCAAATTGTCCCTGTTTGCAGATGACATGATTGTATGTTTAGAAAACCCTATAGTCTCAGCCCAAAATCTCCTTAAGTTGATCAGCAACTTCACCAAAGTCTCAGGATAAAAAATCAATGTGCAAAAATCACAAGCATTCTTATACACCAATAATAGACAAACAGCCAAATCATGAGTGAACTCCCATTCACAATTGCTTCAAAGAGATTAAAATACCTAAGAATCCAACTTACAAGGGATATGAAGGACCTCTTCAAGGAGAACTATAAACCACTGCTCAATGAAATAAAAGAGGACACAAACAAATGGCAGAACATTACAGGCTCATAGACAGGAAGAATCAAGATCGTGAAAATGGCCATACTGCCCAAGATAATTTATAGATTCAATGCCATCCCCATTAAGCTACCAATGATTTTCTTCACAGAATTGGAAAAACTTACTTTAAAGTTCATATGGAACCAAAAAAGAGCCTGCATTGCCAAGACAATCCTAAGCCAAAAGAACAAAGCTGGAGGCATCATGCTACCTGACTTTAAACTATACTACAAGGCTACAGTAACCAAAACAGCATGGTACTGGTACCAAAACGGAGATACAAACCAATGGAACAGAACAGAGCCCTTAGAAATAGTATCACAGATCTACAACCATCTGATCTTTGACAAACCTGACAAAAACAAGAAATGGGGAAAGGATTCCGTATTTAATAAATGGTGCTGGGAAAACTGGCTCATATGTAGAAAGCTAAAACTGGATCCCTTCCTTACACCTTATATGAAAATTATTTCAAGATGGATTAGAGACTTAAATGTTAGATGTCAAACCATAAAAACCCTAGAAAAACCTAGGCAATACCATTCAGGACATAGGCATGGGCAAAGACTTCATGTCTAAAACACCAAAAGCAATGACAACAAAAGCCAAAATTGACAAATGGGATCTAATTAAACTAAAGAGTTTCTGCACAGCAAAAAAAAACTACCATCAGAGTGAACAGGCAACCTACAGAATGGGAGAAAATTTTTGCAATCTACTCATCTGACAAAGGGCTAATATCCAGAACCTACAAAGAACTCAAACAAATTTACAAGAAAAAAAATGAACAACCCCATCAAAAAGTGGGCAAAGGATATGAACAGACATTTCTCAAAAGAAGACATTCATACAGCCAACAGACACATGAAAAAATGCTCATCATCACTGGCCATCAGAGAAATGCAAATCAAAACCACAATGAGATACCATCTCACACCAGTTAGAATGGCAATCTTTAAAAAGTCAGGAAACAACAGGTGCTGGAGAGGATATGGACAAATAGGAACACCTTTACACTGTTGGTGGGACTGTAAACTAGTTCAACTATTGTGGAAGACAGTGTGGTGATTCCTCAAGGATCTAGAACTAGAAAGACCATTTGACCCAGCCATCCCATTACTGGGTATATACCCAAAGGATTATAAATCATGCTGCTATAAAGACACATGCACACATATGTTTATTGCAGCACTATTCACAATAGCAAAGACTTGGAACCAACCCAAGTGTCCACCAATGATAGACTGGATTAAGAAAATGTGGCACATATACACCATGGAATTCTATGCAGCCACAAAAAAAGGATGAGTTCATATCCTTTGTAGGGACATGGGATGCAGCTGGAAACCATCATTCTGAGCAAACTATCTCAAGGACAGAAAACCAAACACTGCATGTTCTCACCCATGGTGGGAATTGAACAATGAGAACACTTGGACACAGGAAGGGGAACATCACACACCAAGGCCTGTCGTGGGGTGGGGGGAGAGGGTAGGGATAGCATTAGGAGATATACCTACTGTAAATGACGAGTTAATGGGTGCAGCACACCAACATGGCACATGTATACATATGTATCAAACCTGCATGTTGTGCACATGTACCCTAGAACTTAAAGTATAATAAAAAAATAAGTATAAAAACAAAGCAATAGATGAAACATTGGGTGATTAAGGCAAAAAAAAATCTTTTTTTCTCCCATTCTTGATTGGAACATGCACAAATATAAAAGCATTAGGTGGACTCTGACTCAGTATCTGAATGGTTATTTTTATATCTGCTGTTAGTCTAGACATCTTTTTATCTAAGAGTCACTAATTGTTCAAATATTTATCAATAAAGTATTCATCCTGAACTTGCCAGATACACCAAAAAGTACACCACGTGGCTTTACTCTCTGGAAAGTTTGGTTAATAAGTGGCTAAGAAGAGAACTGACCATGCTATGTCTGAGGTAGCTGGGAGTGGATGCACGTGATGTTCTTACTTCCTCTATCTCATTGTCATTAAACACATGAGGGCATCAGCTACATTCCACTGTGCCTTGATGAAAGGAACCACCTCATGGGAGGTTTCTAACATGAAAGGCCAGTAAACAATAATTTTAAAAAGTAGAAATATGTTTCACTAGAGGCTTCTGAAAGCTTTAGAAACCAAGAGCTGAAGTTATTACAAATTCTTCCCATCATTGGGAAGATCTGTTTTTGCCACAGAATAAATGAGCCTAAAACTTGATCTTCCCATAGCAAATATGCCCACAAAACACTGTGTTCTGAGGAGATTGTACTAAAAAGAGAAAGTGGCTGTGCTGAACACAATAGGGTTTGTGTAATAAATGCTAGTATTCCAATCTATTTAGCCATTCCCCAACTTGAGGTATGGAGCCGAATGGCATAGGGCTTTGAAGGAAGGGACGTTTGGGCTGGTGTGCTTTGAGAGAGAGAGAACTGTCGTGCAAATTGTGCTGGTCTGAAAGTATCCAGTGAAGACAGCCTGGTCCAAAGGAAATTGCAGGAACTTTGGGTTAGGCAGGCCCAACACTGTCATTGACCTGATCTCTGGTATTAAAGTTATTTGAGCTCTAAGACCCTCAGTTTTCTATTCTATAAAATGAGATTAATATAATCTATCTTACAGATTTTTATGAGGAGTAACACAGTTGAAATAGTAACATATAGGAATCTCATAGTGCCTCAACAAAGTTTATTTCCTTTCCATGAAAACCTTTATATTTAAAAATCAGAATCAACTGTTCAACAAAGGTGCTGTATATGGACGAGCAACATAGAAAACGTCAGCAAAATTATTGAGGAAAATCATTTAATATTTAAAGACCATCTTTACATGTATCTGCTATTCAGGGAAAATTATTTCTTAAAAACAAACATTGAAATTACTTGATGTAAAGTTTCAGAAACACATATAAATTAAATGTATCCATATTCTCATTAATTTCCAATGTCCGGGGCTTTATGAAACTATTCACACATGTTAATCACTTCTCCATACCAAAAGGAACCCAGGCGCATCTTTAGCTTTGAGTTGAAATACGGAGGAATCAAAATTGTAGAATATAGGAATAATTTACTCCTGAGCAATTTGACCTCTTAGTGCTCTCACAGTCAGTTCTCAAGTGGATTTTCAAACCTAACTGAAGGAAGTTACAATTTGTTTTGCAAAGCAATAATATGAAAATGGAAATAAAGACATAAAAGCAAGAAAAAACATTCTGAATATTACCCAAAAATAATTTTTGAGAATACAGTATTTCTTATATTAGTCATCCTGAAAATTGTCCATCAATTATTACCCAACTAAATACTAATGACTTTGAGACTTCAGAGGAAATCAAAGCCTGATAGCTTCATGTTCTCCGCAAGAGATGGTAAGTAACAAAAACAAAAGCAATCACTCTTGTTAGTTTATTGTCTCATGCTTCTAGATGGACTACATTGTAGTACACGGTTTCAGTTAATCTTACAAGACATGCAGAATTCTGAATCTTTTCATTCAGCCAAGAAATATTCTCTGAATACCTACTACGTGCCAGGTTCACAACAGTGAGTGAAACCAGACATAATTCTTGTACCCTTTAAGCTTGTCATAGTGAAGAGAAACACGATTAAATAATCATTCAAATAAATACGTAATTTAAACAAGTAAGAAGGGTGCAGAGTGCCCTGAGGAAAATAGTATCAGGGACCCCAATTTAGACTGGCAGGGGTGGGATGGAGGTGTTTAGTTCCAGATATTCTCTCTGAGGAGATCACTATTTCACTGGCATCTAAAACACTAGACAGAGTGTAAAAGCTTACATAGAGATGGGCCGGGCGCGGCGGCTCAAGCCTGTAATCCCACCCCTTTTGGAGGCTGAGGCGGGCAGATCACGAGGTCAGGAGATCAAGACCATCCTGGCTAACACGGTGAAACCCCGACTCTACTAAAAAATACAAAAAATTAGCCGGGCGAGGTGGCGGGCGCCTGTAGTCCCAGTTACTCGGGAGGCTGAGGCAGGAGAATGGCATAAACCCGGGAGGCGGAGCTTACAATGAGTGAGATCGCGCCACCGCACTCCAGCCTGGGCGACAGAGTGACAGAGAGAGACTTTGTCTCAAAAAAAAAAAAAAAAAAAAAAAAAAAAAAAAAGAATACATAGAGATAAGGGGAAGAGGAGGAAGAAAGAGTAGGGAGGAGGAAACAATTCCAGAGGGAAAACACTGGATACATATGAGTTACTGATATGACTCTTAAGGATACATAGGCAAAGGTAAATGCATGTCAGACAATGATCAACTTACGTTGTTATAAACATTTTTTGGGTCTTCTTAAATTATTTTTTCTTTTTCAGCATTAGAGAAAAAACTGTATTAATCAAATGACAACATTTTTTCAGCAGGCTCAAATTAAGCAAAACTCTATAGAATATACATCAGTTTTAGTGATGTCCTATCAAAAAGCAGATTGAATTATAATTATGATAATATTTTAGCATATTATCAGATATCCACCTGCAGGAATTCCCATGTGTAGTGGCAATATATTTTTTTAAATTATTTTGTTTTTTATTTCAATAGGTTTTTGGGGGAACAGGTGGTGTTTGGTTGCATGAATAATTTCTTTAGTGGGGATTTCTTATAAACATTTCTATATTAGTGTCCTACGGCTGCTGTAACAAATTACCACTGATATGCATTTACAATTTAGTGTTGTTAAACAATATAAATATATTATCTCATGATGTGGAAGGTCAGAAATATAAATCACATTATTGAGGAGGACTATGTTCCTTCTGGAGGCTTGGGGGGAAAATTGATTTTCTTGCTTTTTCCAGTGTCTAGAAGCCACCAACATTCCTTAGCTTGTGACATCTTCCTCCATCTTTGAATCCAGCAGCTTAGCTTCTCTCTTCTCTGATCTCCTTATAAAATCTTTCATAATCACATTGGGCCTACTCAAATAATCTAGGAAATTCTCCCCATTACATGATGCTTAACTTGATCACATCTGCAAAGTCCCTTTTCTATGTAAGGTAATGTATTCATGTTCCAGGAATTAGGACATGGGCATCTTGAGGGGCCATTTTTCAGCCTGCCATGATCTCTGTATTCTCAACTGTTTTAAGTAGCTTCTGATTCGTCTCTTAGAGACCATGCAATCATGTAGGGTAGTGTTCTTAACAATAGCCTGATGTACAACTCTTTATAGACATGAATACAAATATGATATTTTTAAAAACTATCTGACATAAAACTACATGGACAAATTATGACCAATTATTTTTAAAATTTTACTTAGTTAATGGATGCAAAAGAAAAGTTTTAATACAATGTCATATTGAAAAGGACTTAAGATTCTTGGGATAAGGTCAAGAGCCAATACAAATTTTGAAAGCAGCTTGAGACTTTCAGAGACATGTAAAAGGAAACTCAGAAAGAAGACCTGTGAATTAAAAAGAAAAATTTCCCAAGGTAAAACTTAAAGAAATGAAGGACTAACTGTAGATCACAGTAGAAGTCTATACACCAGAAACTACTTGCCTCCTTTAGTCATCTGTATAACATTACTGCCCTGTTTTTTTAAAAAAAGACTTTAAGGGCACCCCACTATCTAGATAACAGCATGTGCCTTTTGCGTGAAGTCTTCTTTAAGCAGTTGCTATTGTGCATATAATATGACAAGCAAACACTAAATCACTTGCACGAATGACCTGGCCAATAAGTGACAAAACCAGGAACAGAACCAGGTTACTCTCAGAAATGAGCTCTGAGCTTTTTCCACTCTCTCAGGGCTTCTTCTTAGGAAGTGAGAGGTACAATATTATATAACCTTGAAGAGATCACAAAGGCAGATAACAGGCGAAGTTGTGGTTTAACTTGCTGGGTAGGAAAATCAGCCTGAAAAGCTTTACATTAATTTCTAATTCATCTTGTTTACTAATTAGCCATCCATGCCACCAGAAGAACTGGTCAGACCAGTTCGAAATAATGTAGCTAATACTTCTGCCTAGTTAAAATCATTCTGGGGAACTAGATGAACACAAAACCTCTATTGATAGCATCTGTATAGATTTAAGGTATTTCTCCATATTAAAGGTACATTTTACTCTGAATTAATCTGTTAATGTATTAAAAAATAATAAATAGTGACTGTTTTGACTTAGAATATAAATCATTTTGACTATGAAGATATAACCTAAATATGGGTAAATACCCCAAAAAATTGGAAAGGGAAAAATTATTGTTTTGATTTATTGACTTCTCAGTAATTTCACTGATTTTCATTAAAATTGAGAATCAGCTTTGCTAAGATTCAAGTTGAGACAAAGTCAACTAGAGAAAGAAGTTAGTTAATCTTCATAAATATTGCACCTCACCTAGTTAAATACTTGTACTTTATGCTTCTGAGAAATAATAATTATTTTCTTCAAGGTGACTTCTGAAAGGCGATTACTTTTCCATCAAATTTAAAGATAAATGAGATATTAACTAGAGAATTTAAATAATATATCCTTATTGAATTATTTTATTTATGGCCTTATCTAATATTGCCAATGAACAATATTTCTAGCTGGCAAATATTTTATGAGATGGTATATAGAAACAGTACATATAAGAATATGCAATGAATTGATTTTTTGTTAAATTAGGACTGTTTTAGAATTTGACATGGCATGGAATACCAACTTGTAGTAAGACCCTATTCAGCCTGGCAAGAAGATACATTGTGTCTTCTTGTATCTTGTGTCTAAGATCACATTCCCTCCACTGTGCCAATTACAAAGTCCATGGCCATATATACCAGCACAATGTCTCTAACAAGCTAAATAAGCATATGCAGAAAGAAAAGTGTTTTGGTTTGTTAAAAGAACTATCCAACACCCTGCCGGTTTAAAAAAAAAAAAAAAAAAAGCCTATGACTTTCACGATGGGCAGAGGGGTGTATTCAAATTTCATTTAATATTTTGCTTTCCACAAATTGGGATTGACCTTTTCTGGTTTATGACGGCATTTTTTGCCCAGGTCTTTATCAGAGGCCTGGAACCACTGGGGTGATATATCAGCTGTCATCCATCCGTTCCTCAGAATGTCTTTGTATTAAACTAATGGTCCAGCAGAGCAGCCAGTCTGACAGGCAGGTTATTTATTTGCAATCTGGTAAAAGAACTGACAACTTCATTGTTTTAATTGTTCATTTTTCATCGGTTGATGCATTAGCTCACCCGGATCTTTATGCCTCAGTCAGAGAATAAATACATGGGAGTCACGACACCAGAATGACTGGGTCCCTCTTAAAGTTCAAGAAGCTGCAGCTAGCCTCAGTGCTAGCTGTGATTACCAGCAGCCAATGTGCATTTGGGGACTTTTTTGGGCTTATCTCTGCTCTGCATCTCTTTCCTCTCTTTCAGGAAGACCTATGATGTCAGCTACTGATCTGATTGTTTCTTGAAACAATGTTCCTGGTTCTCACAGCCTATTAAAGGAGAAAGACTGGAGTGGGCTGAGAGTCTCCACAGCTCAATGAGGGTGGGGGCCTGACAGACAGTCATAGAAGTAGAGGCCTAGAGTCCTCACATATCATGATATCATGGAGAATAGATTTAGTTCAGGCCAGTGTCTCTCAGAATCACTGGCAAGCTTTTTGCTAAAAGTGCATGGCCTGGCCTCCCCTGGGTGATTCTAATTTAGTGACTCTCTGGTGGAAATTGTATATGTATACATATATATATGTCTCTGTGTGTGTGTGTGTATATATACATACACTATACACTATATATACATATATAGCATATATATGTACATATACATATACACATACACACTGTGTGTGTATATATATACACATACACACTGTGTGTGTGTATATATATACACATATACTATATATACTAGATGACCAACTAGGAAGCATAGTTTTATATATATATATACACACACACACACACATAAAATTATGTTTCCTAGTCATCCAATAAATAATGTCCAATAGACAATTTTTATTAGCCATAAATATAAATGTATATTTATGTTAAATATAAATTTAATGTATACATATTTTTGAATCCTATAATTTAACTGTTAGTTGAGAACCACTGATCTGGAGTCTAGACCAGCACCCTCAATCTACGGATATAAGATATGTAATAGATTGAATCACTGAATCAAGGACATAGCTAATTAGTAGCAAAGCTAGAACTAGAACCCAGGCATCTGGACCTTCGGGACAATGCGCTTTTTATTCTCAATATCAGATACTATTCTCCAGAAACAACTGAGACACTGGTTCTATCAATGGTTTTTGCACATGCTAATGTATCAAGGCACAATAAGGATGTCTCCATTTGCTCTCAAAGCTCATCTCAAAAGTTGGCCTTTAGAAAGCAGAGGACAACTCAACAGTTCAGTTACAACCATGGAGGGGGTTTCTGTGAAACTACTGGCACCCACATTTTATTATTACTTTACTGCTTTCCTTCACATTAACATTGAGAACACTTCTAGGAGGGAGGCAACATTTTAGTGTTCTCAATGCATCTGACACCTCACATAGAGCCTAAAATATGGAAGGCACTCAATCAATGCTTGGAGGAGAGAGAAAGGAAAGAAGAAAGAAACAAAAGAAGGGAGGCAAGCAGGCAAGCAGGCAAACTTCTCTAATACAATATACATGATCGTGTAAAAAGCTTGTTCTATAAAAAGTCAGAACACCGGCTCCCTGTATGCTGTGTTTATACATTCATTTGATTATTAAACAATTATTCAATATTTACTATGGATCACGATCCTGTGCTTGGCACTGATGACATAAAATTGAATAAAATTAGTGTTTGCAGCCGGGCGCGGTGGCTCACTCCTGTAATCCCAGCACTTGGGAGGCTGAGATGGTGGATCACCTGAAGTAAGGAGTTCAAGATCAGTCTGGCCAACATGGCAAAACCCTGTCTCTACTAAAAATACAAAGATTAGCCAGGCATGGTGGTGGGCACCTGTAATCCCAGCTACTTGGGAGCGCTGAGGCAGGGGAATCGCTGGAACCTGGGAGGTAGAGTATGCAGTGAGCTGAGATGGTGCCATTGCACTCCCGCCCCCATCAAGAGAGAGAGACTCTGTGTCAACAGACTGATTCAGGAAGATATGTGAAAAATTAACACAGAACAATCTGACAAGTGCTACTAAAAGAGACTTGTAAAAAGGATGAAAGCATCCTAAATAATAGTCAACCCCATCAGGAGGGAATTAGGGTGTCCTTACATGGTAGCATTAGAATTGGGGCTAGAAGAGTGAGTAAAAATTCACCAGTCAGAAGAAATAGTGTAAATAAGGAAAGTATTTTATTGAAAGTCATAATTACATTTGCTTCATGGCTACAGGACAGGATTTGGGGACATGTCTGATGTTGGAGAGTTGTGTGGCTCCTTAAAAGTGACGAGTTTTTAACACCTTGCTGAAAGCTTAATCTTAGGCACGTAGGTGGCCATAGGAATGTCATGATCAGACTGATGACAAAGTGCATATTGGATTGGAGGATGGTAGCCCAATTGGGGCCATTGCTGGCATTCCAGCAAGAGATAACATGAAGCAGAACCAGAGATCTGGAAAAGAACGGGGACAGAAGCTATGCCAAAAGATCTTTTTGAGGTGTTACGGAAAGTACCAATGACAGATTGTGTAAAAAACCAGAGGAAAGGCTCTATCTGTTCCTAACTATTTATTCCATTGTTTGTTGTCATTGTTTATTCTTGCCATATGACCTCTCTCTTCTAAAATGGTCTAAGATTCTCACATTCTAGTTATGAATAGATTAAACAATATTAAGACACTGACTTTAGAAGGCTACAGCAAATAGTCACATCTGAATCAACATGCGGACTTCCTTATGTTTATAAAAACAGGCTTTTTCAGCTTGCCTTTTTAGTAGGAGCACTGACTAGAGAAGGTACAAGACAGAGCAGAGGCATTGTAAGAGATACAGATTGTGGACGTTCCAGGGGCTGAAGGTTGGGAAGCAACATGAGCATGTGAATCAGAAAAGAGGGATGGTCCTAAGGCAATGGCTCTAGGACAGTTCCTGAAAATAAGCTCTACCTGGTTCATTCCTTTTAGGCTTGCTTTCTGAGTATATGCTCATCTAGGAAACAATTCCTAAGGAAATGTTCATAGTGTTTCAGTGCTGAATTCAAAGTGATAATGTTCCTTTTTGCAATGGGCACCTTATGTACTATTGTTAGCATGGCATCCCCAAGGGCACTGATGACAGCTGCTGTTTCATTTGTGAAATTTGCTGGTTGCTGTACTCCAAATGTGTGGATAGTGCCCATAAATACCTAGCAACAGTTTCCCCTATCAGTGCTCCAGACAAAAACTGAACAATGAATCTAAATTCTGAAACATTAAAATTTTAATATAATGCTAATAGATTATATGAATACTCCTGGAAGATATATACCCAACCAGTAAAACCAAGGGTTAATTTATTCACGCATGTTTTCCATTTTTTCTTGTATTTTCTCCAGCTGCTAAAAGGTAAAAATAAGTAGCATGGTCAAAATACCTGTGGTGAGGATACTAACCATCAGCAAATTTTCAGAATGCATGAACTCAAGGGAGGAAGGGGTAAAAGAGAAATTTGCAGAAATAGAAGGTAAAAATGATGAGATATCAGTTTAACAAAGTAATACCATGGAGACTAGAGGAAAAGATCACAATGAAAATAGTTGACATTTTCTGAGTATCTACTATGTGTCAGGCATTGTTCTAAACTCTCTGCCTGTATTATCTCATTTGATGACCAAAACAACCACTTGAGGGAACAACTATTATTATTTTCATTTTACAGAGGAAAGTAAGGAAACTAATGTGAAGTCATTGGTCTAAAGTTTATATAGTCGGAGTCAGCATTCTTACTCCTGATAAGATACTGTGTCCCAGAAATTACTACAAATACACTAACAGAAGACTATGAACATACCATATTGATTTATGGGCACTTGCAGAAGGATCTATGACCCATGTCCTTACTTCATTTCAAAGAATCAGTATAGTTCAGTGAGAAGAGGTCTGGAAGAACTGCTGAGTTATTGATTCTTGCCTGTGTTACCCTAAAAATGTTACCTCGTCTCTGAGGACCATATTGCCCCATTTAGTTTTAAAATTAAAATATTTTTGAAATAAAAATGATCAGTAAAGCATCACTAATAACAGGAATCTGGTACAATCTACTCATTGTGTGTATATAACAAGTTGGTCCTGCTATATGTAAAACCATAGTAACTGACAAGTTAGATTAGATCCTATAATTTTCTTTCCTATGAAACAGTTAGCCATTAAGTTTGAAATGCTATGTGACCAGTAATGACTTTCTTCAAGATATGTGGAATTTAAAGGACAGGAGTTGTACACAAAAAAAAGGAATACCCATGTTCAATGCCCTGAGTTAGTGGATTGCAGCAATCATACTTGAGGCAAGAATTCTCCTTCAAAATGGTAATGAAAGTGTTAGCAATATCCACTTAGAACTCAAACAGGCTAGGTAATGAGCAATATGGTAATTAGACAAGAAGGGGCCAGGAAGAGGAGGTGCTTACTTAGTAGGAAAGAAGCTCTCGAATCCAAAATACCTGAGTGTTTGTGATTCAACTCAAGAATCTTAATGCTCCCTGAAATGTATATGCAAGAATACATTTAGAATACTTACAGAATATGGGAGGTAAAAGCAGCATAGTTAATAGTAACTATCTCCTCTTTTCAGAGTTGCTACCAGAGAGAGGCACTTGCTTTTATACTATGATCCTGGAATGTTAATTTTGAGTATCCATATAAAATAAATCTTTAATAAAAAGATTTATTTATATCATCATGAAGGTCAACTGAAAGTCAACAAATAATAATTCAATATACTAATGAAATTTCTTTATCAGAGACCAGTTCAAATTCTGACCTGTGCAGGTTCTGTTTGGCCATTTGAGTATTATCCCCTCTTTATCACTATGGATAAATAAATGGAAAAAAATAGAACTAGAGAAGTACCAGTTAACGTTACTTTGCATGATGCAATACAATCTAATAACCATAGGAGAGTAAGTAGATTCTTGTCAGTTCAAATCATAGAATCATGTTTTCAGGTCATGGCTTGTGAAAACATATGCCCTTTTCTTGACACTGGTATTTTAAAGAAGGATATAAATATTGACACATAAGTGTCTAATAAAGATTCATTCAATTTGCAAATATTAATTCAATGCTTAATATGCCACAGGTACTAAGGTTATGTGGGAAAAGCTCAAAGTTGACTAGATGTCAGGGGTTTCTTTATTTCAGTCACTTCTTTGTCTGAATTCCTTACGAATAAGAACAAGATGCTTGAGGCAATTGTACCCTAACTTTTATGAATTGTTCATCTCAACTTCAGCTACTTTAACTGCCAACTCTTCAAAATAAACTCCAATTCAATTAGTAATAAAATATTATAACTCTCAATGAAGCTCTCTCCCTTCCTAGTGGCAGTTTACTTGGTCTAAAGTAAGAGATTGAAATGAACTATGTACTTCATTTTATCACTCTCTTTTTACATATTGTCTTGAATAAGTCACATTCTTTCTTAATAATTGGAAAGCATTATTGTTTGTGTCCTGGGAATGACTAGAGAAGCTTTTAATATTATTAAGTCTGGATCAAATCAATCCAGTGTAACTTGGGCATGGGACTAATGTTTCTTTAACCACACCCCCTTCTTACCAATTATTCACAACTATATTGGTGGCCCTGTTAGAAAATCCTTGCCATCTATGATCAGAGGTTGCAGAAACAGGCCACTGTTATACATTTTGCTGACAACCTTTGAACCAAGCTGCCAAGTCAAAGCTTATCGTACAATCTTAAAATCCAAATGATGATTCATTGTTTGCAAACAGAGAGACAGATTACCATTGTTAACTTGACCTTAGCCTCTAACTCTGAGTCAAAAATGCTTAAAGACCTGGGCATCTTAACGGGAGCAAGACATAAATCAAATTACCTTCAACACCACAAAGCAATGAATGGTTGGCATCTTACAAACTGCAAAGTGCAGTGGGTTTTCCTTGGAAGATGAAGTTGAAACTGATGACAAAAGACCCCATTACTTAATTGAGTTTAATAAAATATGAAGGAACAAACTTTGCCATAGGTTCAAATAGTTTGATGAATAAATAGGGTCATTCTGAGAGCTTGCTAACTGCATAGTTCTTGGGGACAAAGTTTTTCTGATTATGAGTGAAACAACAAAAGGGAAACTATCCGGAAACGTAAGTAATATTGTCTCAACTTCCTTGCTGCAACCAAATGAAATTAATTATTTATATTTTGTAGTGGGTTTACTTGCAAGATTTAGATGAAGATGAGAGGGGAGGGAGCAAAAAGGTTGCTAACAGGGAGACAAGGGGAAAGAATCTGGTCTGCAAAAGACAAGCTTAATTTTGGTAAATGAAAGCAGTGCAGTGAAGTTGGTTAGGCGGGAGTTAAGGCCGGGCCAAACATGATCTTCAAATAAAAATTTTACAAGTATGTTAAATTTCATCATGTCATGAGTTAGACTACAATTTCTTTAAATGTTGGTTGAACTGAACTGAGGCAGTGTGGATCCACAACTGAGGAAAAGAAAGACTTGGAAGTTTCAATAATAACAGGTCATTATTGCTTTTGGTGTAAGATACCAACTCTGTTTTTTCCACTGAGTTTTAGCTAGAAACCAGAGGTAGAAACTAAAATGCATATATGATTTTTTGAAATGCTTATAAAATTCAGTTTTGGGGTTTCTTTTTACTTTTCCAATATTTGAGCAAAAGTTTATGAAATTGTTCATATTTATTGCATTCACTTCCTTATATACTCAAATGAAGTATATTTGAGTATATAATGCTCAAGGCTGTAGGCTTTGTCTTGAATTTCTAAGACCATTTGCTATCCATAGAAGTCCCTGTATTCCTCTTGTAATGAATCCAGTTTTATTTTTATTGTTTTTTTTTTGTTGTTTGTTTTGTTTTTTTTTTTTTTGAGTTGGAGTCTTGCTCTTGTTACCCAGGCTGGAGTACAATGGCACCATCTGGGCTCACTGCAACCTCTGCCTCCTGGGTTCAAGCGATTCTCCTGCCTCAGCCTCCTGAGTAGCTGGGATTACAGGTACCTACCACCATGCCTGGCTAATTTTTGTATTTTTAGTAGAGATGGGTTTTTGCCATGTTGCCCAGGCTGGTCTTGAACTCCTGATCTCATGATCCACCTGCCTCAGCATCCAAATGTATTTCTATTTTTATTTATTATTATTATTATTATTTTTTGAGACAGAGTTCCACTCTTGTTGCCCAGGCTGGAGGGCAATGGCGCCATCTTGGCTCACTGCAACCTCTGCCTCCCGGGTTCAAGCAATTCTCCTGCCTCAGCCTCCCAAGTAGCTGGAATTACAGGCACGTGCCACCATGCCCAGCTAATTTTGTATTTTTAGTAGAGACAAGGTTTCTCCATGTTGGTCAGACTGGTCTCAAAGTCCTGACCTTAGGTGATCCGCCTGCCTTGGCCTCACGAAGTGCTGGGATTACAGGTGTGATAATCAAGTGTTTTAACCCTCTGTTCAAAATGTGTGCAGCTCATGATGCTGCTGTAGAATCTTTATTTCCATGGGCATCCATTTGATCATAGCACTCAGATTGGAGGTGCTCCCAGACATTCACTCCCGCTCCAAATTCTTTAGAAATCACATTATGAAACCATAAAGCTTCCAGCCTTGGAATAAAATCCAGTTTTTAAAACCAAACTAAATCAAAGTTAAATGTTGAAAAAGTTTAAGATCGTTAAAAGATAACACTGATTCCAATATTTTAGAAGGTTATATTTGTTATTTACTTTTCTGCTTCAGACCTGGGAGAGGGTAGGACTCTGTTATGAGTCTGGATGTGAATGATGATTCAATATTATTACTCTTGATGTCTCTATAAAAGCAATGGTTTTGTAAAACATTATTGAAAATTATTCTAGAAAAAACTATTTTTTCTACACAAACAGCAAATAAGTCCTTCAGAAAGTTCTTCCCAAAATACTTTGTAATCCAATGTTTCCAACCGAAGATGATATGTTCCAGAAACACTACAGATATTTCTCCCTTTAATAGTCTGCCAAAGGGTAAGCTCTTGTGAAATTTGAAGTGTTTAAACATTGGCACAAGCTAGTTATTTAGAAGCACATCGGCATTTCTTTGTGCCTCTGGAGAATGCAACTTAATACAAAGTGGCATTCAAGCACACCTGAGGATGCTAACAGCATGCATATGCACCTAAGGATACTAGCAGGATACAAACACAACTAAGGATGCCAGTACATTCATGTACCTCTTATGTGACCTTATCAACCTGCTGTCAAAAGCACTGGTTGAAACATAAAAATGTCAATTTTTCATCTGATTATTTTGTCTAACCTAACTGGTCTGATTTTTTTCTTTTGAATTACTGAACTGATTAGCTACTCCATGGTATGAGGTAGAGGCTGTCGTTTAAAAGATTGGAACTAAACAACTTATTTCCCAAAATATCAACGTAAAGATGTTTTTAAGTAGATATTTTGAAAGTTGACACTAGAATAGGATGTAAGAAACTTCTTATTTGAATGTATGTTCATTAACCGGAATTTTATTCATTTTTAACTGCAGGAATTTATTGGATAATAAGGGGGGAGTTGAAAACTACAAGTGTGACACCCCCATGTTCATGAGGTGGAACGGCTCTGTCTACTCTATTGCTGTCTTTGACTCCAACCCCAGTCAGGGAGGCACTGAGAAGTCCTTCAGATAGACTGACAGTCACACACTTGATGACAATTCCAGCCACAAAAATCCACCTAAACAAGTTGAAAATGGAAAATAACAAATCAGCTTCTTTCTCTCTCTTTTTTCTTTAATACAGAACCTGTTTCTGTGTACTACTTTAGTATATGGCAAATTAACCAACTTTGTTTCTAGGCTTCTGGGCATATACTTTTCAGCCACTTGGAAACCTTTAATTTTTAAAAATAGTTTCGTCAATCATGTTTAAAAGCATTTGACCCTCTGTCAAATTATTCATTACACCTCTAACATGAAGCATGGAGAATTTTATGCACAATATCTGTTATGGAGAATATAGAACATAAGAAATATTCAGTCCAAAGGTTATTTTACACAACTGATAAGACATTACTGCACAGTTGGAGCTTTTAATCCAAAATCACATTTTTCAACACAAAAACTATAGCACAAGGATGAAATAAATTCAAGTTTATCTATACAAGTCTCTTTTCTTTCTGATTGGTATAAATGCATTTTTATTAAATTATTTTTTTATAACAACATTCACACTCAGGAATTCATCCTATATACATAACTCATTTCTCACAAACAAAAATCATATCCATGTAAATAACTAACTCATTTTTCCTAGTTCATATATATTTTCCTTTTGTAGCAATGCCATATTTTTAAGTTCACAAATTGGTGGCTAATGACAACAATCCCACTTCATTTCATCTCCTTTTTCTCAAATAATTTAATTAATAACTAAAAATGGAAATAGGACAATCTAAAAACTCAGAGATCGCAGAATAAGAAATGATTGAGGCCTGTAAGTTACACTGATTTTTATCTGGTTGGGGGAGGAGACAGGAAGGAGGGGGCTGTGTCTTCACCACCAGCCAAAGTCTAACAAAATCCACATATCCACAAAAGCTGGAATGTGGATTTAGAACATACTATTCTAAAGCTTGAAGCATAAGTGACAAAAACAAAATAAAACAAAAACAATCAAATGAACCACCCAGAGAAAACACAAACCGTTACATAAAAACAAACAAACAAAAACACAGTGCTACTCTAGTACCTCTAATACTTCTTCACCATCTTATTTTTCTACATCTGGAATTTTGCATCTACATAGAGCCAGAGATGGTCCATGAAAGCAGGCACAGAAACCACCTATGAAATATTCAGTACTTGAAAATACATCTCCTGCTCACCACTCCTTAAAGTATCCCCTTAAGAGAAGCTCTCCTTTGATGCACTCTCCACACCTCGGTAGATATATTCAACTAATATGAAAATTCAGAATATTTCACTCCCTGTAGAGATTGCTGAGACAAAACTAAACATAGTTAGGTGGCAGGTGAAAGTAGGAAAGCAGCACTCAGATGGGAAAAATATGGGGATGGTTGCAGCGTCAGTAGACGTGTCTTGCCTGCTTTGCGCTTTTCCAAAACGGGCTTGTCACTTGATGGGATAGTTAGTTTTAGGTCATGTACAATATATATGGCTATCACTGAAATAACCAGGTTTTCCTCAAAGGAAAGTGAACAAAGCTGGTTCAGTAAACTAGCCAGCTTCTGTTGTAATTATTTTCAATCTGCTACTTCGGGTGTATATTTAACCTAGTAATAAAAATATTTTGTTAGGAAAAAAATACTTGACATTTCAATTCTGGGCATTTTGTTCTTTGCTAAAAACTGAGAGGAAAGGGTGGGTGTTGTAGTTTAGAATAAAAAGAAAAGAATGGGCAAATTGTGATAGACAATCTCTAAGGAGAAAGGAAAAAACAGGCTTGGAAGGTTAAGTAAAATTTAGATAAGACAATTCAAGTTTCTTTATTGAAGTTCTTTAAACTAATGCTCACAGTAACGAAGAATTAAAAAGAACATTGTCCAAACATTCAGTCTAATTTGTATGATAGAAATACTAATGTCTGACCACCTTATTTTATAGAGTTTTTATAATAAACAAAAATTTTCAAATGATATAATATTATTATAGCAACGACTAAGCGCTTGCTTAGATATAGCACTGGTTTTACTCTCATTAGTTTATGGAAGCCAGGTCAGTTTGCCCGAAGATGACTTTTCTGGTCACTCTGCTTCCATTTTTGAAAGTAAAAAAAAGAAATTAATAGGGACAGTTAAATAATTAATTGGAGTAAGTTATCACAGACCTAGAATTTTTTTTTAAACTACTGCCAAGATACTATTTCTTTCCTTTCATAGACTGGCAAAAGTTACAAGGTTTGACATACACAGTATTTGTCAGAGTCAAAGCTAAATGTACTTTCACACCTATATGGTGTGAGTGTAATTCAGTGAAACCTTCTTTTCTGAGGGGGATAGACATAGTTTCAAACAAATAAGCTCTATAATTATGCAGCTAGGGAATTTAACATATAGAGAAATTATATCTGTGCAAAGAAAAAAATGCAAGATTTTTAACTGCAGCATTGTTTTTAATAGCAAAAGACTAAAAACAATCTAAATATTTATAAGGGATTTATTAATGCCTTTTAGGGACATACAAAATAATACTCTGAAACCATATACAAGAAAAGGCAGGTCTGTGTAGACTGATTATAGAAAGATGCCTACAATATATGGTTAGTGAATAAACAAAGAAGCAAAACATAAAATAAATCTTTAGTGAAATCACATTGTGCAAAAAAAATATATATGATAAGCTTAAATGTGGAAAGAACTCCAGCACACTTTGAAGGTGGTTATGTTTGAGGGGGAGAGGGAACCAGCAGGGAATCTTTCACTGTACACACTTATGCATCCATCATTTTTTCAAATTATTCTTTGAAAACATGTGATAATATCACATATTTATGATATGTATAAGATATATGAAACATCAAGTTTGAGGAGAAAATAATAGCATTTACTTTTTTTTTTTTTTGAGCTTGAATCCAAATTTAAAAGAATGAAGGAGCTATGGCCCTCTTGTGGAGAACTTCAGTAATGCACCTTTCTTAAAAGTCCCAATGTCTAAATTTATAGGTAGAAACAACTAGAATTTTATATCATTTAATATGACAACATATATAAAATTCAATGCCATTGAATGTAGTTCTTTCAAAATCTTGGAAACATCTTTGTACAATTCGAACTTACGATACGTTTTCTGTGTGCAACACGATGGTACCTACATAGTTGCATTTCATGGCAAAGGTCTGAGCACGCCAGCTTGCTGTGAGAGTATATTTGCTAGCATACATGATTCAATTACAGCAAATGCTGACCTCTAATAATTACAAAAGCTTGTTGCTAATTAAAAAACAGTCGTTGCTTGTGCCAATCTCTACACTAAGATCTATGTAGACAGCTGTCAACTCGAAACTGAATCACTGTATGTGAATAATGAAGGTGCTTATTTTCATGGGCTAATCTAAAACATTTCTAACAAGAGAAAATATTTCAAAACTATATATGGCTATGTCAACCGCTGAATTCCCTCGGTCCGGTTGAAGGCGTGCAGAGTTTCCTGTCAACTTGTGCTCCGAAGCAGAACAGTCTCCGACCCGACCACTGTGGCTTGCTCCATATTAACTATTGGCTACCTTGGAAATGTACCGTCTCTCATTGTAAAACTCCCCAAAGGGCAATTCAAATCACATTTAGAATTTCCTATTTACATTGCAATAGCCATGGCAGAAGTTTGAATGTCACAGTACAAATCTGGTACCAAATGCTGAACATGTTCAGCGGATTCAGTTTCAGAATTCACTTCGCATGAGCATATTTTCATCAAGTGAAAGAGGGAGGGAGTGTCATGGGATAAGATCATGATATGAACTCTGGACTTAACTCTTTATCATCTTTAACAAGTAAACTAGTGTTTTCGCCTAGGCAAAAAAGAATTTACCAGACTAGATTACATAATAACCCTGCCTTTTAAACTCTTATGCAGAAAAATCAAGTGAGAACAGACCACTAGTGTTTTCAGTTAAATTTCATGTGTGATAAAGGGAAATTTGGTTAGGACAGCTTAGCAAATAGAGGCAACTTTCTTGAAGAGGCAATTATTTTCCTAGACAACTAATGAAGGTTGTTAATTATTTTGCTTCCTCAATAGGAAATATATTAGGACATCATTTTTATCTTTTAATTTTTTTTAATATATGAATTTATAGAAGTAGATTTTTCAAAGTAAATAAACTGACATCATTTTCAGCAAACTTTGTTTTGTGTGCTTTGTTTTGCCTTTAAAAAATTCTAATAAATGATCTTCAAGAAGAAAATGTTATTCTAACTGAACACAGTCACACGCATGCATGGGATCTTAATCTCCAGATTCCTCAGTTCACCCAACTGAGGTGAACTTGAATGAGCTCATCTAGACAAAGCTGGAAGTTAAAACTGGCATTGAGTAATGCTATTTCATGTAAATGGCTGGGTGGTTGAATTCACCTCTGCCCAATTTTTCCTGTTTCGGACGTGTACATTTATTTGCAGTAAATGGTGATATGCCTAGCAATTTATTACAATCTAACATTAAAACAATTTATTCTGACCTGTCTGAAGCTTGTTTAAAGATAAACTGTACCAAAAGACAATGTGTAATTATCATAGACTTCCAGGCTCAGGAAAAAATATAGTCTTATTATTTGGAATTTAAACAGTTATGGAAAAAATAACAGAGGCGTCTCTTGGCTAAGATTGTCTTTGAACAGTCCTGAATTTGGAGACATAAATTTTTGCCTTAATTTGAAAACTGATAGAATCCACATGGGTCTTGAACTATGTGTGTCCAAATATATCTGAAGAGACAAGATCTATCATTTTGTGGCCTATTCTCAACTCAGGTAGGAGAAAATAAAACATAGCTTGTTATTCACTATACATTGGGGAGAAATTTATTTTTCTTTAAACTTTTGAGTTTATTAAAACACTTGAAACCAGTCACTTATATTGGGTTTTGATAACAGGTTCGCATATTAGATTACTCCATTGGATTGAAGCTTACACTTTTTTGAAGAACTAGGACAAATATTTTTGGATACCCAAACTTCATTCCATAAATTTTGTTTCTAGTATCAAACCAAACAAGAAAGGGGAAAAGCAGCTTTTGTTAGATGCCAGCTTCAAAAAAGATAAAAGGTAGATTAGAGAATCATATAAATTAAGATAGTTACTCTTTAACAATTTTTATGGTGGTCTTAAGCATTATTCAGTACCAACTTGTTTAAGCATATTATTTTAAACCTCAGTGCCATCTAGTTAAAGACATTCTATAACAGCCTTACCATACACAGTGTGTACCATGGTATAATGGGAAAATAAGGGATTGGTGAGATTTGGCTTCCATCCTAGCTCTGCAAAATAAAGATGACAATACTTACCACACATTGTGCTGTCAGGCATTAGAGATAATGTTCAAACAACAGCTGGCCCAGGCCCTGGCATAAAGCTGGCAACAATAGCAATAAGTAACTTTATTCCTAACAAGCAAGTAAGTTAAAGGACAAAGGTCAAAGACAAGAGCCTAGAGCTGCCAGAAGAAAAAGTATAAAAGTCACTGTTAGAACTCATCCTTCTTATGCAAGTTCTAAACTTTAATTTTTAATTCAACAACAATGTTTCCCAGCCTTTACTGATGTTCTATTAATGGATAGATTTTCCAAAAGGAAGAAATTACTCAGCCAAATTTTTCATTATGTTTCTCATTATGTAGAAACTATAGCACATCAGCATTTAATGTGAGTGGCCCTTTCTTGTTGTTGTTGTTTGTTTGTTTGTTTTTGAGACGTAGTCTCGCTCTGTCACCCAGGCTAGAGTGAAATGGCATGACCTTGGCTCACTGCAACCTCTGCCTCCTGGGTTCAAGTGATTCTCCTGCCTCTGCCCCTTGAGTAACTGGGACTATAGGCATGTGCCAACACATCCAGCTTTGTTTTTTGTATTTTTAGTAGAGATGGGGTTTCACCATGTTGGTCAGGTTGGTCTCAATCTCCTGACCTCGTGATCCACCTGCCTCGGCCTCCCAAAGTGCTGGAATTACAGGCATGAGCCACCATGCCAGGCCTTGAATGGTTCTTTTATAACATAAGCCAGATCATGTTACTTCTCTGCTCAGAGCCCTTCAGTGGTGTGCCAATTTCATTCAACTAAAAGCCAAGTCTTACAATGGCCCCCAAGACCCTATATAGCAACCCTTCCCCTCTACTTCTCTGACTTCATTTCTATAGCTCTTGTCTCCTGTGTCTCCACTTCTGACTCACTGGCCTCTGGCTGTTCTTAACTTCCTCATCTTGACTCAAATCCTGCCTTCTCAAGGAGGTCCACCTTGACCACTCTATTTAACACTATAAAATGTTTTACTTACACTGTGGTCCCAATCCCCTTTACATTACCCTGTCCTACTTTGTCTTTTTCTGGTAGTATTTATCACCTTCTATTGTGCTATAAAATGCACTTATTTATTATGCTTATTCTTCATTATATATTTCCTCTTGCTGGAATGTAAAAAGAGAGTAGTGCTCTTTATTTTGTTCATAGGCGTATCCCAACTGATCCCAAGATTAGCATTTGGAACCTAGAAAAATGGGCACAGAATATTAACCAGCAATTCATGGAAGAGTACACTTGAAGAGACAATGTATGAAAAGGTGCAAAACCTCACTGGCAATCAGAGAAGGCTGATACAAGGTAGACAATAAAGTAATGCAACTACAGCTTTCACATAACTGATTTGCTTACTTTGGAGAACAATTTGAAATTATTTAACAAAGTTTACAATGCAGTATCCTATGACCCAGCAAATTCACGGCTGGTAGAAACCCTAAATAAACCCTACCACATGTGCACAAGGGGATATGCAGAGAAATGTTTGTTGAAAAGCCATTGGCCATACTAGACAATTAAAAACAACCTCTATCTCCCTTTAGAATGGAAAGCAAAGTTTTGGCTCATTCATACAAAAGGGCATTTACACATTTAAAAGAAATGGACATTGTCAAAATATATAAATACAAACTAAATTCCAAAGCAATGTTGAGTGGAAAAACAAGTTGTGGGTTGAGAATTATAATATGATGTTGTTTATTAATCAGTGATTAAAAGCCAACAGAACAAGACTATAAGTTGTGAACTGAATACACTGTTATCTTCTTAACTCTGTATAATGCTCTGCAGCTTATGAAGCCCTCCCACGTATTCCAGCACACTCTCTGTCTCTTGGTATCAAGTACTTTCCTTCTCACCCGGTTTTTGAGTCAGCTCCAAGTTTAGATGAAGTTCAGTGATTTTGCCCCAGGTACAACGAATAGCACGTTGTGACTCTGAACTCTGCTTCCACATTGGTTTCACATAAACAGGCTTGTTTCAGTTGACTACAGCAGGGAGAGAGCTGCCCTAAATTTCCAAAGTTACACACAATGTTTGCATTAAATAATTTAGGTCATTACAGTTCAGCCATGACTTTTTTAAAGGGCTATTTTCATAGACGTTATCTTGTTCTGTGTGACATATCTCTAGCAATAGACCATTTACCTGTTATTTGCAGATAGAGGTCTCAATTTTTGTGGAAATAGAACCACACTATGGTTCCCAAATGCTAGATTATCAGAACCAAGATTTCTAGATATAATCTAAATTTTTGAAGCGTTAATTACATAAACAGTTCACTTGGACATTTTCTAGAATTGCAACAACTTCGTTATTTGAAACAGAGCAAAAAAAAATCAATTTCTAAATGCTCAATAAGTACATTTTTTCTGTTTGAAACATTCCAATTTTTCATGAAATGCTTTACTTAAGATGGAAATGACCTAGAAGCTTCCTGGCTCCCAGCGTAAATTCTTCCCTTTTCACATGTGGACGTCTCTTTTATAGTAAACACTGACAGGATGAGATTAGGTTGGTCCTCTACAAAAGAAGACCAATTGTTTAGAGGAAACTGTCTACATTCTTCAACTTCACCTAAAGGCCTTCTCACTATAACTCTTAGTTACAATGGTTCTGATCTGATTTTCCTAAGCCAAATGTTAGCCAGCTTGGTTTCTGGGGTTATTAACCTGAGTCCATAGGTTAATCTCAGGGGTTTCATGATCTCTCTGAAATTGTTAGTAAAAATGAATGTGTATATATGTTTTCATAGGAAGAATTTCCCTAGCTTTCAACAGATCCCCTAAGATATTTAGCTCTCCCTCCCCCAAATTCAAAACTAACATTTTAAAAACTGGGCACTGCTTCCAGAAGTAGCTTTCACAGAGTGCAGAAGATGCTGATTCCTTGACTCAGTCCCCAGGAGATCTGATTCTGTTAGACTGTGGTGAAATTCAGGAATCTGCATTTTGAAAAAGTACCTCAATACATCCTGATGCATGAGACCACACTAATGTACAGAATAAAATTGAATTTTTATAGTGTTGTCTTCAAATCACTTCCCCTATCTAATCTTTCTTATCTTATTTCTTCTATGGCTCATGCTGCCTTACATACATTCAACTCATTAATTCTCTCATTTATTCTCGAATTCAAATAGTTACTAAATTCATTATAGGGGTTATGTGCTAGGCCTCAAAGATACAATGGTTGGCAGATACTGTAGCCTCAAGAAAACACTAGGTTTTGATATGTTCACACCTTATCTCCTCTTCCTGCACCAGATAAGTGCTTATTAGTTCTAGGAGACCCAGTTCAAACATTAACTACTCTGTGTAGTCGTTCTAGATCTGTTGGGACAGATTACTTAGCCAAAGAGAAAGGTACCTGGGTTCAACAGAGGTGCCAGCCTGCTCCACCCAGAGAAGTACACTTTGGGAGAACCAGTGGGGAGGAGCCTGAGCTGCTGGAACCTATTCCCTATGGATTCAGGGCAAATAGGTGTAGAAAAGTAAAAGACCTCTGGACTGCAAAAGTGTTTCTCTTCACTGAGTAGAAGTGTGGTGTCCTCTCCCCCAAAGAAATATATAAAGCAAATTTTAACTGTGTCCTAACTTATTGTGTAATGTCTTCACTATTCAAATTCAATGTATATCTTGCTGAAAGATGTGAAGTGGCTTATTGTGCAACAAATTACTCAATTGGTTAGAAAATGGCCAGATACTATTTATGAAATATTTGTACTGGTTGGAAGATGGTCCCTCTAAATCATCATGGGAGAAATTAAATAATTTACCAAAATTAAAAAAAGAGTGCCTGAAGGTAGAAATACCCCTAAGGACAGCCAGAGACAAAGGAGAGGAGAGGATGGACCATCATCATCCCTGGAAACTCTGCTCTGACCTTAATTACACTGTCATGCAATTACTGACTTTGGGTCCTGGTGCCTGGACTCTTCCTGTTCAGGAGTTACACAGAAATCTTCATTGTATCTGTCTGGTTGTCTCCAGTTAAAAAGGCCAAATTCCTAATAATATTTGTTGAGTAGATGAGAAAAACATTATATTTTAATCCCTACCAAGAGTACAGTTGTCTCTCCTTATTTGCGGTTTTGCTTTCTATGGTTTCAGTTACCTATGGTCCTGTCGTCTGAAAATACAAAATGGAGATGTCACCGAAGTGGTGAGGCAGAAGCAAGCTTGCTTCACTTTCCCCCCAAAAGAGCAAAACAAATACACAATGCTGAGATTATCACTAGCAACATCCCAAAATTTAAATGTGCTAGGGAGGCCAGGTGCGGTGGCTCTCGCCTGTAATACCAGCACTGTGGGAGGCCAAGGTGGGCAGATCATTTGAGCCCAGGGGTTTGAGACCAGCCTGTGCAACGTGGTGAAACCTTGTCTCTACTAAAAGTACAAAAAATTAGCCAGGTGTGGTGACACACACCTGTAGTCCCAGCTACTCGAGAGGCTGAGGTAGAATTGTTTGAGCCCTGGAGGCAGAGGTTGCAGTGAGCCAAGTTCGTGCCACTGCACTCCAGTCTGGGTGACTGAGTGAGACCCTGTCTCAAATAAATAAATAAATGAGGAAATAGCTCCTGGGGCTACAGAGAATCAAGAGTCTTTGTTCAAATGGCAAAGAATTGGACTTTTATATCTGGTAGGCCATTTTCCTATTCTGCTAGGCCCCAAGCCTGTGGAAAATTCCCCCTCCCTCACTTGGGGCTACTATACTAGAAAAAGAGAGATTGAAGTGGACATCCAGCTTTCCCACTGTGTTGTGTTCCCTAGCAGGAGACCTGTTCCCGCCTCAACCCACAGGGAATATTTGCAGGGCCTGAAGGGAAACATATCCCTGAGGACAGCTAGAGACAAAGGTGGGAGGCGGGACTACCATCCCCAGCCCTGGAAACTCTGCTCTGTGTCTTGCCCAAAAGATATGACAAATCAGAGTGGCCGTTCAGCAGCCCCAAACCTTAGGAGGTACATTCCAAGGGTCCCCTAGGCATAAAACTCTAGCCAGCCTTCCCATACTTCTAGCATATCCCCTTTGGGACCTCCCAAATATGGAATGGGTAGCATTCCAAATGTTGCTAAAGCCAAAGCAAATCTGGCTTTAAGACTTCATCTATTGCTGAAAAGGAGGCAGTGACCTAGCAAAAAACACATTCAATTGCAAAAAAATCTCTAAGCAAACATATCCAATAAAAACCCAAACAGGCCAGACAGAGAAGACTGAAATAAATAACTTCCCCTTTAATACAAAGACACAGATGTACATCCACAAGTAACAACAGCAAATTGTTGGAGAGGAACCACGACCTTCCCAAATGGCCAAAGCAAGGAGCCAGTGATTGCTCCTAATAAGATAGTAACAGGTGAGCTCTCAAGATTTCAAAATAGCGGTTTCAAGAAAACTCAGTAATATCTAAGATAACAGGAAAATAATTCAGAAGTATTCAGAGAATTTTAACAAAGAGATTGAAATAATTATTAAAAATCAAATAGAAATCATGGAACTGAGAAATATATTTGCCGAAGTAAAAAATTTATTAGAGGCTCTCAGCAGCAGAATGGATTAAGCTGAGGAAAGAATCAGTACACTCAAAGACAGGCTATTTGAAAATACACGAAAAATAGTCAAAGGCAAAAAACAATTAAAAGAAATGAGGAACACCTATAAGATGTACAGAATTACATCAAAGAGCAAATTTAGGAATTGTTTGTGTTCAAGAGGGAGTTGAGCAAGAGCAAAGGGGTAAAAAGCTTACTCAAATAATAGCAGAAAACTTTCCAAAACTTGAGAAAGATATAAACATCCAAGTATAGGAATGTTAGAGAACATAAAACAGATTTGACCCAGGTAAGACTACTCCGAGGTATATAATAATCAAACTCTCAAAAGTCAAGGACAAAGAGAGCATCCTAAAAAGCAGCAAGAGAAATAAAGCAAATAACATATAAAGAAGCTCCAATTTGTCTAGCAACAGATTTCTCAATTAAAGCCATACAGCCTAGGAGGGAGTGGGAGGATATATTCGAAGTACTGAAAGAAAGAAAGAAAACATTATCCAACAATACTGTATCCAGCAAAGCTATCCTTCAAATAAAAAGGAGAGATAGTCTTTCAAATAAAACCTGAAGGAATTTATCACCAGCAGATTCACCTTACAAGAAATGCTAAAGGGGGTGCTTCAATATGAAAGAAAAAATATTAATGTGCAAAAATAAAACATTTGAAAATATAAAACCCACTGGTAAAAGTAAGTACACAATCTCGGGATACTCTAACACTGTACTTGTGGCATGCAATTCACGTAACTCTAGTATCAAGACTAAGAGACACATATGTCAAAAACAAATATGTCTTTGTGACCAAAGACAAGTTGTCATCTGTTTAAAATAACTTGCTATATCTATAGAATGTTTGTTGTAAGCCTTATGGTAATCATAAAGCAAAAACCTAGAATAAATTCACTAAAAATAAAAAGTAATGAATTAAAGTATACTACCAGAGAAAATCATTACACCACAAATAAAAGAGAAAGAATAGAGGAGCTACAAAGCCACCAGGAAACAAATAACGAAATGACAGTAGTAAGTCCTTACTTATTCATAATAACCATAAATGTAAATAGACTCAATTATCCAATGAAAAGACATAGAGTAGCTGAGTGCACAAAAAAATAAAGACTCAAATGTATACTGCTTACAAAAAACAAATCTCACTCGAAAAGCCACAAATACCCGGAAAATGAAGGGAGAGAAAAAGACATTTCATGCAAATTGAAACGAAAAAGGAGCAGGAGTAGCTATATTTGTATCAGGTAAAATGCATCACAAGCCAAAGACTGTACAAAAAGACAAAGAAGGTCCAAAGAGTCAATTCAGTAAGAAGACATAGCAATTATAATGCCTATGCACCCAACACAGCAGCGCCCAAGTATATAAAACAAACATTAATAGATCTAAAGTGAGAGAAAGCCTGCAGTATCATAACAGGAGGGGACTTTACCAACCTACTTTCAGTAATGGACAGATAATCTATGCAGAAAATCAACCAAGCAGTGTAAGAGTTAAACTACACACTAGACCAAATAGGGTTAACTGACATATACAGAACTTTTCACCCAGTTGCTGCAGAATATACATTCTTTTCATGAGCACATGGAACAGTCTCCAGAAAAGACCATATCTCAGGACACAAAACAAATCTAAAAAATTCCAAAAAAGTATAATTATCTTAATTATCTTTTCTGACTACAATGGAATAAAACAGGAAGTCAAAAACAAGAGAAACCTTGGAAACTATATGAACACATGTTAATTAACGTACTCCAGAATGATCAATGGGCCAATGAATAAATTAAGAATAAAATTTAAAAATATTTTGAAACAAATGAAAAAAGAACTACAACATATAAAAATCTATGGGATACAGTAAAAGCAGTGCTAAAAGGAAAGTTTATAGCAACAAATGAAAGTAGAAAGACTTCAAATAAAGAACCTAATCATGTACCTTCAGGAACTAAAAAAGCAACAAAGAACTAAACTCACATTTAGTAGAAAGAAAGAAATAAAAGACCAGACATAAATGAAATTGAGACTTAAATAAACACAAAATATCAGCAAAATGAAAAGTTGACTTTTTGAAAAGATAAACAAAATGAACAAGCCTTTATTTAGCCTAAGAAAAAAGAGAGAAGACCCAAATAAATAAAATCAGAAATATTAGAGGAGACATAACTGATACTACAGAAATTCAGAGAAGCATTACAGACTCTTACAAACAAGTACATGACAACAAATTGGAAAATCTGGGAAAAATGGGTAAATTACTGGAAATACATAAACTACCAAGATTGAACCATGAAGAAATAAAAAATCTGAACAAACCAATAGTAAATAATGAGATCAAAGGCACAATAAAAGTCTCCCATCAAAGAAAAGTTCAGGACCTGAGAGTTTCACTGCTGAATTATTCCAAACATTTAAAAATCTAATACCAATTCTACTAAAACTCTTCAGCCAGGTGCTGTGGCTCACGCTTGTAATTCCAGCACTTTGGGAGGCCAAGGCGGGTGGATCACCTGACGTCAGGAGTTCGAGACCAGCCTGGCCCCTGTCTCTGCTAAAAATATAAAAATTAGCTGGATGTGGTGGCATGCATCTGTAATCCCAGCTACTCAGGAGGCTGAGGCAGGAGAATTACTTGAACCCAGGAGGCAGAGGTTGCAGTAAGCTGAGATCACACCACTGCACTCTAGCCTGGGCGACAGAGCAAGACTGTGTCTCAAAACAAATAAATAAACAACTCTTCAAAAAAAGTGAAGAAAGAGGTAGCTCATTCTACAAGACCAGTATTACCCTGGTAGTACCAAAACGAGGCAAGGATACAACAACAAAAAGAAAACTACAGTCCAATATACCTGATTAACATAAATGCAAAAATCCTCAACAAAACATAAGCAAACTGAATTCAACAACACATTTAAAAGATTATTCACCAGCATCATCAAATGGAATTCATTCCAGGGATGCAAGGATGGTTTAACATATGCAAATCATAAATGTTATACATAACATTAATAGAATAAAAAAAAAATGTGATGATTCAATGGATCCCGAGAAAGCATTCTATAAAATTTGACATTCCTTTGTGATAAAAACACTTAACCAACTGGGGATAGAAGAAATATAATCTCAAAACAATAAAGGCCACATATGACATACTCAAAGTAACATCATACTAAATAAGGAGAAATTGAAATCCTTTACTCTAAAATCTGAAACAAGACAAGGATGCCCACTTATACCATTTTTGTTTAACATAATACTGGAAATTCTAGCCAGAGTAATCAGGCAAGAGAAAAAAATAAAGTGCATTCAGATTGGAAAGGAAGAAGTCAGATTATCCTGGTTTGCAGGCAATCTGATTTCATATTTAGAAAATCCTAAAGATTCCACCAAAAAATTCTTAGAACTGATGAACAACTTCAGTAAATTTGCAGGATATAAAACCAGTATACTAAAATCATTAGTATTATATGCCACATCAGTGAACAATACGAAAAAGAAATTAAGAAATTTACAATGACTATAACATTATAAAATACATAGAAATAAATTGAACTAAAGACATAAAAGATCTCTCCAAAGAAAACAATAAAACATCGATGAAAAACAATTGAAGAGGACACAACAAATGGAAAGACATTCTGTGATCATGTAATGAAAAATTTAATGTTGTTTAAATGTCAATACTATCCAAAGCAATCTACATATTCAATGCAATCCCTACCAAAATACCAGTGACATTCTTCAAAGAAATAGGAAAACAATCCTAATATTTCTACAGAAGCACAAAAGACCTCGAATTGCTACAGCGATCCTGAGCAAAGTAACAAAAGAAAAAACAGAAGAAAAGAATAATTTCTACAGAAGCACAAAAGACCTCGAATTGCTACAGCGATCCTGAGCAAAATGAACAAAAGTGGAGGCATCACACTACGTGACTTCAAAATATACTACAAAGATACAGCATGGTATCTGGCATGGTAGTGACATAAAAAGAGACATACAGACCAATGGAACAGAATAGAAAATCCAGATATAAATCCACACATTTACAGTCAACTCATTTTTGTCAAACACACAAAGAACACACTTTGGGGAAAAGACAGGCTCTTCAATGTATAGTGGTAGGAAAACTAGATAATCATGTGCAGAAGAATGTACATATGTATACGGTGAAAGATATGAAGATTTTGTATATGGAGATATACAAAAACCAACTTAAAGTGGATTAAAGGACATAAATGTAATAAGACCTGACACTACAAAACTATTACAAGAAAACACTGAAAAGATGCTACAGGACATCGGGCTAAGCAAGGGGCAGGACCTCAAAAGTATAGAAAACAAAAGCAAAAATAGACAAATGAGACTATATCAAGCAAAAAGCTTCGGTATAGCAAGGGAATCAACCAATAAATGGAAGAGACAATGCACGGCACGGGAGAAAATGTTTGTGATCCATCCTTTTGACAAGGGATAAACAACCAGAATATATATGAATCTCAAAAATAAACAAACAAACAAAAACCCAGAAAACAAATAATCCAATTAAAAATGGACAAAAGATCTGAATAGTAATTTCTCAAAAGAAGACATAAAAATGGCCCATAAGTGTATAAAAATTACACATCATTAATGATCAAGAAATGCAAAGGGAAACCACAGTGAGTTATCATCTCACCTCAGTTACATTGGTTTTATCTGAAAGACAAGGAATAGCAGATGTTGGCAAGATTGTATAGAAAGGGGAACCCTTTTACACTGTTGCTAGGAAGGTAAGTTAATAAAACTATTCTGGAAAATGACATGGGAGTTCTTAAAAATACAAAATATAGAACTACCATAGGATCCAGCAATTTCACTACTGGATATATATCCAAAAGAAAGGAGATCAATATATCAGAGAGATATCTACAGTCTCACGTTTATTGCAGCACTATTCACAATAGCCAAAATATGGAATCAACCTACGAGGCCAACGATGGATACAGAACCTGTGGTATATTTACACAATGGAATATTATTCAGTCATAAAAAAGAATGAAATCCTGTCATTTGCAGCAATATGAGTGGATAGAACTGGTGGTCATAATGTTAAGTGAAATAAGCCAGGCACAGAAAGACAAGTATCTCATGTTTTCTCTCATATGTTGGAGGCAATAAAGGTGATCTTATAAAGAGTAGATTTGTGGTTACAAGAGGCCATGAAAGGCCAGGGTTGGAGGAGAGGGAATAAAGTGAGATTGATTTATATGAACAAAAATATAGTTAGATTATGGAAATAAGACCTGGTGTTTGACAAATCAGTAAGGTGACTATAGTAAGCAATGATCTGTTGCATATTTCAAAATATCTAGAGGATAATAATTAAGATATTTCCAGTATAAAGGAAAGATAAATGTTTAAGGAGACAGATATCCCACTTACCCTGATCTGATCAATTTATATTATATGACTGTATCAAGATGTAACATATAGCCCCAAAATATGTACTTCTTATGTATCAAACATTTAAGAAAACTTGAAAATTCTAAATTGAAATCAATTAAATAAAAATTCTAGAAGTAAAAAATTCGTAAGTTTTAAATTGCATGCGATTGTTAGTGTGATGAAATCTGACACCCTCCCATATCTTTCTGCTCTCTCCCACTGGGAACTTGAATCATCCCTTTGTTCAGAGTACTCGCCCCATAGACTCTACCTGCTTCCTAGTCACTTAGTAGCCTCCTAAGTTTTTAGATTGACTCTGGCAGTATCACAATGTTTGTGTCCAAGTAACCCTTATTTTACTTCATAATGACCCCAATGCACAAGAGTAGTTATGTTTGCATATTATTATAATTGTTCCATTTTATTATTATTGTTAATATCTTACTGTGCCTGTTTATAAATTAAACTTTATTGTACATATGTATGGATAGAAAAAACATAGTATATATATAGTTTGGTACTATCTGTGGTTTCAGGCATCCACTGGGTATACTGAAACATATACATTAAGGGTAAGTGGGGACTATGGAATATGCATTTTTTATGAGATAATCTTGAAACTCTAAAATCCATGAGGAAGAAAAGTAAAGGATCCCCATGTTCAGAATCCTAACCACAATGATATTCTATAGGTCAAGATAGTTGGGGTAGGAGCTCTTCATTAAGTCTGGAAATGGTCTGAAAAACTAGCTTCTGTTGTGCCAAGGGATGGGGACATTGGCCCCAAGTGACCAGAATGATCTTCAGCTCGGTGTGTACATTGTAATTTAACCCAGAATTAGTTGTATCATTCTTAAACAAACTATCTTCAGCACAGCCACTGAAATTTTACTAGATTTGGAAAGAAACCACAGAGAAAAACCAAGGTTCTATCTAAAGTTATTCTTAAAGCCTTTTCAGAAAACCTCCAACTTGCAATGATATAAGACAGCACTTTCTGAATCTTGGACACAGCGAGGACAGTTGAGGATTAAGCTGCAGAGACCGCGCCTTATATAGAAAATTATCTCAGTAACACCTGACCAACACTTATTCTTCTATTAGTTCAGCTGCTATTTATTAAGCACTCCTTTCATAGCCAGGGATAAAAAAAAATTAAAATCTGATTTTTGTTCTAATTGAGTGCCTAATTTTATTCCTAATCTTGATATTTTTAAGTATTTTATATGTCCCTAAGAATAACCTACAATACAAGTAATTCGTATATTCTCAGTATTTTTATTTTGCATGTGCTGTGAAATTTGTAAGATCTTGAAAGATTTTTAAATTCTGTGAAAACATGTTTCACGTTAGTAAAAATACCAAACATTCTCTTCTATAAAGCATGGCACTTTAGAGATGTGCTTTTTGAATTCGGGCACCTTTCAGATTTTTTACTTTTACTCAGTTTGAAGCTACTTCGTTATCAAATAAAATATTTCCCCCATGTGTTGAGATGCTAGGTTTCCATGCTGTTTATATATTCAATGCAATCCCTACCAAAATACCAGTTACACTCTTCAAAGAAATAGGAAAACAATCCTAAAATTTCTATGGAAGCACAAACAAGGAGAAGGAGAGTAAGAAGAAGAGGAAGAGAAAGGATATGCATTTACACATACAAAGATGAAAAAGCACGGACACAAATCACTTCAACACCAGACATGCATATGTTCATAAATGTGTGCTGAGGTTGATAACCACAATTTTCCTTAACTGTTTACCCCAGAAACAAGATTCTGGAGGTCAGTAGATGGAAACAAACTGGCAGATATGTTTTCATTTATTTATACATGAACTTAAACTTGAATTCATACTTAAAAATTTTGATATTTTACATAAAAATTATTCTTTCTGACTTTTCATATGAATATCAGAAGTCCTAGCAGCACAGGGCCAACCTTTCTGCATAGCCACAGACAACTGAGTTGGGAAGCAGTTTAGTGTCTGGCTCTAATGACAGGGCATGGAGTCTCCAATTCATACCATCTCATCCTTCTTTAACATTCTTAAAGCCTGGGAGGCTTTCTAATTTGTAGCTTATATTTAGTGTGTATATAAAAACTATATTTTAGCTTATATTTAGCTTATATACAAAAACTATATTTTTAATGTATGAAAAGTGGTCTTGTATATAATATACATTCATAATTGACTGTGTTCCAATAATCCCAAAAGGTTGAAAGATTTATTCCTGATTGGCTGTAGCAACTCTTTCAGGTGCAGTGAAATAGGGAAGAAAGAGAGCCGATAGGGCAGTTGATGGGAACGGGAACCACCCCAGATCAGATGACCGGCTTCTTCCTTCCCAGGGAGGGCTTCAGGGTGCTAGTCAACCAAACTGATAGGAAGCCCTGGCACCTTTGTCTTTCACTCCTCTGTGGATTTTTGTTGTTGTTGTTGTTGTTTGTTTTTTTAGGGGCCAGAAGCAGGTGGCTAAATTTAGCACTATCTAGGGAAATGTGTGTTAATCTCTCCCAAGAGAGATGTGATTGTCTTTAACAGTGGTTCTCAAATTTTAACAAGCATCAGAATCACCTGGGAGGGCTTCTTAAAACAGATTTCTGGGCCCCATTTCCAGAATTTCTTATTCAGTGCATGGGGTGGAGCTGAATAACTGGCATTTCTAACACGTTTCCCAAGAATATTCATGCTGCTGGTCTAGGAACCGAGTTTGAGAGCCACTTGCCTATTGACATCTGTAAGGAATTTTTTCGATTCTTCTGGATGCTTTAAATGCTATATTTATTCAGAAAAGGTCAATTAAGGTAGCACCTGCTAGCAAAGTTCTTGATGGTATTCACTTAGCAGAAGCTGAATTCATGAAGAACTACAAATAATTATTAGCTTATATTACCACCTCTTACATGTCTGCCCCAGTAATATCTCCCATGAGAATCCATACACTACCTATATTGTAACAGAACAAACGACCAAAAAATAGAGAAAATACTTCAATTATCATTTCCTTTTTCGTAAGAGGCCATTTCTTTGATTTTTTTTAATTGAAAAGGATCTTTGAAACCACATGGTGGCAGTGTAATCACATGAGTGAGTCTCACGGTGCCAGAGTTGAGTTTCTGAACCCATTATAAATTGAGATAATTCTGAAAGCTAAGCATCTGCGATTTTGGCGTAAAAATTATTGGCCTGTAAAGTATAAATGACAAGTTATAGTCATATACCTCTACAAAAGGCTCAAAGCTTTCAATATTTTTACAATGCCTTAGACAGAATATGTTTTTCCCCTTTGCTGTTTCACAGTCACAAGAACAGCAACAGATCATTTCATGCATGAGCTATGTAACAAATTCAATCCAAAATAACTTGTGCTTCAGTTTAGTAAATTACTGTGCGATAGCAGATTCACTTCTACGTTTTAGTCATTTTTGAAAAGTAAATTTATTTTTTTCTTTAGTATTGTTTAATTTTAGGTATTTGCTTACTCCATGTTTCTCCCAACCAAGTAAAATTGAACTTCCTTAGATTTGATTACTAAAGTATCTATTTAGGTCCTTCCTTTCTAAAGTAAGATTTTTAACGATGGCATTGAGTCTTTGGTTGATTTTATTTTGGCTGGTTGAATATTAGTCTGTGTGCTGTAATCCAGATAGTTCCAGTGTAATATAAGGGACACAGAATTCTTAGAAGAACAGGGTGCTGTTCAAGTGCAGGGCATATTTAGCTCTTCCACTCCCTGTTGTATAACAAAATATTCCACACTATTTGCAGAAGTGGCAGTTTCATTTAGGTAGGAGGGCTGGTTTAATATTAAATATTGAAAATCCTCCCTTATTTGCATCTTGATATAGTGCTTTTCATCACCCAAGCAACAGAAACCATCAAATAAGACCTTTGCAGGTGCCAATAGCTATGGGTGTCAACAGAAGAGAACAATTAACCTAGAAACCTCCCTTGCAATAAAAGATTTCTGAGGTCCACTTTGCTGACAAAATCTACCTTTTCCAAAGGTGATGGTTCTTAAAGACATCAGTATATGGACTTCAAAAGAAGAAGAAGAGGAAGAAAGAAGAAGGAAGTAGGAAGCAGGAGAAGGAGAAGGAGGAGGAAGAGGAGGAGAAGGAGGAAGAGAAGGAGGAGGAGAGTAGAAAGAGGAACAGAAGGAGGAGGAGGAAGAGGAAAAGGAGGAGGAGAAGGAGAATGAGAAGAAGAGTAGGAAGGGAAAGAGAAGGAGGAGGAAGAGGAAAAGGAAGAGGAGACGGTAGAGGAGAGGGAGGAGGAGGAGGAGAAGGACAGTAGGAAAAGGAAGAGAAAGAAGAGGAGGAGGAAGAGGAGGAGGAGAAGGAAGAGAAGGAGAAGAGTAGAAACAGGAAAGGAGAGAATAGGGGTGGAGCAAGATGGCCGAATAGGAACAGCTCCAGTCTCCAGCTCCCAGCGCGAGCGACACAGAAGACAGGTGATTTCTGCATTATCAGCTGAGGTACTGGGTTCATCTCACTGGGGAGTGCTGGACAATCGGTGCTGGTCAGCTGCTACAGCCCGACCAGCGAGAGCGGAAGCAGGGGGAGGCATTGCCTCACCTGGGAAGCGCAAGGGGGAAGGGAATCCCTTTTCCTAGCCAGGGGAACTGAGACACACAACACCTGGAAAATCGGGTAACTCCCACCCCAATACTGCGCTTTAAGCAAACGGGCATACCAGGAGATTGTATCCCACAACTGGCTGGGAGGGTCCCACGCCAATGGAGCCTTCCTTATTGCTAGCACAGCAGTCTGCAATCCAACCACAAGGCAGCAGCGAGGCTGGGGAAGGGGTGCCTGCCATTGCTGAGGCTTAAGTAGGTAAACAAAGCCCTGGGAAGATCGAACTGGGTGGAGCCCACAGCAGTTCAAGGAGGCCTGCCAGTCTCTGTAGACTCCACCTCTGGGGACAGGGCACAGCTAAACAACAACAACAACAACAATAAAAAGCAGCAGAAACCTCTGCAGACGCAAGCGACTCTGTCTGACAGCTTTGAAGAGAGTGGTGGATCTCCCAACACGGAGGTTGAGATCTGATAACGGACAGACTGCCTGCTCAAGTGGGTCCCTGACCCCTGAGTAGCCTAAATGGGAGACATCCCCCACTAGGGGCAGACCGACACCCCACACCTCACACAGTGGAGTACACCCCTGAGAGGAAGCTTCCAAAGCAAGAATCAGACAGGTACACTCGCTGTTCAGCAGTATTCTATCTTCTGCAGCCTCTGCTGCAGACACCCAGGCAAACAGAGTCTGGAGTGGACCTCAAGCAATCTCCAACAGACCTACAGCTGAGGGTCCTGACTGTTAGAAGGAAAACTATCAAACAGGAAGGACACCCACACCAAAACCCCATCAGTACGTCACCATCATCAAACACCAGAGGCAGATAAAATCACAAAGATGGGGAAAAAGCAGGGCAGAAAAGCTAGAAATTCAAAAAATAAGAGCGTGTTTCCCCCTCCAAAGGAACGCAGCTCATCGCCAGCAACGGATCAAAGCTGGAAAGAGAATGACTTTGACGAGATGAAAGAAGAAGGCTTCAGTCCATCAAACTTCTCAGAGCTAAAGGAGGAATTACATACCCAGCGCAAAGAAACTAAAAGTCTTGAAAAAAGAGTGGAAGAATTGATGACCAGAATAATTAATGCAGAGAAGGCCATAAACGAATGAACAGAGATGAAAACCATGACACGAGAAATACGTGACAAATGCACAAGCTTCAGTAACCGACTCGATCAACTGGAAGAAAGAGTATCAGCGATTGAGGATCAAATGAATGAAATGAAGCGAGAAGAGAAATCGAAAGAAAAAAGAAGAAAAAGAAATGAACAAAGCCTGCAAGAAGTATGGGATTATGTAAAAAGACCAAATCTACGTCTGATTGGGGTACCTGAAAGTGAGGGGGAAAATGGAACCAAGTTGGAAAACACTCTTCAGGATATCATCCAGGAGAACTTCCCCAACCTAGTAGGGCAGGCCAACATTCAAATTCAGGAAATACAGAGAATGCCACAAAGATACTCCACGAGAAGAGCAACTCCAAGACACATAATTGCCAGATTCACCAAAGTTGAAATGAAGGAAAAAATCTTAAGGTCGGGTTACCCACAAAGGGAAGCCCATCGGAATAACAGCAGATCTCTCGGCAGAAACTCTACAAGCCAGAAGAGAGTGGGGGCCAATATTCAACATTCTTAAAGAAAAGAATTTTCAACCCAGAATTTCATATCCAGCCAAACTAAGTTTCATAAGTGAAGGAGAAATAAAATCCTTTCCAGATAAGCAAATGCTTAGAGATTTTGTCACCACCGGGCCTGCCTTACAAGAGACCCTGAAGGAAGCACTAAACATGGAAAGGAACAACCGGTACCAGCCATTGCAAAAACATGCCAAAATGTAAAGACCATCGAGGCTAGGAAGAAACTGCATCAACTAACGAGCAAAATAACCAGTTAATATCATAATGGCAGGATCAAGTTCACACATAACAATATTAAACTTAAATGTAAATGGACTAAATGCTCCAATTAAAAGACACAGACTGGCAAACTGGATAAACAGTCAAGACCCATCAGTTTGCTGTATTCAGGAGACCCATCTCACATGCAGAGACACACATAGGCTCAAAATAAAGGGATGGAGGAAGATCTACCAAGCATAGAGAACAAAAAAAAAGCAGGGGTTGCAATACTAGTCTCTGATAAAACAGACTTTAAACCATCAAAGATCAAAAGAGACAAAGAAAGCCATTACATAATGGTAAAGGGATCAATTCAACAGGAAGCTAACTATCCTAAATACATATGCACCCAATACAGGAGCACCCAGATTCATAAAGCAAGTCCTTAGAGACTTACAAAGAGACTTAGACTCCCATACAATAATAGTGGGAGACTTCAACACCCCACTGTCAACATTAGACAGATCAACGAGACAGAAAGTTAACAAGGATATCCAGGAATTGAGCTCAGCTCTGCAGCAAGCAGACCTAATAGACATCTATAGAACTCTCCACCCCAAAGCAACAGAATATACATTTTTCTCAGCACCACATCCCACTTATTCCAAAATTGACCACGTAATTGGAAGTAAAGAACTCCTCAGCAAAAGTACAAGAACAGAAATTATAACAAACTGTCTCTCAGACCACAGTGCAATCAAACTAGAACTCAGGACTAAGAAACTCAATCAAAACCGCTCAACTACATGGAAACTGAATAATCTGCTCCTGAATGACTACTGGGTACACAACGAAATGAAGGCAGAAATAAAGATGTTCTTTGAAACCAATGAGAACAAAGATATAACATACTAGAATCTCTGGGACACATTTAAAGCAGTGTGTAGAGGGAAATTTATAGCACTAAATGCCCACAAGAGAAAGCTGGAAAGATCTAAAATTGACACTCTACCATCACAATTAAAAGAACTAGAGAAGCAAGAGCAAACGCATTCAAAAGCTAGCAGAAGGCAAGAAATAACTAAGATCAGAGCAGAACTGAAGGAGATAGAAACACAAAAAACCCTCCAAAAAATCAATGAATCCAGAGTTGGTTTTTTGAAAAGATCAACAAAATTGATAGACCGCTAGCAAGACTATTAAAGAAGAAAAGAGAGAAGAATCAAATAGACGCAATAAAAAATGATAAAGGGGATATCACCACCGACCCCACAGAAATACAAATTACCATCAGAGAATACTATAAACACCTCTATGCAAATAAACCAGAAAATCTAGAAGAAATGGATAATTTCCTGGACACTTATACTCTCCCAAGACTAAGCCAGGAAGAAGATGAATCCCTGAATAGACCAATAGCAGGCTCTGAAATTGAGGCAATAATTAATAGCCTACCAACCAAAAAGAGTCCAGGACCAGATGGATTCACAGCTGAATTCTACCAGAGGTCCAAGGAGGAGATGGTACCATTCCTTCTGAAACTATTCCAATCAATAGAAAAAGAGGGAATCCTCCCTAACTCATTTTATGAGGCCAACATCATCCTGATACCAAAGCCTGGCAGAGACACAACAAAAAAAGAGAATTTTAGACCAATATCCCTGATGAACATCGATGCAAAACTCCTCAATAAAATACTGGCAAACCAAATCCAGCGGCACATCAAAAAGCTTATCCACCATGATCAAGTTGGCTTCATCCCTGGGATGCAAGGCTGGTTCAACATACGCAAATCAATAAACGTAATCCAGCATATAAACAGAACCAAAGACAAAAACCACATGATTATCTCAATAGATGCAGAAAAGGCCTTTGACAAAATGCAACAGCCCTTCATGCTAAAAACTCTCAATAAATTCGGTATTGATGGAACGTATCTCAAAATAATAAGAGCTATTTATGACAAACCCACAGCCAATATCATACTGAATGGGGAAAAACTGGAAGCATTCCCTTTGAAAACTGGCACAAGACAGGGATGCCCTCTCCCACCACTCCTATTCAACATAGTGTTGGAAGTTCTGGCTAGGGCAATCAGGCAAGAGAAAGAAATCAAGGCTATTCAGTAAGGAAAAGAAGAAGTCACATTGTCCCTGTTTGCGGATGACATGATTGTATATTTAGAAAACCCCATTGTCTCAGCCCAAAATCTCCTTAAGCTGGTAAGAAACTTCAGCAAATTCTCAAGATACAAAATTAATGTTCAAAAATCACAAGCATTCTTATACACCAGTAACAGACAAACAGAGAGCCAAATCATGAATGAACTTCCATTCACAATTGCTTCAACGAAAATAAAATACCTAGGAATCCAACTTACAAGGGATGTAAAGGACCTCTTCAAGAACTACAAACCACTGCTCAGTGAAATAAAAGAGGACATAAACAAATGGAAGAACATACCATGCTCATGGATAGGAAGAATCAATATCGTGAAAATGGCCATACTGCCCAAGGTAATTTACAGATTCAATGCCATCTCCATCAAGCTATCAATGAGTTTCTTCACAGAATTGGAAAAAAACTGCTTTAAAGCTCATATGGAACCAAAAAAGAGCCCGCATCTCCAAGACAATCCTAAGTCAAAAGAACAAAGCTGGAGGCATCACACTACCTGACTTCAAACTATACTACAAGGCTACAGTAATGAAAACAGCATGGTACTGGTACCAAAACAGAGATATAGACCAATGGAACAGAACAGAGTCCTCAGAAATAATACCACACATCTACAGCCATCTGATCTTTGATAAACCTGAGAAAAACAAGAAATGGGGAAAGGATTCCCTATTTAATAAATGGTGCTGGGAAAATTGGCTAGCCATAAGTAGAAAGCTGAAACTGGATCTTTTCCTTACTCCTTATACGAAAATTAATTCAAGATGGATTAGAGACTTAAACATTAGAACTAATAGCATAAAAACCCTAGAAGAAACCCTAGGTAATACTATTCCAGACATAGGCATGGGCAAGGACTTCATGTCTAAAACACCAAAAGCAATGACAACAAAAGCCAAAATTGACAAATGGGATCTAATTAAACTAAAGAGCTTCTGCACAGCAAAAGAAACTACCATCAGAGTGAACAGGCAACCTACAGAATGGGAGAAAATTTTTGCAATCTACTCATCAGACAAAGGGCTAATATCCAGAACCTACAAAGAACTCAAACAAATTTACAAGAAAAAAAACAAACAACCTCATCAAAAAGTGGGCAAAGGGTATGAATAGACATTTCTCAAAAGAGGACATTCATACAGCCAAAAGACACATGAAAAAATGCTCATCATCACTGGCCATCAGAGAAATGCAAATCAAAACCACAATGAGATATCATCTCACACCAGTTAGAATGGCGATCATTAAAAAGTCAGGAAACAACAGGTGCTGGAGAGGATGTGGAGAAATAGGAACACTTTTACACTGTTGGTGGGATTGTAAACTAGTTCAACCATTATGGAAAACAGTATGGTGATTCCTCAAGGATCTAGAACTAGAAGTACCATATGACCCAGCCATCCCATTATTGGGTATATACCCAAAGGATTATAAATCATGCTGCTATAAAGACACATGCACACGTATATTTATTGTGGCACTATTCACAATAGCAAAGACTTGGAATCAACCCAAATGTCCATCAGTGACAAACTGGATTAAGAAAATGTGGCACATATACACCATGGAATACTATGCAGCCATAAAAAAGGATGAGTTTGTGTCCTTTGTAGGGACATGGATGCAGCTGGAAACCATCATTCTCAGCAAACTATCGCAAGAACAGAAAACCAAACACCGCTTGTTCTCACTCATAGGTGGAAACTGAACAATTAGATCACTTGGACTCGGGAAGGGGAACATCACACACTGGGGCCTATCACGGGGAGGGGGGAGGCGGGAGGGATTGCATTGGGAGTTATACCTGATGTAAATGACGAGTTGATGGGTGCTGACGAGTTGATGGGTGCAGCACAGCAACATGGCACAAGTATACATATGTAACAAACCTGCACATTATGCACATGTACCCTAGAACTTAAAGTATAATTAAAAAAAAAAAAAAAAACAGGAAAGGAAAGAGTAGGATGAAGAGGAGGAGGAGGAAGAGAAGGAGAGTAGTAAGAGGGAGAGAAGGAGGAGGAGGAGGAGAAGAAGGAGGGGGAGAAAGTGGAGAAGGAGAAGGAAAGTAGGAAGAGGAAGAGAGCAGGAGGAGGAGGAGAAGGAAGAGGAAAGAACAAGGATGATGACGAGGAGAAGGAGAGTAGGAAGGGGAAGAGGAGGAGGAAGAGGAGAAGAAGCAGGAGGAGGAGATGGAGGAGGAGGAAAGGGGAGGAGGAAAAGAAAGAGGAGGAGAAGGAGGAGGAGGGGAAGGAGAAGAAGGAGGAGAAGAAGGAGACAGACATGGAGGAGGAAGAGAAGGAGAGTAGGTAGAGGAAGAGAAGGAGGAGGAAGAGTAGAAGGAGGAGAAGAAAGAGAAGGAGAAGGAGAGGAAGAAGAGGAAGAGAAGGAGGAGGAGGAAGAAGAGGAGGAGGAAGAAGAGGAGAAGGAGGAGAAAGAGAGTAGGAAAAGAAAAGAAGGAGGAGGAGAAAAAGAAGGAGAAGTAGAAGGAGAGAAGGAGGAGGAAGAGGAGAAGAAGGAGGAGGAAAAGAAGGAGAAGGACGATAAAGAGTAGGAAGAGGAAGAGGAGGAGGAGAAGGACAGTAGGAAGAGGAAGAGAAGGAGGAGGAGGAGTGCAGGAAGAGGAAGAGAAGGAAGATGAGGAGAAGGAGCAGAAGGAAAAGGAGAGTAGGAAGAAGAATAGAAGTAGGAGAAGGAGGAAAAGGACGAGGAGAAAGAGAAGGAGGAGGAGGAGAAGGAGTGTAGGAAGAGGAGGAGAAGGAGGAGGAGAAGGAAGACGAGAAGGGGGAGGAGGAAAAGGAGGAGGAGGAGAGTAGGAAGAGGAAGAGAAGGAGGAGGAGAAGGAGGAAGACGAGGAGGAGGAAGAGGAGGAGGGGAGTAGGAAGAGGAAGAGAAGGAGCAGGAGGAAGAGGAGAAGGAGACGCACATGGAGAAGGAAGAGGAGAAGGAGAAGGAGAGTAGGAAGAGGAAGAGAAGGAGGAGAAGGAGGAGAAGGAGGAGGAGGAGAAGGAGAGTAGGAGGAGGAGGAGGAGAAGGAGAGTAGGAAGAGGAAGAGAAAGAGGAGGAGGAGGAGAAGAAGGAGGGGGAGAAAGTGGACGAGGAGGAGGAGGAGAAGGAGACTAGGAAGAGGAAGAGAAGGAGGAGGAGAAGGATGAGGAGGAGGAAGAGGAAGAATTGGAAGAAGGAGGGACACAAAAATGTCCCTATATAACCTTCTGAATATATTCAGACTTCTCACACCACCAGAAGCATTTAATTCTGATTCTGGCTGCTGAACTTGCATTCTAGATAAAAGGTTTCCTTTGGGTATTTTGAATGAGACACAGTACTCTCTGGGAATACACCATGACAGAAATTTCCCCAAATGCAGGGATCTGAGGGGGGAAGGTGTATTAACCTAGAAAAAGATAAGACTTAAGATCTAAAATCATCCTTGTAAATGCAGACTAGAGAAGTCACTAAAATGTTTTTTTTGAAGATATAGCTATAATATGGACACCATGCGCTGCACTTTATTGCCACATGTGTTAGGTGGAATAGGAGCTCAGAGAGCCTGTAAGAGCAGTAGTGCTTCACAGTACAGCAACAGCATCTACAGTTTCAAAGGTTACAGCTCCCCAGGTCCTCATTGCAATTGATGGGCTGCACACAGTGTTCAGAATTTCTTATTTGTCCCACATCATTCAGGTTTTTCACCTGCTCTCCTAGTTGAGTTATTCCATACTCAGTCTGCTTGTTGCATATAGGTGCTCAAATTTCATTCTCTTCCAAATCTCAAAATTAAATATTTTAAAGGATGAATATTAAAATATGAAAATATTACACTCTGCAAAAAATTAATGTCATGCATACATTCAGCCATATACAGATTCAAGTGTATGTGAGATAGGCACTATTATTCTCATTTTGGATATAAAGAAATTGAGTCTTAAGAAAGGTCGAGTAACTTTTCCAAGATGACACAGTCACTAATCCCAGCAGGGCTGGGATTCCTATGTAGATAGGTCTAATAACTTTAAATCTCATATTCTTAATCACTAACAGGGTTTGAAGCACTTCTCAGTTGCTACACTTCCCACCTTCCAAACTAGTTATTCTTTTTCTTCTAGACACTTTATCCATACGAAAAAGTTATTTCACTATTCAGGCAACTTTTCCCAAAGAGAAACAAATATTCTATATTTTTTGTCCCAGCCTATATAACAGGCAATCTATAAAAAGTAGAATCTTTCTCCATGTAAATGCTACTGATTTTTAATAATGACACATGTTAACCATTAAAGAACATTCCATGTAATATTTATATGCATAATATGTATTAGCAATATGATGTTAGACAGTTACAATTTTATCAAAGTATAATTACTGGGATTACTACACGAGCTATAATTCTTTTTGACAATTCAATCAGGCTTCCAAAATTTCAAAAGAAGTTTAACTTGCCTCATGGATTGATTTATTCATTATTTATACCTTGTCTATTTCAAAAATGATTTAAAATAACTCACACACACAAAAGAGACCCATAAAATAGAATCGTTAAAGCAAGGATGAAAGAACAATTGTCATGCAATAAAAGGGACAAGATAGTTATGCCAGAAACCTTAGATTAAAGAAAATTACTGTGATCAGGCATGCTTTAGCTGTGAGTTCCTAGATATCAAAACAAAAACAAATGAACAAATTAAAATATAGTTCCTTACAATAAAAATACTAACTTTTTAGAAAAGACACATATCTTTGTGCAGTTAAATGTAAAATGTTTTGCATGTGGTAAGAGGTAGAAGTCAAGATTAATGTTTTTTCTTTATGAATATTCAATGAACCCAGCACCATTTATAGAATATATCCACTTAATGTACTCACTGCACTGCAGGGTTCTCCCTGTCATAAACCAATTGATCTACGTAAGTGGGTCATTTTCTGGACTTTTTATTATGTTTCAGTGTTCTCTTTATTCATATTTGAACCAATAATGTATTATGTTAATTACTATAGCATTATCTAGCATTGAAAGTTGTCAGCTCTGTTCTTACTCTTCAAGATTTCTTGGCTCCTCTTGGATCTTTTTTTTTTTTTTTCATACATTTTAGAGTAAGCTTACTGATTCAAAATGCTGCAGAAATCTTAATTATGATTGAGTTAGAATTATATATCATTCCCAATCCTTGGCCATGGTATATGCCTCTATTTTTTTAGGTCTTCTGTAATTTTCTCTCAATAATATTTTGAGGTTTTATTTAGGCATTATACATCTTGCATCTAATTTGTTTTTTCTATTTTATACATATCTAATATGATTATAAATGTCTTTTAAAACTTCATTTTTGTTTGTTTTTGATATACAGAAATACAATTAGTCTATTTATTGACATAGTACCTAGTGACCTTGCTAAAGTTACTTATTAGATCTAATAGTGTATAGCTTCTTTTAGATTTCATAGACAAATAATTATGTCATCTAGGAATAATAGCAGTTTAATATCTTTATTTCCAGTAAGTCTTTTTCTTAACTTATTAGGCTAGACAGGACCTCCAGCGAAATACTGAAAAGTGGTGAAAGCAGCATCCTTGTCCTGTTTTCCTGATCCCAGGGGATGCTTTCAGCATTTTGCCACCAAGTATCATCTTTGCTATATGTATGTTTACAGATGGTCCTAAAAAATCTGATTTAAGAAGTTTTCTTTATTTCTTCATTTGCTAAAATAAAGTGTGTATATGTGTGGGTGTGTTTTATTGTAATGAGTGTTGAATTTTATCACATACCTTTTTGTATCTGTTAATATGATCATATAGTTTTGTCCTGTTTTTTCACTAATAATATGGTGCACAACACTGATTAGTTTTCAGTTGCAAAACCATGTTTGAATTCCTGTTATAAATCATCTTGGGCAAGGCATATTATCCTTTATATGTATTGCTAGATAGGTTGTAGAATTAAATGTAAAAGGTAAGACAAGAAAGGTTTGAGAAAAATAATAAGTGAATATATTATTGGCCTTGAATAGGCAAAGGATTCTCAACAGGGCTCAAAAAGATGAAACACAAAAATAACAAAATGATAAATTCTGCCATATTAAAATTAAGAACCTCTTCACTAAAAGACATTATTAACAGAGTGTAACTGTATGTCACAGTATGGGAGAAAATATTTGTAATACATATATCTTACAAAGAACCAGATTCATAACATAGAAAGAAATTCTACAAACAAACAATAAGAGGCAGAAACCATACATTAAAAATGGGCACAATACTGGAATAAGAATTTCACAAAAGAGAAAATCCAAATGACAATAAACATAAGAAAATGAAATAGATGCCATTAATTATCAGGAGAGTATAAATTAAAATCACAATGAGTTAACATTACACACACACAGCTAGAATGACTAAAATGAATACACATGAAATCAAATGTTTTCATGGACAGAACAACTGGAGTATTGGACATAAAAGGACACATTTATGTAAACACTTCTGGAAAACTCACAGTATCTTACTAAATGTCAATATCTGCATGCCATATGATGCAGGAATTTTACTATCAGGTGTATACCTCACAGAAATACATAAGGTACTTACAAAATCTTTGTAAAGAAATGTTCGGAGCAGGTTTGTGTATATTAGTCAAAAACTGATGTTAGTTGTTTGATGATAGTTTCTTAAAAGTACAGATTGACTTTACATGTTGTCATTTCTTATACTGATTTTTGATTTAAAAAATTAAGCACAAAATAGTGAATCATTGTGCCATGAAGGCAATTCTCTGGGAAATTAATGAGGTCTCTCTATACAGTTTTCTGATAATCAAATTTAATTCAGAGATAGGATTAGCAGTGTTTCTCTAACTTTAACACGCATAGAACCGCCTAGGAGATTGACTCAAAATGGAGATACATTGCCTCTACTCCCAAAGAACCTAATTCAGCAGGACTGAGGAAGGGCCAAGGTTTGTATTTTTGACAGGTATTCCAGTAACAACATTTGTAAAATACTGAACTAAAACTGTACAGATGTTTTTTTGCAAATCCTAGTACGTATGTATGTTTCTTAACTCAAAATAGAAGTTTAACTGCACATACCTAGGATATTTGGTACTTTTATTTTTAACTTCTCTCAGAATGAGAGTGAACAACAAATAAAGCTTGAATATAGAATCTCATATTTTAAATATCTTTGGAAAATAAAAAATACATGAACTAAAAATAATCACATATAGTTTACCGATTCTAATATAAAACTTCTATTGCAAGCAGAGGGTTAGGTTACATCTGTTATAGGAAAGGGGTCCGGATCCAGACCCCAAGAGAAGGTTCTTGAATTTCACATAAGAAAGATTCCAGGGCGAGTCCACGGTACAAAGAGAAAGCAAGTTTATTAAGAAAGTAAAGGAATAAAAGAATGGCTACTCCATAGACAGGGCAGCCCTGAAGGCTGCTGGTTGTCTATTTTTATGGTTGTTTCTTGATGATATTTTAAACAAGGGGTGGATTATCCATGCCTCCCCTTTTTAGACCCTATAGGGTAACTTCCTAATGTTGCCATGGCATTTGTAAACTCTTTGGGAGCGTAGCAGTGAGGATGACCAGAGGTTACTCTCGTGGCCATTTTGGTTTTAGTGGGATTTGGCCGGCTCCTTTACTGAAACCTGTTTTATTAAAAAGGTCTTTATCACCTGTACTTTGTGCTGACCTCCTGTCTCATCCTGTGACTTAGAATGCCTTAATCATCTGGAATGCAGCCCAGTAGGTTTCCGACTTTTTTTTACTGAGCTCCTATTTAAGATGGAGTTGCTCTGTTTTACATGCCTCTGACACATCTACAAAAGTTGTACAATTAAATGTCACTCTAATGTAAACATCTCCTCTCGACACATGCACACACTTAAATTGCAATCCAAGTAGCTAACTTTGGATCCGCAACAATAAACAAGTTAAAGTAACGAACAAAACAAATCTCAGTAAGATCACATTGGTTTCTTAGGATTTTGTATGTTCCTGTGTCGTGTCTCTCACTGTAGTTCACAAATCTTCATTTGGTTATGGAAGTGACCACGGGATGGAAGGCATGATCCTGAGTTGGAGGGAAGAATAAGCAATAGCTCTCAAAGCACAAAGGGCCAAATAACCTGTTTTCATGCAAATATACTCATAACAAACAAAGCAAGGCAAAAGGAATCCTGAAGACACAAGATCTGTAGGCAGAATAATTGATAAACTGTATTATTCTGAAACTGCCCAAGAGGCATCAGCAAGTCTTTATAGGTCCTTTATGATCACTGTTATAAGTGATCATATATATCACATATATGTTATAACTGCTGGAAATAACATATGGCAGTAATAAACCATGGGTAGCTACAGAGGCAGGCATACCATTTACTTTACCAAACGTGGTTGATTTTTCCTCTGTAGTCTCCTCTTAATAATATGAGCTCCAAAGTGAAGTCTGTGTCTAGATTTATGAAGTAAGTAAAAATGGGGAGGTCCCAGCTCTTCATGCACACCAGAAGCTCTGTAATCATGCAACAGCTTGCTGGGCAGAGGATGTGGCTACACCTCTGTTTTCCATACATTAGCTAGGCCTGTTGGTGCTCATTAAATTCTTAATGAAGATGACAACACCACAACTGATGGAGGATTATACATGCAGCTATCCCAGGTGTAAAATTATGGGCCAGATTTTGAGCTCTCTATTGCTGAGCCTATGGAATTTTTATCAGAACCACCACATAAAAAAGATGCATAAATATGCTTATTAACATCCTCACCTAGATTTCCCTTCCATTGTCTTCCACATTTCCCTTCCACATCTCCTCCTCTGGGTAGTGACCTTTGGAATAATCAGCAACCTCAGTAAACAACCATAAGGTGGTACCTCAGAGTGCTAAAGAATAACAAGGATGCTGGAATGCTGGCACAAGTGAAGTAGGAAATGTGTATACACACACATATGTGAATATATATACATATACATATGTGTATACATTTAAATCCATATATACATGCATATACATACATTTATAAACACACACATGAAAGAAAACAAGAAGAAACACTTTGAGAACATACTATTTAAGAAATCAAGACTCCATTACATAGGGAAAATATATCTATTAAGCCAAATGTTGCAGAAATGTATTAACCAGTACAGAACATCATTATGAAGCTGTCTAGTTTTCTTTCTTTCCCTTCCTTCCTTCCTTCCTTCCTTCCTTCCTTCCTTCCTTCCTTCCTTCCTTCCTTCCTTCCTTCCTTCCTTCCTTCCTTCCTTTCTTCCTTCCTTCTTTCCTTCCTTCCTTCTTTCCTTCCTTCCTTTCTTTTTCTTTCTTTTTCTCTCTCTTTCTTTCTTTCGTTCTTTCCCTCTTTTTTTTTTTTTTTTTTTTCTGAGATGGAGTTTCACTCTTGTCACACAGGCTGGAGTGCCATGGCACAATCTCAGTTCACTGCAACCTCTGCCTCCCGGGTTCAAGGGATTCACCTGCCTCAGCCTCCCGAGTAGCTGGGATTACAGGCGCCTGCTACCACGCCCAGCTAATTTTTGTATTTTTAGTAGAGATGGGGTTTCACCACATTGGCCAGGCTGGTCTAAAACTCCTGACCTCAGGTGATCCACCCACCTCAGCCTCCCCAAGTGCTAGGATTACAGGTGTGAGTCATCGCACCCGGCCTGTCTAGTTGTGTTTCTTAAATGCTGTTTCAATAGGTAACTTCACAGAGGGTTAGAGCTTACTCAAAACTTCAAAACCTCACATCTTGCTTTTGACCTGTGGTGCTTACCATGAGTGAGTTGGTGTAATCTAGTATATGAGGGAACTTCCGTATTGCCCCTCATCATCTGAAAAAGCAATTGGGGTTGACTGTAAAACTGACCCCAATTCTGTACCCAGATGTGTATCTTTTCTCTTTATAATGTGACTTTCAACTCCTGCCTTGAAGTGGTGGACTTTATTTCCTCACCTCTTGAATCTGGGCTAGGAGTGTGACTTGCTTTGGCCAAAAGACTGCAGCAAGAAGTGATGATGTGCCAGTTCTGAGACTAGACCTTAAGACCAGCCAGCCACATCTTGGACCAGCCAGGCCCAGCTGGCCTGCCAGCTGACCACAGACATATGAGAGTACAGAGTCTGGCCTAGACCAGCACAGCTGTCCAGTTTATTCATGGATTCATGAAAAATAATAATTTCTGTTTCATGTCATTACATTTGGGGACAATGTGTGATACAGCAATAGCTCCACGATTTTGCTCAACATTATAGTGGATAAGTTACCTATCTAAGAAAAGGATATTTTGGAGTCTTAGATTATAGCCACCATTATCGCTTTTGCTATCTCATGTGAGGTATAGTCCTTAGTACTCCATAAAATTACTGTAACTAATGACTTCAGGAATCCATATTTCTGCTATGACACTTTACCTAAATAGGAGGTCTGGTTCTAACCATGGAGACACTAGCTTCTTGCCATTGATCCTTTACACTAAAAAAGGTAGCTCAAAGGAGGAGCAAGCAGTCATTACAGAAGGCAGCGGGAAGATTAAAAGTGATCCGGACATGGGATTTGGATGAAAAGTGGGTTGCATCATGAATAGGCAAATTCTCTAGCAACCTTTTCATCCTCAACTGGCACTTTGAACTGAAATCAACCTCCAAAGCTCAAAGTAAAATGCATTCAGAAAAATGACTAGGACCTTTAAATTCTGCAGATTTACTGCTAGCCCAGGGGTAGCTTCCACATGAAACCCTCTCCATATTTCCATGAAGAGAAAGGCAATAGTGGGGAAGGAGCCGGGGAGGTGCAGTCAAAGCTATTACTACTTTTAAACACTGTCACATGTGTTTCTATAGCCCAGTCCCCAAATACCAGCATCACTAGTTGCAAAGAAACATAAAATTTAAATGAGAATGAATTTCACACTTGAGGCAACAGGCAGCTTTACATTTGGATATGACATTCAGAGCTATGTAAAAATACTACTTTGCATACAGATTATTGAATGCTTTGCCTTGGAAACCAAATCATGTGCTGTATGCCAGGACCAAGGGAAAACAGGCAATGCTGACTGGCAGACTCTTTAATTCAAATTCCAGAATTCCAAGAAGAAACGATAATTTCCCCCAAAACATGTATTACAAAGAAAGGAAACCAGTAAACCTTTGGGGATAGACTTTCAAGCATGTACAATGAGACAAATACCCTTTGAAAGACAGAGAAATTATCATTTCCCCAAAATTGGTAGTAAAAGTAACTAAAAGAATTTGCATAATCATGCTAAGTAATATAGTATAGTTCACTAAATTAACTTTTTAAAGAAGTTTTTGGAAAATGATATCTGAATACTTTAAAAATTAATTGGCATAATAAAAGTAACTAGTTGTTGAAGATGTACCCTCAGAAGACTTTTTTTATGTTGTAACCCTGGTCTGCACAACAATTTGTCAACATAAGCATTACTGTTATTCTGATTCAAAAGATGAAGAAAATGAAAGGAAAATAATACATAATTCACCCAAGGTCACATTTGAAGTACATTTTCACTTAAAGAATTTTAACGCATTTAAGCCTCCTTTCACATTTATTATTATTTGTTGTTTTACTGGCTCTGTGAACATATCAATGTCAGAATTATCTAAGAATCAAAACAGACTCCTCTAGGTCTTGCTTTTCATCCCCATCTCTCTTTTCTAATACTTCATAATTCTCAAAATTCTTCTATTCTTTATTTAGACATCTATTTCTGATTTATCTTCTTAGTCTCAAACTCTTGCCCAGCCAAATTTTGTGGTTACATTCAATAAGAACAACATACAGATTTTAGATGGGGAAGACTTCATAACTGACACAGCTTCCGCTTGGTCTGCCAGTTGTCAAACTACATAAGGTTAAGGAGTTACATATGGTTAAGGAGTTAACCTTATATAAGGTTAAGGAGTTGCTCGTCTTTCCTTACGGACATTCCTCTATAGCAAATCTTTTTCTCTGCATGCATATTGTCATCACTGTCTCATTTAATTGTTAAAGACACTCGAGTTAATGTTTATGTGTATGTATTTTCATAAAAGAGAATTCAGTGTTAGTAGAAAAGGTAGAGTCACTATGCATTCTTTTACAGAGTAGATGCATTTTAATTCAGATAACTGAATACCACTCAAACTCTTTGACCTCAAATCTGACATATAATTAATCTTTAATGAGTTATTAATACTCTTTGCAAAGTTTTAAAATGCCTTGCCAGAGACTAATAAAATTATTAAAATTTGAAAAATTAGCCCTGAACAGATGAGTGGGATATTTTACTGTCTTGTCAGGTGGATAACGTACTTGCATGCTAAGCTGTGGGACTGTGCCACTTTGCAAAGGGTGGCATTTGCAAACATTTGCATGAAACTCTTAAGACCATTTATCATCGAATGCATAATCTTTTCATGTTTTCAGCCAGATTTGTCTTACTTTTAATTTTCAAAAATCTAGAATAGAGGAGAAAAAAATACATAAAATCCAAAATAGTGCAACTATAAAACTGCACATTACTCATTATAGAGAACACATAGTTCAAGTTTGATGGCAATAATAATTTAAGAGACTAAATATAACTGAAATTGGCTTCTTTACTATTTCAGCAATACTGTAATATTTAAGTAGGCATCATTGATTTCTGCTAATTTTCCAAGTTTGAACAAGATAATAAATGTAAAAATATTTTGTAAAGAATAAAGTATTAAATAATTTTTAAATAATATGATTATTAAAGATATAAATCAGACTGCTGATCATATAGTTTAAATTATAGACATGGTCTTTGAAATGCAAACTTCTACATACACTATATATGAACATTCTACCACTGTCATTTTTCATTCTGCTAAATTTAAATTAAAATTTAGTAACATACACTTGAAGTATACAGTGGATATTTTCAGATTCTATTGTGTAATAAAACATATTTTCCTGGTAATAGCTAACACACATTATCCTTGTGGGAATACATAGGCAATTTCAATGATTTTTCAAGATTTGAAAAATACCAGGTTGAGCTTCCAAGACACATTTATTATGTGGATACGCTCACAAAGGTAGACAAACAGGAAGTCTGAGTGTTTTGCGCTGTGCTAAAGTAAGGCACATTGAGTAGTCTATAGGTTTTTTTTCCTTTCTTCTTCATATTCAGACAGTTGATTAATGATGGCACAAAAACAGTGAGAGCGACAGTATCTTAAAATAGCAGAAGAATTTTTTTCCCCCCAGTTTCTCTGGCCTGTCAGTTTTGTAATAGAAAAAAAGCAAATACAGTATCTCAGACTGAGCATCACTATTGTCTCTGAAGCCAACAGGCAGTTATTTATTCCAACTTGGAAATAACTACTATTATCAATCAGGCATTTAAAATTGAGCCACTTCAAACTGTTTGGAAATTGATTTAATGCACATATTTCATCTGATTTTCCCTTCATATTCAATCTCCCTCTGGGCCCAGGAGATGGAAATTATTTGTAATATAGTCACAGACATTTTCCTTCAATATATTTCTAGAAAATGAACTACATAAGAAAGCTATAAATATATTATAGTTATGTAATTCTGTGTCACCAGTTGTAAGACACTCCCTAATTTCAGAGATGTTAAAATGTCAAAGAATTATAACAAAGAATGCGTAATATAAATATGATATATGTGTGTAAGTAAGAGTGTGTGCGAGAGAGAGAGAGAGCGGGAGAGGGGGAGAGAGAGGTTGAGAGGGAGAAAGATAAATTAAGACTTGACAATAGAAAAAATATTAAATGAGTTAAAACAGTTACTTTCAGAAGTATCTATCAGTACAATTAGTTAAATATTCTTTGCAAGTTTTATGTGAAAGCAAATTTCCAGGTATTTGATTTCATTTCAATTTTTTTTTTTTTTTTTTTGAGACAGTCCCTCTCTCTCACCAGGCTGGAGTGCAGTGGTGCAATCCCAGTTCACTGCAACCTCCAACTCCCTGGTTCAAGTGATTCTCCTGCCTCAGCCTCCTGAGTAGCTAGGATTATAGGCACACTCCACCGTGCCCAGCTAATTTTTGTATTTTTAGTAGAGACGGGGTTTCATCATGTTGGCCAGTATGGTCTTGATCTCCTGACCTTGTGATCTGCCCGCGTTGGCCTCCCAAAGTGCTGGGATTACAGGCGTGAGCCACCGCACCCAGCCCTCATTTCGATAGTATTAACTCTCATGGATTAGAATCCTTCCTACTATGATTACATTGGACTTGACCTTCTAAAATGTGAGAGATTGAGATTGAATAAGATTCATCAATAGGCAAATGACACAGGTTGATGCCCAGGAGAGATAATGTATTTTGCAGAGTCAAAGACGACTTTATAAACATTCCATTGATAGAGAAAAAAAATTGTCTAGCCATTTTGTTTGCTTCAATATCAAACTTGAAAAATTTTTCCTTACTTTCCATTTGTTTCTTACCACCAACATACATTCCAATCTCTTTCCACTGAATGTGTTTTCTTTTTTTCCCCAAATTACCAAGTTCTAAATCTAAATTCCTTCATGAGTCCTCTATTTTTTGCTTTGTTTAAACAGCAGGTGAGACAGTGATTATCTTTTCTTCTTGAAAACCATCCTTCTCAGGAATTTTTTATCTGAGTTCTCTTGTCTTTTCCACCTTTCTAAAGCAGGAATCACAAATACAAGTCCCTAAGGAACAAGCAGGCGATACACAGGAGTAAGTAGGTGAAGTCTCAGCAGGTGAAACACGAAGAAGTGGTAGGGACCATGACCAACCAGAAAGCACCTGCCCCACCTAAAGAAGTAAGAGTTCATTCAATGTGGCCATTTGTTCCCACACAGAAACACAGGTCCAGTGTTCCTACATTTTCTGATCTTTTTAAATATTGAATCACCTATTTTAAAATGAATTTGCCTGTCATTCAAAACACATCTACAAGTCAAATTTAGTTTTAAGGCTGCGAGTTTGTATGTAAATCTTGGTTTCATTCACTGGTCTCTCTTCCTATATATCCTCCTAAATGTAGGGAATGTATTGAGTTCCTGCTCACGTGCTCTTGGCTTTCTCTTTTAGAGTTTTCTACTTAGTCATCTCACAAACCCGTATCTATTACAAAGCTCCCATGTCTACAATCCTAGTTTTAATCTTTCTTTGGAGTTCTTTGGAACTGATTTTCCAATATATTATTGTTCATGCATGTTCTGCTCAGCATAACTCAAATTATGCTACCAAACAACTTTTATTTTTGGTTTCTAGCATCACCCTGTTTCTTGTACAGCTTAAAATGCCAGTCGCCTTTGTCTTCTACATCTATTCACTAAAACCTGTTCAAAGCATGTGTGCATATGTGTACACTGTTTTGAGAGGTAGCATTGAACAACGTTTAAGATCAGTTATGGGAATCAAACCACATGTGTTCCAATCCTAATTTCCTCACTTACTAACTATGTGGGCTTGAGTAAGTTAATTTATCTCTCTGTGCTTCACTTTACTTACTTGACCTGGAAATTGGGATAACGACAGAACACACCTCATAAGATTATGAGGATAAAAAGAGTATTGACTAGATAGTAGGATAGAGAATGGATGTTTTTTGTTGCCCCAGATTTCCAAAAGAAACCTAAAATCAATGTGTGCCAGACAATTTATTCAGGTCTCACTAAGTACTGTTAGTCTAGTTTTGTGATTCTTAGCTTTTCAGCCATTTTGAGGGTATATAAAAATGCTATGGATTAATTTTTAAAGATTGGTAGAGATTTTATTAAGGAGAGAGGTTCTTATTAATCTATAATTTAGTGTGTAATACAATGTGCTGAATGCCCTTCAAGGAGTAAAACATATATGAAGCTATATTAATCCTCATAAAAATCTCCTGAGAAGTCCTTTATTAGTCCCATTTTAGAGATGAGGAAACTAAGGCAACTTAAAGACCTACATAATTTAACAGACAGCCTAAGTGAACAAGCTAGGAGAAGAGGGCAAGTGATCTGACCCCCATTTGCAGATTTTCATTACCTTGCTGGACAGCACCTTTGGAGCTGTCAGAGGACTGCTGATTTCTTCCTCCCCTCTCCATGCAGTAATTTCCTCTTGCCTTCAACCAAAGGAGAGGGCTTTTTTTTTTTTTTTTTTTTTTGACGGAGTCTCGCTCTGTCGCCCAGGCTGGAGTGTAGTGGTGCCATCTTGGATCACTGCAAGCTCCGCCTCTCAGGTTCACGCCATTCTCCTGCCTCAGTCTCCGGAGTAGCTGGGACTACAAGCGCCCGCCACCACGTCCAGCTAATTTTTTTGTTTTTTTGTTTTTTTTTTTGTAGAGACTGGGTTTCACCGTGTTAGCCAGGATGGTCTCGATCTCCTGACCTCATGATCCACCCGACTCGGCCTCCCAAAGTGCTGGGATTACAGGCGTGAGCCACCGCGCCTGGCCAGGAGAGGGCTTTGAGAGAATCACCCAGAGAGCTTAATATGAGCCTCCTGGAAATTGGAAGATTCATGAGCTGGTATCTGACCTGCTTCTGAAGATGAGAGACTACAGAATGACACTTCAACAACCTGCAAAGTAAAAGAGCACATTTCCTACAGGTTGGATAGTGGCCCCACAGAAGTTATCCTTGAAGAGGATGCCCCTAGAAGGGGGTGGAGGTCAAGAGTAAGATGAGGCCAGAGTGAAGAAGTCCACCATTTCTTTCTTCCCCACTTTGAGCTTGTGCTAGACCTGGCTAGCCAAGGGAACAAGCTTTATATTTGATTAGAAATTGAAGTTTTGATACTTTTAATTGAATTATACAACAAAAATTGAGTGACTAGAAAAGTTTTGTGAGTTTTCTGGAACTTTATTCATAACCAGAGAAGCATGAATCAACAGAGATGCCGAACAGAGCAGACATATAATGACGTGCTGTACAATATGACTGAGTTCATATTCATTTACCCCTCAAAAACAGTTAGATCCTTCTCATTACTTCCAAATCAAAAACAAAGCCTAAATCTCTTAATGTATCATCCAGGGCTTTTCATCATTTCACCATTATTCTAGGCCTTTTATCTTCATTTCCCACCACATACAAACCACTCCATTTATATCTTATATATGCATATTTTTTCACACCATTAGGCCATTGTTCATGCTAATACCTCTACCTGGGATGAACACTATACCAGCCTACTCTTGTAATTTTTACCCATCCTTTAGGATTTGGATAATATCCCACCTCTTGAAGAAAGTGTCAGGCCTCTGAGCCCAAGCCTGTATGTTTACATCCAGATGGCCTGAAGCAACTGAAGAATCACAAAAAAAAGTTAAAATGGCTGGTTCTTGCCTTAACTGATGACATTCCACCATTGTGATTTGTTTCTGCCCCAACTTAACCAATAGATTAACCTTGTGAAATTCCTTCTCCTGGACAATAAGTCCAGAAGCTGCCCCACCGAGCACCTTGTGACCCCCGCTCCTGCCTGCAAGAGAAAAACCCCCATTGACTGTAATTTTCCACTACCCACCCAAATCCTATAAAACTGCCCCACCCCCATCTTCCTTGTTGACTCTTTTTGGACTCAGCCCATCTGCACTCAGGTGATTAAAAAGCTTTATTGCTCACACAAAGCCTCTTTGGTGGTCTCTTCACACAGACGCGCGTGACATTTGGTGCCAAAGACCCAGGACAGGGGGGCTCCTTCAGGAGATCGGTCCCCTGTCCTCACCCTCACTCTGTGAGGAGATCCACCTATGACCTCAGGTCCTCAGACCAACCAGCCCAAGGAATATCTCACCAACTTCAAATTGGGTTAAGTGGTCTTTTCATTGTCTTCTCCAGCCTCTCTCACTACCCTTCAATCTCTCCCTTCCCTTAATTTCAGTTCCTTTCCGTTTCTGGTAGAGACAGAGGAGACACATTTTATCTGTGAACCCAAGACTCCAGCACCTGTCGCAGACTCAGGAAGACAGTATTCCTTTGGTATTTAATCACTGTGGGGATGCCTGCCTGATTATTCACCCACACTTCAGAGGTGTCTGATCACTGCAGGGATGCCTGCCTTGATCCTTCACCTTGGTGGAAAGCACCACCTCCCCTGGGGGGCAAGTACCTCCCATCCCCTCTCTCTGTATCTCTACTCTTCTCTTTTCTCTGGGCTTGCCTCCTTCACTATGGGCAACCTTCTACCCTCCATTCCTCTTTCTTCTCCCTTAGCCTGTGTTCTCAAGAACTTAAAACCTCTTCAACTCTCACCTGACCTAAAACCTAAGTGTCTTATTTTCTTCTGCAACATCGCTTGGCCCCAATATAAATTGACAATGGCTCTAAATAGCCAGAAAATGGCACTTTCGATTTCTCCATCCTACAAGATCTAGATAATTCTTGTTGTAAAATTGGCAAATGGTCTGAGGTGCCTGACGTCCAGGCATTCTTTTACACATCAGTCCCTCCCTAGTCTCTGCTCCCAATGTGACTCGCCCAAAATCTTGTTCTTTCTTTCCTGTCTGTTCCTTCATTCTCCAACCCACGCTTTGAGTCATTTGAATCCTCCTTTATTACGGACCCATCTGACCACTCCCCTCCTCCCCAGGCTGCTCCTTGCCAGGCCGAACTAGGTCCCAATTCTTTTTCGGCCTCTGCTCCCCCACCCTATAATCCTTTTATCACCTCCCCTCCCCACACCTGGTCTGCCTTATAGTTTTGTTCTGCGACTAGCCCTGCCCCACCTACCCAACAATTTCCTCTTAAAGAGGTGGCTGGAGCTGAAGGCATAGTCAAAGTTAAAGCTCTTTTTCTTTATCTGACCTCTCCCAAATCAGTTAGCATTTAGGCTTTTTTTAATCAAATATAAAAACCCAGCCCAGTTCATGGCCCGTTTGGCAACAACCCTTAGACACTTTACTGCCCTAGACTCGGGACAGAAGGCCGTCTTATTCTTAATATGCATTTTATTACCCAATCTGCTCCTGATATTAGAAAAAGCTCCAAAAATTAGATTCCGATCCTCAAACCCCACAACAGGACTTAACCTCGCCTTCAAGGTATACAATAGAGAAGAGTGGCAATTAGGCAATTACTTGCCTCCGCTATGAGACAAACCCCAGCCACATCTCCAGCACACAAGAACTTCAAAATGCCTGAAACACAGTAGCCAGGCATTCCCTCAGGACCTCCTCCCCCAGGATTTTGCTTCAAGTGCCAGAAATCTGGCCACTGGGCCAAGGAATGCCCGCAGCCCAGGATTCCTCCTAAGCCGTGTCCCATCTCTGTGGGACACCACTGGAAACCAGACTGTCCAACTTGCCTGGCAGCCACTCCCAGAGCCTCTGGAACTCTGGTGCAAGGCTTTCGGACTGACTCCTTCCCAGATCTTCTCGGCTTAGTGGCTGAAAACTGACACTGCCCGATTGCCTCGGAAGCCTTCTGGACCATCACAGATGTTTTGGGTAGCTCTTAGAGTGCAGGGTAAATCTGTCTTCTTCTTAATCAACACAGAGGTTACCCACTCCACGTTACCTTCTTTCAAGGGCCTGTTTCCCTTGCCTCCATAACTGTTGTGGCTATTGACGGCCAGGCGCTTCTAAACCTCTTAAAATTCCCTAACTCTAGCGCCAACTTGGAAAACATTCTTTTATGCACTCCTTTTTAGTTATCCCCACCTGCCTACCTCCCTTATTAGGTCGAGGCATTTTAACTAAATTATCTGCTTTCCTGATTATTCGTGGGCTACAGCCACACCTCATTGCTGCCCTTTGTCCCGGTTTGAAGCCTCCTTTGCATCCTCCCATTGTGTCTCCCTACCTTAATCCACAAGTACAAGATACTTCTACTCCTACCTTGGTGACAGATCATGCACCCCTTATCATCCCATTAAAACCTAATCACCTTTACCCTCTCAATGCCAATATCCCATCCCACAGCAGGCTTTAAAAAGGTTAAAGCCTGTTATCACCTGCCTGTTACAGCATGGGCTTCTAAGGCCTATAAACTCTCCTTACAATTCCCCCATTTCACCTGTCCAAAAACCAGACAAGTCTTACAGGTGAGTTCAGGATCTGCACCTTATCAACTAAATTGTCTTGCTTGTCCAACCCAGGGTGCCAAACCCATGTACTCTCCTATCCTCAGTACCTCCCTCCACAACCCATTATTCTGTTCTGGATCTCAAAGATGCTTTCTTTACTATTCGGTTACACCCTTAATCCTAGCCTCTCTTTGCTTTGACTTGGACTGACCCTGACACCCATCAGTCTCAGCAACTTACCTGGGCTGTACTGCCACAAGGCTTCAGGGACAGCCCCCATTATTTCAGTTAAGCCCCAATTTTTTCCTCATCCATTACCTATCTCAGCATAATTCTTCATGAAAACACATGTGCTCTCCCTGCTGATCATGTCTGGCTTATCTGCCAAACCCCAACCCCTTCTACAAAGCAGCAACTCCTTTCCTTCCTAGGCATGGTTAGGTACTTTCACCTTTGGATATCTGGTTTTGTCATCCTGACTAAACCATTAAATAAACTCACAAAAGAAAACCTAGCTGACCCCATAGATCCTAAATTTTCCCCAGTCCTCTTTCCGTTCCTTTTAAACAGCCCTAGAAGCTGCTCCCACAGTAGCTCTCCCTAACTCATCCCAACCCTTTTTCATTACACACAGTTGAAGTGCAGGGCTGTGCAGCTGGAATTCTTACACAAGAGCCAGGACCACGTTCTGTAGCCTTTCTGTCCAAACAACTTGACCTCACTGCTTTAGGCTGGCCCCCACATTATTCCTGATACCACATCTGAACCCCATGACTGTATCTCTAATCCACATGGCATTCTCCCCATTTCCCCGTATTTTCCTCTTTCCTGTTCCCCACCCAGACCACGCTTGGTTTATTAATGGTAGTTCTAAAAGGCTCAATCGCCAATCACCAGCAAAGGCAGGCTATGCTATAGTGTCTTCCACATCTATCATTGAGGCTATGGCCCCGCCCCCTTCCACTACCTCTCAACAAGCTAAACTCATTGCCTTAACTCAAGTCCTCATTCTTGCAAAAGAACTACTTGTCAATATCTACAGTGATTCCAAGTATGACTTCCACATCCTTCACCACCATGCTGTTATATGGGCAGAAAGAAGTTTCCTCACTACACAAGGGTCCTCCATCATTAATGCCTCCCTAATAAAAAATTCTTCTTAATGCTGCTTTACTTCCAAAAAAAAAAAAAAAAAAAAGCTGGAGCCATTCACTGCAAAGGCCATCAAACAGCCTCAGACCCCATTGCTCAAGGCAACAATTATGCTGATAAGACAGCTAAAAAAGCAGCCAGTATTCCTACTTCTCTCCCTCAAGGCCAGTTTTTCTCCTTCTCATCAATCACTCCTATTTACCCTCTCCTTTCCCACAGGGTCTGTCTCCTGTCTCCCTATACCTCCAAACTTCCTTTAACAGCCCTCACCTTTACCCTCCTGAAGATTGATTTCCACCTATCAATCCCTCTCCACTCAAGACAAATGGTTCTTGGACCAAGGAAAATATCTCCTTCTAGCCTCACAGGCCCATTCTATTCTGTCATCGTTTCATAACCTTTTCCATTTAGGTTACAAGCCACTAGCCCATCTCTTAGAACCTCTCATTTCCTTTCCATCGTGGAAATCTAGCCTCAAAGAAATCACTTCTCAGCATTCCATCTGCTATTCTGCTATTCCAGGGGTTGTTCAGGCCCCCTCCCTTCCCTGCACATCCAACTTGGGGATTTGCCCCTGTCCAGGACTGGCAAATTGACTTTACTCACATGCCCTGAGTCAGGAGACTAAAATACATCTTGGTCGGGGTAGACACTTGCACTAGATAAGTAGAGGCCTTTTCCACACGGTCTGAGAAGGCCACTATGGTCATTTCTTCCTTTCTGTCAGACATAATTCCTAGGTTTGGCCTTTCCACCTCTATACGGTCCGATTATGGACTGGCCTTTATTAGTCAAATCACCTAAGCAGTTTCTCAGGCTCTTGGTATTGAGTGGAGCCTTCATACCCCCTACTGTCCTCAATCTTCATGAAAGGTAAAGTGAACTAATGGTCTTTTAAAGATACACCTCACCAAGCTCAACCTCCAACTTAAAAAGGACTGGACAGTACTTTTACCTCTTGCCCTTCTCAGAATTAGAACCTGTCCTCAAGATGCTACAAGGTACAGTCCATTTAAACTTTTATATAGATGCACTTTCTTGCTCGGCCCCAACTTCGTCCCAGACACCAACCCTCTAGGCGACTATCTTTGGGCCCTCCAGCAGGATAGTCAGGAAATTCATCAGGTTGCTAATCTTCTTTAGCCTACTCCAGATTCTCAGCCGTATGAAGACACCCTAGCTGGACGATCAGTTCTTGTTAAGAATCTGATCCCTCAAACTCTACAACCTTGATGGATTGAACCCTACTTAGTCATCTATAAAACCCCAACTGCCGTCTGCCTGCAGGATCCTCCCCACTGGGTTCACCATTCCAGAATAAAGCTGTATCCATCAGACAGCCAGCCTGATCTCTCCTCTTCCTTCTAGAAGTCACAAGTACTCACCCCTACTTCCCTTAAACTCACTCGCATTTCTGAAAAGCAGTAATAACCCCTATTAGCCTAATACATCCCTTCATTCTACTAGGTCTATTCATCCTTACCCTACTTTTTGCAACAGGGCTTTACGTAGTCACCCCCACTACTTGGACTGCACCCCAAAAACTTGTCATCCCTACTATCTTCTGTCTAGTCATACTCCTATTCACCGTTCTCAACTACTGATAAATGCCCTGCTCTTGTTTACACTGTTTCTCCAAGCCATCACAGCTGATGTCTCCTGGTGCTATCCCTAAACCGCCACTCTTGACTCCCTCTTGGAGTGGATAGATAATCTTTGCTGGCAGGGCACCCTCCAATACTTTCACCCTGATGAAGTTCTATTCTTTACTTTTATAATCACTCCTATTCTCATTCCCATTCTTATGCCACCCTCTACCTCTCCCCAGCTATCTCCACCACACTATAAATCTCACTCACTCTTTCCTAGTCATTTCTAATCCCTCCTTAGCGAACAACTGTTGTCTTTGCCTTTCCCTTTCTTTCTGCACCTACACAGCTGTCTGCCTTACATACAGACTGGGCAGCATCCTCTGTCTCCCTATACCTCCAAACTTCCTTTAACAGCCCTCACGTTTACCCTCCTGAAGAACTTTTTTACTTCCTAGACAGGCCCAGCAAGACCTGCCCAGACATTTCACATCAGCAAGCTGCCGCCCTTCTCCGCACTTATTTAAAAAACGTTTCTCCTTATATCAACTCTACTCCCTCCGTATTTGGACTCCTCACAACACAAACTACTATTACTGTGGCTGATCCTTTATGTACCTCTCGGCAAAGACCCACTGGAATTCCCCTGGGTAACCTTTCACCTTCTCAATGTTCCTTCACTCTTCATCTCCAGTTGGGGCCTTCCAGCTCTGTATTACAGATAAGTCCTCTATCAATACTGGCAAACTTAAAAACATTAGCAGTTACTACTGCTTAGGCAGACACTTACCCTGTATTTCACTCCATCCTTGCCTACCTTCCCCTTGCTCATCAGACTCTCCTCCCAGGCCCTCTTCTTGTTTGCTTATACCCAGCCCCATAAATAACAGTGAAAGGTTGCTCATAGATACTCAACGTTTTCTCATACACCATGAAAATCAAACCTCCCCCTCTATGCAGTTACCCCATCAGTCCCCATTACAACCTCTGACGGCTATCGCCCTAGCTGGATCCCTTGTACCCAGGAATCTGAGTACAAGACACCTCTTTTAGTACTCCTTCTCACCTTTTTACTTAGCATTTCCAGTTTTGCCTTGCACAAGGTCTCTTCCTCCTCTGTGGATCCTCTACCTACATGTGTCTACCTGCTAACTGGACAGGCACATGCACAGAGTTTTCCTTACTCCCAAAATTCAATTTGAAAATGGGACCAAAGAGCTTCCTGTTCCTCTCATGACACCGACACGACAAAAAAGAGTTATTCCACCAATTCCCTTGCTTGTCGATTTAGGACTTGCTGCCTTCACTATTGCTCTCGATACTGGACTAGCAGGCATTTCAACCTTTGTCATGACCTTCCATAGCCTCTCTGATGACTTCTCTGCTAACATCTTGGACATATCACAAATTTTAAAAAGCTTTATTGCTCACACAAAGCCTGTTTGGTGGTCTCTTCACATGGATGCACACAACAGAAAATCTTTAGGTATTCCCTCTAGTAGGATTAATCACAGTCTGCTATCAAACATCTATTATTTCAATATCTTTTAAAATATAATTAAAATAAGTGATTTACACATCTTCTCATTCATTAAATTGTACATGAATTCCTTGAGGGCAAGATGTTGTCTTACCTTTTTTAGTATTTCATATAGTGATGGTCTCCAATCTTTTTGGCACAAGGGACCAGTTTTATGGAAGATCATTTTTCTGTGGTCTGGGATGGGGTGGGGAGGATGGTTTTGGGAAGATCTAAGCACATTACATTTATTGTGCACTTTATTTCTATTGTTATTACATTGTAATATGTAATGAAATAATTACACAACTCACCATAATGTAGAATTAGTGGGAGCCCTGAGCTTGTTTCCTGCAATTAGACGGTCCCATCTGGGAGTGATGGCAGACAGTGACAGATCATTGGGCATTAGATTCTCATAAGGAGCATGCAACCTAGATCCCTCACGTGCACAGTTCTGCAGTAGGATTCATGCTCCTATGAGACTCTAATGTCACTATTGATCTGACAGGAGGCGGCACTCAGGCAGTAATGTGAGCAATGGGGAGTAGCTGTAAATATAGATGAAGCTCCACTCACTTGCCCACCATTCAACTCCTGCTGTGTAGGCCTGTTTCTAACAGTAACAACCTGTGGCCCAGGGGTTGAGGACCCCCACCCGCCGCCCCATATACACCTAACAAATAATAGTACACAAAAGTCTCAATAGATAGTAACAAAATTAAAACTTAATGGGTATTATGACCTGAGACCTTTCTCACTTTCAATGTACTCTGAAAACTTCTCAGGAATATTGACACCATGTGGACCTTTTTAGGATGTTTGCTTGCAAAAGACACAATGATATTTATACACAGTGGCATTAAAAAAAGAAACACATTAGAGAGAAAAGAGTTCTATATGTCAGACTGGTCCTTATATTTGAATATTAAGAAATTATAGTACTAGAATGAATGATGAAAAACAAGTAAATATAAATCATAAGTAGATAAAATTTAATCATAAGTAGATAAAAAATTGCAGAACACAGTGGACTGTGAGTCCAACTAATAACACACAAAGGGTCTGTGTCTATATCTATATGAAAGGTATGTGTATTAGAGGGTAAATTCTGGATGACTTGCTTTGTAGAAATAAGAATTTATTTTGTGCTTTGCCAGATATTCAATTCAGGACTCTAGAAGCAAGCAGGAAGAGTAATCACAGATTACTGTAGGCAGCTAACCAACTATATTTACCTCAACACACAAAGAGGCTTTTAAACACAGTCAGGATTGAGTAGCCCTCTAAAAATGAAAAAAGACTGAGACAACTCAGCATCTGCAGAATGTAGAGAAAAACTGTTAGGTCCTTAGGTTAGGTGATGAACTGGATATATAATCAACTTGTTTTTTTAATTTTTTATGTTTTTGAGATGGAATCACACGCTGTCATCCCGACTGGAATGCAGTGGCATGATCTCGGCTCACTGCAACCTCCACCTCCTGGGTTCAAGCAATTCTTGTGCCTCAGCCTCTGGAGTATCTGGGCTTGCAGGCACCTGCCACCATGCCTGCTTAATTTTTTTATATTTTTAGTGGAGACGGGGTTTCACCATGTTGGCCAGGCTGGTCTCAAACTCCTGACCTCAGATAATTCACCCGCCTTGGCCTCCCAAAGTGCTGAGATTACAGGTGTGAGCCACCGCGCCTGACCCTATAATTAACTTCTGATGTACAGCATCTGTCATCAGGCTTAGTCCAGTTGGACAGGTAGGGACATTGGCTGATATCAAGGTCCCATTGGGAAATGCCATTACTAATGTGGTGTACCAGGCAACTTAGGCTGTAGAAATAGGTTGGATATGTTATATAAGGACAAAACAAACAAACAAAACAAAACAAAAGCAACATCCCTCCACCATTAAACTGTGTATGGGGTATCATAGCATTCGACATTTCAACAATGCTTTTGGCTATGTCAGCAATTATTTTTGCAATCTGCAAAGGTGGGGCCAAAAATAAAAAAACCTTAATGAAATTTCTTGACTGCTAAGTTTTTTTCATGGAATTTTAAATTCCTTTATTTTATCTCAATTTTATAAGCAGGCAGCTACAAAATTAATATTAGCAAGCACTGTCTCATTAGATAGATATGTTATATTGGTATGTACTTTACTGATTATCTAGTCCTCAATTATTAATTACATTACTTCAGACAAATTACTTAATTCTTCCTAGATACAGCCTCCTCATTCATGAAATGGGGGTGAGAATAGTACCAAATTCAGATAGTTGTTCTGCGGTTTAAGTGAGCATGCTGATGAAAAACACAAAACACAGTGTGTAATACAGAGTACATACTCAGCATGAGCTTTGAGTAATACATCACTATACAGCATGTCTCTACTTACTACATAATGTTATTATTCTCTATACATTGAATTATATATTATATATATTATTATATAGTTGAACTCTTTCCTTTTATATACAGACACTAAAAGTCAGAGACTTTTTTTTTTTTTTTTTTTTAAAGTGACTGGATCATTTTATTGAATGGTAAGAAATTTAAAGAGCAAAGAGCTGTTGTAAATTCTACTTGTATTTTTTTTCCTCCAAAACTCCAATCTTGAATTTATTTTTCTTTCACACAGGGGCATTTCTACAGGAACAGGGTGCATGGCTTAACTGCGTTTTCCATCCTAGTCTGTTCCTGTGGACGTCTAGAGAATAAGAATTAACCATCCTTGTCCTCTGCTGGGATGGTTCAGGCTGCCAAGTCATTTCCCAAGCCCATTATGAGAGAGTCCTTTCTTGGGCTAGCTGCTTCAAGTCAGAGACATTTATTCACTTTTTTTTTTTTTTTTTCTGAGATGGAGTCTCACTCTGTCGCCCAGGCTGGAGTGCAATGGCGCAATCTCAGCTCACTGCCACCTCTGCCTCTCAGGTTCAAGCGATTCTCATGCCTCAGCCTCCTGAGTAGCTGGGATTACAGGTGTGTGCCACCAGGCCCAGCTAATTTTTGTATTTTTAGTAGAGATGGGTTTCACCATGTTGGCCAGGCTGGTCTTGAACTCCTGACCTCAAGTGATCCACCCACCTAGGCCTCCCAAAGTGCTGGGATTACAGGTGTGAGCCACTGCACCCAGCCGAGATTTGTTCACTTTTCTGAGGTAACTCTATGGTATTTAAAAGACATGGTTGCATACATTGAAAGTGAGTATAGAAGGAAACAAATCTGGACTATTGAGATGAAGCTAAGGAATCATCATTGTTTGATGTTAGTCTTCTAATCCATTGAAAAATCTTTCTATGAAAAGTGTTTTCAGAAATGGAGTAGAGACCAATAAAGCTGTGGTGCTACAGCTTTCTTGATTTCCTCTTGCTATCTTAAAAGGATGAGTAATTCAATCCAGTCTAATGAGTATTGGCTACTGGGTATTTTTCAGTATCATAAACGCTGTGTTTTGCAAGTTTTTTTTTTTTTTTACTCAGCAAATTATTTCGATGGAATTTTAAGTTGTCAAAAATGTTCTTTAATTGAACCTAGCAAATCTTTATTGAGTACCCCTTGTATATTGAAAAGGGGTGTACAAAAATTAATGATAAGTAGTCTTAATAGCAGGCAACTAATTATAATACAATATGATTGGTGCTGCTATGGAAGGAAACGCTCTAGAATTTTGTTTGTTTACATATACTTGAAAATAAAAATGCTTGAGGAATAAATGCTTGAGATGATAAAAATGGAAGAAGAAAACACATATTACAGGAAAGAGCAATGAGCAATGGCACCATGGTTTAAATGTACATGATGTTGGGGGAATGACTAAAATATGTAGGGTATACGTGAGCATGGTCAAAAGCTGGCTAGAGACAGGCTGATGATGGGTCTTTAGTGCTAGAGACTTCATTATGAACAGTATCAGTAGTTCAAAGAGGTTTATAAAGTAATGACAAGATTAACTTTGTTTTTAATGATCTACTTGAGACACCGGAAGGTAATCAAGTAGAAAAAAAGAACAATTTTTGGCCCCTCTTTAGCAGGTATGTTCTAAAAATGACAGCTAATTTGAATACTAACTTCTCGAAAATACAGATAGGAAGACAAATCTTCTAAAGACCAAATCCTCCTCTACCCAACTTAATGGCTTTGTATCAGCTGTACTATGACCCCCTCTCATTCTCTTGGACGATGGGGAGATGAACGCATTGGTAATGAAATACCCATCAGTCCTCAACCACATCCTTATTTTAAAACTGAATTTGCACAATAGCTTTTTGAAAGGCCTGTCAGTGCTGCACTGTTGCCTCTGTCGCACTTCTCTGTGGGAGCTGACATTTTGCTGGTACTTCATCAGGCTGGACCACCTGCTGAGAGCCAGATTGGTAAGGGAAATGCATCTCACTGTGGGAAAGGACAGGAGATGTATTATTTAAATACAATTTATTTTACAGCAACTTTAAAAATCTGATTTACAATTGTTTCAGAGAGGAGGAAGTATCTTGTTGTACCTTAGCTCTTTGTGTTTGGTAATACTTAAGACTTTAATTGCTTTTCTAATTTTTAAAACTTGTTTGCTGTTTTGCCTTGCTTTACACCTTTACACATACTCTTTTACTTCTACCTTAGATAACTGATAACTGTCTTTTCTTTTTCTTCTTCTTCTTCCTTTTTTTTTTTTAAACAAAAGTGTATAATTAAGGAAATGTCAGCCCTCATTCGTGCTGGGTGTGGTAGAGGAAGTTGGAAAACAGCTTAGAGGTTGTTAAAGGATTCTCTAGATTGAGTCAAAACCTCAGCTATACGAATTCTAGAGTAAAAGATGAGGAGGCTGTGTTTACACATAAAGCAATTCAATACCTTCTTTTGTCTGTTTTTTGAATCTTTAATCCATTTAGCCAAACAATTGATTTTTGTCTTAAAAATAAAATAGACTATTTAAATAGCAAATTTTTGTTGGTTGGAACTATTTGTTGGTTAATTCAATGAAAAAGATCAATCAGGTTATCTGTTTAGAAACAGTAAAATAAAACTGATACCTGAAAAGTAATAATTGCTTCATATCAAAAGAGAAAGTAAAAGTTAAGAAATTGTTTGGTGTGTTCAGAATACATCAATATTTGCCAGCCAGTGGTATGCTGGATCCGTAACTACCAGCTCGGGAAAGCCAACTGTTACATTTTCAGGAATTTTGCAAGGCATTTGAAATCACCACGGTAGGAGTATTATACCTTGGAAATAGGCAAACACTAAAACCCAGTGCTTTCATCTTTCACAGAGCCTGTTAAACATTTGCCAGCTTAGCACTGAGGAAGGCTTACACCTGTGTTCATTATGGTTTCTATGAAGTTTGATCAAATAGTATTTGAAGCATGGATGTATTTGGAATTAGTATTTCCCTTCCATGTCTTTTCTCCATTCTAATTTTCTCTCCTTTAGTAGTAAAGGGGACTGTTTTATAAGTGCTCCTAAAAAAATAAAAGTAATCACTAAATGACTAAGGAACAGAAAATGAGGTTTCTGAAGAAACAGAAATAAAATATTCAGAGGAAATGTTACTATGTTGTTTTAGGTGTTTATTTTTCAAGAATTCGGGTAGTGCTGATGAGCTATGGTTAATATTCACAATAGGAGTAAAAGGAGAAAATGGTCTTAAATTAAAGAAACAATAAGTTGAATACGACTGAAGGAAAAAATATCTTCACTATTATGGGAACAGTTTAGGCCAACAGAGAATACTTTAAGAATAGGTAACTATTTTTCTTGGATATTTAGTCAACAATTGGTCTAAAGATGATGCCATTTTTTTCTCTGATTGCTAAGGAAAAAGTAGTAAACTAGTAAATATGAAAAAGACAGAAATGTATAAAGGAGAAAAATATTCACCCATAGTCCCATCATCTAGAGATGGCCACTGTTTAAAAACTGCTGTCCTCTCTTCTACAATTTCCCATATACATACATAGGTACATGTTCTTACAAATTTGAGTCATTCTCTACATACAGCTTTTAACATCAACTCAATGTCAATTTTTCTGACATTACATATTCTTCTGAAACATGAAACTTAATGGCCTCAGAGGAGTCCAGTGATATGTTATATAATTTGCTCAATCATTCTCCATCTAGTGGGTATTAAGGTTGTTTCTACTTTAAGCTTTTTTTTTGTTATAAATAATGCTGGGATAAAGACAAGGCTAGCAGCCCTTCCCTGATTAGTTGCTAAAAGGCCTGACATATAAGATTTAACTGTCCTTCACAGAGATGATACATTCTTGTGAAGGGTGCGAGAGTGCCTGTGATTCCACCCCCATGGCCATACCACACCATACACATACTGTTTAGGAGGCAAAAACAAAAAACAGCAACCAAAAACCAATCTACCATAATCCAGAGGATTTTTTTAATACAGTGAAATAAAATATTTGAAAAGATTCTCCCCAAGTATTTGTATTTATAACTTCCAAACAACAGGATTTATTAAAAAGCCAATATATTTAAACATAGCTTTTTGGTCTTCCCTGCCTCTAAAATATATTACTTATATAGCCTATGAGTATTTTTACAGTTCATTATGCAGAGTAACTAGGTTTTAAAATTCTGTGAGCACCATAACAGGATATGTAGAGAAATGTTGTATGCTTTTCTTCAAATACAAGCCACTTTTAAAATGCCACACACATTCTTTGTGAAGTATGCGTGAAGCATTTTTAATGAATTCTATCGTTTGGTTCCATTCATTTTCCTAAATATCTTATTATGGTGATTATATAATTTGTGTTTGTGTCTGTGTGTGTAAAATCAGATAATAGCATGTAATACTAAAATTGGACTGGACTGGGAGTCAGGGAATATTTTTGCGTATTGAATTCAATAGATGTATCATGATCAAATTGCCAATAAAATGTAAATAGTATTACTTATCACTAACAAATCTCTCAGGACTATCATGAAATGTTTTTCTGGAATTTGAAGTCATAGAAGGAAAGAACCGTAACATAACTATTAAAATTAATATTTTAAAGAATGAGGAGTTTATCTTTTTCTTCACTTGTTTTTAAATGGTCTATTTATATCACTTGACAATTGGAACAGTGTAAACTTTATCACTATCTGTTTAATAATTATTCCATTAAAGTTGAGTTGGACAAGAGAAAATGTCACTTCACTGTGGAAATAGCAAGTAACTACCTTTTGAATATGTAAATTCTTACCTTTAAGCGGCTTTTTTTTTTTTGAAGCAAACAAGTAGGTTAGGGATAGCCAACTGCTTCTCCAGTAAACTATTCTACTGTTTGAAATGCTTGTCAAAAGTGCCAGAATAACAGTTCTAAAATAAAGAATCTTGCTATATACAGAAAGTCATAAAAGATCTAGTCCTATAACTTTTGCCTGAGAGTTCTCCGTGGGGGCAGCAATATTTCCCAAAGTGATCATATGATTAGCTCAGTGCTAAGTACTATTTGCTTACATTTTATATATGTTGTTTCTGATTTTATGTATTTGTTGGTTAATGGAAAGGTCCAAGCACTGAAAGCTAATTCAAATCACTGTTCACACTTCATAAAATGATAATCACAAATGTTTGCTAATCTTTATTAGACAAATTTGAAATAGTAATGATAAAAAAAAGTAGCATCATTACTATCCAGCCCATAGCTTTCCGCATGTTCTCAAGTCACTGTGTTTCATTGTCAATGGAGTAGAGAAGGTGATACAGGCAGGGTTAGCACAACTTATAAAGAATCACAACCAGAAAAGGGCACAGCAGGATAGAGGTTCTACCGTGTCCTTGAAACTAGTTCGGTGTAGCTAATCACTTTTTATCAGTCTCTAATCTGCTTCTATCTGAGATAATTCTAGTCTAGTAGGTTCTTAAAGTGCTGCTTTCAGTATAAATTTGAATAGCATACCACGGTAGATTGCTTCCCAAAATGTCTGCAACCGTATCTCTCAACTTGCGGGTCTTTTGCAATGGGCTTCTGCTACTCTTCTCTTCAGTAGGGTAGAATCTCTTTCTCTTCCCCCTGAACTTGAACTTGCCCCATGACTTGCTTTAACCAATAGAATGTGGTGAAAGTGACAATGTGTGGCTTCTGAGGCAAGGCTTTTCCACCTCACATAGCTTTTGCTTGCGCACTTTTGGAATGCTCCTTCTTTATTATCTTAAAACTGTCATGCTATGGGAAAGTCCAAGTTAACCTTGTGGAAATGTTTTGTGGAGGAAAGGGTAAGTTCCCTGGTTGAGCAGCCCAGCCATGCCCAGTCTGTTCTCAAATATCTACCAGCCAAAGCAGTCACGCGAGTGACCCCAGGGCATGCCAGTAGTATAATCGCCTCACCAACCCATAGAATTAAGGGAAATATTAAATCATTGTTTTAAGCCACAAAGTATTGAGGTAGTTTGTTACACAACAATAAATAGTAGGAATATGCATCCTAACATAGCAATATCTTGTATAGCAGGAAGAAAAAAGCATTTTTAAAGCTAACAGTTTTATTAACTTTGTTGGTTGTTTCGTCTAGGTTTATGACTTACATATGGTACAGGATTTTCCTGTGTAACCAGGAGTGCAGTCACAATTTCCAGTTTTTTGTTGTTGTTGTTGTTGCACTGACCTCCATTTTCACAGGGTGCAGAGGAGAACCAGCACTCTGGTCCCCAGAGGCCATCTGGGCAGACTTATAAAACAAAAAGAGAGAGAAAGAAAGAAACTTGTAAGAAGTCTCAAAATGGTCCAAGATTTCTACTGTTGCCTAACCAAGCTGGAAAAGTGTGTGTGTGTGTGTGTGTGTGTGTGTGTATGACAGAGCTGTAAGGAAAGAAATATCCTAGTAGCCTCCAAGGATTTATAACACTTCCAAAAGTATTCCCTGAAGAAATCAACATGATGCTATATCGTGTCACTTTGAAAACACAGATACAGAGGTTGGCTTTTTGCTGAAAATGTGGTTTTTCAGACAGTAACAATGGAAGCAATTTTGATATATATCTTTAGCAGCAGTTGCACAGAACAAAAACTGAAAATGAGATGTAATTTGTAAAGGAAGCTCAGGAGGCGTGGCACTCAGGAAGTTGCCCTCAAATGGTTGCCTAAATCCTGTTATCCCAGACTTTGCTTCTTTTGTGAGCTAAAATAATCACACCAGAGGTTTACAAACTGTGTACTTTATGACAGTGTACAATGCATAAGGTGGGAGAAGAGAAACAGTGATCTGCTTTGTTGACTGTTCTTTGAACTAGCAAAGGACAGGTGATGCTGCAGGGACCACTGAGGGCTCAGTGAGAGGTTTCCATGTGTGTTCTTCCATAGAAACCACTGGAATTAGAAACCCGGTGGAAAGCATTTTTTTTTTTTACTCCAAGGAAAACGGTGGAACTTTCTTAAAAATATAACACTTATGAAAAGTTACATCAAATCGAGTTGGGCTGTGAGGTATCTTCTTGTCCTGGCAGTGTCTCTGAATAACAGAATTACAATATTTTCTGGGATATTCATACCCAATCTGTTGATTACTAACTCTGTTAAGCACTTTATGTAAAGTAGCTCATATTTCCAAAAGAGAACCCTATGGCATAAGCAAATTTATTTCCATTTTATATGAGAAACAGAGGCTCCCACAAGTTAAGTGACTTACTCTATATCACAAAGCTTGAACCCAGATCTTCTGGCCTCCGAAACTGGTGCTCTCAGCCACTACATCCAAATTTACTCTACAATACTAGGTACTCAGCATCTTTCAGGCCAGTTAATCTGCTCTTAAAGATTCACCAGAGTTCAAAATTCGAAGTTCATCTGATGTGGAACTCTTCTAAAAAAAAAAATCTGTCTTTCTTATCATGATCCAGGGGTCGTATGGTGTCAAGGGGCCAGCTGGACCAGAGTCCTCTACATTCTGAGGTCTGCCAGGAGTGGGCATGCAAAATACCCTAGGCTACAAACTGCTCTAAACAAGGCAAAGACACCAGCTGCTTTACTTTTTTCTTTCTTTCTTTCTTTTTTTTTTTTTTTTTTTTTGCTATTTCACAGGTTAGTTGTAGAAACCATTTCTTCTGTTCTTAGAAGTCATTACTGATAAGCTAAATAAGGCCTGGTGCTGATTGCGGAGAATACTGTTCATTAGTGCCATTGAAACAATTTCCAGTCTTTAATTAACTATTCATCTGCAATCTAGACACAGGTTTGGAGTTAAGATTTTTAAAGATATGTCTGTCTCTAGGAGCACTTGGGCTACTTCACTCTTTTAAAAAAGAGAAAGAAAAACAACGGGCCTGATTTTCATCACGCACAACTCTTGGAGAGCTCTTTTTGCCTTGATTTCAACTGCCAATCACAGCAACCACATTCACCTGCAGCAGTCTGATTCATAATTTCATTTTGTGGTTAGACAAAAATATCAGAATTGGACAAAGTTATCTGATTGAAAAATAACATGTTTTCCAGAGATTATAGTGACCTCTCTATTTTGCTAATTTACATATACTTTCAACTCATTTTTCTTCACAGTGGGAATCTCAGAAGCATTTTCCAATAAAGTATATTCAGCAGCTGCTTTAAGAAAATGTTATCAGAATAAATTAAGTTTACCCAGGTTTGTTATATGCCATTGTCTCCTCATACATTGACTTCCAGGGCATGACTTCTCTAGGGGGAAAATGAATAAGGGGCTGACTCTGGGCTTAAAAATCAGTTGAAGCACGAAGATGTTTAGAAATTGTCATGGCACCTACTCTCATACCACATTAAACTTGTTAGTGTCATGTTAGGCTTTGATTTCCCCAACTTCCTTTCCCTAATGCCTAGAAAGTCACAATCCAGCTACCTAAGTAACCTCTGTCCATGAAATCTAGATGGACATCACTGCTCACCCTCTCCAGTTCTATAACCACTAGACAACCTGGAACAGAGAAACTGCCCTGTCCATTCAGCTCCAGAAAAGCCCTGCAGACTCTCTGAAGATGGCATTGCAAGGAGAAAATGAGGATACGTGAGCGTCAAAGACCATTTTCAATCCTAGTGCCTGCCTCTATAAGTGGCCCCAACGAGATGATGGTTTCCTTTCAAACCTATTATTTCCTTCTGATTTTACACAAGGTTGTACTAAAGGGAAAAAATGCTGTGATATTTTCCTCTGAAATATAGTAATAAGTGCTTAATGCAAAATACATGATAATACAATAAAAATGTATAAAGAATAAAAATGCACATTTATGTATTAAGAAAATATTTATTGAGCAATATCTGTATATCAGGACTGTTTCAGGAGTTTGGGGATACTTGGTTGAACAAAATTTTTAGATACCCTTCACTCATGGGATTCTGATCATAGCAGGAAAAGACAGGCAATAAATATTTGACATCATAATTAGAGTATGTGCTATATTAGAAAATGATAAGCACTATAGAAAAAGAAAAAAGTTGGGAAACTTACAAGTTACAGTTTTAAGTAGGGTAGTACTGATAAAATTCAGTAAAAAAGTAACATGAGACTTTTCGAAATGTGAAAGAGCTACTTAGGTACCTAGCAAAGAACATCCCATGAATGCATAAAGCCAGAGACAGTCAATACTGGCATCTTGGAATACCTTTTTCCAAATGGCATATGCATCTACACACACACACATATACATCTATATATGTTACTTGTAATTGTACTATACAATAACTTTTATATTTATAAAAAATATAGGCTGGGCGTGGTGGCTCACGCCTGTAATCTCAGCACTTTGGGAAGCCGAGGCGGGTGGATCACAAGGTCAGGAGATCGAGACCCTCCTAGCTAACACAGTGAAACCTGTCTCTACTAGACATACAAAAAAAATTAGCCAGGTGTGGTGGCGGACGCCTGTAGTCCCAGCTACACGGGAGAATGAGGCAGGAGAATGGCATAAACCTGGGAGGCGGAGCTTGCAGTGAGCCGAGATTGTGCCATTGGACTCCAGCCTGGGCGACAGAGTGAGACACCATCTCAAAAAAAAAAAAGAAAAGAAAAAGAGAAAGAAAAAAAAAAAGTAATACCTACAAATTTGGAAAACCAAAACACCAATAACCATATTAAAAATTTTCAAAGTTTTTCTATGGTTAAGCATTAGCATCTTTGAATTACATTTGTTTGAATGATCAATCCTTAGATATAAATAAAATAATTCTAATTCTGGAAGTTGGTAGTGCCTTGGGTTGATTAGTTCACTTCAAAGAAGTGGTTGCCTAGCTTTAATCTTTCTGGATATAATTATCTGCAGTGTGATCTTTCTTCCCTTGCTCAAGCTAACAAGGGGACAGGAAGCAGCAGAGGCTAAGAAGACTGCATTAAATAACTTTATTGCCCTATGTCTCAGTTTCCTCACCTGTAAATAGGGGATTAATAGAGCTTATCCATCTTCTGAGGGCACTGGTGGATTAACTAATTAATAATCATATGATGCTGAACAAAGGCTGAGGATTATTATTAGAGAAGAAAAAAACTCTATCATCAGAGCATACCTTTCTGGCATCTGTTGCCTTGGTAACCAGATTTGCAGGTGCAACTACCATTTTTGGCACTGCATTCCAGGGTATTCTTCTCCACACACTGACATTCTGAAGTGCAGCCAGCTCCGTAGGCACCCTTGGGACAGTGTGCAAGCAAATTGAGGCAAAGCGGTCACCTGAAAACCACGCTTTGTTTATTTTAAATTGTTAGTGCATAGGCATGTAGTTCTGTGGGGCCTGATTATGGGGAAAACAAGAGGATCATCCTGACTGCCAAAAAAAAATAAGGAAACAAATGTCTTTTAAATCAGGCAATTCATTTGCTTTTTGGCAACTGGACGTGAACAGTGAAGCCTGAACTACTTAAAAGGCTTTGGTGCTTCCGGGAGAGAAATTGCTTCTCAATGTGCTCCATTGGTGCCTATAGTTAATATTCTCCAAAGAAAGCTAAGGCCTGCCAGGCCCCATATTCATCCTGCTGCAGCATGGAGATGACGGACAAGCACTTATGAGAAGGCTGGCCGTTATTTTCATTCCCTTCTATTCTATGGTAATCGGAAATAATTTTACATCGTGTAGATAACACAAAGCTTTCATGGTGACAGCAGCGTTATCTTGGCCACATCTTTGGCAAATGGTACTTGCCTTCCTTTCATTATTTTCTCTATGCCATTGAGTATTAGGGATGGAAGGCAGCACAGGAATTCTAATACGAAAAAGTCGCACCTTTGCATTCAGGAAAACATATCCATAGTTTTCTCTTTGAGAAGTGTTACAGCAATTCAATTCCTTTTCTGAAATATCCCTCTGACATTTTTTTCTCCCCTATTACAGATGTCCAAGTGACATATCAAGTAAAAAATCCTTCAAGTTGGCCTCCAGGCTCAAGGTAATTGCATTGTGTGCCCACATAGGCTTTGCTGTAGAAAGCTGCTTAGAGAGAACCCTTGACTTTCCAGTGGATGGAAAGAGACATTGGTAGAGATCATTCCAAGTGATGGTTATGATGCCACCATGTAGGACCATCCTAGTCCCAGTTGCCAGGGATAGTACAGAGTTACCTCTAAAGTTAACAGAGTCTTTTTCAGGTTTCCCAATGGAGATAACAAATTATATGATCCTCTATTTCCTTTTCTATGGCTTCCAAGTTTTAGATCCTTTCCTACACCCACCAGGTCCCAGGGTCTCTCAGGCCATTGCCTGCCTTAATGTAGGTCTCTTCTTGCTCATTCCTAAATCCTTGCTCAGGATTGTCCTTCATGCCCTATTCTTTCTGGTTCAGCACATAGAATTATGGTTCAGAAGACAACACAGACACAGAGAAATGCTTAAATGTGACCATTTGTATCTTAAGAACATCTCCTTACTGGAATATATTTGGAAATAAGGAAAAGTGAAAGAAGTAATCTCTCACACAGTGCCCATGCAGGGGTTGTAAGGCATTGAAATGTGTTCACCAAAAATTCATATGTTGAAGTTCTAACCCTTCAGTACTTCAGAATGTAAATTTATTTGAAACGGAATCATTGCAAACATAAGTAGTTAAGATGAAGTCATACTGGAATAGGATGGCCTCTAATTCAATATGACTACTGTCCTTATAAATAGGGAGTATTTGTATGCAGAGACATGTACCATATGAAGATTGAAGTTATGTTGCCACAAGCCAAGGAACTACCAGAAACTAGGAGAGAGGCCTGGGACAGATCTGTCCCTAGCACCTTCAGGGGGTTGTGGACACCTTGATCTTGGATGTCTAGCTTACAGAACTACAAGGCAATAAATTTCTGTGGTTTAAACCATTCAGTTTGTGGTACTTTGTTATGGCGGGACTAAAAAAAGAATATATAGAGTTGCAAACTCAAGTTCCTGAAGTCCAGGAAAGTGACATTAATCAATAAATCTTCAAGTCCAAGCAATAAGGGAGCCGCAAAGAACTAGAATGTATCTGTTTTTCCTAAAGATAGTCATATTCACAATGCTAACTACCACCACCACCAACAACACAACAAACATATTTGCTGAATTTTTTCCTGTGCCTCAACTCCTCACAGCATGCAAATGAATAAATATCTACTATGCCAATATTATTAAACCCTAAAAACTTCAACCTGATGTTTCTGAAAAGTTAGCCCTTTAGGTTTTTGACCAGATCAATAATGATTCAATTATTTTTGCCATAATATCTGATGTAACCTTTTTACATATTCTAAAGTTAATACTAAAAGTAGGATGTGTCTTGTTACACTAGGGGAACAATAATACAAATATTATCTTTTTTTCTAGGTCAGTCTTCTTCTCTTGGCATATCCTAGGAAGTATATAACATTCTGGAACATACCATCTGCACCTCTATTGCTCATGGTTTCCCACACCTTTCCCCTTCTCTTCTATGTTGCTTGTCTAAGCCTAATGTTTCCTCATGCTCCAGGTTCAGTGTTCTGAGATGGCTTCACTGACTTTCTTATTGATATATTTATAATTTATCTTTCCTATGGATACGGCTTTTATAAAATAGACAAGAATCATGGACATTCACTAAAAATAAAACATAAGACTCTAAAAGGTGTCTGTTATTAAGAGATGGCTATGGTATTGAGTCGTTCTACGGTTAGAATGTTTTTGTCCTCCCAAAATTCATACGTTAAAATCCTAACTCCCAGGGCTATGGTATTAGCAGTGATTAAGTGATTATGTCATGAAGGTAGGGCTTTCATGAATAAAATTAGTGCTCTTAAAAGAGACCCCAGAGAACTGCCTTGCCCCTTCCACCATGCATGAGAACACAGTGAAAAGATGCCATCTAAGAACCAACAAGTAAGCCCTCCCCAGATACCAAATCTGATGTCTTGATTTTAGTCTTCCCAGTCTCCAGAACTATGAGAAACAAGTATTTGTTGATTATGTACAACCTGGCTTATGGCATTCTGTTGTAGCAGCCCAAATGGACTAAAATACTGAAGTTCAATCGGGAAAGATTTTCAGAGGCATTAGTCTGTCAACAAAAAGAGAAGAGGATGTGAAATAGGTAGAGGATCAGGGTGAAGATGGTTTCAGGCTCATAGATACTTGCACATAGCATCAAGGTGGGATGGAGAACATTCAGAATTATCCCACTGGGAGAAATTCCAAAAGTTACTGCTGGGTTCAAGTATTTCTTAGTGATTGTGTTTTCTTGCATCCTTTGAAAAATGTGATTAATAGTCAAAATGCAAAATTAGACATCTTAGAGAATGAGACTGCTTCACCCTGGAACAGAGAAATAAAAGAAACTTGTTCTGGCCCAAGGTATTCAACTTTGGTAAAATATCAAACGTCTATTTAAACAGACTATTAACAATCCACTCCCATTAGTTAAGGTAAATATTAACCAGATGTAAAACAAAATTAGAAACATTTTTCTTTCATTTATCAAAATCTAGATTCTGTAATTCAAAGAGGCTAAATGCTATAATATATTTGTCATATGTATAAAACTATAAAAAAACATTTTTTACCCTCTTCCTTTGTGTGACAGTAGTCTCTGCACTTTTCTGTGCTTTCATGTTTTACGCACAGAGCAAATTAATTGCCTGCAAGTTACGCAGATGACAAAACCACCTCACACATACGGGTGCCATACATCCTGTGGCAACGGCCATTGTTGGCACAGTTACATTTCCTTTTGCAGTTCTTCCAAAAGAACCCTTTTGTCCATCCTGGAGGGTGAGAGGACAAATGAAGAAAATATTAACCCACATGTAAAACTTGCTAGAGTTATTGTTATAGGAAGTCAGGAGATTGAGAAAGGTGCAACGTTTCTAATCTGGTTGAAGTGAGGCTAGAGAGATCTTTTAAAAACCACCAAGATGATTCTGTATCCTCTGCTTAAAATCCTACAATGACTCGTCATTGCTGTCAGGTCAAAAATACCAAACTTAATAAGACTGGGGCCCCTGAGCTTGCTGACCTCATGTTGCACTACCCTCTGCCTGTCTGCCTGTGCTCCGCTGGCCTCTGCAGGTTTCATAGTGCATCCCATGCCTTCCTGTTGCCTCTTAATCAGGAAAGCCCTTTCCCCACTCTTCCCATGTTTTATCTCTCCACATTTTGCAGGCTTTTGCTTAAATGTCCCTTCTCCATAAGTCTCTGTCCCAGGCTCATACAGTCTGCGTTGTCCTCATGGTCTCACCTCCAACCACATATTAATATCTAACTTGTAATCCCTACCAGTATTTGTAATTTATGGTTGCCTTGAACAAAATCACATGTTCCACATGGAAGCACAATAATATATATTTTTTTCCTTTTTGCTATCATATCATAATGTCTGGTGCCATTCCTTGCAACCACTTAATGTATTTTTTAAATAAATAAATGAACATTGCTCACAAAGATAAGTAACTGAAATGCCAGCAGGAACCTTACTGCATCTCAGAAAGTGAAGTAAACTTGGTTTCCAACTCCCCAATTCCATCAACTGTGAGAAGCTAATAAACTCCTCATGATTTCTGGCAATCCCTAGAGACTTACATCCTCATTGACTCTGTGCCTTCAGCTTTTGTGCCTGTACAATCAGGTTCTTTTTTTGTGCTTTATTAACCCATGTAGGAATTGTTGCCTCTTCACTGGTTTACACACACACGCATACACACACACACACACACACACACACACAATCTATGCACAGTACTCATTGGTATTTTGTGAGTTTTTTATCTATCATCTCTTTTTCTCTTTTTCTCTCTACCTCCTCCCCTTTTCTTCTCTAATTTTCATCTGTCTTCCTCCCTGGTTTCCCCAAGGAGCTCCATTGTTCTTCATTTTGTTATGCAGAGAAAATAACTTCTCCTAAGCTCCTACATCTAAACCTGTACACATAAATGTAAGTTTTTGCTCGGTAGAAGAAAAAGGCTTTCTCTGTAAGAGGATTCATCCTGCTTAGATCACAGTTGGAGATTTAAGTATCACTTATTTTGTTGTTACACATGTCATTGTGTAACAACAAATTGTACTCTTTTATATAGAGAGAGACACAGCTTTCACAGCCTTTTACTTCTTCAGAAAAAGGCCATTTTGAAAAATACACATGCAACTTTCACTTAGTTTATTTCCCATTAGAAACCCCAAGAACTTAAGGAGTAATCTTACTGACTGGCACCAGACCTTCCTTCCGTCTTTACAAGTTTTCCCATGAACCCCTGGGGGGCTCTGGCACTGCCCAGTCAGAAGATCATAGGTGCCTCCATTCTGACAATTACAGATGCTGCCACATTCTTTCTCACTGGTCTCTGGGGAACAAGCTATGAAGAAAATAGAGAAGATGAACAAGTAATGGAACATACGTTTTCTGATACAAATGGAGGGAAAAAATAGCTTGTCTTTCTATCAGGATAGATACCAAGTAATTAAAAACTCAGTAGCTTACAGACCCAGGAAAAATTTCTGGCATGTTCCTAGATTGTATAGCATAATCACTCCCGTGGGATTACTGATACAGCTAGTTAAAATAATGATGACTGAAGAAATTGCTAACAAGCTTCAAATGCAAAATTTATCTCATTTCTTAAACTCTAACCCTCACACTTTAAAAGCTACCCAGGCATCTTTGCTGTACAATTCTAACCAACCCTAAGGAGAAACAAACTGCATCTTCCATTTTGAAAACTGAGGGAAAATGCTTTTAAAATATCATGTATTTTTAACCGGGAATGAATGCAGCTGAGGTTCTCATGGGGGTCCCAAGGTAGTTTGCATTGTCAAAGATAAGGTAAAGTCAGGGAAACAACAGTTTTCATTAGTTTGTTGGTATTTTTGTTTTTAGTGCTCTATAAAAACGATAAATTGGGAAAAATGTCAGTGACCATATTTTAATGTAAGCACATGTAGCTTACATCAAAATAATTTCAGTAATCATTGTAATTGAAATTTTGTCATAATAGGCTAAAAGTTATAAAATTACATTTATAAAATCTGCTCCATTCACCCCCTGTTCCCATTTCAGATGGTAATATGGAACTTGCCTTCTTATTCACCCTTTTCTTTGCTTTCAAGCCATAGGCTGCTATGAAAGGGAAAAAAGGAAAGAATAAAACAAAAAGGAGAGACTAGCAACAAACATTTGCTGTGGCCTATATTATTAATTCACATTTTGTAAGCGTTTGCGTTTTAATAGCAACTACAGAAGGGGCAATTTTAAAAAACTGACCTGCAAAATGAAGCTAAGGAAGTTTAAATGGCTTGCACAGTGTCTGGATTATGGCAAGTCATCAATATAGATAAACCAACACTATAATTTGACACTCCCTCACAAAGTAAATGGCGATTATCGCACAGTCTATAGATTTGCCAAATACTTCATTAGATCAAACAGTGCAGAGATTCTGGGGAAGAAAAATGTAAAACAAACACATGTCCCAAACCACAGCTGGATGATGTAAAAAAAAGTCATAAATCTCTCCTCCCATGTTTTAGTCTACTCATTTGTCATACGAAAAATACTCCTATCTTTCCTTTCCACCAGATAGAGTCTCACAATAATAAATGATTTCAATATGAAATCTTTCATAAGAAATGGGGTCCTAAAAATGTGCTTTTAAAATTAAATAATATGTGGTCATTTTAAAATTGTTTCAATATAATTATTTGAAGAAACCTCTAAGAAATCAAAGTAGATATTTTCATTATAGACTAATAAATATATTGGGCTAGAAGATCTACTCAATGGGAAAACTGACTTCAAGATCCCTGTTGAAAGTTCTTTTTTTCATTTCTTTTGCTGCATTTGAAAAGCTGACAATCTTAAAAATGTAGCCAATGAATAACTGGTCTCTTCTGCTTATTGTAGATTAAAGGGATTTATTTTTATTATTATTGTTTTTTGTAGAGACTAGGTCTTGCTATGTTGCCCAGACTGGTCTCAAACTCCTGGCCTCAAGTAATCTTCCTGCCTCAGCCTCTCAGAGTGTTGAGATTACAGACATGAGTCAGCACCCTTGGCCAACAGGGATTTTAAAGAAAATATTCCCACTCCCTCTTTTTGTTAAAAAAAAAAAAAATGAACAATTGTTTCTCGTTTCTCCAAAATGGATTGTTCTGTTTTCATTTTTGTAGAAGACATAAAAGAAGGTTAGAGAGAAAGTGAAAAGAAGATAGAAGTTCTGCTTTCAGGGGTAGACTCCCCTTTATTGCAACATGTAAATATTTAAGAGATCCCCAAAGTTTTCTAAAGCCAAAGATGCCATCTCATTTTTATTTTATCAGCAAGCTCATTTTCAATATTTTAATATTAATTTTATATCAGAGATATTTCATTCTTATGTGTTGGAGATATATTTTTTCATTATTTTATTTTTTAAATTTATTGCTGTTTAAAATATTTTTTTTAGTTTTTAATTTTTTATTTAGTTTATTTTATTCTTATTTGAGATATATTTTTTAGTTTTTTTTATTATGTTAGAGATCAAATATTGGGAGATGCATACTTGCCAATAAAACTTACAATATAAGGTAAATATTGACTTACTAGTAGACATATAATAATATTTATTTGATCCCAATTTTATATACTTGAGTGTGTCAAGTTGCAGGTCAATATAGCTGGGAGTTTCAACACCAAGTTTTATCCATGTGTTTGAAACTAGGCCGCATAAAACTTAGAAATTAGGCCTCATAAAAAAAGAACTTAAAAAAATTAACACCAGGTGGCTCTGGATAGGGTCCCACCCTGCCTCGATAGGGTCCCACCCTGATAGGGTCCCACCCTGCCTCGAAGTTCCCGGAATCAACAACTCCAGGAAAAAAACCTCATAAGGTCCTGCTCTAACCAATTAGAACAAGACACCTTGCTCAGGCCATAGACAGACCCAATTACCACGCGCCTAAAGCTTTGTTTGAATTTCGCGCCCTAAGCTGTGTTTGAACTTGTGTTTGCCTATATAAACAGCCTGTAACAAGCAGTCGGGGTCCCAGGGCCAACTTAGAGCTTGGGACCCTAGCGCGCTAGTAATAAATAACTCTCTGTTGTGAATCTCGTGTCGGTGATCCTTCGCGGCGACCCCTGCCCAGGAGGGAATCGACAGTTCGGTTCCAACATTTGGTGCGTTGGCCGGGAAGTGGGGTCGTCCGAGGACCCCCGACCCATCTGGGGGAGACCCATCTGGCCCGGGCCACGGACTGCTGACTGAACGGACCTACCAGGTACTTTCGTTTTGTTCTGTCTGTCTTGCCGGCTAACTCTGAACTCTGGGGAGTACTCCTTCTGAATTAAGTGGGGAAGGGGGACAGACGTGTCCGGCACCTTCCCACTTACGCCCTGGGGGACGCCCTGGCGGTAGTCTGGGAGAAGGCTGACAACTCAGTCAGCCTCCTTAAATCTGTAGGCAGGTCGCCCCTGCCGTCTGAGTATTTTATGATCTTGTGGCGCCACTCTCTGGCCGTGCGGCTTCTCCTTACTTGTCTGGTCTTTGTTTTTGTTACTTTCGTTTTGTCCTTGTTATACGTGGACGAAATAAGACAGACGTTGACGACTCCTTTGTCTCTGACCCTGACTCACTTCCCTGATGTTCGGGCTCGAGCCCACAACCTCTCCATAGAAGTCCGTAAGGGACGATGGCGAAAATTCTGCTCGTCCGAGTGGCCTACCCTCCATGTTGGGTGGCCCCGGGACGGAACATTTGACCTCCCAATTATCTTACAGGTTAAAGCAACAGTGATGGATCCTGGGCCACACGGACACCCAGACCAGGTGGCCTACATAATTACTTGGGAGGATCTGGTCCGAAACCCTCCCTCTTGGGTGAAACCCTTCCTCCATTCCCCTTCCCCACCCCAGTCTACCCTTCTTGCCTTAGAAGCCCCCCCCAAAAAAAAAAAAAATCGGAAACCAGACCCGCATAAGCCAGTCCTCCCAGATGAACCCCAGAGGGATCTCCTCCTTCTTGACACCCTGCCTCCTCCACCTCAAAACCCCCTTCTGAGACCTCCACCTTATGCTTCACCCTTGCCCCCTGTCTTGTCCCCAGCTCTTTCCTCTACCGCCTCGGCCCCTACCCTTTCTCTAACTTCTCCCTCGGCCCCTCCCTCCACCCCGTCTCCTTCGCCAGCCCCGCCCAAACTCACCCCTCGGACGCCACCACCGACACCTCCTCGTCTCCGCTTGCGGCGAACTGAGGACCCAGATGGCCCTTCCACTTGGCAATCCTCCCTTTTTCCCCTCCGTACCGTCAATCGCACGGTCCAGTACTGGCCCTTATCTGCCTCTGACCTCTACAACTAGAAAACCCATAACCCTTCCTTTTCCCAAGACCCCCAGGCCCTAACCTCGTTAATAAAATCCATTCTCCTCACTCACCAGCCCACTTGGGATGATTGCCAGCAACTCTTGCAGGTCCTCCTAACCACTGAAGAAAGGCAGCAAGTCCTCCTGGAGGCCCGGAAAAATGTGCCAGGACCAGGAGGCCTCCCAACCCAACTTCCCAATGAAATAGACGAGGGATTTCCCCTCACCCGCCCAGACTGGGACTATGAAATGGCACCAGGTAGGGAGAGTCTCCAAATCTATCGCCAGGCTCTGTTGGCGGGTCTCAAAGGGGCAGGAAAGCGCCCCACAAATTTGGCCAAGGTAAGGACCATAACTCAGGAAAGGAATAAAAGCCCGGCAGCCTTCATGGAAAGGCTTCTGGAAGGGTTCCAAATGTATACCCCATTAGACCCAGAGGCCCTAGAACATAAGGCTACCATAACTATGGCATTCATAGACCAAGCTGCATTAGATATCAAAGGAAAACTCCAAAGACTAGATGGAATCCAAATCTATGGATTACAGGAATTGGTTAAGGAGGCAGAAAAAGTGTATAATAAGAGAGAAACCCCTGAGGAAAAGGAAGCCAGGTTAGCGAAGGAACAGATGGAGCGAGAGGATCGTAAGGACCGAGTGAGGGATAAGCATTTAACAAAAATCCTGGCGGCAGTTGTGAGAGAAAAAGGACCAGGGAGAGAGGGAGAGAAGCGGAGGCGGCCGGCTGGCCCCCGTGTCTTCGCATCATGGCAGCCACCGCTATGCTGGTCAAGGACTCTGCTAAGTTAACCCTTGGGCAGCCACTAACTATTATTACTCCACATGCTCTAGAGGCCATAGTGCGGCAGCCCCCGGACCGGTGGATAACCAACGCACGCCTAACTCACTACCAGGCCCTCCTACTGGACACGGACCGCGTCCAGTTTGGCCCTCCGGTCACCCTAAACCCTGCTACGCTGCTGCCGGTACCAGAAGACCAACCAAGCCCACACGATTGTCGGCAAGTATTGGCTGAGACCCATGGAACACGGGAAGACCTTAAAGACCAAGAACTCCCAGACGCGGATCACACCTGGTACACAGACGGCAGCAGTTACCTTGACTCAGGTACCCGGAGGGCGGGAGCGGCGGGTAGTAGATGGCCACAACACCATTTAAGCACAATCACTACCTCCTGGCACGTCTGCACAGAAGCCTGAGTTAATAGCACTAACCAAGGCCCTAGAGCTGTCCAAGGGAAAGAAAGCTAACATTTATACTGATAGCCGGTATGCCTTTGCAACGGCTCATACTCATAGAAGTATCTATGAAAGAAGAGGTCTCCTAACCTCAGAAGGAAAGGAAATCAAGAACAAAGTTGAAATAATTGCCTTATTAAAAGCCCTTTTTCTTCCTCAAGAAGTGGCTATAATTCACTGCCCCGGGCATCAAAAAGGACAAGATCCAGTCGCAGTAAGAAACAGACAGGCTGACCAAGTGGCCAGGCAAGCCGCCATGGCGGAAGTACTAACCCTAGCCACAGAACCTGACGAAACCAGCCACATAACTATTAAACATACTTAAACCCTGGGAGACCAGGAAGAAGCAAAAGCCATAGGGGCTATAGAGAACAAAGACATTAAAAACTGAGAAAAAGGAGGAAAAATAGTCCTTCCCCAAAAGGAGGCCCTGGCAATGATCCAGCAGATGCATGCCTGGACACACTTGAGTAGTCGAAAAGCTAAAATTACTGATTGAAAAAACTGACTTTCTAATCCCAAAGGCAAGTACCCTCGTAGAACAAGTGACATCTGCCTGTAAGGTCTGTCAGCAGGTAAATGCTGGGGCTACCCGAGTGCCAGAAAGGAAACAAACTCGTGGTAATCGCCCAGGAGTCTATTGGGAAATAGACTTCACTGAAGTAAAACCTCATTATGCTGGATATAAGTACTTACTAGTGTTTATAAATATATTTTCAGGATAGGTAGAAGCCTACCCCACCCGGCAAGAAACGGCACACATGGTAGCCAAGAAAATTCTGGAAGAAATCTTTCCTAGATTCAGATTTCCCAAGGTAATTAGGTCAGATAACGGGCCGGCCTCCGTTTCTCAGGTAAGTCAGGGGCTCGCCAGGATATTGGAAATTAATTGGAAATTACATTGTGCCTATAGACCCCAGAGCTCAGGACAGGTAGAAAAAATGAATAGAACAATAAAAGAGACCCTTACTAAATTGACCTTAGAGACCGGTTTAAAAGATTAGAGACGCCTCCTATCCTTAGCTCTGTTAAGGGCCCGAAATACGCCTAACCGTTTTAGACTCACTCCATATGAAATCCTCTACGGAGGACCTCCCCCTTTGTCAACCTTGCTTAACTCCTTCTCCCCCTCCGATCCTAAAACTGACCTACAGGCTCGGCTAAAAGGACTCCAAGCAGTACAGGCCCAAATCTGGGCCCCCTTGGCAGAACTGTACCAACCAGGACATCCACAGAGCAGTCACCCCTTCCAGGTGGGAGACTCTGTCTACGTTAGACGGCACCGCACTCAAGGACTAGAGCCTCGGTGGAAAGGACCCTACATTGTTCTCCTGACCACGCCCACAGCCATAAAGGTTGACGGAATCTCCACTTGGATCCACGCATCCCACGCCAAGGCTGCTCCAGAGACGTCCGGACCAACACCACTTGAGACATGGAAACTCCGACGCTCCGCGGACCCGCTCAAGATAAGACTCTCTCGTATCTAACTCCTTGCTTATTGTTTGCCCTTCTTCCCTGCGCCATCTCTAGTGTAGTTTTTGACGCTAACCCCCACCGACCATTTAGCCTGACCTGACAGATAATTAATTTTAATAATCAAGAGGTCTTAAATAAGACCTCCGAGAATGCTCCTATAAAGACTTGGTTTCCAGACCTCTATTTCAACCTAAAAAAAAAAAAAAAAAAAAAAAAAGCAGGAAAAATAAAAAACACAGACCCCCGGTTTACTGGTCCCACAGGAGTCCTATTAAGGACTCCTCAGGATAGACAAGAATGGAAAGGACAGGCTAGAAAGGTGTCCATCAGCCGGAACAGGTTTTATGCCTGTCCCAGATTCAGGACAGGACAAATAAGAAAAACTTGTGAAAATCTGACTCACTTGTATTGCAAAAGCTGGTCCTGTGTAACTACTAATAATAGAAAGTAAAAATAAGCCACAAAACCTTGGTATATAACCATGTCCTTTGTCCAGCCCTGTACCACAACCCGATATTCGGAAAATTGCAACCTGGTTCGTATCAAGTTTGAAGATGCGGCAAAATCTGATAACAGATAAATAACAACAAGGTTAATATAGGGTCTCTATTTATACCAGCACAACCCGCCTAAAATTCCCCTCCAAATCAGACTATTAGTCAATCCAGACACTGCCCCTGTTGTAGTAAGGCCAAACCAGGTTTTATTAGAAGCTAGGAAGCCCCCGGTTTCCATATCGGAGAAGCCCCAACTAAAAGCTCCTCAAAGCAACTCCCCGCCCTTAATCTCCCTCACCCTCGCCGACATGTTAGGAATTAAGGTAGCGGCTAGAGTTGAGACCGGGACAGCAGCCCTAGTGCATGGTAACCATCATCTGCAACAACTTAGAATAGCCATAGATGAAGACCTTAGAGCCATAGAACAATCTATCACAAAACTTGAAGAGTCCTTGACTTCTCTGTCTGAAGTTGTATTACAAAACCGACGAGGACTAGAAATTGTCCTTCTGAAAGAGGGCGGGCTCTGTGCAGCCCTGAAAGAGCAATGTTGTTTTTTTATGCAGATCATTCAGGAATAGTTAAAGATTCTATGGCAAAACTAAGAAAAAGATTAGACAAGAAAAAAAAAGAGAGAAAATCTCAACAAAATTAGTTTAAAAATTAGTACAACCAATCCCCTTGGCTTAGCACCCTAATCTCCACCATCTTAGGACCCCTCATCCTGCTCACCCTCATCCTGACTTTCGGGCCATGCATACTCAACCGCTTACTCACCCTTATTAAAAATAAACATAGTACATGCTATGGTTCTGACCCAACAATACCAGACCCTCAAGACTGAAAAAGAGGCTCAAGATTGAGCCTCTGACACAAAAAGAGGAGGGAATGAAACTAGGCCACATAAAACTTAGAAATTAGGCCTCATAAAAAAAGAACTTAAAAAAATTAACACCAGGTGGCTCTGGATAGGGTCCCACCCTGCCTCGATAGGGTCCCACCCTGATAGGGTCCCACCCTGCCAATTCCGGGAAACAACCTCATGGGGTCCCACCCTGCCAATTCCGGGGGTCCCACCCTGCCTCGAAGTTCCCGGAATCAACAACTCCAGGAAAAAAACCTCATAAGGTCCTGCTCTAACCAATTAGAACAAGACACCTTGCTCAGGCCATAGACAGACCCAATTACCACGCGCCTAAAGCTTTGTTTGAATTTCGCGCCTTAAGCTGTGTTTGAACTTGTGTTTGCCTATATAAACAGCCTGTAACAAGCAGTCGGGGTCCCAGGGCCAACTTAGAGCTTGGGACCCTAGCGCGCTAGTAATAAATAACTCTCTGCTGTGAATCTCGTGTCGGTGATCCTTCGCGGCGACCCCTGCCCAGGAGGGAATCGACAGTTCGGTTCCAACATGTTCATTCATGCACTGGATGCCTCCAGTATGGAGAAATTCAGAATGAATAAGCATGAATAGGACCTGGCCAGTGAGCTCTCGGTCTAGTAAAGAAGATAGAAAATGAACATAGTGAACTCTAATCCAATGTGGAGAGAAAGAAATTTTTTAATCCACTCAAAACATAAATAGCTATGTTATTCTGAGGCCATTAAGTAAAGCGTCATGCAATAGGCAGCAATAGGCTTCAAGGATGACAGTTTAGCAAAAGGCGCAATGATGAAAGTGCAGCACATTAAGTAGTGAGTGGTTCAGTTTGCTGGAAATAATAGGTTAGGCGAAGAGTTATGACTAGGACAAAAAGCCAAAAAGATTTTTGAGAGTCTGATGGTCACCAGTGACTGGGTAAGATGTATACACTTTATATGAAGGGAAAGGGACAAAATTTTTGAGCAGCAGAGAAACATGATCAGAGGGATGCATGAGGAAGATCCTCAAAACCCTAACTAGTTATCTTGGTTAAACCATTTCACTATGTTATGACTCAAGTTTTGCATCTACATCATATAATAGTAACAACAGCTGTGTTCTTCCCATACGTAGAGAGTTCAAAAGAAAATCTGTTCATATCATCTTCCAAGACAATCACAAAAACTAAGACAAAACATTTATATAAATAGAACTCATAAGATGAATTTAAAAAGAGAAAGAAGAAACAAAGATAGTCAATACATTTTATTTTATCACTCGGAAGTTTGAACTCCTGAAAGCATACCTTCATTTAAAATATGGAGGAAAGGAATTTTGGGCAGAATCATTTTTAAATCTTTGAACTTACTCATGAGAGACTTGTATTAAAAAAAAAAGTCATTAACTGTGTTAACATATTTTTAAAAAGAAAAAGAACAAAAAAATACAAAAAGCCAAGCAGCAAACAGTCAAGCAAGTCCATTTAAATTGCACTTTGTAGCACAAATCCTTTCCTTTTTCCTTCATTGGGAATAGCTTGTCAGGGCCTAATGATTTATTTAAATGGAGGGATTTTTATAGGCCTAGAATATTAGGATCCTTTATTAACTTTTACATTCCATGGATAAACGAGAGACAGCATGTCAAGTTTCCTAGGGAACACAAAATCTCCTTTTTAAGTCACATTTTCAGTTTAAAACTTAAGCACTTCATAAGCATTATTTAACCCCAACAAATAAATTGTCTTCTTGTCCTTATCAGTTGCTTACTTTATTAAAATATTTTGGGGAGAACATATGTAAAGGAGTGGTTTGGGGTGCTTGCCCAATTCTCAGGGTGCCACTTACTTTCATTACAAAGAATGCCACCCCAACCTGCTGGGCAGGAGCATTCACTCTTTCCTTCCTGGCTCTTTCCTGCATTCATGCAGTCCTTGCAGCTCAAGCTGCAATTGTGTCCAAAGATGTGATCTAAACAGACTGTAATGTGATACCATCTTAGCTTGCCCACAATCATCTACATAACTAAAAATCAAAATAAAACTAATTCCCTAAAAAAAAAAAAGATCCTTGAGCATAGTTCCTAAAGAACCTTTAAAAAGGACAACAGCAAGATACAGCTTTTAAAATAAAGCTTATTTTACTTTTTCCAATTATTACATTGGAATATTGTCCCTAAGAATACTTAGAATCTTTAGGAATTTCTTTTTTAAAAAAGAAATTATCATTGATTTGAGAACAAAAAATATAATCAATGTTCCTGAAATTTTGATGCTTTTTCTTTCAGGATTTTTTAAGTATAGTTTTGTTTTCTGAGTAAATCTTTTTATTAAAATTTAATATGTAGAGAAGTACACAAATCTGAACTGTATACTTCAAACTTCTTTTCACATTGCAAATAACTCATGTAAATGCCACCCAGATCAAGATACATAATATTACTAGCAATCCAAAATCTCAAAGGTGACTTGATAATTTTCAATCATTAATTTCATAAATTAAGCACTGTGGTGATCTCTATCACCACAGATTATTTTCCCTTTTTTTGAACTTTTTATAGGTAGAATTGTAAAGTGTGTACTCTTTGGTGTCAAGCTTCTTTCATTCAACACAATGTATGTGAGATTCATGCACATTGTGTATGCAAGAGTTTATTTTTTATGGTTATATAGTATTCTACTGTATTAATGTACCACAATGTATTTATCCATTCTCTTTTTGAGGGACATTATCATATCGAATAAAGGTGGAGAGACATGTATTCAGTTGTTTAAGGCTCATTCCATTTTAACTTTTGTCCTTGTTTCTAGGGTAGGGACTTTAAGATGCCCTAATTGAAAACTTGGCATTTTTACCAAGGCCCTTCTACTTTGGCAGGCCTGAGCTCCATGTTCTGCCTCTCCATCATCATGAAACTGCTGATAAATGTGCTTCACTCTTCAAACTCTTAGCAGCTATCTTTCAGATTCCTGGCACAACCCATTAATTGGCAAATGGCATGAGGAGAAAAGCATCTGAGACCATCCTACTTCTTTGGTCTTCTCTTCTTTGCAGATCTTGGCCACTGAAGTTCTGATTGCTGTTGTTGCTGCCCCCAACTATTTCTCTTCTGACTTTGATTAGCCAAAACATCAGAAGTTTAATTAAGAAACATTAAAGTACTTCTATTTTTATATAGAGACATTTATTGATATTATTATGATTTGACCACTGCATAAAAATATTTCTCCTATTTTTCTGAATACATTCTAAAGCAATCATAAGCTTTGATATTGTTAAAATACAATAAATAGAGGGAGAACAAAAAGAACAGCTCTGTTTTACAAAGGAAAAAAAGAAGAAATGGACTGGCTGCAAACAGTTACTTTTGATAGACATTTACTTTGATCAGAAGTCGATGCTTGAGCTCTGTTGTTTAGATATATAAGAAAACCTGCTCACATTTTGAAGATTTTTTTGGTCCATTTGACCATATTAAACAATTAGTTCTCTGCATTTTAAAACCTAGAAAGGAACTACATTTTAGGGCTATTTAAGGTAAATTTTAACTATCTAAAGTGATTTCTAGTGAGATTTTAATAGAAGAATTAAAAGATCTCAATTTTTCTCCCCATTATGCTAATTTAAAGATATTTTTCTGCTCCATTTTCCTGTATTAACTTCAAGAACACCCCTCCGCACTGCACCCTCAGTTCTACAAGTACCTACACAGCACTCCTTTATTGTACAAATGGAAATAAAAAAGACAAAAGATGATGGATTTCATAGAAAGCTCTGAAGAAGTGACTTTGGCCCTACTTTTCTTGCAAACTTCATATTAAAACATATGATAGCATTAAATATTGATAGTAAAATTGTCTACAAAAATGTAGCAAGTTATCTGAAAATAAAAGTGAGTATAATAAGGTAAATTCTTTTACACACCAAATTTGTGCAAAGCAGTCAGTTCTCTACAAGTATCTTTTTCCTCTTCCTCCTCATCTTCTTCATCTTTGTAGGTGGGAGGCAGAAAGGTAGCAACATAATGAAGCTGTTGAGGTGGGCTCTTGAATAGAAGACCTGGAAACCTCACAACTTCTCATTCCTCTTCTTCTTCCTCTAGCTTATCATCATCTAAAGCTAAGGCCATAGAAGAAAATGTGAGGTTTCAACCTGGTTAAAAGAAGGAAATACTGTGCAAAGGTTGATAGAGAAATGAGAGAGTTTGAACTAGACAGCCAAGGCAGGGGGTGACAGAAAGGTAAAATGCTTTGAGATGGCCATTTCAAAAGTCTATTGTAAATGAAGGTGAGAAGCTGCCGGCACACAGTTAAAACTGTAGCAGAGAGAACAAAAGAAAATAAGGAAAGATCTTAGTCTGTGAAGGCAGAAAGGGGACGGCAGGTTGAGTTAAGAAATATGTGGCCTCCATTGCTCCAGAAGAACAAGATGAAGGTGGAAGGAGTTTAGAAAAGATATTAATACAATAAAATTCTTCAGTGACTTACAGGTGCAAGTTTTTCTGTCATTTCCAATTCTGTAACCTTCTTCACAACTACATTCGTATGTTGCCACAGAATTAATGTAGTTGGTCACAGACTATACTGACATCCAGACACTCATCCACATCTAAGAAAATTTAAACAGTATCTGCTTTTAGGCATTGAGAGATATGATATATTTTATGAAGTAATAGACATATTTGTGTTCCTCTTGTGACCTTTATTAAACAATAACAATGCACTGCCACATACACAGCAAGCATAGCCCCCTAAACTCTTTCTCAAGTCCACTCAACCAATTATTTTTCCTTCACTCATTTTCAAGTTTATTGTACTACACAGACAAGGTATTTCTGAGACCTTGTTTGTAAGGTTTAGATGAAAAACTTAAAATAAATTCAGGCCGGGCGCGGTGGCTCACGCCTGTAATCCCAGAACTTTGGGAGGCCGAGGCGGGCGGATCACAAGGTCAAGAGATCGAGACCTTCCTGGCTAACATGGTGAAACCCCGTCTCTACTAAAAAATACAAAAAAATTAGCCTGGCGTGGTAGCTGGTTCCTCTAGTCCCGGCTGCTTGGGAGGCTAAGGCAGGAGAATGGCGTGAACCCGGGAGGCGGAGCTTGCAGTAAGCTGAGATTGCGCTACTGCACTCTAGCCTGGACGACAGAGGCAGACTCCATCTCAAAAATAAATAAATAAATAAATAAATAAATTCAATGGTCTCAGGCTGTGTACCCTTTTGTAGAATGTTCATTCACTCTCGAATTATTCAACATACATGATAGAAAACTTATTCTAGGTGTAAGTCAGTACAAGCTTTGTGGACAATTTTAGAGAAGAAAGAATTTTAGGCCTTGATTGCATGCGACTCACTGGTTTATGACCAAGTCTGTGTCCAGACTTTGGTCAATATGTTCGCAATACTATAAGTTCATGTATGAGCTTCTAAGCTTTACCTCAGATTGTTGATGCCTTTTCCATTTGCATGCGTGTATGCAAGTATGTATGTTCATGCTATACAATCATCTCTTGGCTCATTCTGCTTAAGAGCAGATGGTACATGAAATTTTAAAAATGTTTTTGGCTCTGTTAATTGAATGTAATGTGGTAAATGGCAATATACTCTACTGTGTTTAGTATATATAGATATCATAGTTGTGTGTTCATTGCTGTTATCTTCATTGCAAGGCTGGGGAACTTGGCTATCTATCAACTTTGACAGAATTCTGAAATGTGTTTCTTTAAGCAAAGAAAAACTAATTTCTCAGAGGCATTACAGTCTTACGTAATTTGATTGTTATTGAAATAGATATCAATCTTCTAATCTTTGATTTTAAGAAAAATATGGTTCAAAATAATGGTAACAATAATATAAAATGAAAATTTAAAGATTAAACAATTAAGGTAAACTTTTAAAGTAAATTACAGCAATGGTTACATGAGCTATTCCTAATTGTATAAACAAAGTCAACAAACTCTACTCACTAAATTCAAAGTCTTATATTAAAAAAAAAACAAGCAAAAAATCACCTGAAAGGTAGGTGAACTAATTTTAACATGCAAGTTAAGAAATATAAACGACTCATTTTAAAACTTGCATTAGTTATATTAATATTAGATATGTAGGGATTCTGGTACAGATTTGGACTGTGGCTTGTGAACTGATGATCCTTTTGCTCTTTAACTAAAAAAAAAAAAAAAAAAAAAAACTCATTCAAAATGTCTTCCAGTAACCAACTTTCTTATTCCAGTCAAGTTTGCCATAGGTGGTTCCTTGGGCAGTGTGCCTTCCAGAATCTCTCATTTGTCTTTAATATATATTAAATTGTGTGAAAGGGATTATGGACCAATAAATATGATAATAATAATAGCTACTTTTAGTTGAGTAATTTTTCTATGTCGGCCACTGCACTAGGCACTTTACATTTATTATTTTCCTTAATTTCCCCACTAATCCTATTATTGTCATCACTTTACTGATGAGGAGCTAAGGTTCATAGCAATTAAAGTCACCCAAGTTTATATGATAGTAAATGGTACAGCCACATAGAAATTCAAGTCTCTTTACTGTGAAAGCCTTCCCTTGCCCACCCTAGCCCTCCACCTCAAACATTTCTCCTGCTTTATTGCCCTATCACATCAATTATTTCTTGTTAAATCTCAGGAATTTACCATCACATCCACAACCATCGGAACTGATCTGAAAGCCTTCCTGACATCTGCATTCATAGCCTCCTAAATAGCTGATGCAGAGCTGGTCACAGCAGGCTTCTCCATTCTCACATTCATCAAGATCTGAAGGCGAAAAGAACACTGCTGTTACTGCAGAGACAGGAATTTAACGATCCTATAGAAGCACTGAGAAGCTACACTTCTAAATTAAAACCGTTTTACTAATCATTTTCTATTTCTCAGGCCATGTAATATAAACAGCGAAGAAACCTTAACACAAAAATAAGGAGACCCACTTTTGGTTTATGTTTCTTCATGCTTCGTCTATGCCTGTTATTTATTTTAAAAGAATGTAAATAATCTCCAAATGCATCTATAGGCATAGGAAAAGTGATCTCTGCTATTTTTCCAGTTTAAACAGTAATTGGACTGAATAAACAGAGAAGTTGAAGAACAAAAAAACAGCCTAAGAAAAAAGAGCCAAAAAATTCCATTTAGTGAACATTTGACAGCTGCAAAGAGGAGACAGTCTTAGACTCCATAACATGTTTGTTCTTCCAGAACTTCAGATCAAAGAGTATTCGCAAGCAAATGTTCCCAACTGCCTGACTGGGAAGGCAAGTGGTAACTACAGTTCTGAGAGAGGGGAGAAGACTTATTTTAAGTATTATGTTTTAAATTATAGAACATTTCAGAGCATTTGTTTGAATATTTAGATTATACTGTGACTGGGATGAGTGAGGTCTGGGGTTTTTTATTCCATCTGTGACATCATTACCCTGAAATGTCCTGTTAGGTGAGCAGTTTTCTAAGTAAGGATCTTTAAGCCTTCTTTAGCTCTGTTATTTCAGAATTCTACAATCCTGAATGCTTCTTATTAAGATATAACTGCCCTGGGGAAAATAGAAACGCACCAGAAGATGTCAAATTGTAAGTTTTCAGCCAAAGGATAACCTATTTAACCTGAGTTTTGAGGCAATCATTTCCAACATAATTGGCCAAGGAAGTAGCAACGGACAGTTTGCCCCTGCTTTCCTTAGGCTGAACACCTGGGAATTACTTGGTCAGGGTATTTTTGGCTCTAGGCCTTGGTTCAATTCAAACCCCTCTGTTTGTTGAGCTATTAAGGTGAGTGGCCTGTCAGTGCTGAGTTTACAAAATCCTATTGTTCCATAACTACATAAGCAGTCACAGATAAAAAGGGTCAGTGTCTCAATTAACCCTGGAAAGGGTATCAACTCAAGAAAATGAAGACAAGAGAAAGAAAGGAAAGAAAATACAATCAGTCAATCAAGGTGAAAGGTCACCATAAAATATCTAAATGGAGGTCATTTAGACATAAAACATTCTTTTTCCCACAAAATGTCAAAAGCAGAGCTATTCAAAAAATTATAAATGATATTTTTTCCTTTTTAATATTAAACCTTCCTTTTATTAATCCTTTTGATTAAATAGCATGATGTAGAGAATAAAAAACGTATTAAAAAATTCATTTTCAAGGCTGGGCATAATGGTTCATGCTTATAATCCCAGCAGTTTGGGAGACTGAGGTGGGAGGATCACTTGAGCCGAGAAGTTCAAGGTTGCAGTGAGCAGTGATTTTACTACCTGCACTCCAGCCTGGGTGACAGGACGAGACCCTGTTTCAAAAAACAAACAAACAAACAAACAAACAAACAAACAACATCTAGTAATTTCTAAAGACCAATTATTCACTAGTGTAAAGGTAATTATTCATTTGGAATGTACATATACATATTTTACTTATTTGTCTGAGAACAGATTAATGTCACAGCTGCTTCATAAAAAACAGTCATGCATGAGGGAAATCAGGATTTTCTTTTTATCTTATATTAGTATCAACTTTGAAAAAATATATACGAGAATGTACAAAAATTGTGAAAATAAGTCAGCCAGTCAGCACATAGATAATTAAACCTATCCAAAGGCAAAAACTTATTAAGGCTAAAACCTAGAGATGTGTTAACACAATTTGAAAGATAGGTACATAAAATGCAAGTGTCTTACTAGCAATGAAGTCACTAAATTTAACAATTAGCCAGTTATTAGAAAATATTTATTATTTCTAACTTTATTCAGTGACTATGTATAGGGAAGAGATACAGAAGATCAAGTTTTTCTCTTTTGATGCTTTTCTGAAATCAGAGCTGAAATGTTTCTGTGTTTTGCCTGGCTGCAATTGGTCCTCTACTTTTGATTAAGGCTAAATTTTTATGTATGGATTAATTTCGGTACAATGGTAAAATATTTGGCATATTGGCCAATTTAGGAAAAATATGATCTTTAGAGAGAAGGACAATTAGAAGAGAAAGTTAAGCAAAACAAAAGAAAATGAAAGATTAAAGAATATTGAGGAAATATTAAGCATAACAAACAAAAACAAGCAAATAAGGTATCATAATTCCTCAATGATGACAAATCACTGCTTTAGGAACTTGGAAGTATTTTCAGAATCAGGACACATAGTAACGTAGGTTAATACTTGCTATTCCTATTTATAGAGGGAAGCAAAGATCTAACAAAATAAAATTTAAAAGGAAATTTAGAAAACAGATGATGTTAACAGTGGAAATGGCAAGACATTTTAAGAAAGGCTTGTGATGTAGGAAGAATGGCGTTTCAGATGAGTTCCAAATGAGGATGGCATACATGGGACAAACTAGAAATAGCCCCAGAGGACTGTTAATAGAAAAAGAATCCAAAATGGATCACAAAATGATAGACTGAGGGACTTATTTTCCAATTGTGTGATGCAGTGTTGCTCCTTGCTATTTGAGAACAGGGCATTTTTGAGTCCTGTATGTTTGAAGGCTCTGGTGGTATCTGAGAAGACTTTTTAAAAATCTGAAAAACTTTTAAAAAGCTTAAAAAATAATGTTTTAGATGAAATGAAATTGAATTCTTTATTTACTTATTTTTGAGACAGGGTCTTGCCCTGTCACCCAGGCTGGAGTGCAGTGGTGCAATCAGAGCTCACTGCAGCCTCAATATCCTGGGCTCGAGTGATCCTCTCACTTCAGCCTCCCAAGTAGCTGGGAGTGTACCACCATGCCTGGCTAATTTTTAAATATTTTGTAGAGATGGAGTCTCCTGATGTTGCTCAGGCTGGTCTCAAACTGCTGGACTCAAACAATCCTCCCACCTCAGTCCCCCAAAGTGCTAGGATTACAGGCATGAGACTCAGTGTTTGGCTTGGGTTTTCTTTTTATTGTTGGAAAAATGAAATTAACTTGAGCCATAAACAATATAACATTGTCATAGTGACGGCTGAAATTTCATAAATATGCACTTTTCTACATTATGACCCTGGCAGATGCTATTTTTTTCTAGTTATAAATAAGAACTTTACTGAATGGTATTTTTCAAAGAATAAAGAAAACACCAAATTTAAGTTGCAAAGAAAAGGTTTGGCAAAATTCCAGTTTCTCTTATCAATACTCAAAAGAGGAACAAACACAGAGACATAGAAGGAAGGAAGGAAAAGGGAGGGAAAAAGAAGCAATCAAGGAAGAAAAGCCTTAATTTTTTCTATGGATACAAATCTTATCAAGGTAGGTAAAAAATAGTAAGCATAGTTTTCATTAAATAATAAGAGGTGAGGAAAGCAATTGGCTTCAATATGTTAACCACTGTAGACTCGAGAACAATATTGAAAGCAATGTTGGACAAATAAATACAATGGCATTCTTTTGAATTTATAAAACCAGAATACTGCAAAATTTCTTGAGTTTCATTCTGTGTCATCATACTGCCGAAGTAACATGTCCTAAATATTTAAACCATTGAGTTTTTTGTACTTCAAATTTTCTCTATCTAACCATATTGAGTAGCATGAAATGGTCAAAGGATTTTGTATTGTTATTTTTAACAGAGGAAATATTAAGCATAACAAAAGAAAACAAGCAAATAAGGTGTCATAATTCCTGAATGATGACAAATCACTGCTTTAGGGACTTGGAGGTGTTCTCAGAATCAGGGCACATAGTAAGGTAGTTTGATACTTGCTTTCCTATTTATAGTAGATATTCCTTTTTCTCAGGAATGTTTCATTATGAAGCAAAACTGCGGTGCAATTTTATTTTCTTCATTGTCTCAAATGATATAAATTCTATTAATATGTTGAGAAAGTTAGCTATTCAAAATGGATTTGAGCTGGGAATTCCAAAGAATGAATTTTTTTGTCATCTTTTAGAATACAGCTACTTGCCATATCAAAGTTGAACATACATCCCAAACATTATCAAGCTGAAAATCAATGCAAATAATTTAGTTTCTGCTTGAGATAGAGAACACTGGGGTATGTGATAGCATTTGTTGTTGGAATTACAAATTACATTAAATAGTTGGATAGATCACGGAATATTTTCCTGAAATAAATCTATTAAGGGCATATATTTCATTAAAGTGTTTTAAATCTCCTTTAACTTCAAGGTAAATATCTAAATGTAATGGTATCTTCTACCAGGTAATCCTTCTTTTCCATTTATTCAGTAGCCAGAGACACTCTTCAATTTATTTATCTTTACAGTTTGAGAGATGTGGCTCACAGTATAGCCATAAGTACTACAGATTAAAGGGCTAAATGAATCCAGAGCAACTTTTGAATGAAGATGGCATTTACCAAACATTACCTATGCACATTTTCTCATCAGAATCAAGCTGGTGTCCATGGTTACAGGAACAACGGGGAGTACCAATTGCATGTTCATGGTGATGGGAACAACCACCATTGTTCTTTTCACAGCTATTGACAATTTCCAATTCAATCCCTTTCCAAAAAGAGCAAAATAGGATTATTAGCATAACAACAGAGAAACCTGAATATATGTCAATAATGTTCTCTCTATTGAGAGGATGACAAACTTTATTAGAAATCCATCAACACTCTATACATATAAAAGTAAAAGTCTGAGGGTTATTAAGCATTGTAAATGCCTATACCATATTATATACTAATAAACATATAAATAATGTTGAGTAAGTGATACAGAAAGGTAACGATGAATCCACCACTGGTTATTAAACACCTTAAAGGAAACATGTTTTGGGAATTTTCAGTATTTTCAGGGTATAATAGGTGTAATATATATACATATATATTAAATCAATAATCAGAAATCAAATAGGTTGTTTGCCAGCTGACATTTCTGTTCTCGAGCTAATAGAATGTTATTATTTGTGATTTTTAGGGTCTATGAGCACATGAAAATACTGTTACAAAGTAACCTTGGAGCAAAGGTGTAAACATAAAACCAGTGATTTAGTTGATCATGTGTAACTAGGGTCATTTGATGCACCAAATGAGGAATCAGCTTTGATTTATAATGAGATTTATATGAGAATCACTTATTACATAAACAAATTGTTACTGTGAAAATCAATTTGGCTGGTACATGCTACTAATTTCAGGCGTATTGGTGGGCATGAGCTTCAGCAGATGACTGCCAATTGTCCTGAGCACACAGGCATTATAGTCTCTCATTTTCTAAGTGACAAAATGAGAATTACAAAAATGTTTAGAATCCGTGTTAAAATATAGAATTTAGATACTCTGAATGGCATTTTTACCACTGAAGGTCTACCGGTCTTTATTTATGTTGTTTGAACATACCCCTTCTTACTGAGAGTGCCTACACTGATTCATTTCCTCTAAGTCTTAACTCATGAATCATTTAGAAGAAAAAAAGCTGGGGGAAAAAAAGCAACAACAAGACAAGAGTATTTGGGATTGTGACACTCCTTGAAAGCATATGTCACCTCATAAACTGCCTAGACATCCGCTACAATTCCAGAAATCATCCGGCCCAATCCCCGGCATCCAGTCCAGGGCACAGAGCAGCCTCAGATGCTCACAAGCACCCAGGGCACATCCCTGTCATTGTGCCCATCCCATTGTGCCACCATCGTCTTACACTCCCCAGCTCATAACAGATGTTCAAAATAGGTTTCGAATGATTGAATAACCAAAAGAAGGAGTATGCTAATCAATTTATTGTTAAAAATAAGAACTCCTTTGGGTTTAGAAACAGCTAGTTTAGGACTAATCAAAATCAGAAAGCTAAAGGAAAGCTTAGTGAAGGGAATTGATATTTTTCACGATACATTAACTTATACTCTTCAAGGGAACATATTTCAAATGATGTCTCTGGTTGTGGTGATTGGGACACACAGATATTTCTGATACAGAATTGAAGTTTTTTTCTGACATATGCTTGCTATTGCCATTCTTACAAAGAGACATTTTTAAGTATTTATGAACTATATTTGGTATCTTAGAGTCTATCAAATTAATCTTCATCATTTCTTAGAGAGAAAAGTAAGGTCAATTGACATGAAATCACTTCATTAACAGTTATGGCATTGTTAGTTTTAAAAGCCAGTCTATATTATGCAAGGTATCATATGTACTTATTAATCTAAATATTATGTCTTTAAAGTAACATAATTTTTGCTTAGGATCAGAAAACTGAGGTTCAGAAAGGATAAAAGACTTGCCTAAGGTAGCAGAGCTGGTAAGAATCAAAGCTTTCTAATCCAGAGACGTTTTCCTATATAATATCATTTGTAAAGCGAAAATAGCTAGGTGTGGTGGCTTACACCTCTAATCCCAGCACTTTGGGAGGCCAATGTGTGCAGACCACTAGAGCCCAGGAGTTTGAGACAAGCTTCAGTTACACAGTGAAACCCTGTCTCTACAAAAAAATACAAAAAATTAGTTGGGCATGGTGGCACATTCTTGTAGTCCCAGCTACTCAGAAGGCTGAGAGGTGAGAGGATTGCTTGGGCCGGGGAGGTCGAGGCTGCAGTGAGCTGTGATCTTGCCATTGCACTCTAGCTTGGGTGATAGAACAAACCCCTGTCAAAAAAAAAAAAAAAAAAAAAAAAAAAAGGAAAGAAAAAGAGAAAATAATTCGACTAGCAATATAATCTATTTCACTGAAATGTAGTGTAATATTTTTCCTAAGAGAAGTTAATGTGACATAATAGAAAAAACACAACATTTAAAGTTGGAAGATCTGACACTTTGTAGCTGTGTAATCTTCAATTATTTTAAATCTCTGATCCTCAGATTTTTTTTCCACTGTTAACAGAGGGATCGAGTTGCACTAAGGTTTGGAAACTAGTGGCCTGCAATTATATGGGATTTGATTATCAAGGTGTTACAAAAGTTGAGAAAATTTTAGGATTTCCACCATTTCATCACAAATTAAAGGTCTCCTATTTTTTTAAGCCAATAGTCCATGTTACATCCATTCCAAAATATAGCTTGAGAGTCTCTTATAAACTTAAAAATACACCTATCATATGACCTTGTGATGCCAGCCCTAGGTTTTTACTGAAGAGAAAAAGGTTTTTTAAAGCTATGTTCATATAAAAACCTGTATACAAATGTTTATAGCAGTCTCTTCATAATTGCCAAAACCTGGAAACAACTTAAATGTCCTTAAACCAACTGTAGTATATCCATACAATAGAATACTACTCATTGAAGAATAGAACTCTTCATATGAGCAACAACTTGGCTGAATCTTAATGGCATTATATTGAATAAAAGGATACACACAGTTTAATTCCATTTATATGACATTCCCAAGGAAACAAAATTCCAGTGAGGGAGAACACATCAAGTAGATGTCGAAGGTTAGAGGTGGGAAATAAGTGACAAGCCATGGGGAGCACAGGGAGTTTTCTGGGGTTGACAAAACTGTTCTTAATCCTGATTGCAATGGTGGTTACAGAAATCTACATATTTGTTAAAATTGTTATGATTATATACTGAAAATGTTAAATTTACTAAGTAAAAAAATAAATTAAGAGGCAATATAACCCTCCCTAGATTCCACATTTTTCTCCATTTACTGCCACATTGCCGAATTCTTAGAAGCACTTGATACCGTTGACCATTTACTTCTCCCCAATTTTTTTCTTCAGAAAATCACATTATCCAAGTTGTCCTTAAACCTTACTGGACATTCTTTTTCAGTCTTTCCTGTCTCTGTGTCACATTCTAGTTACTAAATGTTGGAGTCTACAGTCTCAGTTCCCTCCTGCTCACTCCTCCAGACACCCTCCCTTTGTAGGTGACCCCATTCTTGCTCATGGCTTAAATACTGACATTTACATGTTGACAAGCTGCTCACTCAAGCTCTGACCACCATAAACTTGTAGACTTTTCTATTTAGTTAGAAAATAGATAGAAACTACCTACATGTTATTTCTACTTGGCTCCTTAAACTTCACACGGCAGAAATAGAACTCATGATTTCTAAACATACCCTATATTTCACTTCAAAACCTGTTCTTCTATTGGACTCCCCATTTTGGTAAAAAACATTCTGATTCACCTGTTTTCTAAAACCAAGAATTCTTCTTGATTTTTCTTTTCCTCACATCCAAATCAGCAATTCATCTCAGCTCTCTCTGCAAAATAAATCTCAAATCTACTGCTACTAGCTTAATTGAAGCCACCACCATAGCTCACCTGAATGACTCTAATCTTGCTTTTACAGACACTCCCTACTGCCCATTCCCTACAGAGTAGCCACAGTAGTTCTTAAACAGTGAAAATCATATGATATTACTGTTTGTTCAAAACCACCCAATGCCTTCTCATCACATTTGGAATAAAATCCAAACCCCTTGTGGTGGCCAAGTCTAGTACAATTTGATTCTTCCCTTTCTCTGCCTACTGCTCTCATCGACTATCTCTATGACTTGTTCATTCTTTTCCAGTCCACACTGGTTTTCTGTTTCCTAAACCATCAAGTTCAGCCCTACCTTAGGGTCTTAGTTATTACTGCTCCTTTTTCTTTGATCTTCTCACTGTATATTAACACTATATAAGATGATAGTATACATTTCTTTGATTGATTTCCTGTTTTCTATCTCCTCTGTAGGAATTTAAGTTCCTTAAAGGCAGGAACTTTGCCTGACTTGTTCATCGTTGTATCTATAGTGTTAGGAACAGTGCCTGGCACATGGTAGGTATTCAGTAAGCATTTGTTGAATAAATCAGTGGGTCTAGTACACTGGCATCACACACCCTCTAGGTGACAGTTAGCTGGAGGCAAGCAATCAAGCAATAGCTGTCCTCTCCAGGCCCAAAACTCCCTCGCCAGTTCAAAACAATCCCTACAATTTCCTATCTTTTATGCTTAGTCTGCCTTACACATTTATATTTATTGCCTGTCTTATGTTGGTGTTAGAGTTTTGATCCCTGGATTAGGTTATATTTAAAATACTGAAAACTATAATAAATTTGTAATATTAATTGATTTTTTAGGGGGGAAGACAGGTAAAAGTATCCATTTGAAAATTTTTACATAGGCTTCTCTTATTCTTGCTATTTTCCAGTGATATTGCATCAATGCAGCTTTAGACTGCTGGTGGTAATTTGATTTAAATATAAGAAATACCATGGTTACTTCTTTAAAGACATACGGGACTAAAAAAAGTGCAAACTCAGATCTATAACTACCTACTAGATGCAAGCTGAGATTTTGATTCTTTGATTCAGATGATAAAAAATGTTTTTATTATAGTACTTTAAAAATCATACTTAAAACATTCTCATAAGTAGCAAATATATTGTTTGCTTGATAGATAAGATGTACATTAAATATGTGTGAAATATGTTAAACTATATTACATATTGCTTGGTAATGTGAAGGAAGCATGCTGTAGGTGGAATTTTCCAATTTCTAATTACAAGACACTGATAGCTAATTCATAGTACACTGTGAAGATTCAGTGGTTATACTGCAAAGTGTTTTGAGACCTGCTGAGAAAAAACCACATAAATATAACACACTGTTCTCTAAAAAAAAAGTATCATTTCAAAATGTACTTTAGATGATGGGCACAAAATTCATTGTTAAATATCATCAGGCTCGGCCGGGAGTGGTGTCTCACGCCTGTAATCCCAGCACTTTGGGAGGCCGAGGAGGGCGGATCACGAGGTCAGGAAATCGAGACCATCCTGGCTAACAAAGTGAAACCCCGTCTCTACTAAAAATACAAAAAATTAGCCGGGCGTGGTGGCGGGCGCCTGTAGTCCCAGCTACTCGTGAGGCTGAGGCAGGAGAATGGCGTGAACCCAGGAGGCTGAGCTTACAGTGAGTGAGAAGAGATCACGCCACTGCACTCCAGCCTGGGCGACAGCGGCAGACTCCGTCTAAAAAACAACAACAAAAATACATATATATATATATAATCATAGTCTAAAAGGACTTACTCCGTCTACGGGTTTTGAAACAACTCAAAAGACCAGTTTTCACTAGGAAAGATTTGTATTTCAGTTAGTAAATATTGAGGTCTGTTGAGGACTACAGAAAGAGCTTAGCCAAATATTCACAAAAGGAAAATAAATGTAAAAATAAACTTCTACCAAATGTATTCAACTGTAGAGCAAATTTCTTTCCCAAGTAAATTCTACAGAGAGCATGTATGTACCTCTGAACTTATTATCATTAATGACTCCCTCTTTCCTGATAACTGAGGGAGCACCAGTCAGATTGTAAGATGTTTAATTTCATACATTTGTAAAATATACTCATCCCCTATACCTCTGGTCACATTAAAAAGCCAAAAGATTTAAGGCAAAGAAAAATCCTTCCACGCTTTTCTCGGCCTGAAGGGACTCCTTCAGGCATTTGAAGAAAACAAAACAAAACAAAAAAAACCCCTGACTTCAGAGGAAGTTGTACCTTAATTAGTAGTCAAATTTCTCTCCCATCTTATTTAGTTTGCTCTTTAAAAGGAAAATATCACTGTAGCAAAAATGCAGTCTTTAAGCAATAAAAATATACCAACAGACCTTAAGGAGTATAGAATTAAAGACACATAGAATTTTATGTCGGAAGGAAGAATGAGGAATTTAGTTACCCTAATAATATCTCTTCATGAAAGAGCTCAGGTAAGAAAGCTTAAATATTTATTTTATATATCACCATCTTTATTTGTTCCTTCATTAAAACTAACAAAGAGACATAATGTTTATAAACACATGATGAAGTTGAAAGGATATTATATCTGACGCAGGAAGACTCTAGTTCAAATCCTAGTTCAGTCACTTATTAATTTTCTGTCATTGAGTTGTTGACTTTGGCACTAAATGGATGATTGATTAATATGTGAAGAACTGAGAAGAGGCTCTTTGGGATTGAGACTCAAAATCAGCATTTCTGTTTTGGTTCTACCAAGTGGGAAATGCCTACCAGTCATGCAGGTAGTGATGCCGAATAGTTAGTTTGGTATATTCACGTGTAGTTAAAAGGAGAGCAGTTCAATAAATTTTACATTGAAAGAAGGGCCAGAGATGTAAAGAAATACTAGAAAAGTGTAATAACACAGAAGTGAAGAGTGTTTCAAGAATGAGGGTAATCAGAAGTGTTGAAAACTACTGAGAGGTCAATTAGGATAAAATTGAAGAAGCTACCATCCAATCTGGTAGCATAGCGGTCATGGGTGACAAGCGGCAGAGCAGAGGTGAAAACTTGATTAGTATGGGCTGATAAGAGAATGAGAAAGGAGATATTGGCTAAAGTCAGATACTAGCTTTTATGAAATATGGACTCATGTGAAAGTACTTTAAAGACAGAAGACACTTGGTCATGTTGTTATGCTGGTGAAAATGATGCAGAAGAAAGAACTGATAATTCAGAAAAGAGGGAGATAATTGCAGAAGCAAAGATCTTCAGATGTGAAGAGAGAATGGAATCCAAAGCTCCATGGAGAAGATGACCTTGATAGTAATAGGGCTACCTGCTTCATATTAATAGGACTGAAGCCTTTCCATGTGATTCTACAGGAGACTTTGTTTTAATTGCTACCTTGGATGATAGTTTGCATTTATTATTTGATGACCTAAGAGATGAGATGAGGACAAAGGTCAAAAGGAGGGTGATATAAAGCTTTGGAAGAGAAAGAGGTGTTAAACACTTATTTTGATGACGGTAAAAGTAGATAGACATATTCTGATAGTATATGTTTGTCCACCCACGCTGCTTAATCATTTAAGATTTATGATCCTGAATTTAAAGCAAAACCAGTTAGTATGGTTGTTTTCAACATAGTAAAATTTACCTTGTAAGGTATAGTTGTGAACTGGAGAAAGAAGGGAAGAAGTCACTGAGAGAAAGATAGAGTCTGAAGATGAAGAAGAAGATGAAGAAGAAAAATGAATTTTTGATGTACCAAGACCTCTGTCTCTTGATGTACCAAGAGTCAGAGATGGATACATCAGCCATAAAAATAAGAAAAAAAAATCTGTCATTCAAAAAAGGACAGAAGTAGAGATGGGTGAGAATGGGAAATGTTGAGGTAGAAAACATTGAACTTGAGATATCAGATAGATTAAAGCTTAGTAAAGTAGAAAGTGTGCTCATCTGCAGATTAAGTAATGGACCAGTGGGGATGACGTGTGAAGAGAACATAGTTGTAATAGTAACTATAGCTAATAGCTCAGCATATTAACATTTTAATACGTTCCTAAAAAGGGATATATGTAGTTGTATAACTGAGCCTAGGGAGGAAGATGCTAAGGTTATATGACATGGATCATAAATTTTTTGAAGAGAAGGGATAGGGAAATGAATCAGTGGAAGAAAAGACAAAGCAGGGAAGGAGTTGCTCAATAGGCATGATGAAAATCAATGACGGAGGGAGGGAGAGGGCCAATGTGGAAGATTCTCATTAGAACATCCAATGCATGAGGCATAGTATTGCAGCTTAGAGCTGCTTCTTGTACGGTGGTTCCTTCACTCCTGCTCATTCCTTTTTTTTTTTTTTTTTTTTTTTTGAGTTTTACATTGGAGTTATTAGTGTTCAATAAATATTGCGTGGCAGAACTGACAAAGGAAGGCAGACTTTTTACAAAGATCTATGAACCTAACAGAGCCCCAGGTCAGAAAACCTGAGGTTTAATCCTTGCTAACGACACTACAGATTGTTATTCAAACCATTTTCCATTGACTCTGGGCCTCTGTTTTCTCATCTATAAAATAAAAGGGTTGGATTTTTAAGCCTTCATCCACATCCTTCTCAGGAGCCCTTGCTTTAGCAAGACACACAATGTAATTCTTTTGTTTATTACTCATGTTTAATACCTGTAAAATGCCACATATTCCCTGGGCTTTGACTGTTGCCACTTACTGTAACATTGTTTTCTATCAGCTCCCAGCTCAAAGCCAGTGTGGCAGGCACAAGTGAAAGATCCCATAGAGTTTACACAGTGGTGGCCACCGTAAGAAAGACCTTCAGCACACTCATTTATATCTGCAGGAAGACAGACACCACAGCTATGTCTTAGGAGCTGTAATGATGACTTACTGACAAACTACAATAATGGACTTATGCACCTGCGCCCACTTGACCCCCCACCCCCAACAGTCACTGTAACAGTAAGTACCACATAGGTTCCATATTCTTTATATAAAGGAGCATTTGTAAATAAGCTGACTGCTTCTGACATTACCGCTAGTGTTGGTCTTATGTTCTCAAACACTTCTATTAGAACTTACTAGTATCCATTAATAAGGAAAAAGAGAAAATGAAACAAAAATGGGCCTAATCTATTCCTTAATAATACAGGGAAGAAGTCATTGTAATTTGTCTTTAGGACTATCTCCTTGATTTAGATTAGTATGTGTGGCCATGGCAAGGCAGATAAGGGGCCTTCATATTTAGCAATCCATGGTTTGTGTTATACATATGATTGTCACAAGGGAATGCCACTTAGACCCTGATACCCTCTCTCTCTCCTGATACCAATAGTCAATTCTATTCAGTGTAACTTCAGTTGTGTGGCTCAGGTGATCTCTCCTTCCTCCCTTTAAGGGGACAGGTCTCACCATTTTTTTTTTTTTTTTAAACTGGTTCTTCCTCCATACTATATATCATCCCCACCAGGGTGCTTAAGAGAAATACTCATTCTTCTGATGTATTTGTAATAGAACAGGCAAGCAGTAATTCTGAGGATAGATTTTCTATAAATAATGTATCAGATGTTAAAATAGAAGTTTGAAAGGCAGTAGACAGATAAATATACACATCTATATCTATGTATGCAAACATTTGTCAATTTTCCTCAAATATTTATTTAAGATGATCCTATTCTGTACCAAGTGCGGAGCTAGATAGGTGCTGTGGAAACAGAGGAGCAAAGCAGAAATGTTCTCTGTTAGAAAAGTGTGTTTAAAAAATCCACAGAAATTATCATCTTAATTTTGACCTAAAGAAAAAATGAAAACACAAATTTCCATTACTAATTGTTTTTCATAGTTTTTATCAGTCCCATAAGTCATAATTACTTTTGTAATTACTCCAAATTAATGGTTTCTCATTTCATGAAAATATCATGATAAAAAAGTGATTTCTCAAAAGTTATTAAAACAAAGACTGCCCCAGAGAAATGACTTAATTTATCAGTTCTTGTGAGGGAGGAATTTATCACTTTCATCTTTGAATTAAAGTATGTCTGTTTTGCTATTTCTAGGAAAGAGAAATGTGTAATTTTGTATTTATAGAGTTCCTTCCTTTTTGTTTTAATTATTCCTGACTTCTGAAAACACTTATCTGCATATACTTGCTTTTCAAAGGTTATCCCCACCTTCTGTAGCCTATAATAAAAAGCTTCATGTGTGGTTATAGAAGATTTTGAAATATTAATTCTGGAATTCACTTCAGAATGAGAAACAAAAAGTATTAAGTCTGGAACTATCCTATGTCATTTTATAAAATGTTACTAAGAATTTCACTGAAGTTTGATGGTATAAAAATAGCTTTCAAATGATCAAATAAGAATTTAAATGTTCCTTTTTAAGAATAAATGAAAACACCTTTTCTCCTAGCTGTTCTGACTATTCAAAACTGAATTACCACAAAATTTCAAACAATTACACAATTAAGTCATCAGTTTCAGTTTCCTACCTTCACAAATGTTTTTGTCTTCAGACAGCTGGTACCCTGCATGGCAGGCACACCTGGCCATGCCATTCTCACTCTGACATATGTGAACACATCCATTCCCACCTGTGCAGGGGTCCATCTCTGAAAGCAATTAAGCAACGATAGTGTATAATTCATTGAGCTCAGAAAGATGTACAGAGTGAAAGGATGGACTAAGAAAAGTAAAGAGAGCACTGGGACCAACGTGTTTCTCACATAAAGATGGTAAGGACTCCAGAGAGTCCTTTCCTACTTTCATGTGAAACTCATTTAAAGAAAGCCTTTTAAAAATGTTTGTACAGCTGTTGTTTCTATTTTTGTTATTTAATTGTATATAACAGTTTTACATATTTTGGGGGTACATGTGATATTTTGAAAACTGTATACAATGAATAATGATCAAATCAGGGTAATTGGGATATCCCTCACCTCAAAACATTTATATTTTATTTGTTTTGGGAATATTAAAGCTCTTTTCTTCTAGCTATTTTTAAATATACAATAAATTATTGTTAACTATAATTTCCCTACTGTACTCTTGTACACTAGAGCATATTCCTTCTATCCAACCATGTCTTTCTATTCCATAACCAACTTCTCTTCATCTCCCCACTCCTCTTCCCTTCCCAGTCTACTCTCTACCTCCATGAGACCCCCTTTTATAGCTCCCACATAAGAATGAGAACATGTGATATCTGTTGTTGTGAGCCTGGCTTATTTCACTTAACATAATGGCCTCCAGTTCCACGCATCATACTGCAAATGATAAGGTGGAAAGTTATCTCATGCCCATGGGTTGAGAGACTTAATATTGTTAAAATCTCTATACAAGCCGAAGCTTGATTCCAATGACATTCTTAACAGAAATAGAAAAAAAATCATAAAATATATATGGAACCACAAATGTCTCTGAATAGCTAAAATAATCCTGATCGAAAAGAAGAAAGCTGGAAGCGTCACACTCTCTGATTTCAAATTATACTACACAGCTAAAATAACCCAAACAGCATGATATTGGCATAAAACAGACACCTAGATGAATGGAACAGAATAGAAAATCCAGAAATAAATCCCCATACTTACACTCAGTTGTTTTTGACACAGATACCACGAATACGCATTGGGGGAAAGGACAGTCTCTTTAATAAATGGTGCTGGATAAACTGGATATTCATATGCAGAAAAACGAAACTGGATCTTTATCTTCTACCACATGCAAAAATCAACTAACAATGGGTTAAAGACTTCATTATAAGACTTGAAACTATGAAACTACTAAAACACTAGGAGAATGCTACAGGACGTTGGTCTGAGCAAAGATTTTGGGGGGTAAGACCTCAAAGACCTCGAAAGCACAGACAACAAAACAAAAATAGACAAACAGAATTACAATAAGCTAAAAAAGTTTGGCACCGCAAAGAAAACAATTAATAAAGTGAAAAGACAACCTACAGAATGTGAGAAAATACTTACAGTCTATTGATCTGACAAGAGATGAATAACCAGGATATGTAAGGAACTAAAAAATCAATAGCAAAAAAAACCCAAAAAATCAATGCAATTAAAAATGGGCAAAAGGCCTGAATGGACATTTCTCAAAAGAAGATATACAAATGGCCAAGAAATATATGAAAAACGATTCAATTTCACTGATCATCGGGGAAATACAAATGAAAATCACTAGAAGGTATTACCTACCCCAGTTAGAATGGCTGTTATCAAAAAGACAAAAAGTAACAAATGCTAGTGAGGATGTGGAGATAGGGGAATGCCACTACACTGTTGGGAGGAATCTAAAGTAGGACAGTAACTGTAGAAAACAGTGTGGAAGTTCCTCAATAAACTGAAAATAGAACTGCCATATGATCCAGCAGTCCCACTGCTGGGTATATATATTCATAAAAAGGAAATCAGTACGTTGAAGAGGTACCAGTACTCCCACCTTTATTATAGCACTATTTACAACAGCCAAGATATGGAATCAAACTAAGTGTCTATCAGTGGATAAACAGACAAAGAAAATGTGGTTTACATATACAATGAAATATCATTCATCCATAAAATCCTTTTTCATTTTGGATCTGAACCCTCAAATGTGAACAAATTAAATGTAGATAAAAGCCAAAGTGGAGTTAGCTTAATTGCACTCTTCTCCAAAGTTTATCTCCTGCCCTGTGGTACCCAAGTTAAGTAAAGAATCAGCAGGAACTCCTGCAGACTCCTCTGCTCTTTTTCCCCTTCTTTCCCTACCTTTTCTCCTTTGCACAGCAGGATCATTCATAGGTAAAACCTACTACCTTCTCTAGGTTCCCTCTGACTGTGGATAAGAGTTGATAGTGTGAGGAGAAGGAAGACTGGAGAGATGTGGGAGGGCCCTCGCTACAGCTCCTGTGGGGATAGTAATAAAGAAATTAAAATCCCATTGGTATTAAGTAAGCTGGCCTTTCTCCCCTTTACTTGTTCCTGTTTCAATGGATGTTAGTAATATTCTCTAAAAGTTCAAAGTAATGGGTGGCCACACATCCTATATGAGGACTACCTCCATACATTGCTTATTTGTCAGTCATTCTGGTCTGATTCTATGAATCCAGGCTTGTCTATCTTACACACTGCTAGAGTGGGGTAAGATAATTTCCACTCCTGCTCCTCTTCCCATACTTTAAAAAAATAATACAAGGTATAAAAAGAAAAACAATATATATAGTTACCCTGCCCCACATTTATCCAGTTTCAACCCAACCATTATGATATATAAATGCTTTCATTAGTTTCTTGTGAATGTTTCTAGACATTCTTTATGGAAATATAAATAATACAGAACAATATACATTGTTCTACTCCTTGTTTTTTTTGATAGAGAGGGATTGAGTTGAATCTGTAGATTAATATGGGGAGCATTGCCATTTAAACAATAGGATGTCTGATCTATGGACATGAGATATCATTCCATTTGTTTAGATTTTTATTTCAGCAATGTTTCCCAGTTTTCAGTATATCACTTTTGCTCTTATTAAATTTGTTCTTATGCATTTTTTTCTTTTTGATGCTGTTTTAAATGGAATTGTTCCTTAATTTCACTTCTGCATGTTTTATGCTAGTATATGAAAATATATTTTTATGTGTTGATCTTGTATCATGCACATTTGTTGATTTTTATTAGTTCTAATAGTTTTTAAAAGCGTATTTTTAAGAATTTTCTACACGCAAAATCATGTCATCTGCAAATAGATATTTTACATTTCTTTCAATAGTGATGCCTGCTGTTTGTTTATTTATTTGTTTATTTTGACACAGGGTCTCATTCTCTTGCCCAGGCTGAAGTTCAGTGGTGCGATCATGGCTCACTGCAGCCTCGATCTTCAGGGCTCCAGCAATCCTTCCACCTCAGCCTCCTGACAAGCTGGGACTACAGACATGTGTCACCATGCCCAGATAATTTTTGTATTTTTTGTAGAGACGAGTTTTCTTCATGTTGCCCAGGCTGGTCTCGAACTCCTGGTCTCAAGTGATCCGCCTACTTTGGCCTCCCAAATTGCTGGGATTACAGCCATGGCCACCCTGCTCAGCTACATGCTTTTTATTTTCTTATCTCATTGCTCTGTCTGGAACCTCTAGTACAAGGTTGAATAGAAGTGATGTGAACAGACATCCTGTCTTATTCTTGATTTTAGGGGGAAAGCTTTGACTATTTCACAATTAAGTGTGATTTGAGCTGTGGGTTTTTAGTAGATTCCCCTTACCAGGTGAGGAAGTTCTTTTATATTTCTAGTTTGTTCAGCGATCTTATTGTGAAAGGTTGTTGGATTTTTTCAAGTGCTTTTTTCTGTGTCTATTGAGATGATCATGTGGTTTTTGTCCTTTATTCTACTGACATGGTGTATTACATTGTTTTTGGATGTTGAATCAACCTGTTTTCCTGAGATAAAATCCACCTGACCGTAGTGTATAATTAATCCTTTGCATATGTTGTTAGATTTAGTTTCCTAGTATTTTGTAGAAGATCTTTACATCTATACTTATAAGAAATATTATCCTGTAGTTTTTTTTTTTCTTGTGGTATCTTCATATTATTTTGTATCATGGCAACTTTGGCCTAATGGAATGAGGTAGGAAGTGGTCTCTCTTCTATATTTTGGAGAAATTGTGAACACTTTATATGAATTTTTCTTTAAAAATTTGATATAATTCACTAAAACAATTTGGGCCTGGGTTTTTCTTTGTGGGAAGTTTTAAAATAACTAATCCAATCTCTACTTATGATATGTCTAATTTGAGAAACTAACTTCTCAGATTTTCTATTTCTTGAGAAGGTAGTTTCAGTAATTCATGTCATTCTAGTAATTTGTTCATCTGTTATCTAATTTGCTATCCTACAATTGCTCAAAGGATTCCCTTTTCCTCTTTTTTATTCTGTAGGGTCAGTAAAGAGGTCCTTTTTTTCATTTTTGATTTCAGTAATTTGAATCTTCCCAGTTTTTAAACATACATCTAACTTGAGGTTTTGTCATTTTATTGACCTTTTCAAAGAATGTAATTTTGCTATCATTGATTTTCTCTGTTGTTTGTCTGTTTTTTACTTTATTATTATATATCTATACTAATCTTTATTATTGCTATCCTTCTACTTGTTTTAGGTTTAGTTTGATCTTGCTTAAGGTGGGAAGTGAATTGATTGACGTAGAATCTTTTTTCTTTTTTACTACAGGCATTGGCAGCTATAATTTCCCTTTATCACTGTATAGCTACATTTCATAAGTATTGTCTAATTTTTTCATGATTTTTTCTTTGACTCATTGCTTATTTTAAAGTGTGCAAGTTACTTTTCTTAAGTTTTTTTTTTTAGAGCACTTTTAGTTTTGCAGCAAAATTGTGAGGAAGGTACAGATATTTCCCATACAACCCCTCTTGTCACACATAGATACACACATACATAATCTTCCTTATTATCAACATTACCCACCAGTATGGTACATTTGTTATAATTGATGAACCTACATTGATGCATTATGGTCACCCAAAGTCCGTAGTTTACATCAGGGTTCACTCTTGGTGTTGAACATTCTTTGGGTTGGGATAAATATATAATGCAATGTATCCACCATCATAAAATCATACAGAGTATTTTCATTATTCTGAAAATTCTCTGTTCTGCCTCTCTGTTCCAACCCTTGCCAATCACTGATCTTTTTAATATCTCTACAGTTTTGCCTTTTCCAGAATACAGTATAGTTGGAATCACGTGATATATAGCCTTTTCAGATTGGCTTCTGTCACTTAGTAATATGCATTTAAGATTCCTCCATGGTTTTTATAGCTTGCAGCTCATTTCTTTTTAGGGTTGTATAATATTCCATTGTTTGGATGTACCACAGTTCATTGATATAATCACCTATTGAAGGACATGTGATTGCCTCCAAGTTTTGGCAATTATGAGTAAAGCGGCATTAAACATCTATGTGCATATTTTTCTGTGGATGTAAGTTTTCAGCTCCTTTGATTGGATACTAAGGAGCATTATTACTGGATGATTGTTGCTGGATTATATGGTAGGAGTATGTTTAGTTTTGTAATTTTTTTTCAAATTGTTTTCAAATTGTTTTTCAAAGTGCCTATATTATTTTGCATTCCCACCAGCCATGAATAAGAGTTCCAGTAGCTCCACATCCTCATCAGCAATTGATATAATCACTGTTTTGAAATTTGGCCATTCTAACAAGTGTGTAGTGGTATTTCATTGTTTTAATTTGTGTCTCCCAAATGATATGATGTGAAGTATCTTTTTATATGCTCATTTTTCATCTGTGTATATTCTTTGGTGGGGTGCTTCTTAAGATCCTTAAACCATTTTTAATTGGGTTATTTGCTTATCATTGACTTTCAAGTGTTCTTTGTATATTTTAGGTAACAGCTTTTTAATCAGATAAGTCTTTTGTAAATATTTTACTTTAGTATCAGCTTATCTTCTCATTCTCTTAACATTGCCTTTTGTAGAGCAGAAAATTTCAATTTTAATACGGTTTAGCTTATCAATTATTTCTCTCATGGAAGATGTTTTGTTGTATCTAAAATGTGATCGCCAAAGCCAAGGCAATTTAGATTTTCTCCTGTGTTTTCTTCAAGGAGTTTTATAGTTTTGCATTTTACATTTAGATCCATGATCTATTTTGAGTTAATTTTTGTGAAGAGTGTAAGGTCTACATCTCTTATTTTATCTGTCTTTTATTATTATTATTTGCATGTGAATGTCTACTTGTTTGAACCTTATTTGTTGAAAAGACTATATTTTCTTCATTGTATTGCCTTTGCTCATTTGTCAAAGGTCAGTTGATGTCTTTGTGTGGGTCTGTGTCTGGACTCCCTGCTCTGCTTCACTGAGCTATTCTTTTACCAGTACCAGGTTATCTAAAATACTATAGCTTTATTGTAAGTCTTTAAGTTGGGTCTTGTCAGTCCTCCAATTTTGTTTTTCTCCTTCAATATTACATTGGGTATTTGGGGTCTTTTCCCTTTCTATTTACAATTTAGAATTAGTTTTTCAATATCCACAAAATAATTTCCTGGAATTTTTATTGAAATTGCATTGGGTCTTCATCACATTGGGAAGAACTAACATCTTGACAATTTTGAGTCTTTCTATTCATGAACATAAAATATTTAATTACTTAGTTCTTTGATGTTCATCAGTTTTGTAGTTTTCTGCATGTAGATTTGGTATTATACTGTTAAATTAAAATTTCACTTATTCATTGCTATATATAGGAAAACAATTTATTAAGCTTATTCTTCATATATATTCTGCAATCTTAGTATAATCACTTATTAGTTCCAGGAGAGTTTTTTATTGTTATTTTGAATTTTCAACATTGATGATCATGCCATCTGTGAAAGAAGACAATTTTATTTCTTACTTTCCAATCTGTATACTTTTTATCTCCTTTTCATGTTTTATTGCATCGGCTAGGAATTCCAGCACAACATTGCAAAGAAGTGGTGAGACGGGATCCTTGGTTTGTTTTTGATATTAGTGAGAAAGTTTACAGTTTCTTACCATTAAGTATGATGTTAGCTGTAAGATTTTTGTAGATTGTTTTCATCAAGTTGACAAAGTTTTCCTTTATTCCTAGTTGACTAAGAGTTTTCATCATGCTGGTTTTGTCAAATGCTTTCCCCCAGTCTATTGATATGATCATGTGATTTTTCTTTTTTAGTCTGTCAATGTGATGTATTGCAATAATTTATTTTCAGATGTGAACCTGTCTTGCCTACATGGAATAAATCCCACTTGATTGTGGCATATAATTTTTTATACATTGTTGGATTTTATTTACTAATATTTTGTTGAGGATTTTTGCATTTGTGTTTATGAAAGATATTGGTTTGCTCTTTAGTTTTCTTGTAATAACTATCTGGTATTGTTGTTAGGGTAATGCTGGTCTTATTGGAAGAATTAGGCTGTATTCATTCTGCTAATGACTTCTAAAAATATTAAAGATAATTTGTATAATTTCTTCTTTAAATGTTTGGTAGAATTCACCAGAACACATCTGGCCTGCTGCTTTCTGTTTTGGAAGGTTATTAATTGATTCAATTTTTTGCTAGACCTGGGACTATTCAGATTGTCTGTTTCTTCTTGTGTGAGTTTTGGCAAACTATGTCTTTCAAGGAATTAGTTCATTTAATGTTAGTTAGCAAATTTGTGCATATAAAGTTGTTCATAGTACTCTTTTTTTTTTTTTTTTTGACACGGAGTCTCACTCTGTCACCCAGGTTGGAGTGCAGTGGCGCGATCTCGGCTCACTGCAAGCTCCACCTCCTGGGTTCACGCCATTCTCCTGCCTCAGCCTCTTGAGTAGCTGGGACTACAGGCGCCCGCCACCACACCCAACTTACATATATATATATGTGTGTGTGTGTGTGTGTGTGTGTGTATATGTATGTGTATATATATACATACACATATATATAGTATTTTTGGTAGAGACGGGATTTCACTGTGTTAGCCAGGATGGTCTTGATCTCCTGACCTTGTGATCTGCTTGCGTTGGTCTCTCAAAGTGCTGGGATTACAGGCATCAGCCACTGCGCCTGGTGTGTTCGTAGTATTCTTTAATTATCCTTTTAATGTTCATGCAATATATAGTGATAATCCCTATTCTTTTTTGATAATAGTAATTGATGTCTTCTCTCTTTGTTTTTAGCTATCTTGACTACAGCTTAGCGATTTTATTGATCTTTTCAAGAACCAGCTTTTGGTTACATTGTTTTTTTCTATTGATTTTATGTTTTGAATTTCATTAATGACTCCTCTAACTTTTTAATTCTATTTTTCTGCTTACTTTGGATTTAATTTGCTCTTTCTTTTCAAGTTTTCGAAAGTGGAAACTTAGATGTTTGAGTTTAGATCTTTCCTTTTTTCTTATATATGCATTCAATGCTATAAATATCTCCCTAAGCACTGCTTTTGCTATATCCCACACGTTCTAATAAGATGTGTTATTTTAATATCCAACTGTGTAAATATATTAAGTTGTGTTAGACTATGGATGTTCCAAGTGATTATTTGTATACTTGAATTAATGTTTGTCATATTTGTTGCTATTTCCTTTTGCTGCCTTTGTTCTTTGTTCCTATGTTTGTTTTCTGCTCTTTGCCTTTTGTGGTTTTCATTGAGCATTTTATGTTCCATTTTCTCTTCTTTCTGAGCATATCAGTTTTGCTTCTTTCTTTTTACACTTTTTAGTGGTTGCCCTAGTTTGCAATATACATTTACACCAAATCCAAGTCCACCTTCGAATAACACTATTCTGCTTCACAGGTAGTATGAGTACCCTATAATAACAAAATAATCTTGATATTTCTTTTCCATTACTTGTGTAATTGCTGTGATTCATTCCAATTATATATAAGCATGTAAAAAATCTATACACATATTAGCATACATAACTGAATAAACTATTGCTATTATTTTGAACAAACTATTATCTTTAAGAATAAGAAAAATAAATGTTTTTATTTTACTGTTAGTTATTATTTTCGAATGTTATTTCTTTCTTTATGATGATCCAAGTTTTTGAGCTATATTACTTTCCTTCCCTATCCTTTTCTTGCAAAGCAGGTCTAGTAGCAATAAACCACTGTAATTTTTCTTTATCTGAGAAAGTATTTTTTTCTCCTTCACTTTTGTAGCATAATTTCACAGAGTACAGAATTCTAGGTTGGTGAGATTTTTTTTTTTTTTTCCTCTCAAGACATGAAAAATTTTACCCTACTCTCCTCTTGCTTGCCTGGTTTCAGAGAAGAAGTTGGATATAATTCTTACCTTTGTTCCTCTAGAAATAAGGTGCTTTTTTTCCTCTCACTTCTTTCAGAATTTTTCTTTTATATTTCATTTTAGCACTTATCCTGATTCATTTTCCCTTAGCCTTCTGGATCTGTGATTTGGTGTCCCACATTAATTTGGGAAAAAATCTAAAGCATTATTGTTTTAAATATTTCTCCATTTATTTCACTTTTTTTCTCCTTCTAGTGTTCTGTTTATGTTTATGTTATACCTTTTACAGTTGTCACACACTCTCTGAATATTCTGTTCTGGTTTTTTTTGTTTTTTGTTTTTTGCTTTCTACTTTTTGGTCTGTTCTTGAAGCAGCATCATTGTCTGGGGTAAATACTTAAGGTTCGTTGTCTCATGCCAGGGAAATCTAGGACAAGAAGTGAGTTTAAGAGTGGAAGTTTAGAAGATGGCCGAATAGGAACAGCTCCAGTCTCCAACTCCCAGCGCGAGCGACACAGAAGACCGGTGATTTCTGCATTTTCAACTGAGGTACTGGGTTCATCTCACTGGGGAGTGCCGGACGATCGGTGCTGGTCAGCTGCTGCAGCCCGACCAGCGAGAGCTGAAGCAGGGCGAGGCATTGCCTCACCTGGGAAGCGCAAGGGGGAAGGGAATCCCTTTTCCTAGCCAGGGGAACTGAGACACACAACACCTGGAAAATCGGGTAACTCCCACCCCAATACTGCGCTTTAAGCAAACAGGCACACCAGGAGATCATATCCCACACCTGGCCGGGAGGGTCCCACACCCACGGAGCCTCCCTCATTGCTAGCACAGCAGTCTGTGATCTACCGGCAAGGCAGCAGCGAGGCTGGGGGAGGGGCGCCCGCCATTGCTGAGGCTTAAGTAGGTAAACAAAGCTTCTGGGAAGCTCGAAGTGGGTGGAGCTCACAGCAGCTCAAGGAAACCTGCCTGTCTCTGTAGACTCCACCTCTGGGGACAGGGCACAGTAAACAATAACAATCGCAGCAGAAACCTCTGCAGACGCAAACGACTCTGTCTGACAGCTTTGAAGAGAGCAGTGGATCTCCCAACATGGAGGCTGAGATCTGAGAAGGGACAGACTCCCTGCTCAAGTGGGTCCCTGACCCCTGAGCAGCCTAACTGGGAGACATCCCCCACTAGGGGCAGTCTGACACCCCACACCTCACAGGGTGGAGTACACCCCTGAGAGGAAGCTTCCAAAGCAAGAATCAGACAGGTACACTCGCTGTTCAGAAATATTCTATCTTCTGCAGCCTCTGCTGCTGATACCCAGGCAAACAGGGTCTGGAGTGGACCTCAAGCAATCTCCAACAGACCTACAGCTGAGGGTCCTGACTGTTAGAAGGAAAACTATCAAACAGGAAGGACACCTACACCAAAATCCCATCAGTACATCACCATCATCAAAGACCAGAGGCAGATAAAACCACAAAGATGGGGAAAAAGCAGGGCAGAAAAGCTGGAAATTCAAAAAATAAGAGCGCATCTCCCCCGGCAAAGGAGCGCAGCTCATCGCCAGCAACGGATAAAAGCTGGACGGAGAATGACTTTGACGAGATGAGAGAAGAAGGCTTCAGTCCATCAAATTTCTCAGAGCTAAAGGAGGAATTACGTACCCAGCGCAAAGAAACTAAAAATCTTGAAAAAAAAAGTGGAAGAATTGATGGCTAGAGCAATCAATGCAGAGAATGTCATAAACGAAATGAAAGAGATGAAAACCATGACACGAGAAATACGTGACAAATGCAAAAGCTTCAGTAACCGACTCAATCAACTGGAACAAAGAGTATCAGTGATTGAGGATCAAATGAATGAAATGAAGCGAGAAGAGAAACCAAAAGAAAAAAGAAGAAAAAGAAATGAACAAAGCCTGCAAGAAGTATGGGATTATGTAAAATGACCAAATCTACGTCTGATTGGGGTGCCTGAAAGTGAGGGGGAAAATGGAACAAGTTGGAAAACACTCTTCAGGATATCATCCAGGAGAACTTCCCCAACCTAGTAGGGCAGGCCAACATTCAAATCCAGGAAATACAGAGAAAGCCACAAAGATACTCCTCGAGAAGAGCAAACTCCAAGACACATAATTGCCAGATTCACCAAAGTTGAAATGAAGGAAAAAATCTTAAGGGCAGCCAGAGAGAAAGGTTGGGTTACCCACAAAGGGAAGCCCATCAGACTAACAGCAGATCGCTCGGCAGAAACTCTACAAGCCAGAAGAGAGTGGGGGCCAATATTCAACATTCTTAAAGAAAAGAATTTTCAAACCCAGAATCATATCCAGCCAAACTAAGTTTCATAAGTGAAGGAGAAATAAAATCCTTTACAGATAAGCAAATTCTTAGAGATTTTGTCACCACTAGGCCTGCCTTACAGAGACCCCGAAGGAAGCACTAAACATGGAAAGGAACAACCGGTACCAGCCATTGCAAAAACATGCCAAAATGTAAAGACCATCGAGGCTAGGAAGAAACTGCATCAACTAACGAGCAAAATAACCAGTTAATATCATAATGGCAGGATCAAGTTCACACATAACAATCTTAACCTTAAATGTAAATGGACTAAATGCTCCAATTAAAAGACACAGACTGGCAAACTGGATAAAGAGTCAAGACCCATCAGTCTGCTGTATTCAGGAGACCCATCTCACATGCAGAGACATACATAGGCTCAAAATAAAGGGATGGAGGAAGATTTACCAAGCAAATGGAGAACAAAAAAAAGGGGGGTTGCAATACTAGTCTCTGATAAAACAGACTTTATTTTTTTTTATTTTTATTTTTTTAAATTTATTTATTATTATTATACTTTAAGTTGTAGGGTACATGTGCATAACATGGAGGTTTGTTACATATGTATACTTGTGCCTTGTTGGTGTGCTGCACCCATCAACTCGTCATTTACATCAGGTATAACTCCCAATGCAGTCCCTCCCCCCTCTCCCCTCCCCCCTCCCCATGATAGGCCCCGGTGTGTGATGTTCCCCTTCCTGAGTCCAAGTGATCTCATTGTTCAGTTCCCACCTATGAGTGAGAACATGCGGTGTTTGGTTTTCTGTTCTTGTGATAGTTTGCTAAGAATGATGGTTTCCAGCTGCATCCATGTCCCTACAAAGGACACAAACTCATCCTTTTTGATGGCTGCATAGTATTCCATGGTGTATATGTGCCACATTTTCTTAATCCAATCTGTCACTGATGGACATTTGGGTTGATTCCAAGTCTTTGCTATTGTGAATAGTGCTGCAATAAACATATGTGTGCAAGTGTCTTTATAGCAGCATAATTTATAGTCCTTTGGGTATATACCAAGTAATGGGATGGCTGGGTCATATGGTACATCTAGTTCTAGATCCTTGAGGAATCGCCATACTGTTTTCAATAATGGTTGAACTAGTTTACAATCCCACCAACAGTGTAAAAGTGTTCCTATTTCTCCACATCCTCTCCAGCACCTGTTGTTTCCTGACTTTTTAATGATCGCCATTCTAACTGGTGTGAGATGGTATCTCATTGTGGTTTTGATTTGCATTTCTCTGATGGCCAGTGATGATGAGCATTTTTTCATGTGTCTGTTGGCTGTATGAATGTCTTCTTTTGAGAAATGTCTGTTCATATCTTTTGCCCACTTTTTGATGGGGTTGTTTGTTTTTTTCTTGTAAATTTGTAAAACAGACTTTAAACCATCAAAGATCAAAAGAGACAAAGAAGGCCATTACATAATGGTAAAGGGATCAATTAACAGGAAGAGCTAACTATCCTAAATATATATGCACCCAATACAGGAGCACCCAGATTCATCAAGCAAGTCCTTAGAGACTTACAAAGAGACTTAGACTCCCATACAATAATAATGGGAAACTTCAACACTCCACTGTCAACATTAGACAGATCAACGAGACAGAAAGTTAACAAGGATATCCAGGAATTGAACTCATCTCTGCAGCAAGCAGACCTAATAGACATCTATAGAACTCTCCACCCCAAAGCAACAGAATATACATTCTTCTCAGCACCACATCGTACTTAGTCCAAAATTGACCATGTAATTGGCAGTAAAGCACTCCTCAGCAAATGTACAAGAACAGAAATTATAACAAACTGTCTCTCAGACCACAGTGCAATCAAACTAGAACTCAGGACTAAGAAACTCAATCAAAATCGCTCAACTCTATGGAAACTGAACAACCTACTCCTGAATGACTACTGGGTACATAACGAAATGAAGGCAGAAATAAAGATGTTCTTTGAAACCAATGAGAACAAAGATACAACATAGCAGAATCTCTGGGACACATTTAAAGCAGTGTGTAGAGGGAAATTTATAGCACTAAATGCCCACAAGAGAAAGCAGGAAAGATCTAAAATTGACACTCTAACATCGCAATTTAAAAGAACTAGAGAAGCAAGAGCAAACACATTCGAAAGCTAGCAGAAGGCAGGAAATAACTAAGATCAGAGCAGAACTGAAGGAGATAGAAACACAAAAAACCCTCCAAAAAATCAATGAATCCAGGAGTTGGTTTTTTGAAAAGATCAACAAAATTGACAGACCACTAGCAAGACTAATAAAGAAGAAAAGAGAGAAATCAAATCAACGCAATTAAAAATGATAAAGGGGATATCACCACCGACCCCACAGAAATACAAACTACCATCAGAGAATACTATAAACACCTCTACGCAAATAAACTGGAAAATCTAGAAGAAATGGATAATTTCCTGGACACTTACACTCTTCCAAGACTAAACCAGGAAGAAGTTGAATCCCTGAATAGACCAATAGCAGGCTCTGAAATTGAGGCAATAATTAATAGCCTACCAACCAAAAAAGTCCAGGACCAGATGGATTCACAGCTGAATTCTACAGAGGTACAAGGAGGAGTTGGTACCATTCCTTCTGAAACTATTCCAATCAATAGAAAAAGAGGGAATCCTCCCTAACTCCTTTTATGAGGCCAACATCATCCTGATACCAAAGCCTGGCAGAGACACAACAAAAAAAGAGAATTTTAGACCAATATCCCTGATGAACATCGATGCAAAAATCCTCAATAAAGTACTGGCAAACCGGATTCAGCAGCACATCAAAAAGCTTATCCACCATGATCAAGTGGGTTTCATCCCTGGGATGCAAGGCTGGTTCAACATTCGCAAATCAATAAACGTAATCCAGCATATAAACAGAACCAAAGACAAGAACCACATGATTATCTCAATAGATGCAGAAAAGGCTTTTGACAAACTTCAACATCCCTTCATGCTAAAAACGCTCAATAAATTCGGTATTGATGGAACGTACCTCAAAATAATAAGAGCTATCTATGACAAACCCACAGCCAATATCATACTGAATGGGCAAAAACTGGAAAAATTCCCTTTGAAAACTGGCACAACACAGGGATGCCCTCTCTCACCACTCCTATTCAACATAGTGTTGGAAGTTCTGGCTACCGCAATTAGGCAAGAGAAAGAAATCAAGCGTATTCAGTTAGGAAAAGAAGAAGTCAAATTGTCCCTCTTTGCAGATGACATGATTGTATATTTAGAAAACCCCATTGTCTCAGCCCAAAATCTCCTTAAGCTGATAAGCAACTTCAGCAAAGTCTCAGGATACAAAATTAATGTGCAAAAATCACAAGCGTTCTTATACACCAGTAACAGACAAACAGAGAGCCAAATCAGGAATGAACTTCCATTCACAATTGCTTCAAAGAGAATCAAATACCTAGGAATCCAACTTACAAGGGATGTAAAGGACCTCTTCAAGGAGAACTACAAACCACTGCTCAGTGAAATCAAAGAGGACACAAACAAATGGAAGAACATACCATGCTCATGGATAGGAAGAATCAATATCGTGAAAATGGCCATACTGCCCAAGGTAATTTATAGATTCAATGCCATCCCCATCAAGCTACCAATGAGTTTCTTCACAGAATTGGAAAAAACTGCTTTAAAGTTCATATGGAACCAAAAAAGAGCCCGCATCTCCAAGACAATCCTAAGTCAAAAGAACAAAGCTGGAGGCATCAGGCTACCTGACTTCAAACTATACTACAAGGCTACAGTAACCAAAACAGCATGGTACTGGTACCAAAACAGAGATATAGACCAATGGAACAGAACAGAGTCCTCAGAAATAATACCACACATCTACAGCCATCTGATCTTTGACAAACCTGAGAGAAACAAGAAATGGGGAAAGGATTCCGTATTTAATAAATGGTGCTGGGAAAATTGGCTAGCCATAAGTAGAAAGCTGAAACTGGATCCTTTCCTTACTCCTTATACGAAAATTAATTCAAGATGGATTAGAGACTTAAATGTTAGGCCTAATACCATAAAAATCCTAGAGGAAAACCTAGGTAGTACCATTCAGGACATAGGCATGGGCAAAGACTTCATGTCTAAAACACCAAAAGCAACAGCAGCAAAAGCCAAAATTGACAAATGGGATCTAATTAAACTAAAGAGCTTCTGCACAGCAAAAGAAACTACCATCAGAGTGAACAGGCAACCTACAGAATGGGAGAAAATTTTTGCAATCTACTCATCTGACAAAGGGCTAATATCCAGAACCTACAAAGAACTCAAACAAATTTACAAGAAAAAAACAAACAACCCCATCAAAAAGTGGGCAAAGGATATGAACAGACATTTCTCAAAAGAAGACATTCATACAGCCAACAGACACATGAAAAAATGCTCATCATCACTGGCCATCAGAGAAATGCAAATCAAAACCACAATGAGATACCATCTCACACCAGTTAGAATGGCGATCATTAAAAAGTCAGGAAACAACAGGTGCTGGAGAGGATGTGGAGAAATAGGAACACTTTTACACTGTTGGTGGGATTGTAAACTAGTTCAACCATTATGGAAAACAGTATGGCAATTCCTCAAGGATCTAGAACTAGATGTACCATATGACCCAGCCATCCCATTACTGGGTATATACCCAAAGGATTATAAATTATGCTGCTATAAAGACACATGCACACATATGTTTATTGCAGCACTATTCACAATAGCAAAGACTTGGAATCAACCCAAATGTCCATCAGTGACAGATTGGATTAAGAAAATGTGGCACATATACACCATGGAATACTATGCAGCCATCAAAAAGGATGAGTTTGTGTCCTTTGTAGGGACATGGATGCAGCTGGAAACCATCATTCTGAGCAAACTATCACAAGAACAGAAAACCAAACACCGCATGTTCTCACTCATAGGTGGGAACTGAACAATGAGATCACTTGGACTCAGGAAGGGGAACATCACACACCGGGGCCTATCATGGGGAGGTGGGAGGGGGTAGGGGGGAGGGGGGAGGGATTGCATTGGGAGTTATACCTGATGTAAATGATGAGTTGATGGGTGCAGCACACCAACAAGGCACAAGTATACATATGTAACAAACCTGCACGTTATGCACATGTACCCTACAACTTAAAGTGTAATAATAATAAATAAATTAAAAAAAAAAAAAAAAGAGTGGATGTTTAATAGGCAAAAGAAAGAGAATAGCTTTCTCTTCTGCAGAGAGAGAGGGGCTCCCGAGCAGGTCCTCCAGTTCTGTGATGAAATGCACCGGGTTTTATAGACAAGCTTGAGGAGGTGGTGTCTGATTTACATAGGGCCCAAAAGGTTGGTCGTTGGACCAGGTGTGCCATTTACATAGCAGGTGAAGAAGCTGGCTACCCCACCATAATCTTTTATCATGCAAATGAGTTCTCTATCTGTCCTGTGACATTAGGTCTGTTCCTTACTGTTCACACGGTTGACAAAGAAAGGGAAGATGGAGTCCCATGTTGAACATGTCTGGCCTCCAGGTGGCCTTTTCCTATTGTCAAAGCTGCTGGCATTTACCTGTGAAAGCTTCTAGCTTGCTTTTCTATATCTGCAGTTCGATTTTTCAGGCTGCATTTTGTTTGAAAAAAAAATGATTTGAGGTTGCTTTTTGTTAAAAGGGAAGCCTTACAGAGGACTTTCTAACTGTGATGGTTAATACTGAGTGTCAACTTGATTGGATTGAAGCATGCAAAGTATTGATCCTGGGTATGTCTGTGAGGGTGTTGGTGTTGCCAAGGAGATTAACATTTGAGTCAGTGGGCTAGGAAAGGCAGACCCACTCTTAATCTGGGTGGGCACCATCTGTGCTGTATGCAGCCTTCATCCTTCTCCTGTGCTTTCTCCTGTGCTGTATGCTTCTGCCCTCAAACATCAGACTCCAAGTTCTGCAGCTTTGGGACTCAGACTGGCTTCCTTGCTTCTCAGCTTGCAGATGGCCTATTGTGGTACCTTGTGATCATGTGAGTTAATACTACTTAATAAACTCATATATATATATATGTATATGTACGTATATCCTACTAGTTGGTCCCTCTAGAGAACCCTAATACACTTACCCTCACTAACTGCCTAAATAATTTCTTTTAAGCTACTGTATCATTCTCATTACTTGTCGTTTTGAAGGTTTTTATTGTTATAGCCTCAAGCTCAGAGATTCTTTCCTCAGCTGTGTCCAGTCTACTAATAAGCTCATCAAAAGCATTCTTCACTTCTGTCACAGTGTTTTTGATCTGTAGCATTTCTCTTTGCTTCTTTCCTAGGATTTCCATCTCTATGCTTACATTTGCCCATCTGTTCTTGCATGCTGTCTACTTGATCTATTAGAGCCCTTAGCGTGTTTTTCATTGTTGTTTAAAATTTCAGGTTCAATCATTTCAAAATCCCTGCCATATCTGGTTCTGATGCTTACTCTATTTCTTCAAATTCTTTTTTTTTTCCTAGTAATTTTTTCTTCATAGTTAGAAATGATTTACCATGTAAATGGAACTGCTGAAAATAGGCCTTCAGTAATATCTCGTTAAGGGACGAGGGGTGGGAAAGCATTCTGTGGACTTATGATTAGATCTCAATGTTTTAGTGAGCCTCTGGACTATGTCTCTGGACTGTGAACCTCCCAATAGTCTCAATTTCTCAGTCCCCCTTCCCTTTCCATGAGATAAGATGGCTAGATTTGGGTATTTCCCTTCCCACATGTCAGTTAGGCTCTGACGAAACCTCAGCAGGCAAGGCTCTGTTTGAATAGCTTCTCCTGAGGGCAGGCCTTGTTAAAGAGCAGAGTACTCTGGTGTATTTCCTCTCCCTGTACTTGAAACACAAGGGAAGTCTTCCTCCAGTATTTACTATGAGAACCTGGTCATTACTCTTGCAGGTTAAACTCATATACCCCACCTCTTCTTGACAGGATTCCATTGGGATATACAAGTCTCAGATTTGTCCTCTCTGAGCCTCCAGCAATTTATCAATCATAGTTCAGGTTTTTATACCTGGCACTGGTTCCTGCAGCAGTACTGCTTGTAAGTCTCTGCTATGGTAAGCCATGAGTCCCTGTATTCATCTTACTGTCTCTCCAGTCTTGTGGGTAGCAGTTTGTTCTGTATCCTCACCTCTCTGATGAATCCTAGAAAATTTGTTATTTTTCAGTCTGTTCAGTTTTTTAACTTGTTAGAAAACTGGATGGAGCAGAGACTTCCAGGCTCCTTATATGGAGTATTAAAAGTAGATTTAAAAACCGTTAAATCCTTCTCCTTGCTTCCTTACATAATACATTGTGAAGATCCTTTCACTTTAGAGCATAAAGAATACTTTGTTTTAGTCTGTTTTTATATTTTTATTACCTTCTGTTGTATGAATATATCATCATTTATTTAAACCTTCACCTTTTAATGGATATTTGGGTTGTTCCCAGTCTTTTGCTATTACAAACAGTGGTTGAAAGAATAGATATGTCTAGATTTAATTTTACATAGGTGGAAATGTATATAAATTAAATTCCTAGGTCGAACATCAGAGGACATACATGTTTGCAATTAGATGTTTGAAAGTTTGAATTTCTCTTGCTTGTGACTGTACATGTTGACCTTTCCATTAGCAAAGTAAGTGTTTTCCCATATTTTGACAGATTCTGTTATTAAAATTTTGTGGTTTTAAACATCTAATAAATAAAAAGATATTTCATGGTAGTTCCAATTCGTAAGTCATATATTTGGAGTGACATAGAACTCATACATCTAATAGTTATTTTTATTTCCACTGTATGCCTCTTGGTGTCTTTTGCATCTTGTTCCATTGATTACATTATCTTTTTTTTAAAAAATTTATTTATTATTATTATACTTTAAGTTGTAGGGTACATGTGCATAACGTGCAGGTTTGTTACATATGTATACTTGTGCCATGTTGGTGTGCTGCACCCATCAACTCGTCATTTACATCAGGTATAACTCCCAGTGCAATCCCTCCCCCCTACCCCTTCCCCCCTCCCCATGATAGGCCCCGGTGTGTGATGTTCCCCTTCCTGAGTCCAAGTGATCTCATTGTTCAGTTCCCACCTATGAGTGAGAACATGCGGTGTTTGGTTTTCTGTTCTTGTGATAGTTTGCTCAGAATGATGGTTTCCAGCTGCAACCATGTCCCTACAAAGGACACAAACTCATCCTTTTTGATGGCTGCATAGTATTCCATGGTGTATATGTGCCACATTTTCTTAATCCAATCTGTCACTGATGGACATTTGGGTTGATTCCAAGTCTTTGCTATTGTGAATAGTGCTGCAATAAACATACGTGTGCATGTGTCTTTATAGCAGCATAATTTATAATCCTTTGGGTATATACCCAGTAATGGGATGGCTGGGTCATATGGTACATCTAGTTCTAGATCCTTGAGGAATTGCCATACTGTTTTCCATAATGGTTGAACTAGTTTACAATCCCACCAACAGTGTAAAAGTGTTCCTATTTCTCCACATCCTCTCCAGCACCTGTTGTTTCCTGACTTTTTAATGATCGCCATTCTAACTGGTGTGAGATGGTATCTCATTGTGGTTTTGATTTGCATTTCTCTGATGGCCAGTGATGATGAGCATTTTTTCATGTGTCTGTTGGCTGTATGAATGTCTTCTTTTGAGAAATGTCTGTTCATATCCTTTGCCCACTTTTTGATGGGGTTGTTTGTTTTTTTCTTGTAAATTTGTTTGAGTTCTTTGTAGGTTCTGGATATTAGCCCTTTGTCAGATGAGTAGATTGCAAAAATTTTCTCCCATTCTGTAGGTTGCCTGTTCACTCTGATGGTAGTTTCTTTTGCTGTGCAGAAGCTCTTTAGTTTAATTAGATCCCATTTGTCAATTTTGGCTTTTGCTGCTGTTGCTTTTGGTGTTTTAGACATGAAGTCTTTGCCCATGCCTATGTCCTAGAGGAAAACCTAGGTTTTTATGGTATTAGGTCTAACATTTAAGTCTCTAATCCATCTTGAATTAATTTTCGTATAAGGAGTAAGGAAAGGATCCAGTTTCAGCTTTCTACTTATGGCTAGCCAATTTTCCCAGCACCATTTATTAAATAGGGAATCCTTTCCCCATTTCTTGTTTCTCTCAGGTTTGTCAAAGATCAGATGGCTGTAGATGTGTGGTATTATTTCTGAGGACTCTGTTCTGTTCCATTGGTCTATATCTCTGTTTTGGTACCAGTACCATGCTGTTTTGGTTACTGTAGCCTTGTAGTATAGTTTGAAGTCAGGTAGCCTGATGCCTCCAGCTTTGTTCTTTTGACTTAGGATTGTCTTGGAGATGCGGGCTCTTTTTTGGTTCCATATGAACTTTAAAGCAGTTTTTTCCAATTCTGTGAAGAAACTCATTGGTAGCTTGATGGGGATGGCATTGAATCTATAAATTACCTTGGGCAGTATGGCCATTTTCACTATATTGATTCTTCCTATCCATGAGCATGGTATGTTCTTCCATTTGTTTGTGTCCTCTTTGATTTCACTGAGCAGTGGTTTGTAGTTCTCCTTGAAGAGGTCCTTTACATCCCTTGTAAGTTGGATTCCTAGGTATTTGATTCTCTTTGAAGCAATTGTGAATGGAAGTTCATTCCTGATTTGGCTCTCTGTTTGTCTGTTACTGGTGTATAAGAATGCTTGTGATTTTTGCACATTAATTTTGTATCCTGAGACTTTGCTGAAGTTGCTTATCAGCTTAAGGAGATTTTGGGCTGAGACAATGGGGTTTTCTAAATATACAATCATGTCATCTGCAAACAGGGTCAATTTGACTTCTTTTTTTCCTAACTGAATACACTTGATTTCTTTCTCTTGCCTAATTGCGGTAGCCAGAACTTCCAACACTATGTTGAATAGGAGTGGTGAGAGAGGGCATCCCTGTCTTGTGCCAGTTTTCAAAGGGAATTTTTCCAGTTTTTGCCCATTCAGTATGATATTGGCTGTGGGTTTGTCATAGATAGCTCTTATTATTTTGAGGTACGTTCCATCAATACCGAATTTATTGAGCGTTTTTAGCATGAAGGGATGTTGAATTTTGTCAAAAGCCTTTTCTGCATCTATTGAGATAATCATGTGGTTCTTGTCTTTGGTTCTGTTTATATGCTGGATTATGTTTATTGATTTGTGAATGTTGAACCAGCCTTGCATCCCAGGGATGAAGCCCACTTGATCATGGTGGATAAGCTTTTTGATGTGCTGCTGAATCCGGTTTGCCAGTATTTTATTGAGGATTTTTGCATCGATGTTCATCAGGGATATTGGTCTAAAATTCTCTTTTTTTGTTGTGTCTCTGCCAGGCTTTGGTATCAGGATGATGTTGGCCTCATAAAATGAGTTAGGGAGGATTCCCTCTTTTTCTATTGATTGGAATAGTTTCAGAAGGAATGGTACCAACTCCTCCTTGGACCTCTTGTAGAATTCAGCTGTGAATCCATCTGGTCCTGGTCTCTTTTTGGTTGGTAGGCTATTAATTATTGCCTCAATTTCAGAGCCTGCTATTGGTCTATTCAGGGATTCAACTTCTTCCTGGTTTAGTTTTGGAAGAGTGTAAGTGTCCAGGAAATTATCCATTTCTTCTAGATTTTCCAGTTTATTTGCGTAGAGGTGTTTATAGTATTCTCTGATGGTAGTTTGTATTTCTGTGGGGTCGGTGGTGATATCCCCTTTATCATTTTTAATTGCGTCGATTTGATTCTTCTCTCTTTTCTTCTTTATTAGTCTTGCTAGTGGTCTGTCAATTTTGTTGATCTTTTCAAAAAACCAACTCTGGATTCATTGATTTTTTGGAGGGTTTTTTGTGTTTCTATCTCCTTCAGTTCTGCTCTGATCTTAGTTATTTCTTGCCTTCTGCTAGCTTTCGAATGTGTTTGCTCTTGCTTCTCTAGTTCTTTTAATTGTGATGGTAGAGTGTCAATTTTAGATCTTTCCAGCTTTCTCTTGTGGGCATTTAGTGCTATAAATTTCCCTCTACACACTGCTTTAAATGTGTCCCAGAGATTCTAGTATGTTATATCTTTGTTCTCATTGGTTTCAAAGAACATCTTTATTTCTGCCTTCATTTCATTATGTACCCAGTAGTCATTCAGGAGCAGGTTGTTCAGTTTCCACGTAGTTGAGTGGTTTTGATTGAGTTTCTTAGTCCTGAGTTCTAGTTTGATTGCACTGTGGTCTGAGAGACAGTTTGTTATAATTTCTGTTCTTGTACATTTGCTGAGGAGTGCTTTACTTCCAATTATGTGGTCGATTTTGGAGTAAGTACAATGTGGTGCTGAGAAGAATGTATATTCTGTTGATTTGGGGTGGAGAGTTCTATAGATGTCTATTAGGTCTGCTTGCTGCAGAGCTGAGTTCAATTCCTGGATATCCTTGTTAACTTTCTGTCTCGTTGATCTGTCTAATGTTGACAGTGGAGTGTTGAAGTCTGCCATTATTATTGTATGGGAGTCTAAGTCTCTTTGTAAGTCTCTAAGGACTTGCTTTATGAACCTGGGTGCTCCTGTATTGGGTGCATATATATTTAGGACAGTTAGCTCTTCCTGTTGAATGGATCCTTTTACCATTATGTAATGGCCTTCTTTGTCTCTTTTGATCTTTGATGGTTTAAAGTCTGTTTTATCAGAGACTAGTATTGCAACCCCCGCTTTTTTTTGTTCTCCATTTGCTTGGTAAATCTTCCTCCATCCCTTTATTTTGAGCCTATGTATGTCTCTGCGTGTGAGATGGGTCTCCTGAATACAGCAGACTGATGGGTCTTGACTCTTTATCCAGTTTGCCAGTCTGTGTCTCTTAATTGGAGCATTTAGTCCATTTACATTTAAGGTTAAGATTGTTATGTGTGAACTTGATCCTGCCATTATGATATTAACTGGTTATTTTGCTCATTAGTTGATGCAGTTTCTTCCTAGCCTCGATGGTCTTTACATTTTGGCATGTTTTTGCAATGGCTGGTACCGGTTGTTCCTTTCCATGTTTAGTGCTTCCTTCAGGGTCTCTTGTAAGGCAGGCCTAGTGGTGACAAAATCTCTAAGCATTTGCTTATCTGTAAAGGATTTTATTTCTCCTTCACTTATGAAACTTAGTTTGGCTGGATATGAAATTCTGGGTTTAAAATTCTTTTCTTTAAGAATGTTGAATATTGGCCCCCACTCTCTTCTGGCTTGGAGAGTTTCTGCCGAGAGATCTGCTGTTAGTCTGATGGGCTTCCCTTTGTGGGTAACCCGACCTTTCTCTCTGGCTGCCCTTAAGATTTTTTCCTTCATTTCAACTTTGGTGAATCTGGCAATTATGTGTCTTGGAGTTGCTCTTCTCGAAGAGTATCTTTGTGGCATTCACTGTATTTCCTGGATTTGAATGTTGGCCTGCCCTACTAGGTTGGGGAAGTTCTCCTGGATGATATCCTGAAGAGTGTTTTCCAACTTGGTTCCATTTTCCCCCTCACTTTCAGGCACCCCAATCAGACGTAGATTTGGTCTTTTTACATAATCCCATACTTCTTGCAGGCTTTGTTCATTTCTTTTTCTTCTTTTTTCTTTTGGTTTCTCTTCTCGCTTCATTTCATTCATTTGATCCTCAATCGCTGATACTCTTTCTTCCAGTTGATCGAGTCGGTTACTGAAGCTTGTGCATTTGTCATGTATTTCTCGTGTCATGGTTTTCATCTCTTTCATTTCGTTTAGGACCTTCTCTGCATTAATTACTCTAGCCATCAATTCTTCCACTTTTTTTTCAAGATTTTTAGTTTCTTTGCGCTGGGTACGTAATTCCTCCTTTAGCTCTGAGAAATTTGATGGACTGAAGCCTTCTTCTCTCATCTCTTCAAAATCATTCTCCGTCCAGCTTTGATCCGTTGATGGCGATGAGCTGCGATCCTTTGCCGGGGGAGATGCGCTTTTATTTTTTGAATTTCCAGCTTTTCTGCCCTGCTTTTTCCCCATCTTTGTGGTTTTATCTGCCTCTGGTCTTTGATGATGGTGATGTACTGATGGGGTTTTGGTGTAGGTGTCCTTCCTGTTTGATAGTTTTCCTTCTAACAGTCAGGACCCTCAGCTGTAGGTCTGTTGGAGATTGCTTGAGGTCCACTCCAGACCCTGTTTGCCTGGGTATCAGCAGCAGAGGCTGCAGAAGATAGAATATTTCTGAACAGCGAGTGTACCTGTCTGATTCTTGCTTTGGAAGCTTCCTCTCAGGGGTGTACTCCACCCTGTGAGGTGTGGGGTGTCAGACTGCCCCTAGTGGGGGATGTCTCCCAGTTAGGCTGCTCAGGGGTCAGGGACCCACTTGAGCAGGGAGTCTGTCCCTTCTCAGATCTCAACCTCCGTGTTGGGAGATCCACTGCTCTCTTCAAAGCTGTCAGACAGAGTCGTTTGCGTCTGCAGAGGTTTCTGCTGCGATTGTTATTGTTTACTGTGCCCTGTCCCCAGAGGTGGAGTCTACAGAGACATGCAGGTTTCCTTGAGCTGCTGTGAGCTCCACCCAGTTCGAGCTTCCCAGCAGCTTTGTTTACCTACTTAAGCCTCAGCAATGGCGGGCGCCCCTCCCCCAGCCTGGCTGCTGCCTTGCCGGTAGATCACAGACTGCTGTGCTAGCAATGAGGGAGGCTCCGTGGGTGTGGGACCCTCCCGGCCAGGTGTGGGATATGATCTCCTGGTGTGCCTGTTTGCTTAAAGCGCAGTATTGGGGTGGGAGTTACCCGATTTTCCAGGTGTTGTGTGTCTCAGTTCCCCTGGCTAGGAAAAGGGATTCCCTTCCCCCTTGCACTTCCCAGGTGAGGCAATGCCTCACCCTGCTTCAGCTCTCGCTGGTCAGGCTGCAGCAGCTGACCAGCACCGATCGTCAGGCACTCCCTAGTGAAATGAACCCAGTACCTCAGTTGAAAATGCAGAAATCACCAGTCTTCTGTGTCGCTCGCGCTGGGAGTTGGAGACTGGAGCTGTTCCTATTCGGCCATCTTGCTCTGCCCCCTCGATTACATTATCTTTTTCTCTGATTTTTTATATTAAAGGGATTAGCCCTTTTTGATATGAATTGTATGGCAAATGCATTCCTAACTTGTTCTTTTGACATTACCTTATGGTACATTTTGCTGTTGAGAAATGCTCTGTCTTGTCTTTTAGATTTTATAGGAGGTATTCTATTTTTCTTCTAGTACATTTACGATTTATTTATGTTTTAACATTAAATATGATCCATTTTAGGTATATCTTGTTAGGATATAAAGTAGAGATTCAACTTAAGTTTTTCCAAGTGGCTATCCAATTTCCCAAGAAAACTGAGATATCATCTTTATCATATGCTAATGTATGTATATATTCATATTAATTTTTATACTTTCTATTTTATTCCTTTATTCTTTCTCACTATATCCTAATATTGCATAAATTTAAATATTAGGCTTTATAAACTATTTTAATATCTGAAAGAGCTAACTCCCCTTAATTGCTCTCCTTTTTCAAAATTATCATTTTTTGTTTATTTTTATATATGATCTTTATAAAAAGTCTCTTTAGTTTGAATTTTTCAAAGGGTTTTCTTTAATGTGTTCTGTGCAAAATTTTCCTATTGGCAATTACTTTTTATTTAATGGTAAATATTGTTTCCCACTTCTATACTCTTCTCTTACAATAAATTTTTACTAATGCTTTTCAGATTCTTCAATAGCAGCCTTTATTTAATAGCAGCCTTTATTTACTAGTATATATTTACTTCATTTACTATTTCTTTTGCTAATGTTTTTTCAGGAAGTTCTAGTCAGGGCCTAGTAAGGGCCCATTGTAAACTTCCAGCCTTCATAGTCTAAAAGCTCTCTCCTTCTCTATTGCCACACAGGCAGATTGCTTCCAAAATACAGGGCTTCTCTATGTGAATCTCTGTATGCCTCATTTTCTGTGCTTCTCTAAATCAAAACAGGTTAAATAGGCTCTACCTTGGCCCCTTTCTGCCATCACTAGAGCAGCTGGGATGCAGGGCACAAAGTACCTAGGCTGTACACAGAATGGGGACCCTGGGTCCACCCCATGAACCCACTTTTTCCTCCTAGGCTTCCAGGCCTGTAATAGGAGAGGTTGCCATGAAGACCTCTGACAGGCCCTGAAGACATTTTCCCCATTGTCTTGGAGATTAACATTTGGCTCCTCATTACTTATGCAAATTTCTGCAGCCAGCTTGGATTTCTTTTCAGAAAATGGGATTTTCTTTTCTATCACATTGTCAGGCTGCAAATTTTTCAAACTTTTATGCTTGCTTCCCTTATAAAACTGAATGCCTTTAACTGCACCCAAGTCAACTCTTGAATGCTTTACTGCTTGGAATTTTCTTCCACCAGATTCCCTAAATCATCTCTCTCAAGTTCAAAGTTCCATAAATCTCTAGGGTAGGGGCAAAATGCCACCAGTCACTTTGCTAAAACATAACAAGAGTCACCTTTGCTGTGGTTCCCAACAAGCTCCTCATCTCCATCTGAGACTATTTCAGCCTGGATTTCATTGTCCATATCGTTATGAGCATTTTGGTCAAAGCCATTCAACAGGTCTCTAGGAAGTTCCAAACTGTCCCACATTTTCCTGTCTTCTTCTGAGCACCCCAAACTGTTCCAAACTCTGCCCATTACCCAGCTTTAAAGTGGCTTCCACATTTTTGGGTATCTTTTTAGCAGCACCCCACTACAAATACCAATTTACTGTATTAGTCCATTTTCAGGCTGCTTATAAAGACATACCCAAAACTGAACAATTTATACAGGAAAAAGAGTTTAATGGACTTATAGTTCCATGTGGCTGGGGAAGCCTCACAATCATGGCAGAAGGCAAGGAGGAGCAAGTCACATCTTACATGGGTGGCAACAGGCAAAGAGAGAGTTTGTGCAGGGAAACTCCCCCTTATAAAACTATCAGATCTTGTGAGACTTGTTCACTATCATGAGAACAGTATGGGAAAGACTTTCCCCCATGATTAAATTATCTCCCACCAGGTCCCTTCTACAACATGTGGGAATTGAAGATGAGATTTTGATGGGGACAAGTTATATCTGTGGCTATATCAGATAAATTAGATATTAGGGGGAAAAATACCAGAAATAGGAAGGGACATTTTATAATAATAAAGGAGTCAATCTACCAATGAGAGATAACAACCCTAAATACATGTGCACCAACAAATACAATTGTGAAATATGTGAGGAAAAATCTGTTAGAAATGGAGGAGAAATAGACAAATGAATAATTATAGTTGGGAACTTCAACAGCACTCTTGCACCAATTAAAAATACCATAAGACTCAATACCATAAGACAATAGGATCTACTTGACATTAACTACTCTACTCAGTGACAGCAGAATACACATTCTTGTCAAGTGCTCACAGAATATATACCAAGATAGATTACATCTTGAACCATAAAGCAAACCTAAAAAATGTAAAGGAATTAAAATCAAACCACAATGGGATCAAATGACAAATCAATAAGAGATAATAGGAAAATCTCCAAACACATGATAACTAAGCAGGAGATTTCTATGTAATTCATGAGTCAAAAAGGAAGTATCAAGGAAAAATAAATACACTTACACTTAGCTAAATAAAAATAAAAATACAATATCAAAAATTTGAACTCACAGCTAAAACAGTGATGAGAGGAAAATGTACAGCATTAAATGCTTGCATTGAAAAAGAGGAACAGTCTTAAATCAATAATTTTAACTTCTACTTTAAGAATTTAAAATAAGAAGAGCAAAATCAACCCAAAGAAAGCAAAATGAAGAAATAAAGATAATAGAAGAAATCAATAAAATTGAAAACAGAAAAGCAATACAGAGCACTATTGCAATACAAAGTTGATTCTTTGAAAATATCAATAAAATTGACAACAAAAGATTAACAATGAAAAAAAAGAGAAGACACAAATTACCCATATCAGTAATAAAACAGGGATATTACTACAGACCTTGATGATAACAAAACTATAATAAGGAACTACTACAAATAATTAAACACATAAATTTGACAACATAGACAAAATAGGCTAATTCCTCAAAAAACATAAGCTACCACAACTCACTCATAAGAAATAGACAATTTTTATAGCCCTATAACTATGAAACAAATAATTCATCATTTAAATAGTTTCAAAAGAAAAATATATAGACCCAGATGGTTTCACCAAATAATTCTACCAAATGCTTAAAGAACAATTAATAATAGTTCTACAATTTCTTCCAGAAAACAGTGTAGCTAGTATTTTCCTGATACCAAAATCAGGCAAAGATATTAAAAGAGAAAGAAAGAAAGGAAAAAAGACAGACAGATGGACAGAGAGAGAAGAAAGAAAGAAAGAAAGAAAGAAAGAAAGAAAGAAAGAAAGAAAGAAAGAAAGTAATTCTTATGAGTGATGATTTGTGTATCATCAGAATACACCAAGGTCATTCATGAATAAAGATGCAAAAATCCTTAAGAAAATATGAATGAAACTTTTATATATATATATATGCACAAAAAATATGCAACATGATCAAATGGAATTTATTGTACCATGCAAAACAGGTCAATATTAAAAAATCAATCAATCTAATTCACCATAATGATAGAATAAAGAAAACAATTAATACGATAATTAATCAATGCAGAAAAAAACCATTTGACATAATTCAACACCCATTCATAACTTTTTTAAAATCTCAGAAAAAATGAGAGTATTGAAAACTTCTTCAACTTGACAAACTGTATATTCAAGAAACCTAAAGCTAACATTACAGTTGTTCCTCAATATCCGTGGGAGATTGGTCCCAGGACCCCTCATGAATACAAAAATCCATGGATGCTCAAGTCCTTTATATAAAGTGATGTAGTATTTGCATATAGCCTCTGCACATTTTTTTCATATACTTTAAATCATCTCTGGATTACTTATAATACCTAGAACAGTATAAATGCTATGTAAATAATTGTTATACTGCATTTTTAGGGAGTAATGACAAGAAAAAGTTCTGTACACATGTTCAGCACAGACACAACCATTCAGTTTCTTTAAAAATTTTTGTTCCATTATTGATAAGATCCACAGATAAAATGCCACAGATATGAAGGACTGTCTGTACATTTAATGGTAAAAGACCAGATTCTTTCCTTCTATGATTGAAAGCAAGGCAAGAATATTTACTCTCATAACTATTCAACACAGGGTTGGAAGTTCTAGCCAGTGTATAAAGGCAAGAAAAATAAATAAAATAACAACAGATCAGAAAAGCAATGAAATGGTTTCAATTTGCATATAACATAATTGTCAGAAAATCTTAAGGAATTGATAAACTGCAAAACTAAAAAATGACTTCAAGTTAGCAGAATAAAAGATAAACATAAAAAATCAGTTATATTCTATATATTAGTGACAAACACATGGACAATAAAATTAAAAGGCAATAATATTTACCACAGCTCAAAAAGAGAAAAAATAAGATGTAAATCTAACAAGATATTTATAAATCATCTATACTAAAATCTATAAAATACTGATAAATACAATTAAAGATAGGAAAATTGAGAGATATATTGTATTTGTGGATTGGAAGACTCAATGTAATAAAAAGATGAATATTTTCCCAGAATTGATATACGGGATTAATACAATTCTTATCAAAATCCAAGCAACATTATTTGTATATATAAGCAAGTTTTTCCAAAAAATATATGAAAAGGCAAAAAGTACAATAGCTAAAACAGTTATAATAAATAAGAATAAGGTAAGATCATTTACCTGATTTCAAGACTAATCAAGTCTATGTCATATTGGTGAAGAGATATATGCATCAATAAATGGAATATAATGGAGAGCCCATAAGAAAACTCACAGAAATATTCCCACTTGATTAACGGGAAAGGTGCAAAAGGAATTCAATAAAGAAGGATAACCTTTTCAACAGATGCATCAGCAAGAATATATCTTATACTTGACAAAAAATTAACTAAAGATGGATCACTAACTTAAATGTAAAAGTATTAAAAACTTTTCATAGAAAAAAGCAGCTTTATTCATAACTGCTGCAACTGATATCAATCCAAACGAAAAATGTTTAAGCAAACTGTGATACATCTATATCATGGAATACTACTCAGCCATAAAAATGAACTGTTACATGTAAAAACCTAATCTGCAGGGAATTATGCTGGATGAAAAAATTCCAGCCCATATATGTTACATCCTGCATGATTTTATTTATATAACATTCTTGAAATGACAAAATTATATAAATGGGGAATACATTGGTAGCTTTCAGGAGTTAAGAAGGGAGTAGGGATGGAGAAAAGTGATTGTGGCTATTAAATGGCAACACGAGAGACCATTGCAATGATTGAAATATTCTGTATCTTGATTACACCAATTTCAACATTCTGGTTGTTATATGTATTATAATTTTGCAGGATGTTAGCATTAAAGGGGATTGAGTAAATCATACATAGGCTCTCTCTATATTATTTCTTCCAACTGCATGCAAATCTAAAATTATCTCACAAAAGTTTAATGAAGACAAAACAATCAGAGCCCCAGTGACCAGTGGAAAGTAGCAAGAAGAAAATGTCACATAACTAGAATATCTAAAGGAGAGAAGACAGTAAGAGAAGGAAAACGTATTGATAGATAATGATCAAACATTTTCTAAATTTGATGGTAACTAAATCCACATATCCAATGAACCCAAGGAGGATAAATATGAGAAGAAAAGCACCACATGAGGCCACACACCTACAACCATCTGATCTTTGACCAACCTGACAAATACAAGCAATGGGAAAGGACCATCTGTTCAATAAATAGTGCTGGGATAACTGGCTAGCCATATGTGGAAGATTGAAAATGTACCCCATCCTTACACCATATACGAAAATCAACTCAAGATGGATTAAAGGCTTAAATGTAAAACCCAAAACTGTAAGAACCCTGGAAGACAACCAAGGCAATACCATTCTGAACATAGGAACAGATTTTCATGATGAAGACACCAAAAGCAATTGCAACAAAAGCCAAAATTGACAAATGGGATCTAACTCAACTAAGGGGCGTCTGCACAACAAAAGAAAACTATGAATAGAGCAAACAGACAACCTATAGAATGGGAGAAAAGATATACATGTGGCCAAAAAGCACATGACAAAAAGCTCAATATCACTAATCCCAAGAGAAATGCAAATCAAAACCACAATGAAACAGCATTCACACCAGTCAGAATGGCTATTACTGAAAAGTCAAAAAATAACAGATGCTGGGGAGATTGTGAACCCTGGCATCAGGTTGGCTGCCATAGCCCCAAGTTCCAGACCAGCACCTACAGGCCAAGTCTCCAGGCCCACTCCAATGCCAGGCAGGACCCTACAGTCCCAGGCTTCAGGATGTATCCTAGAGCCAGGTTAGCCCCAGTTGTTGTCTCAGGCCTCAGACTAGCATTAATGAATCTAGGCTTCTGCCTTTGGCTATAGTACACCAGGGTCCAGGTCCACCCCAGTAGACCTTAGCACTAGGCTGGCCCCTATAATCCCAGACTCCAGAACCACCCTTGTGAACTTGGACTCTAGGCTAGATCCAGAACTAGGCCAGCCCCTGTGGACCTAGGCTCCAGGTCTATTCCCATGGAAGCAGGCCCTGGGCCTGCCCCTATGGACCTAGGTGCCAAGCTATAATCCCAGTAACTCTGGCTTCAGGATAGTCCATACCAACTCAGGACTTGTGAATATAGCTTCAAGGCCTGCCCCTGAGGATCCAAACTCCGATATGACCACTCCCACAGACCCAGTAAACAAGCCCACCTCAGTGAATCTCAGCCACAAGCTGAACCCCAGGGATTCAGAATTCAAACCCACCCCAGCAGATTCAAGGTCCAGACTCCAGAGTGGACTCAGGCTCTGGGTTCAACCCTGTGGACCCAGGCACTAAGCCTACACCTGTGGACCCAGGTGCTAGGCCTGCCAAACTTCTGTCCCTGCACTAGGCCCTAGGACTCCAGCAGCAAGTCTACCCATGAACCCTGCAAGATGGTCTTCCAAGAATCTTTGGATAAACTGACTAGTGGAACTTTCCTGTTCAAAGCCTGTCTGTAAAGACTGAAATAGGTGCTTTTTCATATGTGCACACACTAATTTATGTCCACAGAATCATAAACATCAGGAAAACATAATACTACCAAAGGAAAAAAAAGTAAAGCACCAGTAACTGATCCCTAAAAAATAGAGGTCTATGAACTTCCTGACGAAGAATTCAAAATAATTTTAAAGAAGCCCACTTAGCTACAAATGAACACAAATGAAAAAGAAAAATAAAATTAGGAAAAAAATGCATGCACAGAATAAAAAGTAGAACAAAGATATGCCATAAAAAATAACCAAACAAAAATTGTGGCACTACAAATCAATGACTGAACTGAAAATTTTATAGAAAACTTCAACAGTGGACTCAATAAAGCAGTGAAAGAATCAGCAAGCTCAAAGAAAGCATATTTGAAATTAACCAGACAGGGAAATGAAAAGAAATAAAGAATGAAAAAGAGTAAAGAAAGCCTACAGGAATTCTGAGAAAAGATCAAGTGAAACAATGTATGCATCATGGTAGTTCCAGAAGGGGCAGAGAAGGATAAAGGAGCCAGAAGAAATAATGATAAAAAATCCTCCCAAATCTGGAGATGAAAATGAACCTCCATATCCATGAAGCCCAAATAACCCAAATAGATTACATATGGAGAGATCTCCATCAAGACACATAATAATAAAATTTTCAAAAGTCAAACATAAGACCGAAGTTAGAAAACAAGAGAAAGACAACTTACTACATACAAGGGAACGTCCATAAGATTATCAGCAGTTTTTCAGCAAAAACATTATAGGTGAGAAGAGAGTGGGCTGATATATTCAATATGTTAACATGAAAGAAAGAAAGAAAGAAAGAAAGAAAGAAAGAAAGAAAGAAAGAAAGAAAGAAAGAGAAAATGCCTGTCAACAAAGAATACTATATCCAGCAAAGCTAATTTTCAGAAATAAATGAGAGATAAGTAAGGACTTTCCAAGACAAAGAAAAGCCACGTGAGATTACTACCACTGGAATTGTCTTATAAGAAATGCTAAAGTGAATTTTCCAACTTAAAACAAAAGGATATTAACCAACAACATGAAAAATATGAAAGTATAACTCATTATAAAGTAAGAATACGGTCAAATTCAGACTACTCTGATACTGTAATGGTGGTATGTAAATAAACCTGGTGGTTTATAAATACAAAAAATGTATTAAAATAACTGTATTTACAATAATTTGTTAATGGACAGGATAAATTAAAAATGTAAATTGAGACATAAATAATGTCAAACATGGAGGGAGGAAAAGGTAAAGTGTAGTTTTGGAATGCCAATGAAATTAAATTGTTATCAGCTTAAAATAGTCTGATATAGCTATTAGATGTTTTACATAAGCCTCATGGTAGCTGCAAGAAAAAAAAAAAACCTGTAGAAAATTCACAAAAAGTTAAGAAAAAGGAAACAAATAATACCACTAGAGAAAATCACAAATCACAAAGAAAGACAAGAGAGGCAGAATGGAACAAAGTAGTCAGGACAATATTAACAAAATGGTAGTAGTAAGTTTTTGCCTATCAATAATTACTTTAGATGTAAATTGATTAAATTCTCTAATCAAAAGACAAAGTGGCTACATAAATAAAAAGATAAGATTAAATTATGTGCTGCCTATAAGAGATTAACTTGAGTTTTAAAACCTATATGTACTGAAAGTGAAGGAATGGAAAAACATATTATATGTAAACAAAAGAGAGCAAAGGCGGCTATACTTGTATCAGAGAAAATAGACATTAAGACGAAAACTATTACAAAATACAAAGGAGGTCATGATAGTCAACTCACTAAGATTACAGAATGATTATAAATATATATGTACCCCAAAAGGCAGCATGTAAATGTATAGGGCAAATACTAACATGAATGCTGGGAGAAGTAGACTGTAATACAATAATAGAAGACTTCAATAGCCAACTTTCAACAATGGATAGATCATCTAGATAGAAAATCAATAAGATAACAGTGGGCTTGAACAATACTATAGAGCAAATAGACCTATTAGACATATGCAGAACACTTTATCCAACAGCAGCAAAATACACAATCTTTTCAGGTGCATATGGAACACTGTCCAAGTAGATCATATTAGGTCACAAAACAAGTATTAAGAAATTTAAGAAGACTGAAATCATATCCATTATCTTTCCTGACTATAATGTTTTAAAACTTGAAAACACTAACAGGAAGAAAATCAGAAAATTCACAAAAAAGTGGAAATTAAACAACACCTTTCTCAACAATCAATGAGTCAAGAATAAATGAAAAGGGAAATAAAAAAATATCTTGAGGAAAATGAAAATGGACACACAACTTAACAAAACATGTGGGCATGCAGCAAAAGCAGTGCTAAGAGAGATGTTTATAGCAAAAAAGATACACATTGAGAGAGAAAAAAGATCTCAAATAAATAACCTAATGTATACATCAAGGAAATAGAAAAAGAACAACAAAGTAAGCCCTAATTCAGCAGCAGGAGGAAAATGAGAAAGATCAGAACAGATATAAATGAAATTAAAACTAGAAAAACAATAGAAAAAGCTAATAAAACTAATATTTGCTGTTTTGATAAGATGATGAACCTTTAGCTACACCAAAAAAAGAGTATGTACACAAAATTATAAATGAAAGAGAAGACATTACAATTTATAGAACAGTACCACAAAGGATCATGAGAGACTACTGTGAACAATTATACTCCAACGAATGCAATATCCTAGAAGAAATGGATAAATTCCTAGAAACACACAATCTATCAAGACTGGATCATCTCAGAATTAGAAAATCTGAACACACTAATATAGGATAAAGAGATTGAATCAGTAAATAGAAATTTTCCAAAAAAGAAAAGTCCCACATTTGATGGCTTCATTGGTACATTTTATTAAATTTTTTAAAAACTGACACCTATTCCTCTCAAATGCTTCCAAAAAGGTGAAGAGGAAGAAACACTTCCAAACTCATTTTATAAAGCCAACATAATCCTGATAGAAAAATCAGACAAGGACACTTCAATAAAAGAAAATTACAGGGCATAATGGCTCACACCTGTAATTCCAGCTACTCGGGAGGCTGAGGCAGGAGAATCACTTGAACCTGGGAGGCGGAGGTTGCAGTGAGCTGACATCACGGCACTGCACTCCAGCCTGGGTGACAGAGAGACTTCGTCTCACCAAAGAAACAAAACAAACAAACAAACAAAAATTACAGGCCAATATTCTTGATGAACGATGCAAAATCCTGAACAAAACACTAGCAAACAAAACGTACTAATAAAATTAAAAGGATCATACACCATGGACAAGCAGGATTTATCATTGGAATGCAAGAATTGTTTAATATATACAAATTAACAAATAAGATGTACCACATTAACAGACTGAAGGATAAAAGTCATATGATCACCTCATTAGATGAAGTAAAAACATTGGAAAAAATTCAATATCCTTTCATGAAAAAACTTTCAACAAATTATGTGTAGAAGAAATGTATCTCAACTAAGTACAGGCTGTATATAACAAGCCCACAGCTAACATCAAACTAACCAACGAAAAGCTAAAGGCTTTTCTTCTAAGATCAAAAACAAGATAAAGATGTTCATTCTCACCATATCTATTCAATATAGTGTTGGAATTCCTAGACAGATAAATTGGGAAAAGAGAGAGAGAGAGAGAGAGAGAGAGAGAAAGAAAGAAATCCAAAATATAAAGGAAGAAATAAAATTGTCTCTGTCTGCAGATGACAAGATCTTATATATAGGAAATCTTGCAGACTCCACCAGAAACTACTAGAACTAAAAAACAAATTAAATAAAATTGCAGGATGCAAAATCAGAATAAAAAATCAGTTGCATTTTTATTCTCCAACAGAAAATTATTCAAAAAATAAATCAAGATAGCAATTCCATATATAATAGCATCAATACAAAATGAAATACTTGGCAGGTGAAAGGTCTGTCCACCGAAAAGTATAAAACATTGATGAGAGAAACTGAAGACAACACAAATAAATAGAAAGATATCCTGTGTTCATGGATTAAAAGAATTAATACTACTGAAAAGCCCCTACTATCCAAAGAAATCTACAGATTCAATGTGGTTCCTATCAAAATTCTCATGGCATTTTAAAATATTTCCCACATTTTTAATTGTTTTATTTCCAAATTTTATTTTAAGCTCAAGGATACATGTGCAGGATGTGCAGGTTTGTTATATAGGAAAACGTATACATACCATGGACATAGAAAGAAATCCTAAGATTCATAGAGAACCACAGAAGACCTTCAATAGCCAAAGCAATTTTGATCAAAAGGAATAAAGCGGATATATCACACTAATTGATTTCAAAATATACTACAAATCTATACTAATCAAAACAACATGGTACTGGCATAAAATACACAAATAAACCAATGGGACAGAATAGAGAATCAATAAACTAATCCACAAATTTATGGTTAATTGATCCTTGACAAAGGTGTCAAGAACACCTAATAGAGAATAGACACTATCTTCAATAACTATCCATATGTGTACTAATGAAATTGGACCCTTATCTCACCGCATATACAAAATCAAACCAGAATGAATTAAAGGTTTAAGTGTAAGACCTGAACTGTAAACATAGAGGAAAAGCTTCTTGACATTGGTCTGAACAGTTATTTTTTGAATATGCCCTCAAAAGCACAGGCCAAAAAAGCAAAAATACACAAACAGACTGAGTCAAACTAAAAACCTCCTGCACAGAAACAACAACAACAACAACAACAACAACAACAAACAATGAACAGAATGAAAAGACAATCTATGGAATGAAAGAAAATATTTGCAAATTATACTTATGATAAAAGGTTACTATCTGTCTTAGTTCATTTTCTTTGCTTATAACAGAATACCTGAAACTGGGTAATTTATTTTCAAAAATGGAATTTATTTATGATCCATTATTCACACTTCAGGGTATATATTCAAGGGCAATTAAATCAGTATGTCAAAGAGATAACTGTACTTCCATGTTCAATGTAAGTGCCCATTGACAGATGAATGCATAAAGAAATGAATAAGGAGAAAACACACCCACAATAGAATACTGTTCAGTCTTTTAAAAGAAGAAAATCCCATCATGTGCAGCAACACGGATGAACTTGGGGGACATTATACTAAGTGAACATTAGGTTCAGAAAGAAATATTGTATTATTTTATTTATATGTGGAATTAAAAAATTTGAATTTGTATAAGCAGAGAGTAGAATGGTGGTTTCCAGGGCCTGGGAAGGGAGGTAAGGGAGAAATGAGATGTTGGTTGAGATATTTCTGTTAGAAAGGATAAATAATTTCTGGAGAGTTATGTTGACTACAGTCAATAATAATATATTGTAAATTTTAAAAATTGCTAAGTAAATAGATCATAAATGGTCTCATCACAAAAAATGATAAATATTTCAGGTGATAGGTATGTTAATTAACTTGATTTAATCATTTCACAAAATATACATGTATCAAAACCACGTTGTACACTGTAAAAATACACAATTTTAATTTATCAATGATACCTTAATAAAGCTTGGGGCATGCAGGGGATGTAAATACCTTTGAGTCTAATAAAAACATTGAATTTTTTTTTTAAATCGAAACTCGGCTATGATTATATTTATTTCACTTAGTCTTCATCATATATTTTTACTTTGCGAAGATTGTACTGCATGAAGAGCCAGAGAGATATTTCTGAGTTATTTATAGAACATGTACCTACCTTGCAAACTATCATAGCCAATTTACATTCTGAAGTTGCAAAAAAAAAACAAAACAAAACAAAAAAAAAAAAACAAACCTCTTTTAGAATCTGTGCAAGGTTTACACTGGAGGCAGCTAAATGTTATTTTATTAAAATCAGTAGCACACATTTCAAGGTTAAGTCCAGAATGTTTTTTCCTAAAAGATGCTGTATTACATTTTTCCTTAGCGCTGGGCACAGTGGCTCATGCCTGTAATTCCAGCACTTTGGGAGGTCAAGGCAGGAGAAACAGTTGAGGCCAGTAGTGTGAGACTAGCTTGGGCAACATAGTGAGACCCCATTTTTACAAAATTTTTAAAAACCTAGTTGGGCATGGTGGCATGCACTTGTAGTCCAGGTACTCCAGGCTGAGGCAGGAGAATTGTTTGAGCCTACGAGGTCCAGGCTGCAGTGAGTGATGATTGCCCCCTGCACTCCAGGCTGGGGCACAGAGAGAGACCTTATCTCTAAATTTAAAGAAAGAAATTAAAATTAAACATTTCTTTAGGTTTTCCAGCAACCATTCTTTTGGAAGTTAGATGAAAGGATTGCAGATGCCATGGAAAGGATCTGACTAGTTCTGACCTCAGCATGACTACCTCCCAACACACTCATGTAATGCTTTTTCAAATCACTTGCTTTAAAACATATGCTGGTAGCCTCCATGCATACCTCCATAAGCCCCAGAGCATTTGCGAAGATGTGTCACTGATCAGAGTCTCTTGATTTCATCTCTCTCAATTCTCACTTTTTGATCTTCAAAGATTCTCTAAAGCCAGTGATTCTACTCATAAAGTTGAGGTGTCTATGTTTAACAAAGCCCTCATGTACCTAAACAATGCACATTTTCATATCTGAAGATACAGTGGCATTTTACCAGAGAATATGTTCTAGTCCTAAGAAAAAATAGTTGGATATATTGCAAATAAAAATATCTACTCTAAAATCCCAGTAACTTCTTTAATTGTTGATATTTGAATTATAATGGGCTCTTTATCTGTGCAGTAATCCTATATATTGGGGATGTCTAGACGTTGGCATTTTTCTTCTTTGGACTGATTCCTCCTTCTCTTAAAGTTCAACTCAAGTGTTTTCTCTTAAAAGTCTTTTCTGAACCCCCTTTCAGGTGGCTTAGACACTACCCACTGGGGTTTCTTTAATATAATATGCACATCTTTACCACTGTGTTGCTATATTCTCTTTTTATGCAATTATCTCCCCCACTAGACTATGAGCTTCTTGAGGGCAGAGACCTTTTTTTTTTTTTTTTTTTGTATCAAAGAACTCCTCATTTCCAGCCCCAGTGCTTGGAACATAATGGGAACTTGCAGAAGTCCCTTGCATAAAGGAAATGAATGACAAAGAAATATGTGAGAGAACGGTGAGGAAGGTAAGCAGATGTTCTGTCTAGTGAAATAACAAATGAATATCCCAAGCGTGAAGAAATCCTCAAAGCAAAAATATTATAAAACAATAATTGGCACAACTTCCTTAAAAGGAAACAGAACCCCCCCTCAAACCTTTAGATTTTCCTTTCAAGGTTTGCTCATTACTAATATTATTCATTTCATATACACTCTATATCTATTCAAGTCCCTCAGAGAGTCAAGACTTATTTCTAGCACAGCCTTATGGATCCCTTTCATCTAGTCCTAGATAAAATGCAAAAAAACCTATATAGTTCATGGAGAGATGTGCAGCTGCTGTTGGAGTTTCTGTAAACTTGATGAACTGCATGTTCACTGTAAAGGCTAATCCGAACCAACTAGAGTTAGGGCTATTATGAGGCTTACACGGGTGTTCAGACATGAAATACTTGCTAAGAATCTAACTGAGATTCATAATTGACAGCATCTCAGTTTATGGGACAGTAAGATTCTATTCATTATAGTACAATATAAGACTTTGTATTGACTGACTGGAGAAACTAGTCACATTTTCCTGTGCTGCTACAGTTTAGTCTAGCTGTCAATTTGGCAGTTCCTGGGTTGCAAATTGTGGACACTATTGCTTAGCATTCATGTCTGGTTCACACTCCAGCAGTGACAGTTCACCATCTACAATCATGTTTCCTAAACTGCAGTCCAGCCCAGTTGCAGAGCCAATTTCCAACACAATTGCAGCCAGCTCAGACAAGAAATCTGGTCGGCAAATGCCACATTCTCTGAGGTACAAGGAGACTATGTGCTTTGAGAAGTATTAATAAATGCAGTTAGAGAACCAATGGATAGAAACTAGACTTTCAAAGAAAAGTTAAGACATATTACTAAAAAATTATATTCCTCAGAATGCTATAATAATTATCATCTAGAAGCTTGGCGTGGTGGCTTATGCCTGTAATCCCAACACTTTTGGAGGTCGAGGTGGGCGGATCACGAGGTCAGGAGATCGAGACCATCCTGGCTAACACGTGAAGCCCTGTCTCTACTAAAAATACAAATATATAAATATATATTTTATATAGCCGGGCGTGGTGGTGGGCACCTGTAATACCAGCTACTTGGGAGGCTGAGGCAGGAGAATGGCATGAACCTGGGAGGCGGAGCTTGCAGTGAGCTGAGATTGCGCCACTGCACTCCAGCCTGGGCGACAGAGCGAGACTCTGTCTCAAAAAAAAAAAAAAAAAAAATTATCATCTAGAATATTCATGTTAACCTTTAATATGGTAAACTTTTAAAATGGCATAGAGAAAAGATCAAGGAGACATGAATTTGTAGCCTGATTCTGGCAGAGCCAGTAGCTCTGAGATCTTGGGACAATAACTTGACTTCCTAGGGTCTTAAGTCCTTTATCTGTGAAATAAGCATAATAACAATATTTCATAGGATTATGTAAATATTGAGTGAAATAATGCAGGTAAAACAACAAACACAGTATCTGGAATATTCTAGGCACTTGATAAATGTTAGACATTATTCGTGTAAGTATAGTAAATAAATAGAGAGGAATTAAAATAGATAAATAATGAGTTAGCATTAGAAAGACAGATTTTACAATTTGAGATATTTGAAATAAAACAACTATGAGTGGCATGAAAATCTAAAGTGAATTCAGGTTTGTGTACAGCAAAACCTCAGTGGAGTTGAGGAAATTTAGAAACCAAATTCTTATAAAAAAGAATGAGTTTATGTCCTTTGCAGGGGCATTGATGAAGCTGGAAACCATCATCCTCAGAAAACTAACACAGGAACAGAAAAACAAACACTGCATGTTCTAACTCATAAGTGGGAACTGAAAAATGAGAACACATGGACACAGGGAGGGGAACATCACACACGGGGCCTGTCTGGGGTGGGGGGAAAGGAGAGAGAGAGACTTAGGACAAACACCTAATGCATGTGGGGCTTAAAACCTAGATGAAGGGTTAATAGGTGCAGCAAACCACCACGGCACATGAATACCTACGTAACGAATCTGCACGTTCAGCACATGTATCTCAGAGCTTAAAATAAAATAAAAAATTAATTTATAAAAGAGTTAAAAAAATTAAAAAATACTAAAGTCAGAAAAGATTTCCTAGATTCCTACTATGTACAAGATACTAGGAGAAAAAAGTAAATAAGATATTCCTACTGCCCTCAAAAAGTTTACATGATGTGGAAAGGTGAACAAGTATATTCACATAGGAAGAGATATAGAAGAAGATTAAGAATTAGAAAAATAACCAAAACTAGGAATGAATAGGGTCTCAAAATCTGAAGAAAGGGACTTTCAGGAAGAAAGTCTAGGGCAAATTAGGTCAAGTGCTGAGGGACTGAGAATCAACAAAAAGGGCTAGGAGTTTATGAGTGCTTCCCTGTGCCAGGTATAGTTTCAGGCTTTTCACATTTTATTCAATACATCATTTAGGTAAGATCCTTTTATTGGATGGTAGCAGGGAACAAAAGGATGAATTTGGACATGATAACTGAGCTATGTTTGGAATTCTTTAACAAATAATAACAACAGATAATATTTATAGGTTTATAATACGCTTCATAGGTTTCAGGTGCTATTTGCAAGTACTTAACATGCATTCATTCATTTAATCTTATCAACAACTCAGTTAGGTAGGTATAATTTTAATCTCCATTTCACAGATAAGAAACTGAAAGCAGAAAATGTATTCTAGGTCCCCAAGCTAAAAACTGGGATTTGTGGAAATAGAGAACTTCAGACTTAAGTAGTCTGGCTTCAGAGCCTTTTTTTTTTTTTTAACTCCTACACTATAGTGGAGGAGGGTCCTGGGCTCTCTCATGATACCTGTAAAGATAGGATGGTTAAAAGACAGATTATAAAGGGTGGTGTACCTAACTGATAAGAGCTTCAGAAGATAAGTGATAAGAAGACAGAATTAAATTGGGATGGCAGTGATGACTAAAAAGGACCCAAATGTTAAAGGGGAAATGAAGCTTTGCTCCTGGGAGATAGGAGAAATGACACTATAGTCAATGTTTTTGGTTGTACAGAATTTGATTCCTAAAACTCAGTAAGCAAGCATTGAGAGCCAGCAAGGAGATCCTGAGAAGGTTGTACTAGATAGAGGATATGAATTTTGAACATCAGATTTGGTGTTATGGATATGTTTGGATTCCAACCCTGACTTTGCCAAGAAACATCTTGGTAACACTATAGCAAAAATATACTACTCTGTGCTTTAGGTTTCAAGCAATTTATCATGAGTCAAGCAACTTACTAAGCTCTTTACATGCATTGTCTTATTCAAGGTTCATTCACAGCCTTATGATATATGTATCATGATTATCTCCAAATCACAGATAAAGAAAAAAAGGAGGCTGAGGTTCCAAGATAGCCGAATAGGATCAACTCCAGTCTACCACTCCCAGCATGAGCAATGCAGAAGGTGAGTGATTTCTGCATTTCCAACTGAGGTACCGGATTCATCTCACTGGGGCTTGTCAGACAGTGGGTGCAGCCCATGGAACAGAGTGGGGCATCGTCTCACCTGGCAAGTGCAAGGGGTTGGGGAATTCCCTTTCTTAGCAAAGGGAAGCCATGACAGATGGTACCTGGAAAATCAGGACACTCCCACCCTAATACTGTGCTTTTCCAATGGTCTTAGCAAATGAAACACAAGGAGATTATATCCTGCGCCTGGCTCGGAGAGTCCCACACCCATGGAGCCTCACTCACTGCTAGCACAGCAGTCTGAGATCAAACTGCAAGGTGGCAGCAAGGCTAGGGGAGGAGCGCCCACCATTGCTGAGACTTGAGTTGGTAAACAAAGTGACCAGGAAGTTTGAACTGAGTAGAGCCCACCACAGCTCAAGTAGGCGTTCCAGCCTCTGTAGACTCCACCTTTGGGGGCAGGGCATAGCTGAACCAAAGGCAGCAGAAACTTCTGCAGCCTTAAACATCCCTGTCTGACAGCTTTGAAGAGAGTATTGGTTCTCCCAGCACGGAGTTTGAGATCTGAGAACAGATAGATTGCCTCCTCAAGTGGGTCCCTGACTCCCGAATAGCCTAACTGGGAGACAACTGGGACCAACTGACACCTCATACAGCTGGGTGCCCCTCTGAGACAAAGCTTCTAGAGGAAGGATAAGGCAGCAACATTTGCTGTTCTGCAATATTTGCTGTTCTGCAGCCTCCGCTGGTGATACCTAGGCAAACAGGGTCTGGAGTGGACTTCCAGCAAACTCCAACAGACCTGCAGCTGAGGGTCCTGACTGTTAGAAGGAAAATTAACAAACAGAAAGGATGTCCACACCAAAACCCCATCTGTACATCACCATCATCAAAGACCAAAGGTAGATAAAACCACAAAGATGGGGAAAAACCAGAGCAGAAAAGCTGAAAATTCTGAAAATCAGAGCACCTCTTGTCCTCCAAAGGATCGCAGTTCCTCACCAGCAATGGAACAAAGCTGGATGGAGAATGACTTTGACGAGTTGAGAGAAGGCTTCAGACGATCGGTAAAAACAAAGTTCTCCAAGCTAAAGGAGGATGTAAAAAGATTAGATGAATGGTTAACTAGAATAAACAGCGTAGAGAAGACCTTAAATGACCTGATGGAGAAGAAAACCATGGCACGAGAACTACATGACGCAAGCACAAGCTTCAATAGCTGATTTGATCAAGTGAAAGAAATGGTATCAGTGATTGAAGATCAAAAGAGTGAAATGAAGCAAGAAGAAGAAGTTTAGAGAAAAAAGAGTAAAAAGAAATTAACAAAGCCTCTAAGAAATATGGGACTATGTGAAAAGACCAAATCTACATCTGATTGGTGTACCTGAAAGTGATGGGGAGAAGGGAACCAAGTTGGAAATCACTCTTCATGATATTATCCAGGAGGACTTCCCCAACCTAGCAAGGCAGGCCAACATTCAAATTCAGGAAATACAGAGAATGCCACAAAGATACTCCTCGAGAAGGGCAACTCCAAGACACATAATTGTAAGATTCACCAAAGTTGAAATGAAGGAAAAAATGTTAAGAGCAGCCAGAGAGAAAGGTAGGGTTATCCACAAAGGGAAGCCCATCAGAGTAACAATGGATATCTCGGCAGAAACTCTCCAAGCCAGAAGAGAGTGGGGGCCAATATTCAACATTCTTAAAGAAAAGAATTTTCAACCCAGAATTTCATTTCCAGCCAAACTAAGCTTCACAAGTGAAGGAGAAATAAAATCCTTTACAGACAAACAAATGCTGAAAGATTTTGTCACCACGAGGCCTGCCTTACAAGAGCTCCTGAAGGAAGCACTAAACATGGAAAGGAACAACTGGTACTAGCCACTGCAAAAACATGCCAAATTGTAAAGACCATCGATGCTAAGAAGAAACTGCATCAACTAACAAGCAAAACAAAAAGCTAACATCATAATGACAGTATCAAATTCACACAAAACAATATTAACCTTAAATGTAAATGGGCTTAAATGCTCCAATTAAGAGACACAGACTGGCAAATTGGATAACGAGCTGTATTCAGGAGACCCATCTCATGTGCAGAGACACACATAGGCTCAAAATAAAGGGATGGAGAAAGATCTACCAAACAAATGGAAAATACACAAAAAAGCAGGGGTTGAAATCTTAGTCTCTGATAAAACAGACTTTAAACCAACAAATATCAGAAGAGACAAATAAGGCCATTACATAATGGTAAAGGGATCAATTCAACAAGAAGAGCTAACTGTCATAAATATATATGCACCCAATACAGGAGCCCCCAGATTCATAAAGCAAGCCCTTACAGACCTACAAAGAAACTTAGACTCCCACAGAATAATAATGGGAGACTTTAACACCCCACTGTCAACATTGGACAGATCAATGAGACAGAACGTTAACAAGGATATCCAGGAATTGAACTCAGCTCTGCACCAAGCAGACAGAACTCTCCACCCAAAATCAACAGAGTATACATTCTTCTCAGCACCACATTGCACTTATTCCAAAATTGACCACATAGTTGGAAGTAAAGCACTCCTCAGCAAATGTAAAAGAATAGAAATTATAGCAAACTGTCTCTCAGAACACAGTGCAATCAGACTAGAACTCAGGATTATGAAACTCACTGAAAACCGCTCAACTACATGGAAAGTGAACAACCTGTTCCTGAATGACTACTGGGTACAGAACAAAATGAAGGCAGAAACAAAGATGTTCTTTGAAATCAACGAGAACAAAGACACAACATACCAGAATCTCTGAGACACATTTGAAGCAGTGTGTAGAGGGAAATTTATAGCACTAAAAGCCCACAAGAGAATGCAGGAAAGATAAAAAATTGACACCCTAACATCACAATGAAAAGAACTAGAGAAGCAAGAGAAAACACATTCAAAAGCTAGCAGAAGGCAAGAAATAACTAAGATCAGAGCAAAACTGAAGGAGATAGAGACACAAAAAACCTTTCAAAAAATCAATGAATCCAGGAGGTGGTTTTTTGAAAAGATCAACAAAATTGATGGACTGCTTGCAAGACTAATAAAGAAGAAAAGAGAGAAGAATGAAACAGACACCATAAAAAATGATAAAGGGGATATCACCACCAATCCCATGGAAATACAAACTACTATCAGAGAATACTATAAACATCTCTATGCAAATAAACTAGAAAATCTAGAAGAAATGGATAAGTTCCTGGACACATACACCCTTCCAAGACTACACCAGGAAGAAGTTGTATCCCTGAATAAACCAATAAATTGAGGCAATAATTAATTGCCTACCAACCAAAAAAAGTCCAGGACCAGACGGATTCACAGTTACATTCTACCAGAGGTACAAAGAGAAGCTTGTACCATTCCTTCTGAAACTATTCCCATCAATAGAAAAAGAGGGAATCCTCCCTAACTCATTTCATGAGGTCAGCATCATCCTGATACCAAAGCCTAGCAGAGACACAACAAAAAAAGAGAATTTTAGACCAATATCCCTGATAAACATCGATGCAAAAATCTTCAATAAAATACTAGCAAACCAAATCCAGCAGCACATCAAAAAGTTTATCCACTATGATCAAGTTGACTTCATCCCTGGGATGCAAGGCTGGTTCAACATATGCAAATCAATAAACATAATCCATCATATAAACAGAACCAAAACCAAAAATCACACGATTATCTCAATAGATGCAGAAAAGGACTTCAACACAATTCAACAGCCCTTCATGCTAAAAACTCTCAATAAACTAGGTATTGGTGGGACGTATCTCAAAATAATGAGCTATTTATGACAAACCCACAGCCAATATCATACTGAATGGGCAAAAACTGGAAGCTTTCCCTTTGAAAACTGGCACAAGACAGGGATGCCCTCTCTCACCACTCCTATTCAACATAGTGTTGGAAGTTCTGGCCAGGGCAATCAGGCAGGAAAAAGAAATAAAGGGTATTCAATTAGGAAAAGAGGAAGTCAAATTGTCCCTGTTTGCAGATGACATGATTGTATATTTAGAAAACCCCATCATCTCAGCCCCAAATCTGCTTAAGCTATAAGCAACCTCAGCAAAGTCTCAGGATACAAAATCAATGTGCACAAATCACAAGCATTCCTATACACCAATAACAGACTAACAGAGAGTCAAATTATGAGTGAACTCCCATTCACAATTGCTTCAAAGAGAATAAAATACCTAGAAATTCAACTTACAAGGGATGTGAACGACCTCTTCAAGGATATAAATGCTCAATGAAATAAAAGAGGACACAAACAAATGGAAGAACATTCCATGCTCATGGATAGGAAGAATCAATATCGTGAAAATGGTCATACTGCCCAAGGTAATTTATATATTCAATGCCATTACCATCAAGCTACCAATAACTTTCTTCACAGTTTTAGAAAAAACTACTTTAAAGTTCATATGGAAACAAAAAAGAGCCCCCATTGCCAAGACAATCCTAAGCCAAAGAACAAAACTGGAGGCATCACGCTACCTGACTTCAAACTATACTACAAGGCTACAGTAACCAAAACAGCATGGTATTGGTACCAAAACAGACATACAGACCAATGGAACAGAACAGAGTCCTCAGAAAAATACCACACATCTACAAACATCTGATTTTTGACAAACCTGACAAAAACAAGAAATGGGGAAAGGATTCCCTATTTAATAAATGGTGCTGGGAAAACTGGCTAGCCATATGTATAAAGCTGAAACTGGATCCCTTCCTTACACATTATACAAAAATTAATTCAAGATGGATTAAAGACTTAAATGTTAGACCTAAAACCACAAAAATCCTAGAAAAAAACCTAGGCAATACCATTCAGGCCATAGGCATGGGCAAGGACTTCATGACTAAAACACCAAAAGCAATAGCAACTGAAGCCAAAATTGACAAATGGGATCTAATTAAACTAAAGAGCTTCTGCACAGCAAAAGAAACTACCATCAGAGTGAACAGGTAACCTACAGAATGGGAGAAAATTTTTACAATCTATCCATCTGACAAAGGGCTAATATCCAGAATCTACAAAGAACTTAAACAAATTTAAACAAATTAAAAAATCAAACAACCCCATCAAAAAGTGGGCAAAGGATATGAACAGACACTTCTCAAAAGAAGATATTTATACAACCAACAGACACACGAAAAAATGCTCATCATCACTGGCCATCAGAGAAATGCAAATCATAACCACAATGAGATACCATCTCACACCAGTTAAAATGGCGATCATTAAAAAGTCAGGAAACAACAGGTACTGGAGAAGATGTAGAGACATAGGAATGCTTTTACACTGTTGGTGGGACTGTAAACTAGTTCAACCATTGTGGAAGACAATGTGGCGATTCCTCAAGGATTTAGAATTAGAAATACCATTTGACCCAGCTGTCCCATTTATGGGACTTCCCAAATGATTATAAATCATGCTACTATAAAGAGACATGCGCACGTATGTTTATTGTGGCACTATTCACAATAGCAAAGACTTGGAATCAACCCAAGTGTCCATCAATGATAAACTGGATTACGAAAATGTGGCACATAGACACCATGGAATACTATGCAGGCATAAAAAAGGGTGAGTTCATGTCCTTTGTAGGGACATGGAGGAAGCTGGAAACCATGATTGATGATAGCAAACTATCGCAAGAACAGAAAGCCAAACACTGCATGTTCTCATTCATAGGTGGGAATTGAACTATGAGAACACTTGGACACAGGGTGGGGAACATCACACACCGGGGCCTGTCGTCGGGTCGGGGGAGGGGGAAGGATAGCGTTAGGCGATATACCTAATGTAATGACGAGTTAATGGGTGCTGCACACCAACATGGCACATGTATACATATGTAACAAACCTGCACATTGTGGACATGTACCCTAGAACTTAAAGTATAATACAAAAAGAGAGAAAGGAAGGAAGGAAGGAAGGAAGGAAGGCAGGCAGGCAGGCAGGCAGGCAGGCAGGCAGGATCAATGAGTTGAAATAGCTGCTTAACATGACAGTGAGTGGGGGAGCTGGGATTCCAGCCAGATCTCTCCGATTCCACAGTCCTTCATACCACTATGTCCATAAGACCTTTTTTGTTTTTTAATAATCCTATTTTACCAACAAGAAAAAAACAGGTTTTAGAATTTTGTACCCAACCCACAATTATGGAGCATTCATACAGGAAGAAAGGAGGTTGAGAACAATAGTAGCAGGGACGATAGGGGGTCAGTTATTTGAAACTGACTATGTATGCAGCCCCAACCCTAAGTACCCAGTTGGAGTGCTGGCTGGGGAAAACACATTTCCAGCATTGTGCAGAATGTTTTTAAGGAGATGGCATAGTGGGTGGTGGTTTTGGAACACAAATAATCTGGAGAGAATTTGATAACATTAGTTTATTTCAAAAATGAGAAAAACAATGGATATAAGTCTTTATTGTTTAGTGTTCCTAAATGTGGATATTATTTTACAAGAGTTTTTCTTTCAACAGTGCAGGAGGAATGGTGGAGTACTGGTTTGCAACTTAGGAACTAGACTTTTCTAGAAAAGTCACATTTTCAGGTTCATATATAGATGTCAGATTTTTAATTTTTGGCTTCGAAAATGTTAAAGTGTAAAAAGGCCAAATTGTTTTCAATGTGTTTTTGTAGCCTGGTATCTGCCATCAATAGTTTCCATGTATTAAAGTGTTTGCAAACATACTAATATTGAAAACATGCATGCCAGGAAATTCTATTAGGGCAATGGTAGATACAAATGGTTGATGTATTTGCAAAAGGTACAATAGGTCACCAAAGACCATTTGACCTTAATTCTCCAATATGTCATGTATTCAGCTTCCAGATAATTTCTGTAATTATCAAAGGATTCAGGTGAACATTTCCTTAGGTGAAATATCACAAAAATAGAAAACACAGGATTCTTTCCAGATCTGGATTAATGGGTCATCAAACCTCTACTGAGAGTGCATTATATATATTCAAAGCAGTTTTCTAGGTAGCAGGTTTTACCTTAAAACACTTTCTAAAAGTTACTTCTTAAAGATTTTGTCAAATCTAAGTTCATAAGAATCGTCTTTTAGACTTTCAAAATATTTCATAACTCTAAGGTTAAAAAAGGATTATTAGGCTTATTTCCCACAAGATACACAATGGTGCTGAGATCCGCTGGAAATCATTAAAGAATTTGAATTTAGTATTATATTACTTCCAGTTTCTACTCTATGCTGGTTTGACTTGGCTGCTTTTAGATTTTTGCATAAAACATTGATGCCATAAATTGTGCAAATAACTGTTGGACCGTACAATTTTAATCACTGGCATTTGTCATTAGGAAAATAGTGTAAATGGAACCAAAGATTTCACTGGAAGAATTTTCACTGTAAGTTTCTTTAAAACAATAAAAGGTATAAATTTTAAGTACCCAACATTAGAAAATTGTTATGGTGCAATTGTGAAAACAGTGGCATGCTATCTATTTATACAGTCAGCTTGAAAAATCTTGGGTTCTAGAGTTAAAGTCCCTGGCTTCAAATCCTGGTCTGTAACTTCCACAGTATGAAACTCAGAGCCAGTTGTCAAACCTGTACTGTGTTCCATTTCCCTTTTTATAAAACAGTACAGTAACAGTATCAATCTCCTATGGTCGCTGTGAAATTTCAATGAGACAATGCATATGTATGTAATTTCAGTGGTGACTAGCACAAAAATTTCTAAATAAATTTAAGCTAATATTTTAATGCCATCATTTAGCATCATATAATAGAAAATTATAATAGAAAATTATATAACATCACATAATGTTTTAAAAATATTTTAATAAATCAAGTTGTAAAACAGAAGATATAGTATAATCCTATTTCATAAAAGTTTATACAAATAAAATACTTGAAAAAATATACACCAATATGTTAATTATTACTTCTGTGTGATGAGATTACGGGTGGTTTTATTATTTTTCATTTGTGTTATTTTATTAACTAATTTATCTCAAATTTCCTTCGGTGAATACCTCTTACTTTTATAACAAAGTCTAAAGTCATGAAAATAAAATAAATTGATCAATGCCAAAGTTAAAAGGACCTCAGCAGAAGTTGCTGCTATCAGTATGTCAATAGTTTACAAGGCAAGAGATGCTAATGACACCAAAAAGACCCCTGGGAGAAGGAGAGGTGTAGAGGGGAATTCAGTGTATTCAATATAAAGCAATGGAATTTGAGGTTGATGACATTAAGACCAAAAAAAATCCATTTCCACTGAAAATACAAAAGGTACAACTTCAACTTTAAGACCACTGCCATTGAAGTAGAGAATGATTGTTCTTAATGATTTGAAAATACAGTGCCTTTACCTTGAGTTAAATATGTAAAGTCCTGAATAAATTTATTAATTGTCGATGCTTCCTTGGGGTTACCTTTAATTGTTTTAGAGGTCATTTCAAGGTCTGGATAGGTCCATTCCCATGGTGGAAGGTAGAGGGACACAATTCTGGGAGAATCTCTAAGCTAAATTGCTACAGATCTAGGATCACTTCAGTTATGAACTGAATGTCCACTGAAAATTCACAGGTTGAAACTCTAATCCTTAATGTGATGGTATTTGAAAGTGGGGCCTTGGGGAGGTAATAAGGTTTAGATGAGATTGTGTCCGGAGTTGGTTCCTGCCAGTGGGTTCCTGGTCTCACTGACTTCAAGAATGAAGCCGCAGACCTTTGTGGTGAGTACGACAGCTCTTCAAGATGGCACAGACCCAAAGAGTGAGTGGTAGCAAGGTTTATTGTGAAGAGTGAAAGAACAAAGCTTCCACAGTGTGGAAGGGGACACGAGTGGGTTGCTGCTGCTGGCTGGGGTGGCCAGCTTTTATTCCCTTATTTGTACCCTCCCATGTTCTGTTTTTGTCCTATCAGAGTGCTGTTTTTTCAATCCTTCCTGCAATTGGCTACTTTTAGAATCCTGCTAATTGTTGCATTTTACAGAGGGCTTATTGGTGCATTTTACAGAGTGCTGATTGGTGCGTTTTACAATCCTCTTGCTAGCTACAGAGTGCTGATTGCTGCGTTTTTACGGAGCGCTTATTGGTGCATTTTACAATCCTCTTGTAAGACAGAAAAGTTCTCCAAGTTCCCATTCAACCCAGGAAGTCCAACTGGCTTCACCTCTCAAGATCATGAGGTTGGGCCACCATGATAAGATTAGTGTCGTTAGAAGAAGAAGAAGAAACCACAGCACTCTCTCCTTCCACCATGTGAGGACGCAGGGAGAAGGTGGCTGTCTGCAAGGTAAGAAAAGTCTTCTTACCAGGAACCCTATCTGCCAACAACTTAACCTTAACTATGTAGCCTCCAGAACTGTAAGAAACAAATGTATGTTGTTTAAACTACTCATTCCATAGTATATTGTTATAGCAGCCTGAAGTGACTAAGAAAACATCTATATCCTCCCCTCCCCAGACGTGTGTGCATGGGCATGTGTGCGCACACATACACATGCACACACACACACAGGAACACCCACACACACATATACACAGAGTGTCTTCCCTGATGTACCTTCTTTAACCTCTTTGGTCTGTTAAATCCAATTAACTTCCTAAGAACACTTAATTTGATAACAACTGAACTAGACAATTTTTAAAACTCTATGATTCTGGGTCTCTCAACAAAGATTGTCCAGCTATTCTCCTTTCTACTCTCCAAGTCTCAACCAATTACCATGATCTTACATTCTAATTCTTTCAATATTCAGCTCATTAATCTTATACCTTGGTTTTTCTAATGCCAGAAGTGGAAGCCTGATATTTCTTGATGATTTCTTGGGAACAACAAGAAAATATTCTTGAGCCTTGTATGCCTGTCCATTATTTAACTTGTAATGGGCCCTCCACTTGGCTCCTGCCTTCACTTCCCTCACCACTATCATCTTAACTAATCAGTCCAATAACCTTCTCTTTATCAAATTCCTAGTCATCACAATGATATTTTTGTCATTCCTCACTCCCAAATGGGAAACCCTTAAAATCTCTTGTCTTTACTTTTAATCTCTCACTACATCTTCTAGTTTCTTCCTAAACTTAGTTATAACTCTCCCTGTTACATCTTTGCTAAAACTTATTTAATCATAACTGAAACATTGCAACAGCACATTAATTTTCATCAAGCACATTAATTTTCCTAAAACGCACACTTCACTGTATCATTTCAAACCTGACAACAGAGATAAGCTTCTCTAACATTTTTTTTCTTTCACATCCAGTCCACTCAAACTGAATTCCAAGGCTTCCTAAACTTGGGTATTTCTACCCTCCCCATCATACTTTTGCATTTATAAATTATAATTTTTAAAAATGATTTCTGTCTATCCATATGCAAAGATAAATAACAATGAAAGTCCTCTGTGCTGGGAGATATGAAAAAACTAGCCCTCTTACATGATTGTCATGTAATGGGTCATCCTTCCTTGAGGACAGACTAGTAAATAATTTCAGAAGCCTGAGAAATTACATGATTCCTACTCAATAATTCCACATTTAGAAATTTATTCTAAGAAAAAATCTGACCATTGTTAGAGGAATATGTACTAGGACATTGATTTAAGTTTTCATTAACTGATATTGGTCAAATAAATGATGACAAGCTATACAATAGAACACTGTATATACTTAAAACATTGAAAGAAAACTTTATAATTTCATCTTTACAAATAAGTTTTAAATATTTTAAATTTATTGTTAAAGCTTTCTGCATTTTAATTAATTTTAAGATTCATATTTTGGTGAATATGAAGTATTTTATAAAAATTCTATTTGGAGAAAAATGTGAAGGAAAAGGCATTACACACACAAAAAAACTTTAGAATGGCTAGAAAAATTTCCATCACCTATGTAAAGAAATCAAATGTTAAATTGGGGAAAATATTTGAATATATTAACATTTAAGGAGTTCATTAATATTTAGAATACATAACAAGCTTCTGTATATTAACAAAAAGCACATGTCCATAAAAAATGGCAAAATGATATAAAGGGGCAATAAAATACAAAAAGAGTTCATATGGGCAAGAAATACATAAACAAATTTCAATCTCATGTATAAAAAACAAAAGGTAAATAAGAACAATAAACAGGTATCTTTGGGTGGGTCTGAGAATAAGAAGATACTTTTACAATCCTGGTGGAATGAAACATGGCTTCATTAAAACTGTCCTTCTTTTGTATAACTACAAGTGGCATAAGAATGATGCCTAATTTAGGAAACCCTAGGGTATGTAGACCATATATTTGATAGTAAGAAGGCATTAAAAGGGGGAGCAGTGATACAGAACTACAGTCCCAATGGGGATTTGTAAAGGAGAGCTATGTTGCCAGGGTGGAGATACACTGATTGGGAGAATAAAAGAGAAGAAAATGTTGGGGAGTTTGGAAAAAAAAAGTCCAAAAGATGTAATTTGAGACAGAAAGTTGTAAACATCTGGAGAATGAGCAGCAGTAGTCCCAGAAATTCTATACAGAAGGATCTTTAAAAAAAAATCTGTTCAGAAAGGAGTAGTCTTGAAGATGCATTTTTCTAGCAAGCACAGTTTATATTTCAAATGTATGTTACAGATTAATAAAGATGTCAACATTTTAAAAAACTATTTTATTTTCATTTTACTTAGGACTGATAAAAATGTACTTTTTGTGCTAATGAATGTACTTATCATTTGGTGGGTGCCACTGGGGAGCAGACGGTTATGGGAGGAGGTCTAAAGCTGCCCCACCTTGCCACCTCTACTGGGGATATGAACTTAGCCTTCCAAGTCTTTTCAGATAATTTTAATTAATTAAATAAAAATAAAAGAGAGAAGGCATATTTTTAATCCAAAACACTACCATGAATATATACAGTGTTTCTAATGAGTCTTCAGTATCAAAATACATATTGATGCTGAAGAATCATTTTGATAGTGGAGAATAAAAGCCCTCACCCATCCTGCTTAGTTTGTGCGTTTATGCATTTTCCAGAAATCTTTGTTTGGGATTTTTATAAACTCAATGAGATACTTAACATCACTTTAAATTCTTGAATTCTGCCATAGCTCACCACCATGAATCATATTGCTATAGTCGGGTGCCCTCCCTCCAAAGAGAATGAATGCGAACTTAGAGCCACCAATGGATTCAGAGATAAAAGGAAACAGCTGTTAATCAAAAGCAATCCATGAAGTAGATTGCAGGGGAAAAATATTCTTTCAAACCCACAATCTTACAAAATGGTACATGTTGTTGGCAAAAGTTTTATTGCTCTCAACATGTTGTTCCTTTGCAGCAGGTAATATGAGCTTACTATGCCTTCCTTTCACAGTGTTTGCCATCTCATGTCAGCTGGTGGTGTGGAAGGCACCAGTGCCTGTAGTGTTCATCAGTGATCTGAATATACTTCAGCTCATGGCCCCCATTGTTAACAGAGCAAGAGCTGACAGCTTGAATGCTGGAAGAGGCAAGAACCAAAATAAAACAGATGTCAAAAAATCCTGTGCTTGTTTGGGCTTAACTAGCATGCTGAGGAATCAATTGCTAACGGGAATACATTTCTGCCTATTTCCTACCTACTTCTGAAGGTCTTTGGCTAACATATTTTGACATTATCTCCCTCCCCAAAAGAGAACCATCACATATACAGTAATCTAAATCTCAGGACAAACCATATAATCATTATCTACAACATTCTCATTCTAATAAGATGCATTTCTTCCTTAGTGGCAGGGCTTCTCACATTTTGAGAAAAATATCCTTTCAAAACTCAGTAATGACAGAAAAAATTTCCAGCTGCTGCTACACATTGTAGCACATATATGCCCACTACAGATATGAAAATACCCTTCCCAAAGGGCTTTTATACTGCTTTATTAGAAATATTATTAATAATAAAAATAAGTTTCTAATTTTATTTTCACCTAGTTTATAGTTTCCTGCAAACAGTTGTCATTTAATAAATTCTGCTAAGTGATTATCCAAGGACATGGCAGTTGAAAAACTATGTTGGGGATTGGGAATAAGTACAAAGTAGTGAAATTTCTAAAACCAATTTTGAATTAGTGAAGATAGTAAGGAACTATTGAGGAAATAAATTGTCACTCTTCTGCTTTTGTCTACATTGAATCTGTGAGTTCCTCAAGGGAAGTAACCATATTTGTTTCCTCCCCACTGCAGCACTAATACCCAGCATGGTGTATATGGTTTGTATTTAGTCACGGGCCAGCTTTGTGGGTGCTCAAACTATGCAGTTGCAAAAGGTCTCACATTTGGTTAAATGCTTTGCTATCACCATCTTGAAATTCTTAATAAATTTTGAACAAGGAACCCAACCTTTTCATTTTTGTACTTGTCCCTATAAATTATATAGCTGGTTCCTCACTTAGTACCTGTGTGGAAAGAATAAAAAGCTAATTAACAAAAGCAGTGACTATCTAGATTTTTCACTGCGAGCTCCAAAATTTTCAACCATATTTTGAGCTCTTCAAAGTTAGGCTCTATAATGTCCCTGAAAGTCAATCTAGCCCTAAATATTGAAAGTCTCATGAATGATCTCTCTTTAGAAAAAAAGAATGAAAAGTACATATCCATATGCTATTTCAGTGTATTTCAATGTAATTTTTTTCATACTTTCCTACCACTTTGCGATGTAGTCTAGATATGACTTTTAATGTAGAGAAATCAAGAACCAAAGAGATAACACAGAAATGAAATTAAAATCTTATTCATTCAACATTCAAAAATATTTATTTATATTGTACCATGTGCTCAGGCCAGGGATAGAAGAGATAAGGAATTTGAAAAGAAACATGCAGCTCAATGATTGTTTTAAAAAGTTGCCAATCTGCGAAGGAAAATGGTGGTGAGGAGAAGAAAGAAGACAAGAATATGACACTTTCAAACATCATTTAAACATATGTTAAAAGGCAAAATGCATAGAACAGATGGTCAGAAGTGAAGAAAAATGGATGTTTCCACATAAGCGAAAAAGGCATAAAAATTTAGGCATCTAAGATAATAATAATCTACTCCTGTATCTACAAGCTGATCACACTGTGGCTTAGTTCAACTGGATAGTAAGCAATACTATAAAACTACAATAATTCAGGCAATGTGTTTTTGACATATGTATAAAAAGGTTAATGATAAATAGACTATTGCATAGACAAAACCTGGCATATAAAGAACTGAATATATTATACTGGAAGCATAAAATCACTGAAGATGAGACGGATCATTCAAGAATGGTGCTGAGATAATCGTTGAACTATCCAGAAAACATATACATACACATAATTTATGTTCTTGCCTTATACCATGAACTAAAATAAATTTCAAATAGTAGAAAATATTTAAATATAGTAAAGTAAAACTATCAAATTGCTAAATAAAATAATCTGTATTTATTTATAATCAGGATAAAGAATTCTTAAAGCTCAAATGGTAGAAAGAAATGCAAAAGGGAAGGAAATATACCATGCAAAATATAAACATGGATGGATCAACAAAACGAAGATACCCAACGACCATGATGTAACTGTTACACACTGCATGCCCGCATCAAAGTATTTCAGGTACCCCATAAATATATGCACCTACTAGGTACCCATATAAATTAAAAAATAAAAGAAAGAATGACAATTGAAAAACAGAGCAAATATCTTCAACATACATAACATTATTAACACAGAAAAATGAAAGAAATATTCTGGCAATTCAAAAAGAAGTCATGTGGTTCAATGACATATCAAACAATACGCAATAATAATGAGATGCTTTTTTTTTTCTTTTTTTTTTTTTGAGACAGAGTTCGCTCTGTTGCCAGGCTGGAGTGTAATGGCATGATCTCAGCTCACTGCAACCTCTGCTTCCCAGGTTCAAACGATTCTCCTGCCTCAGCCCCCCGAGTAGCTGGGACTACAGGCACACGCCACCACACCAGCCGATTTTTGTATTTTTAGTAGAGATGGGGTTTCACCATGTGGGCCAGGATGGTCTCGATATCTCGACCTCATGATCCACCCGCTTCGTCCCCCAAAGTGCTGGGATTACAGGCGTGAGCCACTGCGCTAGGCCGAGATGCCATTTCTAACTATTGTAATAGATACCATGATGTGTTGCTCAGATTCCATTTCAGGACTGAAATGCCCCCTCAGCTGCTATGGTATGACAACCGACAGATTTCAGCTTACTTTCTCTCTCTAGGAAATGCCATTAACTAAAGAGAGCCACACTATCCTTATATTAGAACAGCCTGTGTCTAATGACTGATCCAGTGCAAGAGTATATAGTCCCACTACCTTGTGCCATGGTAGGGTCAATCTGAAAAGCTGTTGCAGCTCTGAAGTTCTCACAGAATTGGATGAGGTCTGTTGCAACTGTATTTCAATTCAACTCATCTCTCTGCCCAATTCTGCTTCCCTGCCCCTCACATGTGTTGTTCCCAAAAGCACACATGCTTCAGTAAACATCCTGTATGCACATCTCAGTCTGTTTCTCAGTGAGCCCTATCTGAACAGTCAGTAATAGAAGTAGGGTAAGAGAAATACAGACTTGTAATGAGATATGTTTAGTGTCAGTTGCAGCCTCAAGACTAGATGCACTGGCTGGGACTGTATGTAGTTCACTTCACTAACCTTCCTCTTGTAAATTTTCCTGAAAACTAAACCAACCAGAATCTTAGAGGTGCTGTTCCCAGTAATTATTATACAAAGTAAGTGGCTCCGAGTGGCACAAGTGTTCCCACTAATTACTATAGAAAGTAAGTGGATCTCTTGTAGAAAGGGCTCTGGCACACCACTCAATTTCTCTCTTCAGAACAGCATTCGTTTCTCAAGTGCCGGCCCTGTTGGCAGCACGCAGCTCATGGCTAAATCTTTCTCCAAGAGTTGCCTTCAGCTGAAAACAGCCTCCTCATCCAAGGTCACACCCATCCTAGGGCAACTTGCAGGGTGTTACAAGCATATGAAGTCCTACCCCCTTTAATTCAAGGCAGGATGATTTTGAAGCAACTTCCCGGCTCTTGAGTTTTCATAAAGATCAACAGAGCCCTTGTTGAAATTGCGCTGCAGTTTTATTTCTCCCCCTGCCTTGTCCTGCTTCTCTAACCCCTCACTTGTGTTATTCCCAGTAAACCTCTTGTAGAAAAATTTTAGAATCTGTTTTCTAGGAAATCCAAGCTACGACACCTATTATATTGGGGAAAATGATAAAATAAAAGACAGGCAGTCTCTGACTTACATGGCTTGATTTACAATCGTTTGGCTTGACAAGGTGATACACCTTCAGCACACTCCTTGACTTATGATAGGACTACATCTGGATAAACCCATCGTAAGTTGAAAATATCATAAGTCAAAAATGTACAGGGGCTGTGAAAATGTACCTTCAACTTACAGTTCAATTTACAATGGGTTTATCCAGACATAGTCCCGTCTCAAGTTGAGGAACAAGTATAATAGGCAATGTATAGGTTTTGTGTGAAGAACATAAAAAAGGCAACATAGCTCATATCTCTGTGAAAAATAAAAAAAAAAAACAAAAACGAACAGATTTTTCTAATATATTGATGATGGAAATTTAAATAGATACTTTCTGGAGGACAATTTGTAATAGGATTATTTCTGTAGTAGTAATCCTATGTGTGCTGATTGATTCTACGGAAATAACCCTGAAGATATTCAAAGATTTGGCTATCAATGTGCTTATAAGTGACTATTCATTATACAAAAGACAGAGAGAAAACAGACAAAACAGTCCGCAAACAGGTTAATCATCACTAAAATGATATAAAGTAGAATATGTCATTAAAAATAATTTTATAAAATACATAATGGCAGGAAGAGAACATATATAGCCAGTTTTCTATATCCTTGGGTTCTGCATCCAATGGAGAAAATGTTTTTTAAATGGATGATTATATTTGTACTGAACATGTACAGACTTTTGTTCTTGTCATTATTCCCTGAGCAATACAGTAGAACAACTATTTACATAGCATTTACATCATATTATAAGTAATCTGGAGGTGATTTAAAGTACACGGAAGGATTGCATAGGTTATATGCAAATACGGCACCATTTTATATAAGGGACTCCAGGATCGATAATCTAGGGATATCCATATCTATGGATTATCTATCCCTAATCTAGGGATTAGATACTAGAACCAATCCCCTGAGGATATGGAGGGAATAATGTATTAAATTTTAAAAAGAGTTTCTAAAAATCCTGTAAAGGCGGATTTCGTTTCTGTTGGAAAAGAAAAAGGATATGTTAACTCACACCCCAAACCCTTCAACTCTGACATTTTTCTTCCTTGTGGGAAGCAAATGAGATTAACAGACTGAGGACACTGTCTCCTCAAGGCTTATGTGTATTGCTTGAGAAACTGCTTAAGAAATTTAAGAAGCTTGTACGTGTAAAAAGAAATTGTTACATGTACAGTAAACACAGGGAATTCTGTATAATCTGAGTGGTCCTTTTTGAAAATTGATAATCATTCTGGTCTAAGTATTATCTTCAGAATTTTCTCTTTGCGATTAGTATACATTTCTACATAATGTCAGGGAAATTATTATTTACACATGTCCCAAAGTTTAAAAATACATTGAGTTGATGTCACCATGGGTCCTTAATTTTTTTGCCCTGAATAAAATCAGACAAAAAGTCAGAATTTTGTCTTTATTTGAACAGTTCTTTGGACGTCCTTGCTAGAAAACTTGTGTGTTTACCAGCCCAGCTGCCAAAGAACTTCTATACCAGCTCTGGGACCCTGAGAAAATCCACTGTCAGGTAGCATTTATGTCAGGGACTGTGAAATGTGGCATTGTTAGGATTAGATAATAGAGAGAACTGGAATATTTTGATGCATCTCTTTTCCTTGGAGTCACCTGCTTTACATTTCATTACAATCCAGAAGACTGAGGTACAATGTCATCTTCTGAGAAGGGAGGAAATGCAGCCCTAGTTGGAAAGCTCTTACAACCCTATAGTGATACAGTGATGATAGACAGACAGTAGTAAAGCAAATAAGAAAGACACCATTAGCTTGAGGTTGTCTCTGTACCCAGAGCTCTTATGTAAGCAAATCAAAAGTTAAACTTGGAGACATTTCTTGTAACTGATTAAAGAAAAAGCTGAATCAAGCCTCAGCTTACCACAACAATCAACTAGCTGATTTGTTAACTGTGACCTCCCACTGAACCATAGCCAAATCAGGTAAACACCTAGGTGTAGCTAATAAACCAACCAACTTCTTTACTTTGCTTCTGTGGTCAGCCTATAAAAACTTGCTGCTTAAGCCACTAGAGTGGAGACCATGATCTCCTTTCAATTTGGTGCTTCCCAATTCATGAATTGTTCTTTGCCCAAATGAACTGTTGATTCTTGTTTTGTCTCAAGTTTTTCTTTCGATAGACAGCAAAAGTGCTGGAAGTACACGGTATCTTTATTAGATTTGTTTGTAGTTCTGGCCCATAGATCTATCCAGGCCCAAGTACCCTAATTCCCACCTAGTATAATGAAAAACAGTGGCTAACTCTGAGTGGTAGTGTTGATGATTTTTCCCCTGTTTAAATTTTTTTAATTTATATATTCTAAATTGTCATACATATATATAAACATACACAAACACCTGTACATATATAAACACACATACATACATATTGTGTTTTAATTTTTTACTGATATATAATATTTGTACATATTTTAGGGGCACATGCAATATTTTGATACATCTATGCAGTGTATAATGATCAAACCAAGGTAATTGAGATATCATTCACCTCAAACATTTATCTTTTGTGTTAAGAACATTACAATTATTCCCTTCTAAATATACAATAAATTATCATTAACTATAATTTCCCAATTGTACTATTAAATATGATAACTTATTCCTTCTATCTGACTGTATGTTTGTATCCAACTTTAACCAAATTCTCTTCATATGTCCAACACCTTTCCCCTCCGAGCTTCTGGTAACCACCATTTTAGTCTCTACTTTCATGAGATCCACTTTTCTTTAGCTTCCAGAAATGAGTGAGAGCATGCAATATATGTCTCTCTAGGCCTGGCTTATTTCACTTAACAGAATGACCTTTAGTTCCTTCCGTGTTGCTGCAAATGACAGGAGTCCATTCTTTTTCATAGCTGAATGATATTCCATTGTCTATGCATACCACATTTTTTATCTATTTATTCAATGAGTGGCACTGAGGCTGATTCTATATCTTGACTATTGTGAATAGTGCTGCAATAAACATGAGAATACAAATATCTCTTCAATATACCAATTTCCTTTTTTTGGATGTACCCAGCAGTGGAATTACTGGATCATACAGTAGTTCTATTTTCTTGAGGAACCTCCCTAGTGTTTTCCATGATGGCTATACTCCTTTACATTGCCAGCAACACTGTATAAGTGTTCCTCTTCCCCATATCCTTGCCAGCATCTGATTTTTTTGTTGTTGTCTTTTTGATAATAGCTTTTCTAACTGGGGTGAGATGATATCTCTTTTTGGTTTTGATTTACATTTCCTTGATGATTAATGTTTAGCATTTCCTCATAAATTTGTTGGCCATTTGTATGTCTTTTGAGAAATGTCTATTCAAGTCTTTCGACCATATTTTAATTGGATTATTTGGTGTTTGCTATTGAGTTGTTTTAATGCATTATATATTCTGATTATTAATCTATTGTTGGGTAGATAGTTTGCAACTTTTCCCCATTCAGTAGGTTGTTGCTTTCCTATGTTCGTTACTTCCTTTGCTCTGCAGATGGTTTTTAGTTTGATGTAATCCCATTTGTGAATTTTGGTTTGTGTTGTCTGTGTTTTTGAGGTCTGTCCCTGAAAATCTTTGCCCTGGCCAATGACCTGTAGCATTACCCCAATGTTTTCTTCTAGTAGTATCAAGTTTCAGGTCTTAGATTTAAGTCTTTAATCCATTTTGGGTTGAGTTTTGTAAATGGTGAAAGATGAGGATCTAGTTTCATTTTTCTGCATATGGATATCCAGTTTCCCAGCACAATTTATTAAACAAGCTCTCCTTTCCCGAATGCACCTTTCTTGCTAATCAGTTGACTCTAAGTGTGGATTTATTTCTGAGTTCTCTATTCTCTTCCATTGTTCTGTATGTCTGTTTTTATGATAGTACCATGCTGTTTTGGCTATTAAAGCTTTGTAGTATACTTTGAAATCAGATAATGTGCTGCCTCCAGCTTTTGGGTTTGTTCTGTTTTTCTCAGAATTGCTTTAGCTATTCAGAGTCTTTTCTGGTTACTTGTGAATTTTATGATTGTTTTTCTTATTTCTGTGAAGAAAGTCAGGGGAATTTTGATAGAGACTGAATTAAATCTCTAGATCACTTTGAGTAGCACAGAGATTTTAACAATATTAATTATTTCAAGCCATGAACATGAGATGTCTTTCCAATTTTTTTTGTGTCTTCTTCAATTTATTTCATCAGTCTTTTATAGTTTTCCTTGTAGAGATCTTTTATTTCTTTGGTTAAATTTATTCTTAGAGATTTTATTTTTTGTAGCTATTGTAAATGGGATTACTTTGTTCATTTATTTTACATATTGATTGCTCTTAGCGTATAGAATGCTACTAGTTTTTTGTACATTGATTTTATATCCTGTTAGTTTCCTGAATTCATTTATCAGTCCTAAGAGCTGTTTTTTTGCTGGAGTCTTTAGATTTTTCTATATAAAAGACCATGTCATCTGCAAACTAGAATAATTTTACTTCCTCTTTGCTTATTTGGATGCCTTCTATTTCATTCTATTGCATAATTTCTCTGGCTAGAAGTTCTAGTACTATGTGAAATAAAGGTAGTGAAAGTGGGGTATTCTTATTTGTTGCAGAACTTAGTGAAAGGTTTTCAATTTTTCCAATTCAGCATAACATTGGCAGTGGCTTTGTCATATATGGCCTTTACTGTGTTGCAATATTTTTTTTTGTGCTCAATTTGTTAACTTTTATCATGAAGGATGTTAAATTTTATCAAATGCCTTTGCAGCATCTAGTGAAATGATAATATGGTTTTATCTTTGATTTTGTTGATGTGATGTATTGCATTTATTGATTTCTGTATGTTGAACCATTCCTGGGATGAATCTCACTTGATCATGGTAATGATCTTTTTAGTGTGTTGTTGAATTTGGTTTGCTGGTATTTTGTTGAGAATATTTGCATCTATGTTTATCAGGGATATTGCCCATTACTTTTGTTGTTGTTGTGGCCTTGTCTGGTTTTAGTATCAAGGGAATGCTGGCCTTATAGAGTAAGTTTGGAAGTGTTCCCTCCTCTTCAATTTTGTAAAATAGTTTGAGTGGTGAATTAATCATATATGGCCTTTATCATATTGGTGTTAGTTTTATTTAAATGATTTTAAACTTTAGCAATGAATCCATTTGGTCCTGGGCTTTTCTTTGAGGGGAGACTTTTTATTACCATTTTGATATTGTTAGTCACTGTTGGTCTGTTCAGGTTTTCTTTTTTTTTTTTTTTTGAGATGGAGTCTAGCTCTGTTGCCCAGGCTGGAGTGCAATGGCCGGATCTCAGCTCACTGCAAGCCCCGCCTCCCGGGTTCACGCCATTCTCCTGCCTCAGCCTCCCGAGTAGCTGGGAGTACAGGCGCCCGCCACCTCGCCTGGCTAATTTTTTTTTTTTTTTTTTTTGTATTTTAGTGGAGACGGGGTTTCACCGTGTTAGCCAGGATGGTCTCGATCTCCTGAACTCGTGATCCGCCCGTCTCGGCCTCCCAAAGTGCTGGGATTACAGGCTTGAGCCACCGCGCCCGGCCCTGTTCAGGTTTTCTATTTCTTCATGGTCCAATCTTAGTGGATTTTAAGTGTCCAGAAATGTATCCTTTTCATTTAGGTTTTCTAATTTGTTGGCATGTAATTATTCATAACAGTTTTAAATAATTCTTTGTATTTCTGTGGTATCAGTTGCTATATCTCCTTCTTTGTTTCTGATTTAATTATTGATATCTTCTCTTTTTAAAATTAGGATAGCTAAAATTTTGTCGGTTTTGTTTGATCTTTTCGTAAAAATGAACTTAGTTTCATAGAGATTTTATATTGTTTTCTATTCTCAATTGTTTTATATCTGCTTTTATCTTTATTATTACTTTTCTTCTACTAATTTTGGGTTTGGTTTACTATTGCTTTTCTAGGCTTCTGAGGTATAAGTAGGTTGTTTATGTGAAATCTTTATATTTTTCAGTATAGGCATTTACTGCTGTAAACTTTCCTCATAGTACTGCTTTTGCTGGATCCCATAGGCTCTGGTATGCTGTGTTTCCATTTTCATTTGTTTCAAGAAATTTTCAAATTTTCTTTTTGTTTTCTTCATTGAATCATTGATCATTCAGGAGCATGTTGTTTACTTTTTATATACTTTTATAGTTCCAAAGTTCCTCTTGTTATTGATTTCTAGTTTTATTCTGATGTGTCTATAAAAATGCTTAATATGATTTTGTGTGGAGACTTGTTTTGTGGCCTAACATATATTCTATCTTGGAGAATGATCCAGGTACTAATAAGAAGAATGTATTCTGAAATAATTGGATAAAATGTTTTGTAAATGTCTTTTGGGTTCATTTGGTTTAGGGTATAATTTAACTTCAATGTTTCTTTGCTAATATTCTGCCTGGGTGATCTGTACATTGATGAAAGTCGAGTGTTGAAATCCCCTACTATTATTGTATTGCAGTCTTTCTCTCCCTGTTAGATCTATTATTGCTTTATATATTTGGGTGCTCCAGTGTTGGATATATGTACATTGTAATGTACTCCTGCTGAATTGACTCCTTTGTCATTCTATAATGACCTTCTTTGTCTCTTTTTAGTGTTTGAGTTAAAATCTATTTTATCTGATACAAGTATAGCTAGTCTTGCTCTTTTTTGGTTTTCATTTATATGGAATACCCTTTCCCATCCCTTCACTTTCAGTCTATGTGTGTCTTTAGAGGTCAAGTGAGTTTCTTGAAGACAGTGTATAGTTGAGTCGTGTTTTTTAATTAATTCAGTCACCCTATGTTTTTTAATTAGAGAATTCAGTTCTTCTACATTCAGTGTTATTAGGGATTGGTAAAGGTTTACTACTACCATTTTGTTTCTTGTTTTATAGTTGTTTATTTTTAACTCCTTTCTTTCTTACTATTTTCCATTGTGGCTAAGTGATTTTCTCTGGTAATATGTTTTAATTTTTTTTTTTTTAGTGTATGTATTACAGGTTTTTGCTTTGTAATTATTATGATAATTAGAAAAAAACATTATTACGAGAATTAGAAAAAACATTCTGTAGTTATGACAAGTTATTTAAAACTGATACCAACTTAACTTTTTGATTGCAAAAATGACACCACAGACAAACTCTGTACATTTTAACTTCTTTGTCCTCTCATATTTAAAATTTTTGTTGTCACCATTTATATTTTTGTATTGTCCATCTCTTTAAAATTGTTGTAGTTACTATTATCTTAATAGTTTTGTCTTTTAGTCTTCTTATGAAGGATTTAAGTGGTTTACATACCATAATTACAATATTAGTATAACAATCATGTTAACATCCTTTTCTTTCAGTTTAAAGAATTTCCTTTAGCACTTCTTGTAAGAATGTTCTGGTAGTGATAAATTCCCTTAGCTTTTGTTCATCTGGGAAAGCATTTATATCTCATATGTTTATAAAAGATAGCTTTGCTCAATACAGTATTCATAGTTTATTTTTTATTTTTTTTTCCTTCAGCACTCTGTATATTTTATCTAACTCCTTCCTGGTCTGTAAGATTTCTGCTGAGAAGTCTGCTGCCAGGCATGCTGGATCACCCTTATATATTATTTGCTTTTCTCTTGAGGGATCGTCTCTTTGTCTTTGATTTTTTAGAGTCTGATTAGGATATCTCTTGGCATATGTTTATTTGGGTTGAATCTGATTGGTGACTTTTGACTTTCCTGTACCTGGATATTTATATCTTTCTCCAGGTTTGGAAATTTTTCTGTTATTATTTCTTCAAATAAACTTTCTAATCTTTTATCTTTCTCAATTTCCTCTTTAACTCCAATAACCCAAACATTTTATCTTCTGATTTTGTCCCATAGATCTTGTAAGTTTTTTTCATTCCTTTTCATTCTTTTTTCTCCTTTTACAGTGTATTCTTAAATAGTCTGTTTTGAGCTCACTGTTCTTTCTCCTGTTTGATCAGTTCTGCTGTTGGTGCTCTCCACTGTATTTTTTTATTTCATTGATTATATTTTGAACCTCCAAGATTTGTTTGATTTTTTTTTTTTTTTGAGACAGAGTCTCGCTCTGTCGCCCAGGCTGGAGTGCAGTGGCGCGATCTCGGCTCACTGCAAGCTCCGCCTCCCGGGTTCACGCCATTCTCCTGCCTCAGCCTCCGGAGTAGCTGGGACTACAGGCGCCCACAACTGCGCCCGGCTAAATTTTTTTTTGTATTTTTAGTAGAGACAGGGTTTCACCGTGGTCTCGATCTCCTGACCTTGTGATCCGCCCGCCTCGGCCTCCCAAAGTGCTGGGATTACAGGCGTGAGCCACCGCGCCTGGCAATTTGTTTGACTTTTAAAATTACTTCAATATCTCTGTTATTTTTTTTCAAAAATTTTTGTTGTTGTTGTTGCTTGTTTGTTCTTCCTTAGTTCACTGAGTTTCCTTGAAACAGCTATTTGGAATTCTTTGTCTGAGAGTTAATGTATCTTCATTACTTTATAGTTGGCCTCTGATGTCTTATTTTGTCCAGTTGGTAAGGTCATATTAAATGTTCTTGATTTGTGACAATACCTCCACATTGAAAGATAAGGTATTTATTTCAGTCTTTGCAATCTGGATTTGTTTGTATCTGTTTTTCTTCAGAAGGCCTTCTAGAAATTCTAAGCGGCCTGACTCTTATGTTCTCAGAGGCTGTGATCACTGCATCTGTCCCAACGCTAGAGGAAGTTCTATGCCCAAGTTTGTCACAAGTCTCATGAGGGCTTCAATTTTGATGCGGCTTTCTGGCTAAATGGAGCTGGGAAAGACCCAAGGAGAGTACTGGGGCTGTGTAGAGATGGCTGGGATCTGAGTCCAGGAGACTGCCCCTGTGGCCCAGATGTGTATACCTCCCAGCCTGTTTCTGTACAGAGAGTACATCTTCAGCAGGAGGGTCCACAGCTGAGACTGGGCCCCTTCATCATCTGTTGTAGGACAGAATCTGGAGACCCTATCTCATTGGCTTAGACAGGCACACATCTCCCAGCAGGTCTCAGTGCAGACGGGATAATTCTTGAACTGAAACAAGAGAATCTGGAGCTGAGAGTGGCTTCCTTGGAGTCTGCTGTGGGGGTGTCTAGTGAGCCTGGTATCATTGACTCAGAGGGGTGTGTGTCACTTAGCAAGTTGCTGTACAGATGGGATTTTTCCCCAACTGCAGCAAGAAGCACTAGAGCTAAGACTGGGCCCCCTTGAGACCTGCTGTGGGAAGTCACTGGAGAGCCTGTCTTGTTGGCGCAGACAGGTATCTCCTAGCAGGCCTCAGCACAGATTGGAGAGTTCCCCAATTGCACTGAGAGGGGCTAGTGCTGAGACTGGGACCCCTTGGGATCTGCTATGCAATAAAGGTTGGAGATCCCATCAGAGAGATTCAGCAGAATTCCAAGCTGTGAGACATAGGAATCCCCCTTCTAGGTCCTTGTGCAAGAACCTCTGAGCTGAGACGTTAGACAAGGAGTATTGGAACAGAGCCACAGGGCAACTTTCAGGTTCACTGCCAAAACCAATATCAGCAAACCTTCCCACCAAGGCACTAGTATGTGTGATTCTTTCTAGACCTCTTGGCAGATGGCTTTGGTTGCAGACTCAAGGCCAAAAGTGGCTGTAGCAAACCCCCTTGGGGGACTAGGCCATTTCTGGGCTTGAACTTGGGAGCAAGTGGGAAGATCAGCCAGCTAAGTGCTGGTCTGTCCTCTCAAAATGACCCTTCTAGGTCTTGGGCTTCACCAGGGTCTCAGAAACTCCTATCTGAATCCTAAAACTCCTGCAGAGAAACTTTTGACTGTAGATAGGTACAGAATTCTTACTTTTGTCATGGAACATGAGCACATTTCCTTCTATTCCACCATCTTGGTGACTTCACTCCCTATATTGCTTTTATGCTTAAAAAAAAAATGGCTTAAATATGAGCTCAATTAAAAAATAGCAAACCAATTGACAAATGGGATCTAATTAAACTAAAGAGCTCTGCACAGCAAAAGAAACTACCATCAGAGCGAACAGGCAACCTACAGAATGGGAGAACATTTTTGCAATCTACTCATCTGACAAAGGGCTAATATCCAGAACCTACAAAGAACTCAAACAAATTTACAAGAAAAAAACAAACAACCCCATCAAAAAGTGGGCAAAGGATATGAACAGACATTTCTCAAAAGAAGACATTCATACAGCCAACAGACACATGAAAAAATGCTCATCATCACTGGCCATCAGAGAAATGCAAATCAAAACCACAATGAGATACCATCTCACACCAGTTAGAATGGCGATCATTAAAAAGTCAGGAAACAACAGGTGCTGGAGAGGATGTGGAGAAATAGGAACACTTTTACACTGTTGGTGGGATTGTAAACTAGTTCAACCATTATGGAAAACAGTATGGCGATTCCTCAAGGATCTAGAACTAGATGTACCATATGACCCAGCCATCCCATTACTGGGTATATACCCAAAGGATTATAAATTATGCTGCTATAAAGACACATGCACACGTATGTTTATTGCGGCACTATTCACAATAGCAAAGACTTGGAATCAACCCAAATGTCCATCAGTGACAGATTGGATTAAGAAAATGTGGCACATATACACCATGGAATACTATGCAGCCATCAAAAAGGAATGAGTTTGTGTCCTTTGTAGGGACATGGATGCAGCTGGAAACCATCATTCTTAGCAAACTATCACAAGAACAGAAAACCAAACACCGCATGTTCTCACTCATAGGTGGGAACTGAACAATGAGATCACTTGGACTCAGGAAGGGGAACATCACACACCGGGGCCTATCATGGGGAGGGGGGAGGGGGGAGGGATTGCATTGGGAGTTATACCTGATGTAAATGACGAGTTGATGGGTGCAGCACACCAACATGGCACAAGTATACATATGTAACAAACCTGCACGTTATGCACATGTACCCTAGAACTTAAAGTATAAAAAAAAAAAAAAAAATAGCAAACCATAACAACATGTTTGTAGCAAAGATGACAGAGAATTGTTATGCTTGCTTTATAAAGTTATACATATTATATAATATGTAATTTACATGTAAACTTTCTAAAACATGAAATTCACGATTAAGAAAAAATCAGGCAAAGTACCTTAGCAGCAAACTCATAAAAGGATATACAAATGATGAATGCATTTTTAGAATTGGCACTTACTGAAACAAGTGCCAATTTGTTTAAAAGAATATACATAATTTTACTTATCAAATTAGTAAAGACTGAAAGGGACAAAGAAAAACTTGATGCCAGTGAGGATAAGACAGGAAGTATTATATAGTGACGATGGATCAATAAATTGTCTTAAAATTTGGAAAAACATTTTGCCAATAGGTATCAACATTTTTTAAGATCTATTATTTTAACTCTTTTAAACTTTAATCCCTTTGGTTAAAATCATCACAAGGAAACAAAATATCTAAATGATATATGCAAATTAAAATTAATATCTATATTGATTAGAAGAGAATAAAAAGATACCATGATATACGTGACTATATAAATAAATACATACCAAAAGGTATTTACCACCATTATAGTGAGTTTAATAAATAATTTTAGTTCAATGTATATTGAGAAGCACGCGTGAATGTAAAATATGTGTTCTGTGTCTATATGAATATATAAAAAGGTAGCATAGTTTCAATTATGAAGAAACAAATATGTAGACAAAACGCTGGAACAAAATAAGTGCAATATTAACAATGGTTGCTCCTGAGTGGTGGGATTATGGTTGCTTTATTCTATCCTTATTTATCCTTTTTTGTAATTAAAAAAAAATTCACCCTAAGGATATAATCCTTAGAAAATCAGAAATAAAATAGTAAAAGAGCAAACAACGATTTAAAAAAAATCTGAGTTTTCCACAGAACCTTTCATTAAATGTGAATTATTAAGCCAAGGAAGGTATTATACGGTAATTATCCCAATATAATATTAATCAAGATATCTGGATTTTAATCCTTGTTCTGACAGTTTATAGCAGTGTGACTTTGCTCTCACCTATTTACTGATTGTTTGATAATAGAGGATTTATTTAATTCCTCTGAGCTTCAGTTTTCACATCTTTAAAAGGATTATAATGAGTATTTCACAGGATTGTTGGAGGGATTAAATAACTTTAAAAGAGAAAGTACCAAGCAACGTGCCTGACACCCTCTAGGTGTTCCATCAATGTTTGTTGAAGGTAAAACAGCTGGGTGGTTCCACCATTGGAAATTACATTTTTTTAAGTGTAGAAACAGCCTTACTTCACAGTTCTGGGCATAATCTCCTACCAGACAAAAGAATATCCTAAAAATATCTGTGCCTCTGGGCAGTAACCAACTCAACGGAGCAATGCCAATGAGAATATTCGTTCTGTCTGAAACCTTTCTTCTTTTCATTTTCTTTTAGCCTTTTTTTATATTGTTGTTTGCTTTATTTAGAGAATGATATTTCAGACTGAATTACTCTCCAGGATTTGTTCTTTTATTTGTTTATATAGTAATTAACAGTGAGCTTTTAATTCATTCCACATTTGAAAGGATATTGTTCTATGCTTTAAATTCATATGAAAACTTTTTTTCTTCAAAGAAGAGGAATAAAAAAATAAAAAGGGAGGGACATCTGTAGTAAATTCTGGAGAAGGATGGACATTTTAGACATAGTAGTTCCAAAAAACTGCAAAGCAGAAATTAATCCCACTGCCTGTGGAGTTCTGAGGATGCGCAGGGCGCAGATCTCATTTAGAATCCTCCTTTGCCACCTATTAAGAAGTGAGCATGGCAGAGCTGGCCATGGGGGAAGCTTTTTGATTCTCAATTCCTCTGAACATTGTCAGTGTTTAATCAATAGCTAGTCCGGGCATCATTAAACATGTGCTCTCAGTTCAAGGTCCTCTGATCGGGATGGTTGAGGGAATTGCTCAGTTTTGCTGTAAAGTGCAAAAAAGGGTGCCTACATTCAGGTTAGCCTACTTAAAAGAGATACAATTATAAATAGTATTGCCTTAAATAAGACCTGTTTTAATGGGTCACATGGAATATCAATTATTCTTGATCTCATAATTTTTGCTTCCAATGCAAGATGTATCCTACTGAATTTGAGATTCTGCACTTATTAATTTATGCTTGTTACAAGAAGGGTTAGCAAATATGTCAGTCACTGGAACGAAGGAAGCCTATTCTTCCACATCTTAAATTTTGTAGTTCAACGATTCCATACAAGTTTAAATTCCTTATACCAGGAGCTTAATCAACTGTGTAACAAAGGCAGGGCTGTTTCCACACTGTGGAGTAAGGCTGCAGAGGCCTAATACACAGTTTTTCTTCCTAGTTTTAATCCACTGTTTTGGTATGTATGTGATATGGCACTTAGCAAAAGCTTCACTAGTCTCATGGAAATACTAAGAGATGAAATAGTGTAGTTCTTACACCATGGGGTCTCATAAAAGTTATAATGAGAAATAAGATATTATTAAATCATTTTTTTTTTGGAAATAAGACCAGATTGAAACTGGACTGTTTTCAAACTTAAATAATTTTTAACATGTGAGTTGTAGGAATCAGGTCATCCTCTGCAGACAAAAGAGGCCTAATTAATTGGCTCAGTATAAAAATAAATTTATATTTGTCCCCTGAATCCAGGAGGTACATAGAAATCTTGAACATTTTCCTGACATACAATATGAAAATGTTAGAAGCAGGAAATCTGTCAAACCATTCCACTGCAATTATTAAAAGTTTGAGTAACATACTATATTCACTTCTAAAATAAATGAATGTAGGCACTGGGATTATGACCAAGCAGAACAGGCCAAGGCACCTTTCATGCTATTGGTTTATAATCCATGAATCGCATTTGCTGAGAACCAACATGATGAAGGTTTTAACAAATTCAAAACCATACAACCGTCAAATCAAATTTTAAACCACAAAAACCTTCAAATCAAATTTTAAACAATGCCAAATACAAATAAGTCATGGAACCTGTTTTTTATTATTAATCATTGGGTTATGATTAAACAATGTAGCAAAGTTGCAGAACTTGCACCTTGAATGCATACTCAAATTATTGTATTGACTTTGATAAAGCTAATTTTAAATTTTTGTGAAAAAATCTAACTATAAAATTTTATATGGTCTATGTAAAACTTTTTCATAGGAAAAGGACTGCAGTTCCTTAGCATTCAGTCCTTGATTATTATCATTACCCAAAATGTCAGAATTTTTCACTAGTTCCATCTTAATGCAATAATGGTTTTCTCAGGCTCCTTGATTCTATACATACCTAACTCATTTTCACACAACACTGCAACACACTGCAATGCTTTTAACACAACTGTTTATATTTCAATTGGTGTCTTTCCCTTCCTTAAAAAGCTTTAACAATAAAATCCAAGCAACCTACTTTTCCATAGGCATGACTTTTGTTTGCTTGTTTCTTTTAGTACAACTGGATTCAATTGGTCATTGTGCTCAAAAGACATATTCAGGATCTACCACTTACAAGGTGAGTGATCTTTGTCAAGTTATTTAAACTTTCTAAGTCTCATTTTTTTCACAATGGTAAAATGGTGACAACAATATCTCCCACCTCATAGGGTTTCATAAAATTTAAATGTAACAGTAGATGTAATGTGCTTAACACTGTGCTCCTATAGATAACAAGTACTCCATAAATATTAGCCATTGTTATCATTTAACAACATCCCCACATTCACACAGCTAGCAGGTGCAAAGCTGGGATTCTAACTTAGAGCTTCTTGATGCCAAGGCTTATGATCTTTCTGCTATGGACTCTGTATATCAGATGTCTTAAAGGAGATTTGGATGGATGCTGGCTCCCATTCAGTTCACAGTCAAATCCTCTAACACAGACCTGTAGTGCAGAATTTCTATATTGTTGATTGAAGTGAGAGCCATAAGATTTACACACCAGACACTGGGGAGACAAGGTTGACATTCCGTTGTGAAAGCTTAAGATTCAGACTTGTATTCCTGCCCAGACAGAAGGCCAACCCACTGCAGTCCAGACAAAACCAGTGGGGGAGTGTACAGAATAAGCCAACTTTTTATTTTCCAAGAGGAAACAGAGAGAATCTTCATAAACTCCCAAACTTGGGATAAAATAAGACTTAAATTACCATATCCTATAGCCTGGAAGAAAGAATTTTAGCAAAGATTGCATGGCAGATGTACCCAACTGTCTATCCATCTTTTTTTTCCCTTCAAAAAGTATAAAACACACTTGAATACACTTCCCTATGATGTTTATTGGTTTAAGAGCAGTAATCTGTGGGGCTATAAACCCAAGTCTGTGATTCCACAGCTATAATATTAACCTCTGTGTAACCCTGTTTCAATATCTTTAAAATGAGATAATAGTATTTCGACCTTTATTTGTTGTGTGGATTTGAGATAATAGTTTTTAAAGTCAGGGTAATTTATTATTACTAATGGACATAGCCAAAATTATCTGCAAATTACTATTATCTCAATTCTAGAATGTGAATCTCTGGGTTAAAATTAAGTCTCAAGGCAGAGTACTTAGACCATGCTTGCTCAGCTTCTTATTAAGATGTCAACCCAAAGCCTGAGTCTTGAGGAGACCTTCCCTCCCTAGGGAATGTTCCATATCCTAACAGTCTTTGCCCACTCACACTAGCAAGCCTGCAGGGGAAGTAGATACACAGTCTTGACGGTGAGGTCGATGGTTATATTTCTTATTTATGATTACTGAAGTGATGTTCCCTGAAAAGCCTTCAATGTCAGAGATGAAAATCTGCTTCCTGCTCGTCTTTAGCTCAACTTTTAATCCTAACTTGGGTTTATACTTGTTGACACCACTTCTTCCATGCCTTTTGTAGTAGTCTGATTTCACACTGCTAGAAAGAACTGCCCAAGACTGTGCAGTTTACAAAAGAAAGAGGTTTAATGGACTCACAGTTTAAAATAGCTGGGAAGCCTCAGGAAACTTACAATCATGGCAAAAGGTGAAGGAGAAGCAAGGCACCTTCGTCACAAGGCAGCAGGAAAGACAGTGGATGCAGGAGTAATAATCGAACACCTGTAAAATCATCAGATCTTGTGAGAACTCACTGTCATGAGAACACCATGGGGGAAGCCACCACCATGATTCGATTACCTCCACTTGGTCTCTCCCTTGACACGTGGGGATTATGGAGATTATAATTCAAGATGCGATTTGGGTGAGGACACAAAGCCTAACCATATCATCTTTCAAACTAATTTTCTGAATTTATGTACACTGGCTTAGGATTTGGTGTTCAGCCTGAACTTCTGAATGGTGGCCTCAGTCCTTGTACATATATAGTGTGTCCTCTCCTTGCTCTTATTCTGATAGGAAATGATATCCTGGACTCAAACCACAGTTTTCCCCTTGACTGTCATTAATAACAGTGGCTTCTCAGCACCAGGCTCTAGGCTTTATGAAGTGGCCTCTCAGCACCAGGCTCTAGGCTTTATGAAGTGGCCTCTCAGCACCAGGCTCTAGGCTTTATGAAGTGGCCTCTCAGCACCAGGCTCTAGGCTTTATGAAGTGGCCTCTCAGCACCAGGCTCTAGGTCCTGGGAAGCCCTAGGCATTCTACCTATTTCTATGGTGTGGTGTCCAGGGTTCATCCTCCTGTCGTGCTCCATCTCTCTTGTGTCCTGGCAATGACAGAAAGACTCAGAATTTCAAAAGACCAACACGCAAACCACCCAACTGAATAGCAGGTTTATGTCTTAGGTAAATCTCAAGGTTTTTATTTTATATTTTATTCTTTTTAGACAGAATGTCACTCTGTTGCCCAGTCTGGAGTACAGTGGCATGATTTCGGCTCACGGCAACCTCTGCCTCCTGGGCTTAAGCAATTCTCCTGCCTCAGTCTCCTGAGTAGCTGGGATTACAGGTGGATACCACCATGCCCTGCTAATTTTCACATTTTTAGTAGAGATGGGGTTTTACCATGTTGGCCAGGTTGGTCTCGAACTCCTGACCTCATGATCCACCTGCCTCGGCCTCCCAAGGTGATCAGATTACAGGTGTGAGCCACCACACCCGGCCCTGAAGTTTGAACTATTGTTAATCATGTCACTTGTTGGTTTTTTGCAAGGAACCAGCTGATAAATCTAAGCTTGAATTTATTTTTACTACATTTATATTCCATTTATTTCCAAATATGATTTGAGGCAGTGTGCAGTCTAAAACACATCTACAATAGAATAAATAATGCTAAGGTTTAAAAGGAGGGGAAAAAGTACAAAAATAATCATTGAAGAAAACAAGAACCATGTTGTGAAGTACGGTCTAGATGATAGTTCAATTAGGAATATAGACTCAGTAGAAAACCTGAAGTTAAGCCTTCAACTTAGTGTTGGGGTTCCTAGGAGCCAAAGCCATGTATTATATAATTCCTCTTATCAAATTAAGGGAAGACGTTCACAAGAGAGACTATATGCTCCTATTTATAAACAAAGCATAACTAATTGCAAAGACCTTTATATTTTGAACACTGAATGAATAGCCATTTAACAAAATTAAATGCTTTATTTCAGCCACATTCTAGGTATTGAGAATATAGAAGAGATTACAGTATAGTGCGAGAGACACACAAAAAGAGAAAGCTTTATAACCCATTGGGAAAAGCTCTATTTTAGAGATACATCCTGGCTCTATGTGGTGATGTATTATAATATTTCAAAAGTGCTGTCCTGATCCAGTTTTGAATCATGGCTAAAAACCTTAATTCCCCTTCACAGGCAGTTTGCTAGACCCCACCCCAACTACTTACCTTGGTGGGAATCTAACAATCCTGGGATGCAACACACACATATCCAACTGCCAGAGTTTCCTAGATACCTAACACCCATGAATAATATCACTATTCTTGGGCTTGTGGAATTATTCCCAATCCTTAGATAGATGGTGAAACTTAGCCTGCCCCTACCTTGTTACCATACATAAGCTGCCTCCTCCAGTTCTAGCTTGCTGTTACCCTAGCCCCAGGTATAACTCAGTGTATAGCCCTGCATGGCAGCTCTAATTCATTTGGATCTTTAAGTGGCAACAAGCTCTGCTTTTGCCTGAGTGTCTATTTATTGTGTCCTGCCATTAAAATAAGATTTAAATTTTTAAAAACAGGTGGCAAATTTGGTTTTGAGTATGTGAATAGATCTGGGAAGTCTTCTCAGGAGAGGTGATTCCACAGCAAGCTTTGAAACACAAGTAGAAGTTAGGGACAAAGAAGTGGAGAAAGGGAGAACTTAAGAGAAGGGAAAGTGCTGATGTTTATCAAAACTACTGGATGAACAGATGCAGAAACAGGTGTGTTTGGCAGGTAGAACACTAAGGGGAAAAGTGTAAGGAATGTTAATCCTCTGAGTACACTTAGGCTGCTGCAAATTTTCTGGGTGTTTGAGCCTGTAGTATAAAGTATGGAGTAGAAACTTGTTAGGTGCGACAGAAGTAACCAGAAGTCAGACTCTGAATCATTTTGTAAGCCATAGTAAGTGTTTGGGGTGAATTCTAAAAGCAATGTAGAAACAATAAGAGGTTTTAAGCATAGTAAAATAATTTTTAAATTACATCTTTGGCTCTGGAAGTAGTTTAGATAATCAGTTAAAGGGAGTAAGTATGGATGATAACCCTGGTTAAGAGGCAATTGCAATAAACATTTCTGTAAGAGATCATGAGGGCCTTAATGTAAGCAGTCATAGTGGAGATAGCTCTTGGGGAGTGTGACAGAAGAAGGGCCTATTGGTATTACTGGAGAACTAGATTTGTAAAGTCAGAGTAAGGAGATGCCACGGCATTAATCTGTTCATGGAGGCAGAGACCTTATGACCTAATGACCTCTTGAAGGTCCCATCTCCCAATACTATTACATTGGTAATTAAATATCAAAATGAATTTTGGCAGAGACATTCAAACCATAGTGACTCCTGGTGTACTACACTGGCCTGGAGAATAAGTGGCCTGAGGTGCTGCCACTCACCAAGCAAAATTAACACAAGAGAAGGGAAAAGTTGGGAGCATGTGGGAATGAAGATGTGTTGAATTTTAGACGCACTAAGTTTTCCTTGCTAAGGGGACCTCCTCAAGAAGAAGCTCAGGCAGTAGCTGAGTCTGTGGGTCAACAGACAAGAAGAATTCGGTTTAGTAATATTGATTTGGACATCATTCTCTGCTAGCTGCTTGTAATAGGTAAAGCTTCACAAGTAGAAGAGGTTACACAGGAGGGAGAAAAGAAAGAGTCAAATTTAGAATACTGAAAATCGTTAAGATTTTGAGGATGAGTGGAGGGAAAAGACTCCCTGAAAGAAGGTACACCATCACAGAGATGGGAGGGAACCAAAAGAAAGTTGTGTTCCATAATCCAAGAAAGAGAGAATGTCAAGAAGGAAGGTGCTATGGTTTAAATGTCTCTGCCAAAATTCATGTTGAAATGTAACTGCCAATGTAATGGTATTGGGAGATAGGAACTTCAAGGGGTGATTAGGTTATAAGATCTCTGCCTTCATAAATGGATTAATGCCATTATTACAGCAATGGGCTTCTGATAAAACGATAAGTTGGGTCCCTATTCGCTCTCTGCCTTACATGCTCACTTCTGCCTTCTGCCATGGGATGACCATTGCCAGATGCTGGTGCCATGTTCTTGGACTTTCCAGCCTCCAGAACTGAGAGCTAAATAAACTTCTGTTCTTTATAAATTACACCATCTCTGGTGTGTTGTTATAGCAGCAGAAAACAGACTATGACAGAAGGCAAGATAATCACTTTCAAGTTATTAAGCAAAATAAGGTATGAAAAGTACTCCTTGAATTTAACAGTGTATAATTTATCAATAACCTTGGCAAAACTAGTTTTAGAGAGAAGTTTTATTTTAAGATAGAGATAAAGAAGATGATAGAGGGAAAAGAAGCATGTAATGGAGCCATGTTCTAAGGAGGAGGGCAGATGAGATCCTATCCAGAAGTGGGAAGATTAGCCTGAAATTACAGCAGAAGCACTTTTTCCTCAGAGCAAAGAGCAAATTAAGGCAGAGCTTAGAGTTAATTTTAAAGTTCTGGGTGGGAGTGAAAGTTGGGAGGTACATTAGCTAAAAATTTCTATTTTCTCTGCAAAATAAAATATGTGTATGCAGTAATAGATTATGAAATCACTGAATTCTCCCCCCACCCCCCAAAAAGATATCTCTATGACTTGTGTCAGAAAAATGCAAACTCTGAAATCATGTTATTCTTGTATTGTCAGTAGCTAGAAGCTAAATTGGGATACTAAATTTGGATTTAAGTTTTCTGCTCATATCTGCTATTTGCAAGCACTTATTCCTTCTGCTTCTTTTAGATGTAGGCAATACTATTTTATGTTTAATGTCTTTCTGTACTTCGTATCCTGTAAAAATGCATAAGCTTCCTGTAGCTTGCTGCCTCCAGTGCTTTTGGAAAAAGGGAGATATAAATCTTCAACCCAGGGATAAATGAGAATGGGAATATATTACTATACATTCAAAATATAGTTGTGAATATTGCTCTAAAACTCAAAAAAAGATATAAAGAAAAGGGGGGATTGTTAAAACAGTCAGTGAATGTATGCTTTAAAAATCTACTATCTTTGTCTGTTTGGCTGCTATATCAAAATACTATAGACTGGGCAGCTTATAAATATTTTTTCACAGTTCTAGAGAATGAGAAGTCCAAGATGAAGGCACTGGCTGATTGGATGTCTGCTAAGGTTACCTCTTTTTTGTAGATTGTACCTTCTTGCTGTGTCCCCATATGGTGGAAGGGGTAAACAAGCTCCCGCAGGCCTCTTTTTTTATAATGGCACTAAAGCCATTCATGAGGATTCTACCCTGGTGACTTAATCAACTCCTAAATGTTCCCACCTCAAAATACTATAAACTTGGGGGTTCGGATTTCAACATATGAATACTAGGATCACAAACATTCACACCATAGCAACTACTAACAAAAATACCTAATAGAAGTAATGTGATCACCAAAGCAAATTTATACTTATAGTTTCTGAACCTTCATAATTTTACTTAGTTCTATGGCTATAGCCAAGTTCCAAGGTGTGGAACTACACTAATAATATTACCTAATATTTTTCACTTGCTTGCTCTGTGTCAGGCACTGAATTAAATATTTCACTTGTATCGTTACTTTTCCTCAACTGTCATCTTATATATGGAGAAGCTGAGTTATTAAGCAGTTATGTCGTTAGCTCAAAGCGTAACACCTTGTATATATAAAAACTATGTGGTAAAGTTGATCATCAGAAGAATGCAAATCAAAACTACAATGAGATATCATCTAACCCTAGTTAAAAATAGCTTTTATTCCAAAGACAGGCAGTAACTAATGCTGGCAAGGATGTGGAGAAAAGGGAACCCTTGTACACTGATGGTGGGAATATAAATTCATACAACAACTATGGAGAATAGTTTGGAGGTTCCTCAAAAAAAAAAAAAACTAAAACTAAAAATTGAACTACCATATGATCCAGCAATCCTTCTGCTGGTATATACCCAAAGTAAAGGAAATCAGTGTATCAAAGAGATATCTGCCCTCCTATATTTGTTGCAGTCCTGTTTACAATATATAAGATGTGGAAGCAACCTAAATGTCCATCAACAGATGCATAGATAAATAAAATGTGATTCATGTACACAATGAAGTGCTCTTTAGCCGTAAAAAATAGTGAGATCCAGTCATTTGCAACAATATGGATAGAACTGGAGACCACTGTGTTACGTGAAATAAACCAGGCACAAAAAGATAAATGTTGCATGTTCTCACTTATTTGTGGGATCTAAAAATCAAAACAATTGAACTCATGGACACAGAGAGGAGGAAGATGGTTACCAGAGGCTGGCAAGGGTAGTGCAAGGCTGAGGTGGGGAGGTGGGGATGGGTAGTACAGAAAGAATGAATAAGACCTACTATTTGATAGCATAACAGGGTGACTATAATCAATAATAACTTAATTGTACATGTTTAAATAACTTAAAGAGCATAATTGGATTGTCTGTAACTCAAAGGATAAATGCTTGAGAGGATGGATGCCCCATTCTCCATGATGTGCTTATCTCACATTGTTTGCCTGTATCAAAACATGTCACGTACCCCATAAATATATATACCTACTACATACCCAAGAAAATTAAAATACAAAAAAACTAAAAATAAATAAATAAACAAAAACTATGTGGTAAAGTTAACATTGTTATTCTGAAAGAGGGGGAACTTTTTCCCCAAGATATACTGTTTTCAGATTAGCATCATTTTTCTCTCAGTCCTAAATTCCATAGTATATTTTCATGAATGAATAATTTAAAGCTAAAGTCTTGGATTTCTAGTGGCATGCAACGAAGAATCTCCCATTCTCAGTATCTCTGTATTGAATGGGTGCTCGGGTTGTGAGAAATAATGTGGGAGTAGATACATAAGTCATTAATCTAAGCTACCATTTATTGAGCATTCACTGTGTGTCAGTTACCACTTTAATCTCTTCACATTATGTTAAGCATTCTATAATGCACCATGGGATTACTTAGGAAACACAAGAAAACAAAATTAAATAGTGCTTAATATTAGGGTTTTATCATTTAATGCCATATATTTTATAAAAGGAACTAGAAAAATATCTTAAAAATTATTCTGAAGGAAGACATGTAAAGATACTTGTCACATAAAGAGAAAGAAGTACAAAAAGGCAGTTACCAAATGTGAAGACCACTATGCAAACATTTCATTATTTTGTCTTGTTATAATCTCCAATACAGAAGGTGGAGTTCATCACACCACAAAGGCATTCCTTATCACTCCCTGGTCCTTTTAAGAGCCTCTCTTATTTGTTCACTTTTAACCCCAGAGCCCACTCTCAATCTTCCCCATTCCCCATGGGTGACCATTATAGTATGTTACATATATATTCTTCTTTATAAGGTATGTGCTCTTTCACAATGTACAATATGATTTTTGTGAATTATTATCCTGATTTTAGTAGATATAGATATTCACATAGACATAGAGATGATACGGACTCTGAAAATCAGGGACACTAAGTAACTGGGCCAAGATCACACAACTCTTATGTGATACAGTCAGATTCAAACCTCAGTCTGTCTTTATCTAAAATTGTCAGTCTTACCTTCCTGAGTCTCCTAATTGTACAAAAACTACAGAAAAAAAGGGAAGATTTCTGAATGTGTTCCTGAAACTCAAGTAGTTGTAAAAAGTTACTAAACTGGGTTAACATTCAATGCTCTGGATGAAAAACTTAAGTTCATGATTTTTCCCTAAGGCCACAGATTGAGAATGAGACGGGCAGATAAAAAATGTTCCTTAAATTTAACTTTTGGGAATTAAATTTATCATCTACCACACAAAAGTGCTTAATCTTGAGAGGGTGACGAATCTGATAATGATGTAGAGATGCCATCAATCTGACAAACTAAACAATTTTTTTTACCTGACATGGCCCTATTCAAGACATCAGCTGTCATCTGAAATGAATTCTGTTTCTAATTTGTCTTCATAAATAATGCAACTAATTGAAAGGTAGTTACAATGAAAGTCTTTAACCTCTTTCATATCCTATTTGAGGGCAATCTCTTTGCATTCCCTGGAAAGAATCCTTCCTCTTATCAAATAAAACTGAGACATCAGTGATCAGAACACTGAGATCAAAAACAAAAGAACTCATTGTGTGAAGACCACCACATCTAATAGTTTTCTCAATCTTTTTTTAAAATTAGCATTATTTTAACATGTAAAACTCATAAAAATCTGATATAAGAAAATGTATTCAAGCTCAAAGTTTTAGTAAGGACATCTTTATTTTAAACAAGCTCTTGCTTGAACACCTACCCTCTCCTTGCCCCCAACTTCTGCTTAATTATCATTAAAGTATCACATTGACTGCACCATGTTTCACACTTGACCACAAACAAAATATCTAAAATCTTTAGATTATATTTTCTAGGTCATCTTTCTTCTTCTTTTTTTTTATTTAGTGAGACTGAAAAGGGGTCACGGGGTTCCATTGTGCAATGAATAGCACATTGGACTTCTAAAAGAAGACCATTGAACAAAAACAGATCCTAATCATTCCCTGCAACTGGAAATAAACAATTCTTGTATCAGAGACTGAAGTAATTAAAATGTTCTTTATCTAGGGTTTCTCTATGCAGACATCAGATTCCACTTGTTTTTTTATGAATGCAGATGTTAATAAACCTATGTACTGAAGTCATGAAAGAGCAGTAAGAGAACTATGCAAGCATTAAAACTTTGAATCATTTAATTATTTCATCCCTCTGGGAAGGCCAATTTCAGCAAATACATCAAGGAAAGAACATGATTATGAATGGAGATCTGAGCTGAGCATGTTTCACAAGGTTGTTATTAAAAATAAAAATTCAAGAAAGATTTTGTGAGGTATATCAAATTATAGCCAAAACGTTACAAGTTACTTAAAATGTAAACTACACAGTTAAATACTGAAAATATGGGTAATATAAATTATTTTAGCATGTAATTCCTGGCTCGTAAGAAACATCCTCTAATAATAAAAGCAGTTTATTCTACATTACCATTACTTCTCATATTTAGCTATATCTACTAGCCCCTGCCTCTCAACCATGAAAAACCCACCATTTAACAACTATCGAAAGACAATGTGTTTTGTAAAGGAGAATATCAGCAACGTTTCAAAAGCTAGAAATACTGGAACAGAACAACTTTAAGTTTTCTCTAATAAGCAAATCCATCTGGGTGAAGTCATTGTATTTTTTATATTCTAATAGGTGATATTTAAGTAATACAATGTGCAAGGGAATATTCTAACTATTTTGCAAGTATTATGTATAAAAATAGAGGAGTAAAATGAAGATAGACTAGAGGAAGGGTGAATAAAGGAGAACAGAGGAGAGACACAGATGATAACTCCAAGTCCGAACCCTGGTAACCGGAGTGAAAGTACAGAGAAGCAGCAATTGAAAGTGAAAATTGCACTGTCATGAACTCAAAAGGAAGATTTAGAAAAATTAGTGGTTAACAGCTATCACGAAGAGAATGGAACAGATTCCACTTAAAGTTGACAATTAAAAGGTCATCGGTGTCTTTCATTTAGTCTGAAACTCAATTATACATTTATAAATCTATATATTATGATGTATTATTAAACCAACACAAATAAAATTGCTTGGTATTTCAGATAAAGAGAATGCCTTTGGCAGTCGTAATCAGAGAAGGAATTACAGGTCATTTGACATGGAACATAGTAAGTGTAGTTTTGATAGGCAGAGACTTGGGGGTGAGCTAATTTCTAGGCTAAGAGTAAAGCAAAGTGCAGAAGCAGAAAAGGGCACGACTTACTTAGAGAACTGAGAGTAGCCAGGTTTTGTTGGAGCATATCACAGAAATCTAGGAGATAAGTGATAAGACTGAAATGACAATAGATGATAAAAAGTAGATTTATTTCTTCAATAGCTACCTTAAAAAAAATTGTTTTAACACTTAGCTGTGTTTACTAAAATGTAATGTAAGAATTTATTTTAGCAGTGCTTTCATGATTAATCTTAGTCTTTTAAAACATATTGAACAGATGAGACAGGCAGATCATATGAGGCCAGGAGTTTGAGACCAGTCTGGCCAACATGGTGAAACCTTATCTCTACTAAAAATACAAAAATTAGCCAGGCATGGTGTTGCGTGCTTGTTGTCCAAAGTGCTTGGGAGGTTGAGGCAGGAGAATCATTTGAGCCCAGGAAGGGCAGACTGCAGTGAGCAAAAATCACATCATTGCACTCCAACTTGGGTGACAGAGAGAGACTCTCTCAAAACAAAACAAAACAAAACAAAATTGAACAGAAGTTATTTGAGGTCATAGGATCAGGAGTGAGATTAGCCAGGATTTCCTGAAGACTAAATTTTCCTTTCTCACAGTAATTTACTTACTTGATCTCTTTCTCTCTCAGACTTTCTATCTCTAAGATAGGAAATTGGACTACCATAATCCTTGGGCCCCCTCCAGATATTATTCTGTGATATGGAAAACAGTATTGTAACAAAAGCACCAAATTTTTTTTCCCAAGAAAAACGTACAAGTTACTCATTCATTTTTATTAAACTAGATCACAAAATTCTCACACTGCTTTTATGCTTATACTCTATAATAGAGTCTGAGTTATTTCAACACTTTTTAAATAAAATTAGAGCTCTATAAAATACTTATGCCTGATTCAGTAGAAGTTTTAAAAATTCAAGTTAGCAGATGATTTATAATGAACTAGTAATTTTAGAAACTATAAAATTGTAACACCTTAGTGATGAATTTTAAGCCCATTTGTCCAATTTCTGTTTTGCACAGGAGGCAGCCAGGGTGTAGAGAGATTAAATGACTTGCTTAAGGTCACATGCCAACTTGAATTTTATTGTGCCACAGTCCCTAGACCACATAGACGAGATTCAGTGTTCACTAATCTGAACATAAATTTCTCTGTCTTTCTGGTGATTGCTAAAATCTATTTTCCATCCTTTAAACTGCTGCTCTCCACATAAAAGAAAATTTAAAAATATAAAAATGATTCCATAATATGCATGCTAAGGGAGAACACCAATAGCAAAGCAAATGTGACAAGAATTCCACTTTTGTCTGCTTCCCCATGCTGTGTCTGCACGCTTCCATCAACAAAGTGCAGCTACTTTCACTTGCTATGATGCTCCTCACACGTGGGGCATCCCTTCAGGCTGGTTTTCCTGATGCTGTGTTTCAGGAGAAATGACAGTGGGTCAGGGGCAGTGCTTCTCAAGGACAGGGACTGAGGCTCCAAGTCTCAAATCCCATTATTAAGAAAGCTGTTGAGAGAAGCATTCACTGCACAGTTTTGCATCAAACTATATGACAGTATCATGAGACAATATCATGATATAACAATGTCATGAGATCCTTCTCCTATATACTTTTTAAGAAGTGACATCATAATGACAAAAATATATGTGGGGTATTTTGGGGGTGCCATAGACATCTTAAAGAATCTGAGGAAAGGCCCTGGCCTCCAAAGCAATGGCGCATTCCAAAAATTTGCAGACAAATCCATGGGTTCGAACTGCGGTCCACTAAACCAAGATCCCCAGATTTATTGTGATCCCATTGTATCAGCAGTCCAAGCAGCTTGTATGGTGAGCCACGTGCCCTGTGCACTCATACTTCCTGCCACCTTAGCTAGCTGCCATGGACTCCTTCCCTTACACCACTCTGTGCTGCTTGATTGTTCTGACGGAGGCTGACTGGTCAGCACCACACACACACCACCACAAGAGCACAGCCCTGAGAAAGAAGACCCTTTTGAAATGAAGCCATCTGAAACTCTGTAAGTGTCTGTGTGTGGAGAGTTTACTTTATTGTAGTTTTGATTAAGATAAAGTACAAAAAGCACCAGAGGTTATAACTCAAAAAGTCACACTAGTCTCATCCTATGACTAGTAAGCAGAATGGGGAAAAGGAAAGAAAAGAAGGAAAAGAGGAAGGAAGAAATGGAGGCACTTAATTTCAAGTACTCTAATGTGGCAAAATCACAACATTTCATAACTTTATCTTCTTCTCTGTGATGCTATTGTGAATCATAATAAACTTCCATCTATTACAATCTCCTATTAAACACCAACCACCATATTCAGCTTTCTACCAGGCAAAAAATCTCAAAGGGAATGTGAGACAATTTAATGGTTTCATTTTTTAAAAAATATCACTATTAGTGGAGAGAAGTTTGGAGATATCTCAATTAAAAGTAGGACAACCATTCAACCCAGCAATCCCATTACTGGGTATACACCCAAAGGAAACAAAATTCTCCAACCAAAAAGATATGTTCACTCGAATGTTCATGGCAGCAGTATTCACAATAGCAAAGACATGAAATCAACCCAGATGCCCATCAGCGGTGGGCCGCATAAAGAAAATGTGGTACATATACACCATGGAATACTATGCAGCCATGTAAAAGAACAAAACCATATCCTTTGCAGTAACATGGATGTAGCTGGAGGCCATTATCCTAAGTGAATTAATACAGAAACAGAGTACCAAATATCACATATTTTTCACTTATAAGTGGGAGCTAAACAGTGAATGCACTTGGACATAAGGATGGGAACAATAGACATGGGGAACTACTTGTTGAGGGGAAGAGTTGAAAAACTACCTGTTGAGTACTATGCTCACTGCCTGAGTGATGGATCAATTGCAACCCAAACCTTAGCATCACACAGTATTCCCATGTTACAAACCTGCACATGTACCCCATGAATCGAAAATAAAAGTTGAAATTTCAAAAATAGATAAATAAATTAAAGTAAAAAAAACTTACCCCTTTTACAAGATAGCCCAGAATACAGACCAGCCTGAAAGTCAATTCTTTGCAATAAACCATTTTTTTCAGAACAAATAAACAAATCGTTATTGTTCTTAATCTTACACATTATGTATATTTCAATGTAACGTGCTTTAGTTGTTGTTGGGCTCCTTTTAAAAAGACTGCTGTAAATGTAAACTGTGTCAGCTGAAATTCTTAAGCCCACCCTTTGAAACCAAAACTTCAGTGTAGTAAGTGGAAAGGGCATCAAAATTTTTTCAAGGGTCAAGTGCTGGGCTTTTAGTCCAGTAACTTCTGTAGAATGATATCGAGGGGTTAAACACTTTAAATGATGGCAGTCACGAAATCTACCTTTCTTATTAGCTTAATTCTCTCTCTCTCTATATATATATATATGTGTGTGTGTGTGTGTGTGTGTGTATATGTATTTTGGGTATATATATATACACACACACACACACGTAATGGGAGATGTATATGTGTATCAGTATGCACATATAAATTTAATTTTTCCCCATGTTAAGATTCTGCATAAGGAGATCAGCATTTGGAGCTGCAAGTAAGCTATTATCATAGTGCCCATGTATATGTACAATAATGATCAGCTTTTAAGGAATAGAAATAGAAAGGATAACCTACAATATCCTTGTCCAATTCCACTTTTGACCTGATGTCCTTAAAAAAACTGAAAAATTCAAGGACACTGATGGAAAGGAACAAGGGAAGAATTTAATGATTTTACTAAGAAATAACTAGGAATTGCCAAATTAATTATACCTATAAACACAATTTAGTTGGTGACTAGAGTGTTTATTTTGCCTTATCACAAAGACTAGATATTGTAGATTAATATAAATCACTGCTTTGCAAAAAATTTTTATATCGGAAACTAAAATTTACCAGGTAAACTTTTACTGATAAATATCCCATCTGCATGTATAAATAATCCTGCTGCTCTTATGTATTTTGTGATTGAGAGAAGTTATAGTGGCAGTTTAAAGACGTTACCAGCTGGAGACTTTGCAGATTGGAAATGAGGATGGAAAGGGATTCTTCCAGCTAAAACCAGTAATCCCACAACAAGAAAGGGTTGTTTTGATTTAAATATGCATATATTAATGTCCCCCAACCTGTGCTTGCTATCAATACAATCATTATGATACTGAGCTCCTTGAAGCCTAGGATATGACTTTTGTTTGTATCTTCACTTGAATTCAAGGATGTTTTTTCTTTTTCTCTCAGAACCTGTTTTCTTATATCAAAATCAGATCTATGAATAGGACATCTTTACCTGTTTGCATTGCCATTTTTTTTTATTTCTCAAAAGATATGCTAAGAAGAAGGAGGTGTATATGTTAAACAGCTAGTTGAAATTGGCTGATTTCAATTCCAAGTTTCATAATTATATACTACATTATAAGATACTAACAATTTTGTATGGATGAACTAGTTAACAAACCGTATAAACAAAAAGCCAGCAATTAAATTGTGCTGTACAAAGTGCTACTTTTTTAATATAAATATTTTCAAAAGGGACCTGGAGATGAAGTTAGAATGCATTTTTATGTGATCTGAGAATCATCACTTAATGAAAAAAAAATTTATGTAAATTACTTCAGTTAAAACAACAAGGAACATTTACAAGTCATACAGGAAACATAGCATTTTTAAGGTTTATTGTTTTTTTCTGTTTATGAAAGTGCCATATGCCCATTTTAAGAAGTTTAGAAAATTCAGAAAAATACAAAGACAAAAATAATCCTACCACCCCCAACTAGTATTAAGAAATTTTGATGCACAATGAGCATACAGAATTTCAGATTTCATGTGTGTAGTTTTGACTGTGCTTGAACAATCCTAATATCCTTGGCATATAATCTGCTGTAATTTTGCTGGGGCTTGAATTCTAATCAGGGTGTTCCGAGTCTAGTTCTGTCTAGTCTAAAATGAGTGACATTGTTGCCAGTAATTATAATGGCCCAGTATCTTCACTTTATTGTAGTTCTATGCTGTGCTTGTATATAAGCAACAACTAACAAATGTGTACTCTACTGTATATGGTAGAAATTATATGTTACAGAAATATTCACATATTTGGGGATTCAAGGTTTGCTTGTGAATGTTAATTTCTATATCTCCTTCCTCATTTTTTGTCTGGTAGTCTTTTAATAGCAAAATATCTTTTTAAAAAAATCCTAAGGGATAGAATTGTACTAAAAACTGTCAGCTTCTATAGATATTTTTACAATAGAAAAACCTTTCCTTCCTGCCTCTACATGGGCAGGTCGATTTTCACTGAAAACGGCTTCAAGCTGGTTCTAATATTTACTCATTTATGCAGGTGCATTCGTCAGCGTGCAGTCTCCATCCTGTATCACATTCCCAGTGGAAGGTGCCCAGAGTGTTAATACACCGCTGCTGGCAGCCTCCATTCACCACCGCACATTCATCGACATCTAGAGGAGGAAGACAGATGGTCAGGATTACAATGTCATTCCAATGTCAGCTTCGAAGAAGTGGCACAATATTTCTTTGATACACAGTATGTGTTATATTGTACAAAGGCACCAGCTCTGTTGCCACAAATCTTTGCTTATTTGATCCATTTTGTTTCATCGTGTAAACAAGAAAATGTACCTAGAAACTTTATTGAGCTTTTTAAAGCCCATCAATGATGAGCATAGGGATTGCTCATAATTTTCTATTCTTCAAATATTGGTTAATTAGACAGATCTGAGATATAGGTATTTCCTTGGGGAAGGAAAACTGGAGGGGAGAATTACAATAAGCTACTCTATCAGGAGCAACACACGCTAGTAGATAAACACCTATTATTGGTCTGGCACTGCTGAATAAAGCCAGTAATAGAGTCAAGACCTTGAATCTCCTTCTCATGTGCTATGATGAACATCAGGGCAGAGACAGATAAATTAAAATGAAACCATGGTTTGGTGTTCCTAAAAATATACATTTGTGTCACTGATTCAGCTTCTTCCTTCTCACTCAAGATGCCATTTTCAGAAATACCATGTTTATATGGGTGGTTACTTTAATTTTAGAAAAAATAGAAAGAGGTCAAGATTCATGATCACCTATGTCTTAAGATCAGCCAAGGTCATGATAAATGAATTATGATGTTTATCTTCTGTTTCGAAAAGAAAAATCAATTTCTCTCTCAGAAGCTACACTTCCTTGTACCCTGTGTAATCAGTACTTGTGTATCTAAAATCACAAAAAGAAGACAGCCATAAACCTAGGGAGGTATTTTCAGGTAGCTGGTGGATAAAGAAATTCTAAATGCTCTTGTTTGGGGATTTATTTTTAAATAAAAACCTATGACTTTTGACAAGTTTCAAAGAAATAATCATCTTTCAGAAAGGTGGAGATTTAGCATAGCAACGCATGTGTCTAATGGATAGAATGCCTGCTAATAGATAGTTTTCCCTGCTCCCAATCTCAGATATTCCAGCAAGAATATTAGGAATGAACATTCTTCACTAAAATATAGTCAATCTACTAGACAATCAGCATTACAACAAGCAGCATAAATTCCATAGGGCAAGATCCTTATTCAAGAAGACATCAAAATGGAGAAGTATTACTATTGCAATGACTCATAGCACCTTTTCAGGCTAAAATCCTATGATCTGTAATGAGTGCTTTGTACTGTAATAAAGACTAGAGGATATGACCTAAGGGAAGCAAAATAGTTTTCTTTTACTTGGCATTGAATTTTTTAAATAAAGGAGACAAAATATATACAAAGAAGATATAAGTCATCAAATAAATCCGATACTTAAAAACTACTAGTTCTCACTATTTTACACAATTTAGTATTTTCCTTTAAAAAGTAGATATTCTGGTATAATTGCTGATATTTTCAAAGGAATCTTATTTTAAAGATAAGAATTATTGACTTTTCAAAGTGCTAGGATTTTTATTACGTTTTGAGTCTGTGATAACCAACCTCTAGGTCTTTTTCATATAAACTAATGTTAAACCAGAATTCTCTATGTGTTACTTGTATTTTTATGCAGGGTTCAATATTTATGCTGGCTAAATTTTTATCTTTCTGACTTTAGGGTATTATTCTGTGGAGTTAAGATACAATTTTGAATCTTAATTCTGTTAAACCCCGAATTAGATATCCTTCCCAGGCTTTAAAATTTTAGACATAAGTACAACTCTTTTTTTTTTTATTATTATTATACTTTAAGTTCTGGGGTACATATGCATAACGTGCAGGTTTGTTACATATGTATACTTGTGCCACGTTGGTGTGCTGCACCCATCAACTTGTCAGCACCCATCAACTCGTCATTTACATCAGGTATAACTCCCAATGCAATCCTTCCCCCCACCCCCATGATAGGCCCCGGTGTGTGATATTCCCCTTCCCGAGTCCAAGTGATCTCATTGTTCAGTTCCCACCTATGAGTGAGAACATGCGGTGTTTGGTTTTCTGTTCTTGCGATAGTTTGCTGAGAATGATGGTTTCCAGCTGCATCCATGTTCCTACAAAGGACACAAACTCATCCTTTTTTATGGCTGCATAGTATTCCATGGTGTATATGTGCCACATTTTCTTAGAAGTACCATATGACCCAGCCATCCCATTACTGGGTATATACCCAAAGGATTTTAAATCATGCTGCTATAAAGACACATGCACACGTATGTTTATTGCAGCACTATTCACAATAGCAAAGACTTGGAATCAACCCAAATGTCCATCAGTGACAGACATAAGTACAACTCTTAATTTTTGAGCATACTAAGCTTTAGATCACAAATGATTTTGCCATTCTCAAGAGTTATTGCAATGTGCCATATATATTTAAATACATTGAAAATGTCTTAAAAGATGCTACTTCTGAGGGGGGAGAAAATGTATTCAAATGGGTTTAGTGCAGGGTATGCATGGGGCTATGTTGGACAAAACGATTTAGTCATATCTATGATGTTCTAATGTTTTACAAGAAAAAGTTATCCAGTTGTTAACTTACGTAATGAAAACAAATTTTAAAGAAAACAATATAGTATGACCACCTCCCTTGACCCACCCACCAAACTTCAATAGTTTTCTGACAAAAGAAACAAAGTTAGTGAAAATAAGAAAAATCACTGAGTCCATTCCAAAGATAAGAGTGGGCATAGATTTTGAGAATGAGTGTTCTTTTTAATATGTTTTAATGTGTTCATATTCTTTTTTTTTTTTTTTTTTTTTTTTTTGAGTCTCGCTGTGTCACCCAGGCTGAAGTGCAGTGGTGTGATCTTGGCTCACTGCAACCTCCACCCACGGAGTTCAAGTGATTCTTCTGTCTCAGCCTCCTGAGTAGGTGGGATTACAGGTGCCCGCCACCACACCTGAATAATTTTTGTATTTTCAGTAGAGACGGGGTTTCACCATGTTGGCCAGGCGGGTCTCCAGCTCCTGGCCTCAGGTGATCCACCCGGCTTGGCCTCCCAAAGTGCTGGAATTACATGTGTGAGCCACTGCACCCAGCCTAACATGTTTATATTCTTAATATGTCCTAGAATTTTAATTAAAGTACTATACCATAGTTGAAATAAGCATGCATAACACACACACACACACACACACACGCACACACACACACAAACCAAACTTTCTCTGTATTTTGAGTCAAATAGTCTTGGGAAAAAACAGTGTTGAAACTTATTAGCCAGTTACCTTGCCTCTCTGAGACTCAGTTTCCTCATTTATAAAATGAGATGATAGTGATGGCCACATGTACTGTGCTGTGATGTTTGTCCTATTCATATCTCAGATTTTGGTATATGGTAATGCTTGAGATTATATGTAGAAATTAAACAATATTTTTACTCCACTAACTAATAGAGCTAACAATATAAGACCATGAAGTGAGAGTGCATGGCAGGAGCAGTGAACAATAGAGAAATTCAGAGGCAGGAAGTCCATTAGGTTTAGGGGAAAAATGAGAATTGAGTGCGTGGTGAGGAGAGTGGACAATCCAAAAGTACAGTGGTTTGTCTGAAATTTAGCATTTAGATCTGTCAGGCTAGAGAATAAGGTCAGCAAAGGGAAGTAAAATTGAAAAACAAACCTAAGTCTCCTTTTATTTAATTTGGATGGTAAAGCATTCCTCTTCTTGATTAAAAATACAATACATTTCTGGGCAGGTTGAGACATAATAGGCTGTGTTCACACCATAGCAAAGCGAACTTATTAAAAGTTAAAAAAAAAATCAATCACTTATAGAGTGGGACCAAATACTAAGCAATTGGTTTGACTTCTTTTTTCTTTTTGCCCTTTCAGAATACACTGAATTTACTGATTGGGCATTGTGTAATCAATAGTCCTCAAACTTGGCAGCACATTAGAACCACTTGGTAAGCATCAAAAAATACCAGTGCCGGGGTCCCACCCTTACAGGGTCTGAATTAATTGGACATGGCTAAGGCCTGGGTATCAAAACATTTTTAAAGCACCCTAAGTGATTCTAATGTGTAGCCAGAGTTAAGATTGTCTGGTGCAGTAAGTGTTTTAATTACCTAGGGATTTTGTTAAAATGCAGATGCTGATTTAGTAGATCTGCAACTGAGGTCTGAGATTCTGCTTTTCTAACTAGATACAAGGTAATTCTGATGTACTGGCCTGTGGACCATAAATTCCAACTGGTAAGAGTGTAGAAAGTAGTCTGTTTAACCATCAATGTCACATGAATCACAAATATCATAATTTGGCTCAATTTCTCAGTTGTTTAATTAAATTAGGCCAATTCAGTTCAAATTCCTAAATCTATACTCAGACCAACATATTTAAATACATATATGTATTAGAGTAAGCAAAACTATGTAATTTCAAGACAATTTTAACATTATCTATTATGAGAAATGATCTACCTCTGTTAACCTGAAGGAAATGTTACTTCTTTTCTGATTGAATACTTCCGATATAGGATGAAACTGGGTTAAATTGCTATGATATTAGACGCTTATGCTGGAACTGTCACAAGTGATTTTCTTGGCTATCAAGATTCTGCCCAACAAAGTTAAAACCAGAAATTTCAATATTACATTAAAATGTTATTAACAAGTATCCTTCATGTGAAGAAACAATTTTTCAACAATTCTCTGAGTTACATCTTCATGCTAGATGCTTACAGAAAGTCTTGCTCTTAGAATTGGAGTTCCAGGACACTACTGGGAATAAGGATAAAGTGATTAGAATTTTCTCAACATTACCGCTGTGATGTGGATCCAAGATTTCATGATTCTATGCTATAAAATACTGTCAAAAAGAATAAACTGTGTCTGCTATTTTTCCTTTTAATGTCCTTTCTCTAAATATTTTTGCTCTATGTATCCCTCAAAACTATTTCCTGAGATGGTCACATAATATAATATCTTAAAAGAACGCACATTATTAGCAAATGTATTTTGCACTTAAGAGCTCCCTGAGATTGTTTTGTTTCCAAACAATCAAAATCATTTCATGTTATTTCTTTTAGATTGTGTAACCATTTAACTGAGAACCAGAGTAAGATAAATTATTCTTCCTTTGCCTTTTAATATACTACTCTCAGATACCTGTTGATTGAAAATAAGTGCTCCTAGGGTGCTTTATGTTGGAGATTGCACTGTAGAGTGTTAGGTTTGGAGGAAATATTGAAGAGTTTGGTGAAGATTCTGCTAGGCTTTCCATGTGGCCTTACTTTCCTGTGTTCTACTATAGTGGCAATCACTCTATATATCAAAAGTGCTTATTTCTTCCTTAAAATTCTGGAGTGCCTGATAGAATGAATTTCTTAAGGGGTTAAAGATCCCATTGCCTTAAATATTTTCTGGTATAGATTAAACACTCTATATATGTCATATGGATGATGAATGAATGAATAAATGAATGATTAGTTCGAGAGTCATCCACACCATTCAGTCTTTTAGTGCAGCTATACTCACTGATGGAATTTCTCAGAATTGGGTTCCTTGACTCTGTTTACCCTCTTTTCACCCTCGCAGTAGACTCTTGACATTTATGACTACTGACAAGTAGCTTGAAACATCTGGTTACAAAATAGTCTCTAAATCTTCTGAGGAGCAAATATGAATTGTGTCTGTAATGAGTATTGGCTGGTTGCCTGTTTGGGATTCATCCATTTTCCTTCTTTCATACTAAATAAACCTGGGTGTTCTCAGGTTTTCTATAGGTAAATTTTACCTCTTTCACTTTAGAGATATCATGTAGTTTATGTGGGATTGATAAACACTGCCCCCTTCCAAATCCAGGATGGGCTTTATTTGGCATAATCTCATCTATATTTACCAAAGTAATTGGATCAGGTAGTCCCTTCATTAGCATATGACTTTCTCATGAGGAATGCATTACTTCCGATGAGATCCAGTCAGTAGGAAGCTCAACATATAGGCTGGGGATCCTGGGACATAGATGCTCTCTTGCTCTGGAAACTATAATGTATGAATATGAACCATTTTGCATAACCACTTTGCTTCCATGAGTGAAGCTACACTAAAGATAAAGTCAATCGATACGGGACAAAACTGAAGAAATTATAGAGAACTGGAGTTGGAGCCCTGATTAAACTATGCCTGAAGTCCTCCCTATCTCTGAACTTCTGTTAGGTGATCCAATAACTCCCTTTAATTATTTTTTAGTTAAATGACTCTGTTGCTTGTAAACAAAATTATCTTTACTGATGCATGCTGTAAACTGTAGCAGCTTACAGTGGGAGAAAATCACCAAGTGCAGCTTAAATGTAACATCTACTTTTCAAAAAGATTTGTTGTCCTCCAATCTGTAAAATGACTTAAATCTGTATTTCATAAAGTATATAAAAGTCATACTTTCCAGTTGTTCTCTACAGAATTTATTGGAGATATTATATTCTGTCAAAATTGTAATGAATTTGATGGTTCATCTTGGTTCATCTTGACTGCAAATGCTTAGTGTTTATAAAACTGCCTGTACAAAGTCATGATAACACCTGACAGTGGCAGGGATACTAAAGTTGGCTTCTTGAATGGTTTCTTCATGGTGAATCACCCTACTTTTTTTTTTTTTTTTTTTTAATCTTATCCTTTATCCTGTGTGTTTCCTTTTTTTCTTTTCTTGGCAGCTAGACTCTCTGGTATCTTGAAAGTCAGATCTAATTAAGTAGGAAATAAATGCATGCTGGTAACTCTGTGGATTTTATTTTCCTAATTTCTGCTATTGCTGCAAATAAAAAGAAGTTGCCAATTTTCTAGCACAGGCATTCACCAAGCAATAACAAAATCCACTTAGTTTAGAAAAGAGGTAAATAGGATTTTTGAAGAGAATGACAGTACTAAGAAGGAACAAAGCTTAAAGGACTTATCTTGTGCTAAGGATAGGAGGAGAGTTCATATGTTCATAGAATATGCAATTAGTTTGGTCTATCTAGAGGGAGAGTTAAAGTGGAAAAAGATTTTGCTAGAGATGAGGCAGGGGCCTGATCATGGAAAGTCTTTTATACTACATTAAGGAGTTACAGCTTTACTTTATAGGCAGTGGGCACTCACAGAGTGAAGAATAGATAAGAGGGGTGGCAGACAGAAGGCAGAGAAGCCAACCAATAACTGTTGCCAAAATCCAGATGAAAGACAATGAGGACATAAGCTAGTAGCAGAAGAAATAGAGAGATGTGGCAGATATAAAAGAACTTAAGGAGAATAAATCAGTATGACTTGGTTATTAAGTGAATGTGATGCAGAAGAAAGAGTCAGGGTCAATTGCCTTGAATAATTGGATAGATGGTTGTGGCATTCACCAAAATAGCACAAGAGAAGAAACACTGCATATTAGATGAATAGATCAGTTTTAGAAATAAATATTTTGATGGGCAAGTACATAAGTCAAAGACAAATTTTGTTATCTTCTTGTTATTATCTCTCAGGCCAAAAAAAAAAAAAAATAAGGCTAGTTAAGCATCCTCTAGTAAATGAGGAAAGGAGGATATTTATCTGCTTGGAATTACATAAAAACAACAGTTTAAATACATACTGGGTCCTCTCTCTCCACCTGTGTAAATGTGGCTCTGATTAGATGATGAAATATTATCAGTTTAAAGTTTCTGGTTTTATCTCTGCCTTGCCTGATCACCAAATCCATTTTCTTTTAAATTATCAAAAGGGATGAAAAGCTGGGGATGTTATTAGGCAGCTGAATATGTGGGCTAAGATCAGGGGAAAAATGTGAGCTGATTTTTCAACTACTATCTACATATACAAGTCTGAAACTTAGAAGTCATCCTTGACACTTTCCCCTCCTTCATCCACAACCAACCTAATCCCAGATTTCACTGTATCAAAGTTACCTTCTAAGACATGTCAAATCTGTCCATCCATTTTTAATCTCCACTGTCACCACACTAATTTGAACTACACTGATGTTTGCAGTAACCTAATAACAGCTCTCTCCATGTTCACCATGGGACCCTCCAATATCTTCTATATGCCACACCACAGTGATCTGTCTCTCTCTACTATATATATACACATACACAAAATACATGTATATGTATATATATATATACACACACACTAAATATATATTTACTATATAAATATAAATTTTGTGTATTTTAGTATTTAGTATAAAAACATATATATATTTACTAAAATCTGGTACCAATTGAGCCACTCCATTAATACAGTTTTATATAAATATATATACACAGACTATATAGAGTTATATATGGTATAAGAATGTACTATATAGGTATATTACTACATATAATTATATTATATACTAGTATATAATATAGTATACTATATTTTACTACACTGGTAATTTATTTAGTATATATAGCTGTGTTAGTGGAGTGGTTCCACTGGTACCAGATTTAATGGGCTGGGTTGACAAAGAAGTGGGAGATAAAGGAAGAAAGGGAATTAAGACATGCCTTGTAATAAGTTTGACTGTTAAGGAGAGGAAGTTGTAGTTGTACAGTAGAGTGTGGTAGTGGAAGAGGGGAAGTTTTTTTTAAGGTGAATGACACTTGCAGAAGTTTACTCATTGAAAAGGACCAACAGAGAGATGATTTAAAGATACAAAAGAGAAACAGAATTCTCAAACCACTGAGAATCTCAAATGATAATACATTAGTGCATTCTAAAATAAAGTATACATTGAGAAAGAATCTGCCACAGGCCCTGGTTATCCCTACATATTCTTGCTGGGTATGCTAAGAATTCAGGGCTCTGATCATCTTTACCCAAGCCATTTTTCAGGGCTATAGTTCCACAGAGAACTGAGCTAACATCTCCTTTGACAAAAAAGAATAGACTTGTTTCCACTAACTATAAAAGCGGTAGATGCCCTAAGCTCAGTGTTTCCCTGATATAATGTAACTAATTGCAGGTGCAGGCATTCATAATGGGCTGTTTGTGTGTCTTTGTTGTGAGATTTGGGGGAACACGGGGAATTCACACAAACAAATGAAGGCCTGGCTGCTCCTTTTGTCATGAGTAATAATGTCTTTTGTTTCTGACCCAGGAATCTCGTATCTTCTGTCAGCAACTGTGAAACAGTCAAAGCTTGTCAATATAGAAGTAGAGTAAAATCTCAAACATTGCACAGTTCTTGACAGTAGTATGCAGAATAATCCCATTCACAATTGCTTCAAAGAGAATAAAATACCTAGGAATCCAACTTAAACGGATGGGAAGGACCTCTTCAAGGAAAACTACAAACCACTGCTCAATGAAATAAAAGAGGACACAAACAAATGGAACAACATTCCATGCTCATGGGTAGGAAGAATCAATATCGTGAAAATGGCCATACTGCCCAAGGTTATTTATAGATTCAATGCCATCCCCATCAAGCTACCAACGACTTTCTTCACAGAATTGGAAAAAACTACTTTAAAGTTCATATAGAACCAAAAAAGAGTCTGCATTGCCAAGACAATCCTAAGCCAAAAGAACAAAGCTGGAGGCATCACACTACCGAACTCAAACTATACTACAAGGCTACAGTAACCAAAACAGCATGGTACTGGTACCAAAACAGAGATACAGATCAATGTAACAGAATAGAGCCCTTAGAAATAATAACACACATCTACAACAATCTGATCTTTGACAAACCTGACAAAAACAAGAAATGGAGAAAGGAATCCCTATTCAATAAATGGTGGTGGGAAAACTGGCTAGCCATATGTAGAAAACTGAAACTGGATCTCTTCCTTACGTCTTATACAAAAATTAATTCCAGATGGATTAAAGACTTAAATGTTAGACTTAAAAGACTTAAAACTATAAAAACCCTAGGAGAAAATCTAGGCAATACCATTCAGGACATAGGCATGGGCAAGGTCCTCATGACTAAAACACCAAAAGCAACGGCAACAAAAGCCAAAATAGACAAATGGGATCTAATTAAACTAAAGAGCTTCTGCACAGCAAAAGAAACTACCATCAGAGTGAACAGGCAACCTACAGAATGGGAGAAAATTTTTACAATCTACCCATCTGACAAAGGGCTAATATCCAGAATCTACAAAGAACTTAAACAAATTTAAACAAATTAAAAAATCAAACAACCCCATCAAAAAGTGGGCAAAGGATATGAACAGACACTTCTCAAAAGAAGATATTTATACAACCAACAGACACATGAAAAAATGCTCATCATCACTGGCCATCAGAGAAATGCAAATCATAACCACAATGAGATACCATCTCACACCAGTTAAAATGGTGATCATTAAAAAGTCAGGAAACAACAGGTACTGGAGAAGATGTAGAGACATAGGAATGCTTTTACACTGTTGGTGGGACTGTAAACTAGTTCAACCATTGTGGAAGACATGGGTGATTCCTCAAGGATCTAGAACTAGAAATACCATTTGACCCAGCCACCCCATTACTGGGCATATACCCAAAGGATTATAAATCATGCTGCTATAAAGATATGTGCACACGTATGTTTATTGCAGCACTATTCACAATAGCAAAGACTTGGAACCAACCCAAATGTCCAACCCAATTAAGAAAATGTGGCACATATACACCATGGAATACTATGCAGCCATAAAAAGGATGAGTTAATGTCCTTTGTAGGGACATGGATGAAGCTAAAAACCATCATTCTGAGCAAACTATTGCAAGGACAGAAAACCAAACACCACATGTTCTCACCTATAGGTGGGAATTGAACAAAAGAATGCTTGGACACAGGGTGGGGAACATCACACACCAGGGCCTGTTGTGGGGTGGGGTGAAGGGGAGGGATAGCATTAGGAGATATACCTAATGTAGATAATGAGTTAACTGGTGCGGCACACCAACATGGCACATGTATACGTATGTAACAAACCTTCACATTGTGGGCATGTTCCCTACAACTTAAAGTATAATTAAAAAAAAAAAAAAAAGAAATCCCACCCATGGGCCAGGTGGAGTGGCTCATGCCTGTAATCCCAGCATTTTGGAAGTTGAGGCGGACAATTCACCTGAGGTCAGGAGTTTAAGACCAGCCTGGGCAACATGGCAAAACCCCATCTCTACTAAGAACACAAAAATTAGCTGGGTGTGGTGGCGCATGCCTATGTAATCCTAGCTACTGGGGGGCTGAAGCAGGAGAATCGTTTGAACCAGAGAGGGGGAGGCTGCAGTGAGCCGGAATTGCACCACTGCACTCAAGTCTGGGGGACAGAGTCAGACCCTGTCTCAAAAAAAAAAAAAAAAAAAAAAAAAAAAATCACGCCCATGATCATCTACTACTTGGGGTTAGAGAGAGCATGTTTGTTGCAGAATGGAAGGACCTAGGGAATAGTAGAGGATTTTCCTGTCTTCTTCGTATTCTATCAATTCCTGTTGATTCCTTGTCTTCTTGAGCCTGATTCAACCACTTGATCCTTTGTGTTAACTCAGAAGGGGGACAGAAAAGATGTCATGCTGATGTGTCTCCTGACCTCAGGTGAATTGTCCGCCTCAACTTCCAAAATGCTGGGATTACAGGCATGAGCCACTCCACCTGGCCCATGGGTGGGATTTCTTTTTTTTTTTTAATTAGGTGATTTCTAAAGAACAGCAAGGACACAAATACCCAACCCAGGAAACAACAACTATTGTACTATATCCTTAGCTTGCTGAGTGCAGAGATGGCATTCATTTTTCTTACCACTGTGTTTCTAGTACCTATTTCAGTGCTTGGTCCATAGTAGGTGGGAAAGCCTTGCGACTTTGTACAGCTCTGGGTCACTGGGGAGCTGGAGGAGCAGGATGAGGCTCCACAAGCTGGGAATTGAAAGTCAGAAATGGTGTTCAGGAATCAACCTCTTTTTCTTCCATCTCTCCAACTGACCTTACTCCTTCTAACTGACTCCACTCCACATCCCAACCAAGCTGGTCAAACTAACTAAAATGACCTGGTTATTTCTTAACACACAGAAACCTTATAGTTTATATCATGCTTAGGAGTTTGATAGAAACTGTAATAATGATGAATGAATACTAACTCTGAAAGGCTCTAGTAATGCATTTACCTGCATAGAACTTTTTTCCTCCTTTCTTTTCTCTGATTATAGAACTCCTCATACATATGCTGGGATGAAGTGGGGGGCTATTCCCATTCCCATGCCCCAGAAGCACCAGAGAACCATAGGGTGGGCACAGGCACCCTGGCTGAGACAACCTGAGGACTCCATCTTTCTAGTCATAAGCAGTAGATTAAGAAAGGGCATATGACCCAAGCCAAATGAAGTAAAATTCTACCAGGGACTTTTGCTAAGGCTGTTAGGAAACAAACCAACACCACTACCTTTTCTCTGGAATCATCCATTACAGAGACAGTGAAAACTTCCAGCTTCCAGGGGATGTGTTTTTCACCATAGGGAGAGTCTACCTGAGAATAAAGACAACCTAGAGAAAGGTAGACCTGGGAAATGAAAAGAGACAGCCCTCTGAAGACAGCGTTTATGTGCCTGGATACAATTCTGCCTGAAAGCTGGGTAATATCTGCATTTTTCAGTTACATATTATAATACTTCCTCCCAAAAAACAGTAGCAGCAGCAATTTAAGCTGATGTTAAGTAAATTTCACTTAGTTACAACAAAGAGTCTTGATTAATCCAGGGTTATCTCAGAAATGAGCCCACCATCCTGGATGACTCAAAGAGCATCTTTAGAGAAATGCATCTGCTATTCCATATTCCTGACATAAGACAAGCCACTTCTTTGTTCTTCCTAAAACCCTATGAGACAGGAATTATTATTCTCAGGATATCTCTAAGTCATTGTTCATGTTTCTGTTGAGCCAGTAACTGTATGCTTGGGGTAATATTTTGGGAGCTCCCATATGCCATGACAATGAAAATATTTATCAGAGCAGGTAAACATTGTTGACTGTTACTCCATCAGGCCTCCTGTCTACAGACTGTTTTATGGCCAATGGTTCTACATTCTGGGTAATCTAAGAAAGAGGAGTGGCAGATAGGGAACTGGCATGTCTTGGCTTCCTACCTTGTTTGACTTTAATTGATTTTGTCCCCTTTTGTCCTCTCTGAAACTTTAAAAGATAAGAATTACTATGAATTTTAAAGATAATGAAACGATTTTAAGACTTCAAGAAATTAGGAGATATGCACAAGTCCTGTTAGTGATGGATCTCAGATTTGAATTAAGATAAAAAAATCAGATAACTTTGAGTCTGTGGTCAACATTTTTTTAAATAAGCATGCTGTTCATGTTTATGACCCTTGCTGGTTTAATAATTTTTGCTTTGCTCAGATGAGAATAGCATAAACAGCTAGATGATAAAATGTCTATGGAAGTTCTGATAACAATTTCCTTTACACAGAACCCCTCCCCTCTCTCTCCTTCCATTTATCCCACCAAATGCCTGGCTTGTTATCTAATTCTAGCCACTAACCGATCAAGTGTCAAATGATAAACTAGACAAGAGAAACATCCTCTTCACACAGTGAGAGATAAAGAATGACTAAGATGGATGGAAGAGTTGATGGGAAAGCCGATATAACCATAATGGACCTCTGCACATGATTTTATTTATACCGTCCTGTACTTTTAGTTTGTATTTTTATGAAAAGAAATAATTTCTGTGTACCAAAACAAATAGAATCATGTATACTTCTTGATTTTCATGGCTGATTTCATGATACTTCATGTTCTATAACATTTGTTACATATTGTTTTTCCTTTTGGGATACTAGATTATCATTGGTGGCACAGAGATTCTAACTGTGGAAGAGAGGTTGTCTTATGAGGGCTAGGCATGTACTTCTTCTCTTCAGTAATCCATATATACCTTTCCAACTTATGCTCATGCATTTGACTACTTAACTTTTATTTTATATTTCAAAATAGTTTGCTCTGTTATTACTAGTCATACAGTCTGCTCTCTCCCCTCCCTATTTTATTTTTCTCTCTTTCCTCCTCTACCTCTACAATGTTTGGTGAATTTTATCCAACTATAAGCTTAGTATCCTTTTCAGCAAAATGTAATAATCAACTAGCTATTTTTGCAGTCAGAAATAAGAGGTCTGTATATTCTGAATGCCTAAAGACATATTATTTAGGGAAATCTGACATACTCCTCAAATTACCTTCCTATCCTGTAAGATTTCTTATTTTTTCCACAAGTTAGAGGATAGAATTTCCAGGAAAGTGAAGGAGATACAAAACAACTATGTTTTCTTTTTCTGTTTGCTTAAGAAAAGATAGCAAGAATTTCTACTTACTTGTTTTAAAGAAATCTTATTACTTTCCCTCCACTCTTGGATTAAAAAAACACATCAGTGACCTCAGTTTTTATTGATTTTTCTCTTCATGATGAGTCATGCATCTATGCTTCCTTGCATGCTACTAATTTTTTATTGAATTCCAGACATTGAATTTTACCTTGTTAAATGCTGGACCGCTCTGTATTCTTCTAAATATTATTGAGCGTTGCTCACAAATGTAGTTGTTACTTGGAAACAGTTTGATCCTTTTGCATCTTGCTTTTAAGACTTGGTATATAAGACATGAACAGTTTTCAGTCAAAGGCTAATAATACCAAGGAATGTAATTGACTATTCATCCCAGTGTTTTGTGAGTTGTGAGGTTTTCTAGCATGGTTGGTGAGAAGAGGGATGATTCCTATCTTTATGTGAACATTATTGTCAACTGTTTTTTCTCTCTAATACTTTTGAGTGCTCCTTTCTCCAGCCTTGTGTGACTTCCTCACATGCATGTGTTGATCAGTACCCTGCTAATACTTGAGGAAAACCCTCTGCTAATTTTTGTGTCACCATCATAGCTGCCCACAAGGTGCAGATATGAGTCTGTCTGCAGGCTGAAACACTTAAAAATGTGAAAATCACTGTACCCTCTTTTTCCAACTTGATTTCCTTCTACAATCTCCCTCTTCTTCCAACTTGATTTCCTTCTACAATCTCTCTATTTTTGTGATGTGAGCTAATTTAAAAAAATAATAATAAACAAATATGCAAATATTGAGTTTATTGTTATTTGTGAGAGTGTCATTCTGATTGGAGCTTATATAGCCATTCTAAAGGTGGCACTTTCCCTACCACTTAGATAATACTTTTGTGGTGTTGCCCCCAGATCTTCACTGTATCACATTACCAAATACATAGAATGTGGTGACTGAGAGCATCAATAAAATTAGTTGTATACCAATTAAAATATATAAAATTATAAAAGTGGGACTCACAATTAAAAATTCACATCATTTTCTTCTAGTACACATAATCTGTTTCATTCTTAAATCAGTGAAAAATGTCAATTGTTTATCCTTTGTAAAATTATTTTAGAGAATTAAAATAGTTAAAAATCCCTTATTTACCAAATGATGTTGTGATTATTGATTTCATGAGGATATACTTTCATTTATTCTCAAATATTAGCTGTTACAATGTTTATTTTACTTTTTTTTTTTTTTTTTTTTTTTGAGACGGAGTCTTGCTCTGTCACCCAAGGTGGAGTGCCGTGGCACAATCTTGTCTCACTGTAAGCTCTGAGGCCTCCCCAGTTCATGCTATTGTCCTGCCTTAGCCTCCCGAGTAGCTGGGACTACAGGCGCCCGCCATCACGTCCAGCTAATTTTTTGTATTTTTTAGTAGATACAGGGTTTCACCGTGTTAGCCAAGGCAGTCTCCATCTGCTGACCTTGTGATCCACCCGCCTCGGCCTCCCAAAGTGGTAGGATTATAGGCGTGAGCCACCGCACCCAGCCTACAGTGTCTATTTTCAATGAATATTTGTTGAGTGGAAGTAAATCACTGGTTATATACTTGACAAAACAGTCACATTTTGACTTCATTTTGTCACTCTTTGGATATTTTCTAATTAGGGCTTGCTAGACTTTAAAATGTACCTCAAATACCTAGGAGTCTTGTTAAAATGATTATTCTGATTCTATAGGTATGGGGTAGGGCCTAAGATTCTGCATTTCTAACAAACTCCAGGCGATGTTCATGTTGCTGGTCATGGATCACACTTTGAGTTTCAAGAGCACAATAAGTAGTACTTAAACGTGGGTGCATAAGAATAACTTGGGAAATTAGTTTAAAATGAAGATTCTTACGACTTATTCTCCACATTTTGTGATCCAGCAGTTTCAGGGTACTGGCATGTGCATTTTAGCTAGCTCTCCAGATGATTCTGATACTATATGCCAAGGATCACACTTAGAAAAAATTCTAAACTGTAAGATTTAAGGTAGCTGTGTATTAAAAGTTCCCAAATAATTAAGAAACTATTTTTTCCATTTACTTAATGCCTCAAATACAGCCTACGGTTTAATGACAAAATAAAAAGGATGCCTGAAATTTGCTCTTTATTTATAGTACAAAAGCTTGAATTTGCGTTACATGTTCGTGAAGATAGTTAAATTGTGTCACTTCTAATGCCATTTGTTTTTCTCCCCTAGTAAGAATTTTTATTAATAACATTAGAAATCACTGAATTATCCAGTTGTAGGGTTTGAAAGGACCTTAGAAGATAAACTACTCGAAAAGGTACACTATAGGAGTCCCTTCATCAACATTTTAAACAAATGGCTATTCAGACTCTGATTAAATACTTTCAGCTGTAGGGAGCTTGCTGTTTTATCTTTCCTATGTCTTCTTATCCCTCCTGCTGCTACTTCTCCTCCTCCCACTTGTCTTTTGGTATTTATGTGACATAACCACATTACACGACATTTGAAAAGGGAGAAAAATCCGTAATTATATGGTTTTTGAATCAGAGAAAAAGAGATATTTAAAACATAAAAAATTGTATATAAAAGATAAAATGAATAAAACAATGCAATACTTTGCTAATTAATTTATGTAGTAAAATTGGTACCTTTCTTTGTACTTTAATACTACTAAGAATAGATATTTCATACAGCTATAGACAAGTTATACAGTTAGTGAGATGTCTGTTTATGTTTCTCACCTGTTACTAAATTACATTCTACTGTTCTTTCTTGTACCTTTCTTTGTCTGATGTTTACCAAAACTAAACACAGAATCTTTTTTTTCTTCTTGCCAACAGCTTTCAACCAAACCTCCAAGAAAGATCAATTTAATTGAAAGTGCACCTCCAGACTATCTAGGACTTAAGCATTTAATTAAAAATCCATTAAAATAATTGTATTCCCTGTTAATGTAGTCACTTAACCTGTAGTTAAATATGACTTCTAATATTATAAAATAGCTCATATATAATCTGATGCTATATTGCTTAAAATAATTCCAGAAACATTAGCACTTATAAAGTATAAATGTGCTGAATTCAAAACCCTTAAGTTACTGTGCACAAAAAATTGGGCATTGATTATATTTTAATGTCCCAACTGAAAAAAAGCAATATTTCTTTTCTCATTGATGTTGTTAATCTCAGTCAAAAAATTAGAATGAAAAAATATAATTTAGAGCTCTTTCCATTTCAAAGTTTAAGAATAAACTAAAGTGTTTTCCTAGAATTTATTTGCTAGAGAATTAATTTATTGATGACAATATAAGGTACATATAACAAAGCAAATGAATAAAATTAAACATAAAAATAAAACAGTCATGTGGCAAATGACTGAATTTTAATCTCTAGACAAAAGCAGGTAACCTTTTCATTTTTAAGTGATTCAACACCAAAAGACTTAGCCTATTTCTCCATCTGACCCCAAACTTCCATTTGACAACTTACCTCTCCTTTCACCCTGACTCCTAATTCATCATTCCCTCAAGCCTTCCCTTACCCTTTTTCACCCAGCCAGGGTATCATGCTGTCCCCACTGGCTCTCCAAAATCCCTTCCCCTGATCCTATACTTCAAGTACTGTGCCATTTCTGACTGATACCCACTATCCACAGGTGCCAACTTATCCATCAGGCATTGTGCCTAAAACCCACAATACTTTTAGAGGCCCACATATATGTTTTAATATCTTTAAATCAGAGGAAAAAAATTTAAGGTTGAAAAATATTTTCCTGTATAATATTAACATAGTCACCTCTATACCAATGCAGTTATAAATCGTACATTTTAGTTTTGTACTATGGAGAAAGAGGTCCAGTAAAATGAAAGTGCCCAGGGCCCACAGTAATCATAATGTGGCTCTGCCATCCACTTATTCTGCTTTACCTCCAAAGACACTCATGAAACACAGCATTACTGAAGGAACTATGTATTATTTACCATTCAACACATGTTGATTCCCTATAGAATTCTGCAGTGACTATTCTAAGCTTTTAATATGTGCCCCCCTTAAGATACATCCTCACACACACACCACACACATGCACGTGTGCACAAACACACATACTCAGCACCAGCTTCATGAACAAGTGACTGGTGTAATTACAAAGGGCCCTGAACTTAGAAGTGTCCCATGCTCAGGGTTTGATGGCCCCTGCTCACCATCTTGAAATATCTATTAATTTTATCTTGGAATTTCCTTTTATCTTGGAATTTCCTTTTAGTCAGGTGGGACAATGGAGCACACACCAGGGACTTGGAGCATCAGCTCATGCACAATTCCACCTCTAGTCTTGGGAATAGTAGATACCCAAGAGAGATGTATTAATTTAAAATGAATAATAATATACATACTTGGTAACAAAATACTTGCTTAACCTAAAAGAGATATAATAAAACAATTCACTTATCAAGAGACAAATCTTTATGAAAGATGAGGAATTTCAGCTGGGACATGAAAAATTATCTAAAGGCTTCATTAGATCTAGAAGTAAATGACCCCTGGCACTTAGCATAATATCTTGGGGATAGTAGATACCTAAGAGAGATGTATTAATTTAAAATGAATAATAATATATACATACTTGGTAACAAAATAACTTGCTTAACCTCAAAGAGATATAAGAAAACAATTCACTTATCAAGAGACAAATCTTTGATCCAAAAGAGCCAGTGGTACCAAGAATATATTTGGCTGATGTTAGAAATATTTCAACAAATGTCACAGGATGGACCAAGATTTAAGTCATTCATTTTTAGAGAGTGTATCTGATTCCAAAAGGGAGAACTCTGTTAGCACCTGATGTGACAATGTTAGAAAAATACATTGTCAGGCTTATCATTTAAGACTTTCTGACTGCAGGCAAACAAGACATAGATGAGGTTCTCAGTGAGAATTGAACAAGGAAGATAAATTTGTAAGGGCTGAAGTGCTTTAGTAAAGAAACATGCGTCTAACCCCTGTGCTCTTTCTTCCACTACTGTTCTGAATGTGATTTTGTGGATTCACAAAGGCAGCACAAATGAAAGAGACGGAAAAGTACAGGCTAGTAGCATTCAAAAGGAAGCAAAAGCTGTCTGGATTCAGGCTGATAACGCTGAATTTGTCTAGGGACGGATTCTCTTGAAATTTGCACTTGATGCTCAAGAGGCTGTACCAAGAATTATCAGCAATAAGAAGGCACTCTAATTTAGCTTATGAAGCAGTTAGTGCTCTGGTTGAATGGACATTGATTAGAAATTGGAAGAATGTGCTGTAGTAGGTCAGAGTTTTATCATGTATGTTTCAAAAATGGGAAGTTCAACACAAAATATAAACTATATTTAGAGGTAGACTTTAATTTATAAGATTGTATCTATTTATGATGAACCTGGCATTTGCTCTTACACAACGTTGTAGAAGAACGCGCATTCTCAGAAAAGAGAAAAAGCACAGAAGAAGCTGCCTCAGAGAAAAGGAAAATATAGATGAGAAGAACATAAAGTTACTTTAAAATATATAATAGAACATTTATTTTACCATTAACATTCTACTCAAAATACCAAGATAAAAATGAAATATTTAAACTTTTGCAAAATATAATAATCAAATATGGAGAAAAAAGAAATAAATAAAATAATAAAAAATTACCTATTTAATAAAATTAATTAACGGTAACAAGTTAAATATATCTTAAATAACACTTAATTTATATTCTTGGGGGACAGGGCACACTAAACAACCACAAAAGCAGCAGAAACCTCTGCAGACGCAAACGACTCTGTCTGACAGCTTTGAAGAGTGCAGTGGATCTCCCAACACGGAGGTTGAGATCTGAGAAGGGACAGACTGCCTGCTCAAGTGGGTCCCTGACCCCTGAGTAGCCTAACTGGGAGACATCCCCCACTAGGGGCAGTCTGACACCCCACACCTCACAGGGTGGAGTACACCCCTGAGAGAAAGCCTCCAAAGCAAGAATCAGACAGGTACACTTGCTGTTCAGCAATATTCTATCTTCTGCAGCCTCTGCTGCTGACACCCAGGCAAACAGGGTCTGGAGTGGACCTCAAGCAATCTCCAGCAGACCTACAGCTGAGGGTCCTGACTGTTAGAAGGAAAACTATCAAACAGGAAGGACACCTACACCAAAACCCCATCAGTACGTCACCATCATCATCAAAGACCAGAGGCAGATAAAATCACAAAGATGGGGAAGAAGCAGGGCAGAAAAGCTGGAAATTCAAAAAATAAGAGCGCATCTCCCCCGGCAAAGGAGCGCAGCTCATCGCCAGCAACGGATCAAAGCTGGACGGAGAAGGACTTTGACGAGTTGAGAGAAGAAGGCTTCAGTCCATCAAATTTCTCAGAGCTAAAGGAGGAATTACGTACCCAGCGCAAAGAAACTAAAAATCTTGAAAAAAAAGTGGAAGAATTGATGGCTAGAGTAATTAATGCAGAGAAGGTCATAAATGAAATGAAAGAGATGAAAACCATGACATGAGAAATACGTGACAAATGCACAAGCTTCAGTAACCAACTTGATCAACTGGAAGAAAGAGTATCAGCGATTGAGGATCATATGAACGAAATGAAGCGAGAAGAGAAACCAAAAGAAAAAAGAAGAAAAAGAAATGAACAAAGCCTGCAAGAAGTATGGGATTATGTAAAAAGACCAAATCTACGTCTGATAGGGGTGCCTGAAAGTGAGGGGGAAAATGGAACCAAGTTGGAAAACACTCTTCAGGATATCATCCAGGAGAACTTCCCCAACCTAGTAGGGCAGGCCAACATTCAAATCCAGGAAATACAGAGAACGCCACAAAGATACTCCTCGAGAAGAGCAACTCCAAGACACATAATTGCCAGATTCACCAAAGTTGAAATGAAGGAAAAAATCTTAAGGGCAGCCAGAGAGAAAGGTCGGGTTATCCACAAAGGGAAGCCCATCAGACTAACAGCAGATCTCTCGGCAGAAACTCTACAAGCCAGAAGAGAGTGGGGGCCAATATTCAACATTCTTAAAGAAAAGAATTTTCAACCCAGAATTTCATTTCCAGCCAAACTAAGTTTCATAAGTGAAGGAGAAATAAAATCCTTTACAGATAAGCAAATGCTTAGAGATTTTGTCACCACTAGGCCTGCCTTACAAGAGACCCTGAAGGAAGCACTAAACATGGAAAGGAACAACCGGTACCAGCCATTGCAAAACCATGCCAAAATGTAAAGACCATCGAGGCTAGGAAGAAACTGCATCAACTAACGAGCAAAATAACCAGTTAATATCATAATGGCAGGATCAAGTTCACACATAACAATCTTAACCTTAAATGTAAATGGACTAAATGCTCCAATTAAAAGACACAGACTGGCAAACTGGATAAAGAGTCAAGACCCATCAGTCTGCTGTATTCAGGAGACCCATCTCACGTGCAGAGACATACATAGGCTCAAAATAAAGGGATGGAGGAAGATTTACCAAGCAAATGGAGAACAAAAAAAAGTAAGGGTTGCAATACTAGTCTCTGATAAAACAGACTTTAAACCATCAAAGATCAAAAGAGACAAAGAAGGCCATTTCATAATGGTAAAAGGATCAATTCAACAGGAAGAGCTAACTCTCCTAAATATATATGCACCCAACACAGGAGCACCCAGATTCATAAAGCAAGTACTTAGAGACTTACAAAGAGACTTAGAGTCCCATACAATAATAGTGGGAGACTTCAACACCTCACTGTCAACATTAGACAGATCAACGAGACAGAAAGTTAACAAGGATATCCAGGAATTGAACTCATCTCTGCAGCAGTAGGACCTAATAGATATCTATAGAACTCTCCACCCCAAATCAACAGAATATACATTCTTCTCAGCACCACATCGCACTTATTCCAAAATTGACCACATAATTGGAAGTAAAGCACTCCTTAGCAAATGTACAAGAACAGAAATTATAACAAACTGTCTCTCAGACCACAGTGCAATCAAACTAGAACTCAGGACTAAGAAACTCAATCAAAACCGCTCAACTACATGGAAACTGAACAACCTGCTCCTGAATGACTACTGGGTACATAACGAAATGAAGGCAGAAATAAAGATGTTCTTTGAAACCAATGAGAACAAAGATATAACATACCAGAATCTCTGGGACACATTTAAAGCAGTTTGTAGAGGGGAATTTATAGCACTAAATGCCCACAAGAGAAAGCTGGAAAGATCTAAAATTGACACTCTAACATCACAATTAAAAGAACTAGAGAAGCAAGAGCAAACACATTCAAAAGCTAGCAGAAGGCAAGAAATAACTAAGATCAGAGCAGAACTGAAGGAGATAGAGACACAAAAAACCCTCCAAAAAAACAATGAATCCAGGAGTTGGTTTTTTGAAAAGATCCACAAAATTGACAGACCACTAGCAAGACTAATAAAGAAGAAAAGAGAGAAGAATGAAATAGACACAATAAAAAATGATAAAGGGGATATCACCACCGACCCCACAGAAATACAAACTACCATCAGAGAATACTATAAACATCTCTACGCAAATTAACTAGAAAACCTAGAAGAAATGGATAATTTCCTGGACACTTACACTCTTCCAAGACTAAACCAGGAAGAAGTTGAATCCCTGAATAGACCAATAGCAGGCTCTGAAATTGAGGCAATAATTAATAGCCTACCAACCAAAAACAGTCCAGGACCAGATGGATTCACAGCTGAATTCTACCAGAGGTACAAGGAGGAGCTGGTACCATTCCTTCTGAAACTATTCCAATCAATAGAAAAAGAGGGAATCCTCCCGAACTCATTTTATGAGGCCAACATCATCCTGATACCAAAGCCTGGCAGAGACACAACAAAAAAAGAGAACTTTAGACCAATATCCCTGATGAACATCGATGCAAAAATCCTCAATAAAATACTGGCAAACCGGATTCAGCAGCACATCAAAAAGCTTATCCACCATGATCAAGTGGGCTTCATCCCTGGGATGCAAGGCTGGTTCAACATTCGCAAGTCAATAAACATAATCCAGCATATAAACAGAACCAAAGACAAGAACCACATGATTATCTCAATAGATGCAGAAAAGGCTTTTGACAAAATTCAACAGTCCTTCATGCTAAAAACGCTCAATAAATTCGGTATTGATGGAATGTACCTCAAAATAATAAGAGCTATTTATGACAAACCCACAGCCAATATCATACTGAATGGGCAAAAACTGGAAAAATTCCCTTTGAAAACTGGCACAAGACAGGGATGCCCTCTCTCACCACTCCTATTCAACATAGTGTTGGAAGTTCTGGCTAGGGCAATCAGGCAAGAGAAAGAAATCAAGGGTATTCAGTTAGGAAAAGAAGAACTCAAATTGTCCCTCTTTGCAGATGACATGATTGTATATTTAGAAAACCCCATTGTCTCAGCCCAAAATCTCCTTAAGCTGATAAGCAACTTCAGCAAAGTCTCAGGATACAAAATTAATGTGCAAAAATCACAAGCATTCTTATACACCAGTAACAGACAAACACAGAGCCAAATCAGGAATGAACTTCCATTCACAATTGCTTCAAAGAGAATAAAATACCTAGGAATCCAACTTACAAGGGATGTAAAGGACCTCTTCAAGGAGAACTACAAATCACTGCTCAGTGAAATAAAAGAGGACACAAACAAATGGAAGAACATACCATGCCCATGGATAGGAAGAATCAATATCGTGATAATGGCCATACTGCCCAAGGTTATTTATAGATTCAATGCCATCCCCATCAAGCTACCAATGAGTTTCTTCACAGAATTGGAAAAAACTGCTTTAAAGTTCATATGGAACCAAAAAAGAGCCCGCATTGCCAAGACAATCCTAAGTCAAAAGAACAAAGCTGGAGGCATCACGCTACCTGACTTCAAACTATACTACAAGGCTACAGTAACCAAAACAGCATGGTACTGGTACCAAAACAGAGATATAGACCAATGGAACAGAACAGAGTCCTCAGAAATAACACCACACATCTACAGCCATCTGATCTTTGACAAACCTGAGAGAAACAAGAAATGGGGAAAGGATTCCCTATTTAATAAATGGTGCTGGGAAAATTGGCTAGCCATAAGTAGAAAGCTGAAACTGGATCCTTTCCTTACTCCTTATATGAAAATTAATTCAAGATGGATTAGAGACTTAAATGTTAGACATAATACCATAAAAACCCTAGAGGAAAACCTAAGTAGTACCATTCAGGATATAGGCATGGGCAAAGACTTCATGTCTAAAACACCAAAAGCAACGGCAGTAAAAGCCAAAATTGACAAATGGGATCTCATTAAACTAAAGAGTTTCTGCACAGCAAAAGAAACTACCATCAGAGTGAACAGGCAACCTACAGAATGGGAGAAAATTTTTGCAATCTACTCATCTGACAAAGGGCTAATATCCAGAACCTACAAAGGACTTAAACAAATTTACAAGAAAAAAAAAACAACCCCATCAAAAAGTGGGCAAAGGATATGAACAGACATTTCTCAAAAGAAGACATTCATACAGCCAACAGACACATGAAAAAATGCTCATCATCACTGGCCATCAGAGAAATGCAAGTCAAAATCACAATGAGATACCATCTCACACCAGTTAGAATGGTAATCTTTAAAAAGTCAGGAAACAACAGGTGCTGGAGAGGATGTGGAGAAATAGGAACACTTTTACACTGTTGGTGGGATTGTAAACTAGTTCAACCATTATGGAAAACAGTATGGCGATTCCTCAAGGATCTAGAACTAGATGTACCATATGACCCAGCCATCCCATTACTGGGTATATACCCAAAGGATTATAAATCATGCTGCTATAAAGACACATGCACACGTATGTTTATTGCGGCACTATTCACAATAGCAAAGACTTGGAATCAACCCAAATGTCCATCGGTGACAGACTGGATTAAGAAAATGTGGCACATATACACCATGGAATACTATGCAGCCATCAAAAAGGATGAGTTTGTGTCCTTTGTAGGGACATGGATGCAGCTGGAAACCATCATTCTTAGCAAACTATCACAAGAACAGAAAACCAAACACTGCATGTTCTCACTCATAGGTGGGAACTGAACAATGAGATCACTTGGACTCGGGAAGGGGAACATCACACACGGGGCCTATCATGGGGAGGGGTGATGGGGGAAGGATTGCATTGGGAGTTATACGTGATGTAAATGACGAGTTGATGGGTGCTGACGAGTTGATGGGTGCAGCACAGCAACATGGCACAAGTATACACATGTAACAAACCTGCACGTTATGCACATGTACCCTAGAACTTAAAGTATAATAATAATAATAAATTAATTAATTAATTAAAAAAATTTATATTCTTTTACATGCTTATACATAAATGGTACGTTTACCCTATAGAATATTATGCAGCAGTTTTAAAAAATAAGTTTTATTTCAATGTGCTGGAATGAACATATATCTATGTCATAATACTAAGTCAAAGAGAAAGAGAGAAAAGAGTTCATGAAACTATATGTGACATGATATGGATGACTGTGTGTATGGATATATAGATATATATGAAACAGAGAGAGAACCCCTTATCTGGAATGCTTGGACCCGGAAGTGTTCTGGGTTTCAACTTTTTCAAATTTTGGAAAGTTTACATTATACTTACCAGTTGAGTATCCCTAATCCAAAAATCTAAAATTGAAAATGCTGCAATGAGAATTTCCTTTGAGCTTCAAAAAGTTTCAAATTTTGGAGCATTTCAGATTTCATATTTTCAGATTAAGGATATTCGGATAATCAACCTATGTGTGTGTACATATACGTGTGTGTGTGTGTGTGTGTGTGTGCATCTAAGTAAATGTTTCGAATCTGTACACACACACAAATACATATATTTTAGAAGGAGACCACTAAGTCTAAGGATGCCCAGAGAACTGATAACAGCAGTTAAATCCTGGCAATGGGAAGGGTAAGCACAAAAGGTAGAAAGATTACTGAAGAAATAACTTCATTTCCTCATTAGTATTATATGTAGTATAATAAGAATGAATTGCTTCTGTGCTTTTAAATTTACATGAATTGTGTCTCTAACACTGGAGATCTGAAATCACCAATGTCATGTGGATGCTAATCTCTATCAGATAGTGAATATATAACATATTCTATATATAATAACATTGCTGCAATTATGCCTTTCCAGGGTGTTCTTTAACTTCTTCAGTGACTTAAGATGAGCTAGAAGCAAAGCCAATTTCCCACATTTCAGAATCTAAACTTCAGAAAAAAGCATCATTATTTACCACACAGAAGATTTATTTTATTTTATTTTTATTTTTATTTTTTGAGACCGAGTCTCGCTCTGTCACCTAGGCTGGAGTTTAGTGGTGCGATCTTGGCTCATTGCAACCTCTGTCTCCCAGGTTCAAGCAATTCTCCTGCCTCAGTCTCCTGAATAGCTGGGATTAGAGGCATGTGCCACCACACCCAGGTAATGTTCGTGGTTTTAGTAGAGATGGGGTTTCACCATGTTGGCCAGGCTTGTCTCAAACTCCTGACCTCAGGTAATCTGCCCACCTCAGCTTCCCAAAGTGCTGGGATTACAGATGTGAGCCACCATGACTGGCTGGGTTTTTAAGTATTTTTAAGTGCCTGCTCCAAACATATGGTAGAGTAAGTTATATCTGATATCTACAACACCATACAAAAGTACCTCAGAGATATTGCAGGTTCAGTTCCAGACCACTGTAATAAAGTAAATACGGAAATAAAGTGAGTCACATGAATTTTTTGGTTTCTTAGAGCATTAAAGATTATATCTATACTACACTGTAGTCTACTAACTGTGCAATAGCATTATGTCTCAAAGACAATGTACATACCTTAATTAAAAATACTTTATTGCTAAAAAATGCTAATGATCATCTGAGCTTTCTGTGAGCCATTATCTTTTTCCCAGTGGAGGGTCATGCCTTGATGTTGATGGCTGCTGACTGATCAGTTGGTAATTGCTGAAGTTTGGGGTGATGGTAGCAATTTCTTAAAATAAGACAACAAAATTTTGTTACATAAATTGACTCTGCCTTTCATGAAATATTTCTCTGTAGCACACGATGCTGTTTGATAGCATTTTACTCAAAGTAGAGCTTCTTTCAAAATTGAAATCAATACTCTCAAATCTTGCTATTGGTTTATCAACTATGTTTATGTAATATTCTAAATGCCCTGTTGTCATTTAAACAATGTCAACACTCTCTCAAGATTCCTTCTCAAGAAACCACTTTCTTTGCTTATCTATAAGAAGCAACTCCTCATCCATTAAAGTTTGATCATAACATTGCAGCAGTTCAGTCACATCTTCAGGCTCCACGTCTAATTCTATTTCCCTTTCTGTTTCTACCACATCTGCATTTACTTCCTCCACTGAAGTTTTGAACTCCTCAAAGTCATCCACAATTGTTGGATGAAGTCTTGAACTGCTCAAAGTCATTCACAACTGATTCTAAGCTCCTGTTCATGTTCATATTTTGAATTCCTCCCATGATCACAAGTGTTCTTAATGGCATCTAGAATGATGAACTCTTTCCAAAAGATTTTCAATTTATTCTTCCCAGATCTATCAAAGGAATCACTACTTATGGCAGCCATTGCCTTATGAAACATACTTCTTAAATAAATAAGCATCATTGTCACTCCTTGATCCATAGGCTGCAGAATGGGTGTTGTGTTAGCAGGCACAAACTCATTAATCTATTTGTACATCTTCCTCAAAGCTCTTAGGTAACCAGGTGTATTGTCAATGAGCAATAATATTTTGAAAGAAATCCCTTTTCTCTGAGCATTGTCTCAACAATGGGATAAAAAATATTTCATCAACCACACTGTAAACAGATGTGCTGTCATCAGGCTTATTTGTTCCATTTATAGAGCACAGGCAGAGTAGATTTAGCACAATTCTTAAGGATCTTAGGATTTTTGGAATGGTAAATAAGCATTGGCTTCAACTTAAAGTCACTAGATGCATTAGCCCCTATCAAGAAACTCAACCTGTCCTTTGAAGCTTTGAAACCAGGCATTGACATCTCTCTAGCTATGAAAGTCCTAAATGGCATATTCTTCCAATAGAAGACTGTTGCATCTCCATTGATAATCCACTTTTTAACACAGACACCTTTATCAACTAGCTTAGCTCTAGCTTCTGGATAACTTGCTGTTGTTTCTCTGTCAGCACTTGCTGCTCCAACTTGCACTTTTATGTTATGGAGACAGCTTTCTTTAAACCTCATTACCCAAGATCTGCTGGCTTCTAATTTTCCTACTGTAGCTTCCTTACCTCTCTCAGCTTTCATGAAAGTGAAGAGAGTTAAGGCCTTGCTCTGGATTAGGCTTTAGCTGGAGAGAATGTTATAACTGGTTTGATCTTGTACCCAGATCAATACAACTTTCTTCATACAGCCATAAGGTTTCTTATGATTCATGGTTGCATTGGAGCAGAACTTTTAATCTCCTTCAATAACTTTTTTTTTCTTTTTTGCATTAACAACTTAGCTAACTGTTTGGTACAAGTGGCTTTTGACATGCCTTTCTCACTAAGCTTAATCATTTCTAACTTTTGATTTAAAGTGACAGACATGTGAGTCTTCCTTTCACTTGAACCCTTAGAGGCCATTGCAGGGCTTTTAATTGGGCTAATTTCAATATTGTTGTGTTTCAGGGTGTAGGGAGGCTTAAGGAGCAGGAAAGAGATTGGGGAGCAGCCGGATGGTGAAGTAGTCAGAATACATACAACATGTATTGATTAAGTTCACCATCTTATTTGGGCATAATTTGTGATACCCCCAAACAACTATATTTACATCAAAGATCACCGATCACAAATTATAACAGACATAATAATAAAACATATTGAAATATGGCTAGAATTACCAGAACGTGACTCAGAGACATGAAGTGAGCACGTGCTGTTGGGAAATATATGGTGTTGATAGACTTGCTGGACACGGGGTTGCCACAAACCTTCAATTTGTAAAAACTGCAGTATCTGCAAAGCACAGTAAAGTGAAGTGCAGCAAGACAAGTATGCCTATACTTTTTTTAAGGAGGGAGTCTTTAATACTTTTATTAAGATTTTACCACAAATTCTACAGAAACTTAAAAATCCAGAAAGAATTATTACATGTAATTCCAAACTGATTACTGTTGCTTCAGTTTTGTTTTGCTTTTTTAATTTTTTTTAACATCTGAATCACATTTGATAGTTGGCTGAACATTCTTTTAACTATTCCACAGACAATAATTATCCTTACATTTATTCTAAATCTTTATGCAAACCATATGGCACATTTTGAATTTTGCAGGTTCTAATTAAAAGTGTCCATTCAAATTAAACAAGGTCATCAGAAAAACCATATTGAAATCCACAATAATATTTTAAGAAAAACTACACATAGATAGCAATATAACAGACCCATTGTCATTTAAATCTATGAAGTCTTCATATTTATTTGTAACACAAAATATCAGGAAACAAAGCACATCACTTGTTCGTCTTTGAAATATGCAAAGAAAACTAAAATGTCAGGGATTCAAGCAGGTAGGCAAAGAAAGCAGCAACTGCTGAATTACGTGTGCCAAGTTACGAGTGTTCCTCAGCTCAAAACTGCTGAATTTGCACTCACTAAATGTGTCAACCTCTTCTCATGATAGGCTAGTGTAGTGGATGCTATCAGATCTACCATCCGCATCCCCTTTCAGTAAAGAAGGCTTCCACACCGTGTGCCAGGAGTGCCGCCAGTCTACAGCCTTTAGCTGTACCCTTTCTTGGGGTGCTGTTGCTGAAGATAGCTCCCTTATCCAAGGACATGTTTCCTTTCTGGGACAGCACAAATCCAATGACTGGTTCACGTGGAGTATAAAAACCCAACCCCTGGTTCTATGTGAGGACTAATGTGAAGGGCTATCCCAGTTTCAGAATGTCCCTTAAGATGGGCTGAAGCTTTTGTGTGACTGCATCACCCTCCATTTTCTCCTGTCTGTTCCTGATCCCCCACCTTTCTACCCACTGTTGGTGAGCCTAAGGGCACTCCCTATAAAATGTTGGCTCATTTATCTCCATCTCAGAGTGTGCTTCCTGGGAACCCACCTTATGACAATTCATTTAAAAATTGGGCTTAAAACCAAGTATGAAACAAAATAATTCACAAGTAAAAATTTTCAAAAAAAAGTAGTTAAATGTTAATGTTGGAAATAATTTGGCTTCCAGATTTATGGGAATATATAACGTAGTTCTGAACATATAACAGGTTTCTGTGAAATGACATTTTATTATTAATTAATTTCTAAGAATGAGTCTATTGGTGGAAACTACTGAATTTCTTCTCTGAGGCTCTCCTGAGATTAAAGCAAAAAAAAAAATGTTTAATAAAGAGAGATAAAACTGTGGTAAAGAAAAGATGTTTATTAAGTGCAAGTAAAATTATGGGTAATTGAAAATAAGTGGAAAGACAATTAAAGTGGAAGCTTGCGCTCAGAAACCTGGACAAAATCCCATAGGCATTGTAACTGAAAAAGATAAAACACAGCAAAAGAGTGACAAATTATTTAGTTACACAAATCAACATCAAGAAAAGATAGTTTTAAAAGGCAGAGCTTTAATGTGTTTTCTTAAAAATAATAACGGCAGATAAATTTCTGGTTAACTGAATCAATAAAAAACAGACATTTACTAGTAATGTGAGGTTATGTGGAAGACACAAAACATTAATACTCAGCCCCCATCATCAACAAACTTCAAATGTAATTTACTGAAATTTCCCAGAGACAAACCTTTTCTTTTTCTTTTTTAATTTTTAATTGCTGTGGGTACATAGTAGGTATGTATATATTTATAGGGTACATGAGATGCTTTGGTACAGGCATGGGATGCATAATAATCACATCATAGAGAATGGGGTATATATCTTCTCAAGGATTTATCCTTTATGATACAAACATTCTAATTGTACTCTTTTAGTTATTTAAAAACATACAACTACATTAACTGTACTTACCATGTTGTACTATCAAATACCAAATCTTTTTTATTATATTTTTTTGCACCCATAAACAATCTCCACCTCTCTCACAACCCCCAGTACTCTTCTCAGCCTCTGGTAACCATCTTTCTACTCTCTACGTCCATGAGTTCAATTGTTTTGATATTTAGATTCCACAAATAAGTGAGAACATGTGATGTTTGTCCTTCCGTGCATGGCTTATTTCACTGAATGTAATGATTTCCAGTTCCATCCATGTTGTTGCAAATGACAGGATTTCATTCTTTTTTATGGCTGAATAGTACTCCATTGTGTGCATGTGCCACATTTTCTTTATACATTAATCTGTTGAGGGACACTTAGATTGTTTCCAAATTTGGGCTACTGTGAACAGTGCTGCAACAAACGTGAGAGTGCAAATATCTCTTCGATATACTGATGTCTCTTTTTTTGGGTATAACTCAGCAGAAGGACTGCTGGATCATATGGTAGCTCAATTTCTAGTTTTCTGAGGTACCTCCAAACTGTTTTCCATAGCGGTTTTACTAATTTACATTCCCAACCGACAGTGTACAAGAGTTCTCTTTTCTCCACATCTACACCAGCATTTGTTATTGCCTGTCTTTTGAATAAGAGCCATTTTCTCTGAGGTGAGATGATATCTCATAGTTTTGATTTGCATTTCTCTGATGATGAACAAGCTTTTTCTTAAAGAAGAAATTCAAAAATTCATAAACTCTGTATGCACTTTTAACTGAAGCTGTAATTTTTTTAACCAAGAGGAAAGTTGTATAAAGAAAAGATACTCTTGCTCAATTTCATCTAATTTTTAATTTATATTACAAGGTGGAAAATGCTCCATTTTTTGTTAGAATCACCTTTATTTTGATTTGCTACAAATGCTTAATAATTGTTTCATATATTTCACTCAGTATAAAAGAAAACTTTACCTGTAATTCTAATAAACTCTGAATAAAACACCTTCAAGATTCTCTCAAAGGTTTCTTTAAGCAAGAGTAATAACATTTGGTATAATACGTTAAGTATAAGTACAGAAATTACAGGATAAGGATATAAAAGATTTATTTTAAAATATATTGAGTATAAATTTTGACATTTGGTATCATTTTCTTTCCTTTAATAAAAATATATTAGAGATTTTTATAGTAGAGATTTTCAAATTTAATTGTTCAGAAATATATTTTGAGCCCAGAAAAATACTTTCTATTACTTTTAAATATCCTCACATCCAAATGTATCTCTAATATTCTCATGAATATTTTCACAGAAATTTAATACACATATTTCCCATTTAAATCATACATTATCAAAATGTCATCTCAAAAGTAATGTGCTGAATCTTTCTATTATCAACTTATGAAAGATTTTCTTTTGATTAAGAGCAACATACATATTTAAAAGCTACTGTTTATTTCCTCACACCAAACTCACAAAGTTCAGGACCGTAAACATACTTCCTTTTTTACATTAATGAGAGGAAAATGAATAATCTAGCAACTGGTCTCAAAAACATTTCTAAACATAGAAAGGAGGAAGCAAATGAGTTTTTAATACAGTGAATACAGTTCAGTAAGCTCATTAGCATCGTATCCAAACCTCTTAGAATACTGTATTAAAAATCCTGACAATCTCCCTAGGGGATAGAGATAAGAAGTCTTTTTTTATATATACTCATCCCTTGAAATATTAAGGGACAGCAAAAAGTGTTAATTTACTTTCCACCTCCCCTATTCCCACCTCTTCATAAGACGAAAGACAAAGGTGACTTCGGCTGATAAATTCTTGGGTGATTCTAGCTCACTGAGATTATTCTTTTCTGATATTGTTGTAACACTTACTGATTCTAAAATTTGCTTAATATTTTCAAAAATGTCAGTGAATGAGTTCAATGAGAGAACAGGGAAGTGAAGAAGACCCAGATTACAGATTGAATCCCAGGATGAAATCTAAAGAAATTACTTTATTATCTGGAGGCCATTAGCTACTATTTTTTTACTATTAAGCAGACCCTATACACGTGCATTTTTGTTTTCAAAAAGAGAGAGAGGTGTGAATAACCTTGTCCAATCCATAATGAAAAACCTCAAATTCACTTAATGTATATATATCATTGTGTATCAGCATTAATATCCCTGTAAAGGGTGACACAGTACTCTTCTCCTCTAAACAAGTGATGACAGGTAGATATTACAGGTAAATAGATAGACAGATGGATCTCAAGATTTTAAAACTAGAGCTTACACAATCTTCTTAAGCTAAGGAAATTGGTCCCTACCCTGTTCTCAAGCTTACTTCAGGCATAAACATTTTAAAATATTATTATGATTATAAAGGTAACACATTACTATTGTTACAAGATGGAGACAACAGGAAATAATTTTTTCAAAAGGAAATTAAATATCCCAAAAAGTCACTATTGGGAGAGAATCTATGTTAACATTTTGGTGTATTTTTTTCTAGTCTTCACACAAAAGTCTAACACTTTTTATATTTTCCCAAATTCTTTCCCCACTGAAGTCTGGTAAAATTCCCTTCAAGATGTTTAGGCTTTCAAAACCTGCAGCATTGCGACCACTTTGTGAGACAAATGGATTCAAAATCCAGGGAAGGAGTGCCTAAATGTAGGTGAGGAGAGTAGATTAGATGAAGAAATGGGTGGAAAAACCCTTTTATACTTTCCAGACTCCTAGGAACATGGTAAGAAAAAAATGCATTACTATTGCAATATAGTATTCTACTTGCCACAGTTTTAAGTTAGAAAAGATTCCAAATTAAAATAACTTTGTGCATAAACAAAATTCTAGAAGGCTTAGTTATTCTAAATGACTAATTCCTGGAGATGCTAAGATTGTCTTGGCATCGCTGTAGAATTTTCATAAACACAGGGACATTGACTGATTGCATCCAAAGATACATCCCAATCACTCAGAATAGAATTCACAGACCACAAATAGTTCGTTTGACTAATATTCCTGAAGTCACTCAGCACACTACCATTTGCATATTGTAAAAGATTTAATGAAAAATTCATAGAGGACTTGATTACACTAATGACTTTGGTTATATTGGGCCTTTCTTTATAAACCTGGATAAAGTAATGTTAATAATACTAGCCTACTTTTGTGCCACACTTTACGACACTTTCAAATGCAGCCTGTTTTTTTTAAATAAGTGCTACTGGAAGGAGAATTAGCAGATAAGATATTGGTAAATGAGGGAATTAGGATAATTTAATGCATTGGTTCAGATCTAAATTTTTTTTTAGCATATTAGTGTTTTGCCCAACCAAGTGCCAGCAGATAAATGTACACTACACAACTTTAGGACTATGTACAATGCCTCCCTTACTCCATATTCTTCCTCTCAACTTGGGTTAACCAAATCCATGCTCTTGGAAGCATATACCCATTGCACTTTGTATACTTTGACCTGCCTTCATAGCTCAAAAGCCTCAATCCTTCCTTACCTCCTTTTATCAAGCCAACTTCTCTCTTTCTCTCTCTCTCTCTCTCTCTCTCTCCTTTTTCTCTTAAAGCAAAGTTCTATATTCACTGCAGAATAGATTTATTAGGAATTTCATTTGTCTTTGAAATTGCAATAGTATTGTTATGAGTATGGTCATTTTAGATAGAGCTCAGGTTATAAAGTTGCATTTGTTTTCAGTATTATGCCCTTATTTTTAAAATTTCATTAATGATTTTTAGGGCTGTGAGGTTTTCTAAGAACTTGTATTACAGTAGAAATACTCATACATTGTATTTTTTGTTCGTCTTAACAAACTTATGAGGCTCATAATCTTGTGAAAGAAGCTTCATCACTGTGACTGACAAAAAATGAATAAATAAACGTATGAGGTAGGCAGGGCTATTTCCTCCATTTCACAGATGAAGAAACAGGTTCAAAGAACTTAGATGTTCATCCATCAGCACATGGCAAGTAATGGTCAGAAAGAGTCTGGAGCCCTGGCCTACTGATTCGTATTCTAATGCTCTTGATACAGTAACACACTCAACATTGTTAATAACTATCTGCATACATTGTTTTATTAATTATGATCTGCCTTATAATGTAGTTTCACAGATTAAAATTAGTATTTCAAAATTTGATGCTTATTTTGTTTAGGTGTTCAAAATTCATCTGATTAGCTACTCTTACTTGTGACTCCCTTGAATGCCTTAGAACATAGTAGAAACCCTACCTTTTATTCTCCACTGCTCATTCCTATCTTGTCCAGGAAAAAAACAAAAAACAAAAAACAAAACAAAACAAAAAAGCACAATACATCAGCTGCACTGCTGAGGGATTGAGGTCTTAAAAAGAATGCTCTAATTCACAAATAAAAATCCCATGATTGCACATTGGTCCTGGTGTTTCAGAAGACTAATGTTTGCTGGAAAGGTATTACAGGGCTTTCTACCCAAGAGAGGAGAAAACAGACCTGGCTAAAATGGGCAAGTGAATAATCAGATCATCCCTAAATACGGCTACATAGGATGATTCATTATAGATTCACCCATGACTATGCAGTGCACTTTACTGAACACCTTTCACGTATGACACATTGTTAGGCACTCAAACACAGAAACAAACATTACACAACCCCTGCCCTCTGGCACAAAGGAAAAAAAGACTGGTGAGAAGTCCTACTGGAAAGGCTTGGAAGTGGTTCTCAAAATTAATGGTATCCAATTTACCCGGAGGGTTTACTAAAACCAATTGGTTAATTAAAACAAAAGGATTGTTGTTTTAATTCTAAGTTTCTGTTTTTTTAGGTCAAGAGTGGGGTCTGAGATTTTGCATTTGTAACATTCTTTTATGTGATGCTAAGGCTGCTGGTTACTTAACCTTGTCAAGCTTTTATTATCTGTATAAATTGGACCTCAGTAATAGTGTCTAACCCATAAGATTGGTTTGAGGATTTAAAAAATTGACAGCAAAGAGCCTAGTACATAGTGAGGAGCCAATAAATGTTAGCTTCTAATATTATTTTCATTATTATTAAGGTGTTTTAGGAGGATCTTTTCAAATTCTCTCCTCATTAAAAATATTTGAAATTTCTTTACCAAAGACAAACTGATAAAAATTAAGTAAAATTCTGAGAGAGTTTACTTGTAGCAATACTAAGAATTAAACCAGCAATAACCTATTCTTCCCTTATTCTGCTTTTGGTATGGTGGAGACCACTGGGCATCTAAGACGAGCTGATAAAGGTGAAAGTATTATCCTGAGGAGAAGATCAAAGCAACAACAAAAAAGAGCTTGAAGTGAAACAGTCAACTTAAAAATCCTCTGTCTGTCCTACATCCCCACTTAACACACACAGATTTCCATGCAGGAACCAGAACTCCATCTACACTTTGCCTGTCTCTGTTAAAGCCATTATTATAATAGCAGAATCATTAAAGAAGAAAATATTGGACTCCTTTTTTCAGTTGAAGGTCTGCTGTTTCAAAACTCAAGCTGCGTCCAGTTCTGTTAACATGACAAGCCTCCTCAACATTTCCTCAGCAGGACATGACATATGTTGAAAATAAGGTTATTGGATAAAAAATACAGAAAATAATGATTGATCTCCCATGGAAAACAGCTGCTTCTTGTTAGCAGTTAAACAAATGCTCTTTTGCTGGGTTTTGAATAATTTTTTTTTTTTTTTTTTTTTTTTTTTTTTTTTTTTTTTTTTTTGAGACCCAGTCTCACTCTGTTGCCCCGGCTGGAGTGCAGTGGCACGATCTCGGCTCACCACAACCTCCACCTCCCGGGTTCAAGTGATTCTCCTGCCTCAGCCTCCTAAGTAGCTGGGATTCCAGGCATCCACCACCACGCCTGGCTATTTTATTTTATTTTATTTTATTTTGCATTTTTTAGTAGAGACGCGGTTTCTCCGTGTTGGCCAGGCTGGTCTCGACCTCCTCACCTCAGGAGATCCAGATTACAGGCCTGAGTCACCACACCTGGCCAGGTTTTGCAGAAATCTTAATGCTAAATACAGAGACATTCCAAAAAAAGGCATATACGGTCCAAAACGAATACAGAAAATGCCTTTCCTTAACAAAATTTCTCTGAAACTTGAAGTACATAAAAATCTCTAAACAATTAATACCCAAGAAAGGTGAGGCCTGCCCTAGGCCAATGAAAAAAATATGAAGTGTTTATTAGAGATGGGTTCTTTACTACACATAGGACAATACAGAAACAAACAAACAAACTAACTAACTAAATCAAAATGACCTAAACATTAGATAGCAGAAGCAAACTAGTATAGTATCCATGTGATAGATTATTCTTTTGTGTTTTCCTTGCTAAAGATGTGATGCCCCATTAAAGTATACAAAGAATATGCTTTCATTGGGTTTGTGAATATCTCTTCTAAGTGTCAATTTTATTAATGATGCTCTAGGCTTTAAAAAAATCAAAGAAGTTACTACATGAAAAAGACACTTGCACATGCATATTTATAGTAGCATAATTCACAATTGCAAAAATGTGGAACCAACCCAAAAGCCCATTAATCAACGAGTGGATAAAGAAACTGTGGTATATATACGTAGGATGAAATACTACTCGGCTATAAAAAGGAATGAATTAATGGCATCTGGAGAGACTTGGGATGAGATTGGAGACTATTATTCTAAGTGAAGTAACTCAGGAATGGTAAACCAAACATTGTATGTTCTCACTCATAAGTGGGAGCTAAGTTATGAGGATGCAAAGGCATAAGAATGACAATGGACTTTGGGGACTCAGGGGGAAAGGATGGGAAAGGCGTGAGGGATAAAAGACTACAAATATGGTGCAGTGTACACTGCTCGGATGATGGGTGCACCAAAATCTCAAAAATCACCACTAAAGAACTTACTCGTGTAACCAAACACTACCTGTTCCCCCAATAACCTATGGAAATTAAAACAAAAATATTACGATCAATTAGGAATAGAAAGATTTAAAATGTGCCATTAAATAAAGTACCTAATATTTTAAGAAATCACTTTCTGTTTCAGTGAACACAAACTTACATAAAATGGAAGCATACTTTAATTCCTGGATGACATTTTAACCATTGTTCTTAGGGGGTTGGATTTTTTGCAGTCTCTTGATACAGAACTCACAAATGATGAGCATCAACTGTATATTCTTCACCACTTTAAAGATATTGCTTCATTTGTTTTCTAGATTCTACCATTAAAAAAAAAAAGTATGGCATTTTAGACATTCTGTCTTTTCAACCTTGCTGATTTTAGAATTTTTTCTTTATTCCTGATTTTCTGAGGTTTCACTAGAGGTGGTATGACTTTAATCTTAATTACCTCTACAACAGTTAATGTTCACTTCTAATCTGAAAGTATATATCTTTCTCTAATTCTGAAAAAAACATTTTTAGCTGTCCTCTCTCCAAACATTCCTTCTTTGCCATTTCTCCTGTTTCTGAGAATCCTAATTCCCATATACTGGAACCCCTCAATAGATCATCTGTGTAGCTTAACTCTTCTTCCATATTTTTTATCTCTATGTAATTTGGCTGTGTGCTATAAATGAAATCCTCAGCATTATCTTTTGCTAATTCTTTCTTAAGTTATATCAATACCTATATGCACAATTTTGACACTTTTATGTGATGCCTCCTCATTTTTGATTCACAGTTGCCGGTTTTTGTTTCATTAATCTTTTAATATTCCTTTTTCTGTCTTTTTGATGATTTTGACCATAGTTAATTACAAGCCATTTATTACTATTATTTGCTTGTTGATGAAACCAAATTCATCTTCTAATGTCGAGGGTTTCTTTTTTAAGCTTTTTTCCTGGGCATTGTTTTTTGTTTTTTTGGTTTCATTTTTGTGTGTGTGTGTTTTTTTTTTTTTTTGAGACAGAGTTTCGCTCTTGTTGCCCAGGCTGGAGTGAAATGGCGTGATCTCCGTTCACTGCAACCTCCACCTCCAGGGTTCAAACAATTCTCCTGCCTCAGCCTCCCAAGTAGCTGGGATTACAGGCATCCACCACCATGCTGGGATCATGGGTACCACAACCACACCCAGCTAATTTTTGTATTTTTAATAGACACAGGGTTTCATCATGTTGGTCAGGCTGGTGTCGAACTCCTGACCTCGGGTGATCCACCCTCCTCGGCCTCCCAAAGTGCTGGGATTACATGCATGAGCCACCCTGCCCAGCCGGCATTGAGTGTTTTTCTTTAGTGGCAACTTCAATCTGCATGAAAGCATTTTTTTTTCTCTGCTCTCTCTCTGAACTCATTCCTCCCTTCTATCAGTTTGGCAGCTGCCTGCATCTGGACTGTCCAGGAGAGGTATTGCATGAGGGCATGCATTCCAGAAAATGGAACTAACACAGACTGTCTTGGAACAATCAGGTGGGTTGGCCTAGTTCTGAGTCCTTCTCGCCATCCAATGTATGTAAAATAGAACAAGCAGCTTAAGTCAGCCTTACTTTCCTAGCCCCTAATTCCCTGCAGTGAGTTCTGCCCTGGTACCCTGATGTTTTGGGTTGAACTGTGTCCTCCACAAACTTACACATTGAAGTTCTAACCTCTAGTATCCCAGAAGGTGACCTTATTTGGAAAAAGTGTCATTGTAGATCTAATTACTTAGAATTAGGTCATACGGAAGTAAAATGAGTTCCTAATCTAATAATTCTGGTGTCCTTCGAAAAAGAACACCATGTGAAGAGAAGGATACCCACAAAGGGAGAAAGCCACACAATAACGAAGGCAGAGATTGGGGTGATGTTTCTGCAAGCGAACAATCAGCATTGATTGCCAGCACAACACCAGAAGCTAGGGAAGAGGCCTGGAACAGATCCTTCCATAGCACCTTCAGAAGGAGCGTGGCCCTTCTGGAACTTCGATCTCAGGCTTCTATCCACCAGAATGATTAAACAATAAATTTCGGTTGTTTAAGCCTTTATTTTGGCAGCCCTAGCAAACTAACATATCTACCATATGTGGGGTTCTTTAAGTCTCTGTTAGGAGTTTTTGTGCCTCGACTCTTTCTAGAAATGGAGCCCAAAATATCTGAGACTTTAGCTAAGTCCGTCCACATCCACTTACAACTCAGTGTTTCTGTTGCTTTTTTGTAACATGAAAGAGTCTTCTTTTTATCTTAATTTTTTTAGTTTGGTTTTTTAAACCTAATTTTAAAAATATATTTTATTTATCACTAACATATCTCTGGACAGAATTAAAAGAGTTTAATATGGGAACTCACATTATAATAATTCCCCAGAATACCTATTTTCTAAATATTATATAAGAAACATATATTCTTTTACAAGTGTAAAAAAGATTTTAAGGAAAAAAGACACACTTAACAATGTATATTTTGATCCATGGTTTTAACAATATTTTACAGAGGAAAGAAAAAAATATGAAGAAAAGAGAAAATGAAGAAGCAACAACAATAACAACAACAACAACAACAAAAAACCATCAAAAAAGGAAGTCCATATTACTCTAAGAGGATAAGTCAGATTTATCTACACACAGATTCCAAGGAGCAGGAAAATTTTTTTTAAATCAATAATAAAAAATCGATTGTTATTTCTATTTTCCTTTGATTAATATTAATATTTTCTAATCCACTGTTCTAGATATAATGGTTCCCTTAATTCTTTCACTGACCAGCTTTCACCCATGTCTGTTTAGAGAAAAAAATTGCAACACTAAATCAGATCCCCTAAGAAATGCGTGTGGGTGGCATCAAGTTTCCTAGTAGGTCTTTTAGGAAGCTGGGTGGAAGGATACACTTTGCCGCCTGGAGACCAACATTCATATGCATTTGTGCTATTTTCTCTGACAAACAGCTTGCACTGTTAAAATAAACCGCTGATAAAACCTTTCAATGATTCCAGATTCAGAGTATCTGCAAACATCAGCCATGGCCAATAAACCAATCAAACAGCCTAAAAAATTGTAAACAGAGTTGAAGTCAGTTTGTAACATATATTTAAAAATATCTAACAAACCTAAGATCTAGGTCATGCATATAAAAAATAGATAATAATTATATAAAGCAAGGGCAATTGAATTATCTCCCATACAATTCTTACCACATTTTTATCATACACTTTTTAAAAGCATTTCTGGTATATAAGCTAACACACTTTCAATGTAAATTCCTCATTGGAGAGGTTATAAATATCTTTGCACAAGACGTTTATGGGGTAGGTGTCATTGTAGAAAGAGTACTAGATTTGGAGTAAAAAACAAACTCTGGTGCCATAAGTTATTGATCATAAGAAAATTTTAATCTTTCTGAGTCCTCTTTTCCTCATAAGTAGAAGCAGGAATAGTATCACTTTCCTTACATGGTAGATTATGTCAATAATGAAGTATTATTTAACAATTTATTTACATTACTAGAAAAACATGGGGAGAAAAATGACTGAAAAACAGAAAAAGAGTAAAATTCAGCAAAAACGAATTATCTCTTTGAAAAGTAAAGATACATCATGGCATCGTTATTTCAACTTGTGAAAGAATATATACGTGTCTAGTCATAATGTGCAGGCTGACTTAAGTGCGTGGCTTGGGCTCAGATACACTGGCCTTGATCTTTTTGCTTCATGTTTTGAATCAGTATGGTGGAGTCAGAGATTTGAGTAATATTTAGTTCACATAAAGGGCCTGATGAACCAAACCCACATAGGTTCAACTGAATTCCTATTTATGGATATATTAGTAGATAAAAAACCTTGGACTGTTCTTTTTTCACAGTGAATCATGTTCCTGGTGAGTAGATCTATTCAATAAATCAAATTATAGATGGGAAAATAGCCTTTGCACTATGAAAAAAGAAAGTCATGAGCCTTTACTTCCTTCAAGCTGAACAAGCCCAGTGAGACTTCCCCTCGTCTGATGGGCTGGAAAGCAGACTGTTCCTTGGGCAGAGTCAGAAACATTCAATTAGTCAAAATTTTTTTTTCTATGAGCCAGCAATGTGTTGGGCCTTAGGTAGTATACAGATGTATGGGAAGGATGCTGCACTCAAGGAATGTTGAGTCTAATAAGACAAATGTGTGAACCCCTAACTATAATAAAAATAAGATTGAGTTTTGTGTAGATTTTATGTGAGTGTGCCGTGAGTAATGGAAAGAGAAATGAAAGGAAGCAGGCTGAGCGTGGTGGCTCATGCCTGTAATCCCAGCACTTTGGGAGGCTGAGGCGGGCGGATCACCTGAGGTTGGGAGTTTGAGACCAGCCTGACCAACATGGAGAAACCCGTGTCTACTAATTAGTCAGGCATGGTGGTCCATGCCTGTAATCCCAGCTACTTGGGAGCCTGAGGCAGGAGAATTGCTTGAACCCTGGAGGTGGAGGTTGCAGTGAACGGAGATCACGCCATTTCACTCCAGCCTGGGCAACAAGAGTGAAACTCTGTCTCAAAAAAAAAAAAAAAAAAAAAAAAAAAAAAAAAGAAAGAAAAAAAAAAAAAAGAAAGAAAGAAATGGAAGGAAGCAAATGTTGAGGCACTAGGAGTGTCAGAAGAGTAGGCATTTTCCGTACATTTTTCCATTCAATGTAACCTTCCCAATAGTTCCACAAAGTAGAGATACCACCCACATATTAGCTATGGTCAATTTGTCCTCAGGAAATCTAGAGAAGATTAGCTTCAATAGTCCTTTTGCCATTAGTTGACAGGGACAGTGGATAATTGGGAAATTATATCCTCATTCGTGGGAAGCTGAGAATTCCTGCTACAGGGCAGACAGAATGTTATGAATGTCCTTGCTGCACTGATGTTTTCATTTATCATAAGTGATAAATCAGAAATATTTGTTTTATGGAATGTAATAATTTTTTGTTACAATATTTATAACTATAAAATTTTAATTATTTAAGCACCTCCCTTATCCCCCCTTTATTTGCCAAAGCATCCTAGTTTAGGCAATCAGTGTAACTGAAGCAGTGTCCTTGTCTGGGGTAAATTTCCAAAGTTTGTTGTCTCAACCCAAGGGAATCAAGGACATGGACACATGAGAAATGGGTTTAGGAGTGGAGGTTTAATAGTCAAAAGAAAAAGAAAGGAGAATAGCTTTCTCTCCTGGGACAGAGAAGGGCACCTGAATGGGGCTTCCGGCCCCAAGGAAGAGTACACAGGATTTTATAGACAGGCTTGAGGAGGCAGTGTCAGATTTACATAAGGTCCAAAGATTGTTTGGACCAGGTTTGATGTTTACATAGCATGCAAGGAAGCTGGCCACTCTACCCTAATCTTTTATTATGCAAATGAAATCTCTACTTGGCCAGCTGTCATGTTGCCTGCTCCTTACTGTGCACGTGGTTGACAAGGAAAGGGGATGATGGAGCCGCCATGTTGGACATGCCTAGTCCCAGGTAGCCTTTCCTATTGGCACATCTGCCAGCATTCAAGCAAGCTTCTACTTTGCTTGCTTATGTCTGCAGATTTATTTTACAGACTGCTTTTTGTTATAAAACAAATGATTTGGGGGCTGCTTTTTATTAGAAGAAAAACCTTACTGAGGACTTCCTTACCTTCACTATCTGCCTAAATAATTTCTTAACTCCTATATCATTAAAATTATTCTATTCTGTGATCCGGGCATAAGTGCACCTGTGCAACAGTGTACAGGGATACTACTTGAACATTGCAACTGTCCTTGAAGTTCCACCCAGCCATGAGACCCAGAATTTTCTCTAGCGATATTTGACTAAAGTAGGGAATTGCCGACTAGTTCTCCAAACCTCAGCGAAGATAAGAACAGACTTCAATTTTTAGCCAGCCCAAGAAACTCCAAGCAGCTGCCGAGGCAGACTTAACCTGTCATCTTATCAACCTCACTGTAAAAAGCAGGATTTTACACCATGAAATCTCTAAAATTATTTTTTATTATATTTCATATTATTTACTTTCCAGAAAGAAAGAAAATAAGAATATTTCCTGAACCAAATTTTGAGAAACATTAATCAACAATGTTTTATTTATAAATTTCTTCATATAAAATGTTATAAAATCTATATATAGTTATATATGTATACTTAGTAACACCCTTAATAAATTGACTTCATTAAAAAGAGAAAGCTCACATTAAGTCAGGATATTCCTAGAAAAGTTGGGTTATGTCCTCAGTTACTTAAAAATAAATAATAATAACAATGCTTGGGAATAAGTGGTTCCAAATTATAAATCAGGTGATAGATCCTCCTAAATAATTCTAAATTACTTTTCTCTAGCTTCAGAAAAAGAATAACAACCTATATATAAAGATAAATCCCCAAATTGTCTAATGCCTCATTAGCCTGAAAAGGAATGTTTTGACTCCCTTATATTTAAAATAGCAAACTATAATTAGCATGAACTGAGCAACAATTTTTAAAAAAAGACATTGTAGGCTTAATCATAGAGGATATCATCACTATAACAAGCAGGAATGAGCCATGCATAAAGCATAATTTGAAAAGTCCAGGTCCTACTTGGCATATGGACATATCATATAAGCCAGTGCTTGAAAAATAACAGTTGCAATAACAGCCTGGGAGTAATATCCAAAAAAGGAAACAGATATATCAAAGTGAAAAAACAGATCCTGTAATTATTACTTTACTTGGTTAGGCAAGGTAGCTCATTGCTTTTTGAGTAAAGTAAGTAATTCTTCCAAGAAGACTATAGGGAAAACTGTCCCTTACTGAATTTTACCCAGGAGCCCAGGAAGTTAGTTTATCTCATTTTGTCCCCCTTGTCTAATGAAGGATTAGATAATCATTAGGGATAAAACAGGACAGCCAATGGAAGGAGAGAGACAGATAATTTCAAATAGGATATGTTTCTTACTTTAACCTACCTCTGGCCTAATAGTCTTTGGAAACTTAAAATAATTTTAGAGAAATCATAATGAACGAATACATTTAGGAGTTAGACATGTGATTTGGTATAATAAAAATGAACAAGAATATATTATTAATGTTCATTTCAGTTCTGTAATTCCAAGTCCTAATACTTGATCCAAAATGGCTTTTATGACTTAAATTATATACTAGAAACTAAGAATGTTGCCAAATTTAATGCCAATCTGGTGTTACATGTTTAAGCTATATAACAAAGAATGAATATTAACTAATATCCCACTAATATGTTTAGTAGATAAGGATGAGTAGTAGCAAGCATGTGAAGTCTTTTTGTGTATATTTTTTAAAAAATTACTGTGAATGCTAGTGGTCTAGTTACCATAGCCTGGGTTTCTTTCACCATAGCTAATAATAAAACATTCTTGCATGTTTTAAATTTAACAAGTTTATATTTTATCCAATTTTTCTCTTTGAATATTTTTACTGGATGTAAAATAATGTTAAAATTTGAGGAAGCACAACAGTGCTATTTTGAAAATATTTTGTTTTTATTATAAATGTATTCCATGTTCAAGGTAAGAAAAAAGCATAAACAGTGCAGATAAAAAACAATTGAAAATAAAAAAGTCTCTCCCTTTTAATGACCCTCTCATATTTTCCCAGACCCAGAGGTTATAATACTATTAATAACTTCCTATGAATTTATCCAGGTATCTTAAAATACCAGTTCTAACACACACATATATGCAAGGTTTAATATAGTGTAGACAATTTTTCATCTGTACATAAGTAACTATTTTATTATTTTTGATCATTAGCTTATGTTTAAATTTGTTAACATTTTTTATTAAGGCATGAAAATCTAGGTAAGTAAATAGCTTTGTAAATAGGTCTGGGACACAACGGATATCCTCCCTGATAAGCCGATGGAAAAAAGACAATGACGTATCTAAGAAAATCACAGGTGATGATTTTGCTAATTGTCTTTTCTGTGAACATTACGTAGGCCAGAGGCTCTGGCTTTTCTATTTTATAGAATATAGTCATTTGAGGAAACACTATTAAGCAAGGTGTCATTCGTAAAACATTTGTGTTTTAACAAGACGAGGGGTATTTTTATTTTTATCAACTTCTCTCATACAGAATCACTTGGAAACATTGGCATTTTCAATGAACTTCATATTTGAGGAAATGAATACAAGCCCATACTTTGAAAATAGAACAAAATGCAATTTTATTTGTTAAATTACTCAAAATAGCAATCTAACTGGATTTTTGAGTAATTGAGCTTCCTTTCTCTTCAGCTACTAGTCTTTTAATATTAAACAGCCCGGCTAACATTTTGCAGATAATCATGCCTAAAGTAGTGCTTAAAATTGGGCTGTTAATGAGAGTGCTGGCAGATCTGAGGTTCTTGCAAAATCTATTATAGATTGTTTTAAAACTTTATTAAGGGTATATCAGATGGGTCCATAAAATACAGGGATGTTTCAATACAGAATGTGACTTTTATTAGTCCTCTCATGAAAAACGGCATCAGTTTGATTCGAGATGGCAATAAAAAATATATAGCCTGTTCTAGGGAGCTCCATTTACCCAGATCTTGAGATTTGTGATTAGTAGGCAAAGAATTTGTATCACATAGCAGGTAACGTAATGGACAAAGTAAGATTTACCATGCCAAAACTTTCCATAGAAAGTCAAATCCATACAACCTGGCTGATGTGGCATTCCTCCTGGTATTTCCTTTAAGTGCATTCAAGGATTACATATGTGCATTTTTAATGCTCAGTATTAGGAATGAGATGATCCATTTATATACAATAGTTATAGTAGGTTATAGTTACATAATTATAAATATATTATATTTATAGATAATAGTTATAATAGGTTAATAGTTATGTCTGCTCAAAACTACCAGAAAATGTTTGCAAGTTCCACATCTTCTTTAAGACATCTTAAGAAAAAAAAGAAGTTAATGACATTATAATTTAGAACATGTTCAATTTTCTTAACTTTCTGGGTTTCTTTTTTAACAAAATAATTGCAATATCCTGTATGTTATGACAAAGATTCCTATGATTTTAGGTTTATAAGCCAGGCATATGCTTCTGTCTTTTATAACACTTACCCCCCCATCCCATTCCCACCTAAAAATACATTCCTTTTTCAAAAACAATTATTGTTTTGTTTTGTTTTAGGAACTGTTGTTTATTTTTCATCAACCTTATTTCCATCTTGTTTAAAAGTCTGTAGAAAAACACCTTAAAATACTCAGTGGCAAAAAAACATAATAGAGGAGCAAGATGGCCGAATTGGAACAGCTCCAGCCTCCAGCTCCCAGCACCAGCAACACAGAAGACGGGTGATTTCTGCATTTTCAACTGAGGTACTGGGTTCATCTCACTGGGGAGTGCCAGATAGTTAGTGCTGGTCAGCTGGTGCAGCCCGACCAGGGAGAGCTGAAGCAGGGCAAGGCATCACCTCACCTGGGAAGCGCAAGGGGGAAGGGAATTCCTTTTCCTAGCCAAGGGAAACTGAGACAAAACCTGGAAAATCAGGTAACTCCCACCCTAATACTGCGCTTTACCAAGGGTCTTAGCAAATGGCACACCAGGAGATTATATCCCACACCTGGCCCGGAGGGTCCCACGCCCACGGAGGGGCATTGCTAGCACAGCAGTCTGCGATCTAACTGCAAGGCGGCAGCCAGGCTGGGGGAGGGGCACCCGCCATTGTTGAGACTTAAGTAGATAAACAAAGCCTCCCGAAGCTCAAACTGGGTGGAGCCCACCGCAGCTCAAGGAGGCCTGCCTCTCTCTGTAGACTCCCCTCCGGGTGGAGTCTGACAGCTGTCTCACAGCTTTGAAGATCTTAAAGCAAGTCCTAAGAGACTTACAAAGAGACTTAGACTCCCATACAATAATAATGGAAGACTTCAACACCCCACTGTCAACATTAGACAGATCAACAAGACAGAAAGTTAACAAGGATATCCAGGAATTGAACTCAACTCTTCACCAAGTGGACCTAATAGACATCTACAGAACTCTCCACCCCAAATCAACAGAATATACATTCTTCTCAGCACCACATCGCACCTATTCCAAAATTGACCACATAGTTGGAAGTAAAGCACTCGTCACCAAATGTAAAAGAACAGAAATTATAACAAACTGTCTCTCAGACCACAGCGCAATCAAACTAGAACTCAGGACTAAGAAAATCAATCAAAACCACTCAACTACATGGAAACTGAACAACCTACTCCAGAATGACTACTGGGTACATAACAAAAAGAAGGCAGAAATAAAGATGTTCTTTGAAACCAATGAGAACAAAGATACAACATACCAGAATCTCTGGGACACATTTAAAGCAGTGTGTAGAGGGAAATTTATAGCACTAAATGCCCACAAGAGAAAGCTGGAAAGATCTAAAATTGACACCCTGACATCACAATTAAAAGAACTAGAGAAGCAAGAACAAACACATTCAAAAGCTAGCAGAAGGCAAGAAATAACTAAGATCAGAGCAGAACTGAAGGAGATAGAGACATAAAAAACCCTCCAAAAAATCAATGAATCCAGGAGCTGGTTTTTTGAAAAGATTAACAAAATTGAAAGACCGCTAGCAAGACTAATAAAGAAGAAAAGAGAGAAGAATCAAATAGACGGAATAAAAAATGATAAAGGGGATATCACCATCGACCCCACAGAAATACAAACTACCATCAGAGAATACTATAAACACCTCTACGTAAATAAACTGGAAAACCTACAAGAAATGTACAATTTCCTGGAAACTTACACTCTCCCAAGACTGAACCAGGAAGAAGTTGAATCCCTGAATAGACCAATAGCAGGCTCTGAAATTGAGGCAATAATTAATAGCCTACCAACCAAAAATAGTCCAGGACCGGATGGATTCACAGTCGAATTCTACCGGAGGTACAAGGAGGAGCTGGCACCATTCCTTCTGAAACTATTCCAATCAATAGAAAAAGAGGGAATCCTCCCGAACTCATTTTATGAGGCCAACATCATCCTGATACCAAAGCCTGGCAGAGACACAACAAAAAAAGAGAATTTTAGACCAATATCCCTGATGAACATTGATGCAAAAATCCTAAATAAAATACTGGCAAACCGAATCCAGCAGCACATCAAAAAGGTGATCCATCATGATCAAGTGGGCTTCATCCTGGGATGCAAGGCTGGTTCAACATCCACAAATCAATAAACGTAATCCAGCATATAAACAGAACCAAAGACAAAAACATCTATTATCTCAATAGATGCAGAAAAGGCCTTTGACAAAATGCAACAGCCCTTAATGCTAAAAACTCTCAATAAATTCGGTATTGATGGAACGTATCTCAAAATCATAAGAGCTATTTATGACAAACCCACAGCCAATATCATACTGAATGGGCAAAAACTGGAAGCATTTCCTTCGAAAACTGGCACAAGACAGGGATGCCCTCTCTCACCACTCCTATTCAACATAGTGTTGGAAGTTCTGGCTAGGGCAATCAGGCAAGAGAAAGAAATCAAGTGTATTCAGTTAGGGAAAGAAGAAGTCAAATTGTCCCTGTTTGCAGATGACATGATTGTATATTTAGAAAACCCCATCATCTCAGCCCAAAATCTCCTTAAGCTGAGAAGCAGCTTCAGCAAAGTCTCAGGATACAAAATTAATGTGCAAAAATCACAAGCATTCTTATACACCAGTAACAGACAAACAGAGAGCCAAATCATCAATGAACTTCCATTCACAATTGCTTCAAAGAGAATAAAATACCTAAGAATCCAACTTACAAGGGATGTAAAGGACCTCTTCAAGGAGAACTACAAACCACTGCTCAGTGAAATAAAAGAGGACACAAACAAATGGAAGAAAATTCCATGCTCATGGATAGGAAGAATCTATATCGTGAAAGTGGCCATACTGTCCAAGGTAATTTATAGATTCAATGCCATTCCCATCAACCTACCAATGACTTTCTTCACAGAATTGGAAAAAACTGCTTTAAAGTCATATGGAACCAAAACAGAGCCCGCATCTCCAAGACAATCCTAAGTCAAAAGAACAAAGCTGGAGGCATCACGCTACCTGACTTCAAACTATACTACAAGGCTGCAGTAACCAAAACAGCATGGTACTGTTACCAAAACAGAAATATAGACCAATGGAACAGAACAGAGCCTTCAGAAATTATACCACACATCTACAGCCACCTGATCTTTGACAAACCTGAGAGAAACAAGAAATGGGGAAAGGATTCCCTATTTAATAAATGGTGCTGGGAAAATTGGCTAGCCATAAGTAGAAAGCTGAAACGGGATCCTCTCCTTACTCCTTATACGAAAATTAATTCAAGATGGATTAGAGACTTAAATGTTAGGCCTAAAACCATAAAAACCCTAGAAGAAAACCTAGGTAATACCATTCAGGACATAGGCATGGGCAAGGATTTCATGTCTAAAACACCAAAAGCAACAGCAACAAAAGCCAAATTGACAAATGGGATCTCATTAAACTAAAGAGCTTCTGCACAGCAAAAGAAACTACCATCAGAGTGAACAGGCAACCTACAGAATGGGAGAAAATTTTTGCAATCTACTCATTAGACAAAGGGCTAATATCTAGAACCTACAAAAAACTCAAACAAATTTATGAGAGAAAAACAAACAACCCCATCAAAAAGTGGGCAAAGGATATGAACAGACATTTCGCAAAAGAAGACATTCATACAGCCAAAAGATACATGAAAAAATGCTCATCATCACTGGCCATCAGAGAAATGCAAATCATAACCACAATGAGATACCATCTCACACCAGTTAGAATGGCAATCATTAAAAAGTCAGGAAACAACAGGTGCTGGAGAGGATGTGGAGAAATAGGAACACCTTTACACTGTTGGTGAGATTGTAAACTGGTTCAACCATTGTGGAAAACAGTGTGGCAATTCCTCAAGGATCTAGAAGTAGAAATGCCATATGACCCAGCCATCCCATTACTGGGTATATACCCAAAGGATTCTAAATCATGCTGCTATAAAGACACATGCACACATATGTTTATTGCGGCACTATTCACAATAGCAAAGTCTTGGAATCAACCCAAATGTCCATCAGTGACAGACTGGATTAAGAAAATGTGGCACATATACACCATGGAATACTATGCAGCCATCAAAAAGGATGAATTTGTGTCCTTTGTAGGGACATGGATGCAGCTGGAAACCATCATTCTTAGCAAACTATCACAAGAACAGAAAACCAAACACCGCATGTTCTCACTCACAGGTGGGAACTGAACAATGAGATCACTTGGACTCGGGAAGGGGAACATCATACACTGGGGCCTATCATGGGGAGGTAGGAGGGGGGAGGGATTGCATTGGGAGTTATACCTGATGTAAATGACGAGTTGATGGGTGCAGCACACCAACATGGCACAAGTATACATTTGTAGCAAACCTGCGCGTTGTGCACATGTGCCCTAGAACTTAAAGTATAATTAAAAAAAAAAAATACAACTTTGGTTAAAAAAAAAAAAAAAAAAAAAAAAAAAGATACTCAGTGGTTGTTTCTGCTCATTCAGTGTCCGGAGCAGTGGCAGCTGCAGACCAGTTCTCCGTGGTAGGCTGTGTTATGGTCTTTGGTAGGGAACTGCTGAATAGGCACAGAAGGCATCTGCATGCCTTCAAACCAGAGTGCAACCGCAGGTTAAGGAGCAGTAAACTCAGCAGCTGGAGGAGTCCTTTCACCCTGAAATTCCTCCTTGGTTACAGCTTTCTGAGAAACAGACTGCCCTTCCTTTTTAGTGTCTTTGCAACAGTAGAAATCAGACATGACCTCCCATGGATGTTCACAGGAGATGGTGCCACACATGCACAGAACTTCCAGGCCAGCACCCACCACATTAGACCCATTCAATGAGTTCCCTAGTTGTTGCATGGATGGCAATGTCCAAACAATGCAGAGGAGAATCTGTGTTACACAGAGCAATGGTAGGTATGCTAATGTAACATGCCTCTGTGAGGGGCTGGTGGTCAGTCCTGGGATCAGTAACTACCAGAAGACATGGTTCCCAGAAGGCTGCCTGGATCTGGATAGTAAAGGTTCCAGGAATAGAGCCACCAGCAATAGGAGTGGCTCCATTGGCAGCAGCAAACTTCGCCAAAGCCCACTGGCCAGTATTCCCTGAGGACATGACACTGACATCTGTTGTTAATGGCAACAATGGCACAAGTTGCCAGCAGAAGCTTCTCCCAGGTCTTCTTCAGATTTATGGTATAGATGCCATCACTTTTCTTTTTGGAAAGGTACTGTTGCATTTGAAAGTCAGGTTGGTGCCATCTAAGTGAGTTTCTGCTGCAAGGAATTTGAGGACATCCTCCATTTGCAGGATGTTTAGGGCTCTGGACATTGTGAAAGGTTCCCTTTAATTACAGTGGGAATCCAGAACAATACAGTATGGGCCTCTCTCTGGGTAGCAAGGAAAGCTACTATTATCTTCTGAAGCAGAATATCATAGCTGTTTTAGGTCTATTTTAAAGAATGCATAAACTTAAACTTGGGAACTCAGGCATTAGAGATTAATTATGCTTGCTGGCCACAGTGGCTCACGCCTGTAATCCTAGCACTTCAGGAGGCAGAGGTGGGTGGATTGCTTGAACTTAGGAATCTGGACCAGACTGAGCTACATGTGAAAACCCCACCTCTACCCAAGATACAAACAATTAGCTGGGTGTACTGGTGGGCAGCTGTGGTCCCAACTACTCTGGAGGCAGAGGTGAAAGGATCCCGAGAGAGAGAAAGAGAGAGAGAGAGAGAGAGAGAAAGAGAGAGAGAAGAAATTAATCATGTTTTCCAAGAGTCTCCTGAGAGAATATTTCAATCATGTCTACAGACTAATTTTTAAATTAAAATTTAATATAAAATTTGTATTGTGCTGAATTCTGAGAATACTTCCTTAATATTTCAGAAGTGAAATACTTCATTAAAACCTTACCGAACCCTATCTCTTCCAATGGCTTTACTCTGATCTATCTTGTGCCCATTCATCCTTTCACATACCATTCAGTATAAATCTACTACATGCCAGGTCTTGTACAAGGCAGCAGTCAGGGCTACTACACAATTAAGGAATGATCCTCACCTTCAAGACATCTATACTCTGATGAGAAAGACAGACAATTTAACAGATAAATATAATACACCATCTGAAGTTCTAATAGTAACTTTGTTCAGAGAGTTCTGGGATCACAGAGAAATAAAAGGATTAAACGTTGACTATATACTAGAGAAAATGAAGTCCAGAAAAGTTCAGAGAGAAGATGGTTGTGAGCTAGTTATAGTCCCTCCATCCCTGTCTCCCCACCTCCAACCTGCCATTAAGCCTCTCTCCCATCATTCTATCCCTTCCCCTTTTAAATGATACCATGTGATTGTTAAGGAGCTTTCCCATAGTAAATTTCTCTACTGCGTGATCACATTTATTTTAAATAGGAGTTGGGGAATACTATGCTTCCTAATAGTTGAAGTTATAATCAGGTTATTAATTATTTCAGAAGGAGAAATTACATTTCTACCTACCCTAAACTTTAAGATCTGCCCTAATATCTTCTGCTTTTTCTGTAGTAAGATATATTTTGAAGATCACTCTTCTGATTAAGTGTTATTCCCTTGGCTAGGTTCCAGGTTCAACGGGATTTAGGAACACATTAACATACCATCAACCAATTATTTCATGGCATCAAAAAATTTCACATTTGCAAAGACCTTTGCTATTGACATATCCTTTTCACCAAGACACTCATTTTATTCTCAAAAAAATTCCATCTCACACCTGTAATCCCAGCACTTTGAGAGGCCGAGGCAGGCGGATCACAAGGTCAGGAGATCAAGACCATACTGGCTAACATGGTGAAACCCTGTCTCTACTAAAAATACAAAAATTTAGCTGGGCGTGGTGGCGGGAGCCTGCAGTCCCAGCAACTCGGGAAGCTGAGGCAGAAGAAAGGCGTGAACCCGGGAGGCGGAGCTTGCAGTGAGCAGAGATTGCGCCACTGCACTCCAGCCTGGGGGACACAGCGAGAATCCTTTTCAAAATAAAAGGAAAAAAAAAATCCCTAAGTTTGTTTGGGCATATGTTTTTATTCCCCTTTTAGAGATAAGAAAGCTAAGATTCTCCAAGTACAGTAGCAGAGACTGGACTAGACTCTGTGACTGTTTTCTTTCTCCTCATGATGTCTTTCATGCACATGCCCAAATTAAGTTAGTTCCAGGAGTGATCATTACAACAGAAGGAGGGTTTAAAAACTAGTCAGTAATTTTGAATATCTACAGGAAGTAATAGTCCTAGCACTCAAAGTATTAGAACTGCTTATTTTTTCTTAAACATATATCTTATATACATGCTAATATTTGACCTATGCTTATAATTATTTAGTGATCATAGCAAGTAAATTATTACTTTTGATTTTAATTGAAAAAAATCTTGTTGAATAGCAATATGATTTTTCAGCTCAATAAAGGCTGAAATATCTAGCCTCAGGCTTCTCTGTGTGTATATGTGTGTGTGGGTGTGTGTGGCAGGTTGGGGATGCTCTGAGATTACCAAATATAATAATAATTATAATAGTAATTATAGTTATAATGAATATTATAATAGTGAGTTAGAAAATTATTTTCTCCTAATAAATCAATGAGTGAAAAGAAAGTCTATGTGAATATGAACTATGTGTTAAGTTGTTAGACTACAGTGACAGCTGAAGAAGAATTTACATAACACTATTATCAAAAGCCATTTTCTTCCACAGAAAGTTGTGTAGAGGTCTACCAAGTCTCACCAAGAACAGCAGTTTCTAAAGATAAACTTTAGACAACAACCCAGAGCCCCAAATGATTAGGGAATATTTGATAAAGACCAGATAAAATGAAATAAATGATAATCTTTGCCATAAATCAAGAAAACTGGCAAAAAGAAGAACAGCCATGTAGAGAGGCCCTATACCTTAAAGAAACTATTGACAATAACTTTTTCATCTCTAATCTTCCACCCAAGGATTTATACTCAGGCAAGTCTGAGATGTCATCTGGGAAGTTCTGGCTAGCTGCCACTGAAGACTTCTCTCAGGACGAAATGACTATGATGAATTCTCTTCAATCTAAGGTGGGCCTTGTCACTTCATTTTATCTCCCTGCTGCAGACAAATATGTAAAATCAGAAAATGACCTAATGGTTTAGAGGTCTTAATGCTGCATTATCATCATTAGCCAAATAGAAATCAGAAAGTTATTTGTCAAGCATAGAAACTGCATTAGTCAGCTTTTGTTGTAATAACAACCCAAAGGCTAAGGGGCATACAACCACCAATATTTTTTCCTTGCTTAGAGGTCTCAGGTTGGCTGTCTCTCTACTCAGCTCTGTACATCATTCTAGCACCCAGATAAAAGAGTAGACTCTGTCTGGGACTTGTTTTCTTTATGGCAGAGGACAAAGATGGAAGAGTTCATGCTAACCTATGGACTCACATTTAAAACATCTGCTCAGAACTGGTGCTATATCACATTAATTGCTATGCGATTGACCCAACCAAGTCACAAGCCCAAGTCAACCAATGGATGGGAGAAATACCTTTGCCTTCAGGGGAGTACCCAAATCCACATGTATTTATAAGGGACAAAACACACATTTTTATATGTCTCTTATGGAGCAGAGGAAGCATAGCTGCGAACTGTGCTTATTATTGATTAATTGCCTTCTAGCTTCAAATTCATTATTTTTGCCCTTCACTGTGAAAGTGGATCTGGGCCCTTTAATTTCCCTTTGTCAGTAGGCACTATGTTAAAACTTGCCAGTAGAGGGCAATGGAAAGACATTGTAGAGTACGTCATCATCCTTCCTGGCTCCAGTGTGCTTTTCTAGACAGGTTCCTGATGTAGCTTCTCTTGTTCCTGACTCCCCTAACGCAGATGACTTCTCCAGTCTGGCTCTTGGAGCCTGTGTAGCCTTTTCAATGTCTGGCTCCCATAGTTCAGACATCTTCTCCAGCAACTGGTTTTCTCAATGTGTCCAACTTTCCCAGCACCTAGCCTTCGAAATGCAAGCCCTTTCTCCAGCATTATTCGCTGGCAGTGTGGTGGCTTCTAGGGTTTACAGCTAGGTTGCTACTTTGCGCGTAGCTTCTTCAATCCCATCTTCTACAACGCGGCAGTTTCTCTGGTGCCAGGCTCTTGCAGCACATGTAGTTTCTTTAACAGCTGACTTGTGCAGTCACCGGTGGCCAGCAGCATCCAATGACCAGCAACTTCCCCTGACTCTCCCCTTGGGCAAAAGATAACTTACCTTGAACAGTTTTCTCCCACACCCTAGACTGTAGATTGCTGGTAAGTTCCAGAAGCCAGAATTCCAAGTTCTGCTGGTGTGGCAACACAGTGACCTCTCTGCCATTCAGTTAACCGTGGTTGCACTCTTTCCAACTAGGTCTGGATCTCAGCCCTGGGGGAGTCTCTTCTTTGGGTGAAATGCAATCAGTTCACCCCTAGAAGGTAGTAGTTGAAATCCTGTATTTTTTAGCATTCTCTTTATTTCTTATAGGCCAATTCCCTATTACTCCAACCTCCTGTTATAGTTAATTATTTATATTAAACTTCCCATGTTCAAATTACTGTGCAGTTTCTTACTCTCCTGATTGGACCCAGACTGATACAGGAACTATAATATAAGCTATCACAGAGATCTAACAAATGGAATCAAAGAGATGAAACTTGCTGTTTAATGGGATAAATTAGCCTAACATATTCATTTGCACATAGGACAGGGATTCTCAAAGTCTGTTGGTTAAGGCTTCATCTTTCCTGGGCATTCTTGGATGGGTTTTTCTCTTTGTGCATCTCTGTATCTGACCACACTTGATTGCCAGGATTTTTCTTAAGCTCTATGAATAGCATCAGATTATAGTCAGGCTCTTTAAGCCTCTCTGAGAACAGAATTAATTCTCCTTATTTTTCTCGACTTGATTTTGTGTTGAATTTTAAAGGACATCTAATTTTCTTTCTTTCTCCAAATTCTTGAGCTTAGCCCACTGGCTCCCTCACTTAGGCCAGTATCACATACACATTAGAAAAGACCTATGAAGTACAACATTTTTAAAAGCACCAATCCCTTAAAACTATAATTGCTACCTCTCAGTTCTGATAAGCTTAATAATCTATAACTATGAACTTAATTATCAGAGTATGTGTGAAGTATATATAGAAACACAAGGATAAAATTTGTATAAGCACTTCTGTTAAATAAAAATATATCATACAAAATCATATAAATTTTTATAATTTAAAATTTATTTTCTGAGAACCAGCACAGCAAATGCAAACCATTTTATTGGGCAAAAAAGAACCTAACTTGCACTTTATTGTTCATTTATTTATTTATTTATTTTCGAGACGGAATTTCACTCTTGTTACCCAGGCTGGAGTGCAATTGTGTGATCTCGGCTCACTGCAACCTCTGCCTGCTGGTTCAAACGATTCTCCTGCCTCAGCCTCCAGAGTAGCTGGGATTACAGGCACCCACCACCATGCCCAGCTAACTTGTCTTTTTTTTTTTTTTTTTTTTGTATTTTTAGTAGAGATAAGGTTTCATCATGTTGGTCAGACTGGCCTCGAACTCCTGATCAGGTGATCCACCCACCTCGGCCTCCAAAGTGTTGGGATTATAGGTGTGAGTCACTGCACCCAGCCTGTAACTAGCACTTTAAATTAATATGTGAATATATTTTTTGTAGAAGTGTTGGAGACTGAAGCTATTCCTCTCAATCAAAAAACGAGGAAATCAAAGAATTATTTGAGAAAACACATGTTTTATTTTCTTGTCTAAAATCTGCTCTAAACTGACTGCTGATGTGGATAATTGATGACAATAAGCTCAACATGAAAATATTGAATACAAGGTAGGTGTCTAACACTGGGATACAACTGGGGAAATCTAAGAAATGTTTTTGAAAGAGACACAGAAACAAAGAAAGCCAAATGGAAAACAAGGTTACCTTAAAGCTGTGCCTAAAAAGCCAAGTAGAATCCACGGCTGCTGTAATGTGTGATAAAGTTTAATTGCTGCTTTTGCTTTGCTCTCTTCTAGCCTCTAATTTGATATAATCTCGTATCTTACTAGATACCATAGGTTCTCTGTGTTAGCTATAAGGTTCAGAAAAGTAGTTTTTATGTGGTCATTATAACCTCTAAAAATCTTTTCCTGGCCTCTTGCACAGAATTCCAGCTTTTTAATTACACTTAAAATTGTAGATTTATGCTTGTGAATTATGGCATTTACAACCTGAAAGAGACTTTGAAGATGTTCCATTCCTAATGTCTCATTTTATAGATGAGTAAGTTAAGGCCCAGAGAAGGGAAGAGATATATTCTGGGTTATAGAGATGGCGGTGAATCTGAAATCACTAAGGTTTCATAATGCCTACATTAGTGATCTTCATAGTGCCTAAAGTCATGTGGACAAAAAGAGTGAATCTGGTTTGATAACAGAGAGTACTACTTGTAAAAATGAAGACTTGAATAGCTTTAACTGAAGGAAAAAGGCTGGCCAGGGGGCTGTCTTCATGCTGTGTGTTATGCTGAGAATGTGTGGCTCCTCGAGATCCCTATTTTTACCTAATTTAGGAACTATTACCCATATATGGCATATTCATCCTGACAAAAACAGAAGCATCTAACTAACACTCGGAGATTCTGAGTATGTCTCTGTGTATCTTTTAAGCAAATTTTTTCTTTCTTTCTTTTTTTTTTTTTTTTTTGAGGCGGAGTCTCGCTCTGTTGCCCAGGCTGGAGTGCAGTGGCCGGATCTCAGCTCACTGCAAGCTCCGTCTCCCGGGTTTAGGCCATTCTCCTGCCTCAGCCTCCCGAGTAGCTGGGACTACAGGTGCCCGCCACCTCGCCCGGCTAGTTTTTTGTGTTTTTTTAGTAGAGACGGGGTTTCACCGTGTTAGCCAGGATGGTCTCGATCTCCTGACCTTGTGATCTGCCCGTCTTGGCCTCCCAAAGTGCTGGGATTACAGGCTTGAGCCACCGCGCCCGGCCTCTTTCTTTTTTTTTAAGCAAACATTCTTTTCTGTTTGCTTGCTTCCTTATTTGTATATAAAGAAACTTATTTTTAAAATAAGAGAAGTTGTTGCTCACTTCTCTTTGCAAACCATCTGGCAACTTCATTTTCCAATGACATCCAACAAAAGGGAAACAGTAAATACAGTAACAGGAGAAAAAGTAAAGACAGGTCATCTCATCAATGAAAGAACTTATTTACAACCAGATTTGAGCAGTGCTAAATATTATGCTCCAAAAGCATAATTAATAATAATATTGAGGGGAAGTTTCCATCTTTATACTTACTTCTCATAAATTTGAAATTGACATAACTTTTGATTTAATGGGAAATAGAAACAAGCATAAAAAGGAAGTGTAGGTTCATAATGAAGATAATAAGCAGGCTCTGCCAGATGGCACCATCAAAACTTATGGCAGGGCACACACAGAAATCAAGTACTAATTTTCAAATAAAAAGGCATGAATAAATATGTCTTCATCATTTTTATATAATCATTTTTCTATAATGTTAGAAAATTTCGTATAGATACATCTGGTTGGAATGTGGTATTTCTGTTTAGCGCTTTTAAAGAGGCACTTATTCTATCACACTGCATTTGCCATTTTTGCTATCGATAATTGATTTATTATTATTCATCATCTTACTTAAAGAGACTTTGATATGTCTCCTTTCCCTTGGGTCCATTGTGTCATCAGAATTAATTGATTCTTCCCTCTTTATACAACTTATGGATATTAACAGCTAGGCAATTTCACTGGACCATAAATGGTATCCCTGCCATTTCCATGTCTTTTTGTCTTTCTGAAACATCATGTGAATCATGCCCAGAACAACTTTCAGAAATCAAATTACCACCCTATCATTCCTCTACTCAGATATCCTCCATCAGAAACCACATTCCTATCCACTTACCTATGGGATTTACCTATTGAGTTGAAGCTATCCTCTGTCTAGCCCCAATAAGTCATCCACTAGTTCCCTGAATATCCTCTCTACCCTATCCAATAAATTTTCTATTTCCAGAATATACAATTAGGCAATTTCTCAAAATGCTCTCTACTAAATACGAAATCCTTGAGTTTTAAACATTTTACTTTTCAAAGATTTCCAAACACGTTTGAAAAACATGTTTGGAACCTGGAACCCTGTGTTAAACAAAGTGAAACGGTTCCCCTTTTGCCTGATTTGTTTTAAGAGAGCTTTAGCATGTAGTGCTCTCCATGATCAAATAATTTTATTTGATCATGGACTCTTTTTTATGAAGGCAATTGCTGGATACAGTGTGTTTATATGCATACACATATTAATATTTATGTATTAAAATCTTTCTATGTATCTAAATTAAAAGCTTCAGAACAATTAAAGGTATGGTTACCATATAATCCAGCAATTCAACTCTTAGGTATACACCCAAGAGAAATAAAACTTATCTACACACAAAACTTGCACGTGAATGTTTACAGTAGCATTAGCCATAATAGCCAAAAGGTGGAGACAACCCAAATGTCCATCAACTGACAAATGGATAAACAGAAAGTGGTTTGTCTATATAATGAAATATTATTTGTCCACAAAAAGGAATGAAGTACTGATACAACATGGATGAACCTTAAAAACATTATGCTAAGTGAAAGAAGCCAGTCACAAAACATTGCATATTATAAAATTCCATTTATATAAAAGTTCAAAATAGAGAACTCTATAGAGACAAAGAGTGAATTTGTGGTTGCTTAGGGCTATGGGAGTGATGGGAGTGGAGGGAAGTGATCCTAAAATGTATAGGGATTCTTTTTGACATGATAAAAATTTTCTAAAATCTACTGTAGTAATGATTGCATGTATTTGTGAATATATTGAAAATTTTGAATTTTACAATTTAAATGGATGCAATGTATGGGCTGTGAATTTTATCTCAACAAACTGGTTGCTTAAAATTTCAGAATTGCAGGCACCACATTTGTATCCCTTCTCTATGGCTGTATTATAATTAGCAAATGCTTAATAATTATCTGACACTTTGCAAGAATGAGCTGACAAAAGCCCTTTTACCCAGAATGGCCGCTGGATCAGCATCATTGCAGATCCCAGGAGCCTGCTAGAAATGCAGATTCTCAGGTTGATCCCACACCTGCTGAATCAGAATCTGCATTTTAACAAGATCTAAGGTGATTCATATGCACATTAAGGACTGAACTGTAGTATCTTCTAATTGTTGAGTACACTAAACTTTTACACAGTTATTTTGCTTTCTCATGTTTTAGAGTTTTTTTTTTTTTAATAGGGATTAAATCAATTCACTTATAATAAAGACAGCATCTAATGAATTATAATTAACCTAATTTTCCTAGCTGCAGTTTTAATTTGTTTTCCAAAGCTCAGTCAGGCCACCAAAATGTGATGATTACTTAAAATAAAATAAGTGATATAAAAGTAAATAGATCGAGTGATTTAAATACAGAAAAATAAAAATAAAATAAATATATTTAAAAATAAATATAAATATGTTATATAGTTATACAGAAAATTTAATTACAAAACATTTGAATGCAGAAAAATATAGATATAAATATATTTTAAAATAAATACAAAAATAAATAGATCAAAGATTTCAATATAGAAGCTTCCAGTTCACTTGTTCAAAGCTATACAACAGATGATTTTAAATCAACTTATTTTCTCACCAGTGAAAAGCAATTTATAAACAATTTTTTTCTTACTCTTGTCTACATTTTTTGATGGATTACCACAGGGGTCATCTTAGTTATGCTAAAAAATTATTAAATATACATGAAGCAGAGAAAAGACATTTTGTTTGCACATCTCATCTGGATGGTTTATGCTATTGCTGAGACTGCTATAAGATTTGAAGTGTCCCACTTCAGTAAGCTTGTCAGAACTAGAGAACTTGATAACTTAGAAACATGTGTTTGATACAGCATAAAGTATATAATGCATTCCTTTACATGATTATTCTTGTCTCTCCTCTCTCCTGCCCTTCTCCCAGACCTCTCATGCCCACACAGACAGAGAAACCTAGGGCATCTTAGTTCTGCTCTTCTCCCAACCCTGAAATGGGAGCCACTAGGACCCAGTGCCAGTCTGAGACCAAGCAAAGCTAACACCTGTTCCCTTCCTATGTGTGTTCCTAGCCAGCAATGACCTCCTACAGTATGCAGTGCCCTTCAGGGGTTCTATTACTTGAGTGTTTTCAAATGGTTTTATACAACATCAACTGCCTTTCTCATTCTGCGAGATAGACTTAAAAAATCATGTTTGAATGACAATAATTAATTTATAATCAATTACTCTGTGTATTTTGATAAATAATCACAAAAGGCTGTGATTTCATACAATGTCAGAGACCTGCTATCTCCCTTACTAAAATGAGAACGACACTTTTTAGAAAAATTCTCCAGATTCTTTTCATATATCTTTCCTATTTATAGGAAATGTAAAATATAAGACATTTGTATTTGTAATAGCATAAAGAATTCTGTATGTTTACAATATTACTATTCTTAGGAATATACTTTGACCAATGAGATACTCATAGAGAAGATATAAAGCAAAAATACAAATAAATATGCCTACTCTCAGAAGGTTGGGTTTACCAGTAATACATGTAGAATATACGCATCAAATTGCATCCATTGGGACAAACAAAATGAGTGATATCCTTTTATTATGATCTAAATTAAATTCAAGGAAGTACAGACCTGGCCTGTTAACAAACTAAGAATTGGAATTAATAATAAAAACAGAAAATTAACTTGAATTTATGAACTACAGTAATTTTTTTTTTTTTCAGAAATGAGTAGCTTCATTTCTTTCTATGATATCATATGCTGAGGGTGACTGGTCATCAGAAGGCCATTAAAAATACAAACATATGAAAGTCAATAGCAGCAAAATAACAAATCAATTTTAACTGACTTATTTCCTGCTTAAAAATCATACATATGTATTCATAGGCTCCCTTAATAAGTCCTTATTGCAAGAAAAATAAGTCTCCATTACTTAAAAATTGATGAAGGAATTTATTATAGTAAGAAAATTAAAAAGTCATTCATCCATAACTACTTTTATGATAGTAATAGAAAGAAAGATGGATCTTGTAAGGGCAGGAACCAACCCTCTACATTTCAGAAGCCTAAAAAGATCATACTTTGGAATACAGGATCACACTGATCTTTTGGCGGGTATGATTTTATAATTAAAAAAATACCTAGAAGGTAAACACACATCTGAAGAATTCAAGACAGGATACATCCATTGGAAAATATTTCTGGGAAATAAATATAATAATACAATCTTTTAAAAATATCGGCTCATTTTTAAGACTCCTAAACAGAGAAACTAAAAAATAATTGTGAATGAAACTAAAAGTTTTATTCTTCAGAATATAAAATACTTTATGCTTCCTAATTTACAGTAAAATTTAAGGACCATGAGCCAAATTTTGGTACAGAGGTATCTTGCTGCTCACCACATTCAGACACCTTCACACAGCCATTTGCCCTGATTGGCTGCTTCTGCTTCATTGTTTTTGTAATAAGAGTGGCATGGGCTGCTGAGGCAATAAGAAGCCTTTCGATGTCTTGCATGTCAGCCACAGACTTCTAAGACCTAATTTTTTTTCTTGTCTGCCTCTTTTGGCACTACCTGTAAAAGCCATAACTGTCATAAATCTGCACGTCCCTAATGAAATCTGCTAAGTGAGCCAGCTCATCTTGGGGAATCTGTATCAGCTATAGTCTCTTCCAGCTCCTCTCACTTCTAGATACTCTGTTGACTATAGTTAAGTGTTAGCTGAAAGCAGAGGTATTGAAGCGATTACTCAAAATTATTGGGGGAGAAATGGTGGACTTTATTTAAAAGATTGGCTTAAATATAAATAAAGCTGATTTCCATTTTCATAACAGAGTTTCAGATTTGAATTATATGTGTTTTCACTCTAGTCTAAAAGACACATAAATTTAAGAATTCTCTTAGAAATTTCTGCAAGCAATGTCTTGGAAACAGCAGTAGTAGCTTTGTTGTTAAAATCCGAGATGCCTTTCAGCGTCAATCAGGAGACACAAGAGACAGCAGAACAAGTCATACTGGGCAGAACTCCACTAGGGAATTTTATTAAGGAAATTAAAGAAATGGAAGGTTGGTTGTTCAGTCCCAGGGCTAAGTGATCAGTGTCTGTCCCGGTTCCTTTCAGCCCATTTTGATTAAGATAACCCAGTGGGTTATCTTTTTCTCCTCTTAATTCTCATAGCACTTTGTTTGTGCCTGCCTTATATTTACTCCTGCTATCTTACGCTATAGCTGTTTGTGTATCCATCTAATCTCCTTTATTGAACTGGAAACTCCTGAGAGAGAAAAAGATAATATTGCACATTTTTTAAAAATCTTCAACAACAAATAGCATAGGAGGAAATAAAAAAAAAAAACTGGAGAGAAATAACATTTCCTAAGCATTACGCAAATATAAAGTGTTACTATTTTGAGGGGATACAATAACAAATTCATGTTGCCAGCCTGAATTTTGAATTAATTGAGATCTAATTCAAAATAGGCATATGGAGACAAAATATCCATTTTAGTTTTGTTAAAATTAAAACTGGATAATAGAATGTAAGGGTGCAGCAACAATGGGCTTCCTAAAAATGCATACAGAATTAGACAAACTCTCCCACCTGGTCCCAGGTGTAGATGGAAAACCTGTCTTCCTCATGTGGGGTCCTGGCCTGGTGAAACTTATATTTAAGCAGAGCAGCAGACCAGAATGGTCACTTTTTGCAGGCATTTGCAGGCCCCAAAGAGAAAATATGAATGTGAGCTAAACTCAACAGACCAATTTATTCCCCCAAACTCAGCAGTGAGGTATTTTCACTCCTCTTCTCTTGGGAAGAAGGCAGTGGGAGATGTAGGGTGCAGACAGAGGTCAGGAACGTCACTAATAAACAATCCCTGTTTAGGTGAGCACAAAACAAGGGAAAGAATGTTTTCCTACCATCGACATGCTTTCAAACTACATCTTATCTTTCAACTTATATAAGGCTAAGCATTATTATTCTGGTTTTATAGATGAAGGGAAAGCTCATAGATATTAAATAACTTGCTCTAAGTCTCACAGCTAGTAAATGTTAGAGTCAATATTTGAACGGAAAATGTGTGCTCTTTGTTTGACATAGAGCACACTGTAAGGGTCTGATACATGCTTGGTGAATAATAAGAAAAAAAAACTCTGCATACAATTATGAATCAAGTAGATAAATCCCCCACATTTTAAGTGGTTCAAGTCTTTTAAATGTAATTATTCTGTATTGTAAATGTGTTTCTATAGATTCAAAATGGACAATCTTTAGTATATGTGGATAGACTATATTGGATTTTTTCCAAATTATTCTTCATCTGTATAAATTTCAATAGTTGGCAATTCTAATAGTTGACTACTCCAATAGTTGGCTAGCTCTTGGAGGCCAGGTAATTGCTATTACTTTGCATGCTCCATAACAACAATAGAAAGAGGTCCAGAGTTCCTTTATAAGTGACTATTAAGAGAAGCAACATGCAGAAGTAGAAAAATTCTTCATAATGATTTCAAGTTTTCTTAATAAACTCAAAATAAATATGCATGTATATATATATACATATCTATACACACTTGTATATATATACACATACATATATCATATTTTATTCTTCAAGTGCCAACGGACTATATTTGGCACAATACATGTTTTTACTAAGTTGAACAACTATACATTAGTGTGCTGTAAGTGTGGGGAGAATTACTGATTATTTAAGTGTCTCTGAACTAAGAAGAAAATAAAACACACAGGCTCAAACTTAAACAGGAGCAATATAGGTTACACATAAGGAACACTTTCCTGATCACAAGAGTTATTAAACAGACGTCCTCCCTTAGAGATCTCTAATACTAGGGTAAACAACTAGCTGGTTTAGATACCATGCTGCTTGGAGGCAAAGAGCTAGCCTGAGTGAAGTCTCAAAGGATATAATATAATTACTTGACTTTCATGTAAAATATCACATAATCATTTTATATTCAGGATGCTTAATGATACTGAAACTCTGTGAAGAAATAACCATATTTTGTACTAATCTGGCATTCTTAAATTACCCAACACAGTGCTGAACACATCATAGTTACCCAATAAATGTTTACTGACCAGACTGATTTTTCAATGAAGAAGAATGACAAGTGGGAAAAGGGGAACTGGATTCTGTTCTTTGCTTTACAAATAAATTGGCTAGGACTTGGAGGAAATCAGTCAATCTCTCAGGGTCTTAATTTCCCTCCTCTGACAATCATGGCTTCTATGAGTTGAGGGCCTCTCTACCCCCACAACACTGTGACCCCACAGTCAGACTAGTCTGCATCCGGTTCATGCTGTCCATTAACCATATCAAAAGGAAAGGACACTGGATAACAAATAAGAAGGTTTGGTTTCTGGTGTCATTTTGCTCATCAACTAGCATTGTTAGCTTGCCCAAATTATTTAATTTCCTTGGAATTCCAACTATAGAAGCCTTTTGGAAGCTCAAATATTCTGTAATTCTACCACAGTGGCATGTTGAATTATATTCTCTGTTTATTCACTAAATCATTTGCAATACGATTTAGGAAAAAACAAATGACCCAAAATATCATTAAAATTACTTTAAAATATTTTAACAATCAATTATTTAAACAATATGCCTTTATCAATGTATAGCATATGTTCACTTATTTCTCTCAAATAGAAGAATTTATCTCAAATGTCCAAACAATGTTCACTACCTTTGTAAGTTAATGTATTAAAATGTATAGTAACATTAGTTACCATTTCATTTAGAAAATTTATTTGACACCACAGGATTACCAAGCTTGAATAGCCACACTACTTATGCTGTGGCACCAATAATTTGGACAAGTCATATGAAGAAACTTTTTAGAAAGCTGAAAGTATACCAAAAGCCTTTGATTTGCTCCCCAGAAATAAAAGAAAAATGTGATTTTCCCTTTCAAATGACTTGTCATCAGCAAATATTTACACTAATACTGATAACCAAATAGTTTAACTACTCGAACTTTAAGTGACAATTCCAGCATGATTAGAATCTGTAGATAAGGAAATGAATAACAGGCATATTGACTGTATGCTTGTATGCATTTATGTTTGAAAGGATGATGGGTATTCATTCATCCAATAAGCATTTATGGAATTCCCCTATGTGCTAGACAACTGTGAGCTGCGGATGAAAAAGTGATAAGACATGGTTCTTTCCCAGAAGATATCCCCAATCTAATTGACAGTATAAATGTGTAAATAAGTACAGTGCTCTGTAAGAAGTTATGGAACAGAGGTATTAGTGTATATAACATGAAAGGGAAGAGAGTGTAACTAATGGGCCTAGAAATAAGGAACAATAGATTTATAGCTTCCACAAGCACCCCACATGAATATAGAAGGCTTATATGTGAAATAGCAAAAGAAAAGAATACAACTATATAAATGAGCACACATACAGAAAAGAATCTACAAATTTGAGAAAAATGAGATTTCTAAAACGTAAAGTTAAATGGTTGAAACCTGAAGCAGTATAATCAGAATTACAGAAGAAGGGGATGTTTAGCAACATTCTGACCTCCATCCACTAGATGCCAGTGGCAACTACTCCTCCCCTCAGCTGTGAAAATCGATAGTGTCTCTGAACATTGACAAGTGTGTCTGGGGGCCACAATCACCAAGGTTGAGAGCCACTGCCATAAAGAACATATGAGAAACAAAAAGTACTGGCCTATTTCGCTCATAGTTGTGGATACAACATCCTAAACAAAATAATAGAGAATTGACTTTAATAGCAAATAAAATGATGATACCAGTCAGATTATTTTCTGAAATGCAATTATAGTTGCATATTTGAAAATCTATAAAAATAATCACTCACGCTAGCAAATGAAAGAAGAAATTTACATCCTTTCAATAGAAAAACATATATACATATACATACAAATATGCACATATATAGATCTATAGATAGATCTATGTTTACATATATGTGCGTGTGTGTGTGTATGCGTGTGTGTATGAACCAGTAGTTTCCAATGTTTTTGGCACCGGGGACCGGTTTTGTGGAAGACAATTTTTCCACAGACCAGGGTAAGGGGGATGGTTTTAGGATGATTTAGGTGCATTACATTTACTGTGCACTTTATTTCTATTATTATTACATTGTGATAAGTAATGATTATACAACTCAACATAATGTAGAATCAGTGGGAGCCCTGAGCTTGTTTTCCTGCAACTAGACAGTCCCATCTCGGGGTGATGGGAGACAGTGACAGATTATCAAGCATTGGTTCTTGTAAGGAACACACAGTCTAGTTCCCTTGCATGTGCAGTTCAGAGTAGGGTTTGCATTTCTATGAGACCTAATACCATGGCTGATCTGACAGGAAGTGGAGCTCAGGTGGTGATGTGAGTGACGGGGAGGAACTGTAAACACAGATGAAGCTTTGCTCACTCACCCGCCACTCACCTCCTGCTGTGTGGCCCAGTTCCTAACAGACCATGGAGCAGCTCTGGTCTGTGGCCCAAGGTTTGGGGATCCTTGACACACACTATGTGCACATTTGAATATCCCCCACAGCATCCAGTGGAAGGCATTTTTTCCCTTCGTTTGTTTATTTAATCTATATCTTGTAAGAATCAATCTGCATGTGAATCAGAAAACATTCTTTAGATTCAGTGCTATGCCTGAAAGAAGGGGATACCAGTGAAATTTAGCTAATCAAGAGCCTTCAAGTTTGTACCTCTTTAGAGGAAAAGTTAAAGAGTAAGATTAACTAACAAGATTGTTTATAAATGTTTAAATTCCATCCACTTAAGGGCAGACTCTAGATTTATTATTTATTTGTTATTTATTATTTTAGAGACAGGGTCTCACTCTGTTGTCCAGGCTGAGTGCAGTGGTGTGATCACAGCTCACTGAAGCCTTGAACTCCTGGACTCAAGTGATTCACCTGCCCCGGCCTCCCAAAGTGCTGGGATTATAGGTGTGAGCCACCATGCCCAGCCTAGATTTATTTAAATAGTACAACAAATGCCCATTAAAATGCTGGTGTCTATATTTTAAAAGGCAATTCAAATAAGTTAAATTCAATTTATATTAATGCAAAGTAAAAGCATTTTAAAATGACTATTTAATTCAATGCTGTAGCATTCAACTAAATGGCCTTTGAAACCAACTGACCTCTACTGTTACCAGCCAGTAAATAAACATGAATGACTCATTACTACACTCACACGAATGTTCATTTGCAATGGCTTTAGAATGCACTGGATATCAAAATGATCTCTATTATATTTTATTTAATCATGTACATTAATAAACCTGAGATGACTGTATGTTCAACAATCAAGCAAGCTGAATCTCTAGCAGTACCATCTCTAGCAAATAGTCATTTAAGGAAATGAAAAGAAAAAATGATTCTAACATCAAAGAGACTGAGAGAACAGGTTCTTTGCAGGTGAGCTGCTCTACTCCATACCACCATCCCCAGTCCTGGGCAAGTAGGAAGTCAATGTTACCTCATTATATCACACACTGGATTCTTGATTATCATCCTCTTGATTCTAAATCTATTGTTCCTTATTTCTAGGCCCATTAGTTACACTCTCTTCCCTTTCATGTTATATACACTAATACCTCTGTTCCATAACTTCTTACACAGCACTGTACTTATTTACACATTTGTACTGTCAATTAGATTGGGGATATTTTCTGGGAAAGAATCATGTCTTATCATACGAACACTGATCTTAATTGTGTTCAGTTTGTACAAATGGACTCAGCAAAATGAAACCATGGAAATCATTTCTCTAAATATCTTGTCACTTATATGAGTGACCATGAGTAACTAACTTCAGTTAAAATAGGAGATAAGTGAAAGTAAATGAACTAGTGGATGCAAAGTCTAACATGCCTTGTTAGCCTAATAGCTATTATAAAAATAATTATTATACCTAACAATGGCGAATTGCTGTGATAGGTACTTCAAATATATCTATAATAATGACAATGATGATACAGCAATAATAATACTTAGTCAAAGAGAAATACATAGCTTGTTGCCTGTCAGGTGAAGGGAGGGCTCATGGCAAACACTATTCCCATAGTACAGACCATGTTGTCTTCAGTGGTCATCATCCCACTTTTACCTTGAACACAATGCAGTCCTTAACCCTTCTTCTGAGATTGAGTCAGTACTGGGATCACCATTGCCAAATAATTTCATTCAGGAATAGAGATTATTGCACTTGAATGAAAAAAAAGAGCCTGGGTGAAATTAGGGTTTGCCTTTGTGAATTTACACTTTTCTAAACAGAGGATGCTTCTTGGGATGAACCCTGTCCCAGGAAGGTCCAGACATAGTTGCCTTTAAACATCTTCTGCCTCTCCAGCCCTTCCTATTGCTGCCTGCACAAGCCCTGCTGGGAGGGAATGATAAAGTGAAACTGACACATTTTCCAACCTATTCACACCTACAATTTTGTCTTGCCTTTGGTAGTCTCAATGAAACCTACAACCCTAACCTTAGGTGTCTTCAGTGGGGATATTTTTTGTTTGTTTTGTTTTCTCTTACCAACTTATTCCTATATGCACCATCAGGAACTAACTTTGTTAAGGGGAAAAAAAAGAATGTAATTTTTTAAGATCAATAATAGAACATTAGAATAAATGCTTTTCAACTGTCATCTTAAAACAAACAAAGATGCCTGACTATATAAAATTCTCAGGCATTTTAGAAATATGGCCAGATAGAAAAAATTCAGAAAGGACAGTTATAAGGCATGGTAATAGTGATTCTTTTAATCTATTATGTTCCCTTTCAGAAATTAAGAGAAGGAAGCAATCTCTGTCCCCTATTACATTCCCAATATAGGCAGCAACTAAGTTCATAAATGAGAGTACCACTTATAGTTATCATTTGAGCACCACCCTTTATGCTAAGTGCTTTAGATGCATTATCTTATTTAATTCTCACAGCAACTTTTGTGGTTTAGACACCACCATTATTCTAAATATTACCAATGAAGGAAGAGTCTTAGCAAAATAAAATAACTTGCCCATGTTAACACAACTCATAAGTGACAGAGCTAGGTCTCAAACACACGTGTCTTTGAATCCAATGCACTTACCCGCATGCTGTAATGCCTTAAAACACCACTTTGTAAGGCTTGGGCTTATGTTTCAATCTTTGCTTCTAATCAGTGAGCTCCTTCAGGACATAATTTATTTCTCATTAATTTTTATATCTCCAGAGGATGGAATAATGCCTGATACAAAGCAGGAACTCAATGATTGTCAATTGAATAAAATGCTGAATTAATAAATAAATAAAGGAAGGAATTAATTTTAAAAGGAAACAGAAAATTGAGGTGTGCAAAAAGCTAATTCTATACCAAGAATATTATTCCTGTGGTTAGTTTTGTGCCCCTCCATTTGCATTGTAGCAACATATGAGTATTTTATAAGTATCATTTTTACTTTAGAATTAAATGAAATGCTTTAAAAAATATGTACTTTACTCAGGGATTTAAATGAATGATTGAAATTCCATAATCAGAATGTGACACAACCAAACCAGCGTATAATCATGTTTCCCATAATAAGCTACTTGAAATGTTCTTAGGGTTACAATATTGTAATCTAGACATGAGAGGAAGATCTGTGCTCTCGACAACATTCAACACAGGCACTTCAACTGGCTCTGGATAAAAGACAAACCTCCTCTTTTGCATTACATAGACGTTCTCTCTTTCCTTATCAGTAAGCAGACAGTCTTAACTGTTACCTTCACATCCTTTGCCATCTTCCTCCAGCTTCTGGTCAGCTTGACATTTGCAGTAATAACTGCCAACTGTATTACAGCATCGATCTTGACAGCCACCATTGTCAATGGTACATTCATTTACATCTGCAAGTGAATAGTGAAACAGAATTAGCCTCCTGTAACTAGACATACAAAAAGAAACTTTGGTGGCTCTCTGTTAAAAATGAACCATCACAGAATGACATCATTATTTAACCTTGGATTAAATGAAATAAAACAATATTTCATTTTAATTAGAATGAATACACTCTAATTTTGATGTGAAGAAAGAGACAAGTCATAATTTTGGCATCTGAAATACTACTTTTGAACAATAAACTAAGGTATTTTCTAGTCTTATGGATTTGGGAAGCTTATGGTACAGACCCAGAAATTTCACACACAATCTTTTGAGGATGAAATTGAGAACAATGAGATAAACTAAACTAAGGTCAGGACACTAGGCCACCTGCTTACCTATTAAATATGTTGTTATTGGCTTCTCAAATAATTATTACTCACCACTATATATATGCCATTGTAGTGGACAGTGTGAGAAAGGTAAAAGGGTATTTCCATGGTTTCCGAAGTTTAAAATGTAGCTGGAGTTGAGGACTAAACAGAAATGTGATTTGGTTGAGTCCATATACAGGATATGCCCACAGACCACTCCTAAACCCATGGCCATAAGTCATCTTTACAGACAGGGTTCAATTTTATGTATTTATCCAATCCAGTTAACAATTGGCAAGTATTCCAATCCATCTTCAAGTTTGATAGCGGCCTGTGAGGTGGCTTGATTTACAGTTCTGCTCAAATGAGGTACCTCTTCTGCATGTTGACTAGTTGACTTGATAGGTCCTTGCCTCATGAGATGAGTGTGGCTTGAAGAGGGGATGGAGTGGACAAGGAAGAGGTATGGAGGGGCAGGGAAAAATGGGAGAAAGAGGAAGAGGGAGACAGAGGGAGACAGAGAGAGACAGGGAAAGGAGAGGAGAAGAGTTTGGTCAGGAACAGCAGAAGAAGTAAAGTAGAAGCACAGGCAAAGTCTCACCGAAGTGTGGATCTATCACAGCAGAAAACAATTGATACTGAAAGACCAATCAGGTAATAGGCAGAGTGAGCAACAATGCATCTTGACTGAATGTAACTGATTTTGTCTGATTCCCTTGCTATGCAACTTTCACTGTTTTGTTTAAGTTAACTTTTCATTCAAGTGTGTCTGGCTTCTCTCATTCAGCATTGTTTAGAAGATACATCTATTTTGTTGCATACACTTGTAGATCACACATTCTTATTCCTGTACATTGTTCCCTTCTATGAATATACCACAATATTCATTTCACAGAAGATGAGCATTTAACTGTTTTCTTATTTTTGGCTTTTGTGAAGAGTGCTGCTATGAACATTCTCATAGATGTCTTTAATGAGCTTACCAATGCATTTCTGTTGGGTAATACAGTTGACCCTTAAATAATACAGGTTTGAACTGTACAGGTCCACTTTATATGTGGATTTTTCTAAATACAGTCGGCCCTCTATATCAGCAGGTGCTGCATCCACAACCAAATGTGGAGTCAAAGTACAGTATTCACAGGATATGAAACCTGCATATGTGGAGGGCCTGCTTTTTATATACTCGAGTTCCACAGGGCCAGACACAGGACTTAAGTATCCACAGATTTTGGCATACACAGGTGTCCTGAAACCAACATACCCCTGCAGATACTGAGGAGCAGCTGTACATCTAAGAATGGACTTGCTGGGTCAAAAGGTCTGAGGTACTGTTTAGTATTTATAGATAAATGGTCTTCTTAAGAGGCTACTCTAATTTACTCCCACCAGTGGAGTTCAGATGCTACTCATTCTTGCCAACATTTGGGATACGCTGGTTTTTTTTAATTGATCTGTTCTGGAAGTTTAGTAATAGCATCAGGTTGTGATTCTAATTTGCATTTTCCCAGTGATTAATCAGGTTAAGAACATTCTCATGTTATTAGGCCATTTGGAAAACATCTTGTTGAAATGCTTGTTCAAATAGTTTTTCCATTTGTCCAATTCCTAAAATATTCATTATTGTACTTGTGGGTCCTCAAATAGGATGCTAAGAAAAAGTGGTGGCAATGGTTATCCTCTTCTTGCTTCAAATCTCAGGAGAGCTTTTAACAGTTCAAGGTAGGCATGACGGGTACTGTTGGGTAGATACAGATAGATATAGATAAATGTTCCTCTCTAATCCTAATTTCTTTCATATTTGATTCATAAATAGGTGTAAAGTTTTATCTACCACATTTTTTGAATCTATAAAGATAATTAGATGTTTTTTCTTATTCTGTTAATATGATAAATAACAGGATTGAATTTTGCATCTCTAAAATAAACCTGGTCATGATACACTACCTTTTTTTATACATGCCTGAGTTCACTTAGCTAATACTTCATTTGGAATTTTAAAGATATGTTTCATGAGACAGATTTGCCTGTACGTTTTCTTCTTGGTAAATAGTCTTCTTGATTTTGACACCCAGGTTGTACTAGATACATCAAAAAAAGTTAGAAGTGTTTCCTTCTTTTCTACTGCTGAAATAATCTGTGCAAGATTGGTATAATTTATTAATTAAATGTTTGAAAGAGCTCATTTATGACACTACCTAAGGCCTGGGATTGTGGGGTGCGTGTGTGTGTGTGTGTGGGTGGGTGGGTGTGTGTGAAGGCTTTCAATTACAGATTCAATTTCTTTGATATAAGAATATTCAGACTTTTATTTAAATATGTGGGATAAACCATGTGTTTCAAGGAATTTGTCCCTTTCATATTAACGTTCAAATGTATTGCTGTTAAGTTGCTCATAATATTCTCATACTACTGTTTTAAATGACTGTCCAGTTGTGCTGAGGTCACCTTTCCTATTCCATGAAATTCTTGTGTGTCTTCTCTTTATTTTCTTATCAGCTTTGCTAGGAATTTGTCAGTTTTATCTATCTATCTATCTTGACTATCATCTATCTATTTCAGTCTTTTCCAAACAAACAAACAAACAACAAAAAAAAAACCCTGTGGCTTTATTGATTTTTCAGCATTGCACATTTTCCCCACATAATCAATTTGTGCTATGATCTTTATCATTGCCTTTATTCTACTTTCTTGGGTTTCTTTCACTATTCTGCTTCTAAGTTCTTGAGATGGAAATTTAGATAATTGATTTTTAGTATTTCTTTTAAAAAATATTCCTGGTTTTCCATAATGGCTGAACTAGTTTACAGTTCCACCAACAGTGTAAAAGTGTTCCTATTTCTCCACATCCTCTCCAGCACCTGTTGTTCCCTGACTTTTTAATGATTGCCATTCTAACTGGTGTGAGATGGTATCTCATTGTGGTTTTGATTTGCATTTCTCTGATGGCCAGTGATGATGAGCATTTTTTCATGTGTCTGTTGGCTGTATGAATGTCTTCTTTTGAGAAATGTCTGTTCATATCCTTTGCCCACTTTTTGATGGGGTTGTTTGTTTTTTTCTTGTAAATTTGTTTGAGTTCTTTGTAGGTTCTGGATATTAGCCCTTTGTCAGATGAGTGGATTGCAAAAATTTTCTCCCATTCTGTAGGTTGCCTGTATGGCGATTCCTCAAGGATCTAGAACTAGATGTACCATATGACCCAGCCATCCCATTACTGGGTATATACCCAAAGGATTATAAATCATGCTGCTATAAAGACACATGCACACGTATGTTTATCGCGGCACTATTCACAATAGCAAAGACTTGGAATCAACCCAAATGTCCATCAGTGACAGACTGGATTAAGAAAATGTGGCACATATACACCATGGAATACTATGCAGCCATCAAAAAGGATGAGTTTGTGTCCTTTGTAGGGACATGGATGCAGCTGGAAACCATCATTCTTAGCAAACTATCACAAGAACAGAAAACCAAACACCGCATGTTCTCACTCATAGGTGGGAACTGAACAATGAGATCACTTGGACTCGGGAAGGGGAACATCACACACTGGGGCCTATCATGGGGAGGGGGGAGGGGGAAGGCGGGGAGGGATTGCATTGGGAGTTATACCTGATGTAAATGACGAGTTGATGGGTGCTGACGAGTTGATGGGTACAGCACACCAACATGGCACAAGTATACATATGTAACAAACCTGCACATTATGCACATGTACCCTAGAACTTAAAGTATAATAATAATAATAAATTAAAAAAAAATAAAAAATAAATAAAAATAAAATAAAAAATATTCCTGGTTATCTGTAAACATGTAACCAAACACCTTAACACTAAGTGGCTTAGAAAGACAACTTACTATTATTTTCTACGTGTCTGGGGATTCTCAGGTAATAATCAACTGGTTGGTGCTCATTTGGGGTCCCACAGAAGGTAGAAGTAGGGTGACAGCTAGCGGTAGACCTGCATGGAGGCTTGTCACTCCCATGTTGGGATTTGGGCTGAGATGGTCGGAACATCTGGGTGGCTAGTCAGGTGTCTCCCTGTCTCTCCATGCAGCTCCTCACATGCCAAACTCCTGCTTGGTGTCCTCAGGGTGGAAATATTTTACATGGTAGCTTACCTTCCCCAGGGAGACTATTACAGTAGACTTAAACAAAAGTTGAAAGGTTTCTTATGATCTAGCCTTGGAAGCCACATAGCCTGACTTCTTAGATTTTTGTTAGTTAAAGCAGTCACAGGCCAGCAGAGATTCTGGAAGGATGGGGAATTCCTTCTCACAATCAGAGAATTGAATACACTGTGTCCAAACAAGGAAAAAATTGATGCCAGCCTTGTTGAAAGAACACATCACACTCATGTTTTTCTTTTCCTAAAAATAAAAGTATTAGCTGCTCACCACAGGTTTTAATGTTTCATTTTAATTACCATCAACGCAAATTATTTCCTAATCTACATAAATATTTCTTCTTTGGATTATTTTGAAGCATGTTTTGGGATTTTTTTTAACACATTTGAGGAATTTTCAATCATCTTGTTATGAAATGCTAGACTAATTCCATGGTGAACAAAGAATATACTCTGCATGATTTCAATTCTTTACAATTTGTTAAGACTTGCTTTATATTCCAGCACATGGTCAATTCTGTTTTTTTTTTTTTAAATCTATATTTACTGGAAAATAATGTACACTCTTCAATCATCAGATGCTATGTTTTCTTTATGTACATATGTGCATGTATACAACATATACTTTCATATATTATACATGTATATTTCAAACATGTACAAATACATATATTTATTCATTTGATTTGTTAATCATGATTTTCATATCTTTACATATTTAAGAATTTTTTCATATGCTTGTTCTATCAGTTAGCAAGAGAAGCATAGTGAAATTGCTTTATTTAATTTCACATGTGCCCTTTTCTGACTGCAATTTTTGTTTCATATAATTTGAAGCTCTATTATGAGGGGCATACAAACTTAGGATTACCACATCTTCCTAGATTAATGCTTTGTTATTATAAAATGTTCCTCTTTAAATCTAGCTATGCTTTTTTCATTAAAGTTGACTTTTTGTAATGTTATAGCTATATCAATTTTCTTCTGGTTAGTTTCTTTCGGCTAATGACTTTACATGACATTTCATTTTCTAAACTTTAGTTTTTCCCTTTTTTGTATTCATATATCTGAGAAATTATCTCTATATAAATATACCTGTATATACATTAATTTAATATATTATAAGCATCTTTGACTTTTAGCTGTAGTATCATATCATTGACTTTTAATGTAATTGTTAATGTATTTGGATTAAATTTACCATTTTATTGTTTTTCTAAATTCCCCATAGATTTTGTGTTACTTTTATGTTCAACTCTTACTTTTCTCAAAATTTATTTTTGGTGGTCTATTTGCCTTTTTATTAGATCGTCGGTCATATATTCCTTGTTATTCTTTTAGTGGTAATTCTAGATATTAAAACATCTATTATTAAAGTCTAATATAAATTAGTACTTTAACCACTTCCCTATAATGCTAGAACCTTACCAGTTTAACTCTTTTAAAGTTTTTCTTACCTATTATATTATTGTTATTATGTATTTTACTTTTGGATATTTAAACCCCATAAGACATCACAGTTATTATTTTATATATTAAGAAGTAATTTAGGTTTATTCACATAGTTACCTTTTCTGGCATTCTTTATTGCTTCCTTCATTTCTGTGCTTCTTTCTGGAATAATGTCCTTTGGCCTGAAAATTGCTCTTAGTATTTCTTTTCACATGGATCTGCTGGCAACATTTTTTTCATATTTAGTCAGGAAATAGCAATATAAAAAAAGGTGATTTTTTCACTTTAATTTTTAAATAAAATATATATATATATAAAAGAACATTTTTTAGATTTAGAGAAAAATCTGAAAGAGTACAGGTTCACATGTACTCCATACATCCCATATTTCACTGTTTTAAACATCTTATATTAGTATAGTTATAACTATACTAATTACATAATTAAATATGCACTAGATAATATAATCTATCAATATTAGGTTATTAATTATAACTAATGTAACATATTGACTATGACAGTTTCTCAGACTTTCTTTATTTTTTATGACTTTGATGGTTTTGAGAAATACTGGGCAGGCATCCTATAAAATGTCTCTCAATTTGGATTTTTGTAGTGTTTTTCTTATTTTAAACTGGGATTGTGGGTTTTAGGGAAGAAGACTATAGAGGTAAAGTGTCTTTATTACCTCAACATGACTTAACACTATTGATGTTGACCTGGATCCCTGGCTGATGTAGCATTTGTCAGGTTTCTCCATTCTAGAGTAATAAAGTTACTCTATTTTTTTCCTCTTTCCATAGTCTTTGGAGCAAAGTTATTATGTACAGCCCACACATAGGAAGTGGAGAGTTATGTTCCCTGTTGAGGGCAGAGTATCTAAATAAATTATTTGGAACTCTTATGTAGAGATCTGCCTCTTTTCCATTTATAGTTACACCTAATGTTTTGAATAATATTTTCAATGGAATAGAATTCTAGAAGTTTTTAGAAAGCTTATTAGCTGTGTCATTCTATCATCACTTAAATTTCGTTTTGAAAATAATTTGACTGTTTTTCTCTGTGTGCTTTTAAGATTTTCCCTTTGGTTGACTAATAAATACAACATAACAGATTGGAAGAATAAGTTCTGGTACTCTATTTCACAGTAGGGTGACTATAGCTAACAATAAATGTATTGTATATTTGAAATGGCTATATGAGAGGATTTTGAATGTTCCAATAATTAAGAAATGATAAATGTTTAAGGTGATAGATATGCTAATTACCATGATTTACTATTACACAATGATACATTTATCAAAACATCACATTGTATCTCATAAATATGTACAATTATGCTGTGTCAAAATTTTATTTTTGTTATTTTTCTTCATGTATTTTACTATGATGTACCGTGATATGTTTTTCTTTGTAGTTTTCCTCCTTGTATTTGTAGTGCATTTTTTTTTAAAGATATGATGACAGTTTATTACAATAATGATTCAATTGACAAAGTGTTTTGGTTATTTCTGTTGCATAAAACATTTTAAGATAATAACTAGAATTATAACTGTTGGAGTTATACTGGGACTGTTAGATTTCTATAAACTTTATACAGTTTCTGAAACACATAATAACATATCTATGCAAATAGGGCTCAAAGAAAATTTGGCATTACTTTTATTATTTGACAAGTGCATTTTGATTTTGTAGTTAGATGTCCTTCAGTTTAAAGAAATTATTCTCACCAGTATCTATTCAAATATTGCTTTTGCCTCATTTTGATTGTCTTTTCTTTCTAGTACTTCCATACACAGGTTTATGATACCTATTTCTATACATCATTTGCCTTATGCTATTTTCTATTATATTTTATTATTTTTTGTTGTTAGCTTCAGTAGAGATAGCCTACTGACCTTTCAGGTCATCAATTCCATAATCAGTTGTTTGTAACATGCCATTAATCCCACCTATTACATTTGATATTAAAGGTATTTCCTTTTCATTTCAACTATTTGCAGTTTATTCTTTTTACAAATTCTACTTCTCTGGTAAAAATTTCATCTTGTCATAACTTTTCTTGTATTTATAATTCCACTCTTTATGATAAATACAGGAACTGAACCCTGTAAACATTTCTCCCTTGCCCGCTTCTTGTTGAGCCTTCTTAGCAGAGGGCTCTGGAGGAAAGCTGTAAGAGGAAGGAACCTCTCACTGTACTATCAATATAATTTGTTTTTCAGGCTTGTACGTTGTGGCTGCCAGCTGGCCACTTTCTTGTCAATGGGAAGCTTCTTCACCAGTAAGCAGCTCTTCTGCCAGTGGTACATAAAAAACGTGGAGGTGAATACCATTCAGCAAGTTTTATCAGTCCTCCAGTAGGCAGCTTCCCAGTGAATTTCAGTGCCATGCCAGTGGATGTGTTCCTGACCATCATTCCTGAGCAGCAGCATTTCAGCAAACTTTCCTGCCATCCAGTGAGCCAGAGCCATTACCTTTCCAGTGAGATTTGGCTTTCAACCTGGCCAGGGAATTGAGAGGATGCTTCCAAGTTTGTTTCACTCTGGGGTACTCTCCTCCAGTCCTAGACATAGTGGCCAGTTTCTACATATGCTATTCCTATATTCTTCAACATTCTGCTTACCCCTTTTAGTACTTTATCTTTAGTTCTAATTTGTAATTCTTCATAGCATTTTTTTCTCTGACCAAATCAATCTGTAGTTTCTGTCTCTTACGGATTCTGACTGGTATACCTTTTCTCCATTATCTTGATACTTCAGATTCTGGTTTCTGTTTAATTCTGAATTTCAATTTATGTCTCCCCAGTCTGGGGGAACTGCTGACTGTTCAACATACCTTTTCTTCCTACTAGCAGCCACTTTCTTCCCACCTTTTCAGCCTTTTCCACTGTGTCACTTATTAATCAATCCCTTCATAAGAAAGCTCACCTCATTGGCTTTCCTGGCTGCCACAATATTCTCTAATATCTTCAAATGTGTGTGTGTGTGTGTGTTTTTTTATATTGCATTCAACATTTCTAGTTGTTGTCAGCAAGATAATTGGTCTGCTACTACTCATCCCATCATAGCCAGAACGAGAAGGCCTAGTCACACTATTTCTTGATCCTCTTTACTTTCCATTACAATATTCCAAAGAAAATTCCATTAACTTAGACTTTATGTGCTTGTTTATTTTTCTTACACCTGATTCCATCAAGAAGCCAGGCATTCATGACTAATAAACGTGTAGTAATAAACAAAGAATATATGGCTTTATAATTAAGTCCTGTGCTTTGTATTGCAGAATATCATAGAGAGAAAGATCAGTAAAGGTTGATTTCTTAAGGGAAATTGGAGTATAAGTTTACGTACAAGTTTAGATATAACTTTTTAAGCTTAGTTTGTTAAAGAAGGGGACAGATGTTGGAATAAGCCCAGTTTCAGGAATCCCATATTTCCACTCTTAAGAATTTATCCAAAGATATATCCCAAAGGAATTGAACTGTGTTAGATACTTTCCATATATAATATCATGCAGGCCTCATAATGAACTGACAAAATCATATGAAGTTATTCAAAAGAGTATGGTCATTAAAAGGAAAGTGAGGAACACACACACACAGACACACACACACACGCATCAAGCAAAAACATTGGTAACAACTTACATGTTCACCAAAATGGAAATTTTGGTACATTAAGTAAGTTAAATGTATCACTTGAATGTACTTGAATGCAGTCATTAAAATTATAATTGTGATGACTTATGCAACAATATGAGAAACCATTTTCCTGAAATGGATTACGAATTGTTTCTGTGTTTTAGTTGCAACTACAAAAGCCATCTATTCTTACGGAGAAAATCTGAAAAGCTTTAAAAAATAAATAATTTGATCTATAACAATGGTAGAGTTATGTCGTTTAAAGTTTTCATTTGTGTTGTTATAATATTGTTTGTGCCATCATTATCTAAAAAAATAGGTCTTAGATTTCTGATAGATAATTAAAGAAAAGAATAAAACAAGAGGTTATATAATTTTCAGTGACTGTTAAAAAGGAAATATTTTTCAGGAGGGACAGACTTTATGGACATTAAATTCTTATGGGAATATCTTACATGAGTTTTGAATATAAGCGTCATTGAATAAAACAATGGCAAAATCTCCAAAAGAGGTTTTTCAAAAAATGCCAAATTTTTCCTTTTTTTTTTAAAACTATTAGTGACCTTTACTAAAACATAAGACCTAATGTAACAACATATTATGACAAAATTACTTTAATGGAAAGCTAGGTTAATATAGCACAGTCAAATTGCTTCTGGCTGGATTTACCTAAAATAAATACAGGAATTTTAAAGCAAAAGTAATGTCGGGTTTTCATAGCCCTGAAAAGGACTTCAGAAAGTAATTTATACTTTTGGAGCAAATACATGTTTACTATGTCCACCAGTTTTTTCCACAACTTATTCCTTCATACTGAGCAATCTGACTCATTTATTTGACTGGATCTGACTTCTACTCTTCTGAGCTGATTGTGCTTCATATCCTTAAGGATTCAAAGAGCTATCTCAGGGAATGCCTAGACAGAGACAGAGTGCAGTATGAGACAGAGGAAGCACCCTAGCATATAACCAATTCAGTAAGTGAAAAACTGCTTTAATCTGTTTTACATATTGGATAGCTCTCAATTTAGAATTTGTTTGAATAAAGTGGTCAGTTTGATTGATGACAATGTTTGAAAATTTCTTCCTTAGGCTGTCATATCTGGTATGGGACAATTGAAAACAAAGCCTTTTACTCATAAATAATGTGAACAACTATATCTCTGTGAGATAATTTTAGAGAAAATTATCAATAAAGATACATGAAAATAATGAATATCATGTATATGTGTCTCTTTCCACATATTTATTTACTTTAAACCTAAAAATTATGCACATTATTAACAAATGTCAAATATCAAATTAAATTTGGTCACTATCAAATCAAACTGGTAAGATCAGACAATGGCAGATGTTAAGAAATAAAAGACAATGAGTGGTTTTGTTGGTCAAAATAATTAGTAAATAAAAATAACATTAGAAAGGACTTAAAATATCCTTTCTGCTTAGATGGAATTTTAGTAAAATATATAATAGCTATGGATATTTTAAAAATTTATTTTATATTTTTGGAGCTAAAATAACACCAGGGTTAAAAAGCATATATGGAAAGGCTGATAAACATCCCATGTAAACTTTAGAGTCTACTATTCAGAGTGACCAAAACTCAAAGATAAATAAGAAATGAAGAAAACAATATTGACACACATAAGGTGAAGGGTACATATCATATATATACACACACACACACACATATATACATATATCTATATATATAAGATTTATATTAACTATATGTATATTAGGAAAAGGTAAACATTCACAAACAGAAATTGAGTCTAATAAAAGGAAATAAATTGATTTAAAAAGTCAGAAATAAAAATATCCAAAAGATGTCAAATCCTGTTGAATCTTATTGGCAGTTAAAAAATTAAAACCAAAATAAAATTAATCCTATTAATTCTCTATGAAATTTATAAAGATGAAAATCAGTGCTACTGTAAAGGTGGTAAAGGTGTGGCAAAATGGCCATACCATACTTTGCTAACAGGAACACAAACTAGGATCAGTTTCTGAAATTTAAGTGGTTACAAATATCAGAATATGCAAATACTTTTCTCTGCAGCAATTCTACTTTCAAATATATATATATATATTTTACATATATACATATATATATATATTTTTTGAGACAGAGTTGTTCTGTTGCTCAGGCTGGAGTGGTGCAGTGGCACAATCTCAGCTCACTGCAACCTCTGCCTCCCGGTTCAAGTGATTCTTCCTGCCTCAGGCTCCCAAGTAACTGGGATTACAGGTGCCCACCACCACACCTGGCTAATTTTTGTATTTTTAGTAGAGACAGGGTTTTGCCATGTTAGTCAGGCTGGTCTCAAATTCCTGACCTCAGGTGATACACCCGCCTTGGCCTCCCAGAATTCTGGAATTACAGATATGAGCCACCACGCCCGGCCTCAAGAATATATCTTAAGGATATAATCACAATGTGCATAATGATTTGTGTATTTTTAATACCACAGAAGGAAAAATAGGAGGTATCTAAGTATCAGTCAAATTTTGAGTAGATTATGACACAGCCAAAGAACCATTATACCATAATTAACAATTACTCACATTCTAAAGTAATATTTATTTACCTCTGCCAATGTCTTGACATATTAAAGATGTGTTTATTACTTATATTTACATTTACAGTGGTGATTCCATATGTATCTGCTTATCTATTAATATATATTTTTGGAAAACAAATGGAAAGAGATAATCAAATATGCTAACAGTGACTATGTTCATTTGAAAAGATTGGTCAGGCACAGTGGCTCATGCCTGTAATACCAGCACGTTTGAGATGTCAAGGTGGGTGGATCACTTGAGACAAGGAGTTAGAGACCAGCCTGGGCAACATGGTGAAAACCCACCTTTACTAAAAATACAAAAATTAGGTGGGCATGGTGGTGCATGCCTGTAATCCCATCTACTTGGGAGGTTGAGGCAGAAGAATCACTTGAACCTGAGAGGCCGAGGTTGCAGTGTGCCGAGATCATGCCATTGCACTCCAGCCTGGGTGACAGAGCAAGACTCCATCCCCACCACCACTAAAAAAAAAAAAAAAAAAAAAGGATTAAGAATGGCTTTTGTTTTGTTGTTCTGTATTTGCCTGTTTCCCCAACTTCTTTGCAATAAGCATACTTTCAGGAAAAATAGCACAATAAACACAAACATTTCCTTAAAGTTAAGGCTAAAGTTTCATACTACCATCTTTCCTTTTTATATACTCTCTGCCATGGTGCACAATTTTATCACTTTTGGTACAAAATCTGTATTCACTTGAATTTTAAAATATGTAGTGTGGTTTTCTAAAATGAATGATCTTCAAGATGTTGCTTGCTGAGGTGCTTTCTAAAGAGCTTAAAGCTACTCCATGATATGGAATGTCAATATTCTATTTAGTCCATTTCTACAGCCGAAGTCGTATCAATCTATCAGTTGATTGCTCCATACTTGACAAAACAGCAATGCACATGAAGCCTTCCAATCAGAAGAACTCTTTGCATTCAAATTATAATGACAGCATTATAGAATACCGTTAGTGGAAGTTATAGAAGAGACCATGTATTTCCCTGAATACTCAACCCCCACTTATACACTGAAAGTGTGATGAAAAGAAAGGTGCCACACATCTATACCAGAAAACCGAGGAAAAACTCTTTTGGACATTGGACTGGGAAAGGATTTATGACTAAATCCTCAAAAGTAAATGCAACAAAAACAAAAATAGACAAATTGAACTTCATTAAACTAAAAAGCTTCTGCACAGCAAAAGAAATAATCAACAGAGTAAACAGTTTACAGAATGGGAGAAAATATTTGCAAACTATGCATCCAGAAAAGGACTAATATCCAGAATCTATAAGGAACTCAAACAACTCAAGAAAACAAACAAACAAATAACCCCATTAAAAAGTGGGCAAAAAAACATGAACAGACAAATTTCAAAAAGAGAGATATAAGCAGCCAACAAACATATGAAAAAAATGTTCAACATCATTAATTATCAGAGAAATGCAAACTAAAACCAAAATCAGATGCCATCTTATAGCAGTAAGAATAGCTATTATTAAAAAGTTCAAATCAACAAATGTTGGTTAGGGTGCAGAGAAAAGGGAAGGCCTATACATGGTTGGTGAGAATGTAAATTAGTACAACCACTAGGGAAAACACTGATTTCTCAAAGAACTGAAAATAGAATTACCATTCAATTCTGCAACCCAAAGGAAAATAAGCCATTATATTAAAAAGACACCTGCACTCGTATGTTTGTTGCAGCACTATTCACAATAGCAAAGTCATGGAATCAACCTTAGTATCCATCTAATGGAAGACTGGATAAAGAAAATATTGCATATATATCATAAAGTACGATACAGTCATAAAAAAAAAAAAAGAATGAAATCATGTCCCTTGCAACAACATGGATGAAAATGGAGGCTATTATCCTGAGTGAAATAACTCAGAAAAAGAAAGTCAAATACTTCAATGTTTTCATTTATAAGTGGGAGTTAAATGTTGAAATCACGTCCCTTGCAACAACATGGATGAAAATGGAGGCTATTATCCTGAGTGAAATAACTCAGAAACAGAAAGTCAAATACTCTATGTTCTCACTTATAAGTGGGAGCTAAACGTTGAGTTCACATGAACATACAGAGTAGAAAAATAGAAACTGGAGACTCCAAAAGCTGGGGGTTGGGGTAGGAGGGGTATGAGGATGCAAAAGTTACCTGTCAGGTTCAATGTTCATGATTTGGGCAATGGGTGCAGTAAAAGTTCAGACTTCACCACTAAGCAATATATCCATGCAACAAAACTGCACTTGTATTACCCAAATCTATAAAAATTAAAAATTAAACCCTTTCAAGAAAATTAGATTTAACAGGCAGGCAACTTCCCTGGATAGGTGACAATTCCAAATGGAATGGCTTTAATATGGCTTATTTAGGTCTTGATCTACCATGGCACAAATGAGCACAAAGTAAACTCCTTTATGAAATATTAGTCCCTAACTTATAAATCTTAATTTTGTCATCTCTATAGTAAGAAGAAACAAAATAACCACTTTATAAGGCTATTGTAAGAATCAAATTAGGTTATTCTTTTAAAATGCTTAGCACTATTTCTAGCATAAACTCTGTAAGTAGCAGATTTTAGTATTATAATTATTAGCTAAACATTAGCTATTATTATCACGTGCTTGAAAATTCAAACCTGGTTCATAGAAGGTGCTCAATTGCTTTCTTATTTAATTTGTACTGAACATAAATTCAGTTTTAATATGGATGGAGTTATAAGTTCATAGTAACATATGCCACATTTTTGCTCCAAAACACAGAAAGCTCAAAAACAATCTTGCTTTTTCCCTGACAGCACTATTACTATGCAATTTTGCTGCAGGTAAGTATAAGCTGAGATTTTAAAAAAATTTACTGAATAAGCCACCCAAAGATAGACTCCATTATTAGTATATTTTCACTAATCAGTTACATATTGATATTAATAAATAACAGACATATACATGCATTTCTAATTCTGATGTTTCTCACTTAATTAAAAAAATAGGAAAACATGGTGCATGTTTGGTGGCCTCTGGTTACTCAGGAAAAACAAATGAATGAAAATATAAAGTTGTTACTATCCACTGAAAATCAGTGTTTATAAGTAAACAAATTGAAAGTCGTTGGCTTTGAAGATGGTTCTGAAAACCAGGTCAATACTTAGTATTTTAAATAGCAGTTTTATAAGATATTCACTGCATGATAGATTTCAGGCTGTTTCATGTGCACGTGTCCAATGTCATTCAAGGTTGCAAATAAATCTGGCCTTTCAAAAGCAAAATGAATGGCAAAAATTTTCTGGCATATAGCAAGTCTTCCAGGTTAGGCATGACAAAAGTTCAATGATATCATCAAGGCTATCAATCCATCTGTAATGGCATACTGCAGTCTCTTCAAGAATTAAATATGATGTTTGTAAGAGCAGTATTGTATTTCTGCTTGTAGGACAAAAAACACAATAGAACTGCAAACACATAAAAGTTTGGTTAAATTAGCTACACAAATAAGTTCTTAATTTTTATTTTTAATAAAATGTGTCGGTTTGGGATCCTTAATATTTGATCATTTTCCTAAAACAGACTTCTACTTTAAGTCATGTGATCCATTTAGTCTGTGGTTATACACTTTTAGTGATAGCTTATACTGCTTTCAGGGATGTGTCGAATAAACAGAACAGAGGTGGCACAACATACAATGAAGAGGCAAAAGGAGAAGAGTTTCAATTTAATTCATATCCTTCTCCAAACCAAATATATTTGATCCAATTTAGCATGTATATTTTTGTTTATTTTTTAAAAAAGATTGGGTGTATTTGCTTTGTGAAAATTACCCAAAAAGTGCACACACATCTTATGTATCATAGTCATTTTCAAATCAATAGACTTCATGAAGTGATGACCTAAGCTTTTTGTTGCAATTAGCTTTTAAACCAGTCAATTTCTGTTTAGGTCTCAGGCTTAATGTAATTCTCTGTAGGTTAAAGTGAGCTATGGCATTAATCAACATCTCTAGAAAATTCATATATGCCCACAAACAATTGGGAAGTGCATTAAACAATGTTTTGGGTCTTTATGCTCTCATTGTTTAGAATATAAAATTATACATGAAGTATAATAAATATATATCTGTTCTGAAGAGTTTAGATAATATCAGTGGAACAACTGCCATAAATGGTTTTAATTTTAGAATTTTACTTAAGATGATGTATATACAGTTCCATTTCAAGACCTGAGTAAGTTGTTCTATTCTTAGTCACTAGCGAACAAACTGAGAGCCTCAAAAAAGAAAAATCTTGACCCTCATGAGTCTCCTAAGGTTCAACCAACTTCCTCCTTACACTATTCATCATTGATAGTGGAGATAAACAAAGGAGGAATGGACAATCATAGCTATCAGGCAACAGAATGTTGAACTTCAGGCACTGAAGATCTAGGTTTGAATTCTAGTTCTACCACTTCTGTGAGATGCTGTGCAATTCACTTCACTATGGTGAACCTCCTCTTACTCATTTAAAACTAGTATGATGATACTTCATAGAAATATTAAGAAATACAACTGTGATACTACCTATGAAAATGCCTTGTAAATTTTGAAACCCAGCATAAGTGCACTCACAGGTACTAAACACAAATGCTTTATATTTTTTTCTTTCATATTTCTACGAGTGGACTTTTAAAAGCGTTGCAGCAGAAATTCACCTAATAAAGGTTGTTATGGAAAAAATCAAGACACATTTTGATAGGAAAGAAACTTACATTAAACTATGGCTACTTTAAATAAGTGAAACCAGAATATTGAAAACCGAGCCATTATATAATAATGTATCCACAAAATGCAGCCTGCATTTCCAAAGATAAAATTATTTTAAAATTACTTTTCAAAAGGTGATGAAAATACTAAAACTAAAGTGATGTTGACTTTAAGCATATGTCATAGCTCATTAGACTTGTAACAAATCAGTAAATTAACAACTCTAAAATTGTTTACCTTCTTATTGTAGTCTTTATCTGTTAATAACTAGGTTATATTTAAAATATTTGCAGTGTTTGTTAAGCTATTTTTAACTGAAATTTTCAGTTAAATTAATAATCACATATTATTGTGGCTATGGGGTTTGGGATGAATCTTAAACTGACATTCTATATTTACTTGGATAACTCACTTATTCTTTTTATTCTTCAGTTTCTTCATCTGTAAAATGAGTGTAATAGCAGTCATACCTACTCCATAAGTTGTGAAGATCAATTGAATTATTACATGTCGAATGAATAGTCTTAAAGTAAGGACTCAATAAGTAGGACATTAACACTGCTATCAGTTTCCCAAATGTTAGCTACATATGAAACTTATTCTCTCTCTTCCTTTTTGTTTTTTTCTTTTTGTCTAATTCATAGCAAGGAAACTTTCTGTATTACTCCATTTTCATGCTGCTGATAAAGACATACCCCAGACTGGGTAATTTATACAGGAAGAAAGGTTTAACGGACTTACAGTTCCACATAGCTGGGGAGGCCTCACAATCATGGCAGAAGGAGGAGCAAGTGATGTCTTACATGGATGGCGGTGGGCAAAGAGAGAAAGCATGTGTAGGGGAACTCCTCTTTAAAAGCCATCAGATCTCGTGAGACTTATTCACTATCTCGGAAGGTTGCATACTTGAAGAATGTACAGTTACAGTGAATTCTCAGCTTTTCTCCATAAAGGCAAAAAGTCATAGGCACAAATTTACAACACAACTAGCACAAATCTGATAAGGACATAAATTCAATTAGCTCTTTTGTTCTATATTTTGCTTACCTTATCAATAATACAAATTAGTTATAATGAATAATTATAATTACCAATTATATATTATTTCACATAATCAAAATTTGTATATTTCCTTCATATTTTCACATTTAGGGTTTCATTTGAACTTCACACATCAGGGAGGTAGAGTAGGTCTTATTATTAATAATAGTGGAACATATCTTTCCCAATTGTGGTAGCCATAATTGAGAAACTTCCATCCCACAAAAGCATTAAAAAAAATCACATGAGCTTCTCTAGCCTGAAGTAAAAGGAGATGTCCTAAATCCATCTTTCAGCTGAATTCTCAAAATCCTCCTTCATTCATGCATCATTACAAGACAATGGTAGGAACAGATGTCACATTAGTGCTAATAATATTTGTTTTAAACATGACATTTATCTATTCTCTAACATGCCAAGGAGATAAATTTTAAATTCATTTATTTATGAAGTACAAGACTTTTTACGACCTAGAAACTTTCCTGGTCCAAGGTATGACAAGCCAACTCAACTAGTAAGTTACATTTTATAAATAAGAAAACTGAGGGTCTAAGAGATTATAGTCATTCCTTCACTTAGTAAGTATTTATAAAACATTTTTATGTTGGACCCATGTTATCCAAGGATCAACCCTATTATTATTATAAAAGAGAAGCCCTGATTCTCATGCTAAGTAAGGTTACTGGCTAGTGTGGTATATACAATTCAACAAGTTGCTGTAAACCAATCAAATGCAATATTAAAATTCAAAATCATTAAATCCAAGCTTTCTGACTCCACAGTAGCTTTAGTCTTCCTTACTCCAAGCTACATATTTAGAAATTATTGCCCCTCATTAAAAAAATTTATTGTTTCCCCTCCCTATCTAAAGAGCCATATTATTTTAATATGGATGAAGTCATTACCCAGATGATGCAATATATATCTACCCAATCACCGGACAGTCAGCTTTTGCAATTGTGAGAACTGACATGTTTATGAGCCTATTAAACATTCTTTTATTCTTACTTCATTTAATTTTCAACCATAAAAGAAAGAGCTCACTATGCAAAAACATTTTCTGCGCCTCTGAATATTGACTTCAAGACGTGATTTTTACACACATTCATGTAACATGGAAGTTTTTACTTAAACCTGAAGGAATATCCATAAATCTTCTCAAGACTTGTTTTCTGGCATAGGAGGAGTAGGAGAGGAGCTCTGGAGTTAGAATGAGTTCAAATTTTGGCTTTCCCACTTGTTATCTGTGTGACTGTTTCTGTTGATATTGCTCTGCAACAAATCACCCCAATATGTGGTGACTGAAAGCAATGATTATTTTGTTATCTTACAGTTTCTGTGGTCAGAACATTGGGACAGGCTGGGCTGGGCAGTACTTACTGGCTCCAGAACTCTCATGCAGTTGTAGTCAGATAGTGGCTGGAACTGGAAGGGCAGTGAGGAATTAGAGCTTTTGAGAGCTACCCAGACTCTCTCTCTCTCTCTCTCTCTCTCTCTCTCAATCTCTAGCTTCCCCTAGTGGCCTCTCATTTAGGGTACTCTGGGCTTGCTCCAAGCATAGCAGCTGGGGGCTCCAGCAGTATTCCCATGATTAAGGTGGAGGTTGTATCTTCTTTCCTGATCTAGCCATTGAAGTGACTTCTTGTCATTTCTGACATATTCTGTAGGTTTCATGCCAGTCCCAAACCAATACAATTCAAGCAGAAGAACTAGACCTCCCCTTTTACTGTGGTAATGGCAAGGTTTGAGAAGAACATAAATAGAGAGAGATATTTTTACAGCCATTTTTGGAAAATAAAATATGGCACAGAGAGCTTGGTCAAGTTACCTAACTTTTCTATGCCTCCATTTCCTCATCTATAAAATGGGCACAATATATAGCACTTCATAGGATTTTCTTGATGTTTAAAATAATTACTACAGTTTAATTGCGTAGAACCTTGCCTGTCTGACACAGAATGTGTCATAACCTGTAACTATCATTAATGTCTCCAAGTCTCAGAATAAATATCACCTCTTCTATAAAGCCCCCCACCACTACTCTCTGATTTTTCATTTTCTTTTCAAACTTACCATTTCTTTGAGTTATGCTTTTTCTAATAGGCCTTTCCCAGTTTTATTTTAATTATGTGTTCACGCAACTACATCCTCCAGTGTACTGCGAACTTATCAAGAGCAGCAACTGAAATGGTTACTCAGTAATATTGGTTTGTTTATTTGGGAATGACTCAGTCCACAGTATGGGCATAAACAGCAGCAGCAAAAATGCAAATTAAAGACAATGGCAAAAACAAAGTAGAATAACACAAAATAAAGAAGGCAGGATGTACACCATAGTGACTCATTTTCAGTTAGGCTTATTCTTCTATCAAAGCTTTAAAGGTTACAGTTGTCTTAATAAAGGAGATGGAATTTCCAGGTGAGACAACAGAGCTGTGAGTTGGAAAACTCTGGTCTCAAATTAACATCTAGAAAGTAGATTAAATTTGTTTGTAATAGACTAGCTCAAGTTTAACTAGCTTTCTTATCACTGTAATTTAACATTTAAAGTGTGCATAATTAAAAACATTTGCTAGAAGAAAACAGCATTTGAGAATGAACAAAAGCTTTGAACTGGTAAGTGATATAAATCTGTAGCATTTTATTTTTAGAAATTAATGTCAATCTAACACAACAAAAATATATGTCCTTGAATATCTATATAAATCTACAAAATCTTTAACAAGAAGAACTGCCAGCTTATTTTACCAATAGGAATGTACCTACAAATCATAGGAGTGTCCTGCAAAATTTTAAGCAGGACCTGGCCTCCGGCTTCAAGAATAATCATTTAAATTCAATTAAAAAAATCATAGTACATGAAAATTTCAGAAAGCCCTTAGTGAATAATACAGCACTGGAATTTGCATTCGTCTTCCTCCAACCTCACAAGCAGAGAGATGGTTAAAAATGAATTTTGTAGTTGAACTCTAGGAATGTCAGATCTCAGAAACAACAAAGAAACTCTAATTAGCTGTGATGAACGTTGATTATAAGCGTGGATATAACAATGATTACAAAAGGGGGGAAAAAAAAGATGCATCAGTCCCGTGTATCAAGTATAGTTGTGTAATTAGAGAAATTTAATCACAGCAGGCAAATGTGATGTATTTGTATTTGTACCATTTTGTGGATTCACTGGCAGAACTGTCCTCAGAAAATACAAAAGCAATAAAAGCATTCCTATTTTATATGCTTTATCTCTAAGCCATTTAATTCTTGAAGGTCTTTTTTTCCTTGGTCATTTTTTTACCTCCTGCCCAAATCCCACAGAAAACTCATTTTTGTGGGATGTCACAGCAAAATACTAGTACTATTACCTTATTAGAGTGTCCTTTTCAGTCTGTCCCTCATTGATTAGGAGTAATAGAAGACACATACGCTCTCAGGGAAAAATAAGCTGTTTTATCTGAAATGTTTGATTGTAAGATATGGCCCCTCATTTGAGTTTCTGAAAGGGAACAGGATAGAATACCTATGTCTAAAGATGAAGCCATGAACAGCACTAGAGCTCTCAAGTTCTGTGACATCAGTCAGAGCTTTGCTGGCTCATGAATAAATTCTCAAATACAAGAAGTCATGTGGTCAGCTGAACTCCCATAAAAGATCTGGTAACCTGTTAGCAGGTCATAGAGTTTATCTTGAACAAGAGTCTGGCTAGGAGCTTGCTGTCTTTTGATTTCCTGATGAAGTGATGGAATGAGAAGAAGAGGTCACCCAGGCAGCACAAAGTCAAACCACGCTAAAGCAAAAAACCTCACAGAAACCTTAGCTGGCCCACATTATTCCCAGCAAGAGATTTCTGCTTTGCACTGATTACTCATAAAACCTTTTTCCCTGAGCAAAATTTATTTATTTTTGCTACTGTTGTTCTATAATTAGGTGTTTTTGCTGGAATTAGAAGAAAACATGAAAAAACTGTTCTCACAATGCATTTGAAAATGGCATCTGAGTTATCACTGGTGAAGCTGAATTAAACTATATAATTTATCATTATGACTGTATATCTGTGTTTGCCCTGGAAACTCCACTTAAATATAATAAAAAAGAGAAAAAACATAAATCATTAGATGGTTACACACACATACTCTTTATATATTAGTACTTTGTATGGCTTCTTTAACATCTGTATATAATGATTTTTCCATATTCAACCTGATGGAATGCAAATATATTCACCCATAAAACAGCATTACCTAAGATATTCAGAATTCCATCATCCTACAGTTTAAACTGCAGAAAAGTTTCTCTTGAATAAAAAGTGAATCTTGGTACAAACATATTGTAAAATTGGGAAGAAAACATACCCAGTTTTCACCTACATGTGCTAAAGAATCTCAATCTAAAGCGATTTCCAATTCCTTTTTGTGAGCATATTCATAAAAGAAATTAGATATCATTCTTCCTCCCTGTGACACACACGTAAACCACAACTATTTGAATAAAATTCTGTACTTGACCTGGGAGTCCAAATGCATGTTGGGACAAGGCAGTCAACAGAAATGAGTGAAGCAGGCACTAGTTGCAAATGACCAGTCTACACCATGAGTGGTGGGCAAGAGTAAGATTGTCCACAAGAAGAAAGCTGGCCTAAGATTGTGAGATCTTCTGCTATGCTAAGCTGCAAATTTTATATAAAATCTCTCTCCTTTTTTTTTTTTTTTTTTTTTTTTTTTTTTTTTTTTTTTTAGAAACAGGACCTTGCTCTGTTGCCCAGCCTGGAGTACAGTGGCACAATCATGGCTTACTGCAGCCTCTCTCTCCAGAGCTCAAGCAGTCCCCCACTTCAGCTTCCTGAGTAGGCGGGACTACAGAAGCACCACCACACCTGGCTATTTTTTTTAAGTGAAGATAAGGTCTTGCTATGTTGCCCAGGCTGGACTTCAACTCCTTGCCTCAAGTAATCCTCCTGCCTCAGCCTCCCAAAGTGCTAGCTAGGATTACAGGAGTGAGGCACTACACCTGGCCCTGAAATCTCTAGATATAGTTTGGATGTGTATACCCTCCAATTCTCATGTTGCAATGTGACCTCCAATATTGGACATGGGCCTGGGGGGTGGTGTCTGGGTCATGAGGGTAGATCCATTATGAATGGCTTGGTGGTATCCCCTTGGTAATGAGTGAGTTCTTGCTCTGATAGTTCATGTGACAGCTGGTTGTTTAAAAGAATCTGAGATCCTTCCCTTCTCTCTCTTGCTCCTTCTCCCACCATGTGATATGCTCGCTCCTCTTGACCTTCTGCAGTGATTGCAAGCTTCCTGAGGCCTTCACCAGAAACACATGCTGGCACCATGCTTCTTGTATCGCCTGCAGAGCTGTGAGCCAAAATAAACCTCTTCTTTGTAAATTACCCAGTCTCAGGTATTCCTTTACAGCAACATAAAATGGACTAATATGTCTCCTAATTTTTAAATGTTGTCATAATTTATACGAACCAAACAAAGCATTCTTTGGACTGATTTGGCACACGGGCTGATAGTTTGCCAACTGTTCTGTACTATGGCTGCTGCCTGGATTATCAAGGCTAGAGGGTAAACTTCAGTGACAGGCTGTGGCCAGAAAGGGGTGACAGAGGGTCACAGAAGCAAACCAGGCCTATTAGATTAATACTCCCAGCTGCCACTGGGAAAACCTGCCCTGGGTATGGTGCACTTCCAACTCAATCAAGCCAAATCAGTAAGTTGCAGATTGCTGGATAGGAGGCAACAAGTAGAGAGAGATTAGGGTGAGGGGGAGATGCCAAGGAAACCAGGTTGTTTCAGAGGACACTGGTGAGCTAAGGGGCCCAAAGAAAACTGTTTTTTCAAAGACAATCAGATATCAAATAATATTCACAAAGGGAGAAATGATAAAGTTTCAAGAACAGCACTGACAATGAATGAGCTCTTATAATGTTTATGCCAAAGTCAAAATCCTCAAGCCACCTATCTTGGCTTCTTAAAATCACCAGAATGGGCCCCAGAAAAAAAGGGCCTAATAGAACATGTGCCTCTGTGAATAAGTAGTGTCATAGCAAGTACATATTTTGCTAACTGATAAATTAGTACAGGAACAAACAAAGTTTGTAGTTTAAGAGTTGGTATAAATTATTGTGCAGAAATGGCAACTGAAATCTACAAGAGTCTTCTATAGTAATCAACAATTACTTACTTTACTGCTATCCTTTAGATGTTTAAACATGAAGATAAAAATTAAAGTTCTCAGTTTTATGCTAATGTTTTTCAATACTCTCACCTTTAGCTGCAGAAATATGGCATACATAAAAGAAAAATGGGGCAAAACCTACTATGCCACCTTCAGAACCAAGCCGTTACATGTGAAGAACATTCTTTCAGTAACTTGAGAACATTTTTGAACCCAAGTTTCACTGCCTTGACACTCTGAGAAGGCTGCAAATGATTCCTAGCCCAGAGAACAATGCTCAAAAGCAGGTTGAGCATGAGGTCTTCAGGAGGATGCGTTGGGCAGGGTAACTGCATTCAACTCTGAAGATGAGCAAGGGCAAGACCACCATAGCCACCTCCAAGGTAGAAAAAATAAGACTTTGTTTCCTGAACTAATCTGATATTTAGAGAGTGAAGGTGAGGTGGGTGTCTGGATTGGGAGGCAAGGTCTGGCCAGTGAAAGCAGTAAACAGAAATTGTTACACTGCCTAGAAAATAGCACCTAGATTGTAAACCAAATTCTAGTGCTACTTTGCAAAGCCTAAACTATACAGGAAAGAAGAAAACAAAATCAGATTCCCCATTTCCCTCCTCCACCCAGCTTTAGTTCTCTTTCATAGTTCCAGCATAATAAGGTTTTAAGAATTAATAATATTCGAAGCACTCTTTACATAAGGACTCATGCTTTCTTTAACATAATCCTGGCAGGCTTTAAGGTCTATATGTTTCAAAATGGAAAATGTAGCTCAGTGAAGTTGTTATGTGCTCATGGTCACCGAACTGGTAAGCAGAAATGGCAGAACTAAAACCTAGTAATTCTTTAGATAGTTAGTGTAATGATATTTTAATTGCACTTACATTTTTTATGCTGTATATGTATATATTCTTTCATGTTCTCCCAACTGTTTGTTATGTTCTTTATCCTGATCAGCATCAGTCTGATTTCTCTGATCCTGTTGTCATTGGGTAATTGTTCCTGTCTCAGTCGAAGACACCTAATGATGTCGTGATATTGCAAGGCAAGGTTATGATCAACTATTAAGGGATTTGCTGGCTTGCTTTCCATAAAGTACAGGGCAGTGTGAACCCTGAGGATCTGAGACAAGTCTCAGGTAATTTAGAAAATTTATTCTGCCAAGGTTGAGGATGTGCGCCCATGACTCAGTGTCGGGAGATCCTGATGACATATGTCCATGGTGGTCAGAGCACAGTTTGGTTTTATACATTTTAGGGAGACATGAGACATTAATCAGCATATGTAAGCTGAACATTGGTTTGGTCCAGAAAGGTGGGACAACTCGAAGCCAAGGAGGAACAACTCAAAGTGGGGAGGGGGCTTCCAGGTCATAGGTAGGTAAGAGACAAATAGTTGCATTCTTTTGGGTTTCTGATTAACCTCTCCAAAGAGGCAATTAGATAAGCATTTATTTCAGTTACCAGAGGTGTGACTTTGAATAGATCAGGAGGCAGGTTTACCCTAAGCAGTTCCCAGCTTGATTTTCCCGTTAGCTTAGTGATTTTGGGGCCCCAAGATTTATTTTCCTTTCACAAAAAACCGGAACAATAACAACAAAAACAAATCTTCAAAACGAAGAAAATAAATTGTGATACTGTCACAACAATAGGACTGGAGAAAAGTTGGGGGAGCCTAGCACTGAAGACCAGAAGAGATAAAAGCTGGAGTGTTCAAATTTGAAAGAAATCAGTGAATTTCAGAGAAAGGGAAACTGACATGCACATGATAAAAATTAATTTCCATTTCTTGTTTTATATGTCCCTAAAGTAGCATCAGGGAGAAGAAGCAACTTGGCAAATGTATCTTTTGTGTTTAAACATCAATTTGATTGGTTATAGATATTTGTCTTTCAAATATTTTATTTTCCTTAACTAGAAAAGACTAGAAAAATAAACTTTCTAAACTGTTTATAAGCTAAATTTTATTTTGACTTTTAAAACAGAAAATTTCAGTAAGAGTAAAAATCCGTAATAAAAGGAAAAAATAGACACTGTTCTTAATCTTTCATTAACTAAGACCAGGATCTTTCATAAACATAATTAACTAGAATTGGCATATGATAGATCCAAATTTAAATGATCTTCAGTAAAAAGGAGCAAGTAAACAAGAGAAATGTGACTTAGAACATACACATATACACACACATATATAGCATTAGTATAGCAGGCTAAAGATAGGAGAAGACACTTGCTTTTTGGAAGCATGGGAAGTGAGAAGTTCCTTTCACCTTTCTCCTGCAGCCTCATTTCCCACGTGATAGCCACTGTTGGTCACAATCCATTTGTCTGGTGCCCAAAAGCTAAAAGTCAACTAATTGCTGCTGATGGTTGAAGAATTCTATTTGGGCAAAGGGAAGTAGTTGGATTGAGATCATTATCCAGTAGCTTACATCTGTTTAAACTGCTGGTCAACCTGTATGTCTCTGAAACTAAACATCTAAAGCATTTTATAATTGCAGAGAAAATTTTGGCTTAAAATTCAGCTCCTGCTATGTAGGCAGATTAGTTCACTTCTGCATACACGCTAAGTGCCCATCCTTCCAATCTTCTTCCTCCAGCCCATCTCTTTCTAACAGCCATTGATACTGTAAATTCCATTCCTGCTGGAGACAGCTGTGGCTATAAAACTTGACTCATGAAAATATTAATGAACATTTCTATTTTATCTCTGTGCTTTTCTTCCAGTTTCTTTATGCAAACCAAGAACTGGCTGCTTCCTGCCTTTAAAAAGGGAAACCAAAGCATCTCCCCATTTACCTCTCTTATGGCCCTTGTGAAACATCTGTCACTTGGGAAAGTAAACACATTTACAAAATTTATCATAGGAAATCGAACCATTTGCTGAATCCCAAAATATAAGATATGCCTAAATATTTAATAGTGAATTATCTAGGCTTAGAAGTTATCTGGTTGGGGAATGGACTTTTTAGGATCTCTACTCAGCAATTTGAATTTTTCCCTAAAGTCACTAATTTAATTATTGAAACATAATCATCTTCATTTTGTATTATTCTTCTAGTGAATTGCTCATGTGTTTTCTTAAAACTAGAAATAATGTTGCTTCTTCCTCTGGCAACTTTTTAAAAATTATTTTTCTGTTTCCTGCCTCAGGCTTTATTCCTTATACCCATTACATCTATTTATATCTCCAGTAACTTCCTTTTCAAAGTCCCCTCAGGTTGACAGCTATTTCCATACTTTTAAAAATACATTCTTTGAGTTATCAAGAGTCTCCTTGTTGTGAACCCAATGGCCTTTTCTTCACTGTAATTTGCTTTGAACCATGCCAGGTAAAAAAGGAAGCTCCTGAGTTGATGCCAGATTCTTCACATGATGCACAACTGTCTCTTTGTCTCTATGTTTTCATTCTGCCATGCCCATTTTATTCTTGGTTTCCAGACTAATTGTCCTTAAAGGCATTTGCATCTTATTATTCTCTTGCTCTGTCGATAGCTCTCCCTCTATTACTGCATCAAATCTAAACTCCTTTGCTTGCCTTGCATGGTCCTCCATCAGTTTGTGCACAAAGTTACTTGCTGATTGCCAAATTTAAGGAAGATTAACCTGGCAGCTTGTATGCTGCAGCCATTTCTCATGAAGAATGAGAATATATAAAATATTAAAAGGGATGAAAAATGCCTTATTATGTTTCAATTGTGTTCATTTTTAAACTCAAATTTCAGGTTATCATACATTAGAATTTCAGTCCTTATAACATACATTACTTAAAGGGGAGAAAAGGCTTATGGTAGCTGAAAAGTTCATCATCTCATTCTGCAAAGTTATTTATCATAGGTTTCCCCAATTGCCTTATTTTTAGAAATGATTTGATGGCTAAGAGTGATCAGATGCAAAGCCCAAAATTACGTATACGTAAGTTATATGTTATCACATAAACATAGGGAAATGGTTACCGTTATGAACTCAATTTATTTGTTAATACTTCATTAATTTCATGTTAATATTTTTTCCTCGAAGCCTAACCCATAGAGAATTTCATTACCACTGCCATTCAGGTATCAAATCTCTTTCTAAAACAAAGTAAAAAAAAATCTTTTATAAAAATGGATCTTTAGTTTTATAGACAAAAGAAACTGTAACGGAAGATTAAATCTTCATCAGTTTAACTCACAAAGCAAACACATAGGGAAATAGCATTATTCAACATTTAAACTGTCTAATCAGTCTTGGGAGTTTTTTTAATCTATCCAAGGTAAAGAAATTCTACACCCAGTTATGCTAAATTTCTAAATAGTAGATTCAAGTAAATCCTCCACTGAAAGAAATAAATCACTTCTGTGCTGAGGAAGCTCTATTAAGATACAATCTGAAAGATCTATCAAGCCCTGAAGAGAAATACATACATTTTAAAAGGATAAACATAGGGGAAAATGTCTGTTACACTTTATAGTGAATATATCCACCCAAATGTTCCAGAGCTCCCTCATTTATTCTCAAGTAACAACCTTGACTCTTTAAACATTGTTTATGGTGGTCAAATGAGAACATATACAGTTTCAATACAAGCTATCTGCCTAGTAGACTTCCTTTTGAGAGTAAAACACTCTTAAAGCATCATTTACTTTCACAAACAGCATATGCTTACCATGTGGCACCCATTCTTGTTAACACCAAAGTAGCAATTTGAGCTTAACAGCTTGGGAGCTCTGTTTATAATAATAGTAATACTCGATGTCAAGTCCTCAGAGTTTCAGATGTCAAAGGTGATCATGAACATAAATGCAAATTCCCAAAATCTGCTCTCCTGGGAAAATGATTCTTGCCAAGGCCAAAGAAGTCACTAGACATACAAATACTTGGTCTCCGGCTTCTAATAAGCCCAGGAATTGTCTTTCCAATTTCACTGCATCACCTTCATCTGGTTCTAATGTATACACATGTCTAGTGAATTAGTTCCCCTTGGGGGAAAATTTTGTTGTCTCAAGAGCTTGAGATTTTAAATGAAGTGCCAATGATCTGATACAAATTGTTGAAGTTTTTATTATAACTGTTCCCTTCTTTTTACATGAGCCTGTTTACTTTTTGAGCACCCTGAAATCTTCTAGCATTTCAGAATAATGTTTAAAACATAGCATTATTAAGAAACTTTAAAATTACAGCTGTGAAAACAGACCTATGTCATTATAATCAGTGAGAAAGTCCCTTAACTGGGATTTCAGAATATAAAAGGAGCACCTGCAGAGAATTGGCAGGGTGAGAACCAAAGAGAAAAGAGAAAAAGAAAGAGGAAAAAAAATCCATCAAGCAAAGAGAATGAGGTGTTTCTATTCTTGACAATCCATTTGGAAAAATGAAAGTGATTCAGTATTTGAGAAGAAAATTTATTGTATGCGGGAGGGAGGGTATGGTTACTTACTGCATTGGCTTACACAATCATTTACTATATATATTAAATCACTTATACTTTTCCATTTTAAATAGCTATTATCCTATCTGTTTTACCTATAGACTGTGAGCTCTTCTAGTGCTACAGCGTGTGTGCATCTGACAAACCAGCAACTAGTATATAGTAGATATTCGATATTTATAGTTGAATAAATGATAGAGACTACACATCATATAGAAAACATATTTTTATCAGACTAAGATACAGAAGTAGGAAAGTATTCAGCGAAGGAAAAATATTATTCCATATAAGCATTGCATTAATGGAAAAAAGTGTTTGATATGCATTAACATGCTATGCTAAGACAACCACAAAGAGTAACCAAATTCTGTAACACTCATTTGGGGAACCCTCATGTCTCAGGACAGCCTGTGTGTGTCCAACAGTGTGTAGTTTTTCGTTGGCCAGTGAATTCCCTGGATTTTAGGAGTAAAGAAGGCAGATAATGGTACTATTATTCCTGTGATTTTGTTTTGTAGAATGTTGTCCTGATAAGTGAGGAAGATGAGACAGGCAAAGGTCCTCATGAAAGCGCAGTTCAGATAAGTACAACTTATCAGGAGAGAGATTTCAAAAAGGAGTTGTTGGACTGAGGGACAGAGAAAGTGGTATCCAATTTCAGCTGGGGCCCAAGCATGACTTCTCATGTCTCTTAGCCTGTCCTGGTTTGTCAAATTTCCCAGTCCTCTCAGAGTTGATAAGGCATCCTCTTCACTTTCCTCGAGGTCTATAAACGATGGCTGTTCCTCTTACATTCCTCCATCTCTTCTACCACGAAAAACATGACCTCTCTTTAGTTTGTTCCCATTATAACATTGTCATTTATTTTCCTTTCCTTTCCTTTTAATCCAAACTTTTTTGGCTTAAACTTCTCTACTTGCCCATCAACATTTTACTTTTCTACCCACTGAGCTCTGGCTTCCAATGACCTCCTAATTGCCAGATCTATGGACACTTTTATTACTCATTGTATTGATGTCTCTGTTGCATTTGACACTGTTGATTCCTGCTTCAATCATTATACAGAAAAGCTGACAATAATAGGCTAATTATGAGCATTCATATAAGTGCTTAGGACAGCTTTTTAAAAATAGTATGGGTTCTACAAAATGTTCAATATTACTATATTATTATTTTATTCGATTATCTTTGGTATTCCTCTGTGTCCATCCTTTTGATTGCAGGTGTCCCTCATCCAGTGTCCGAATCACCCACACACTCTTGCTGTTTAATCTTATCAGTCTTTTGATTTCGAGAACTATTGTGTTATTACTACCACATCTATATATCTTTAGCCCAGTGCTCTGCTAAATCTTTATATAGCCAACTTCCTGCTGTAAATCTCCATCTCAACTGGCAAATGTCTCCTGAGAGTACAGTCATTCCTTGTTGGAAACCACTAGTTAACTCATACCTGGTTATTTGTATCTTTCCTCGGGTGACTACAGATGTCCTGTGAGCCAACACAATGTCTTCTTCATTCCTGTGTTCCTCAGACACAGCACAGAGCCACACAAATGGAAGCATAAAAACAACTTACAATTCTCTATTTAGAATATCTTACTTTAATGGGAGCTCATATTTATACTCCCCCAAACACACACACACACACACAGTAGTCTCTGTACATACTGTTAAATTTAGTCCTTTTTCTTTTTCAAAAAGGAAGCATCTGGAATGCTTCAATAATGAAAAAAGTACATGTTAAGTGGATGGTGACTGAAATTTTGAGATAACAGCATACCGTTAAATTTAGATATCAGATGAAACTTTCCTTCAGAAAAGATCTGAATAATAATATACTCTATTAAAGGAATGATTTGATGTTTTCAAAAATAATCTAGGGAAACAGAAACTTCTAAAAATTTCACAGCAGCCTAAGACTTGAAAAAAATAATAAAGTGCTAAGGCTATGTCTGAAACCATCACATCTATAGCTCCATGTTACAATGGTAAATGTGCCACAGAAACAAATTTGTCTTGGGAATTTTCACAGCAATAAATATCACAGTCTGGTGACAGTGAAATGGGAAAGGTTCCCTTGTCCCCCTGGCAGGGCGTGAGATGGGGGAGTGGCTCGCTTCTTCAGTGCCGGGCTGCTCAAACCTCTAAGGGAGCATACAGGTGGGCAGGTCATGGGGCTTCCACCCCACAGCAGTGTCTAGGAGTGAATGTTTGCAGCTGAAGCCCCAGTGGGCGTGTGTTACAGGGTGCTCTTTTAGTTTGCCATCTATAGGCAGCTTGTGTTAACCAGCTCAATTAGACCCTCTTCCTTATCACAAGGACAGAGGGATTTCTATATCCTGGAGTTTCTTGCCTTGGTTTACCAGAAGAATTGGATCACACATGGGCTTGGAGAATGCGTGCAAAGTTTTATTGAGTGGAAATAGCTCTCAGCCTGATGGGGAGCCAGAAGGTAGATGGTCTTCACCCAGAGATGGGCCACTCAGCAGCCCTGGCTCTCCTGGCCAAACTCTGCCTCTTCCAGCACCTTGGTGGCCTGGCAGAGTGCCTGCGTTGGTCGGTCAGTGTGCTCTTCTGCCCATGCGCTCCCTTCAACATCCTCTCAATGTCCAGCCGCTTGTCTTATTCTGCAAATGTGTTCCTCTCTCAGTCCAGCAGCTTCTGTCTGCCTTGCTAGGGTCTTGGGTTTTTATAGTCACAGGATGGGGGCTCGGTGGGCCAGGGTGGTCTGGGAAAATGCAACATTTGGGTTTGAAGGCAGAAGTGCCTGTCTTCACCTAGGCCCATGGGGTTGGAGCCCTAACCTGGGACCACATCCTCCTGTCCCCAGCACTACCCTTGCCACCTTCCATATTATTTAAAGGGTCCACACTCTTCCCTTCCCAGCACTCCTGTATCAACAGTAGATGGAGTTATGGATCACACCCTCACAAATCTGAGACATAGTTGAGGGAGTGTGGCATGTGTAATATACATTAGCTGGGGCCTTCAAATCTTTTCATGCTGCAAAAACCAGACCAAATCAGCAAATTGCAGAACATATTTAAGTTGTCCTCTTAAGCCACACCCCAGCTGGTTGTGAAAGACAAATGATCTAACTGAAAGCAGATCTTCAAAACAAGGTGATAGAATGGAAATGAGGACTAATACTAAAATAATTTGATGTCAGAATTAAAACAGTTATCTTTATGGTGTGAAGCTATGAAATGGAATATAATTTACTAAGAAAATCATCAATTAAAAGATAAAAAGTCTTAGGTTCTTACAACCTCTAGGTTCCAAATGTGATATATTACTAGCCTCTGACTTAATAGCCTTATAATTTTGGTTCTTCTCTAACATCTCTCATGATTTTTTCCCTTGCCTCATCCACCCCTTGCCAAAAAACCTTGGTCATACTCCCTTCTTTCTTTTATAAACTTTTCCGTTCTTCCTTTGAATTCTTTATTTGACAAATATTTATATTCTCAACAACAGGTCATATACTTCACAGGAGTTCTAAGAGTCATTAATGGCCTTGACTTCAAGGAATTATAATGCATTGTTGGAAAAAATAAAGTACAAAATAATCATAAAACCAGGTAGAATGTGAAAGTAGTGTAAAAAGGAGAAATGTGTCCTCTGAGAGGAAGACACCAGGATTCTTAACAAGGAAGGAATCAGCTGAGGTAATATATTACAAGTAAAATCTGAATTGGGATATATTCAGGAAAAATGAATCAATCATTTTTTAACTTATGCGAAAGTATAAAATGCAGTGCTTGACTCATGGTATGCATTCAACAAACAATTATTTTTATTTTCTTTCTCTAGGAGTATTATGGGCTAAATTTTGTCCTCCAAAATTCACATTTTAAAGTCCTAATCCCAATATTTTAGAACATGACTATTTAGAAATAGGGCCTTTAAAGAGATAATTAAAACAAAATTAGATCATATGGGTGGGTCCTAACCTAATTTCACTGGTGTCCTTATGAGAAAGGGAGAATAGAACACAGACAGAGGGAGGAACCTATGGAGACAATGACAGAGATGACCATCTATGGGCCAAGGAGAGAGGCCCTTGGAAGAAATCAATCCTTCCAGCAGTTTGGTCATAGACTTCTAGCCTCCAGATCATAAGGAAATAAATTTCTGTTGTTTAAGACACTCCATCTGTGTTAGTTTGTTATGGTACCTCTAGCTCACTAATCCAAGTGATATAGGCCTAGGAAGATAACTTGGATCTCTATTAAGAAGCTGGCATTTGGGGACTGGATTTGTTAGTTAATAATAAGTCAAATGAGGTTTTAGAGCCAAAAAAGTCCCAATGACCTAGGTTTAAATGGAAAGATTTGGCTTTTTAGTTTGGAGTTTAATGGTGTGGGAGACAAATTTGGAAGATCAGTTTGGAGAGTATTGGATCATTGGATCAGCCTTAGTGCAAAATAACAGGGACCCAAACTGACTCATTAACAGTGAAAAAGAGGTTGAAGTAAAGTGCATTTAACTTGGAAACTGATTGTATAATGGTGTTCCAGAGAAGTAGAAAGTTCAATGGTACCAAGTGTTTAGGATGGTGGAAACATTAATAGTAAATAACGATGTTAATATAATTTTCAAAAAGTTAAAAGCATGACTCTCCTGCAAATATATATTGAATATGTTAAAGATTTTATTCAATTTATTAATTAACAAAGAAACCAGTAAAACACACACACACACACACACACACACACACACACACAAAATCAGGAATCCTGAAAAAATTTCTCAATACATGCCAAGCTGATTCATATCACGTAAAAGGCAATACAGTGATTTGGGTCACCTTTTCCATACAGCAGAAATCAAATCTGTCTCAATGGCACAAAAGAGGAATCATTGCATGGCTATCAGTTTTCTAGCAACTTAACTCCTAAGCTTTCAGAAATGCCCAGCGCTCCACTGAAAGGATAGACACCCTGTAATCTTTTTCACCCATTTCCAATCTTGGACTGTTTTTTCTGACAATAAATACAAGGGAAGTTAGTTTTCATTTTAGATATGTTAAATATGCAGTGCCAAAGAAACACTCAGGCGAGAAAGTCCAGCATGCAATTGGAAATTCGAGGTTGCTCATCAGTGGAGTAGGAAGTCTGAAAACATTTGTCAGCTCTGCTTGATCTTTCCACATACCTCATCAGTGAGTTCAGAAAATTGAGACAACATAATAGGTTGAAATTTGATGCAACTGTTCAGGACTCTTTCCCTTTTCCTCCTCCTTGCTTGTTAACAGTCTGCTTTACTGTGATCCCTGTGTCTAACAGATCTTAAAATCTTAGTTTTGTGTTCTTGACCTGGATTCCCAATTTTGGCCTCTTATTTCCTGGTGTTTGCATCTGGTAGCTAAACCTCACCTTTTCTCTTTTCCTAGGCTGGCCCCTTGGACCCAGATTTCAACTGATACTTCTGGTAGAAAATCCTTTTACCAGTCTATGCCTAACAATAAAGAACCCAGTTCCCAACTTAGACATTTGACTGGTGCTCCGGTGAGGCCAGTCCCAAAAGAGAAAAGCCAGAAAAGTAGATCTGAGTTACCTGCACAGAAATTAAAATTTCCCACATAAATACATCTCATGATTTCCAATTTTCTCTCTTGACTTTAATTTCTGTGGCTCACTGGCATTGAGTCTTTTTTTTTCTTTATTATCTGCGTCCTGAGTATTTCCCCTATGATTTGTAAATGGCTCTAGTAACCTCTAAGTAAACAGTGTTCATTCATTCAGCATTCTTTCACTCATTTATTCACTTGTCAAAAATTATGAAGTGCCTTCTATGTGCTAAACATTGTGTTAGGTGCCAGAAGATCGATAGATAAATAGAATATATCCTTGTCATCCAAAAAGATAACGATTGAGGGTTATATCACAATGAACATTTGACCTTTTCTAGTGCATTCTGGGTTTGCACATGTCCGCTCAGAGGCCCTGGACATAAAGGAGCCATCTGTCAAAACAGACTAGACTGTAACCTTGAAGAGCTGGGAAGCAGAGCTGAAACTCGGGAGTTCTCCTCAAGTCAAATCCAACTATTACCCTCTGGATTTTGATAAAGTTATAAAGAAACTTTTGTCTAGTAATAAATATTAGCCCACAATCTTACCTCAAATATCTATTTCTACAAGGAAGTGAAGATGGTGAATTAACTGGCCTGTAAGCTACTATTTTAGCCTTAAAATTATTTGCTTGCATTGAGATATGAACTTAAATATTACATTCAAAGAAAAACATAAATAGCTTTTGTTTCTCAGAAATGTTGTTGATTTACCAACTCTCTAAAGTGTTCAATCCAAATCTCTTATTTATCTAATAATTTCAAAGCACCTTTAACAAAAATATGTTTATTCTTATTTTATAGAATTTTATCAAAGACGTGGCAAGCAACATCACAAAATTAACCAGGAAATTAATACGAGATAAAAAAGCATAAATGATTCTTCATATTTGATATAAGTTCATTGAGGAAATATAAATTTCTTTTCAATGAAGATAATTGGTGTGTTTCAAATAATATAAAAAAATTGAAAGCCAGGGTCTCACAGTAGTTAGATAGTATTCTGTAGAGAGATAGTATTCTTAAAGAACTAGACTGTTAACTATTAAACTGTTTAACTATTGTTAAATTAAACAAAATTTAAATTTTGTGAGTTCAATAGCAGTTGAAATGCCCAATAGCTCCTTCATAGTAGACATTTATTTCTTCCAGAATCTTTCCAATTCAAATATCTTGATGACCAAATTATATTCAAGAGAACTGGGTAAGAGCTTCATTTGGAGTATCTCTGCTTCATCTGAGGCTGCTAGAGTAATGGTAGAGCACAGTCTACTGGCGTGCCCCTCTACCACACCACCCTCCCCTCCCTGAAAGAAACATACATACAATACATAACACATGTAAACTATTTAATATTAAGTATTATATAATATAAAATATTTAATATATTATATATAGTTTATATATACTTTTTATTTTATATAAACAATATATTTATGATATACTATATCTTATATATAATGTTGCTTTTGGTTGTACATTTGGGGGCAAGCCAACAAAATATTTTAGAAAAACAAATTTCTCACCATGGTAAAAAAAAAAAAAAAAGTTTAAAAAAAATCACCGCTAAAACAAAAACACCTTGTTTTGTAACCAACTCTAATACAGAATGCTTTGGGCAGTAGACTCAAAAGAGGAAGAAAACCAAAATGTCCACATTTATTTGGAACAATATCCTTCTGCTTCTTTTTCTACAGGTATCTTTTAACGCTTAAACAGTTACTTCTTATTATAGATGTAATAACATCATATCATCATGGAAACCCCACATTTTCAGAATTTTATTTTTTAATGTTGTCCAAGTAATGGAGTTACATGGACGTCATTCTGTCCCTTAGCATGCTTGGAGACCTAGTAGGTAGCTTTAAAACACATACATATATAAGGTGGCGGGGGGGGAGACACATTTCCAAAATGTACCAAGGTCATTAATGCACCAAATGTAAATGGTCTCCCATTTATCAAATGCCCTAGAGAAATCAGGAGATAATTGAAATGATAGATGAAGAGATGAAATTCTAGGCTAATGGGCTGTATATCAATGAATCAATGTCACATTTATGAAAGCTTTTGGAAAATGATTCCTATTCTTTGCTTATTCTTAAAGTTTTAAAGTCTAGGAAGACAAGTCATAGGAGGACTGAAAACCAATTAAAAAGAGGTCCCATCGATCTATCAGAAATATTTCTACTGTGATTTTTCTCAGAGTGATTTGCATTTCCCTAAACTAATTTTAACAGAATTTATCATTATCTCTACCTTTTGTGTAATATTTGTGCAGCCTTTCTTTCTCTTTTTGTGAAATCATCAGTTTATAAAATTACCTCACCTGGAGATCAGTTCTCCTACTTCTTCCTTCTGACAAAGTTAAAGGAATTTTATGTTAACCATCAGTCTAAGCAAACTATCACAAGGACAGAGAACCAAACAGCGCATGTTCTCACTCATAGGTGGGAACTGAACAATGAGAACACATGGACACAGGGCGGGGAGCACCACATACCGGGGCCTGTCGGGGGTTGGGGGGCTGGAGAAGGGAGAGCATTAGGAGAAATACCTAATGTAAATAACCAGTTGATGGGTGCAACAAACCAACATGGCACATATATACCTGTGTAACAAACCTGCACGTTGTGCACATGTACCCTAGAACTTAAAGTATAGTTTAAGAAAAAAGAAATATACAAATAAAAAGCATGGAAAAAACATTTTAAAATAAAATATTTTTTCAATGTTATTAAAAATGGAAACAATTTTATCAACCAAAAATTCACTGAGATGTACTTAGGGTGGCTTAAAGTTAAACTTCCCAACAAAAAATGAGACAAATAAGAGCTGAGTATGGTGGCATGCACCTGTAATCACCAGCCCCTCAGGAGCTGGAGGACCACCTTGAGTCTAAGAGTTCAAGTCCAGGCTGGGCAAGGTAGAGAAAACTCTATTTAAAATGAGAAAGAGAGAGGGCGAGAGAGAGAAAATAAGGGAAAAGTTACTTTGTAGAGCAGGTTATTTAAGGTTAAATCAGGCATATGTTCTGTAGAAAACAAATGATGCTCAGAAACAAACGTTCTCTGCTCCCAAAAGTGACCAAAAAAAAAAAAAACCTAAGATGAAAATCCAAACATTAGATAAGGGCAGATGTGTTAAAATACAAATGTAAGTCAAGCCATTAGCCGGTTTAAGGAATGACAAAAGTATCTTCCTAGGGCAAGTGGAGTCCATGGAACAAATGTGTGTTTTGACACCTTTAATGAACAATTTTAAAAGGTGCCTATTGTAAGTGGTGTTTCCTCCAAGTCAGGCCCAGATTTTGGGGCTCAGCATGGCTATTAGAGCTGCTCAGGAACTTAAAGAGAAGCACTGATAGGTGGCTGTGGGCACAAGCCATCAGCCTTAGAGGAGGGATTCAGAGGAGGCCAGCAGTCCTAGGACAAGGTCACTATCTTGACAGTTGTTTCTACCAGGAGCAACCCAGAAAACGATCTTGTTAATCATTTCAACAGGCCAATGGAAATTGCCTCTCTTAGGACTTGCTCCGGGAAGCATGAACAACCAAAGTCAGCCAAAAGGTCAGTCCGAGGATCCTGGGACTCACAAAAAAGGAATAGCAAGAAATCCCTGGAAGAACTCTCTCAAAATTAAAAACATTTGGATTCTAAGCTCTGAATAATACTTGGGAATCTGAAATCCTGGGCAAAACTCCCCAGATAAATTCTCTGAAATAACTTTAGCTTCTTCTATGCATTCCAGTTGTTAAAATATTGATGTGTTTTTATACTGACTGGAAAATAGTCTCTGTCCTGAGATCCCTGAGTAGCCCCCAGCTTCAGTGCTGCTCTCACACCCTGTTCAGGACTTCCCAGACCTCTCCCAGTCCCCCTTTGGCATGTTAACTTCTCGTAGCAGAGGGCCTTGAAGACTCTGGCAGCTCTGGCACCTACTCTGAATTTGTAGATTTTCTGTGCTGTACGGGATATTAAATACTTTTAATATCACTTATGCATAAATCTAACCCTTAAAATGAAACACTATTCTTTTTTTCCATTCCATCTTTACCATAACAGTTCTTCCTTTCATACCAGTTTTCCATACACTTCACAAAAATATAAGCTTTCCTCACCCCGCACTATCACTCTTTTCTATAATGCTAACAAAATGGAATATTAATATTACTATTTGGCATTGAATTCAAAGCTTCAATTATTGTTTCCAATTCCAGTGGCCCTTTCTGAGACTGGCACAGCATGAGATAAAAGGAATATGAGATGTGACTATAAAGTGATGAAACTGATTGTCACATGTGGCTTATGGGATTTCCCAGATTACTTTTCAGTCATGTTTTGTATTAGTCAGTGGGTAAAAACTAGCTTTCTGTGCAAAAAGATTTCCTGCATCCCCTAAGTTAAATATGCATTCTCTTTGTCACATTCGTGAGGGCTCTTTCCAAAGAAAAAATTAGTGTTTCTAGAGAACTCCAGAGCCTAATTAGTCATTTTTTCTTTTGCACTGTTAATCCACTCTCTTAAAATATTTTGCTCTAAGAGCAGGGTATTTTACCTGGCGTAATAGAATACTATCAGTGTCTCTAGTGGTCAGCAAATACAAAATGACAAAAATAGCAGAATCACACTAAATACAGTTTTTATGAGGGCAGAATTTTTAAAGGAGGCCAAACAAATACTGATTGTCTTGTTCCTGTGGCCATCAGTTGATCCATAACTCCAGACAGTGGCCATGAAGTACATTAAGAACAAGGCAAAAAACCCAACAAGAGATTCTGCATGGTTACTTCAACATAACCATTTACCCTGAGGTTTTTTTATTGGGATGAAATTTTTGCCTTTCTCTGCTTAGCTTAGAAATGAATGGTATCGTGTTTTGGGGTGTGTTTGAGAGGATGCTGAGTGCTTCCTGAAAGTTTATCACAAATTGTTGTTAATGGCACAGGCAAAGGAAGACAGGAAGCTTGCATTTGGTACCAGAGCTTCACTTTACTGTTTGAACAACAACCCAGTGTCCTAAGAAAGTAAAATCTGGTGTTTTTATGTTGTTGATCCAACCTCTTCAAAGTAATTTCCCCTAATGCAAATTGTCTATGTATAGTTAGCAATTAGAGAGAATCAAGGTAAGAACTATTGCAGGTAGCTACTCAATCCTGGTGTGTTTATGTAGATATATACTATATCCACATGGAGAAAATTAGGTGATCTTCATAATGATGTGTTAAAGATCTTTCAAATATTTTTCCTCTAATTTACATAGCAAAAATAACATTTGAGCATAAAACAGTATATATTTATTATCTTACCAATATGAGATCATACTGTACATTCTCTTTTATGAACTACTTTATGTTTTAACTTAATATTCTATGAATATTTTCAGGTTATAGACATTCTAAAATCAGTTTTAATAACTGTTAAGTAATGCTTGGTTTTTAGAGACAGTTTCCTCTTTATGAAGTTTAGTTTATTTTTATTTTGACACTATTACCAATAATGTTACTATTAACATCCTTCTAGCTATTTAATAAATATTTGTGCTAATAATTCATGGCTATAGTATGACACCATAATGTTGCTGAAAACTATCTTGCACAACTGAAGTCAACCTGTCATTTGTATGGTGGTCTAAAGTTTCTGTCTACAAAGGAGACATTGAAATCATACTCCGAAATTGGTACAATAGTGATTTTAATGTTTTTCTCTACTTGGAGAGTTATTTCAAAATATCTGGCATGTATACCCTGAATTAGACATGACTATCACAATAGTTTGCATTTTTAAGAAGTGTTTTGATTTTTAAATTTTAAACTGGTTCTTTTGATCAGAGATAGTGTAGTGTATTATCTGTAAAATTTAAATCCTAGATAGTCCATCACAAATCACAAGGGTTGATAAATTATTCAATAAATTTTGTTTGAATAAATAATTAGTAATTTGAGGGAAAACTCATTTAGAGCCACACTTCACATCATTTACCAGAACAGATTTGGGTGGACTATAGGTAAATATCTTTTAAAACAAACTATTGAAAGACGGTTTTTAACTGGATATTCATCAAATCTCTGAAGAGAAGAAGAGTTTTTATAATTACTGTAGAAGTAAGAGAAAAATCACAAAGAGGACAAGCAATGACACTGTGCTCAGAAATTGTTTTTTAAGCTTTTGTATGTTATAAAAACATAGATAAAATAAAAAAATGAACTGTAATGTTTGCAAATACATAAAAATAGCAGATTGCCATCCTTGTTAAAGAGAACACAATTATTAATAGGAGAATGACTAAGTAAATAAAAACATTCTAGAAAGGAGTAATTTAAATCCATAAAAGTTTGCAACTTCCAACTAATCAATATTTTAAAAACATCATCCTTACTAGACATCAAACAAAATCAAATTAATACTATGATTGTGTAGCATGTTTTTACTCTACAAAATGTGAGTTAATTTCAAATATAAGATAAGGTACAATGAAGCCATCTTTCTTTTGTAAGGTATCGCTGATAGAGGTAAAAATATGTATCTAATGTATTGGAAAGAAATATGTCACTATGAATCAAATGCTGTAAGAAACATATATACCATCTATTAATTGAAAAAATAATAATAACACAAATAGCTTGCTTTTAGGTTAAGGTTGAGATAGCAGACACCATACATAGGCTATCACTGACTCCATCCTATGCTAATGTCAAACTATTCACAAGAATTTTTACTGTTAAGACTAAAAAATGATACCAGATCCTGTCTCAGCACAACATTTAGGAAAGCCACATCTAATCCATCAATATTGTATAAACTTGAGTACACAAATGTTGAATGATGTTTCAGAAACTACGAAACCTCACACACATATGCATGTATATGAAAATAAAATCACATTACATGAAAACAAAGATGTTTCTGTAGTTGTCTAGCATAGTGTGCCTATCACATTGCATATAGCACTCATGCAATAAGTACTTGTTGAATGAGTGAAATATAGATAAATAACAATATATAGAACTCTCCCTGCCGGAAAAAAAAAAGAGTCAGGAAAGAAATGCAACAAAATGTCAAATGCATTTGTTTGTTGGGATTATGGGTAACTATTTTTCATTTTCCTAATCTCCTTATATATATTTTTTACTTAAATGGATTTTTTTTTTTAAGTAAAATTATGATTACAGGTGGGGTGCAGTGGCTCACGCCTGCAATCCCAGCACTTTGGGAGGCCGAGGTGGGCGGATCACGAGGTCAGGAAATCGAGACCATCCTGACTAACAGGGTGAAACCCCGTCTCTACTGAAAATACAAAAATCAAATTAGCCAGGCATGGTGGTGGGCACCTGTAGTCCCAGCTACTCGGGAGGCTGAGGTGGGAGAATGGCGAGAACCCGGGAGGCAGAACTTGGAGTGAGCCAAGATCCCGCCACTGAACTCCAGCCTGGGCCACAGAGTGAGACTCCATCTCAAAAAAAAAAAAAAAAAAATTACAATAAATATGTATTTTAGACTCTGTCCTACTACAGTTTGAACACTTCCAAGTTGTTCTATTTAACGCTCTGGTTAATTCTAATCCTGAGAATGCTCCTTACGGAAGCATAGGAAAGGCCAGTTTATGACATATTTCTTCTGCTTCTTCAGTACATGAATCCGATATCTTACTTAGGAGGGAGGAAAAAAGCAAAGATTTCTGGAAGGACTTAATGGAATAGACAGTGTTTGAGAGACTGGATTTCCACAATATTATTATATTAGTTGTATTTATATGCAATGACCTACGTAGAATACTTAAGCATCAAAGACCAGAGATGGAAATGCATCAATGTCTGGGATCAATGACTGATTTGCTGAAGTTTGTCCAGTATATTTGGTGGAAATCCAGATTGAGAAGGCTCCACTAAATTTGCTGAGCACATGAGAAGTCATTGGGAGCATCTGAGCTGGGAAGCTGCATGGGCTGAACACCAATGCATTTGGTAGTATTCTCACCTTCACTCAGAGGTTGCCTTCAGGTTGTTCTCTGGAGGGCTTTCTGCCAGTCCCAGCTCTTTCCTCACACTATCTTTAAACCATAATTGATTTCTATTTTATTCCATTGGTACTCTTCTCTTTGCCATGTAACGACCTGGTTATTATGAACTGATGTCAATAAGTTTCCCCTTTCACATAACAAGAACATTTTCATGAAGGCCTTCTGGGAATAATATCTAACTCAAAAAGAACAGAGGGATTGTATGTGCCAGCTTTGATGGATTAGATGTGGCTTTCCTAAATGTTGTGCTGAGACAGGATCTGGTATCATTTTTAGTCTTAACAGTAAAAATTCTGTGAATAGTTTGACATTGGCATAGGATGGAGTCAATGATAGCATATGCATAGTGTCTGCTATCCCAACCTCAACCCCAAAACAAGACAAGCATTGCAGACAACAGAAGAGAAATGCCACACACAACAAATCACATTATGTGTGTGGCTGACAGTGGGCTGGTAACACACAACAGCTACCAAGCAAATAGGAATGGCAAATATGTTTGGAAAAGATGGAAAAATAAATAAATAAAAGCAAATCCCAGATATTCAGAATCCTTCACAGCAGTCTCTCAACATTCATCCCTGGGCTGGTGCTGATCTGTGATCAAGTTTTTGCATGCATTTGCACCATAATGAAAAAAAAAAAAAAGGAAAAGTATTATTTTTTTTCATAAAGTTTAACTTTTTCTCAACTGACTTTTAATTTAAAAATTATATGATTACTTCTTTTGATTACTAAAATGACCTTCTATATAAAATGATGGTAAACATGGATGAATTTTTCCGAAAACATTCACATATTTGTTTCCTTGTTTAAAAATAAAAAAAAAAAAAAGGTGGAGTTGTAAAATCTAAGTCTCAGAAACTCTTCTCTAGTGTAAAGTTTTCCAGATGGCCTATCAGAGTTTGCATTTTTACATAATATCACATTTTCAACTATGAAAACATAGAAGATAAATCTTTCTGCTATCTCCTCTTTATTAGAAAAAATACTGAACATAATTTCCCTCTTCTTGAAAACTCAGAGGCCACTGTTACGTTCCTTTATTGTACTCTATTGTAAAAATAAGAAACTTCTTATGTCTATTTTAAATGAACCCAGGCTAACCCATGTCTTTAATTCTTCTGTAGGATTATTCTTCTAATTTTACTTTCTTATCCTTTAATTTTGTCTTATCAACTATGAATGTACCAGGTTGGAGCTGGTAGCAGTTCCTTTGCTCTGGCTGCTTCCTCTCCCTGCCACAATTTTGTTGAAAACTGGGCAACATACTTGATGGATGAGAGCAAAGTTCAGAATTTTAAGTATCTGATCACCGAAACATCTAATTTTGTTTGGGAAAAACATTTGTGATTATTTTCTGTTTCGAAGTTCTATTCTAGAAAGGTATGTGGCAGTTACTGGAGACAGAATCTCTTGACCACAATTCCCAGCCCCTGTCTGCATTTTTTTTTTCTTTTTTTCCTTTTTTTTTTTTTGGTGAGACAGAGTCTCCCTCTGTCACCTAGTCTCCAGTGCAGTGGCGCGATATTGGCTCACTGCAAGCTCTGCCTCCCGGATTCATGCCATTCTCTGGCCTCAGCCTCCCGAGTAGTAGCTGGGACTACAGATGCCCGCCAGCAAGCCCGACTAATTTTGTTTTTGTATTTTTAGTAGAGACGGGGTTTCACCGTGTTAGCCAGGATGGTCTCGATTTCCTGACCTCGTGATCTACTCACCTCGGCCTCCCAAAGTACTGGCATTACAGGCGAGAGCCACCGCGCCTGGTCCCCTGTCTGCTTTTTTTTTTTTTTTTTTTTTTTTTTTTTTTTTTTTTTTTTTGCAGCTAGCAGTGGCCATGTGAAATGGTGCCAACTTATGGAATCTAAACAGAAGTCTTTAGAAGATTCCTGGGGGCATTTCCTAAGAAAGACATTGGGCCATCCTCCTTCCTGCTGCATCTTTCGTAGACATACATGTGATGTGTGGAGGTGCATAAGCCATTCTGAAACCATAGATGAGAAGCATGGTATGAAATGAACATTCTATGGATCCTGAAGTGGGAAAGTTGAAAGAGCCTGGGCACTTGGAGGCATTCTTGAGTCATTTTGCAAGCCCTGCATGTCTATTTCCCTCAAAACCACTTATAACGGGAAAAAAACAAACTGCTAATTGTTTAAGCTTCTCCTGGTTATTTGCAGTTAAACATATTCTATGCCACACCTGAGTATACCCCATTTCTTTACATGTAGGTTCCATTGAATTTGTTCTACCTTTAAATATTCCCCAAGGAAGTTTCAGAATTACAAAATACAGCCAAGGTCACTTCCAAATTGCTGAAGAAAGTTTCATATGAACAGAGGGAAAATGTATAACCAAAGTACATTAGTAACTTGTATCTCAATTTTCTTTGGAAGGATGGAAAGGATCTAATATAAGGAAATATTCCCAGGGCCACAAGCCAAGAGAGCGAGATAGGGTTACTATAAAATGATTCATTCCTGTTCTTTTACTGTTTCAACAGTCAAACCAAAAAAGACACTTTCTGATGTCAAATTTATTGTGGATATATTTTGAAAATTTCTTCTCTGGTATATCTTTAAATAACAAGTCATATACTATGGAAAAAAGTTGTCAGTAATTATCAAAAAGCTCAGAGGCACTTGTTCAGCAGCCAAGAATGAGAAATTTAAGCAAATGGCAGAGAGCTTCATAATGGATTTAATAACTAACAATTTGGTGCAAATCGAAATCAACATGTCCCATCTACAGGATGTTTATCATTGATTTTTCTCCTTTCATTTCAATAAGATGTTAAAAACTCTGTGTTAAATAACTTTAGACAGCGAAGAGCTCATCTGTGTTGATTTTTTTTTTAAAGAGCTCATGTGAATAACATAAAACAGAAATGCTTGTGTCAGCTTCTCTTCATTTTTCAATTTATTACCTGATCACTCATGGAGAGCACTAAAAGCAGAGTGCTGTGATCCATGAATGTAGATTTCACAAATATTTGAAAGTGTACACTAACATTTCTCCATTCTAACAGTGAAGGCCTAGGCCATCTTCAGCCATTTGGAGGAATTCTTTTACCCCTCAGAGGAAAGCTGCCTGCATTGGGTGAAAGGATGGACCCTGCATATCCTGAGTAAAATAAAAAATCTAGCTGATTCAGAAGTCAAACTCAGAAGCAGAAAGAAAGTTTTAAAATATTAGAAAATAGAGGGAAGAAAACCCAGACATAAATCTATCAGCCTATTAAAAATATAATTACTATACACATTTTATGTATTTTTAATGGTAAAATCTTCCTTTGCTTCTTTTGTCATTTACAAATACACTGCGTGTATATAATTATATATCCTGTTTTTTTTTTTTTTTTTTTTTTTTTTTTTTTTTTTTACTGACTTTCTGTAAGGAATTTCATGTTGTCACAGTCATTATGATCATCATTTTAACCACTATATTATAATTCATATTTAGTATAGTACAATTTTCTTACTTTTCTTTGGGCATTTAAGTTGTTTCTAATACCATAATATGTTGTTACAAATACTACACTAAAAAAATTATCGTGTTCTCTATTTTAGATTCTTTCTTTAGGATATATTTTCCAAGGTGAAATTACTGGGTTAAAGGGTATGAAGACTTTCATGACTCATTATACACACTGCCAACTTGTTGTATAAAATGGTTGTAAAAGTCATGCTCCCATCAGAGATACATGAAAACTATTTGTTAAGAATGTATACTGACAGAGGGAATATGACATTCCAGGCTGAATTAGGTGGGAGCTACTTAAATATCTATTTCTACAATACTATTTCTTTTCCACAGAGTATTCCAAGGAATACTCATTTCTATTGTTGCTTTCTGAAGACGATGGTGGTGATCAAGTATTATGAAAGCACATATTCACTGTCTTAGTCCATTTGGGCTGCTATAACAAAATGCCAATAACTGGGTAGCTTATAAGAACAGACATTTATTTCTCACAATTCTGGAAGCTGGAAAGTCCCAGATCAAGCTGTTTTCTGATTCACAAATGGTGTCTTTTTGCTGTGTAAGAGGGGCATGGCAGCTCCTAGGACCTCTTTTACTAGGGCATTAATTCCATTAATGATGGCAGAACCCTAATCACCCAACCACCTCCTAAAAGACCCCATCTCTTAATACGAACAACTTGGGGATTAGGATTTCAACATATGAATCTGGCGAAGACACAAACATTTAGACCATAGCACTCACTAACCTGTCTCTAAGATATTCCGTTTACACAGTAATATATTCAAAGTTCTGGGATATGCTGCCAGAAAGACAATTGTTTCTTTAGCCACTTTCCCGAACATACCCCCCACTTAGTGTCCCCACCTTTTGATGGCACCTGCTCTCCTCTTGTTTTGTAAATGTGCTCTAACAAACATGCCTTAAGAAAAGGATAATGTACACATTATATGCAGTTGTTAATTTGGCACACAATAATCCCCCCCCACCACGCCCAAATCTGAACCAATTCTAGAAATTACCTGCTGCAAAATGATGGCAGGAATAGCCTAAGGCCAAGTGCCTAGATATTAGATTTGGATTACCCCAAACCTAATTTGTATGGCCCCAAGGTTTAAGATTACCTCAAGAATCTGGGGAGGGCTAGAAAGAGAAGAAGTATATAGCTATCTCTAGCCAGCTGAGGTTCTGCTTAAAAGAAGAATTCTCTCTTTCTTCCTTCATTTTCTCTCTGATTTGTTTAAACCATTCCTGGTATATGTGATTCTTCTTTTGTAATGAAGCTGCTGTTGTATCATAGGTAAGGGCAGAACCATAGGAAAAGGAGAAGTGGTAGTGTAACAGCAACTTTGATAGAATATTCCACATTAACCACTTGCCACATAGTAGAGTAACAGTCAATAGTACCACTTGTTATTAGTAGTATTAACTACACTTATTCCAGATTAATAAAAGGTTTAAACCATTCTCTTAAAAGATAAGTTGGCAGTTTCTCTGATTTTTAATTCCATTTGATATTACCCCACCAACAACAGATAAAAACCACTTCAGGTAGTAATCTTAAGTCACTTGTTAACAAGGTGTCCTTGAGGTTTACAACACTAACTGGCAGAGGCACTTAATAAAAGTTTGCCAACTAAATGAACTACAACGAACAAAGATAAACAGATCAAGTCTTAGGCCTCTAGAGCAGAAAATAGAAAATGGTAGCAGAAACAGAACTAAAGCAACAGAACTGAGCTCAAACAGAAGAACAATAGAAACTGAGTAAGTTAAACTATTGATATCATCTATAAGTTTGATAATTTGTTCTAGGCGAGAACATAAAACTCTGATATGTGAATAGCATTCGAATCTAACATGAAGATTTACTGAAGTATCAGAGAGACACAGTCAAAAAATATTATTTGGCAACATAAATCTAAAACCTGTCAACTTTATCATGTCACTCTCTAATAAATGATCTAGTTGAAAAAAGAATAAGAGAACACAGCTCAAATAGTTTCAACAGCAATATTATCAATGTGGTTAAAACTGTGGACTCAGAATCCAGAAAAATCTGGATTCAAGTCCTGATCCTATCATTTACACACTTTCAGGCTTTGAGGAGGACACTTATTTGCTATAGCATCCAATTTTTTCATATGTAAAATATTACCTCAAAGAGTCATTGTGAGCATTAAATGAGATAATGGATATGAAATATTTAGCAAAATGCTTAGGGCATATTGAATATTCCATAACTATTAACTATTAGTAAAGTATTATTGATTTTACTTGTGAGCCTCGATGACAAAATACAGGACCAATTTGGACTGAAACCCACCTTAAGTAATAGCTACAGAAAAGAACTGCTGAATTATATTTTGGGCTGAAGCCCAGAGAGACTGAGTGGTTTTCTGAACTGGTGGAACCCAAGAATTTCAATTCTGAATCTGTGTTCTCTTGACATGACCCAGCACTCCTGTGCCTCTGGGTGTTGCAACTGTGCTAGACCTGATTTCTAATGACAGGAGCCATTTCATCAATGTCATCTCAGAGACATACTTAAGACAGCAAGGCTGGATCACCAATATGTAGTTAGATCTTTAATGAAATCAGTCCTCCAGGATTAAAGTGCTATTTCCCAATTTTCTCACACCAGACTTAAGTTGGGAAGGGACTACCACACAACATCAAAGGAAAAGTTGGTGTAATGAGCTGATAAGGGAGATACACCCGGAGAAATGGCAGTGTCTTACTGAAAAGACTTCTTACACTTCTCTATTTGATTACCAAAACTTGGCGGCTATGATACAAAAATTAAAGCAGTTTTCAGTCTGTATTAGATAACTTTCCTTTATGGGTATTCCCCACCCCCCCCCTTTTTTTTTTTCAAAAAAAAAAGGAAGGAAGAAGCTAAGGCTATATTCTCAGTGTTCTAAATCATTAAACATATGACATAGTATCAGACCTTCTTTCCTCCATGTGAATCTTGGAATAAAGTCATTAAGTCAAGATAAAACATCCTGTTTCAAGGATAACAGTCTTGGCGAAGGACCTAGTGAACAGTTGGCTCTACCCAACACCACCAAATTCCCGAGATGTACCTTATAAAAAGTCTATGTCCTGTTTCCAGAGATGCCACAGGTAATATTACATTGCTGCCGTTAATATTATGACCTGGGGTCCAAACCTACTGTTTATTCAATCTCTCCTATAAGTGTAGAAAATTAGATGCAAAGAGCTGAGCAGTGATACAGGAGTTGTCGATTTCATTATATTCTATTCAACCACATTCATCCACAGTACTCAAATATATGAGAGGAGACTTGGTGCCAGGAGTACAGGAGTGGGAAGCCAGTGATTGGAATCTTCTTAATCTTACTCTTTTTGCCCATAAACAAAAAAAAAATTTGTTTTCTTTTTAAAACATTCACCATTAAAGAATATTTAATGGAGTCAAACCATATGTGAAGCCTGGAAAAAGTGTAATAGACTGTAATCTTTGACATTTTCCACATACGTCATTCTGCGACACTTGTTCACTGTGGGAATTCCCAAGATGTCAATAATTAAAAACAAGTTCCATATATGAGACTGAAAGGCAGACAGATAGAAGGAGGAGATAAACCAGATATGCAATACCCAAATAAGGATTGTTCTTACTGATCAAAACATGGGAAAATGGAACATTGAAAGAATCTCAAGTTGAAAGACTATGAGGCCTTGGCCATAATATGTATGACAAGTTGATGAACTTTTCTTGTCGACCTGGAATCTATGACAAACCCCAAATGCTGAGGTCAAATAGACATCAAGTATTCTGTGTTCTAAAAAGACCTGCCAACGACGAGGGCCAGAGCTTATTAAAAGGGTGTCATGTTAGCACTGCTACACTGGTCATCCCAATCTGTAAAACCAGAAGGCTAAGGATAGGGTGAAGTAGCCTGCATTTCTACCATTTTATAGGGCAATACTGTGGGAGCCAAGAGACTTCCAGAAAATAGCATCTTTGCTGTCTTGTCAGTGCCTCCCCAACACTGTGGGCTGGCAGTTGAGAGAACCCCATCAATAGAGTTCACCACTTAGCAGGAAGTAGGGGAAATGTGAGAGTCAAAACTGTCTAGCAGAAGCCAGAATCTATGTCAAGTAACTATGCTTTGAGGAATTCTCACAGTAATCTCCTGTGAGATTACATGAAAAGCCACGGGAGGGGCTCCTACCCTATAATTCCTGCTTCTCCTACTACTGACTATGGTGTCCATCACATCTATGTGGCAGAAGCCCCAAATCTGGCCTTCTCATAGGACTCTTGCCTTTTCCCCACAGGTTTTAAATGTCTATCTCAATACCAGAAGAATCAGAACTTCAAAGAGGATTGAGAAAGATCTCACTTTCTTCTTTATTTAATTAAACTAATTCATTAATCTATTTTTGAGATGGACTCTCTGTCGCCCAGGTTGGAGTGCAGTGGCATGATCTCGGCTCCGGGGTTCAAGTGATTCTACTGCCTCAGCCTTCTGAAGAGTTAGGATTACAGGTGCGTGCCACCATGCCCAGACAATTTTTGAATTTTTAGTAGAGACAGGGTTTTGCCAAGTTGGCCAGAGTGGTCTCGAATTCCTGACCTCAGGTGATCCACTTGCATTGGTCCCCCAAAGTGCTGGGATTACAGGCATGCGCCACTGCACCAGACCTCACTTTCTTCTTTAAAGCAGTTCCCTCAAATCTAGGGTCAAAACTGAAGTAGGGAGAAGAGAAGAGACAAGATGAGAGTTTTAAATGAGATTGGGGCAAGTATTCAAAAACTGAGCAGGGACTGGAAAAATATAGAAATTGACTGAGATCATACTATAGCTAATACTTACTATATAGTAACTTATCTTTACAACATCCCTTTAAAGTAAGTATTATCACTCCCATTTTAGAGATGTGGAATGATACACAAAAGGTTGTGCAACTTTTCTGAGGTCATGCAACCAGCACATGGTAGAAGCTGGTGGCTCAAGTCCTCACTATTAATACCATTTCCTTCTACTTCTCACAATTAAGAGGTAACAGAGACACAAAGTGTGGTTTAAGGAGAAACAAAATCATTTCATATTACTATCCCACTGAGTTCAACTGCTCAATAAACTGGTTACATATCCGTATGAGACACATAAGAAACGTTGACTGAGATGAGTTAATTCTGAAGGGACCAGGATAGATGGGACCATCTATCCATTATACATATATATTTCTTGGTATAAAACAATATCACTGGCCTTATTTTTTATATTATCCTAATTGAAAATAATATAAGCAAAATATAAACACAGACATGAACGTAGCTTCACGTTTAGCAATTTTCTAAGAAGAAATTGAGTTTTTTCACCTAATTTTCAATTGACGAACCAGTGTTCATTACTTATCTATACATCATTGCTTCAGCTGGGAAGAAATGGTCCAGTTTCTAAGCATGAAGATATGTTTTTAAAATATTACTTCCAACATCTCTTATATTTAAAATTAGATACAATGAATTCATTTCTAGCAATTTTATATAGAGGGTGAGGCAGCCCAAAAATCCTGTGAAGTCTCTGGTTTGTGGAATTTTGTCCAACCCCCTGCAACTCAATCACAGGGTCACAGAAAAGTAGAGTCTTCTGAAGAATATTCTCGTCCGTCTTATTTATCACTACAGGCAACCTCTCTATTGAACTTAGATGAGTAAAGTTTTAATTGCTTGATCTTTCCTACAATAACTATTTTGAGCCTTTATTTGTGGGTTATATTCAGTCTCTTATAGATTTTTTCTTGCCTATAATGTAAAAATAAATACATACATATCAAACCTAAGACTTCTCTTTATCGTTGTTTGTTTCCCTTTCTTATTAACTGGGGAGCCTGTATTTCCCTTTGCCTTGCTCTTGTTTCAAATGTGTTCGAAAAGGTTTTCCCCTTCTCCTCGGTGACCTGCTCTAATTGGAACTCATTTTGTGTCTTGGCCTTCTGACTGCCCCGCAGGCTTCTGCTGTTCTCTTCCTCTCGTCCTTGCAGATCTGCCCTTGTTCTGTTCAACAGATAATTGCTTTTTGCATTTCAGATATTAAAAACAGACTATACCTTACAGATGGTGGATTCCTATGGTTTCCTTATCTTCCTTTTCATCAGCATGGTTATCTCTATGATTTGCCTTTAATACTCTCATACTTTTTACTTTTAAAGAAATTCCCTGAACTCTCTTGAATCACTTTTCCTCTGAGAGGCAGTGTCCATGGGACAGTCTCCTCAATATGCTAAGCTTTATCATGTGTCTGTTTTATCCCTCTCTGAATTCTGCTTCTTTATTCCTTTGCCTTCCCTAGTATCTGCTATTTCCCCACTACTAGTGACTGATAATGTGGCTCAGTACTATAATTACTCTACTTGCCATGTATTGGATTACTGGTGGGCTTGTAGCCTCTTTCATCTCAGGCCATTGCTGTAACTTCAAGCAAATATTATTCCCATTGTAATGAGCATAAGAAAATAAACCTAGAGGTATATAATCCAAAATACTCTTTTCCCAATGGCTGCACTTTCTGAAGTTCTGTTATTTTCTCACATAAATGTTCTTGTATTATATAAGAGTCTCTCTTCTTTACTCTAGTTCAGCTAATTATTTTATTTTTATTTACATATTTATAAAGTGCTATAGGCACACACAGCACTTTCAGAGCAGTAAAGAGAACCAAAATCAAAATATGGTCTTCACCCCAAGAACTTAAAATCTGTTTTCATATTTCCAGTATTTTTCAGAACTGCCCTAAAATGAGTCTTTTAGGAGAAAGCTTGAATATACAATTGTATTTGCAATATCTGCAGAACACAGACAACTCAGAAATAAATTTACTTTATCCCAGACACAGCTATGGGGGTTGTAAATATGTAAATAGGTTCCAGCCTTTCACATGTGAATGAATGGATTGTATCCTGCAGAAACCTGCTTGGCTTGAGAGATTTAATTAAGACAGGAATGCAAGAGTTTTCTTGGGACAAACAGGATTACAGCATTTCATAGATAATATGGAAAAATTTATGAGCATGTCACAGTCACCAAATTTAACATTAGTTAGTTGGATTTTCCTGTTACGTCTAGATGACTTTTGAATACAGTTTGAGCAAAAATCATGATAGTGATGAAATTCTTCACAGAAGGGAACAGTAGTTCAAATCAGGTATCTTCAAACAAGCAATTGAGTCCTGGGATTAAATACCCAGTGTTTATTACTAAAAACTTTCCTGAAGTCTTTCAGAGCTAAAAATACCTTCAAAGAAAATTTCTTATAGACGTATGCACTAAAACTAAGAGAAATAAGAACTACAAGCTCCCTGAGGGTAGGAAACATTTTCTATTTCAGTAGGGACAATGTTTTTGGTCACTGCTAGATGTCTCCCCCTCTCATTTTCTGTGTGGCTATCAAATAATTTGTGACCTATACCCTACACCACCTGCCTGCCCTGTGTGCTCCCAGACACCTGTAATTCCCTAGCATGAAAATCATTCTGCCTTTAGGTACTGCAATTACATCTCTGTCTTTACCACATGACTATAAATTCTTTGATGGTGTCTTTGATCCCTGTATCCCCAGGGCACTGCACAGATCCTAAATGCCGGTTGATTGAATAAATGAATTAAAAGATAGATAGATGGAATTAATTGAACTGAACTAATCATAAATGGTAATTTTATGTTCTGAGCTTAATCACTGTTCAATCTAACTCTCTCAGGAAATCTATTCAAGATCCTCATTTCTTTTCTCCCTAAACATACAAGCATCTATCCAATGATTTTAAAGGGTACTGTACTGATTACAAATCCTACTTTTGTTCCCAAAATAAAAATTTTAACAGTCCTTCTGTGTCTGCATTGACAAATATTTTATTTTACACCATGAGCCACTGCAACACCATTGAATATTGAAGATAAATAGAAGGGCAACTTTACTATTTGATTATGTACTAATTATCTAGGTGGCCTGTCTTTTTATATGAACATGTCTTTTATCAAAAGAGATTCATCTTTCAAATTACTCTTAAAGTATTTCTTAAATCACATTAAAGTATTTCAGAGGTTAAAAGAGGAATCATTGAATTCCATTTTGCATTTAGAGAATGTTTGTATTAATAGTAACTTTATTAATAGCATCTTTCTATGTCCCCATGTCAGGTGTACCAGATGCATGAGACATAAAAGACTAAGAACAAAGGAAGAGTCAGGCCCTCATGGATCTTACAAATCCAGTGGTCATGGACAGCTAGATGATGTTCTTGGGGTTTCCCATACAGTCAAGGCAGAGCAGTTTCCTGTGCCTCTCTGCTTGCTGGTGACCGGGCACTGTTTCTCCAGCCCCTCAATGTCTCTGTATGCACCACCTCCAGGCTACTGTCTTCTGCCACACACCATATCTTGCATAGAAAGGAAAATTAAGCTTTCATTCAACAAATAAGTTTTGAGTAACTGTGAAGGTAAAATAAAGAGTGCTAGAGGCGTATGGCAGTTTTTCATCAGTCTTTTAATGTTTTCCTGTCAAGCTACAGGATAGGAAGTAAAGGGGATCAGGAAATAGAGGTTTGTCAGGAAGAATGCAACTGAAGTCAGAAACCAGAACCAACTATTAAAAACAATTAAATCAGAATGTTTTGTGTTATAAGGAAAATCATTCATGCTTAGCCTTCCCTTAGGACAATAATCGCAATGAAATCACAAATGTATGCTAAGACGGAGATAGACAGTGAAAGAAAGACATTTTCCATTTTTCTCCCTTGGGGCATATATATGAATTTCCTTGTCCAAAATTAATAGTATTTAAAAAGTAGCAGGTGAGTTTTGTTTGCAAAACTGTAATTTGTAAATGGAAGCAGTTACAGTAATATAAAGGCATTTATTGGCTAATTTTCTAAATAATTGAATCATAGTTTAATTTAAAAATTATATATATATATCCATTTTCTCACTAAGCATAACTCTTTTCTCCTTAAATATAGGGCACACTGTCCTTTCAGTCATTAGGAAATTAAAACTTACAGGTGTGCTCTTGGTGTTTTGCAAGGGCAATTCACCAAAAGTCTTGAAGAAATAAAGCAGTGACCTGTGGTAAAGTGTCAGCTTTTAATATAAGACCGAGTTGCCATAATAGGGAAATTTATCTTGCTTTAAACTATAGATTATCATTGACTCATTCTCATCAAATGACATAAAACATTATCCACAACTCTCCTCAGCCCTCCTGTGGGAAATACAGCTGGAATGAAATCAGTTACTAGCTTCCTTTTATTCCATCTCTAAAACTACATGAAAACGTCAGATTTTTGACGTCCGTCCTAATTTAACACAGTGCATGTGAAGTGTGGGAAAAAAAAAAAAAGCTTCCTTTGGACCTTCCAATCTACAAGATGAGAGGGCCCACAAATTCAATGATGATATTACAGTTTTCTCCATAAAGTTCCTGGTTTGAATTCTGCCCAAGTCGTCAGTTGTTGGAATTGCTACCAATCAGTGAATGCAGGAAAACATCTAAGAAAAGTAATCATCTTTTTCATTGCAAAATTATTGGCACAACGGACTACCTTAATGGCAAGAAAAGAGTCAACATGGGCCAGAGAAATTATTTCCTTTTGCAATATTCTGTGATGGTAGAATGCTGTACATATGTAATAATTAGTTAACTCTAGTATTTCTATTTAGAGACCTGAGTTCAACCACTTGAGTATAATCACTTATCTAATTCTCATGTTGCCAAACACCCAGGAGAGGGGTGGTTCTATAAGTCAAACAAAGAAGAAACTTAATACATGTGGACCTGTCCTAAAATGTCAGAAGTAATCAAGACATAAACATACATACATACATACATACTAAAAACTCCATGTTCTAAAATTTTTATGGAACTACAAAACACTCCAAATAGAGCAATCTAAAGCAACAAAGAACAAAGCTGGAGGCTTCACACTACCTGATTTTCCAATATACTGCAAAGCTATAGTAACCCAAACTGCATGGTACTGGCATAAAAACTGACACATAGATCAACAGAACAGAATGAAGAGTCCAGAAATAAATCCATGTATTTAAACTCAACTGATTTTTGACAAAGGACATGAGAACACACAGTAGGGAAAGGACAGTTTTTTCAATAAATGATGTTGGGAAAACTGGATATCCACATGCAGAAGAATGAAATTAGGCTCTTATCTCACAGCAGAGACAAAAATCCACTCAAAACAGATTAAAGACATAAGAGCGAGACCTGATACTACAAAATTACTTGAAGAAAATATAGGGAGAAAACTCTGTGACATTGGTCTGGGCAATGACTTTTTGGATATGACCCCAAAAGCACAGGCAACAAAAGCAAAAACAAAGAGAATTAGCTCAAACTAAAATGCTTCTGTATAGTCAAGGAAACAATTAATAGAGACAACCCAAAGAATGGGATAATTTTTTTTCAAATTATACAACTAATAAATGGTTAATATCTAAAATCATCAGGAACTCAAACAACTCAACAGAAAGAAAACAAGTAACTTCATTAAAAAATGGGAAAGGGTCCTGAATAGACATTTCTCTAAAGAAGACATACAAATAACCAGGAGCTATAGGAAAATCTGCTTAACATTGCTAATCATCAGATAAATAGAAATCAAAACTACAGTAAGTTATCACCTCACACCTGTTAAAACGACTATTATCAAAAGACAAAAGATAAGTGTTGGTAAGAATGTGGAGAAAATGGAACTCTTACATATTGTTGGTGAAAATGTATTTGAAACCATTATGGAAACCTGTAAGGAAGTTTCTCAAAAAAATTAAAAATATAATTATCATATTATCATATGATCCAGCAATTCCCTGCTGGGTATATATTCAATTGAGATGAAAACAGTCTACCAAAGAGATATCTACACTTTTACGTTTATTGTAGCACTATTCATAATAGCCAAGATAGGGAACCAGCTGAAGTGTCCATCAATGAATGAATAAGGAAAATGTGGTACATATACACAGTGGAATACTATTCAGCCTTAAAACAGATAGAAATTCTGTCATTTGCAACAACATGGATGAACCTGGAGGACACTATGTTAAGTGAAATACACCAAGCACAGGAAAACAAATACTTCATGATCTCACTCATATGTAGAATCTAAAAAATTTGACCTCGTAGACGTAGAGAGTAGAATGATGGTTAACAAGGGTTAGGGGGAGGGCTGAGGTGCGTGGCAGGCTGGGGAGACATTGGTTGTAGGATACAAAATTTCAGTTAGACAGGAGGAATAAATTCAAGGGATTAATTGCACAACATGGTGACCATTGTTCATAAGGTACTACATTCTTTAAAAATTCTAAGAATAGATGTAAAGTGTTCTCATTACAAAAGTGGTAACTATGTGCAGAATACATGTTAGCCAGATTTAGTCATTCTACAATGTGTATATATTTCAAAACATCATGCTGTATATGATACATACATACAACTTTATCTGTCAATGTTAGAAAATGAAATAAAGTGACATTTTAAAAAAGAAAACTCTATGGAAGTTTGGGGACAGAGATGTTACTTCCAGCTTCCAGCTATGGTAAACAAAATTTTAACAAAGATATAAAATCTAGATTAGGCTTTCAATGGGACTAGAATGGTGCTATTTGCGGATGTAGGAAATGACGGGTAAAGAGGGCATTATAGGTAAAAGTAACCATACAGCTACTATGTATTTATGAAGCAGGACAAAAATTATGAATTTTAAATTTCCTCAGTCTCCCACCACTTCACTTTATCCTTCTACAACTTTTTTCCTCCCAAACTCTGAATAGAATTTTCCAACTACAAGATATTAATATAATAGAAAAAAAGAAGAGAAGAGACAGGAAAGGAGGTGTAAAATCCAGGAGCAGTGGTCCTAGAGAAGCATGTTTCTCAAAAGTCCTGAAAGGGAGCTCTTAAGCAGCATGAATCTTGCGAGTAGTATTCACTCATTTCCACAAGTCCTGTGAGGTTTCATCTGTCTTACAGAGTAGAATGCTGAGGCTACAAGAAATGGTAAACTTGTTAAGGTTATCCAGCTGGTAAGCAACAGGACTCAAGCACAGGTTTAGCTGATTCTAACCCTGTGATCTTCCCTACACCAAATGCTTTGCATTTACATGGGAAGGAAAGTGTGTGGTGTGTTCTGTGGTTGGAACATCAGGTAGAGAGGAAACCAGGAGTGTGACTGAGAGTGGGTTAGCAGCAAAGGGTCAGAATATCTCAGTAGGAGTAAGAGAAGAAAGTTTTTCAGATATCAAATAACTGATCTTTCTTCTACATTTTTGGAAGGGAAGAGAATAAGATGCCCAGAATGTAGCAATAGGAAGTGGCATATAAAATGGTGTACACTCAAGTAACACAATGAAGAAACCAAATGAAGATTTCTGAGATTTTAATGGCATATAAACTGTTTGGATTCATGCTTCAAAGCTAGGGATAAATACTCTCTGGTATACTAGCCTAGGCTCCACTGAAGATGCAGCCTCCACATTCGTGTAGAGATCCCAAGGCTATCTGTCTGGGGCCTGCTTTTCCAGTTAAAAAACAAGAGAATGGCATCTGCCCAGTGTTGAAGCTGCAAGCACTATAGACACATTAGGACTTAAATGTTCTCTTTTCTTTTATGTAAACAGGAGAATCAGAGAAGATGGAAGGAGTGAAAGGAGATATTGAAAGAGAGAAAACTAAAGAAGCCCAATTACAGCGACTTCCTAAAGCACTTTGTAAAAGGCACAAATATGTCTAGAATATTTTTTCTAATATTTATGGGAAATTAAAAAAATATGTATTAGAAATCAGGAGAGTAATCTTTGCAGTAAAACAACCTCATTTCTACCTCAATAACTATTGTCACTCTAAAAATGAGAGAAGAAAACATTTGGGCATGTTTTGGTGATATTTATTGCTTCTGTCTTTACCTGTCATTTTCAAATTCATCTTTTCTGACTTAATGACTTAACTTTGCTTTTAGCAAAGGCTCAATACACCTTTTATTTCAGCTGAGATTCTGTGCTTAAAAAGATACCTAAGCAAAACATTTTACAGACTGTTCCTGAGAGAGCTCAGAATTAAATTGTTAAATGTTCTACCATAATGAAATTTTGTGTAATCAGCAGGGAAGTAGCTGTTGGCCATTTATCAGTTTTTCTAGTTGCATTTTTTATGCATGAAAAGCATAATTAGAAGCTCCACAGGTGGAAAGCCTTATAAAATGACAGTACATTTTATCAGAATAGTGCTTTTTAACTTGGAAATTTTAGAGCATTTTACAGTGATGATCTGTTAGTAATAATAGCTATCACATCTTTGGATATTTTAATATGGACCTGTATATAGAAGAGAGAATGTATTACAAAACTAACTAGACTTACCTAGACCTTGTATACATGATCTCAATGTCTCTAAGTATACACAAATAGTCCATCATCAATATTTTATGTATTACAGGATATCCAGGGATGGGAAAATGTGCACTGGATAAAAATCTCAGAGATAATTAAAACTACATTTTCAAGGTGCTTTTCAGTTTTACGATGACATTCATGTATAGTCCATCTTTTAATCTTAATAATGGCTCTTGTTCCATTTTAGAGACGTGGTAATTCAGACCAGAAATATGATGGCTTTGCCTGAAGTTTCCTATCTGGTGACTCACTCACAACTGAGGCCCACACCTTCCTGAGTCCAGGGACTGTTCTTCTCATACATAGTTACACATGGGGACTTCCCTGTGGAATTTCTGGGTAATGAAGCAGGTCATCTTACTTTTGAGTCAGTTTGCTAACCTGTCTAACGAAATAGTAGTTCTAAATAATATCTTCTCTCATAGCTGCAAATCTCTACAAATTGTCTAAATTCCACTCTAACCAGGAGAAAGAGCCTAAGCTGCAACATAAACAAAGTGTGTGCTTTGTGAGAGAAAAGAAATATGACTTTTATAAAAAGTCTTATCACTTTAAAAAATGCTGACATCCCTGAAGATAGAGTGCTGGGGCTCTCTTCTCTCCTTGCTTCTCCTCTTCTTCCCTCCCCACCCTTCTCTTTTTTCTTGTTAATTTTTATTATTAACATGGATAAAAAACTTGCCTCTCTTAGGCAGTATTTGGGGTCATCATATTTTTATATTGGAGTAGTATCATTTAAGCTGGGTCATAACCTACTATGGCTTATGAAGATAATTAAGTGAGCTGTACCAGTATTTTGAAAAATGAAATAGACCAGAATATAATAGACTATAATAGAAAATATTGGAACACATTCTACTTTAAAAATTAGTCAAATTTGGAAGAAAGAAGTTACAAAGTTGGGCAGTATATCTTTCTATATCATCCATGGGTATTACCGGCTCACATAGCCCATTATTGGCACAATCAAGAATTATTCAGGGAAATGAACTTAGTTTGACTCACTACTAATAAAGAATCCCAGATTTAGTAAAAGTGCACGTTAAATTATACATTTTTATTAAGTACAGATGCAAATTATATCTGTCCAGTAAATAGATAACACTAAAGTTTATGGTTAATTGTCCTTTAGTACATAAATCAGTTTTCTATCTAACCTAGTAATCTTAACATCTCTTCATTAAATTGTTTATAAACATCCAGCACTTCAAATAATCTTTTAATTAATCTTAAAATCCTACTGGATCTCTTATTAGTAAGTTAAATAAAATTCTTGATGTGTTCATTTTACTTTTCTATGATGTATTAGTCAGGGTTTTCTAAAGAAACATGATTAATAGAATACATATAGGTATGAGAAGAGAGTATTTACAATGAGAATTGACTCATGAGATTATGGAGCCTGAGAAATATCGTAATATGTTGTCTATAAGCTGGAGAATCAGAAAAGCCAATAGTGTACTTCACTTCAAGCCTAAAAGCTTGAGAATGAAGGAGTGCAGGGGAAGTGGTGGGGGCACTGGTGTAAGTCCCAGAGCCCAAAGGCCTGAGAACTAAGAGCTCTGGTGTCCAAAGGCAGGAGAAGATGAATCTTCCAACTGAAGAAGAGAGAGAAAGGGAGAGAATAAACCCTTTCTCTAACTTTTTGTTCTATCTGTTCCCTCAATGGATTGGCTGAATAATGTCTGCCTACACTGGTGAGAGTAAATATTCTCGAATCCAGTGAGTAGTCTACCGATTCAAATGCTAATCTCTTCCAGAAGCACCCTTACAGACAGACCCAGACAGAATGTTTCACCAGATACCTAGGCATCCCTTAATCCAGTCAAGTTGAAACATAAGCATCACCTATAAGAATATTTTTAACTTTTTAATATTATACTTCGACAATCCTATATAATACGATACTAGGTAAGTATTGTTTGATAAAACTGGTTTCAATTATCATGTATATATGGATATAATAAGTAACACTGTAAACTGTATTTCTTATTGTGGATCATGCTCAAAAGTGTTTGAAAGTCAATGAATTAGAAAATGTATCCAATGACCTCTTTGAAATCTATATTTTTCCAATTCAAATGATTCTGCTTTATTGCTTTTCTTTATTTTTAAACCTACACTTCAAACAACCAATTTCTTTTTATGTTTCTCTAAGAATTACCTGCAAGAAGTCTAAATCCTAGGAGTAATTTTTAAACTAACTGAGGTGTCAGAGGACTGAGAGCAAATCTCTTCCTGGGGTAGATAGTCCCCTGGGGTGTGAATTGGTGGTTAGGTCTGCAGCAGCAGACTGTCAATTGCTGAAAGGAAGCTCTGCTTCATGGCCAGCTGATTTGCAGAGAGAGACTTGGAAAATGTCAGAAAAAGGGTAAAAGCACAGAGATTACAAACCCAAAATAAACAGTGTTGGCATGAGGCATTTATTGACTTAGCACAAAATATCATGTGGCATTTTACAATAACAGCAAGATAACTATGTGGGAATTCAATTCATAAGTAACTGCAATCCCAGTAATAAGGACAGGGAAATCAGGGCACAACCGGGCTATATTACAGCCACAGCAAGATGCCTGGCTCAGAATTTCCTCATTCAGACTTGGTTTCCATCTGCCTGTTGGCATCATGTTAACTTTGGCTTCTACATAAAGGCTTTATTGTGGCTTCTCCACTGGAAATACAGTTTCTCTTCTTTGATTCTCCACCAAAACAAGGGGGATGCAATAGGCTCGTGAAAGTTTGGTTTGAAAAGTGGCTTTTTCAACTATAATTTATTTTGAGAATTTGCAGTGATGGAAATTACACTGTTCTCCCAAAGGAGAAATAAAATAACGTAGTGAATTTTGACTGGTAATATAATGGATGCTTTAGAATTTGCTCTAGTCTAAGTGATAAAATAGAATTGTTTTGTGTATATTCATCTAACATTTCAACCGAAATCTGTTATTGTTCAAGATATACTCATTCACAATTTTTTTTTTCATGTAGTAGCACAGAATGCTTGTATCTGCTGTGGGGCAGATTCTAAATCTGAAAATTTGGTACACTGGACAGATACTATTTGCAAAATTCATCAGCAGCATGAACCATTTATGTTATCAGGAAACAATAAAGGGCATAATTGTCAAGGAAGAAAGCTTGATTTACTAGATACAAATTACCATGTTAATAGGAACTATGTATTACTGTTAGTATTTAACAGTGGAGATGGCATTCAAACACATATTTGCTTTGTTTTGTCACTAACTAGTTATAACCTTTCATTGGTCGAGTCAACCTCCTCACTTCAGTTACCTCAATTCACAAATGAGACAAACAGTACTAAATTTCATCATGAGACAAACAATAATGCAAAGTAAGTGACCTAATATAGCAATGTATTTTATAAGTTATGCTGAAAATATGAAATTTTAATCTATTGTATCTTAAAAATCACTGTCAGTATTTAATGTTTTCATAAATTTGTTTATGATTTATAATATTAACCATCAAGATTATAAAGAATGTACATGGAAAAGTTATTAGCATAACAATATAAAATTTTAGCAAAGTTATTGATCTCTCAAGATTCATTACAAATTAGATGATTTAGAAGTTAAAGGACTCAAGGTCACATTTAATAAAACATTCATCCAATCAAGTAAAAAAAAGGCTATTTATGATTTCCCAAAGTCAAATGTTCTAACAGGAGAAAAGTGATAAGCCTACTGGCAGAATGGAGTCTCTTCTAAAAACCTGGGAGCTTTTGTAGTTTTCACAGGTCAGAAAATGAGATTATACGAGATGGCTGAAGATCACTTGTGTGCAAAGAATTTAACATAATATCTTTCATTATTGAAAAAACATAAAAATTATATATTATATCCAATTTATTACCTAATGACCTGGGGAAGAGACATGGACAGTTAGCACTCTGACAAGCCACTCCTTAACTATGGAAACAATCAATATAATGGAATTAATGCTCTCAGGTGGCAATCAATGACTTGGAACTTTATAACCTACAGAAACAACCAATTTTCTACTTCTCTGATGACAGAGATTCCATTAGGTCAACCAAGCATGACTTCTACAGATGCCCCATGACGATGCTCTGTGGCATCAGCCACATACTGATTGATGTATAGTAGAATGTTTTAGTATAAAAAGAAGGATATTCTATAATGCTTAAAAATATGTAATTTAGCAGAGTAGTAGCCCAGATCCTGGTTCCCAAGTTTACCAAGAATTAATTATAGTTCTAGATTAGTGAATAACCTCTCTGTACCAAGTGATAAATGAGAAACACTGATTTGTGATGACAGTCCAAAAGCCAAGAAAGCATATACATCAGTACATCTGCAGATAATAATTGGATCTAGATGGGCTTAAAGTGCTAAGAAAAAAGAGGGCTTTATAGCAACATCTTTAAAAATTAATGTAAATATTTCTGTGAAAATGCTGGTGCTTAAAAGAACAATTTTAACATCTTTGGCTGTAGCCCTTTAAAAATAAATCATTGATACAATAGTAACAAGCAGGTTTAATTTGTTTCTTAAAGCGGAAGAGAGATCCTTTCTTAGATGTTGCTGTTTTTATGCTTGCTCTTTGTAAAGGTAAGCATCAAAACCACATTTAAGACTACCCTATCATAATTAATAATATTTATATAATTTTTTATGCATGACTACAGAGAAGGAAGCACTATAGCCTTATCTATTTTACATATGTCAAAAGTAAAAATTTCAAAAGGAGTAACTTCCTTATGATCATTTAGCATATGAATACTAGAACCAGCATTCCAGCTCAAATTTTATTCAAAAGTGAACATGCTTTCCAAAGACTTGTATATATTAATCTGATTATTGAAGTCAAACTATATTTAACTTCCTTGATATTTCAGGGATATACGGTAATACATAAACCTGCTGACTTCCAGATATTTCAGATATTTTTTACCTTACATCAAAGGCAGAATATGCATGTTTCCATAGCAGAAATATGTGAAAATACTACACCAAGCCTGATGAGGCAAACAGTTACTAACATTATACAAGAATGTGTCAATGGCCAGATATGCCTCAAAGAAAATTTTAATTTAGTGACAATGAGTTTCTTCCAGTTTATTCATCTCTGAAGACAGGAGAAAGGTCTTTCTTGCTTCATTGTTCCCCTTCTACAATAACCAGAAAGGATATCAATTATTTTTGCCAGACAGGCTGTCACTGCCCCTGGTAAGTAAATACATTTTTAGAAGGTTTCATCTGAAAGGAAGTAAAATATATGTCACTTTCCTAATCAGCTGTCAGGAATCTTTTATTCTAACATTTTTTCAGAGAGCAAGATACAACTGCCATTTTAAAGGAGTGGTGGAAATTTTCAGTGTTTTCTGAGAAAATTATTCAAGAAAAGATAGTCTTCAAACATGTGACAATTGGGACAAACTATTTTTCCTGTCCCAAAGAAGAATAAAGGGAAATAAAAGACTTAAAGGAAGTGTCTAATTTTAGACTAAGGTGTGATAAAGTGGTAAGTGGTAAATCAGTAAGCATCTGTGATTTGGTGAACAAAAGAGACTACCAGCTGGGCATGGTGACTCATGCCTGTAATCTCAGCCCTTTGGGAGGCTGAGGCGGGTGGATCACTTGAGGTAAGGAGTTCGAGATCAGCCTGGCCAACATGGCAAAACCCCGTCTCTACTAAAAATACAAAAATTAGTCGAGCGTGGTGGTGTACATCTGTAATCCCAGCTACTTGGGAGACTGAGGCAGGAGAATAGCTTGAACCTGGAAGGTGGAGGTTACATCGATCCGAGATTGCGCCACTGCACTCCAGCCTGGGTGACAGAGCGAGACTACATCTCAAAAAAAAAAAAAAAAAAAAAAAGGAAGAAGAAAGAAGAAAGAGGAAGAAGGAAGAAGAAAGAAGAAGAAGAGACTATCAAGTAACTATTTATGAATCTGGGTCTGGGCAGTTTCCTTCAGAAAAAAAAAGAAAAAAGAAAAAAGCATTAAGCAGACTATTGAGGGTCTTTTATGCCCTACTAACTTGAAGAGTAAATGGACATATAAAAACACACAGTCTGTTCTGTGTCTCTTGACCAGCCCATAAATTTTTTGCACTATATTTACAAGTTTAAGAATATAATGTGGCCGGGCGCGGTGGCTCACGCCTGTAATACCAGCACTTTGGGAGGCCAAGGCGGGCGGATCACGAGGTCAGGAGATCGAGACCATCCTGGCGAACATGGTGAAACCCCGTCTCTACTAAAAATACAAAAAAAATTAGCCGGGCGTGGTGGCGGGCGCCTGTAGTCCACCTACTCCGGAGGCTGAGGCAGGAGAATGGCGTGAACCCGGGAGGCGGAGCTTGCAGTGAGCCGAGATCGCGCCACTGCACTCCAGCCTGGGTGACAGAGCGAGACTACATCTCAAAAAAAAAAAAAAAAAAAAAAAAAAAAGAATATAATGTGAATGTGTTTCTTAAAGAATACAGAGACCAAGAGATCACCCAAGGAAACAGAATAAACACAGAAACTCACTGAGTTGTTTCTTTTGATTAAACTTATTACAGAGAGTGAAATGATAATTGACAAAAAAAAATATTGTTAACAAACAGTGTTTCGGGTACCCACCACATTTGATGCTTCAACATATATTTTACAGAAAAAACTCAGATTTTTTTCCCATTATTCCAGTTTAACATGCAAAATAAGAAGCATATGCAAAGATGACAGAAAGGAAAAAGATAAATATGATGTTAAAAAAATTGCCATTAGGCCAGGTGTAGTGGCTTGCACCTGTAATCCTAGCACTTTGGGAGGCCAAGGCAGGCGGATCACCTGAGGTTGGGAGTTCAAGACCAGCCTGACCAACACGAGAATCTCTACTAAAAACACAAAATTACTTGGGCATGGTGACGCATGCTTGTACTCCCAGCTACTCGGGAGGCTGAAGCAGGAGAATCACTTGTACCTGGGAGGTGGAGGTTGCAGTGAGCAGAGATCATGCCATTGTACTCCAGCCTAGGCGACAAGAGTGAAACTCTGTCTCATATAAATAAATAAATAAATAAAAATAAAACAATGCCATTATCTGATTCTCATTCATAATTTGACTGTAAAATAAAACTCAAAGTTCATTATGATTTTAGCTTCTTTCTAGTTACTTAAACTATTTTAATGGGAAAGTAAATTTTTACACTGATCAATGCCTATGAAACTATAGAATGTTTGTTTCCTTTCTGTTCTAAATCCTTGCATGGCAGTGAAAGGGCTGATAAGCAGTTAGAACTCAATCCTCTCAGGAAAGTGGGCTCAGGACAAATACAATTATATTCATTTGACATATTTATTTCTAAAAACCAGAAAAAAATATATATATTTTGCTATGGAAAGTTGGTTATTTGGATTTACCCAGTTGAACCATTTATTCTGTTCTGTTCTTGACAGTCACAGCTGTCAAAAATCCTCTTAAAATTGTCAGTCTTGGGTCAAAATGAAAATCTCTAGATTAATGAAAAAAGTTAAAGTATATATTTTAAAAGGGAAGAAGAAATCATGAATATTCTGGGGTCATGTTGTCAATATATTTAAAAGACATTAAATTCTTAGTGAAATCCTACAAGAAAAGGACAATGCTAAGATACCTAAAAACTAGGCTAAAAACTTTTTTTTAGAAAAATGAACTCCAAGCTTCAAAGAGCTCGTATTACATATATACGCTCATACAACTTAGACACATAAGTCTCCTAATGCATTACTTCCTACTTCCTAACAGATTAAAATAATGGAGTAAAATAGTTTGATGAATAAGCTTTCAGTAATATTAATGAGAATTCTTAAAAAATAATAAAGACTTTGTCTTTATTGACATTTTACACAGTTTGGCTTGTTAAGTGACTGTAGAAATCAAATAAGGATTAAACGAGGAAGGACTGACAATCTCATTCTATTGCTACTTTCAGGAATCCAGTGACAACAATTATTTCTTTACCTTAGCATATTGGTCCATGGTGCAGCTCACATATCGGACATAAATAGTCAGTGGTGTTATAATTTCATGTTTCCAATTGTTAGAATGCTCACAATTTTGGAGACTTCTGATTGCACGGTTCTTCTGTGAAGACAACAATGCCTTATAATCTAGTCTACTGGCTGAACACAAAAAATAGCAAGCACTAAGAAAAAAGTAACACCACAGTGGATTTTGTCACTAACCTTGCACATTCAAAGTGAACAAATACCTTTTTATTGTAATCAGCATGTTCAGTTGGAAAGCTAGTTTTCAGTTTCATTAGCATTTTCAAAGCTTACACCAAGTAGCACTAATGGCAAATTGATGATTCTGTGTAATGGAGACTGCCTATAATTATATTTTAATCAGTAAATAACATTTAACAGCAATTTCTAACTCGATAAATGACCTTCAGTTAGTTGAGGAAGTCTTCACAGACAAGCTCACTGAAAGAGAGCACTTAGCAACAGCAAATCAAATGCAGCTCTTCAATGAAGTTGTTAGACACACAACATCAGCAACTGCTGCCATACCAAGGGCTTGTTAAAAATCGATTCATTCTAGTGATCAAAGCTGGAAAATCGTTCCGACGCCTGCTTCATATCAATAGACAATTTTGCGCAGTACATCACACACACAAAAATAAGGTCTAGTACAAGTAGAATGCATCAGAAATCTAGCTTCCAAAACAATATTTAAAATGGATTTCTTTCAGATGACAAAGGATGGGCTTAAATAGAACACAGTGTCAAAAAGAAAGACTGAGACTTTTAACATAATAAAAACAATCAATGAAGTTTTTTTGTAGTATCAATGTGCAAAAATAATGCAGGGGGTCTGATTTTTTAAAATGGGGATGTGACACACACCTTGATATGGCTTTTTATTTTTAATGTCTTATCAAATAATACTTTTATTCTGACCTCTGAGAATGTTTATATATGTGACTGTGTATGTACACACACACACACATACATAAAATATCAACAAATTAGCTACTTCATGGCTGATTATTTTCCTTTATTTCTTAAATAAAACAAAGTTCAAATTGTTGAAACTGCCTAGATATAGCCACATGAAAAGACAAATTAATTTTACAATGCAGTAAGGAGAAGTACATCAGATGTTCAAGTCTGTCATCCTCTAACTATAAGGTAAAAAATAGGTATCTTATACATGTATGTGGAAAATATTCCCCAGTTACTACTGTAAAAGCTTCAACTAAAATGAAACTACACATAGCTATTCCAGTAAGAATTGGGCAATCAGTCATAATTACATCCAAAATAAATGAATTGGAAAATAGCTGTTTAACGAGGTCATACATAGTCTAAGTTTTAATTTGAAATTAATAACAGCATGACATGCCTGGTAACAATTTCTTATTAAAATTGAATAAAGGCAGTGCCTGGGAGTAAATGTTTTCTATTTCATGGCTTCATCCTCCTGACCACTGGAAAGAATTTGAAGAGGATGGGAGACATGGTTACGGTCCTCTGTGGTCTCTTTCCAATTATAGGATAAAGGAGATTGCTTATGTTGGTAATGATATGATAAGAGGTAGAGAAATCCTAAGGTTAGTGCAGCTATCTCTTCCTCCCAGAACATCCTGTCTACAGATAGGCAAAAACCCCATTATTTCAAAGCCTAGATATAAGTAGTTATGATCTATTTGTGAATATTTCAGGAGAGTCTACCCTTTGAGAAATGTGTGTTCCCCTAAATGGAAGGGTACCTAAGCTCCCAACCCCTGTAAGGTACCTTTGCATTAAAGCTCATCCCAATACAGAGCACTGTCCATGCCTTAAGCTGTTACAGTTGGTGCATAATTATACTTCATTGCCTCTTGTTTACTGTCTTTCCCATGGAATAAATCCTAACTAACTCTCTTCTAAAGCTCTACATCTCATCATAGTTCTAATAACGGGATACCCAAAACATGATTCTTGGAATTATGTACCTCATATTAATCTTAGATTGGATGTATCATAGAAACCATATTCTAATGAATATTTTTCAACCCCCTGATTAGTTTCAAAATAGTTGACATCCACTCTACAATATATTAACCACAATACGTGTTACATGGTTTTCTCTTTCAGTTTGGTCAATTAGCTATTTCTAACTTCTGCTGCCTTCTCTTCAGCACTTACTGTGTTGCACTTCTGTTTGTTGGCTGGTTTCTTTGTTTGAGTCTCTGACTTTACTTCAATGTCATGAGCAGACAAAAGACAGAAGCTGTGCCTATTGGTCATCAGAACAGCAGCAGCCAGAGTAGAGTTTACACATAATAGGCACTCAGTAAATATTTGTTGAGTTAATGAATGACTTTACCTTCTCAAATCTATATCCACAGTACAAAAAGTCTATATATTTATTCTATGGTAGTTCATCATAACTCTCCCTTCCTCTTTTGATGATCTTCCTCCAGCAATTTATGAGCCCCTCCGGATCTGTACCGCCTTTGGAACATTCTATTTACATTATCTTTCTTTCACTCTGACTTATAGACAGTCTCCACCCCCAGTTTACTTTCCCGAGGTTACAACAGAGTGTAGTCCTGCGTGTATTTATCTCCTTTGTGTCCAGAAATGGTGCTGAAATCATTGGAAAGGTATAATAATGATAATAAAACTTACCACAAAAAAAAGTGGCTCATGCTTGTAATCCCAGAACTTTGAGAGGCCAAGACAGGCATATCACTTGAGGTCAGGAGTTTGAGACCAGCCTGGCCAACATGGTGAAACCCCATCTCTACTAAAAATACAAAAATTAGCTGGGCATGGTGTCACACACCTGTAGTCTCAGCTACTTGGGAGGCTGAAGTGGGAGAATCACTTGAACCCAGGAGGCAGAGGTTGTAGCCTGGGTGACAGAGATATTCTGTCTGACTCTGATTCTTCTGATTCTGAGGGCTATGTACTTCATGAATTGTTCATTGCTCAGTTCAACTGTTAGATTTAATTTGTCTAAAGTTTCTATTTTAACACAACAGAGCTGTAGATCCCACACACATAGAACAGCAAAAGGGAAAAAAAGGATGCCTGTGGAGAGAGAAGAAAACAGAGTATGAGATCTTGGAGATTATCTGGTGTGCCTCCCTCACTTTGGGAGATGTCCTTCTTGGAAATTAGCTAAAGCACACAAGTCAGCATATGTGCTGGTACAGGAATGTTCCTTGCCTCAACTCTGATGCTAGAATGGATACGATGGTCAGAGGTGAAGCAAAAATATATCCTCAGATTAAATGATTTTTGAAAAGATGAATGGGCCCTTAGAAGAATGGATGATGGTTTGTGATAAGGTCTGTTTGGCTATGGTGGACCTCTAACCTCCTCTTCTGTGATAAGAGTTAATCTTCAGACAATTAATAGCAATTGAGTTCCTTTTGTAGGACCTCTTTAGGCAAATGGAGGGCACTCAGAAAGCCTATGCATTTTGCTGTTTTTAAGTGCTTTCAAGCACTAGAATGTAATCAATATATCAAAAATATGTATACCAATATATAAATTTTAGGGTGATATTTTTTGAAATCCTTCAAAGCCTACTTTGTTTAATGAGCAATGTAAGCGCAATTGTTAAGAACAAGTATATTATGTGAATGTGGTATCAAAGTTTTGTTTTTTTTTTTTTTTTGAGACAGAGTCTCACTCTGTTGCCCAGGCTGAAGTGCAGTCATGTGATCTCGGCTCACTGTAACCTCCACCTCCTGGGTTCACGTGATTCTCCTGCCTCAGTCTACCCAAGTAGCTGGGATTACAGGCATGTGCCACCGCAATTGATCAAAGTTTTTCAATAAACCAATCATGGTTTAAAAAATCTTTTTCAGTAATTTAAAATTTTGAAGTATGTTATATTAAATTAAGTAATAGATATTTGTGAAATGTCTGAGTCATTTCTAAGTAAGTTAAAATACTGAAAGAGTAATTGCTGAACAAGTTTTAAGTATATAATTTTCAGCATTTTTTTTTCATTATATAGAAAAGTTAAATATATTTCAGTCTGTTAGCAAACATGAAAAATTGTTCTAGGAGGAAGCACATATTTTTTAGAAATTATAAAATATATATTCATAAAATGTTGATATATGAAAATTCAAAATTGCTGTACTTCCTGGGTTTTCCTTATAAATTAACATTACTAAGAGTCACAAATTCTAATCAACAGGTATGGTCATTAAAATTAGAAACAAGGGAAACAACTCTACCTGTGAGGAAAGTGAGATATGTTTTTGGTAAGTTAAGCTATGAGATTTGGAAGATGTGTTTTTGTTAAGGGAAAATGTATTTTTTTTTTTCGTCCTAAATTAGATTGCCTGGTTGTTCTACAATGAGAAAGAGAAAAAGTACAGAACAAATAATTGAAGGGATATAAGAAGGCTGTAGAAATTTTCTGGAAGTGAAATCTTTTGAAAGGAATTTTATGTGTGATCAAGCTGGTTATAATAGAAATAAACTATTGATGTTCTCTAAAAATTGAGCATTAATATAAAAAGTACACAGATGCAAAATTAGAATTTGGTTTCCTGTGCTAAAACAAGTTTTTGGAGTACTGATCTGCTCTTAATAGGAAATCGTGAGAATTTTTTCTTTACCTTTTAAGTAATTGGCCTAGAAAACAAAGATTCTGGGGTTTATCAAGATGATTTCCTGTGCTTTGTGTTGTCTCTGTTAAAGACTTAAGGTTTATCCTTCAACTATGAAACTTCCTGTGATTGCCTTTGAAATATTTAATTATCATTGGTTAAATAACTATTATTTCATTGTAACATGTAATCCTATTTTAATCAAATGTTTAAACCTTTGATATTTTTAACCAACTCCTTCAAATAAAATTTTAAATTGTCTTCTTTTCAACTTAATTTCAAATTAACTTCTTGATTTCAAATTATCTTTGGAATTTTCCCGACGGGCCTTTGGAACTTCTCAGAGATTTGTCTCTTTCCTTATAAAAAGAGAGGTGTTAACGAGATGAGCTTACTTGGTATATTAAGTTACATGAAAAGCATTGTCAACTAATAAGTGATACTAAACCTTTGGGTTATATTTGTACAGATGTGTGATTAGTATGTGTTCTAGAAATTGTATGAAATTTCTAAAAATCTGATCATACCATTGTACTGGGTAAGAATTCCTAGAACCTAATGAAGAAACAAGTTTTATGAAACTGCTAACCAAATGTCAAGCAGAACAAGAATTAACTGAAACCAAGGAAATGCTTTGGTTGATTTTCATGCTAACTCAGCCAGTACTGAAATTGTTAATATATACAATTAGAATGAACTCCATAAGACTGATTCAAATTGAAATCCTATTTTTAAAAAAATCCTAACAGAGAGGCCATTAGACTGAGACAGTCCTGGTGCTTTAGGTTCGTATGGAAGCAAACCAGAGTCCAGTATAAACAGTAAAATGAAACTAGAAACTTTACCAATCAGAAACTGCTATCTAACCTCTGACTAGGGTCTCGCCACTCTAAACCAATCAAGCACATTTTATTTGTCTTCCCTCAACATAAAGGCTCCTTGCCCATGCTGCTGCAGTGAAGCACTCTGAAAATCTTTTTATTCTGAGTACTATATAATTCATGAATTATTTTTTGCTTGAATAAACTCTATTATATTGATTTTGTCTAAACTTTTTCTTTCATCAGTTTTGATGTATAAGTGAGATTCAAAGGAGATCTCTGATGATCCCTAGATAGACTAAGTGACCAGGTGAGGTGCCCTTGGAGCCCACTGTGCTCGCTGCTCTCTTGTTTGTAACTGAAGGCAGTGGTAGACTGAGTTACACTGATTATGTTTTGAACTCTCTGGACTTCATTTGAGCAATTCTTAGACTGGACAGGGTCCAGAATCAGATTGGATTCAATGATTAACTGGAAGAGATTCAGTTATAGGCCTTGGACAGGTACTTTTTGATAATAGGTTTTTCCGAATCAAAGAGTCTGGTTCTCTGCCTTCTGGGACTTCAACAACTATTATGTATAAGAATTATGGACCCAGAATTTTTATATTTTTAGAAAAATGCATTAAGCTTATCAAAGATAATTTAGAATTAGAGTATCACAGTGGCCACAATAAGAAGGTCTTTTTTGTTGTTTAGAGATAGAACTTCATTCTGTCGTCCAGGCTGGAGTGCAGTGATGTGATGCCAGCTCCCTGCAACCTCTGTCTTCCAGGTTCAAGATATTCTCATGCCTCAGCCTCCCGAGTAGCTGGGATTACAGGTGTATGCTACCATGCCCAGCTAATTTTTGTATTTTAATAGAGATGGGGTTTTGCCATGTTGGCCAGGCTAGTCTCAAACTCCTGGCCTTAAGTGAACTGCTGGCCTTGGCCTCCCAATGTGCTAGGATTGTAGGTGTAAGCCACTGTGCCTAGCCAAGAAGGTCTTCACCTAGGTAAAATTGTTCACTTGTGAGGCACATTAAAAAAGAAAGGATCCAAAACTCCTCAAAAGCAATGTGATATATTTTTTAATTGGCATGCAGAAACATCTACTAGATTAAATGAATCAAAAATTGCCTTTCTAAAATCTTCCTTCTCTAAGGCAAATGAAAAGCTTAAGCAACAAACTGAGAACATTACATAAAAGGACTGTACCTTGACTGAATTAACCCTGACTGTTCATTCATTTTGTCCTTACCTATATACTCTAAGTCCACTAACCCTTTTGCTCAACTACCTTTCTTACCCTGAAGATAATGGACAAAAGGAAATCAGACAAATGCCTTACAAAGTGCAATCTAGCAGGCCTGCCTTCTGTAACTACCTTTACTCCATGTCCTAAAACTGAACTTACAGCCAATGCAAAAGACTTCCCTAATCCAAAGGAAAACCTTGAGTACTTTACTGAAAAACTCAAGAATCCTTATTGGAGCATATGATCCAGGAATCCCTGATCTTTATCAATTTATTCATATGATATTGGGGCCCTGTGAAGCTCACAAACAGATGGCAGGAGTGGAATAGGAAAATCTAGAGAATATTAAAGACCCCTAGAATATCTCCTCAAGAGGAGGGCCAAATAGAGCTGGAAATAATTGCTGAAAATCTTTTTATATTTAATTCTGAAGAATTTTCCAGATTGACTGGTCTATCATACAATCTTACAGAAAAAAAAAAAAACACAGGATGAACAAGTTTGAACTAGTTTTAGATTAAAGTCTGTTTAGAAATATTATTTATTTACATTCCAGGGGGCCAAGTATGGTGGCTCATACCTGTAATCTCAGCACTTGGGAAGGCCACAGCCAGTGAGTTGCTTGAGCCCAGGAGTTCAAGATTATCCTGGGCAATCTGGTGAAACACCATCTCTACATAAACTACAAATATTAGCTAGGCCTGCACTACATGCCACTACAGGTGGCATGCACCTGTAGTCCCAGCTACTTGGGAGGCTAAGGCAGGAGGATTGCTTGAGCCCAGGAGACAGAGGTTGCAGTCAACCAAGATCAAGTCACTGTACTCCAGTCTGGGTGACAGAGTGAGGCCCTGTCTCAAAACCAACCAACAAACCATACAAAACACACACACACACACACACACACACACACACACACACACACTCTTCAGGCTTGAAATACAACAAGGGGTGTTTTCTAAAGGAATTGAAATAGCCTTAATTGTTCTGTTTATAAATGGACTTTGCCCTGAATTTAGCAGCTTAATTAGAAAACATAAACTAAGATGGGAAAGTACAGATATGATTGAATTAGTGTTCCTAGCTGAACATTTTGATCCCTAGCCGGACATTTTGAGAAGACTCTAGAATAATGGAACAATCAAAAAGCAAATAGTCTCATGTCTTTACAGTTACAACAACTATAGGGACCAAGAAGATTTCTTTGTGTGCACTGTAAATCAAAACCAAGAGGTCTCAAACTTAAGAAACCTGTGGATTGAGATGTCTTTACTGTAAATAGCCAGGCCACTAGAACAGAAACTGTCCACTGTTACACCAGTCATCTGATACACTCATTTATCTTTGCCCAGACTTTCTCTACTTCAGGAAGCCCCCTGGGGTTTGACTCCCAGAATAATCACCAACACTGATGGGGCTTCAAGAAATTCTCCCCTAAACTGCCTCCCATAATACCTCTGAATGAACAAGACAAAATTAAGATTAAGATTAACGGGGGAATACTGTACATTATTGGTAGAAAATGTATCTACTTTAAACCCCATCCTCATAAATCAATGAATCCCTCAAAGTAAAGAGAATTTTCTGTGGTGGGGTTTGAAATCAAGTGCAACAGGTCCCTATGTCTGAACCTGTTCAATTGACACTTGGACCATTTTCAGAAAAACATGTCTTCTTACTACATGATACTGCCTCAGTGCATCTACTGGGACAAAACTTGCTCTCTAAATCAAGTGGTCACATAAAATTTTCTTCAGCAGGAGACAGAATCTTCAAATTTCCTAACTCTTCTAAACCTGAACTTTTCTGTTCCCTATAGGCATAACATGTGGATAACATGGAAACTCAAACCTATATAAACCCTGACCTTTCTGAAGTACCTAAATATTTGTGGACTTCTTCAACTGAAATAGGAAAAATTAAAGATGTTGAACTTATAAAAATCCAAGTAGATTATTGTAAGCCCCTACCTAAATTGCCTCAATGTCCACTAAAACCAGTAGCTATTTAGCAATTCTTACCATCATAAAGGACTTAAACAAAGACTTACAATTTCTTGCACTAGCCCTTATAACACTCCAATCCTACCAGTTAAAAAACTCAATGTATGAAATTGTTCAAGATTTGCATATAGTAAATAAGATTGTAATACCAAGATTTCCAGTGGCCCAACCTCTATTTTTTTGTGTAATGTAGCCCCACATTCAAAATGGTTGACAGCAGTGAGTCTTTGCTCAGTCTTCTTTAGTACCCCAGTTGATAGAGTCAATACTTACATGTCTTTACTTGGAAAAATCAACAGTGTACTTTGATTGTAATGCTACAGGGGTTTACTGAAGTGCCATCCTATTTTTCTCAGATATTGCATCAGGATTTGGCAAATTTACAATTCCCTAGGAATTCTACTCTTAATGAACAGGTAGATGACCTGCTGCTGTGCTCTCTTACTAAAGAAGGTCCAGGAACAGATTCAACTTACTTGCTGCAACAACTAGCTTACAAAGAGCATAAGGCTTCTATGGGAACGCTACAGTTTTCCAGGAAAAACGGGTTCATTATTTGGGAAATAATCTGACTGCAGAAGGAATTCCCTCTCACCTGGAAGTTTCCTAAGACCCATGACTGAAAGACAATTAAGAGGTTTCTTTGGACTTGTAGGTATTTTAAGTCTTGGGTCCAATTTTTTTTGTTTGATACCTCCCAATTATTAATTTACAAAATACTTTGTCCCAGAGTCTTTACTTGGGAGGCCATGAGCAGACCTTCAGCCAAAAAAACGTGGCCCTACAACAACTTCTTATGTTAGGACTCTCAAATTATACCAAACCTTTCATCTTATTTATGAACATGACAGCCAACTTTAGGAGTTCTTGCTAAAAACATGGAGGAAAACACAGACCCATCCACCATTTATTATAGCCTGCAATTAGACTCAGCAGCTATTGATTAAAGGCAGTGACAGCAGCAGTCAGATTGGTAGAGGTTTTACCAGAGCTAGTTTTAGGAAATAAACTTTATTTTCAAGCTCCACATGTTGTGGAAAGACTATTAAATTTCATTAACTCAAGAGTTCTCAGCAAGCAGACTAACATCTTGAGAAATTATTCTTCTGTCTCTTCATAGTCTCCATCTAAAATACTGCAAACTACTTAATCTTGCTACTTTACCATCTTTGTCTGGTGATGATGAGGACCACAATGGTGTAAATGTGACATCATAGCTATTGACCCCTCATACAGATTTACAGGATGCTCCATTATATAATTTTGGGCTAATGCTTTTTGTTGATGGATCTTATGTCAAAAATTCAGAAGGAAAATACCAAGCAGTGTGTGTTATGACAACTCAATATAAACTAATAGAAAAGAAAACTCTTCCCCAATTTAAGTCAGCCCAACCAGCAGAGTGACATGTTTTCAGTTAGGCCTGTGAAATATCTAAGGGCAAATCAGTCAATTTATACAGATAGTAGATATACCTTTGGGGTGGTCCATAATGTTGTCATATTATGGAAACAAAGAATATTCCTCACTTCTAGTAGGACCTCAATAAAAAAGTGACCCCAAGTGAATGAGCTTCTTTCTCCTGCTTTGTTGCCCTCACAAGTTACTATTATTAAAATTGAAGCTCACACTCATAAACCTGACCCTAAATAAGGAGAAACTGCCCTAGTGGATTTCCATGGTAAGTTAGCTATTTCTGAAAGTGTTTGTATATGCCATTTAAATGAACTTCATAAGATTGATTCAAATAACCTATGATAATGTATTTAATAAATAATGCTCTGCACCTAAACTAGAGAAGCAAAGTTGGCACTAAAAAAATACAAACTTAGTACTAAATATGGACTCACTGAGGGCCCAGAAAACTGCCTCGTCCTCCCTGAGTCCTTAAAATCACTGCAATTAAAGACTCCATACTCCACAACTCACCATAGTGTAGACAAAAATGGTACAAATTATGAAAAAGTATTGCTGAAGTGATTGTTGCAAAAACAGTTTATAACCAATATCTGATTTGTCAGATTCATAATCCTGGAAAAAACAATGTTTCTGGAACTATACTACCATCACCTGCTGGACCACTGGAACACCTCCAGGTGCACTGCATTCAGTTGCCAACCCCAATGAGTTACCAGTATGTTCATATAATTGTATGCCTGTTCTTGGGATAGATTGAGGCCTTTCCCTGCAGGAAGGTCAATGACACAAAAGAAGCAAAAAGTTACGAGAGAATGCATTTCCCTCATGGAGTGCCCCTGGGAAGATTTTCAGTGATAGAGAAACTCATTTTATTGGACAAATTATTAAACAACTAAATAAAGTTTTACAAAATGGCACTAGCATTATCCTTATTATCCCAAGTCTTCTGCAAAGGTTGAATGAACAAATGGTATCCTAAAACTAAAATCGGCCATTGGAATCTATTAGATTTCCTTGGCAAAAAGCATTACCACTAGCTTTAATGGCAATTAGATCTACCCCTACTGAAAATCAAAGCACAAGTTGACACCTTATGAAATAGTAAGTGAAAGACCTATACCCTTAACAATTAAACCTGAAGTATCTTGAAACCTCTGGTATAATTCAATATTGCAAAGCCTTGATACATGTCAAAGTATACTTCTGCCAGGTAAAAGAAAGCCTACCAGGACCTATTGATTGATCAATAGATTTTCCATGACCTACAACCTAGAGATTGGGTCTTTTGGAAATGACACCAAAGAGAGGTTTCCCTTGAGCTTCATTGGAAGGGAGCGTATTATGTTCTTCTCATCACTCACACAGCAACAAAGCTTCAAGGCCTTAAGTCTTAAATTCATGTTTTTTAACTTACCTCAGTCTTTTGGAAATGTACACCAGTTGACAATGTTTCAGTAAAACTCACCAGGAAAATCTCTCCCCAGAAGTAGATGGACTGTTTTCCTAAGATCATGGATCAAGAATCTCCCTCCCTATCATTAAGCCCCCATTTTTTTCTCTCCTGTTTCTTTTTCTTCCTTTTTATCTGTGGGTGGTAAAATTATGTCATAATTGGAATATCACAGTCAATAGCTTCTGGAGGAAATTTACTTAAAAGCTGGATTTGCCATGCTAAGCCAAAATCATCCTATGATTTTAGAGATCCTTTAGTTCACACTGTCACTGAATTTCTAGAGCCATTTATTCTTATACTTATTTTAATCTAACCCAACCATGGACTAGGATGGCCAATGTCCAAGTTAGTTGACTGTATTATATGGAGGCTACCTGGTTTAAAAAAAAAAAAAAAAAAGGACTTTAAGAGAGTCTTTTGCAAGAATTTCTATCCACCTATGTATTTTTGCAGACTTCTAGTATGTAATAACTCAGTATCAGATTCTTGGTTACAAATGGTCAGTGCCTCTATTGTAACTAATACCTTCACAAATAAAATTACCCAAGGAGAAACCTTATGTGCACCCCTAGGGTACATCTTTATCTGTGGAGGTTATTTAACTCTCAGCCATATGCTTGGACCACCCCATACCTTGATAGAGAATGAAAGACCAGTGCAGACTAAGTATTTTAATAGTATCATTGTCAAACTATAATCAATCAGAAGCTAAACACTGGTCTATGCCTCTAAAAATACATTATAGATTAAAAAGAAACTTACAGCAGATGTCAACCCTACTAGGTGGGCATCATTTTTTAGGTATCTTTCCCTGTGGCTTGGGGTGAATGCAAATAACGTGATGATCAGAAATTTGTCTTTGACATAAGTTACTATAGCTGACTCTACATCTAAGGCTATGATTGCCCAAGAAAAACCTCTAAATTATCTTAAGTTGTTTTAGCTAATCAGATTGCATTGGACCATCTATTGGCTGAAAAAGGAGGAGTCAGTGCAATAACTAACATATCCTGTTGTACCTGAATAAATACCTCTCGTATTGCAGAAACTCAATTACTATAAGTTAATGGACCGCATGGCTAAAACCAGTTGAATCCCTCTCTGGTTGATTCTTTATTTCATTTTAGCTGGTTTGGTTCATTGGGAAATTGGCTAAAGAGAATGCTTTGGTATCTTGATATTATCCTCCTGACCGTCATCATTACAATCACCTTTGTGCACTGTATTCTCTCAAGAGTCTTAAACACATGTCCACAGCCATTGATGGTACATCAGATGGTCTCACTGCAATTAGAGTACAAAAATGAAATAAAAGGAACCTTTCTTTAATAAGCCTGACATCATGACTTACGAGTTCCACACCAAGAAAAAGACAACCCAGCCATGATGGTGCAGGGAGTGGTGCTTATGCCTATATTTTGGTCAATCTCATAAAAGAGAAGATGAAAAAAGGGGGAATTGTTTCTTTAAAAAAAAATCCTAATATAGAAGCCATTACACTGAGACAGCCCCAGTGCTTTAGGTTCCTATAAGCAAACCAGAGCCCAATGTAAAGACTATAATGAAACTAGAGACACTACCAATCAGAAACTACCATCTAACCTCTGACTAGTGTCCTTCTGCTCTAAACTAATCTAGTATATTTTACTTGTTTTCCCTCCATGTGAAGAAAGCTCACCACCTGCATGGCTGTAGCAGAGCACTCTGAATCTTTTGATTCTGAGCACTACCCAATTCTTAAATTGTTCTTTGTTCAAATAAACCTATTAAATTTATTTTGTCTAAATTTTTATTTTAACATTACCTATGATAACTTACTTGAGAAACAGTGCTATGCACCTGAATTGAACAAACAAAACTGGTACTTAGAAGGATGTAAAATCAATGTTCAGCATGGACTCATGGGAAGTCTGGATGACGGCCTGGTTTTTTCCGAGTCCTTACAGCTTCCATTATTAAAAGTTCTGCCTTCTATAACTTGTCATGGAGTAAACAAAATGATACAAATTATGAAAAACTGGTGTGGTAACTTATAAAATTGCTGAAATAATTCATAACCAATGTTTGGTTTGTCAAACTCATAATTCTGGGAAGAAAATCAAAACCACAGGGGGTACATTTCTGCTACCTAATGGGCCATTTCAACATTTATAGAGATTCCATTTAATTGCTACTTTCAGTGGGATATGAATTTTTCTTTTGAGGAGTCTCGCTCTGTCGCCCAGGCTGGAGGCACTATTTGGGCTCACTGCAAACTCCACCTCCCAGGTTCACACCATTCTCCTGCCTCAGCCTCCTGAGTAGCTGGGACTACGGGCGCCTGCCACCACGCCCAGCTAATTTTTTGTATTTTTAGTAGAGATGGGGTTTCACTGTGTTAGCCAGGATGGTCTCGATCTCCTGACCTTGTGATCTGCCTGCCTTGGCCTCCCAAAGTGCTGGGATTACAGGTGTGAGTCACTGTGTCCGGCCCTGTATTTTTTTCAATAGTTTATGTTCCCCAGTTGGGACTTTCCACACAGGAAGTCCAATACTATAAGAGTAGCTAAAAGGATATTCAAAAATATGTTTCCTTTATGGGACATTCCTGGCAAAAATCTCCAGCAGTAGATGTACACACTTTACTGGATAATTTATAAAGCAATTAAATAAGGTGGTATGAACACAATGGAATTACCATTATCTCTTTCACCCTCAGTCTTCTAGAAAGGTTGAACAAATGGCATCTTAAAACTGAAACTGGCGAGGTTAACTGAATTGATTAGATTGCCTTGGCCAAAGTTATTACCATTGGCCTTGATGGCAATCAGATCCACCCTCAGTGGAAAACATAAGTTGATCTCTTATGAAATAGTCACTGAAAAGTCTCTGTCCTTAATGATGGGACCTTATGTATCTTTTGGTCTCCTAAACCTTGATATGACTAAATGCTATAAGGCTTTAATGCATTATGGAAAAGTGTATTTTCACCAGGTAAAGGAAGCTTTTTATAATTCACCAACTGAGAACAACCAAATCTTTGAAGATCTAGAACTTAGAGATTAGGTCTTCTGGAAATGACATCAGAGAGAGACTGCCCTTGAATTCCATTGAAAGGGATCATACCAACTTCTTTTCACCGCCCTCACTGCAGCAAAATTATCTCACAACTGAAAATGACCCTCCAGACTCTTACAGCTGCATACTCATTGGAGACTTTTACGGAAAGCTGACCAGGGAAGTTTCTCTGCAGAAGCAAATGGCATCCTAAATGTGAACGGCTTTCCAAAGATTACAGAAAAAGGCTTCTTTTCTATGCCATTATGAAAGGACTGCCCTTTTTCTTTTTTCCTCATTTGATGCTGTCCTAATCTTTTCCTTTTCCCTGCAGGAAAGTCTGTAGGACTACAATTTGTGGATTTTTTTTTTTTTTTAAGTTAAGGCTTATGCTCTAGCAAAAAACTGGAGCAATTGTTGGGTTTGTAAAGATAATCTAGTTTCCAATGAGGAAAGACTCCAATGAGGTTTAATGAGGGCTCACTCTTGGGTGGTAGTGGAGTACCTGTAGCATGGAATTTGAAACTATATGTAAATTGTAGAAAAATCTTGGACTTTGTGGCCAACAAGGCCTCCTAGGGGTTCGTACTGATAGAAATCACTCTGAATGGTGGATAAAATCATACATGTTCAGCAAAAAGCACTTAATGAAACATCATACAGTTTTAGATTTCCTTTTTTGTCATGCTAGGGGCTTGTGTAAGGTATTGAACAAAACTGAATGATGTATCTATATTTCCCCTTTTTTTGCTACTACTGAAAGCATAATTTAAAAGTTGGCTGAAACCTGTTTTTTGAAACCCTGCCATCAAATAATCAATGAAATTTCTCAAGAGATAGGAACACATAATGTGTATAGGAACCACTAACAGTTGGTTTGCAGACATCGTAAGTGGTAAGTGGCAAGCCTGGCTTTTCCAGGGTTTTCTAATCTTTATGTCTTCTAGTGGGTCTCCAGGTTACCATAACTTAAAATAACTGGCTAACGACAAAATTGTATTCCTCTTAAATCAGATAATTCTACAGTGAACTATGGTCTTTAATCACCATCACATCCTAAACACCAACTGTGATCAATTGGATTCAAATACTACTGAACTGTCTATATTAGTTCAACTTCAATTTGCTTGATTTTGATTGGTTCAGTTTGTAGGGGCTCCTGTTACGGAGTACACTTAGGTCTTTTGGTATTATTATCCTGATGGTCATTATATAATAGTTCCCATGATGTGCGGTCTCCTCTCAAGTATTAAATTTGTGTATGCAGCCATCTAGCAATCCTTGAATAGTCTCACTTTGATTAGATCATCAGGATCATAAAGAATTACTGAACTGACTTGGAGATTCCATACTAAGACCAAGTAAGTCAATTTATGATGGCAAAAGAGTAGAATCCATGTCCAAGGTTTTGGTCAAATCTCTCAAAATTGAGAGGCTGACCAAAAAGGGAAAATTCTTAAACTAAATTTGGCCTGTGAATGCCTCTGTACTTGACTCTTTACATAATAAAATGCAACCTAACAGTACAGAAACTAACTTGAAGCCTAACATAGCAGTATACTTTTGTAACAACTAGCTGAATCTCAGTCAGTCACAGTAGCCAAGCTTCAGTCAGTCACAGGTGGCCAACTGATCAGACCATGGTCAAGCGAGACAAATGCAAATCGCAACCAAGCAAGCTGTTTCTGTGCTTCACCTCTATTTTTTATCCACAAATGCTCCCTGCCCACATTGAATTATACCTTGCTCAACTAAACTCTGCTATATTTGTCTAAAGTTTTTATTTTAATACAACAGAGCTACAGATCTCCCTTCCCTGCACAGAACAGTAAAGTGGGTGGGGAAGATACACAAGGAGAGAGTAGAAAATAGAGTGCAAGATCTTGGAGATCATCTGGTGCACCTCCCTCACTTTTATAGTTGCTCTTCCTGGAAATTAGCTGAATCACACCAGTCAGTATATGTGATAAGACAGGAGTATAGAACTCTCATCTCAACTCTGGAACACTTTCTACTATACCTCTGGGTCTCTAATTTAAGGGGCTTCCTTGCCCTCAATGCTTAACATTTTCCTGAAGAATGATGAAGAGAATGTTTTTGACAGTCTCTTTGCTACAAGAACAATTCATGTGAGATAAGAAGAAAATTATTTCCTACTTCCCTGATGAGATTTTTAAATAGTCATGGATCACAAAACCATTCCCAAAAGGGCTTTCCTAAACTGTAAAGAGGTAAGAAAAAGACTGCGACTGACAGGTTGAAGTAATGTTTTTGAATGAACACATCAGTTTTCTAGACATTGGCATAATGGAATATATACTAGATGAGTTATTTAGAAAAATGTGGCAACTTCACTCAGTTGAAGTTTCCTTAAATAAACGGAGAAGCATACCATCTACCTGAAAGTGTAACTAAAGATTAATAGTAAAAACCCACCTAAAATGTTTGAAGACATCCTTAATACATAGTGTGCTATTAAAATACCAGTTTTTGTTTCCAAATGAATACATATTATTTTACAGTACTCTGGTGCTCTTTACACAGTGAGCTTATTTAGTAGATTAATACTTGCCTTGGAAAATTTTTGTCCTTAAAGAGATCATAGATTTTTAAATTAAAAAAATTAATGATTATGGGTATATAATAGTTGTATATGTTTTTGGCATACATGTAGTGTTTTGATATAGGCATATAATGTGCAATAATCAAATCAAGTAAATTGGAGTATTCATCACCTCAACCACTTATTATGTATGTGTGTTAGAAACACTCCAACTCTACTCTTTCAGTTATTTTTAAATATATAATAAATGTTTAACTATAGTCACCCTATTGTGCTACAAAATACTAGATATTATTCATTGTACATAATTGTATACTTGTACCCATTAACTATCCCCACTTTATCCTTCCTCCCTACTACCCTTCCCAGCCTCTTGAAACAACCACTCTACCATCTCCATGAGTTCAAAATATTTTTAGCTCCCACATGAGTGACAATATACAATATTTATCTTTCTGTGCCTATTTCACTAAACATATTGTCTTCCTGTTCTGTGTAAATAAAATGACTTCATTTTTTATGGCTAAATAATACTCCTTTATGTAAATGTACCACCTGTCCTTTATCCATCAATCCATTGATGGACATTTAGGTTAATTCCATACCTTGGCTATTGTGAATAGTGCTGCAATATATATGGCAGGAAGATAACTCTTTGATATACATTTTTTTGATATATACCCAGAACTTGGATTGTTGGATCATATGATAGTTCTATTTTTAGTTTTTTGGGGAAACTCCATATTCTTCCTCCTAGTGGTTGTGCTAATTCACATTACCACTATTTTTATATCAATTTTATCAGCATGAGATCTTGGATACAAGCAAAAAAAAAAAAAAAAAACTTAAATCTTAAACATATTTTACCTAATACAACTCTCTCTCCAATATATAGAGAAATGTCTCAAGAAGTAAAGTGGCTCCTCTATTATCATACAGCCAATAAGAGGCAGAGATAGCACTTGAACCTAATATTTTAAGTTCAACTACAGAGTTCTACATTGCTCCAGTTAAATTAACAAGGTCTCAGTTTCTTTACTATTAAAAAAGATAAAAAGGGAAAAAAGGAATGTGCCAATGTCATGATTCCTTCCAGTATAAAAATTCTAGAGCTTGAATAAAAGAAAATCAATATTTTTTAAGCACCTAGCAAGTACCGGGCCCTGTGCAGGTTATTTGGAGGATAATTTTACTCCTGTATATGAGTGTGATCCTATTGATTACTTATATGAGAAATGCAACTATAAATTATACTGTATTTCTTACAGAAAACTTGAGCTGTTTTTAAATCTACATAAATCACGCCATTAAATGATAATTAGGAAAACAATGTGGCAACATGAAAAAAATTCTGATAGTATAATATTAAGTGAAAAATTAGTATATACTATTGCATAGTCTCTACAATTACAACTCTGGGTACTGACATAGGAGTTTCTTGGGTACAAAAGCAAGTCTTCATCCTCATCTCAGTATGCTTGTGTCTATTCCAAGAAACATATGTTACATTAAAAAACATTAAGTTAAATAGACAAGAAAATGAGGCTGTTCCTAGTAAAAGTCTGAACAAATACACAAAAATTATAGTGGTTGTTCCTGGAATATCATAGTATGTTATAAATGAATTTTCCTTCTGTTTTTACCTTTTCACTAAATTGGAGGTATAAGAGAAGACTGCTCTTAATTGCTGATTTTCAATTCAATCTATTGAAGGGTTGAAAATAATGAGGTATGGTGTTTCCAACTCCATATTTTCTTAGAGAGAATATGTCAGTTTTCCTTAACTTTCTAACCGGAGGAAATTAGGAGCAGGGAGAGTCTATGCTTTACTGATATGTACTTCTTTCCTATACTACATTATTGTGCATCAAGCTTTATTTATTTTTCAAGGATCATAGTGTCAATCAGGAAAGGATATAGTCAACTGAAAATAATGTTATCCTGTAGAAAATGGAATGACATTCATTAAAATGGTCGCAGTGACATATAATGAATGTTTTAACATTTCTTCACCATTTATTTTTAGATTTTTTTTTTTCAATTCAAATGTAAGAAAACAACAATAGAATGAGAGAGGGACAAGAAATGTAATAACGAAGTAGAGCTCTAGCCTAGCTCACTATGTCTGCTTCCTCTGGGTACATTCAGACAATACAAAAACATTGCATTGCATGGAAAATCTTATGGCATTAGTAAGAAAAATTATCCAAAACAGACAAAAGAATGGCAGCAAGCCCTTTCAGTGTCATACTGGAGCACTACCAGGCCTGTACAAAGGTGATTTAATTCTCTAGGGTAGTGTCTCTGAACTTGAGAACCACTGACATTTTGGCTGGGATAATCTTTCTCTGGGGGTATGAGAGGAAGCAGAAATAACTGATGTTTTTATATTATAGGATGTTTAGCAGCATCCCTGGACTGTATGCTGGATGATGGTCGCACTCTCCAGGTGCCAAGACCAAAAATGTCACCAGACTTTGCCAAATAAACCCTGAGGGGAAAAATTACCTGGGTTCCCAAGAACCAGGAAATATGTCATTGTTTTATTTACCATTTACTATTGGTCAGTACCTAGAGTTGGTCAGATTACTTTTAACTTGTATATTTTTGTCTGGTAGTGACACAAACCATTTCCTCTCTGGTTGAAAATATATGTTCAAAGATTAAGATTTTATTGCCCTGGGGGACATTAATGAGCATTTTCTCTAACTCAGCAAACATATTTCATCACACTTTTCCAAACTAACTATACAAATATCTGCTTTCCAAAGTCTCTTTACAACTGATTCACCATACTGAGGGTTCTCATTAATGGGTTAAAAAAACTGTGAAATATCCTCACTTGATATTTGTAGGAATCATCTTTATTTTTCTTAATTTTTAAAAGTATATTTTGACAGCATTCTTCATCTTTAAGAGAAAAATGCATGTCATTCTTTCATAAGCCTCAGAGTTATTAATGTGCCCCGACTGCTCTAACAAAAACAATAAAAGGGTTTTTAGTTTTTTTTGCTTTATAAATGATAAGAATTGCATGTTTGTATATGGAGAGATAATCTATCTAAATTCCATTTAATTACATTAGAAAAAAGTAGGATTAACTATACAATTACTTTCCCTCGTAAAGGACAAAAGCAACCAGTTCAAAAGAGCTTTGTTTTAATGAAGAAAGAAAATCAGGAAATGTACACAATTATTACACAATTTAAAAAGTAACCACCATTCCCTAATCCCCGCCACCAACCAATACAGACACACAAATTCATGCAGACATGCACATGAGCTCATGCAGAACTGCAGGTCCAGGGCTAATTTCTTCCTAAGGCAGTCACAAAACAGCCATAAGGAGGTCAATAGGACATATATTAGCTTCCACAGTTGGACCTTGTAAATCTCACAATTTTGAAACTGGAGGTAAAGTAAACGATTGCTCTTTATAGTAATGTAGGACTATGGCATCAATATTTTTCCATTATTCACTAATCTCCTTTATAAGAAAGGGAACAGTCCTCTGGCTTAGGCAAAGTGCCTGCCTGGGAATTTATAGCTTAGCTTTTATTTTTCAGGTGTTTACTTCCTAGTTACATTTTACTTATGACAAATAATTCTTGCCTTTCATTTTCCTTGTAATGAATTTAAAATGGAAAAAAAGGATAAATAATATTACAGATGGTAGAAGGATATGAAAAAAACATTGTGAATGTGTTGAGTAAACAACTAAAGTTTAGGGAATACTCTGCTACATGAAACTGATATTTGCAATAGAACTCGGTTTATAATTGCTGACCCCAAGCTAACTCTTAATGAATTGTTAAGGACAAACTCCTCCAATAGGAGGTATAAGGCTAACCAGTAAAAAGTGATCACAAAATTGAGGGTCAGGAGACCTTTATTCAAGCACTGGACATGTCATTAGCTGGCTGTGAAATCTTGACTACGTAAACCTGACAAAATACAATTTCATTATTTCTAAAACTCCAAATGAATGATTTCTAAGAGTCCTTTTAACTTTAAAGTGCAGAGATTGGCTACTATGATCCACACTGATCTCTCCTTCATATATACTCCTATTTTACATAATAGAGTTTAGCACTGCTTTATTTTTAATTATTTCACAACTGCTAGTTTTGCCTTTCTATCAAGACTATAAGATCATTGAAGAGAGGAATCACCTCAAATCCTTTTTTTGTAACTTAAAGAATGGTTTATTTAATGCTGTCCAAGTAGTAACACTCAGTAACTGTGGGATCACTTGATAATTGGCCAGCTTTTAGCTTTCAGCATAAATCTAATTTGTTTTCATTAAAAATAAAGTGGCAACCATATAAATTGTTTAAAACTTGGAGAATTGGCCGGGCGCGGTGGCTCACGCCTGTAATCCCAGCACTTTGGGAGGCCGAGGCGGGCGGATCACAAGGTCAGGAGATCGAGACCACGGTGAAACCCCGTCTCTACTAAAAATACAAAAAATTAGCCGGGCGCGGTTGTGGGCGCCTGTAGTCCCAGCTACTCGGGAGGCTGAGGCAGGAGAATGGCGTGAACCCGGGAGGCGGAGCTTGCAGTGAGCCGAGATCGCGCCACTGCACTCCAGCCTGGGCTGGGCGACAGAGCGAGACTCCGTCTCAAAAAAAAAAAAAAAAAAAAAAAAAAAAAAAAACTTGGAGAATTGTTTTAGCTCACTCTGTATTTTGTGAGTGGTTTATGGTATAAGAATGCTATGGTTTGAATGTTTGTGTTGCCCCAAAATTTGTATGTTGAAATCCTAACCTCCAAGTTGATGGTATTAGGAGGGGAGGCCTTTGGGAGGTGATTAAGTCACAAGAACAGACACCTCAAGAATGGAATTAGTGCCATTATAAAAGAGGCCTGAAGGAGTTGCTTGCCCTCTCTATCACGTTAGGACAAAGTGAGAAGGTATTATCTAGGAATCATGAAACAGGCCCTCATCGAACAATGAATCTGCTGGTGCCTTAGACGTCCCAGCCTCCAGAGCTGTGAGATAAAAAGTTCTGTTATCTATAAATTATCCAATTGATGGTATTGTGTTTGGTTTAGTAACAGCCTAAAAGTACTAAGTCAAAATACATGGTAATGTATTAAAACTGCTCTAAAATACATAAACTTAAGCCACTAACCAAAACCTATCAAATTCATAAGAGAATAGATAAAGCTGAATTTTGGTAAACTTGTAATCTATAAAAAATTATCTAAATAAAGTACTCTAGAACTATGCTTTACAATATAGTAGCCACTGATCACATGTTGCTATATAAATTTTAAAATTTAGTTCATTGGCCATATTTCAAGCGCCCTGTGGCTAATGTCTGTCAAATTAGTGCAGATTGTAGGTCATTTCTGTCAACACAGAAAAATCTACTAGACAGCACTTCTTTAGAATGTCCAGGAGAAGCTCTTTAATTGAGATAATTCAAAGAATACCATGTTTCTCCAATGCATTTTCCAACAAAGTAAAAGCCTGGGCAAAGAATTTGGTTTATTCTTCTCAGAACCCAACAAAATGGGGAAATGTCCTTTATTAATTTTGTGTGTTTATAAATTAAGGTACCTTAAGTGGAACAAAGAAATTCCATTTATAAATAGAAAATGTATTACAAATATGGAAGTCAATTAAGGAAATATAAAATAAATCTTCTTTGGAAATGAATTTCATATTTTTCTCGCAGCCTACCAAAATCCATGGCCAGGAGATATGTAATATATACTTGGCAGAACTTGTCTTTATAGCTTAATTTTCTGTGCCAAAGATACAGGCCTTCAGAGTTCTTGTTGAGAAAATAAAAAGTAATTGTGAAATGGTTCCTCTGGCCTAAGGGATGACAACATATATCAACACCATTATACCCTCCCTACTCACCCACAAAAGTTTTTAAAGAGTATAGAACAAACAAGCAAGCAAATAAAGCCTTAACCAACACCAGCTCAACAGATATAGTCTATAAATTAATTATCAGCATAGGTACAATGTATGCAATAAAGTATTTAACAATATACATTTTATTTACCTCAGTTTCTCTACTTCTCTACATTTTACCAGATGGATTATTTGAAAAAACTCCAATCTCCTACACAAAAAAGCAGGATTCTGGCAGATTGCTAACTAGAGATTTTTGGCCCTATAGGCAAGCATCTGTGAGTGGGGCTGTGTGGGAAACAAAAATATGTTGGAAAAAGAGTTGATAGATGCCCAAGCAGAAATGAGGACCCAGCAAAATCCATACTCCTGTCATGGCATCTCTGTCCACCCATCTCCGTTAGTTACCCAAGGAACTAGTGCAGAGCAAGGGCAAATGGAACACAATAGCCAAGAGAAGTGGGAGAAGAGGAGGTATACTTTGAAGGAGTAAACAGTTCTGGATTTGTATAATGTTTTAAAATCATTAACAGAGACATCAAAGGATTAGCTGTCAACCTGGTTCAATTTACTCAGAATATGTGTTTTTTAAAAATTCCATTGGAACAGAAATGCAATATAATCACAAATTTCATCTCTTATTCTTTATGTCTATAATGTATTTTATTTGTTCTCTGGAAGGCCTGCATAAACATAAATGGTATTCCTTCTAAATCGCAGGTATTCTCGCAGCCTCTGAAACCAAGTATGGGTCGCCTTCCTGTTCTGCACCAGGTCTCACCCACGCTTGATTTCATGGGCCAGGAGAGCACATCTGGCAGCTCTAACAGAGGTCTGAAGTCAGGACAGTTAGCTAGAAGGTTATAAAGGAATAAAGCAAGAGAAGAGACAATAAAATCTGTTCTATAAATAACATTTTATGTAAGAACCAGCAAATATAACTCAGGGGAAGACATTTTCAGTGTAATTTTCCATTCAGATTATCTGTACTGTGTCCAAGATAATATGTAGTGACAGCTAAACATTCAACAATTCTTTCAAAATCTATTTTGAATATATTTCTTTACTGTCAATTTTCTATCATCTGGAAAATTCAACTATACAGTCTCATCCATTGTACTTTACACCAATCATTCTGGACTTAAATGTCTTTCTCCATCATCAAATTGCATTGACAAAGCATGCACCTCAAGAAAGCCCTGCTAATTTTTATGAGGTACCAAAAGGAAAATACATAAAATTACAATCTAAGATACCCTGACAACACAAAAATCCACAGAATTCTTTCTTGATACCTAAAACTTCATCTGACAAATTTGGTGTTATTAAAGGTAGAGTTTTCAAAAAAAGCATGCCATAACATTTTAAGAAATTATAAAGTCTTGAGTAATTTCTGTTAATTTAGGATGCTATAAATTTGTATCACAATTTCCAACATTAAAAGAAAAATGAAAGTTAAGTAACAGACAAACCACTTTGGCATGACACTTTTAAATTTGCAACACGCAATTATTGTCCATATTTAAGATTACCAAGTAAAAACAAAATCATGATTGAGTCATAGCATAGCAGTACTGAAAAATACCTTGGAAACAAGCTCATGGTCTAATCCCAATAATTTAGAAGTGGCAAAACATGAGTTCTTGACCTTCATTTTAACCTGAGTTTGGAAATGCATCACTAGACGTTGCAGGAATCAGTGACCTGTGTCAGCCCAATGTGACCAAGCTCTATGCCTCCACACATCCTCCAAAAAAAAAAAAAAAAAAAAAAAGAGAGAAGCTAAGGACATTTCATGACTGATCCTGATAGTGGCCCAGAAACCGCTTTGCTCCATTGCCTCCCTGTACCTGTTCAGTCCCATTTCTACCTGGTTCCCTGGTCAGCTTCATCTCATTGTCATCAACTCTTGCATCAACACTTAAACTTGGTGTTGCCATTCTGTACCCTAGCTTTACTCTTCAGTGATCTTATTTTGCTTCCTGAGACAGAAAGACTCATATTGTCTGGGCCCCCCTATTTATCACAATCACCATGCCTCCCCCTCCCCTCTACCTCACGAGCTCAGACCTTGGTGTCAACACAGAGCCTCTCCAGTATGCCAGGCTTGAGAGACAGCACCATTGTTAACAATTTCCAGTTCTTTACAAGGTCATTGGATTTAACTCCTCAAAGCACAGTGCTTTAATTTCCAAGTGGCACTTTACCAACATTAACTTCTTTGTGGGAAGTTTTACAGCAAGGTAGCACTTGCTCAACGGGCATGGGCCACATAATAGGGACCTTCCAAGGGACCTTTATTAATGCGTAGTGTGGGGTAGAGGAGTGGAACTGGTGATACAACAGATGAAAAGGAATGTTCCAAGTGGGCAATTAAAAAGCGGGCATTCCAAAGAGAGAGAGAAAGAGAAAGAAGGGTGAGCAAGTAAGTATGGGAGATCCAGGAGCTCCTGGAAGTTCATTATCACCAGAGAATGAGTAAAAGGGAGGACCTGGTGAGAAATGCAGAAAACTGATGAAAGATTGGACTTGCAGAGACCACGTTGTCAAAGGTCATGTGTGAGTGCCAGGGAATTTAGATGTTTTCTCTGTAAGTGGTGAGACAGTGGATGCTAGTTAGAAAGCTGTGGTCATTTTCATGTGAAAAATGAGGGCATAAAATCAGACTTGTGGCAGTGAAGATAAAAACAAACAAAGAAACAAAACAAAACAAAACAAAAAAACAATGAACACCAATAGAACTTGAGGACTGGATGTTGAGGAAGAATGCATGAGGACTCATAGGTTTCTAGCCCCCTGAACATGGTGGTTATGATGCCATTTACTCACAGGTAAGGAGAAATCATAAAGAGATTTAAAGAGGGTAGGAAATTAGCTCAATTTTGACCATGGCAAATTTGAAGTAAAAGACTTGAAGATCCTAAATTTTAAAACCAAAAAGTATAGTCAGGACAGCCCAAGGACAGCATGCAGAGACAGAATAATGACTGAAGGACTGAAAAACAAGTACTCCAATTGAAGGAGAAAGTTAAGGGGAAAATATCAAGGGAAAGGGCATGCTAACTTTTACATAGGCCATGGAATGTCATATTATCTTATAGAAATATTTTAAAACTTACAAAGTTTTTTGCATTGTTTTATCAGATCTCCATTTATAACTATAGTTGATATTGACATAGAAGACATTTCCCTTTTGCTATTTTGAATGCAGACTTCAGCCTAGCTTATTGTAAGACTGCAGTTATTTCCAGCTGCATACATGCAGATTCATAAGTGAAATAAATGCATTAATACAGCATTTATATTGATTTCTATGTAGTACAATTACTTTGAGGATCTCTACTAATCATTGACTTTACTTTACACTAACGCTTCATGTAAAAATTGCCTTTCATACATTCACCCTAGAAAATTCTTCCTTGAAATCAATTAGGGAAATACCTTCATAAAGCTCATCAAATGCATACACATCACAGAAAAAGAAGGTTATCCCTTGTTCTTGTTTACTCACCATCTTTACTTCAGGATATAGCACTTTGTTCATAATCAGAATTAGGTTTTAGTGTAATCCTTGATAAATATAACAACTGAGCAGATATAGTAGCTTGCCTGGGGCTCAATCCTCCTGTCTTCATCACTATTCACTGTACTGCTCAGTCTAGATGCAGACCAGTCCCATCAGTTTCTGTATCACGCTTTGGACTCCTAACATTCTTTCCAAGAAAGTTTGTTACCACCTTCTTTAAGAGCAGGTGGTCACTACGCAGAAAGACAGAGCTTTAATATAATCTCCTCCATTCACATAAAAGACACCACAGGGAGCTGTCAGAATGTGAAAAGTAATCAGTCACATAATCTTTATTAAACACAGCATATACCTCACCTCAAAGGACTGGGAATCCTTAAACAAAAAAGGCCTGTTTTTGCAGATCACTTTAGATTTAGCCTCAGGATCAAAGCAAGGGTAATTTTATTTAATTTTATTTTTTAAATCCTGAGCCTTTACGTTGAGTGTTTTCCTTAGATGGATTTTTGTTTTTTTTAATCTCAATACCGATTCTTCCCTCTTAAAGGGTTGGGTTGAAATGCACAGTTTCACCATGAAGACATGGTTTCATTGAACCATTTTTCTGGATTCTCTGGAATAAATCAACTCATAACTGTAACTCCAAAGATTTCATGTCATCTTAAATCTTTGTATGCTGGAGTATATTCTTTACTCTACTAGTAATTACTTTTCTAAAACAGAAAAAAAAAAATATTACCTACTAGATGGCTTCACCCAGTCTGGTGACATTAATCTTTCACTTCAGGTACAGAATCAGATTACTCTCCCCACTCACAATCAAGTCTTGATTTGGGATGACAGTGTGGAGAAATCAAGACACTGTTTTTAATCAGTCATTTTTGCGGGTCAACAAATGAAGAGTTCCATTATTTCTGTCTTTTGTGAGAAGCTCTGATTCAAACACTTGTTCACTTTGGAAAATATTAGTCAGAAAGGAGCTTTTCTATAACAAGCCAAATTGCAGTAGCATCAATATAGAAGCTACATTTCTATCCATCCCAGATTACTCTAGAGCCTTGTAAATCCCCCAACTATAGTCACTAACAGTTCTGTCTCTATATAAAACAGTGCAACTGGACAAATGTTTTGCATACAATCAGATGTGCTTTTCCATTTCCTGAGAATAGTATGTTTAAGAATGACTATTAGAGGATACCATAGCCTCTTGTTCCTTTGAAAAGTCTCATTGACTTCTAAAAAATATACTTTCAACTCCAGCTATAAGTGAGTTAAAAATAACCCCACTGAGGTGAAAGAAAGTGAAAATTACAAAGCTCTAGTTATAAATACTTTTCTTTTAAATAGAGAATATAAAAATGCATTTGATACATGAAAATTCTTATAGCATTATTTTATATCTTGCTATCCCTCTATTGGAGTATTAGTCACTTATGTTAGTTCAAAATAATGTGTTGCCACTGGTGCTATTTTGCTCTCTACAAATTTTTTAGGAGCCCCATCAGAAAATTAGGACATTTTTCTCCTAACCAATCAAACAAGAAGGTAAACAGCTTTTCCATGCTAAGGCACTGTCAATATATCAGCTCTGGCTGGAGGCACCTGTCCAAACCCAAACTTACTATATCATATGCACAAACCTTATTATTTCAAACCATTCCTCCAAATCTCTAACCCTTAAAGCACTGAGTGGTCCTAAATCCTGGCTATGCATTAGATTCTTCTGAAAAGTTTTTTTAAAAATACAGACACTTACAAACTGTGATGTAATTGTGCTGGGATAGGACTTAAGCATCGACACTTTTACAAGCTCTCCAAGTGATCTAAGGTTCAGCCAGGTTAAGAATCACTGCCGTAAGGAAATGACTTAGTTATTGTATCATCCAGTTTCACCCAACTGTAGAGCTAACCACTTTCCCTTCACAAACATAGAATCAGAGATCAAATCATGCCAGTTTTCAATATATGTCCATCAAATAATTTGAACAATCTCACAGTACTTTCTATATTCAAACAGAACAGTATTTCATATTTCGTATATTCAAAATAGCATTTTTGAAAGAAAGTAGTGAAAAAAGCATTAACAAGAAGAAATAAATGTCCACTATACATGCGCTCAAATAGTTAAGTAATATGAATTCCCCAGCCAGATTTCCACAATCCTTCCTCCCATGCATTAACTAGTAAACTATTCCCCACTGTTACTCATCACTGATTAAAACAAAATAAAACAAAACCGATAGGCCGGGGTGTGGTGGCTCAGTCCTGTAACCCCAGCACTTTGGGAGGCCGAGTTAGGCAGATTGCTTAAGCAGAGGAGTTTGAGAATAGCCTGGGCAACATGGTGAAACCTCATCTCTCCCAATAAACGAATAAATAAATAGCCAGGCATGGTTGTGCACACCTGTGGTCCCAGCTACTCCCAGAGGCTAAGGATCACTTGAGCCTGTGAAGCGGAGGTTGCAGTGAGCCAAGATCATGCCACTGTGCTCCAACCTGGGTGACAGAGTGAGACCTCATCTCAAAAAATAAAACAGAACAAAACAAACAAAACACCATAGAAATTAAAAAAAAAAGAGAGAGAGAGAGAGAGAGAGAGACACCCATGTTGTCTGGATAAAGATAAAGCCAGGGGGTAATGGGCTGGGTGTGGTGGCTTATGCCTGTAATCCCAGCACTTTGGGAGGCCGAGGCAGGTGGATCACCTAGGTCAGGAGCTCGAGACTAGCCTAGCCAACACGGTGAAACCCCTTCTCTACTAGAACTACAAAAATTAGTTGGATGTGGTGGTGTATGCCTGTGATCCTAGCTACTCGGGAGGCTGAGGCAGGAGAACTGCTTGAACCAGGGAGGCAGAGGTTGCAGTGAGCCAAGATCATGCCACTGCACTCCAGCCGGGACAACAGACTGAGACTCCAACTCAAAAAAATAAAATAAATAAAATGGGATAACACGCATTAGAGATGTGGTGTAGGTGATTCCAATAGGATCTCCTAATGAACCACAGCACCTCATATCCGTGTCCTTTGCAATATGACTTTACCATGGTGCCCATTGAGAAGTAGACTATGTTTCCCTGCCCATTGAAAATGGACTGGCCTTACAATTTGCTTTCACAGAGAGAATGCTATAGAATTGCCATCATGTGACTTCTCAAGGTAAACCTTAAGAGACATGCAGCTTTTGTTTTGTCCTTGTGGAATGCTCCCATTATCAATTGAAAAAAAACATAGTCCAGCCTACTGAAAAATGAGAGGCAATGCAGGGGAGAACTCAGGCACCACAGCCAACAGCCAGCATCAACGGCCAGGCCTGTCAGTGAGGTCATTTGGGATTACCCAGCCCCAGCTGAGCTGTCAAATGTCTACAATTGTTTGAGTGAACTCAGGCAGGATCAACAGCAAGACGAGCAAAAGAATCTGCTGGCTGAGCCCAACCCAGACTGCAGAATCATGAGCAAATAAATAGTTGCTATTTTATGCCAGTAAGGATTGAGGTGCTTTGTTATATACAAACAGATAATTCATACAGAATTTTATGTAATATTGCAAAAGAACTAAAGACAACTGTCCTTTGATATATACATACTATATGCAATTTATAAAAAGCCAATTTTTGAAGTCTCAGCTTCATAAAGTATCTTTCAGTTCAACCTCTCCCCCAATAAACTTCATAAAAATAATACATTTGCTTTTCATTTTCCTCCATGATTACATGTAGGATAAAAGTAAGTGCCATAGGTATCTCTACAAAAGTCAGGAAACAATTAGCCTAAACTTGCTTTATAACTTTGCTTTTCATTTTCCTCCATGATTACATGTAGGATAAAAGTGCCATAGGTATCTCTACAAAAGTCAGGAAACAATTAGCCTAAACTTGCTTTATAACAACAATGTTATATAATTCACTTTACTTCTCCTAGAGAACAAGGTATAAAAAGAAAAATTCCAGGAGGGATTATAACAAAAGTGTTCTGTTGCTGAACCTAAGGATATTTTGAAGCTTGGTTACCTTTGATAACTTTTACTCACAAACCACTTCACTAAATATTCCACCTAATGGACACTCCCCTCAAAAATATTTCTGCAAAAATAGTAGTAACTAGGACATTTGCAAATATTCTGTAAGAATCTTCTTTGAGCATGAATTTAGGCTATGGCTGAAGGGAAATATGGCTTTGTGGCTTCGTTTTTCTATTTTTTGGTTCTATACTTTTTTGTAGTGATTTGGGGATAGTTTTCTTATACTGTACTTGTTTTCTGTTACTGTATTAGTATTCTACTGCTGCTTTAACAAATTACACTTAAACAAATTTCTTCCTTTACATTTCTGGAAGCCAGATGTCTGAAATTAGTTTCACTGAGCTAAACACAAACTGTTAGAAGGACCACGCTCCCTCTGGAACTCTAGAGAAGAATCCTTTTCCTTTTCCAGCCTCTAGAATTGCATTCCTTGCACTCCTTGGCTCATGGACTCTGCCTTCATCTTTAAAGCCAGCAGCACAGAATCTCCAAATCTGTTTGCTTCCAACATCACACCACTTTCTCCTCTTCTGTAGTCTAATCTCCCTCTGCCAACCCCTTTAAGGACATCTATAATCATCTCATTGGGCCCACCTGGATAGTCCAGGATAATCTTCCCATCTCCAGATTCTTTAATGACATCTGCAAAGTCCTCTTTGTCATGTAAGGTAACATCTTCACAGAGTCAGGGAATTTGGATATGGATTTAGGGAGTCATTAGTTAGCCTGCTACACTGCCTTTGGTTGTTTACTGTTTGGTACTAAGGTCAAGATTCCCCAAGTAATTTCTGTGTTGAGGTAGCTCAACTGAGGAAAAGTAATGAAAACTCTTTGTTTACACATCTTCTACAGGATAAACTTTCTCCTTAAACCAAGCAATAATTAAATCATCAATTAAGCTTGACTTAAGCCAAAATCTGACTGGTTAAAAACTACAGCAACACTGGTCATTAAGGTGGAGCTGTTCATTTTTCCAGCATTTTATTCTATTTAAGAACATGAATGTCATCATTTATTTGCCAGGTTGAATAAAAATTTCATCCGAAATGGTTGTTTCAAAGAATGATGGATAAATATTGCTTTCTGTTTAAACTTGAACACAAACACAATTTAGTGGCTTCCTATTTAACTTTAACTATCATTTAAAAAATGTATTCTTACCTAACAGTTTCATTTTATTAGCAGCGTAAAAACAAACTTGCACTATAGTTCTTCCACTGACAATGTTGCCTACTTGAAGGCATCATAAAGTTATAAGCACAGATTTATAATTCATACATTATTTAAAAAGAAGAGACCCTTAATACTTTTTATCTGCAAAAGAAAGGAATATATTTCAATTGACATTTATATTAGAATGATTCAAGCCTGTGATGCAGAGTATTTAGACCATATAACTAGAATATAATATTTACATGTACGAAATCTCATTGACTCAGACAATAAGTAATAAACTACTTCTAATCTGTGCTAAAGGGAATATTTTATAGGGTAAAGCAGTAAATGCAAATACTTCTTAGGATAATAGGGAATCAGATGTGCATTAAAACATCATATTATAGAATAGGTAAGACAAATTTAAAAACATAAAGTACAACATTCAAAAGCAATAGCGGGCAAATTAACTATTTTCACTTTTTGAGAGCTCAGACATTGTTTTTCAGGTTATAAAAGTAAATGATAAATTATTCTAGTGGTTTAAGAAGTTTAAGAAAGTAACATCCAGTTACAATACTGTTAACCAAAGGTCAGAACTGTTAAATAAAACAATAGTAGTTAACTATATAGTACATTTTGCATTTAAAAAGAAAATATTGAGCAGTTTTCTCTTACTAGTGAGAGAAGAAAATTTTCTAATCTTTATTCCATTCCTTCACAAAATCTTACTAAAATGAAAATATGGAAATCCAGTATAAACACAGCAGTGTACAGAGAACAGGAAATGAAATATCAGAAGATAAGAGATAAATTTTCAAAAGAGGATAGCAGATGGAAGAGGAGTTATTGAGTTAGCAAAACCAAGAAACTTCACTGCTTTTAGGTAAGTAAACTGGGTTTACCAGGAAGATGGAAGCCAGATTCATATAGCAAATCCCTGCCAGGCTTAGAAATTATTTTCCAGGGACCTCTGAAGTCTAGGGTGAAGTATGGGACTGAGAGCAGGAGTATTTTTGTTTTAAAGTCCATATAAGAGAATATAGACTGTCAGAACCCCTGGCTCACTCAGTCAGCTAAACTACTCTTTCCCTACATAAAGTTTGCTTTCTGGAAAGGTTTAAGGACACTAGCTAAAGGTGAGGATGAAGTACTACACTAAAAACAGGGGTTAAGTATACCGTCCTTATTGAATGAGAATGGATAATTCTTTTCTGGGGAAAATAAGTGGCCCAAGGAAAAAAGACCTACAGATTCTGACTGACATTTGGATGTCCTCCCTGCCAAAAAAAAGAAAAAAGAAAAAAAAAAAAAAGCAAAAAAAAAAAAATAGCTAGTCCCTGTTCATTTACCCAAAGATGACTCTCTTCACACACACACGCAGAAACACACACATGCAGAAACACACATGCACGCACACACACACACTTCCCATCAGCCTTTTGTGTGCTTCATTTTCAAATGTAAGTGGATAGTCAAGGATTACATTTGAGAAACATCTCTACTATGAAAGAAAGACTAAAATAAACAGTGAAAAGATAACAATAAAAAACCTAAATAAGAGTGTGTGTGGTGGGGGTATGCGGTATTTGTGTATGTGTGCTTTCAGAGATAAAAGAAGATACTGTAGATATTATACCTATGTAATTTCATCAGGAAATACAAAATCTTTTAGAAAACACGAAAGAACTTTTAGAAATTCAAAATGATTGTTTAAAGATAATCCAATATGAAGGTTGAATACATCTCTCAGAGTTAAAAAATAAAACAAATGGATAGAGAATAAGAGACTAAAAATACACTTATAGTAGAGAATCAATCTAAGAGAATCAACATTGATCAGTGAAATTTTCAGAAAGATAAAAGAGAGAAAGCACGGTCAGAAATGACCTAAGAAATAGGAACACAATTTTCCAATACTGAAGGACATACACTTCTGGATTACAAGAGTCATCCAAACACATAGCACAAACAAATGAAAAAAGGCCCACACCAAGACACAACATTATGAAATTTCAGAACACCAGGTAGAAATAAAAAATTGTAAAACCTTTAAAAAATAACCAGATACAATAGATTGAGAATCCAAAGGTTATCAGACTTCTCAAACTGGAAGGAAGACAAGAATAGAATGGAGTATTGTAGCCTTCAAAATGTCGGGGGGTTATTATTTTCAACCTAAATTCTATACCAAGCCATATGATCAATCACATGTGAGGGTGTAAAAAAGAGTTTTTGAGATAGTCAAGATTTCAAGGAATTTGCCCTTCAATCACTCTTTCTCAAACAACAGATATTAGATTCATAGAACAATATGAAAGAAGCAGAGGCAATTCCCACAGTGATGATGAAGAGAAATCTTTTTTTCTTTTTTTTTTTGAGACGGAGTCTGGCTCTGTCGCCCAGGCTGGAATGGCGCGATCTCGGCTCACCACAAGCTCAGCCTCCCGGGTTCACACCATTCTCCTGCCTCAGCCTCCCCAGCAGCTGGGACTACAGGCACCCACCACCACGCCTGGCTAATTTTGTGTATTTTTAGTAGAGACGGGGTTTCACTGCATTAGCCAGGATGGTCCGAATCTCCTGTCCTCATGATCCACCTGCCTCGGCCTCCCAAAGTGCTGGGATTACAGGCGTGAGCCACTGCGCCACACCAAGAGAAATCTTAAGTAACAACTGTACTCCAGACGTGAGGGAAACCAACTTCACTGGAGTAGTGACTGATAGGCCCTAAAGAGCTGTCTTTAAAGAGAAAATAGGACTGCTAGATTCCTTCATGAATTTGACCTTGTTGAGATGAATCTGTAAGTTCACAAAGTTTGCACTCAGTGATGTTTACATAGGAAAATAAACACACACACACACACAAAACAATTATTGGCTCCACAAAAAAGTCAGAAATTTAATCGTAGTACACTGAATGGTTTATCTTTGATCAATGATTATACAGTTACAAAATATTGAATGTGAATTTAATAAAAATATATGCCATAAGATTTGGAAGGATGGGATGGAGGAAAAACATATATAACAAAGTGTGGAGGAAGACATGAAGTAAGGAAAAGCAATCATAATTTCCTGTAGGAAGATGGTAGACCATAACTGAAAGTGAAATATCAGAAAACTGCCTTGTGGTCATTATTGGCACAAACTATGAAACTACATATGAGAAGAAACAACTATGAAAGAGTTGAAATTATGTTCAGTCTAGGATATAGGGAGAGAGAAATGGGAGTGGTGGGTAAGCAGATAGCTTTTCAAAAATGATAATAAGCCTTGTATTACTCTTTGACTTTAAAAAACTATGAACATGTACTACGTCCATAAAATACAATGACAAATTTATAGAAAGCACATTATAGTAAAAATCTTATAGTCCACTAATGGTTAACTCTTTTTGCTGCTTGTGTTCAAGGCAGTAATACAAACATGTTTTGGCATTACATACCAAATGTTACTCTTTTCATTTGATTTCTAGCATTTCTATGACTGAAATTGCAATTTGTAGTGGCTTCACGGTGGCTCTAAGATAATTCCAAAGCTTTCAGTATAAATTGGTCCTCTTAAATACTGTGCATAAATTTTTCTCCAACTCAAGCTACCAAATGGCAATCAAAATGAAACACAAACAGGATGTTAATATTGCTTTATTTACATGCTGAGCATAGAGAAAAAAAAGTAAAATACAACCACCAGTCATATCCTCAGATAAAACAGTGTCTCATTAGGACAATTGCGTGTTGTCAATGCTATAACTCAAATGAAGAAACAAATGCTTATGTATGTTATGTCTAGGTACTGTGCTAGGTAAACAGGAAATATGAAGATGCATAAGAAACAGTCATTTCATTCAAGGAGTTTATAATCAAAGAAATTAAAACACTGAAGGCTCTCTTAACTAACCTACATTTATCCGATGCACTGAACTAATCTTCACTTAGCATTTCTTTTGTTAAACGTGACTAATGTCCACAGCATGTTGAACACTCACACTAGTGACTACGTTTTCACCAGGAGCTTCTTCGCTCAGTTGGGTTATATGCCTATTCAGCTGTGTTTGTTCTCAAACTCAGCTGTTCTTTGTACATTTAATTATAATAATATAAATTTCATTAAATATTATAAAAATCAGTAAGACTTGAGTGTTAAAAACAACTAGTTGAAAGTTTTGAGAATCAGACTCACTAATGGTGGAAAGTGGAAAAAGCCTCGTTGAATTAGGTATGAAACAAAAGCATAAAAACCTAGGATTTTTCACAGATAACTTTGCAGGCATCTTTACATTCTCACTTATTTTCTAAGAACATGAAACTAGAGATGGGAGAAATATATAATGGATGTCATTTATACTAAAAATACAACACAAAATGTCCAAGAGAAAACCAATTATGAAAGAAAAAGTCCTGACTATTAATCAAAAGATGGGTCATCTAAAGTATATTCATATATACTCTGTTAAAATAAACGCTTAAGGTTGTATGTATTAATGACTTTGGATTCCATACTGTTACCAATGTGTCCATTTACCAGCCAACTACTGGTCCTGCTTATATTGAATAAGAGAGTTTCCTCTCTTTGCAGTAGTCACTTGGGTTTCAGGGGATATATTTATAACAGGATCCCTTGGAGTAGTGATGAATATGTTGCTCTAGTCACATTTATTCTACCAACATATTCAGCTGTGATCAAAACTAACTGATAATATACATTTCCAAGAGTAATGGCTATGCTTAGCAAAGCAACTGGCCCAATTTTAAGGATTTCACATATCTCAATCTTTTGACAACTATTTTCTAAATTATTGAGGTATTAGCATAGGAAACAGTAAATCTTATTAGAGAAAAAAAATGATGATTCTCAAGAAAAGAAACATAAAATAGAATATTAGAATATCAGGCTGGAGAGGACCTCAGATGTCATATGACCTAATAAGCTATCCAATTCGTTAAAAAAGGAGATAAACCCAACGCTGAAAAGAGAAGGAAGACAACAGTTCTAAGTGTTCATGCTAGTAGTTATTACATCCTGATTGCAATAAAGAATATACCATTTCATATTAGGTCAGAGGTTTTTGTATCAGCTATCATGAAGTGAGGTTTCAAGCTGCAATATGTCCCATATAACTTGTTTTTCACTGAAATGATTCAAAAATGAAAATTAAATGATAAATTATGGATGTTTAGATTTTACTTGGGGTTTTATTTAACTGTTTATAATTAAATTAGAATACAGTGATTCAGATGACTCCTATTACATATATTTTAGGAATGTCATAACCCAGTGCCTTAACATATAACAAAGATCCTTCACTTTTATAGAATATATCTCAGAAAACTTTATAATATATAATTCCCATTTTCTACAAATTTTCAGTATATCATCTCACATGGTTAAATACAGAATCGATTGGCTTAAATTGTTTGATGAATTATGGATTGAACCTGAAGTACTATGACAATTGTCATATAACTATTTGTTTGGCATCATGAAATCCAGACATTGGTCTAATATGCACATAGTTGCTTTTTCAGGATCCAGAAATATACTCTCGTTATTGGTCTTTCCTCTCTTCATGGCGATCCAGTCCCCTCTCCATCCCCAACTTATTGTTCTAGATTTTTCTTTCTACTTTTTTTACCCATAAGGGTTGACTAATAGAGCAAACCTGCAATATCACAATTCTCCAACATAGGGTCACATGAAATAGTCCTTTTAAAAAATCTCAACTTGGAAAAGATGCAGTATATAAAATATATATATTTATTTTAAATTTCTATACATTTTACATTCTGTGTATTGGATTAGAATATAATAGAGACAATTTCTTTTTAAATGAGAAAAATTTATATTATATCCTATAACCTAGGACTTTTTATAACCTTGTAAAAATTTTTGGAAGTATAGAAAAATAAAATTATAAAATCTCAAATTATAAGGAAATTTAAAAATCATCTGGTACTATCACTTACACTTTGAACCCTCTTTTTACAGTTCTCTCATCAAGAAATTGTTTACTGATATCAACATTCCTCCAAAATAAGAAATTTTACCTTTTGATGCAGCCCCATTGTATATATATACATATAACTATTACAGACTTATTGTGAGTGACAAAAGTCTGTCTGTCTTCTTATCTTATTGTTTTGTTTTTTCTGTACCTAGAGACCACTTGTGTCTTCAGCAAGGCTAAACATTCTTCTTGTCATTAATGAATGCCATCTCTGTAGCCAAACATTTATTTCTCAAACTTTCTTCATTGTCCCAGCCACTTAATGAAAGGATCAATGAAACCTCCAACAATGCTTCCCAGATCCAGTTTTCTGCCTAAGTCTTTAAAAATACCAAAGGCACCTTCTTAGAGTTTGCAGATATCATTAAGACCTATCAGCCCAACTACATAAAATATGAATCTCAGCAAAGACTGCCTCATGTTACCTTTTTCCCTTTGCATGTCATTATACTGAGCTAGTGTTGTTCTGCATCTATGTCTCATTCAAAAGAGACTTCCAATTATAATAACCTGTTACTAGTTTTGAGAAGAAGATATCAAAAAGACATGCTTTTAAATTCTAGAGTATGCCATTAATAATTTAGCAGTTGGTATTTCCACCAAGATATGTAAAGACAAACAGATAAGCACTTCTAATGTTGCTTACCATGTGATCAATATAGATGGTTACCAGTGCATGATTACTAGCAAAACCAATTCTGTTAATAGAAAACATTTTAACAAGCTGAAATAAGTGATAGTAAAAAAGTTGTTTCATAATAGAATTTGTCTTGTTCATTAACATAAGAGTTTTGCATAGAAAATTGCTAAAGTTCCTGGGTTAAAAATGAAGTCTAAAATATTATGATCTTACCAAACATAACTACTCCATTTTAGTAGAATCATATTTATTTAATTAAAGGCAGAAAAACTTGCATTCTAAAGAAAAAATATGTTACTATTCTGCTCTTACAATAATAATGTTTTAGTAAATTGTCTCTAAACTGTAAAAACTTAAGTATTCAAATATTACTATTGATTTTTCTCAAACTCAACATCTCCTTATGTAGGCTAGTCTATCTTGCCTATTTGAGCGACTTTGTTTTACATCCACAATGAGTTTGCATTTAAATCTTTTGTCCTACTAAAATTCCAAGTGAATTTGTTTATTGAAGGTTTAAGGTACAGCAACTTGCTCTCCAGATTTTGTGCAGGTTTTGTCATGATTAATTTGCTTCAGGCTTTTTGCTTTGTTTTGTTTTGCTGGTTTGGCATCACTTTCTAATTCCTACCTCTTCAGAATGCGCTCTATTCTGTCCTGTGTGGATCAATCTACAGAAAACTCACACCCTAGCAACTGTTCAGGTTTTCCACCTCTCATTGCACAAATTGTTGAAGCAAAACACGTATAAGTTGGAAAAATTGATGGAAAAAAATCTTATATTTTTTCTCCTCTCATCCATAAAATAAGAAAAGAGGTATTCAGCCAGAAATACTTCAAAGTAAGTATATCAAGGAGAGGCACAAAAAATATATCTCATTATAAGGAAAGTGATAAAACCTATTTGATGAAATTATGTATCACCTGTTGTGCAGATGTGACAGTGGTCTAGAAAACAAGAAGCAGTGTGTACCACTATGGTCACAAAGAAAACCTGGAACTCTTTCCAAAAACAAATTAACTTATAATAATTTATCAGTAAAGTCTTCAGTTATTCTTTAGTAACCTTATATTCTTCTACCTAAACTTCTCATTCAGTGAAATGGATTATTACATCATGATGGCATTTCCCATTTGGAGTTGAGGATGAAATCCAAATATCATTAAGAAATTTTATATTTTGAGAGTTGAAGAAAGTTTTTACTATTCAAAAATGTTTCCATTTCTTTGGATTACTTATGAGAATCATTTTCTTGTTTAAGTGTTGATATGACATTGATTTCAGCATTACTTTTAGAAGACACAATTCAGCAATCCCTTTTAGGAGGCTTTAAGAAGAATGTGCAAATGTGGTTTGGCTGTCACATAAAATGTAGGGAAAGGAATCTACTTCAAATTACAAGCATAATATGTTTATGCTGTGCAGCACATATTGGAAACAAACAATAACATGAGTTTACTGGCATGTGAACCAAGCTACTCGAAACAGATGATAAAAATCACACTACCAAAGCAGTATAGACAGTATAGTTTAGTGTTTAAAGATGAACTTCGCTTCTATATAGACCTGAATTTGAATTCCATATCTGCCTCACCCTAGGAGATTAAATTTAGAAAAGTCACTAAATCTCCATAAGACTCCATTTTCCCATTATGAACTGTTAATAACAATATATACCTCATCAAGTTATTATGAAGACTAAATGATATCACTTTATTTATCTTTCATTTAATTAATATATATTATTGCATATAGCAGGCAGTATTCTAGGCACTAGGGGTACAGCAACAAAATACAACAGAACTAAAATGAAAGACATAGACCACTGAGGAAGAAATATTTGTGTTGAGAGAATAAAGGATTAAAAAAAAATATTCTGAGCAAAAGCCTTCTAGGCAGACAGACAATAAAGTGCAATGGGCCTGTTTCAGAAGGGTCTAAGAAGATGAAAAATAGAAAGGAGGCCAGTATGACTGGCAGACAGTAGGAAGTGAGGAAAACTTTGGGGCAACAAACAGGACAAATTCTACAGAGTTTTGTTGCTTGGTTGGTTATAGTTTATTAGGACCTGCACATTTATTGGCACATAATAAGTTAATACCTTTCAGGTATGAAAATTAATATCATTTTAAAAATAACTTTCAGAGCCATCTACTTTACCCATCCCCCTCATCTGTTCTCTCTCCAGGGTTTAAAACCACTTGACCCTTAGCATCAACTCTACCTTAATCTGTGGGATCAATCTTGAAGTTGAAGAAGGGGTATAAAACAGCTAGAGAACATAAAAGGTCAACACTAGTGACACTTTGTTGGGGCTATAGATTCTGATTGTGGGTGGCAGCAATTCAACCAAGTATCCAGATTGGACCAGTCATTCCTCACAGCCCCAGGAGCAGACCATCCCAGCCACACTGTTGCTAGATAAGATCTCCTGCTGCCACAAGAAACAAAGCCACATATGTCTTGCTGGAGAGGAACAGGGTCAGGGTTAGGTATCTAAAAGACTGAACATTTTTCTGAAAGGTACCGAGTCATCAAAAAAAGATCATTCAAATTGGAAGTATCAGTGATATCCTGTTGCCAAATGTAAAGTTTGTTTTCTAGTTCATCTATTTCACATTCAATAGTAGCTCATTGATTCTTGAAAAATATCAGAAAAAAATCTGTAAATACACTGATAATTGCTTTCTAATACACACATCTTTAAAGTTATTTTAATCTGTGTGCATATTATATAACAAAATGAAAACATCACATGAATGTGATTAAACAAAATTTTGTATTGAGAATTCAAAACCAAAAGGCAAAACATGTTAAAGTACTGCAAGCAGATAATTTGTTTGGGGAATATTCAAATTTGAATATTAGCTGCTTATTTGTAATAAAAGGGTTTCAAAATTAGGTTTAGAAACAACAAAAATAACTGATGATTTAATTGTAAATGCTTTAGACATATAAACTTAATATATAAAAATAGGTAAAAGATTTCTTAAAGGTTAAAAAATTATTTCATTTGGTTTCTCTAAACAATCCAATACATCCTTTCTTCACTCATCTGTAATACTGATATAATTGTTTCAGTTTTTATTTTCATTTTCATAGCTTCTTTCCTCTGAAGTAATCCTTTCCTGGGAGACGGTAGATAACCTAATAGATTTTTCTATCTTTAATTTTGTAGGCTCTGTGAATTTTTAATGCTAATGCTTTAAAGAATTCCTCTTATTTAAATACGATATTTGATAAAAAGTATTCCAGATAATCTTCCCACTAAATCTTTAACAGCAAAGCATAAAAAAAGTTATTACCATATGCTCTTTAATGCCTAAAGCAAAGATCTCATATGGAATTGAGAATCATAATGAGGTCAATCTCAATTCCATCAATGTTATGTTCTATTAAAATCAAATCCAATCACATTCCTCATTTCAACCCAGCATGGCTTGGCTTTGAGGTATGTTCAGAAATGCACTTGAATTAGAAGAGAAACATTAACATTTTATCATGTGAATACCACTAATGGCTCAGAAGATTAGTAGTAACACATTCTGGAGACTTCCTCTACTGAAAATGTACCTTTAATAATATTCTCACACACTTAACTGTAACTGTGGGAGTTATGGTTTCAACTGACGAAGTTCGGGAGCTCATGATTAAAAAAAAAATGAAAAATAACCCCCACCAAAACAGTTGGTGTTTATTCTCTCTATAAATGAAAATCCCTAACCAGTTCTATTTGACATCTTACCAGACAATGATTCTTCATTTACATCATCCCCAATTAAGTAAAATAAGGCGGGGTCATTCTCAGGTGAGTAGTAAATCATACTAGATAGATTATGAGCTATAACTAATTATCTTATTTCTAGGAATGCTTTTTTTTTTTTTTTTTTTGGTGGGGGTAGGTTCTTTATTGCCTAGTAGGAAATTATACAAATTCATTACAATTCTACTACTATTGTCTAAACTTTATCTGTCTGGACATATAGCTCACAAGTCTCAAAATATCCAGTTAAGAAAATCTTTCAATTTGAAGTCTAAAGAAGGCTGGTCTCACAGTAAACAGCTTCAGAGTTAACCCTATTCCACACACTAATAGTACATCACTGAGAACAAGGAAATAAGAAAAGATAGTCCTTAATTTATGGCAGAAGTATATTCCTTAATACTTTATTTCCTTAGAATGAATTTAATTTCTTGAGTGCTTAAATTATAACCAGCACTCTTCTAGATATGTCGGATATAGAAGCCATGGCCTCATGAAGATTATAATATATAGATATATCTAAGGACCAGGAAAGCATGGAATTAAAGACCTTTTAAGCAGTAAATTCTCTCAAAGGTCATGATGAATGAGTCTGTAGTACCTTTCCTTAAACCACAAAGCTAATTAATATTCTAGTGAGACTAGACTCTAGAAGCCTGACTCTCAGCCATTTCTCACCCTAAATATGAAACAGAAAAGTTGCATGTAGGTAGATGTTATGATATAAAATGTGCATGCATCTGTTAAAAGATAAACTGACATATTAAAATTTAAAAATTTATTTGAACAGACAGCAATTCGTGAATTGGGTTTGGTGCTCCACTGAAGGAGTCCTAGGGGAAGGCTTTTATAGAGCGAATACTGAAGCAAGGCAAAAAAATCATTTGATTGGTTAAAGTTTGATCAATTGCCCTATTTGGATTATCCCAGTAGAAAGTTCAAGACAATATAACTAATGTCTACTTGGTTCCCTGTGATTACACGAACTTAATTTTCATTTTCTTTTAAATTAAGAGTTAGGTTTCTGTTTCCTTAAGTAGGAACCTAGGTTGTTAAAGGCACCTCTGTCTAATAGCCTCCAATTTAATTATTTTAGCAAATTGATACTATGACAATTCAAAATGTGGAAAATACTCAGGGAAGGGCCATCTTATCTCTCTGAATTTAAATCACTACTGAATCACCTGTTCCTCGAATCTTAACCACTAACAACTTAAGACCAGCAGGCGTACATTACTCCAAATTACATGAAAACAAAGGTGCTACTCATGCACATACATTCCTTCCCAAGTTTGAAAAAGCCTTCACCATCCTCAAGCTTTCTAGAGCTGTGAGCGCAAAAGCTCAGTACATAACTAGACCCTTCTACAATACATGTTATCACCATTTTAGCTGAAGCCAGGTACTCTTTGATCTCTGTGCATCAATTCTAGACTCTTTTTTAGGAATATTGCCCCCACAGATGAGTCATAGATCTGGTAGTCACGTATTTGCCATGAGGCTCCATATCTGCTTTATCCTCTGGCAACAGGTGAAGGTACTGAAAAGGAAGGCAGTAGGAAGAGGAAAAGCAAGAAAGGAAGAATTAGGGAACTCAAGAGACTGAAGAAACTTCAGGTACTGACCCCTAAGCTTTGGCATCAGCCACAAACTCTTAAAAAGTGTTTTTAAACCACTGGTTTCTTGCTATAAGGATTACTCTGTAATGTTTGAAAAATATAGCATATTGCATCTAGTACAATGGAAAATTATCTAAAACTGCCATTTTAAGGGCTTTAGAGTATTAAATAATAAGTTAGGTTTATTGTTATTAGTACACATGTGGTGTACAAAATCTTGCCAACCAGGAGTTCTTTATTCTAAAGTTAAATACAGTACATGTGAATTCACTATGAAATACTGGGTTAGCAACTATAAGAAATGGTTCAAATATGCTTAAATGCCTAGTCTTTACAGTTGGAGATAATTAAAACAAGAGCTATGGACTCTCGTTTCTAAAAATGATAAAAGATAGAGAGCGAATAAGAGGTTTGCTTCTGTTACACTCTTCCCATGAAGTCTTGGAGGAAAAAATACACACACACACACACACACACACACACACACACAGAGAGAGAGAGAGAGAAAAAGAGAGAGAGAGAGAGAGAGAGAAAAAGAGAGAGAGAGACACATACACACACACATAGACATACAGAATAGACCTGCTAGGCTCAGAGGCATACATACAATGTTAAGGCAGCGTATGAGACTTGTGTCAAGAGCACAGACAAAGGGCTTTGGAAAAAACCTGGGACAAAGGGTTAACAACTCTGAGTGATTCAGTCAGAACCCATTAAATGTTGAGCTGGTGGCTAAGAGAGCCATAACTAAAACAAAGCACAGCACATTTAAGAGTATTGTTTTAAGACAGTGAATGAATATGTTAAATTTACGCAATGGGCAAGCGATTGGTAAATGGAAATTCTTAAATATAGTAAATATTTTTACTAATGTTATGGCCTACAAAATTGCAATAATGTGATTTATATTTAGTGGGCTGCCTTAATTGCTTTATTTTCACCTTCATAAAATATTTATATAAGTGCATTCAGCGGTTTACTCCTTACCTCTATCTCCTAATCCTATTCTTTCTCATTAGACCTCAAATAATTCAGAGACTAAGTTGGCTATTCAGAGGTTTTCAAAAACCTAATTATTATGACAAATACATCTCACATATTTTCTGCTTTGTAATTTATTATTATTGTTTTTGTTAAATCACTTCTGAAATTCAAACATTCTGTGAAAGTTTTCCTGAAGTATTAAAAAAGAACTTCTACTTCTTACCCTTCACTTGCCACTATATTTAAGACATTCATTTATATTATTTTTACCCAGCAGAACATTTATAACCTATGTTATTATTTCCTCAGTTTCATAAATGGCCAGTTCATATTTTTGGAACTCCACCATGTTTTTTGCCTTATTCAAGGTAGCCTTTGTTAACCTAATGATATTGACTATTTCCAAGTTAATGTTACAAAGCTTATGGTACTAAATAACACATTTTAATGTCAATGGATAGTTTTCTAGCCACTAATGTGACAAGGCTACAAATTCAATGCTCTGCATTATTTTTGTCCTATTGTGTTTTTACATACCATCAATTATAATGTCAGCTTCAAAATTTTGTAAGACTAAGAGTGAAATCACTTGTTAAAGACCTCATGAGTCTTAATGTTTCCAAAGTTTTGTGCCTTGCCATTGTCCATATCCTAGCTCAGATATTTACAATCTAAAAAAGTATTTACAGGGCAAGATCAAGAAAACACATAACCTTTAATGATGTACTTATAAAAAGAACTCTACATAGGTTGAATGAGGCACAATTGATATATACATTAATATGCTCAATTGTCAAAGGGTCAAGATTTACTCAAGGCCACCTACGTAACTAATGGAAATTAAATGAAAGTTATTTATACTCAAGCATTGCTTAATGATGGAATACATTCTGAGAAATGCATTGTGGGGTGATTGTGTCACTGTGCAAAATTATACAGTATTGCTATGATTTGTCTGTGCTCCCACCCAAATTTCATCTTGTATTTCGGTTCTCATAATCCCTAGGTGTCATGAAATGGACCTGGTGGGAGGTAATTGAATCACGGGAGCAGTTAATTCCATGTTGTTGTCGTGATAGTGAGTGAGTTGTCATGAGATGTGATGGTTTTATAAGGGGCTTTTCCCCCTTTGCTCAGCACTTCTCTCTCCTGCTGACATGAAGAAGGACATGTTTGCCTCCCCTTCTGCCATGATTGTAAGATTCCTGGGGTCTCCCCAGCCATAAGGAACCATAAATCAATTAAACCCCTTTCCTTTATAAATTACTCAGTCTCAGACATTTCTTTATTGCAGCATGAGAACAGACTAATGCAAGTGTACTTACGGAAACCTAGACCATATAACCTACTATATATCTGGGCTATATGGTATAGCTTATTGCTGCTAGGCTACAAACCTGTTCCTCATGTGACAGTACTGACTACTATAGGCAACAACTGTAACACAATGGTAAGAATATGTGTATCTAACCATAGAAAAGGTACAGTAAAAATACGGTATTATATTATGAGACCACTGTGGTATATGTAACCCATCATTGACAAAAACGTCATTATGTGGCATGACTGTAGTTAGAACCATATAGAAGGTACCTTTTTGCATTGGCTTCTTTCACTTAGCAATATGCATTTAAATTTTCTGTATGTCTTTTCATGACTTGATAGCTCATTTCTTTTTAGCGCTAAATACATACTACATGTATTAGGGAATGTACTATAATTCCAACTACATGACATTTTGAGAAAGGCAAAACTATGAGGATAGTAAAAATATTGGTGGTTTCCAAGGATTCTGGGTAGTGAGAAATGAATAGGCAGAGTACAGAGGATTTTTAGGGCAGTGAAAGTACTCTATGTAATACTATAATGGTAGATACATGTCACTATTCACTTGTTCAACCCACTGAATGTACAACACCAAGAGTGAAACTTATGTAAACTATAGACTTTGGGTGATAATGGTATATCAGTGTAGGTTCTTTAGTTGTAACAAATGTACCACTCTGGTGGGGGATGTGGATAATGGGAAGAGCTATGCATGCATAGTGGCAGGGGATTTAAGATAAATCTCTGTACCTTCTGCTCAATTTTTCTGTGAATCTAAAACTGCTCTTAAAAAAAGAACGGTAATACATACATAAGAGAAAAAAGAGCAAAGAAATGTTACACGGAACATGTTTTCTAAATCCTAAAATGCATATTCCATATCCCAAAATGACATAGAAAAACAGATACATACATACCCACCTCCACATTACACACTTCTATATTATTCTCAGATTAATTAAACGTTCCTTGCATTATTTTATAATATAGTGTGTTTGGGATGGAAGATGGAACGGAACCCTTCAATACAGTAAACCATTCTTTGCTGAAATTTTAGGTACTAACTAAATTTAGGTAATACCTAAGTCTTCAAAGAGCCATAAAGCTTTGCAAATTTTATTGATTTCTTTGATATAAATTGTAAATTATTCTATATTGTGTCAGGCAGTTCTCAAATGGTTCTAGCTGACTCTGCAATGAGCCACTACATGGTCCAAAGTCCTTTAAGGAATATATCACATCCTTAACCTCAAGCGATAAAGCTCAATCTGTCTTGTTTTAAATTAAACACTCCATAAGTAATTGTACTCAAGATTTGAAAAGTTTCTGCTTCCTTAAACAGCATGAGCACGCACTAATAGCATTGCTTTTTATAATTCTGAGAATAAAAACCATTTTGGGGACCCGAGAAGAAAGGTAGCCTTCAAGGTGTAGGCCTCAAAGCAAGGAATGAAAACATAAAAGCTGTTATGGTCTGCTTTAGACATCTTAGAATAGAGAATAATGGTCTCAGCTCCTGTCCTCATTCCTCCTGTGATCAGAGCTCCATTTGCAGTTAATGGGGACTCCTTCTATAGGAGGCCTTTTAGAGGATGTGTGGATTCTGAACAGAATCACAAAACTGAAAAGTTCCACTGAATGTAGCCTCTGGGCTGCTCACCACTTGCAGGTTCATAGACAAAGGAGAAAAGAGAAATGATACAATCAGCAGGTATTCCAAGGAGCAAGCAGTCTTAAGATGGTATGCAAGCGGCACTACGCAATCCACAGAAATACAATCCCCATGTCTTAAGGTTCAAGGGCTGGCTACCTTGCTTACTAGCTGCATTAACTTGAGAAATTTTCTTAGTCTCTCTGAATCTTTCTTTACCTGAAAAAATTATGATGATAATTCCTGCACTGCATGTCTATGGCAATTTTTATGTGTGATAAAGTCTATAAGACACCAATGACAGCAGCAGGTTCCTTGAAAACGCTCATTAAGTGGTAATTGTAAGATGATGGCAATGATGGCAATGAAGGGGATGCTTGAATGTGATGGCCACTCTTACTAGGACTATTCACAGTCCAGTGTGTTATGCTGTTTCCTGCCTGGGAGCTTTCACACACTGTTTCCTATGCTCTTTACCAAAATAACACCTCATCAGTCTGAGAAATTAGCCAAATCATTCATACATCCAGGAAGACTTTCCTGGACTCATCTAATTCAGTTCCCATTTTCTACTCCGCACATCAGTCAGAGCATAGGGTGGGTGGCTGGGTGAAAGCCACCTGGAGCAGCTGAGTTCTCACATGGGATTAAAAGATTCTTGAGTTCCCACATATTCCAGACAGTGTGCTAATGAACAATAGATAGAAGGATAAAGAAGACATGGTTACAGGCCATAGAAATGCTCCCATTCTAGACTTAGAGCTACACCAAAATTTTGGCAAGAGATGTAACAGAAGTATATATAAAATTCCGTGTGAACACAGGAGGAAGAAATTAAATCCTAGGAAGGCCGAAAAAGAAGTTTTATGGAACATTTCAGCTATGAAATAACATCTAAATTCGACCTTAAAGGGTGAGCACACGAAGTTCCCTAAAAGGATCTTACCATAACAGCTTGTCATTATCTTTAAATGAAAACCTCCTCCGAGGAGTAATGGGGACTCAGACAGCTCCCACTGAAATGGCAATAGATTATTCCACTTGTGAGAAAATAAATGACAAAGAAGCAGAAGGAAGTAGCTTATATTTAGCCTTTCTTTTGTCCCAAGGATGATTTTTAATCAAAGCAAGTCTCAATAATGTGAGCATAGAAGGCAATTTGGGGTGCTAATGCCAGCTCAGGTGGTGGTCAGGTCACATTTGCTTCTCAGGGCTGGGGTTGTTGGGTGGTTAAATGAATTGATGATTGCAAATTGCTTTGAAAATACAAAATGCTGAATAAATGCCATGCATTACTGTTGTTCAGTATACTCACGGGACAAACTTATCTTTAAACAAAAGGGTCTCTGAAAGATGGACTATGTTTAAAGACATTTAGAAGCAGTCTTTTTTAACAGCAAAGATAAAATTTTTAGCTAGATTTATTCTAAAGCCATCATAATGCCTAAGGATAATCTTTTTAAAATGCCATTATAACAGAATAAATCTGAAATTGCTCATAAATGCCACTTACAGAAAACTTGAAAAAAAACATTTAACTAAAACAATTTTGTCTTCTCACTTAAAAATAAATTATAAGACAAAGAAAGCCTCCCATGGGAATGGTAGCTGTGACAGCTGACAGCAAATAAGAAAAAAAACAAATTAAAGCTACATAACCTATATAAAAGTATAGACAGATCTATTTTCAAAAGATGGTGGAAGAACCTATTAGAAAAGACTCACATTTAATTCAAATAATCAATCATTCCTTACTTCAAATTATTTTCAGCAATGTTAATAAGTCTCCACCAAGCCTATCCAACACTTTCTAGAGAATTAAATGGAAATGAGATTAGTTATATAATAAAAATAATATTGGTAATAATATTGATAATACCTCACATTGCTCTCATATTTCCTAGTTTATACAGTAAATGTAATTATTTAATACTCAAAACACTGTGAATTGGATAGGACAGGTGTTACCTTTCTAAAATAAAATTAAATAAGCAATTGAGACTAAGAAAGGTCAAATGACTAGAAAGGATGGAGTCCCAGAGTTGGCAGGTATCAGAATCCAGGGGATAAGTGCTCTAATTCCTAGACTAGTGACCTAGTGACATTATTTTCAAACACTGAGAAAATTGTGCAAAAGCTTTATTCACATACAAAGTTAAATGACAGGCTTTGAAAGAAATGGCCAAAACATAAATCTCTTTTGATATCACAATAGAATATTTATAGTACTTAACTTTTAAATGAAAAAAAATAAGAAAAATGTATTTACATAATAAAACATAGAGATAACAACGAATCAGAACAGACTTTCTCAAAACATGTTCTTTGGAATACTCATGCCATAAGATGCTGGTAGGTGATCCATATGAAAAAGGTTATATGGTCATATTTTGGAAATGCTCAGGTCTCCCCCTCTTTTTGGCTCTCAATCTATACTAACACACCAAACTCCTGATAAGTTCTGCAGCAAGAAACCTGTTTGTTTAATCCCATGGTTCTCAAAATTCACACATTCTCTACCTGTGCTTGTTAAACTGGCATTTACATTCACTCAGATTAAACAGAGACTACAATAGTCTACGTGACAGAAATACCTGAACTACACGCTAAAGTATGGTACATACTTCTGGAGTGACAATTTTAATTGTTATTTTATTAAATAATTAAAGATGTAAAACATTATTTTTAAATTAAACAAAGAAAAGGTTATTACTTCAAAGCACTTTTGCTTTTGGGAGGCTGCTGCACCCCACACCCAGAGTCCACTTCTTTTCATTACAAATAAAACTTCCATTGAAAATTTTTTAGAATAAATGGGATCCTGAAATCCTGAGAAAACTAGCATTCCCAATACTCAAAACAGGTTATACACCTTCTTAGGTTTGAATATGGCCATTTAAAATAACCAAAAAAGGAGAAAAATGAGTCTTTGTTAAAGCTTGTTTGCCCATTGTTATCTTTTGCGGAAATCACGTATAATTCACTGTCATTGTGGATGCAAACTGCAGTTATAGTTGTCCGTATTTAAACAACTTCAGGTGTGAATCTTTTCCATCCATTTTAGGGTAAGCTTTTAATTATGTCAACTAGTAACTTGCTTAGAGTTTGAGATGAATTAGCAACCACATTAAAAATAAGTTTTCATAATCCCTAATAAATTGATCAAAAATCTAAATATTTAGAGCCATGGATCCCTTTCTTTCTGAAAGGCTTTGTATTTGAAGGTGGGCAAGGTATGGTTTATATGATGCTTTTCATGTCTCCAGTTTGAACGTTTTGAGGCTAGGATTGTCCTGAACTAATAGTAAAAAGAAAAGGGAATACAATTAAAATGCACTAAATGCACTAAAATGAGGTCCAGATATCTGCACCCCGGTTCCTGTTTTGCCATAAACTAGCTGTCATTTAATTTGCTGGTTCTCAGTATCTTTAGCTGAAACATGACAATATTTGCTGAGATCATCATTCAATTTATTCCAGTCCTAAAGCAAAGATTTGGAGTCAGACTGGAATCAAACACTGCTCCCTTACTCATTAGCTATGTTTTCCTCTCAAACATGATATTTAAGCTATCCTGGGACAGACTTTGCTGTCATAGTAAAATGGGGATAATAATATAACCTTTTTCATAGTGGTTTGGTGAATAATTATATCATCAAAACACACAAAATGCCTTTCCTGACATACATGTAGCACTCAAAACATGTCAGCTATTGTTGTAATTAGGACTTAAGAAATCTCTAGCAACATATCTTCTTTTCCCTATAAGTTAAAGAGGGGCAAATTCTATGACAAGATATATAACTATATTATTAATCAGACAAAAATCATAAAATTCTATGCTTCTCTTTATTTACTTTATTATGATAGCATTATAGTTCCTTTCTATATTGGTTGAATGGGATAAGAGTACTGGTACAAGAACTTAACAAAGACAGATTTTTGCTAATTGAATTGATATCTGTCTCAAATCAGTTAATTTAAGCAATTTATTCATCAAGCTACTACCCCCCCCCCTTTTTTTTTTTTTTTGAGACAGAGTCTCGCTCTGTTGTCCAGGCCACCAGAGTGCAGGGGCACAATCTTGGCTCACTGCAACCTCCACCTCCCAGGTTCAAGCAATCCTCCTGTCTCAGCCCCCTTAGTAGCTGGGATTACAGGCATGCGCCACTACGCCTGGCTAATTTTTGTATTTTTAGTAGAGACAGGGTTTCGCCATGTTGGCCAGGCTGGTCTTGAACTCCTGACCTTAGGTGATCAACCCTCCTCAGCCTCCCAAAGTGCTGGGATTACAGGCGTGAGCCACTGTGCCCGGCCAAGCTACTGTCTTTAGATTTTCTGAAGATCCACGATTTATCAATGAAAATGAAAGACTTTTCAGAATTTTCAAAAGGGTTTTTGCTAATGGTCAGCTTTCTTTAGATGTTCTGTATTTTAATTGCTGTGAGAGTATGCTCTTATCATTGACATCTTGATACTTAGAGTGTACTGTTTTCTAAGTATAATATAATGCAGTTTATTCTATCTAATTTATTCTGTAATATCTATTTCAGACTTTCATAGTGAGTTTTAGAGATATGTGTCTAATTTCCCCCTTATCATTAGTTAAAGATTACATCACAGAATGTTGGGATGTCTGCAGAAGTAAAGATCATTTCTGAAGGCTGGAACACACACATGCACACTCATACACACACATATTAATATATACACATATACATATCAAATCTAGAGACTCATTAACTGAGACCTAAGTTCTTCCAATCCTCAAAATAGTAAACGGTTTCTCACACACACTAGGCACTCAGTAACTAACCAGTAGTTGAACTTACATGGTGGGGAGGGGCAAACATTTTTAAAAGAGGCATCAAATCAAAAAAACTACAGAAGTGGTGACTGGCAGGCAAGAAAAAAGATAATAAAAACGTAGTGTATGTAGAGATTAGAAAAAAAATGAGTGGGGCCTGCTAATTACTGATAAGGAGACAGAAAAAATACTGATAAATTATTAATGTGTGGCTTGCGATTTCACACACACAAACTATAACCTTAAGGGCCTTAATCAATCTGAAAGAAATTCTTTAACATTAATAAATACATAAATGTAAGAATTAAGAAGAGGGAGGCAATTTTTGTTTTAAGATTCTATGATAGGAGGAAGGTAGTGGATTTACTTTTTCACAGATAAAATTTTTGTACGGCCTGAACTTTAAGTGTGAGAAATTTTTCCTTTCCATTCCTTTTCCTTTTCCTTTCCTTTCCTCCCTTCTCTTTCTCTTTAGTTATTTTAAAACTTCCTAACAAAACCTAGTTTTCAAAAAGAAATAAAAGATTTTTAGGTGTTACTGTCCTTATTAGCTAGTTTCTTTAAACAAACACATTTACTTCAATAAATATGGGAAATGTTAAATTTGGGGGTGAAGTCTATCATGGATAGACCAAAGCTGAATCCAGTTAGTCTCTTTCACAAAATAACTGACAGAGGGAATAGGAGAAATTAATAATTTCAGTACCTTATTGTGAGCATTTAAGTCAACTTCTTGGGAGTCTAGGCAACTACAAAATTGGTTTGTAAGGCCTCCCTCACTTTTAACACCAAGTACAAGTTTGGGGATTCCCAAAGCCATGCTTAAGACAAATAATTTGCTAGAAGGACCCATAGAACTCACAGAAAACTATTATATGTATGGTTACAGTTTATTACAGGGAAAGGATACAGGTCAAAATCAGCCAAGGGATGAGGGGCAAAGGGCAGGGTCTAGGGAAGTACGAAATCTGGAGTTTCCATGGTTCTCTCCCCACAAAGTCAGGATGTATTACTTTCCTGGTATTGACGTGTGACAGCCAACACAGCGTGTTGCCAGCCAAGGAAGCTTACCCAAGTCTCAACATTCAGAGTTTTTATTGGGACTCCATTACATGGTATGATTCCTTGATTATCCACATGGTTGACATCAATTTCCAGGTTGACTGATACCTCGTGACTCAAAGCTGCCATCCTAAACCACCCATCTTTCTCATAGCACATTTATGACCACAAATTAAATAATAGATATAAAAGTACTTCAAAATATCCTAATTATACCACAGAGAAAACGTTTATATTAGCTTTTTTCCTATAGATTTTCTTTTAAAAACATCAGACAAGCCGTAACAGAAAAAAAAAAAGGAGGCATCATGGCATAATGTAATTCAATTATAATTTTAAAAGCAGAACTTATTTTAAATTGGTCATGCATGACCAGATGACATTTTTTGCAAAATATTAATGTTAAAAATTAATAAGTAAAATGTCAGTGAAATCCATTACAATATGATGACACAAAATAACAAAAGCTATTTTTATTATACCTAGCAAAATATATTTTAATTCCGAAGAAAGAAACAACGTTATTGTACAAGATATAATGATTTCAGCTTCTATCACATCTCTTTAATGTTCATCAAGAGGGTGTCTTTGGCTATATATACTCTATTTATCTGCACTGTGGGGAAACTGTTAAGTTTTAGGAAGGAGAAGGTTGATCTGTCTGAGAAGAGGTTATACAAAAAAAATAATGGGAGAAAGTTCAATTTAAAAATTTAGCAGGAAAGAATCTCAGAAGAGTACATTGCCTTGAACACATGATTGAAGAGGACCTAAAACGTTATAACTCCAATTTGAAGTCATCCATAAAAGTATTTATTCCATGTGGTACATACACACTAGGAATACTATAAAGCCTTTTAAAAAACAAAATTATGTCTTTTGCAGCAACATGGATGCAGCTGGAGGCCACTATCCTAAGCTAATTAACAGAAAACCAAATACTACATGTTCTCATTTATAAATGGGAAGTAAGCATTGAGTACACATATACATAAAGATGAGAAAAACAGACATTGGGGAGTACTGGAGGGAGAAGGTAGAGAAGGGGGCAAGGGCAGAAAAACTACCTCTTGGTTACTATGCTCACTATCTGGATGATGGGATCATCCCCAAACCTGAGCATCACAGATTATACCCATGTAATATACTAATATACCTGCATATATACCCCTTGAATCTAAAAGAAAAGTTGAAAAAAAATTTAAATGTATTTTTCTCTGGTTAATAACATTATGTTAGAGCTAGCAACCTTGCATTATCATTCATTCCTTTAACCCGCATAGAAATCTAGTCAATGCTACAGATGATAACAGCTTACAATAGAATCTCTAAATGGAGAAGTGCCCTAGGGTGAGATATAAATAAAATGCATGGCAGAGTGGTAGAGAATACATGCATGTCTGTTTGGGTAAAAAGAAAAAAAAAATCCAGCAATGAAATGAAATGAAAGACACTCAGTGGGCTGGTATTATGCGTTGTCTGAAGTAGCATATAGAAAGGAACAGCTTCAGAGGAAGGGCTTTTTAAGGTCTTTTTCCACTCATGGGTCCAAGACATGAAGACACCACCAACCTAGAAAGCGCATTCTTTCCTGTCCAATAAATGACAGCACAAGACCCAAGCTGATATCTAGACTTTGAATTCCAAACAACACAAAGACTAAGGATTCTGTCCATTAATAATGATTACCTGGAACCCTAGGGACACCCTGGGTACTGCTGTTTCTGAGACTAGGATTTCATTTGTTCCTTCAATTTTCTAAAACACAGTCATAATATCCCAACAGATTCCAGCAGCATTCTCACTTTTGCTTAAGTAAACTAAAAGTGGTATCTCATGCCTGAAATCTAAGACCCCTGACTAAAACAGGTTCTGTATACAAGAATTACAGACAACCACAATGCTGACATCTTTGGTCAAGAACCTGTTAAGTTAACCAATGCAATTTTCTTCGCATACTTAACAAGAATCTCAGTTCTGTAAGAGGTCCAAAAGGCATATGAAGACATGGCTTCTGCCTCCAGTAAACTTTAAATATAGCCAAGGAGACAGAAATCACATAAGGAATAATCACAGAACTATGAATAACTAAATTACTAAGGTAAAAAACAAATCCAATTGTCTGGGCAATAGCAGGTCTAGAAATGGAGAGAACAAAATAGAATTTCAAAGACTTTCAAAAAGAAGAGCAGGATTGAGTATGGACTATAATCTACATAAATGGTCCCTCTCATTAGAAGTATATAGAAATGAATTTCACTGAAGAAAAATACCAGTACATACACTTAAAACTAATAAAATCCCATGATAAATGGCTTTAGAGGGATATAATGAAGTAGAAAAAGAGTTTCCATCACTGGCAGTATTCAGGTTTGCCAAAAACATTGCACACTAAAAATGCTACCTCTGCTCATCATCAGACACACCCACCTTGTCCAAAGGGCTTTTCCCCATCTTCAGAAAATAGATGAGCCTGAGGATAGCATGGAAAGGCTACCGGAGAGATCCACAAGAATGAAAAGATGGAAAAGAGGACCTACAAGAGAGGAATGAAAGAGATGAGCTTGTTAAATGTAAGAAAAGAGAAGAGATATAAAAACAGCTTTAAAAAGTGGCATTTCAAATACTTCAGAAATTTGCCATTGATCCAAAATATCCAGTCAGAAATAATGACAAATGAAAACAATTAGTATTTACTTTTAAACCATTATGTCCTGCTTTTTGAAGGTAAATAAAGCCTCTTAACTTTCCAAGAGCTTTTTTTTGCATACAATTTGTTTTAACTTTCCCCTCAGACATACTTTTCTATAACTCAGGGATTTTAAGTATGGCTTGATTGAAGGATGGAACCACTTACTGGGGCATCAGTCCACAAAGGTTAAGAACAGAACAGTAAATCTGGGGAGACTGAGGAAATGTTACTTAACAGGTTTCCTCTAAATCTAAATATTGTATATGATTAAGACATACGTTGATAAATAGAATTACTATATAATTTATCATCTGACCTAGGTATTCTTTTGAAAGTTACAGGGGTGATATAGTTTGTCTCTATCCCCACCCAAATCCCATCGTGAATTGTAGCTCCCATAATCCCCATGTCATGGGAAGGACCCAGTGGGAGGTAACTGAATCATAGCAGCAATTACTCCTATGCTGTTCTTGTGATAGTGAGTTCTCATAAGATCTGATGGTTTTAGAAGAGGCTTTTTTTCCCTCTTTGCTCAACAGTTCTCTCTCCTGCCACCACATGAAGAAGGACATGTTTGCTTCCCCTTCTGCCATGATTGCAAGTTTCCTGAGGCCTCCCCAGTCATGCTGAACTGTGAGTCAATTAAACTTCTTTCCTTTATAAATTACCCAGTCTCAGTATGTCTTTATTAGCATAATGAGAATGGACTAATACAAGGTATATTATTAATAATTGCATTAGGACAAGGTGCAGACCACATGAGCTTATAGTCACCTTATTGATAAGCCTCTCAGAGAAGAAGGGGGAGTAAGACCCCCAAAAAAGCATTCTAAGAGTAACAGTAGTTAGGACAGGTATGTTTTAGATGATCATTGTGCAAGTCTGGGGTGGGAGCTACATTGCTAGGGAGGAAAGGTAATTGTTCTTGTAGCCAGTCCATGTATGCCTTCCCTTCCCCCACCACAGCCTTCCCTGTCAAAATGTGTTGACCACATATTTCAAGAGTATTGACTTGGAGGGGCACCACAAATTATTAGTTTGACTTTAGTTTCAAAAATAAATAATGAATATTAAAAAGAAACTCTGGAAAGGCAAGACATTGTTTTCTTTAAATTTCCCATGTGCATAACTAAGCTTTTTTTCTTCTCACAAATATTTCTTTTTGAAACCCTTCTTCAACTGTGTCCTCACTGAGATTTTATGGGAGGGTGACACCCTCATCTCATTAGGCTCTTAAATCCTGAAGCTACTGAAGAAAGCCCCTTAAATATTCACAGCTATGCCAAGCGAGGCAGAGCCAGGAGGTTCTGGATATGGTCCGCACTTCCTTAACCAAAGAAAATAGTTGACACTTAACTGATTCAAGCACAGTGAACTGAGATCGATGTGGGAGTTAGGGGTGGGAGGTACTGAATGATCCAGTTTGATTACATTTAGCCGCTGATGCTAGGTAATTTCCAAACCACAACTGCAGTTGTTCTTTCTAGATTTAGCCAGAGACAAAGAGACTGTGTGTGTGGAAACATGTAATTTGCCCCCATAGATAACAAAGGACTCAAAGGTCAATTTGACAGCAAAAGAAATCTCTGAGGAGAAGGTGTAAACTCCACTTGGCTCTAAAGCAAGGAAGCGATCCCCTTGTGGTGAGATCAAGATGTGATGAGACTTGCTTTTCTCATCTCTCCCCTGTGAAGAGGGAAGGAACTGAGCAATAACAGGAGTGTGCCTGACGATTAGGGTGGCAATCACCTGAGCGATAAGCAAACAAACGTGCTTCCAGCCAGAAGAAGGCACATGGCAGGGAGACCTCCAGAAGCCTTCAATTTCACTCACTAATAGCTCTGTAGAAAATCCAAATCAGGAATGGTAGAGGTCGGGGTGCCGGCTTATGCCCTCCCTTGGTGACAGCTCCGGGCAATTTTACCATCCAGCTGTTCTGTTTTTCAAAACTAAAGTAATTGGAATTGAACTACAGAGCTTTGCTAAAACCCTAGCAATTAACAGTGCGATTTCCCAAATTGCACTGTAATGGGAAAGTGTCCATCAATCAACCCAGTGAAATAACACATTTTCTCACCAGATGTGAGATTTAATATCTTCATAACTCTCTGGATTTACCACTTATGAACTGTCAGCCTCGCCTCGAGTATTGAGAATTAATGAACTACATCCCTGCTATGTAGGTATAGTTTACAGTCATAAAATATCCTCAACTTTGTTTCAGATATATTTACCAAAGTGTTTTTCTTTAAGATGCAACCAGAAAACGTGCTAGATGGGAAAATTTCATTTCTACTTACTATGTTATATTATCATTGTTTAGATAAATACAATTCCCAGAGTCTCAGCCTAACACACTCTTGTAACAGGAATAACCCGTTTATCACCAGCAGTGAACAATAAATTGCAGTGTGAAGATGCAACAGCTTTAAGCTTTAAACTTTAGAATATCCTCTATGGTTTTCTGGATAAAGACTGAAAATATTCTAAGTTTCTAAATGTGTCATACATGTACAGTTTCTGTTGTGCATCTTGGGCTGAAATGATAATTAAAATAACCCCACATATGTTCACTTTGTCACTATGATGATCAGGTAGGTAGCTCAGTTCTCATTTTTACTTTCACTCCAATCTCAAACATCTGAGCCACGGTGAGGATGAAGCTGCCTCCTAAAAGCAATCTGGGAGTATTCCTGTGATGCCAGAACCTCAAAGCTCCCAAGTTTGCAACGTATTCTTGCTTCTACCCACAGAGGGGTACAATTGTTAACAGTGAAAGTCATTCTACAGGTCTCGAATGGACTTAACTCATTTAACAAATTATTCTTTGCTGTATTTTGGGGCCTGTGTAGTAATATAAGCAGGGTGTCAAGGAGACAAAGGGAAAGAGCCAGGAGAAGCTTCAGATTTGGGCATGAACAGTTGTGGTGGCATTTAGGAAAGGTTCCCTAGAGGAGACCATGTCTGAGACTGACTATATCACAAGGGAAATATGTTGTCAGATATTGAGGTTGTCCAAATTATTAGAGTTATGTTAGAATAAAAACTCAGAGAATGTCCACATTATAAGGATATTTAGAGATCATCTATTTCATTTCTTAATTTAATAGATTCATAAAATATTCAACAAAAACTGTCAGTCATACTACTACATCAGCTGATTTAACTCACTTGGCATACATGTTATCCTAAGTAGTCTGTCATTCATTCTCAACTAATACCATTTCATTCTCCTTTCCCATATTGGTTGGCTTTAGAATATGACAGTTTTGGGGGAGAGGGGCAAAAGAGAATATTAGAGGACATGAAGAGATCACCTTGTCTAAATAATAAAGAAATTTGATATATCTCTGTATGATTTTTTTATATGAGAGATTAAACTCACAAAGCAATAATTATATATTAAGAAAAATTCATAGCCCATAAAGCCAGACTGATTAAATACAATTGAGATTGGTAAAAATCAATTTAAATGATTATATGAATCCCCAATAATACAGAAATAAATTATTATTTAATAAATAGTGTTGGGCCAATGTGATAGTAATATGGAAAAAATTACTTTAGAGTCATTTCTCAACCCCACATTGTATTGTATTCCAGCTGAGAGTAAAACGTTTTATTAAAAACTGGACAATAAAGAATAGTTCTTCTCTAGCAGTGGAGAGGAGATAAATTCCTGATACTAAAGAAATGGAGTGTATTAGGATCTGAACAGAGACAAGATGGATAAGCACAGATATGGAAAACTAAAGCATCCAAACTATAACAGGTGTTAAAAAAAAAAAGCAACATAATGAGACCATGCAATAAATATATCATTAAAATATACTGTTATATACATACATATATAGAGTACATATATACATATGGATGTATACACACAGACATGTATCTTTGCTTCCTCTTTTTGTGATTATTCTCTGTTAGGCTTAGAGGTCTTAGTTTCTGAGGGAAGAATGCTTCCATGAGGAGACACAGCAATGATTCCATCGAATTAGAAGTTAAGACTGCTGCCTGGCCACTCTGGACTCTTACTGCCTTTGACTTAACAAAGAAGAGAGTTGACAAGGGGGATTGATCCTGACTATAAAAAGGAAATTGGACTATTAATCCACAATGGAGATAAGGAACAGTATGTCTGGAATACAGGAGATCCTCTAGGGACTTTCTTAGTATTACTATGCCCTATAATTAAAGCCAATGGAAAACACAGCAATCTCATCCAAGCAGGACTAGTAATGGCTCAGACTCTTTAGGAATGAAGATTTGCGTTTGCCACACGAGGGTACTTTCTGAAGGCAAAGGGAATACAGAATCGTTTGGAAAATGGTGATTATAAATACCAGTGACCAGTAACAGAAGCTAGCAATGTAATTGTCATGAGTATTTCCTCCTTATTTTGCCATGAATACATTTGCAGGTCAGATATATAAGAGATACACAAGAAAGGAAAGACACTAAAAATATTTTCTTCCCTCTCTTGTTCCCTCATCAAGTAAAATATGATTAGTTGAGTTCATATTATAGTATTTTAGTACTGTTAATTTTCTATCATAGTCTTTAAGTCATAGGATATCAAACAAAGAGTAAACACCATTCAAGGACTTTACTTTCTCATCTAGGAATCCAATTTTCAGCTGTATTCAGGATAGTTGTGTCATATTAGACAGAATATAGCCTTGTCATATTTCAAATATTAGGTATGGTTTAAGAAGATCTGTATGGGTGCCTAGTTGATGAAAGGTGGACTTGTGATGACTAATTTTATGTGTCAATTTGACAAATCTCTTAGATTAAACAATTTCTGGGTGTGTCTGCGGGGGTGCTTCAGGATGAGATTAACATTTGAATTGGTGGACTCAGTAAAGTGGATTGCCCTCCCTAAAGTAGGTGACATCATCCAATCTGCTGAGAGCCTTATAGCACCAAAGGTAGAGGAAGGAGGAAGTCACCCCTTTTTGCTTCCTGCCTGGCTGCAATGTAACATCTCATCATTAACCCTGGGACTAGGAATTACACCATCACCTCCCCTGGTTCTCAGGCCTTTGGAATGGGACTAAATTGTACCACTGGCATTCCTGGGTGTCCAGGTTCCAGTGATTACATTATGGAACTTCTCAGCCTCCATAATCACAAGAACCAATGCCTCATAATAAATCTCCTTTTATAATAACTTACTGGTTCTGTTTCTCTGGAGAGTCCTGACCAATACACATATTGACATAACCAATAAAATAAAAAATGATAAAGGTTACTGTGGGACCTGGGGGAAACGAAACAGAATATATAGCTCAGAGGGCACTGGAGGACTGCCCAAGGGCTGGATCAGCCAGCAGCAAGCATGCACGCACGCATGCACACACACAGTATTCAAAAACACTGTATATGTCTTGAGAGTGTTTAAAAGTTGTGAGATTTCATGTAGAACTTGGATTTCTAGAGTCTCCATAAAAATGGAAAGGCTCAACATTGAGCCTTCATTTCCACAAAGCAACAGCCAGGCAGCACTTTGCAGAGGCTGCTGCCCCCTTTCTATGGTGCCCGGCCCTCCAGATAGTTGTTGCTCCCACTACCATCTGTCGTCAAACACCTAGTCAGTTACACTCACTTATTTTGCCAGTTTGGGAAACTAGGAAAAGCTCACTTATTCAGAATTTGAGTTTGAGATCTATGATTTATCCATTACTGAAGTCATTAAAAAGTTGTTTGTTCTTTCTAAAAGGCAATCTGGAAATATTTAACAAGAGTTGAAAAGCTATTAATATTATTTGATATAATAATTTCACTTTAGGGATTTTATTTCAAAGAGAACCAACATGTGCCCACTCCCCCCTTAAAAAAAATTCACTCATAATAGAGAAAAAAGCAGGAAAAATGTAAATACCCAACAGTATAGAAATATCCAGGTAAACTAGGGCATAACAACAGAAGAAACTTCTATGTAGCTATAACAAATGAAAGTAGATTAGGTGCCTAGTTTGATGAGAATGCACAAAAATGGTTAATGGGGAAAGTTATATCAAGTAAAGAAAACTCCTTAAAGGTCTAGGGATATACAGACAGAGATGCAAAGTGAATGTGAAGTGATGTTGACTGAGTTCAATATGTATGAAATATGTTTCACATAAAGCTGTTTAAATCATAATACCAATGTCTAAAAGGAGGATATACCTGTGTGCAGCTCCTTACGTTCGTCTGGGGGACTGACCCACATAATTTTAAAAGGTAGTTTTGGCTACTTGTTTCTTGAAGACACCCCTTCTAGAGTCCACATAATCCTTTTTGCTTATTTCTTTTCACTATTTCCACACCCTGAGAATCAAAAACTTCTTCCCTTCATCAAATCAAAATCTCTCGAGTTTGTTGAAAATGTGCCTTCTCAATTTATTTAAAATTGGACAAGATGGAACAACCAATCTACATTTCATGTGAAGATATTACTTATCTTAGAAGCCAGTAGCCAAATTCCAATATTTGATGTCTTTAAAAGTCAGGGAAGCAGGGTTATATAATGGTTAAAGGCACAGGCTTTGGAACAAGATACACTTGGGTTTAAATCCTGCCTCCAAATCCAAGCCACTTAGCCTTTCTGATTCTCAGCTATCCTGTGTGTTAACAAAGGGGATAATGATTTTTGTCTCATTAGGAATGTTACGAATGTAAAGGATCTAATAACTGTGAATTGCTTAGTGTAGCATGTAACCCATAAGAAGTTATTATGGCAGTAGTGGTTATTTTTATCAAATCATTCAAGCTGTAGCCTTGCTTTCCTCTGAATATTCTGATCTAAGTCTTAGTTTTCTTACTGTAATAATTCTTTTGTCTTCTTAGGGCCTTCTCTAGATTTTTTTTTTTAACTCCTGCTTTCAAAGTGTGACTTTCACTATAGGGTGGCAAGCATTCTGTAATGTTAGCGTCCAACACTGTTAGCATTCTGAAAAGTGAGGCAAAGATTCCATAATAACAACTGTTATGATGAAGGTATGAAAGACCTTAACTTTCAGGAATCTGTTTTATAGAAATGATAAATATTCTGAAGTCTGACTCTGAAGTGGGCCAAAAGAAAATCTAGACCCTGGAAACCATGTTATAACCAGAATCTTTGAATAGATCTTTATCATTGCATTAACAAATTAAGTAGGCATTAATTTTGCCCACATATATTCTTTACCTTCTAAGTATTTGGAAAGAAAAGTAACTAGAAAATATAATGTGATATAAAAATTTAAGTGCAAAATTGTCAATTAAATTTATTTATTTACTTACCATTTATCAAATTCCTATTTTTAATAAACTCACAGTAGCCTAACATTTTTTCTGTAAGGTTTTAATAAATAACATGCATTACTTTTGCATCTGAACTTAAAAATCATATGATTTTTTTCCGTTTTAAGAAAAATTTTTTTTTGTTTTAAGAAAAATGATTATAAAGACTACAATTGAAATTAACTTACAGTGACTAGAAGAGAGTGTGATATCTCATATCACTAACAAGAGTAAGGAGACCCAAGGCCCTTTGGAGGTAAATTTGCTTCTTACACCAAAATGGAAGTATTGGAATTATCACAGAGACTTTCCCTAAAATTGAAAAGCATGTCCACTTAAATTTTAAAATAATGATAAAAGCGGCCGGGCGCGGTGGCTCAAGCCTGTAATCCCAGCACTTTGGGAGGCCGAGACGGGCGGATCACGAGGGCAGGAGATCGAGACCATCCTGGCTGACACGGTGAAACCCCGTCTCTACTAAAAAATACAAAAAACTAGCCGGGCGAGGTGGCGGGCGCCTGTAGTCCCAGCTACTCGGGAGGCTGAGGCAGGAGAATGGCATGAACCCGGGAGGCGGAGCTTGCAGTGAGCTGAGATCCGGCCACTGCACTCCAGCCTGGGCGGCAGAGCGAGACTCCGTCTCAAAAAAAAAAAAAAAAAAAATAAAATAAAATAAAATAATGATAAAAGCAACAATGGAGGCATTCTAGTTCTTTTCAGTTAATCTTCAGTTTTGTTTGGAGATTTTAAGAGAAAATTTTTAGAAGGTTAATGTAAGTTTTGTTAGATTTGTGTGTGGGAGTAGGGGTGAGTGTTTCCTCCCAAAACAGCATACTCACCTACAAATAGAGACTTAGAGGAGGTAAGATATACTCATTACTACTAAGAGTCAGAAACATGATCGAACACTTTAAAAATATGTGAAACCAGGTATATTTGATACACAAACTAACAATATATTTCTTCTGTGACTGAGTAAAAAATAAAAAGTGACAAAATTTATTTTTGGCAATTGAAAAAAAAAGAGGGAGAATGAGTGCCATCTTGTGGAGAGACCTACACCTACCACATCCAAGTTCTCTGCCCTGAGCTTTGATTTCTTTTTTTCCATACAAAGCCTATCAAAATACAAAGATTTTTCCAGACAGACTTTCCTTTGCCTCTACGTACCCTTCTCTTTTCTTCGTATAAAGGAAATGATTTATTTTGTGCAATGGATAGTGCATTGTGAGCTGTGTCAAGGCAAAGGAATACCTTTGGCCATTTTAATGAAAGGAAAATCAATACTGTGACCATTTTAAGAAAGAATTATTCAGAGGGATGTACAGACATTTTACAATCTAGTATACAATTACCAAAGGAGCAATATTCATTTGAAGAAGGACTGTTTGTAAAGGTGATCAAATAACTTATACATGTGACAATATGTGTCCCTTGAGAATCTCATCTGTCCTATCACCAGAGAAATTGAGGCAGATTTAGCATTTCCATTTCATAATCATGGGTTCATCAAACAGATGTATTCAAAGCCCCATTCATTTAGCTTACATTGGCTACATTTAACCTGACGGCTCCATTAGAAAGGAGTTTACTCTGAGTATCATATAGAAATAATAATAATTATTTGATTATACTGGTAATAATATTAATGATAATAATAGCAACTATGGTTTATTGAGTACATCATGACAGATGCTTTAGAGATTACAAGAACTTTCTTAACAACCTTGCAAGATAAATATTACATTATTTTACAATTAAGGAAGTTGAATCTCAGAGAAGTTAAGCAAATTGCTCAAGATCAGAAACCTAGAAGGAGCAAGGTTGGTTGCAATTTAAATTAAAGGTCACGACTTTCCTTGACACCAAGTTTACTTTCAGGTCTGAAATTTTTGAGACTTCAGAAGTAACTTCAGTCACAAACATACCATTTTGAAAAATGAAAGCCTTCCAAAATACAGCCTTAAATCCCATTTTAATTATTCTGGCTATGTGCCACTTTCCCAACATCCCAGCCAGGACTAGGATTATGAAAATCACTGTATGCTCCACTGAAAAACAGTTTCATTAGCATAGAATTCAATCTCGTTGTTCTTTGGCAGGAGACAAAAATTACCTTCAATTGTAAAAGTTTGTTAACTAGAGAATGCTTTTCAGTTAACTATATCTTTTCAGCATTCGATAAATGGTAGTTAACTATGAACCATAAAATGATTCAATATTAACCCCTACCTCAAAGCAGAATTGTCCATGTTTCAAATTCTGTATCTGATCATGAAATTATTTTTCATAAGAATGGAAATATCTATATATTAAGATATACATATTAAACTAAATTTTCAGTAACAAATTGAAAATGTATAATTCTAGTTCTTTCACCTTTGCTGAAAATATATGTGAAACATTGTTTTCGCTGTTGTCATTGTATCTTTTTTTAACGTGTGCAATCATCTACCTTAGCAATTTTTAATAATAGAGCACGGTTAGGTAATTAGCATAGGAAATTATTAAAATTACAAATATTATTTATAGCAATGGCATATTTTCTGTTGTTTCTTTATATCAAAGCAAGATAGAAGGATCTACTTTGAAAAAAATATCTGTAGATACCAGGAAAATGTTAAATTTTGTCTCAAGGTATAGATACCAATACAAACAAATTCGGTAATACATTTTTTAAAAATTCACACTTTTTATTTTTTAAAATTTTGACCATTTAAACAATTAATTCAGGAATTTCCTGGTGCTTCTTTTTCTTATCTGATTGGCATACTGATCTTTAACATTTTAGAGTACTGGTCTTCAACTGGGGAGTTACAGACCACTGTAGATATGTGGAATGATTTGTAATTAATCTAGAATTCCAGTGTGTGAATATATTTGATAGTTTGGATATATGATAGGTCATACATTCTAGTATATAAACCATACATAGGTAAATACAAATGTTTATAAAATGCTTGTTGTTGTTTTAATTAATACAGTGGGAATTCATTTTAAGGTATATTAGCCTCATCATTATTATTCTGCATATTTTTAGTTAAGTACAATTAAACATACAACTATCACAGATGGAGTCAGGTTGAGAAACACTGTACAGGGATGACAGATTTTCTTTTTCCTTGGTGGATATCATTTCAATGTCACCTAGAAAAAGTAAACACATCAGGCTGCCCAGGTATAAATTGATGAAAATAAGAGAGAACAGAAATAAATGTCATGTATCACCAACTAGAGTGGCACTGCCTCATTTTCTTTTCTATTTCTTCTTCTGAGATGACTCTAAGATCTAGCCGGCTCAAATATCATAATTTAGCTAATCAAATGTGGTAGTAGTCATTATGGATTAAAATACTCAAGGACTAAGTAGTCCCAATATTTTTTCCGTTGCCTTCACACAATGCCCCAAATTAAATTTGGAAGCATTTTAAAATAAAAAGAAAAGCACCCATATTATCCCCAACTTTCTTCTCCTTCACCTTTTTTGTGAAATCATGGACTTTCAGTTGTTTTTTCCCATTATTCAGGAAGTGTTCAGTGAGAAAGTGCCGGAAGAACCAGCGCAGCCGCTACTGTTTGGTTCCGGCAGGAAGGCATAACTGAGCAGCCTGGGCATTTTCAACACCGAGGAGCAGAGACCACTGTGCCTTCCTGCTACCATGTGAAACTTCAAAAAGAATCATTTCAACGTAAAAGTTCCGTTGGTGGCTCTGTAGTGAAATAAATTATTTCAGTTGCTACATTTTTGAAGTTACTCTATCAGAATTTTAAATCCTTTTCCATACATCCCCTAAGGGCGTGTGAGCTGCACCAAACCTCCTTTCTGTTTTATGATTTCTAGGCTGAACGGGAGTTCACAGCAAAAATAACTTCCAAACATCAATCAACTCTGTCCGTCTGCTCTTTTATTCGACATCCTTCCTTTTTCATTGTGATAATTTACTCTTTCTACATTTAAAACATGACATTCAATACAAATCACTTGTTAAGTTCATATGAAATACAAACCTTATCAAAGGTAGAAAAATTAATAGAAACTGTGGAGGAAAAAATGAAAGAGCATAATATACATTCAGTGGAATCATCTCTTATTGTACTTAAAGGGAATAAAAAACAATTCCATGATGCTTTTGTACTTTTATTTTAAATGAAGTATATAAAATGTCTTTAACCAATGTGAAAGGGGGAGAGGAGCCATATTACCAAAGAGAATGATCTGGCATAAAAATGGAAAATACTAGACCGGATGCCGTCGCTCATGCCTGAAATCCCAGCACTTTGGGAGGCTGATGCAGGCAAATCACCTGAGGTTGAGAGTTTGATACCACCCTGACCAACATGGAGAAATCCTGTCTCTACTAAGACTACAAAATTAGCCGGGCATGCTGGTACATGCCTGTAATCCCAGCTACTTGGGAGGCAGAGGCAGGAGAATCACTTGAACCCAGGAGGCAGAGGTTGCAGTGAGCTGAGATCGCGCCATTGCACTCCAGCCTGGGCAACAAGAGCGAAACTCCATCTCAAAAACAAAACAAACAAAAGAAAGAATGTCATAATCTTTTTAAGATTTTCCTAGGTATTTCATAAAATTCCTTAATCGGAAACTTTGGTAGAGAGCCAAAGTAAAGTGGTTATTTCTTGAAACAAAATATTTATCAAACTTCAGGTTGGAACCAATTACTGGATTATAAAATCAAACTTATGACATGAGTTAATAAAATGGAATAGAATAAGACAGATCAGAAAATACAGGAGGACATTGCACATAGCAAAGGTAAAATCTGGCGCTTTTTTCCAGTTAAGAATTTGTGTGTGCTAGCTAGCAATATAAAATGCATTACTTACTATGTCCCAGATCAAAATGACTGAAAACTGCACTAGTATATTTACATCATCATAAAAGTACATAGCAAGTCAGGTTATAGTGACAAAACAATATCTACACCTTCTCTGTCTATGCTCAGAAGATCATGATTTGCAAGGTGTTTGGAAATCCTTCTATAGAAATATTATTGTAAATCTTGCATAGTGTATATTACTGAATCCAAAGAAAATGTGCAAAACCCAGCCAGGCACTTTAAGAAACAGATTAGTCAAGAATCTTAACTCTTTACTCGTATTTTAGCTAATATATGTCTGGTTATTAAAATATAAATCAGTGTTGCCAACAGAGTTAATTAAGATCACATTTGATATGAAAAGGAAAACATAGCATCTTTTGATGGCCACAAGCACACTTCCCATCTTTGTACATTCTCAACAATAGTTAGAGGGCTTCCATTACATCAAAAAGTCTTAACAATCTGCATTAGGAGCCAGTTAATAATCATCAGACCACCTATGTTTCTCAACATGCATGGAATATTAATTATTTTAATTTTTACCAAAATATTTGCTTTAATAATGACTGATGAAAAAATGATATGATATGCAGCAAAATTAATAATGGCAACATTTGTTGGGTACAGGCACATTTATAATGCCTGTAAGACTAGGCACTATAAATATATCCTATTTAACAAAGCAACACTATTTAGCAAACTTTAGACCTTATATTCTATGAAAAACAAATGCTCAGAAAAATTTAATAATTAGTGGGAATGTTTCAGGTTTTAAACTCAAAAGCTAATGTTCATCTTATTACCTCTTAGGATAATGAGAACTAACTCAGAAGCTGTTCCTTCCTATAGATTAATATTCTAGATTTCTTAGTATCTTAGGGGAAAAAGAAGAAAGGAAGAAAAAAAGGAATAAGGGAGGGAGGGAGGGAAAGAGGGAGGGAGGGAGACAGGGAGGAAGAAGGGAGGGACAGAGGGAGGGAGGGAGGGAGGGAAGGAAAGAAGGGAGGGAGGGAGGGAGGGAGAGAGGGAGGGAGGGAGGGAGAGAGGGAGGGAGGGAGGGAGAAGGAGAGAGAAAGCCAGAATAGATGTACGATTTTATGAAACTATGGTGAAATGTTAGAACCTGAGGGTATATATTTTTTATAATCACTCATCAAACAATGAATATGTAATTTTTATTTGCTGTAGCTCTATTTCAAATATGGATCTTGGTAAATGATAAATAACTACAAATATTCACAAGATAATAAAATGTTCATTCATAATTATCTTCCAGAAGAGAAAACAGGATAAGAAAAAAGTGAAGGGAGAAAATGGTTAAGGAGGAAGGGAAGCTGCAGGTCAAAAAGCTTTCTCAACAGTGTTGAGAAGGGACTGAGAAACCCACCGGCTATTTTCATCCCAGACCTCTAGCACTCACAGGGCCTGAGCTACAATTAGTAGAGCTATTCCTCTACATTCAAGCTTTAATTCATGTGAACTAAGAGGTGAAAAGTAGCCTGGTATGAAGGAGATTGTGTTGGCCGAGAGGTGAAATCAATCTGGGTTCACAATCGGTTTTGCTTTTTCCTGGCTGTGGGACTTCAGGAAAGTTAATTACATATGAATTAAATGCAGAAAATTTTGAGGAAGTGCCTAGATAATTGTTTGGCATTTAAACACTCACAGACTGGTAGCTCTTATTAATTAAAAAAAGAGTTAATAGATAATTTAAATCATTAAAAAGATTTACTAACTCAGAAGCTGTTCCTATATATTAATATTCTAGATTTCTTAGTGCCTTAGGGAAAAAAGAAGGAAAGAAGGAAGGAAGGAAATAGAGAAGGAATAAAGAAAGGGAGGATGGAAGAAAATATATTAGCTTCTAATATCTAATCTAAAGATAGTTAATTGCAAGCTATCAAACAGCATTTTCCATAGTTTTCTTATCCCTACCTCACTGTCATTATATTTGTCAGTCTAAGTACCTCCTATATTATGTTTTTCCTAATACTTTTCTTTAAAACAACATTAGTTTTACTTACATAATTGTTTTTATCATAAATGGGAAACCAAGCATAAAATGTGAAAGATATTTTTTAAAAGAAATATGTAACCATGAAAAAAAAAAAACAAATTGTTCATCCACATTAATGCTATAAATCATAAAGAGCCATACTTGAGGAAATTATATTTGGCAGATCCAGGGAGAAAAGCCGTGAATGCATTAGAAAAACATAGTTTATTTCAACAAATGCTAGAACCACTGGATATACAGTCATACCTTGCTTTATTGAATTTTGCTTTATTGTGCTTCACAGATACTACATTTTTTACAAATTGAAGATTGAAGGTTCATGGCAAGTCTGCGTCGAGCAAGTCTATTGGTGTCAGTTTTTCAACTGCATGTGTTCACACTGTGTCACATTTTGTTAATTCTCATAATATTTCAAACTTTTTCATTATTATTATATCAGTCACAGTGATCTGTGATCAGTGATCTTTAATATTACTATTGTAGTTGTTTTAGAGCACCACAAACTATGCCCATATAAGGTGATGAATTTCATTAATAAATGTGGTATGTGTGTGTTCCAATCACTCTATTGACTTGTTGTTCCCCTTTTTCTTTTCCTTTCCTCAGGCCTCCATATCCCCTGAGACCCAGCAATATTGAAATTGGGCCAACTAATAATCCTGCATTTAAGTGAATGTAGGATTAAACATTTAAGTGAAAGGAAGAGCCTCATGTCTCTCACCTTAAATCAAAAGCTAGAAATGATTAAGTTTAATGAGGAAGGCAAGTCAAAAGCCAAGACAGACCAAAAGCTAAGCCTCTTATGCCAAACAGCTAAGTTAAGAATGCAAAAGAAAAGTTTTTGAAGGAAATTTAAAGTGTGGCTCTGGTGAACATGCAAATGGTAAGAAAATGAACAACCTTATTGCTGATATGGATAATATTTTAGTGATCTGGACATAAGATCAAACCATCCATAGCATTCCTTCAAGCCAAAGCCCAATCCAGAGCAATGCTTTAACTCTCTTCAATTCTATGAAGACTGAGAAAAGCGAAAAAACTGCAAGAGAAAAAGTGGAAGCCAGCAGAGGTTGGTTCATGAGGTTTAAAGAAAGAAGATGTTTCCATAACATAGAAGTGCCAGGTGAAGCAGCAAATGCTGACATAGAAGCTGCAGCAAGTTATTCAAAAGATATAGCTAAGATTTTGCTGAAGCCTGCTACATTAACAAGAGATTTTCAAACAAAACAGCCTTCTGTTGGAAAAAGATACCATTTAGGACTCTCATAGCTAGAGAAGAGAAGTCAATGCCTGGCTTCAAAGCTTCAAAGAACAGACTGAGTTTCTCATTAGGGGTGAATAAAGCTGGTGACTTTAAGTTGAAGGCAGTGCTCATTTACCATTCTACAAATCCTAGAGCCCTTAAGAATTATGCTAAATCTAGGCCTATGTTCTACAAATGAAACAACAAAGCCTTGTTGACAGCAATCTGTTTACAAGTGGTTTACTGAATATTTTAAGCCCACTATGGCGACATACTACTCAGAGAGAAAAAAAAAAAGATTTGTTTCAAAATATTACTCCGTATTTACAATTCACCTGGTCACCCATGAGTGCCAAAAAGAAAATGTACAAGGATATTAATGTCATTTTCTTGCCTGCTAACACACCATCCATTCTGCAGTCAATGGATCAAAGAGAATTATTACTTTTAAGTCTTATTATACTGCCAGTGATAATGATCCTTCTGATGGATCTGGGCAAAGTAACTTGAAGACCTTCTGGAAAGTATTCACATTCCAGATGTCATTAAGAACATTCGTGATTCATGAGGAAAGGTCAAAATATCATCATTAATAAGAATTTGGAAAAGGTTGATTACAACCCTCATCAATGACTTTGAGGGGTTCAAGACTTCAGTGGACGAAATAACATAACTTTTATATATATGCTGAGAAACCAAAAAATTAGTATCATTAGCTTTATTGTGATATTCACATTACTATGGTTGCCTGGACCTAAACTTGCAAAATAATTATTTTGAACCCCTACCTTATGCAAAACTTAACTCAAAGTGGATTAAAGATTTAAATGTAAGAGTAAGAACTATAAAACTCTTGGAAGAAAATATAAATGTAAATCTCTGTGAACCTGGACTATGCAATGGTTTCTTAGACCTGACACCAAAAGCACAAGACACCAAAGGAAAATAAATAAATAAATAAATAGGATATATGCAAAATTTAAACCTTTTGTGCATTGAGGGATACTATAAAGAAAGTGAAAAGACAACCTATAGAATAGGAGAAAATATTTGCAAGTCATATATCTGATAAGAGTCCGGTGTCCAAAATATATAAAGAACATTTACAACTTATGATTAAAAAGACAAAAAATCTAATTTTTAAAATGAGCACAGAATTTGAATAGACATTTCTCCAAATAAAGTATGCAATTGACCCATAGGTACATAAAAAGGCATACAACATTATTAGTCATTCAGAAAATGTAAATCAAAAGTATAATAGATATCACCTCACATTCACTATAATTTATAGGCTACAATTTTTTTAAGTGAACAATAAGTTTTGATGAGTAGAGATCTGGGAACATTCATACATTGCTGATGGGACTGTAAATAATGTGGCCACTGCAGAAAGCAGTCTGTCAGCTCCTCAAGCAGTTAAGCAGAGTGATCATATGACCTAGCATTTTTACAACTAGGCATCTACCCAAGAAAATTAGAAACAAATGTTCACAAAAATTTTTGTACACAAACGTTCATGGCAGTGTTATTCATAATAACCAAAAAGTAGAAACAGCCCAAATGATCATCAACTGGTGATTGAATAAAATATCTACCAACTGATGAATGGATAAATAAAATGTGATATACTCACACGATGGAATGTTATTCAGCCATGAAAAAGAATGAAGTTCTGACACATGCAACAATGGGGGTAAACCCGAGAAACACTATGCTAAGTGAAGAAGCCAGGCAAAAAAAAAAAAAAGACATATTGCATGATTCCATCTATATGAAATATCCAAAATAAGTAAATCCATAAATCCGTAGATTAGTGGTTGCCTGGAGTTGGAGGGAGGTGAGAGTGGGGAAAAATTGCAAATGGGTATGGAATTTTTTTGGAGGGGATAAAAATATCCTAGAACTAGATGGTGGTGATGTTTGCACCATTTTGGAAATATACTAAAAATAACTGAATTGTATACTTTCAAAATGGCAAATTTTATCATATGTAAATTATATCTCAGTTTTTTTAAACCATCACAGTTTGGGAGGGAAGGATGGGGAAAGGAAGAGAATCGTGGAAAGGGAATAGTTTGAACAAGAAGCTACAGTGTTCATTAATTCATTCAATGAACCTATTAAGCACCTACTACATGTCAGGCATTTTGATAGTCACTGGGGATATTGAACAGAGGGAAAAAGGCAATTACTATAAAATTTTAGTGTTGTCATGGAGATCCTGAAATTTAAAACAGTAATGTTTATTAAATGACCAAGATAATTTAAGGAACTTAATAAAAACACTCCAGAGATGAACAATACATTACATGTGCCTGGGGCTAGTGAGGTTAGTAGGTAAAAAACACATCAAAAAACATTCGTATGGTGAGTTTGTGTTTAAAATTTTTCTTTTTAAAAATTATTTTCTTATATCATTTTTATAAGCTTTTTAAAAGATGGAAACTAACCTATACACTGTATACATACAACCCTTCCTGAAGCCGTCCTCCAGTGCATTCACCTTGCTGTGACTTGACTTGTTCCTTCCTTCATGTTGAATGCCAATGCTCAGAGAGGGAGAAAATCAGGGTCAGAGGGTCCTTAACCTTTCTGCCCCATTCCACACATTTTGTACAGCAGTTACTGTCTCTTAGGCCACTTAAATAGACAACCTAAAAATGGCCTGGCCAGGTAGAAATATGTGTGCATATTCTAACATTTAAATATTTTTCCTCAGTTGCCAATTGGAATGCTTGTTTCTGGCTTCCTCAAATTGACTTTATTTTTTCCTTTCCCTCTTAAATAATGTTTCTTGGAGAGAAAAGATATGGACCATTTTATTTACTGTTGCTTGGCTACAAGGACACTGTATTATGTGATCAGCATTTAGTTATGCACAATTGATACAAAAGCATCTGTTTTAGCTGCTTAGCAATTGCTCCTAATAACGGAAGTCACTATTGTTCTACAGATAAATGTGTCTCTCCATCAGTCCACAAATTCTCTGCTGAAATGCATCTATGAAATAGTTTGTAAAAGGATTATTAGGAAAAATGATTTAATGCAATCTATTTTTAAAAAAGATTATCATCATCACCATCATCATCATTCTCTCCTTGAGGACACATCTGTATACCTACAGATACTTATTCAATATTAGCCAACGATGAAATAGATCACTGAAGTTATATATGAGGAAAAGTCAAACAGTTGAGTATTATGCTAGTAGTAAAACTAACAAGAGCGGAAAATAAAAGCCTAGGTTGAGACCAAACTCAAACTGCCTATGTGGTTAACACAACATTCTTGTGGTCCTTAGGTCACTAAAAAGCCAGAAAAAAATTGAAAAATATATACATATAAGATGTAAGCTACTGCCAGATGTATAATAACGCTTTATTAATACTACTAACTTTGTTTTTATTCCTCCTCTAGAATGCTTATACTTACATGGATAAAGTAGGATGAATATAATTGCACCTTTTGTAGTTGTAGTGTGACAAGGCAAGAAATAATAGACTTCTCCCAAATCTTCCTCCTGGGAATTGTATATAGTGTTAAATCATGAAGAGAAGAATGAATATTAACATGAGGATTGTAGAATCAGAGAAAAGTGGAAGTCACCAAAAATTGGAGAATCTGAAATCCACGGTAAATGTTACCACTGGCTTTGCTGGGTACCCCCAGCAAACTTAGGCTACCTCCATGCTTGCCTTTCCTCTAATACAGAATCTGTTAAGTATAATCTACCTAACCTATTTTACATTTGCTATGAGGATTTAATTAGATAAATTACATAAAAGCATGTTATAAAACAAACAAAAAAAAAAACAAGCTAACTGGTCATGATATGTATGAACAGAAAATAAGGGAAAAATCTATTTTCATGTTTTACTCTATTCATTGTTTGTAAAACTTATGTTAGATGAGGTCCAAAATTTCTGTCTGGTTTAGTTTTTGGTATATCCCTAACATCCAGAATGGTTCCTGGCACAGAGTAGGCACTGAATAACAATTTGCTGATCTATGAATGAGTTGACATGTAAAATATACATTACTTTCCCTTTCATCTTTTCCTACAATATATATATCTGATACAAAAGTATGACACAATTTTATTTCTACTCTATACCGGATAGAATATAAGTGTTTCTTAATTTAATCAATTGCCTGAAAGCAATAAAAGAGCACATTTTCAGTACAGAGGAAAGAAATTCAATGTCATGCATAAATTAGTACTGACTGAACACATGTTACACTAACAAGAAGGGAGGGTTCGAGATATTTTCTAATGATTTCTCTTGATTTATGTATTAGGGTTGAATCTGAACCTGAAATCAGCAGGCAGGGAGAGAAAACTTAGTAATATCTGGAATCTCTACACCTTAAACAACATGCACCACTTTTTCTAACAGCTTATTGGAATCACACAAAAGGAGTATAACCAGGGTCATGAAAAAATTTTTAAAGGCTTTTCCAGAAAAGGGGGTGTCTGTTAAAGAATTGTAATGATAGACACATTCTTGAGAAAGGGAAGCATTTTTATTTAAAAGTCACATATAAAAATATATTAGGCATCCTCATCTGCTAATCACATTTCAAAAGAGTTTTTCATGTTACCACACATAAAAATAATATCAGGTAGTCATTTCATTTCAATTTTACATAGGAGATGACAGAGTGACTAACTTATACAAGGTCTCATAACTAGAAAGCAATGGAGCTGGATTTGAATCCCAGACTTTGGCTGTACCTCCCACGCTCCTTCCTTTGCATTTCACCTTCCTATTTATTCGGGGAGAAGGGAACCAGAGCAAATCACCAAGTCACAGCTACCGTGGGAATTATCCCATGTCCAGACAAGTTAGGAACCTTGCATGGGCACCACTAATTTTATTGGCCAGTGGGAGCCTGACTGATTTTGAAGCCAACTTCCAGCTAGATGAGGTAAAACATAGTGCGTAAACTTGCTATAAAGGTACAGATTGGTGTTTGGTTGCTGCAGGTTATTTTAACTGCATTATGATATTATGCTTCTCAAATTGTGCCTGGGCTAGTATGGACCCATTCAGTTCCCAGGCTATGAAATTTTCCAGTTATCAGGCTAAAGGGAGGTACCGAAACATGACCAAGGAATTTAAAATTAAGTGCAGCTGAAGACACTTCTATTTGGTAAATGAGTAACAGAGCACAAGAGTTTAAGCCAGGAATTAGGGAGCCTGTATCCGTGTGTATACATAGGTATATAAAAACACACTTCAGTGGGCTACAGATGATGCATATGAAGAACAGGGAGGGGGGCGCAAGGAAAGCATTAATGCAGGGAAAAAAAAAAAAACCCTAGAGACAGGGGTAGTAGTATCTACCCAGGGAGCAAGGAGCACTTTGTGAGCAGCAAAAGTGACCGAGTGAATGAGGAGAAAAGGTGTGAGGAGGACTGGTGCCCCTGCTACTGATGTTGAATTTAACCCTTGGTATTGGGGGTGAGGAGATGAGGGGAAGAACAAAAAAGGGATAAAACCTCAGCTTCCAAAAGACCTTTTTGAAATCCAGATATAGTAACAGTGACCTCTGTCTCTGCAGGTATGTGTGGAGGCTCCTGGACTTCCCAGGACTTATTTACCAGACAATCCTTACAAATTGCCCTAATGGTGGACAATCAGCTGTCTGGTTCATTCTGTGAGGGCTTGTGCTTTTTCTGTGGCCCTCTCAAAGATGCTACCACTTAAGGATGTAGAAATATGTGGGTATAAAATGACCCAGGCCTGGTTAGAGTTTAGATCCAGGTTCCTGCACTTGGTCTATGAGCTAAGGCACTTCCTTGGGCCTCAGAATCCTCCTTGTTAAGATGGGGAGATACACATATCTCTGCAGGTGTGAGTATTAGGAAGCTAATGCCTGTAAAGTGTTTGATACAGTATTTCCTCACACCAAGTGTGAGTTTTTCCCTATATGGTAGCTACGAAATTATCTTCACCACGATTATTATTAACTATCAGTAGCTTTAAACGCTGGCTGCATTTTAGAATTACAGGAGGGACAAGGGCTAAATAATGTCAATAACCTGGCACCATCCCAGACAATTTGGGTATTAATCTCTAGAAATCTGGAGCACAGATATCTTTTATTTAAAACTCTCCCAGGTGACTCTAACATTTAGTTCTTGTTGCCACTGTTCTATCTTTGGTCAACACCTTACCTGATTGCTACAACTCTTACTCCTTCTGAAATGGCCTACCCTTGAAACTGACGGGGGTACCATTTCTGCTCTCAGAGGCAGATTTACCAAGAGGCTTCTGAAACTTACAGTTCAGTCCTCCTTACTTCTGAGCCCCATCCAAGGCCCTGAAACTAATTATCTATTCATAATTTTGTATTATTTTCACTAAATAAAGTCTTTGCATTGTATCGGTTTTAGGCTCCATGAAACCTGAATGTCTAAAGCCTTGTACCACTTCCCTTGAAGCAAGCAGAGAGCCCGAAATGCTTAACCTGTGCCTGGATTGAATGTGCTGTTGAAACTTGGCATTAACTGGGCTGTGTTGGTCTTCCCCTAAATATTTGAAAAGTCGACATTACCTTGAATTGTTATTAGCTCTTACTGAGTCCTTTGTCTCTTTAAATTCACTCTTCTAGTCTTTTTATTTTTAGCCTGATAAACAGCTGGCCTAGCTGGATGAACTGTATCAACCACCAGCTGAGAGCTAGCCTCGTCACCCCATATTTGTAGATTATACCCCCCAGTGGGCGCCTGGGAACATTTGGAGGACATGTGTAGCAAACTGACTACCACTTCTGGGTCTTTTCCAAAACTTAGGGTATGAATTAACATTTCCTGAAAATAATGCTACTTAGTGACCTCCAATCCAGCATCTTATTTTCTTATCCCAATAAAAATAATACTTCTTTTTTATAATTTTCACTATCTACCTAGAATCAGGAATTAATCTGTTTCTCTCAATCTTCTGATCCCCAGAAAACTTAATTATCTTCTTGCAATTAATATTTCTGAGAGAAACTTCTATCTAAAATTTATTACATGAACAATTCACTTATCTCATAAATGCCATTTTGAAAGAGGCACTGTTCTTACTATTGCTACAGAATTCACGGTTTATCTCTATAGAAAGTAGTATGTTTTTCAGTATGGTCCTCCAGGAAGAAAAAAAAAATAAAACCTCATCACCTAAATTATTCTGTTATTTCAAAGGCTGACAGTTCAATTCTCTGTAGAGAGACATAGGGTCAAGCTGCACAAGCGAAAGTAGCAGCTTCCAACATAGCATAATTTGTGGGGACAGACGGGAAGAGGGGCAACAAATCATTCCACTGACTTCCATGGGGACAAACACGTTTGTCTGCTGATGCCTTGAATTGTGCATGCGTTTTTATTCAAGGATACAAATATTTATTACAGGAGAGTATCCTTTTATTTTGGAAGCAAAAATTAATAAGCAGAAAGTAGGGAACCTAAAGAACAGGCTCCAAAACAGGTAAGAGTTAATAGTATCACAAAGGTTAGGAGAAGTATGAAAGTAGGCTTTCCATACCCTAACGAAGACAATATTGGGAAAGCAAGGGAATTAATCAGATTAGACGGTTGTTTGGCAAAGTGTCACTATAAATGCTTTCATATTTATTTGTCATTGGAATAGAACATGTTTTGATGAAGTTCTTAAGAAATAGGCAGTAATTTTAAAAGTATAAAACTTTAAAAATAGATTTTTAAGGTAATTTCAAAATGTTATAAATGGATGTCTGTTTTTTTACTAAATCATTCTGTTTAAAATATTGATATCGTATTAACTCAGAGGAAATACATCTGTCATTTCATTAAGAAGTTTATCATTAAGGAACAAGTAAATCAGAACTGGACATTGAAATAAAATGAATATATAAATATGAAAAATATGAATCTGAATATAAAATAAAAAGATTTACCAATTTAAATGATCATCTCTCTCATCTTTTTTCTCCAGAATATGTCTTTTTGAATAATTATTTATGTCATGTTTTGGCCGGGTGCAGTGGCTCATGCCTGTAATCCTAGCAATTTGGGAGGTCAAGGCAGGCAGATAACCTGAGGTTAGGAATTTGAGACCAGCCTGGTCAACATGGTGAAACCCTGTCTTTACTAAAAAATACAAACATTAGCCGGGTATGGTTGTGGGCACCTGTAATCCCAGCTACTTGGGAGGCTGAGGCAGGAGAATCATTTGAACCCCGTAGGTGGAGGCTGCACTGAGCCAAGATTATGCCACTACACTCCAGCCTGTGAGACAAAGCCAAGACTCTATCTCAAAAAAACAAAAAAGAATAATTATTTATGTAATGTTTTTAATATTTTCATTTCATTTGTTATCTTCTTTGACTTTTCTTTAGCCAACAGTGTTGCTTTTTCTTTGACTTAAAAGGTTTTCAATATCTGGGGAGTCACTAAATGTCATAGACAGTATCTAACTGTCTGCGCCTAACAAGAATATGACTGCATCTTTAGAAAATGGCAGAGTTTTCCTGAGTCTTGCTGAAATTTGCTGAGTTATTTAATTTGCAAACAAATGTTTTTATCTACCTTGAAAGGCCTAATTGACAAAGGTGCAGAATTAGCCCACTAAAAATAAAACTTTCTTTTTTTTTTTTTTGCAAAATTTCCTTTGTAGTTTTTTGCTCTTTATCACCAGGTGACAAAATTATGCACTTACGTGGAAAAGTAGTTTAAATATGGTGCCAGCTGCGGCATATGACTGCCTCAGGCCGTTAGAAATGTTTCCACTGATACCTCTGAGAGAAAAAATCATCACTCAATCTAACCATAAAAGCTACACAGAGACAAAAATCAATCATTCTAAAAGAGCAAAGAAAAATATCATGTATCATAAATATACACTGGCAGGTATACATTAATAATAGGTACTGTACATATTTATTTCTTAGATTTATCAACTATTATATCTCCAAAGAGCATGCACATAATATGTATACATATGAGGATAAGTATTAACCAATAACAAAACATTCTAATACTAATACATAAAACAATTAAGTAAAAAATTATATAATTTTATATTTTAAATTGTCTTGTAGATGAGAATAACAGAGATAGAGGCATACAAAGTTGATGCTAAAATGCAATTATTATAACACCCTGTGTGTGAGTCTGCATTTTAATAAGATCACTGATGACTCAGAAATGTTTTACAAATTGGCTCCAATCTACAAGTCTTTAAAATTTATGATTATATTCACTTTATTCTGTGTACCTAGGTACTGTTTCAACATTTTAGATGTTTGTTCTTCAGAGGATACACATTTTAGATTTCTGCAAAGTTAAACTTGCTTAGCTAAACTTCCATTACTCTCAACTTGAAAATCATAAATAAGCTCTCAAAAATATTTTAAACTTACATAAAAAGTACTAAGTCATTTCAAATCTATATTTCTTTGATTTCTAATTGAAACAATACCTGATTCCCCATTTTCTATGTTGCATTAAACAATGTAATTTTTAGATCCTCAAGCTATATTTTTTTGTAATTTAAGAACGCTAAAATGAAAATACACAGAATTTATAAATGCTCATGTTAAGAAGGAAATCGCACTGTATAGTAAAAGGTCATTCTTAGATGACCAACACAAGGAGGAAAGGAAACGCATAATAAATATGTACACATATTTCTGGGTGGTATAAATTTTTGGCCTATAACTTTTTTCCTCTAATTATTCAAAACCCAGGTTTAGCTTCCTGCTGTCAATTATTAAATGAGCAAACAAGAAAAATGAAAACACCACAGAGCATTATTTCCAGCCAGAGTTGACCTTCCTTCCTGAGAGTTATCCAGGAACGTGCAACACCCACATGGAAGAAACTATAAGGTCAGAAGGATCTCTTTTCATTATCATAGACTATGTTGTAGAATAGACATTTTATCAAGCATGATAAAATCTGTCCTCAAAAGCACTTCTGAGGGCAAGTTGTGTCCCCTCAATGTGACCTTCACACAATTAACATTCTTCACAGTGGAAAGAAGAAAATGAGTTGAGGAGGCAGAGGCACAAGATCATTCTAGGTGAGTTTTATTGCCCCATAGACATTTTAAAAGCTACCCTATGTTCATTCTGAATGGGGTGATCACTCCTTATTTTATGGAGGAAAAAGGCAAATTGAAACACCCTTCCCACAAAAAAAGCAATATTTTATTGGTTTCAATAAACTCACTCAAAGACTAATATTGAAAATTCTCACTTATTTTAGATATGTCTCTTCAAAGAAAGCCATAACACATAGTGTCCATAATTTTCAATGTTTAAAAATAGTAACAGAGAGCCAAATCATGAGTGAACTCCCATTCACAATTGCTTCAAAGAGAATAAAATACCTAGGAATCTAACTTACAAGGGATGTGAAGGACCTCTTCAAGGAGAACTACAAACCACTGTTCAATGAAATAAAAGAGGACACAAACAAATGGAACAACATTCCATGCTCATGGATAGGAAGAATCAGTATTGTGTAAATGGCCACACTGCCCAAGGTAAGTTATAGATTCAAGGCCATCCCCATCAAGCTACCAATGACTTTCTTCACAGATTTGGAAAAAAACTACTTTAAAATTCATATGGAACCAAAAAAGAGCCCGCATTGCCAAGACAATCCTAAGCCAAAAGAACAAAGCGGGAGGCGTCACGCTACCTGACTTCAAACTATACTACAAGGCTGCAGTAACCAAAACAGCATGGTACTGGTACCAAAACAGAGATACAGACCAATGGAACAGAACAGAGTCCTCAGAAATAATACCACACATCTACAGCCATCTGATCTTTGACAAACCTGACAAAAACAAGAAATGGAGAAAGGATTCCCTATTTAATAAATGGTGCTGGGAAAATTGGCTAGCCACATGTAGAAAGCTGAAACTGGATCCCTTCCTTACACCTCATACAGAAATTAATTCAAGATGGATTAGAGACTTAAATGTTAGACCTAAAACCATAAAAACCCTAGAAGAAAACCTAGGCAATACCATTCAGGACATAGGCATGGGCAAGGACTTCATGTCTAAAACACCAAAAGCAATGGCAACAAAAGCCAAAATTGACAAATGGGATCTAATTAAACTAAAGAGCTTCTGCACAGCAAAAGAAACTACCAGCAGAGTGAACAGGCAACCTACAGAATGGGAGAAAATTTTTGTAATCTACTCATCTGACACAGGGCTAATATCCAGAATCTATGAAGAACTCAAACAAATTTACAAGAAAAAAACAACCCCATCAAAAAGTGGGCAAAGGATATGAAGAGACACTTCTCAAAAGAAGATATTTATGCAGCCAACAGACACATGAAAAATGTTCATCATTGCTGGCCATCAGAGAAATGCAAATCAAAACCACAATGACATACCATCTCACACCATTTAGAATGGTGATCATTAAAAAGTTAGGAAACAACAGGTGCTGGAGAAGATGTGGAGAAATAGAAACACTTTTACACTGTTGGTGGGAGTTTAAAATAGTTCAACCATTGTGGAAAACAGTATGGCGATTCCTCAAGGATCTTGAACTAGAAATACCATTTGACCCAGCCATCCCATTGCTGGGTATACACCCAAAGGATTATAAATCATGCTGCTATAAAGACACATGCACATGTATGTTTACTGTGGCACTATTCGCAATAGCAAAAACTTAGAACCAACCCAAATGTCCATCAATGATAGACTGGATTAAGAAAATGTGGCACATATACACCGTGGAATACTATGCAGCCATAAAAAAGGATGAGTTCGCGTCCTTTGTAGGGACATGGATGAAGCTGGAAACCATCATTCTGAGCAAACTATTGCAAGAACAGAAAACCAAACACCGCATGTTCTCACTCATAGGTGGGAATTGAACAGTAAGAACACTTGGACACAGGGTGGGGAACATCACACATTGGTATCTGTCACGGGGTGGGGGAAGGGGTGAAGGATAGCATTAGGAGATATACCTAATGTAAATGACGAGTTAATGGGTGCAGCACACCAACATGGTACATATATACATATGTAACAAACCCACACGTTATGCACATGTACCCTAGAACTTAAAGTATAGTGTAAAAAAAAAAAATAGTTACTTCTGCTAAGGAGCAATGGAAATGCATCAGTCAGACTTGAGAGAATAATACTACTATACAATATTGCTTACTCTTTATCATTAACATTGGGCACTCTTATAGGTTGCTATTGTTCCATATTTCCTTATCTGTTAAGTATGGTTCATTGGTGATAACCTGAGAGATTTCCTTTAAATCATACCCCTAAAAGATAGGTAGGATTCATCATTTTAGTACTTCTCTGTTCTACCTTCCAACACACCCACCTCCTCAACCACCCTTGTCATTCTCAGTGTCTCACAGTTCATGGGGAAAAAATAGACGCAAAAGAGCAGGAACATTTCCATTTTCTCATTATCAAACCTGATAGGCATTCTAAATTTATACACACATTCTTTGCCTTCCTTCTGTGGAAGACACATCTTGCCCCTGCTTGGATGAAAGTCTGAACCCTTCAGCTGGGCTCATGTTTTCTAGCCAAACACCTCTTGGGAACATTATTGCTGAAATCATCTCCTCTCCATCCATCATCATAGTTTTTTGTTGTTTTTTTGTGTGTGTGTTTTTCTTTTTTCCTTTTAAGCTGGAATTTTTCCGTTAGCATAAAAACATGTTCAAAGGTCTCTTTTTTAGAAAACCTACTTCTAGTCCTCTCATCCTTCCTTCTTGACCACTGCCCTTCCCTGTTCCACCTTCTCGATAAAACCTATCAAAAGAGTGTTCTATGCTGGCATTTGCATTATATTGCCTCCCATTCACTCTCCTGTAATCAGATTTCAGTTCCCTCCACTCCACTGAACCTACTTTTTACCAAGCCCTCATAGTCAGCAGCAGCCCATACTGTTGGTCATCTTCTCTTTATTGAAATATTTTTTCCTGTTGGTTTCTGTGACAGAATGATCTTCTAATTTTTCTATCTCAGTGCTTAATGAAAAGCCATCTTTAAACTCATCCACAACAAGTAGGGAGAAAAATGCATTTGTAGTTGTGTGGCCCTTGCTGAACTTTCCTCTTCTGTCAGAGCTTTAGGTGTCAGGCTACCCTTAGTCTTGGTCCTTCACCTGGTTCCTTCTTTCTTTATTCTTTCTGCTGAGGTGATGTCAGCAGAGCTGATGTCAATGAAGCCTATCCTTTGGTGTCTCCTAAATTTATAGCTTTAAATTTAAAGTTTAAATCTTTAAATTTAAGCTTTTATAACTCTAAATTTAAAACTTCTCAATAGAGAGGTTTTGTCCTCTCTTTTTATTATGTTTAAAAAGCCACACCCCTTCTTCATGGCAAATATCAAGACATCAATGAAACATTCTGTGTTGCAGTGGTCTCTAATCCCCAAATTACACAAAGATTACAAGGGACATGACTATTGCATTCATAGTCTCATAAATTGAGCCACTAAGACATAAAAGGTACATGTAAAGACAGATGAACTTTGCCTCTGACACTTCAGAATATAAAGCATATAGTTCTAGAAAGGCGGTAAAAGTTTCCATTTTTGTTTCTTAAACAGATGGAATAAAAACACAAAGAATCTCAAGAAAAAATACTTAGTGTCTGTCTTTTCAAATTCCAGTCACAAAGGTAGTAATCTTGATAGGCAAAGTAATTTTATCCTTGACCTTGATCCAAGCTTTAAATCTAGTCCAAAGCTGCTGATGAATAGCATTTCAAAAGTTTTCCAGGGTAATTAATATGAACAGTCCAATTTAAGACTCATCTTATAGAACAATATTATACTAGGATAATAACTTGATTTTCCCCTTCTTTAGATAATTTCACAGATAAAGGGCATTTGGGTCTCCCTTTCATAATTATCATATGAGCATTGGAACTATGAATAGCATCCTCCATTCAAGTGTCTCAAATGCCTTATCCTCATTAAGTTTGATCAATTGTGATATTTAAGCCTTGACCCTGAACGTGGGGTGTGTGTGTGTGTGTGTGTGTGTGTGTTTATGTGTGTGTGTGGCTGTATTCATAAGTCAGTTTAACAGATTTTCTGTAAGTCACACATATCTTGGAAAAGGAAATAAGATTGGGGATTTTTGCTTGTGGTAACTTAAAATATTGAAAAAAACAATAAACAACCAGAATATAAACTCATAAATATTGGAAACACCCAAACGTGAATAAATTAAGCTATTCTCAAGATAAAAATAATTAAATTCAACATATAAGAGTGAAAAAGACTAAGTGATAGTTTCTTGCTTAATAAAGCCCACTAAAAAGTAAACATTAGTTTCATTTCTTTCTTTAGAAACTTTTTTTTTTTTTTTTTTTTTTTGACGAAGTCTCGCTCTGTCGCCCAGGCTGGAGTGCAGTGGCACCACCTCGGCTCACTGCAAGCTCCGCCTCCCGGGTTCATGCAATTCTCCTGCCGCAGCCTCCTGAGTAGCTGGGACTACAGACGCCCGCCACCGCGCCTGGCTAATTTTTTGTATTTTTAGTAGAGACGGGGTTTCACCTTGTTAGCCAGGATGGTCTCCATCTCCTGGCCTTGTGATCCCTCCGCCTCAGCCTCCCAAAGTGCTGGGATTACAGGCGAGAGCCACCACGCTCGGCCGAAACAATATTTTTGAAGCGACACTAGAGCATTAGTGTTCTCAATTTACAACTTTTCTTCCCCAATAAGCAAGAAAAATAACTAATAATTTTTCAAAAAGTATACAAATTATTTGTTCGTGAATAAGGATAAACATGAAAACTTCTTAATATTTCAGAAAAAGATTACAGAATTAAATGAAACACTGGGGGAAGCATTTCATTTAATACTACATTGATTTCTAGTATTTTACTGCTCATGGTATATATTAGTAAAATATAACAGCTATATGCATGCAAAACACAAAGAGAAAAATAGTACATTCCCTTCCCTTCAGGAGCAGGTTATGGCCAATATATAGCATGACCATTGATCAAAACTGCTTTGTAGTTCTATTCTGGAAATATGTAGATTCCCTACAGTGCATTTTAGTACTAGTTGTTTATGCTTTATATAGATCATAACATATATATCACAGTATTTGCAGAAAAATAAATCTGAAATATATGATAAAATATTTACAATGATTATAACTATGAGCTTGAACTTTCTCCTATATCACTGATGGATTTATAGTTTGTATAAGAAACAAACATTACTTTTGTAAACAGAAAGAAATAATAAAAGGAGTTTTTATTTATTGAAGTGGATAATGTGAATTGTTCAGATATTCTCTGGCCAGGCAATTTGGATAAATTTATCTGTTAGTATTTTGTATATAGTGAAAATTTCTCATAGTTTTTTTTTCATAAATATAGTATATGTGTGATTTTGCAGTATTGGAGTTAAAGATTAAGATCTCATTTTCATAAAGAATATATTCATCTGGAAAAAAAAAAAAACCTGCTATCCAAAAGGAAAATCCTGAGAGATAACATTGCCAAAGTCAAAGAGCATATGTGAAGTATGCATTCCCTAGCCAAACTGAAATCTATCCAAGCTGTGGTCTTTGTTATAGTTATATCGCAGCAGAAAAACTTGAGATGTAAAGCTGTTCTCTAGTTTCCTCTTTCTTCTGGAATAAAATCAAGGGTGACCTGCCAACCCTCTCCTACATTAGTAGAGGCAGCAACACAATATAGTTACAAAATTAGTAAATGTAGGGATGCCTATTGTCATCTTAAGAAGAGCTACCATTTCATAAAAAGAATATACCATAGGCTTCAAACCTTAGAAACATGGACATTTCCCTTAAAGACATAATTTTGTTAACTAAGACCATAATTAGCTGCAATGTAGGAACATACAATTTGCATGATGCAAGTGTGCTTATATATCACTTTTATTTATATTAAAATTTAGAAAATATATTTTTATTCTGTTTTCTTTTGGTATTATTATAAGGGAAATCATAACAAAAGCTTCCATCATTAGTAGTAGATTTGTTGTGTCAGAGAATACAGTTAAAATAAGAAAATGTGAAATATGGCCAGGCGCGGTGGCTCACTCCTGTAATCCCAGCACTTTGGGAGGCCGAGTCAGGTGGATCACGAGGTCAGGAGATCGAAACCATCCTGGCTAACACAGTGAAACCCTGTCTCTACTAAAAATACAAAAAATTAGTCAGGCGTGGTGGCAGGCACCTGTAGTCCCAGCTACTCAGGAGGCTGAGGCAAGAGAATGGCATGAACCCAGGAGGCAGAGCTTGCAGTGAACCAAGATCACGCCACTGCACTACAGCCTGGGCAACAGAGCAAGACCCTGTCTCAAAAAAAAAATTCTTCAGGATCTCAGATGTACATATATGAAGCAAGCTTTATAAAAGGTTTGTCTTCAAAAATGAATGACGATATACCAAGTGAGAAGAGAGGTCATTGTAGCGGAAGTTCAACATGTCCAAAGGCAAGAAATCATGAAATAGTAACCCTTAATAAAAAGAACCATGAAATAGTAACCCTAAATAAAAGGAACTGCACACATTGATGTTGAGCCATAGGAAATTTCCATTTTGTAGCTCAAAATTGGTAGCATATCTGCAATTTTAAAAGGTTTATCTTCATAGGGGAATGGTTCAGGTAGAATGTCCCCCATGTAGGGGCAGAAGGAGGAGCCGGAAACACAGGAAGTAAACATGTTGAGCCATGTTTGACATGTTGAGGAATTTGGACTTAACTTTCTCTCCACATGAGCATGTCTCATACATTAAGTGCACACCAATCACTGGGGCATTTTGTTAACATACAGGTTCTGATCCAGCAGACGTCGGGTGGGGCCTGAGAGTCTGCATTTCTAACAAGCTCCAAAATGATGTCCAATCTACTGGTCCTAAGACTGCATGTAAGCTAGCAAGACTCTAGGGCAGCGAGCCTCAAAATTTCTTGTGAGAATCACCGGGGTAACTTGTTGAAATGCAGATTTGTCAGCATTTTACTGATTCTATAGTTATATAGTAGGTCTAAGGACCTTCTTTTCTGTGAGTACTGAGTAGTATTGAAGGAGGTGGTCCTAAACTTAGGAAAACACTGAAAAGTGGGGAGTAGGAAAGTCTTCATCCTTGCATTTATAAAAGTCAAAGAGATGTCAAGATGAAGGGAAACTGAGGAGTACTGATGTTTCTTTTTAAAAAGGCAAATAAAAATATTAAGATCATGTGGCAATGTAAGCGGAGAACCTCTTAGAAAAAAAATGTTCAGAATAGTAAGAGATTAACACCTCTACATTGTATCAGTAACTCCGACTGCTTTCAAGTACACTTAATTTCATGATTCTTCCTTATGGCTGAATCTTTGCCACTGAAATGAATGTGCCAACTTATACTTCAAGACTGGCCTAGTGATCTACGCCAAGGATTCCACTACTAATTATAGTTCATAGTTCTTGGAAAGAAAATATGAGTTAAGTGTAAATTTCTGTATGATAAAATGAAGGCACAGATGCTTCTGCATCCCTCATTTAGTACCGCTGAGTGTGCTCTCACCAAAGATGAATACTCCTTAGAGTCACATAAAATATCTGCATATTATATCTACTCTACACTCATTTTAGGTTGCCTAAATAAGTTTAGGTTGCTCAATAGATATTATACATACGCTGAATGAGGAAACTTTGTTACTGTTTTCTAACTTTGAGTAAACATTTGTAGCATCAAAACAATACCACTGGGATTCTAAAGACTGAACCTAAATGTGTCTTCCTTTGCAAAGTTCCAGAACATTACCATGCCCAGGAAAGACATGAAGCCAGGCAGGTGTGGATGAATACCTGTTGCTAAATAAACCTGGTGGCTGTAATGAATCAAGTTCAACAAATAATTAATACCCTAATTGATAAAGTAATTACCAAGAGGTCAAGTCAAGATTTGATAAAATTTAGGCTTTTCAGTGTTCCATATTTTTGAATACACAAACATAAAGTTAGGAAGTTGAATTGACTATTCTTCTAAATCCTAGATTTTATATATTACCTTTATTGAAGTAGAGCTGGGAAGGAAAATATAGTAGCGAAAGAGATTTTGCTATTTAATTTAGCACTGCTTTCATTTCTTATAACTCAGCAATGTAACTTTACCATCACAAAAAAATTTAAAAATGAATAGACTTTTTACAATCAGAGTTAGAAATCACAGGCTGGTAACTCTTAAAAGCCTAGTTAGAGAATTCAAACATGAGAACAAACCCCATCTTGAGCTATTTCCTTGACTTTTTTCCCTTTAATATTGTAGTTCTGCCTAAAATGACTTTAAAGGGCTATAACACTTCGTGGCAGATTGTATTTTTCAAAGTTAACTGCAACAATATTTTACATCCCACATGCTTTTCTCTAATATGATCCTGACATTCCACCAACAACAGGTGGAACTTAATTTCTCTGTTGATGTATCTGACTTGGCCTTAGTACTTGCTTGACAAATAGAATGTGACAGAAGGAATGTTTTGGAATTTCTAAGGCTAGGTCACAGGAAGCCTCACAGCTTCTACCTGGGCCTCTTGCAATAATTGCTCTTGGGAGACTGTTTCTCAGAACCCAACTGCCAGGTTCTGAGAAGTCCAAGCCCCATGGAGAGGCCATGTGTAGACACTCCAGTTGACTACCCAAACTGACACAAGCTTTAACCCCTCCCGTCATACCCCTTTCTCCTATGAGTTTTTGAAAAGGATTAGTGACCAGGCCCTCACCTACTTGTCAATTAAATCAAAATTTCTCAGTGAGGGGCCCATGCATAATGTTTATAAAATAATTCCAAAATGATTGTGACTGCAACCTGCAATAAGGGTTGAAAAGCACTCAATTAGCACAGGACCACTCTCAGATGACAATAATCAACTTCCTTATACTCTTTCTGTGCCATCAAACCTGAAAAGCAACATAACATTCAAGCAGATATTTGCAAATGGTACCTGTAAGTATACCATTCTTGATTTAAATAAACTAGAAAATCCGGTTTAATATTCCTTGCGTCACAAATTTTTATTTTCTGTGCTTGTCCAATTAATAAGTCTATTATTTGCAGTGCAGCAGCCATAAAACTATAACAAAAATTCCAAGAAAGATATCACTCATTTTATCACATTGCTCCATAGATTATAATCTAGTGGGCAGAAATGTTTGTAAATAACTATTTGAAACATTAGGCAAATAATACTGTACTTGAAGTATGTGGTTCACAACAGAAATAGTGGTTATCTTTAGGGATGGCTTTGTGGGCTCGCAACCAGTGCAGTGGCAAATGGGCTTAATATTCTCCTCTGTGGTCATCTTGAAATTGAGTTTGTGCTTTGTAAGTAAAGTCCAAGGGGCCAATGGAGTATGTATGCAACACAAGCTTGGAGTTCTGGCACACAACATGTAGTGCCTCCCATAGACGAATTCTTTCTTCTCCCTCTCAGCCTCATCTCCAGCCCACTACCCTAGACACAGGGTGGCAGCGTCTAGGTCTGGTGAAGAAGGGGGACCTGAGTGTGGGCACAGGAAGGCTGATCAGGCAAGCATCACAGTCAGGTGGCCTGGCAGTTCCATGATGCAGCCAGCAGTCAATTCTTGTCCACCCCAAATCCAGGTGTCTAGTGCCCTAGGTGGCAATCCCTTGGAAGTCACCTGTCCATTAACTATTGGAAGAGGAGACTGACTTTCTCACCTTCAAGTGTAGGCTTACATTTTTTTTTTCACTTAGTCTTACAAATTACACAGATGAACCAGTGATCCTTGTTTCTGGAGGAATGAGGCTTACACAAATTCTTTTTGAGAAATTACTGAAGCACCTACTCAGACAAGTCTATATGCAGCAGCATTTTGTTTCAATTACATATGTGTGATGCATTAGATAATAGCATAGAACTGAACTGATCGCTCAATAATATTTCTCAACAGAAGTGAGAAAACAAAACTGGATGTACATTAACTGGATGGCAAACAAGTAATGAGAAAGTACAATTCAGGCAGGAGAAAAATGGATCAAGAAATAACTTCTGTTGTTTGGAAACTTACAAACCTCCTTTTAAATGGAAATCTGACCTTTTTCTTTTAGCAGGCAGGATTTTAAAAAAATCCCAGGCACACAATGAATCTAAAACAATTCAAAAATTATAGAAAAATTTCTTGTGATTAAAAAAAAGCTGTTACAAGAGTAATAGAATTTGGTCTCTAATTTCTGGTCTTAAGACTATCCATGTTGTGAGAAATTACACTGTTATATATATGAAGATTCCCAAGATTAGCATTTACCTTTATCAAAGGGCAAAAAGAACTTTGAGGTCATAACTGAAGTGAGATTGATCCTTGAAAGAAAGAGCATTAAACATTTGGAATTATATATACATTTTGTCCCAGGATGAAGTTTGGTATTATGGAACTTTTATTATCTTTGGAAACATTTCCAGAGTTTTTGTGACTTAAAGATACTCATTACAAGACAGTTTCACTTACCAAGACAATGTTAAATTGAGGTTTCAGCATACCAAAATATTTCATTAACATTATATCACAGAAGTCTGCATTACATTATTTTTTCCTCAGCTCTCTTGACACGTTCCCACTTTTTAAATGGTTGTCATTTGTGGTATTAATTTGGAAAGGCAAATACAGCAGGAAAAAAGTTAAGAAACATAAGTTGTATGTTTCTTAGTATCACAGCCAATAAACTGTCTCAAAAAAAGACTGGCAGGCATTCTGAGGTGCTACTAAAACAAGAGGCAGTGAAACATGAGAAGCCATACAAAGGATGACGAAACAGAAGAGGAAAAAACATTTATTGCTTTTCTCAGTCTCACTCCTCAATATGAATGGCAGGTAAAGACAGATAAATGCCTTCTGAGACACATTTCCTAATATGTAACAGAAAACTATCTGTCCCTAAGCAAAGAGATGGCTGCCCTTGTCATTGATTAATTAGGTTATAAATCCTGGGAGGATAACCTGTATATTCAAGGACTGCTAAGGACTATAGAAGACAGTGTAGAGAAAGTTCAGAGAATACAAGATTCTAAAAACAAAGAGAATGCAAAGAGGCTCAAAGTTCCTCTGTTTATCTTCATATCAAACATGAGAATCAGAGGGACTGAAAACTAAAAGAAATTTCCAAGGTTATTCTCTCCCTCTAGCCACTGAGATAGCTCCCTGTAGCCTGAATAATTGCTCTCCCTAAAAACTGGGGCCAGAATAGGAAAGGTCTTTAGAAATCTTTTATCAGTGCCATCTTATCCACTGGAAAGATTGTCAACACTTCAAGAACATACTACCTCTAATGAGCTGCGGCACCTCCACCTAGTCTCTAGTTTTCCTTTCTTGGAGGTGTAACATTTGATAACACAGCATGGGATTTCCAGTCGGTTCTGCCACATGTTAATTGGATGACCTTGGACAAGATACCATATTTTGTAAAACCTAAACCATCATTGAATTTAATATACACTAGTATTTTTTCTGACACTCAGAAAAATCAAACAAAACTGCCAGTTATCTTCATAAGATACATCAATATTAAGAAGCAGTCTGATTTCAGAGGTGTTAAAATGTGAAAAATGTGCATCTCAAAATTGATGAAGTATGATTCTTAATTTTCTAAGCCACAACTTCCTCACCTATAATATGTGGAGAGAAGCTAATTTACATTTTTGAGGATTTAATGAGATGAAGCAGGCTGCATAGCAGCTGCATCATAACATTTCAATCAGGTTTAACTGTTGTTGTTGCTATTATTTTTTCTTGAATCTAGTTAGACCCAATGTTTTAAAGAATCTATCCAATAGGTAAGGCAGAATCAATCTACCCTGATCACGATAGACTAGTACCAATCTTGTGAGAATTTCTACTAGCAATCCACTCAGCATACATAATCTCTCAGGAAAGGCTGTTTTGCAGAACTGCCAGCATGAAGTGTCACAAGCAGAATCCCCAGAAGTGTTTCTGATCACCTCTTGGCTCTCCCACTGGGTCCTCCTTTAAAAAATGCAGCCAGCTGAGCCCCTCTCTGGAGCTCTGAGATGATCATAGCCAAAGGTAGTATGACTGCAGGTCATGATTAATATTGATTCTTTCTTTTTTATGTGGTACAATTGTTTTGTGTGTTCTTTACATGAAACTCTTCTCTTTCCACTTGTGTATAATGTGAAAAGGGAATGTGTAGAGGGGTTGAAAATGCATGAAATTTCATAAAAGTTTTTTTTAAATTTTGACTAGCAGTCAAATTAAAGCAGCTAAGTGAATCTATACTGCAGGTACAAAGGAGAGAAACCAGTGTTATTTTCCTGTGAGTGAAACACTAGAGAATCCATGCCTTTGAAATGTACTTGTAAGAAGCATGATTGGTATCAGCTGTGAGGACAGAGTCACCAATATAGAAATAATGAGAAGGAGAGGCCTGCAGGCAGAAACACCATGAAGAATATGATGAGTATGTGCATGACTGAAGATCAATATGTCCAGAAGATGATGGAATGGGTTTCAATGAGGAGAAAGAATTGATTGAGATAGCTCGAGTGTATGCAGGAAGACCAAGAAAGACTGACAATCTGACACCTGTCAACACTGACCTGAATGACATGGTGGCCTCCCTGTTATGCGTTGGCTGCTTTTCTGTGTAGGTTAAAGATAAAGCACAATATGAGTATAAATGAATAAATGTGTTCATATTTTAAGGAGCAAAAACTTTACATCTTCAAAATTATTTTCAAACGCTTAAGTCAATTCTGCTAAAATTAGTTCTAATGAGACGACAAATTTGTCTAAGGCCTGTAGCATAGTGTCTAGTGCATAGTCAAGCCTTGGAAAAATCATTAAGTTTGCCATTTATTTTACAGTTTAATCCAAAAAAATGTCATAGTAGACTTGAATTATGTCCATAGTAACATCACTGTTACACATTATTCCATCAAAAGCCTCTGGCCTTATTGTTAAGAACTACCTGCTTATTTCTTTGAGATCATTAAAAGAAGTGAATATCTCTTGTTGTACCAATGGGCTTGGAGACCTGCTTGGATAACCTTCTTGATCTAAAGCTTACAAGAGCTAGAAACTACTAGTGTAGACTAGTCAAGTGCTCAACCTATTTTATGAGCTGGCTATGTTCCTTCCCTTGATTTTATTATCATACTTTCCCCTAAATGTACATTATACTCCTTATTAAAAATATTTTTGCCAAAGCAATCATTAAATCATTAGGAAACTTCCATCTTTTTCCTTGCCTTCCATATTTATACTTAGATCTAGAACCCTAACATGATCATGTAGTAACATTTTAGATAGCTTTTGTAAGTAGTTATTTTTCATAATCATCAACTTCCCAAAATAAATCCCTAAATACATCTTTAAACATTTCATCATTGTACTAACAGATTAAACAACATATTTACAATCTTTAGGCATGTTCTTATGACATTGCAAGGATCAACTCTAAATTTCTACTCTAAACTTCTCAGGGAAGAGCTGTTTTAACTTAATGAGGCTTTGCTTACACTGTGCAAAATGAACAAGTATTGGTCTCCACTGGGAAGATATGAATTATTATTTCAACAAATATACATAATCCCTGACTCTATACAGCTTAAAGTGTAGAGTCTGCTCCAGATAAGTTCACCAACAATTTAAATTTAGTATAATAAGTGCCGTGATAGGAATATTCACAGTAATACGTTAGAAGTAACATATTGAAAGGGTACTACAGCCAGAGTAGTGGTTTAAGGAGACATTCTCAGAAGCAGCATCCTCTACACTGAGGCTTGTACTAATCATGAAGAACATGAGCCTTCCAAAGTACCACTTTGAGTTTTCCAGTTTTCCAGATCATTCATTGTGCCAGTCCTCTCCACTGCCTTCTTACTTGAGGAAGAGAATCACTTCAACCTTGTTTAATCCAAGAAGATGTACAGGGAAGATAATGGGATAATGACAGAAATCTAGTAGACGGGAGAAACCTTAGAAGGAACTCAGAGCAGAAACAGGACAGCCAGCAGGAATGTGGGCAATGTCTGCTTCTTTCTGTCCTTTCTTGTCTGTCAGCCCGATTTCTTTATGCCTCTCTTGCTTTTTCCCTCTCCCACTATTCTAATTGCTGTGATGGGCATACACATAGTGCATTCAGAGCCTGAGTACATATGGCTACATTTTGTGTCACCCACATAAATAAATAAATTTCTCAGGCCCAATAAGAAATTTCCAGGAGAGAGATTCTGATTGGCCTAGCTTAAGTCAGGCCAGTCAGAATCTGTTGTAGTCAAGAGAGTATTGTCATAAAGTAGAAAAGAGGTTCACTGGCTCAAAGGAGTAAAATGAGCACATCTCACTGATGAAACTGTGACCTGATAGGCCCTTCAAAGCTGCCTACTCCACTCTATCTTCAGGAACATTGCATTTAATAATTCTACTGGCCTTTATTTCTATCTTTTAAGCATTTCAAGCCTGCAAAATCATGAAATTCATCTTTTTCCCTTAAATAACATTTCACTTCTGCCTCAAATTCCAATAAAAACTCTTTTAAACAAGTTTTCTTTATCCTTCTCTATTTCTGTATCAGTCAAGCAATTTTCACACTGCAAAACCATGTTATTTGTCATCACGGAATCCTTCTTTCTCTACCTTGAAAATTCCCCTTCCTTTGGGTGTTGGAACGCTGTGTAAAGATGTTTCCACTTTTCCTTCCGCTTTTATTCCCTTACCTTTTACCCATTGATCTAATGTAGGCATCTCTTTAAGCTTGGTTCTTGGCCTCAAGCACTTTTCTCTTGAAAAAAAATGCATTTAATTCAATGATATTAATCACCCAAATCTATAAACCTCAATCAATGATTCCTCTGTGCTCCTAGACCCATATCTCAACTTTTATTATCTTTTTTTTTCTTAACTCCTCACAGCCAGTCACTCATCATGTCTTGCTGATTCTTTCTTTGAAATGTCTTTTTAGATTTTTTTCAACCCACCTTGAGAACCCTAGTCTACTTCTCTCATTATTGCACACCTGGAGAACAAAACAGTCATCTTTCTGGTCTTTGTGCTTTCATCTCTGTTGTGATAATTCTTAAAAAAACATTTTTATCTAATCTTATATCCAACTATTTCTCTGGCTCAAGAACTTAACACAAAAATTTATTGCTTCATGAAATAAAGCTAAACTCTAAAGAAAGCATTGAAAACTGTGTATTACTTGGTTCATTTTATCAGATAAATGATCCTCAATTTCATTCCTCTTAACCCAGCAAGACCAGACTTTTGATGTCCCAAGCGTCTTTCCCATCCTTGCTGCTGACAGTCTTGTTCCACCCAACCACCACATTTTTTACATGTCTTCTAAATTCCGTTTTGCTCATCCAAATACATCATTTTTTTTTTTTAGGACCTATCTTGCTTCACCCTACAAGGATCATTCCCAAAGCCCCATATCATGTTTCTTGTACTGTGTTGTTAAAATACTGTTTTATGGATATTTTTAAATGTTTACTTTCTCAGTTAGATTTAAAAACCATGAGTGAGAAAACACAGATACTCTGCATAGAGTCAGGCATGCAATATACTGGTGGCTATAAACAGGCAGCCTATAGGCCACAACAGATTCACTGAGATGCTATGTATCTCATAGAGTCAAACATTTAAATATACAGAGATTTCACCTAAAATATGGTATCCCAGCTTCTCCAAAAAATAGAAATGCATTCTGTGATTCACATCCTAATATTCAGAACCTGTGAATATGGTATGTTACATGGTGTTATGGTAAATTGTATGTGTCAACTTGACTGGGATAAGGGATACTGAGATAGCTGGTAAAACATTATTTCTAGCTGCATCTGTGAGGGTTCTCCTGGAAGACAGTAAGTTAATCAGTGGCCTAAACAAAGAAGATTGCCCTCACCAATGTGGACGGGCATCATCCAACAAACTGAGGGACTTAGTAGAACAAAAAAAGTGGAACCGGCATATTCACTCTCTTTGTTTGAGCTGGGACATCCATTCTCTCTTTCCCTTGAGCATCAGTGCTCCTGCCTGTTGGGCTTTCAGACTTGGGACAGGATTTACACCATCAGCTCCTCATTCTGAGGCTTCCATATTTGAACTGAATAACACCCTGGCTTTACTGGTTCTCCAGCTTGCAAAAAAAAGAATTTCTCAGCCTCCATAATTGAGTAAGAGAATTCCTATAATAAATCTCTTCTGATATAGATTTATACAGATCCTATTGGTTCTGTGTCTTTAGAAAATGCTAACACACATGGCAAAGAGGAATTAAGGTTGCTAATAAACTGACTTTAAAAAAACAAGGTTATCCTGGATTACTCAGGTAGACCCAATGTAATAGCACAAGGGTCCTTTAAATGTGAAAGGGGGAGGCAGAAGAATCAGCGTCAGGGTGATGCAAGGTCAAAGACTTCATACACCATGTTTGACTTAGAAGATGAGGGGTACAACAGCCAACGAATATGGACAGCCTCTAGAAGATGTACAAGGTAAGGAAATGATTTTCCCTCAGAGCCTCCAGGAAGAACACGGCCCTGCCAACACCCTGGCTTCAGCTCACTGAGACCCATTTCACACTTCTCACTTTTGAGAACTATGAGATAATAAACTGGTGTTTTGTTTTGTTTAGCCACCAAGGTTGTGGAAATTTATTATAGCAGCAATGGGAAACAAATGTACATGCACGCATTAAGCCCCTATCGCTGCATGGCATCCTCAGGAGCTGAGTGGTAGGCGCACATTTTGTACTTCAAAACAGTTATCACCTCTTCCTACTTTTGACATCATAAGCATTTGACTCCATGACACCTAAAACAGTCATTCAATAACTAGATGACCATAAGAATTACTAATGCTAAAATGGAGAAAGGATTCCCTATTTAATAAATGGTGCTGGGAAAATTGGCTAGCCATAAGTAGAAAGCTGAAACTGGATCCTTTCCTTACTCCTTATACGAAAAATAATTCAAGATGGATAGAGACTTAAATGTTAGACCTAAAACCATAAAAACCCTAGAAGAAAACCTAGGTAATACCATTCAGGACATAGGCATGGGCAAGGACTTCATGTCTAAAACACCAAAAGCAACAGCAACAAAAGCCAAAATTGACAAATGGGATCTAATTAAACTAAAGAGCTTCTGCACAGCAAAAGAAACTACCAGCAGAGTGAACAGGCAACCTATAGAATGGGAGAAAATTTTTGCAGTCTACACATCTGACAAAGGGCTAATATCCAGAACCTACAAAGAACTCAAACAAATTTACAAGAAAAAAACAAACAACCCCATCAAAAAGTGGGCAAAGGATATGAATAGACATTTCTCAAAAGAGGACATTCATACAGCCAACAGACACATGAAAAAATGCTCATCATCACTGGCCATCAGAGAAATGCAAATCAAAACCACAATGAGATACCATCTCACACCAGTTAGAATGGCGATCATTAAAAAGTCAGCAAACAACAGGTGCTGGAGAGGATGTGGAGAAATAGGAACACTTTTACACTGTTGGTGGGATTGTAAACTAGTTCAACCATTATGGAAAACAGTATGGCGATTCCTCAAGGATCTAGAACTAGAAGTAACATATGACCCAGCCATCCCATTACTGGGTATATACCCAAAGGATTATAAATCATGCTGCTATAAAGACACATGCACACGTATGTTCATTGTGGCACTATTCACAATAGCAAAGACTTGGAATCAACCCAAATGTTCATCAGTGACAGACTGGATTAAGAACATGTGGCACATATACACCATGGAATACTATGCAGCCATAAAAAAGGATGAGTTTGTGTCCTTTGTAGGGACATGGGTGCAGCTGGAAACCATCATTCTCAGCAAACTATCGCAAGAACAGAAAACCAAACACCGCATGTTCTCACTCATAGGTGGTAACTGAACAATGAGATCACTTGGACTCAGGAAAGGGAACATCACACACCAGGGCCTGTCATGGAGGCGGGGAGGGGAGAGGGATTGCATTGGGAGTTATACCTGATGTAAATGATGAGTTGATGGGTGCAGCACACCAACATGGCACAAGTATACATATGTAACAAACCTGCACGTTATGCACATGTACCCTAGAACTTAAAGTATAATAAAATAAATAAATAAATAAATAAATAAATAAATAAATAAATAAAATGAGGTAAATTCAAAATGGATTAGAGATTTAAATGTTAGACCTAATACCATAAAAACCCTAGAAGAAAACCTAGGTAATACCATTCAGGACATAGGCATGGGCAAGGACTTCATGTCTAAAACACCAAAAGCAACGGCAGCAAAAGCCAAAATTGACAAATGGGATCTAATTAAACTAAAGAGCTTCTGCACAGCAAAAGAAACTACCATCAGAGTGAACAGGCAACCTACAGATTGGGAGAAAATTTTTGCAATCTACTCATCTGACAAAGGGCTAATATCCAGAACCTACAAAGAACTCAAACAAATTTACAAGAAAAAAACAACCCCATCAAAAAGTGGGCAAGGGATATGAACAGACATTTCTCAGAAGAAGACATGCATACAGCCAACAGACACATGAAAAAATGCTCATCATCACTGGCCATCAGAGAAATGCAAATCAAAACCACAATGAGATACCATCTCACACCAGTTAGAATGGCACTCATTAAAAAGTCAGCAAACAACAGGTGCTGGAGAGGATGTGGAGAAATAGGAACACTTTTACACTGTTGGTGGGATTGTAAACTAGTTCAACCATTATGGAAAACAGTATGGCGATTCCTCAAGGATCTAGAACTAGAAGTACCATATGACCCAGCCATCCCATTACTGGGTATATACCCAAAGGATTATAAATCATGCTGCTATAAAGACACATGCACACGTATGTTCATTGTGGCACTATTCACAATAGCAAAGACTTGGAATCAACTGAAAAGTCCATCAGTGACAGACTGGATTAAGAAAATGTGGCACATATACACCATGGAATACTATGTATTCTTCTGTTAACTTCATCAAAATATGTATTCATTTTAAATGCACAATTTAATGATTTTCAGTACATTAACAGAGTGGTGTAAGCAATACCAAAATCTAATTAGACACTTCCAACATCCCATAAAACAAATATTGTGCCCATATATATTTACTCCTAAGTCCCACATGTTGCCCCACATCACCACCAATCTACTTTCTGTCTCTATGGGTTTATGGTCAGTTCTTTATGAATAACTTGAGATTAGACATTTTCAGTCAACTTAAAGATTGAAACCTGTTGTTCAGTTAAAATATTAAAATAAAATAATTTCTCATGTCTTAAAAAAAAAGAATTACTAACGCTATTATATATAATATTAAAGGCTATGTTTTATCAAATAAAAGCATTGAGAAAATGTGTTCATGATTGAATAAAATTGTAGAATACAATGTCCACAAAATATAGCCCATGAAATTGTAGTTTAAGGTCTGCCTGCAGCTTTAAGTGATAATAGTGTTGCTGAGTAGAAATATTTCGATGCACTATGGCAGGATTTTAGTGGTGCTAGATGATTTTATTAAAGCAGAATGTACAAGCATTTTATGGCATCCTTAACTGGAAACTGAAAGAAAAGTTGAGCATCAACACAGTTATCCATAGACAATTGAGCTAATTAAGCATGTGTTCTTCATCCTGTTATTTAAGAACATCTGATAGTAAGTATTCTATAAAATGAACAATTCCATATGTCCAATACCATCCATTTACATGTGCTTTACAATCCTGAAAAGATACTACAACGTGCTCTTTTCCCCGACCAAATTCAGATGTTTAAAGCTTTTTTACAATCACAGAACTGCTTTGTTTTAGCCTGATAGCTTTGGAGAATATTTTTGTTGTAGCTCGTGAAATGATCACTTCAGAATTATTGTGACTTAGAAACAGGTAAAAGGACATTTAGGCTGCAATGATTTTTTTTTTTTTCTTTTCTTTTCTTTTTTGAGATTGAGTTTTGCTCTTGTTGCCCAGGCTGGAGTGCAAAGGCACGATCTCGGCTCACTGCAACCTCTGCCTCCCCGGCTCAAGTGATTCTCCTGCCTCAGCCTCCCAAGTAGCTGGAATTACAGACACACACCACCACGCCTAGATAGTTTTTGTATTTTTAGTAGAGACGGGGTTTTGTCATGTTGCCCAGGCTGCTCTTGAACTCCTGACAGGTGATTCTCCCACCTCGGCCTCCCAAAGTGCTAGGATTACAGGTGTGAGCCACTGCGCCTGGCAGGCTGCAATGATTTAAAAACAAAACAGACTCAAAGAAGACTGGAAACCAATAGGATTCTGCTTTTGTAAGCTGAATGAAACCACTGGATCCCTGTAACCCCAGATAAAGCTTTCATGTCTATGTCTTAGTCACTCAGGATGTGCCACTAGAGATGGGGCTAGGCCCAGATGCTGCTCCATCACTGAACTTTTGGATTAAAAACTCAGGTAACAATCACCATTCAGACTCTTCTGAATAGTTTAAAGGCAAATTACATTTCAGAGAGAGTACTATTTTGTATAACACCTCAGAATGTAATTTCATAAAACTGTTTTAGCACTTCCTTTCCTCTACAACAATTCTTCTCTTGAATAGAGCCATGATTTTTTTTTCTTGAGATAATGATCATGGAAGTCTAATAGATGTCATCATGACGAAATTCGATCCTGATTTCCTCATTCAGTAGTTCAGTCTTAAATTGCGACAGACTTGTTATTCTGTTTCTGAATCTCTCCCTTAGAATGGCTGCCAATCAAGTTAATCTACTGAATATGAAGTTTCTATGATGAAAATCCAACTTGTTCTTTAGCTAAAAGAATCCATATTGGTGAACTTACCAAAGTCAAATATGAACCCAAACAAATGATAGAAATTTGAAAACTCACTGTTCCATAGCCCTTTGGTTTTAAATTGAATAAAATATCCCAAGACCTGTTCATGGAGTTCTGTGGAAGGATAACTGCTCAAGTTTTTCTCCCTGCTGTGAATGCACTCTCTTAAATGGCTACTTTTGAAGCCATTAGCGTTTTTAGTAATTAAATTTGAGTCACCAAGGGAGACTCCAAATTCAAGTACAGAGCTAATATTCATTGAATCACTGCTATTTGGCAAGCATTTTCCTAGGCACTTTAAATATGCTTTTTATTTAACAACTTTAATAGGTATGTATTATTTTCTCTCATTTGAAGATTAAAAAACCAAGGCCCAAAGAGGTCACACAAGCCATAGGTATATAGAAAGCCATTCTGACTCCATGTTCCTTCCATTATCACTAGTGTAAACCCCTCAGCTTATCCACTTTTATTTGGACGGTGCTGCAAAGAGCCTCAGCCAATTCTAGCATCTGGAACTTTCAAACTCCCCCCGCAAGCTAATGTCATATTTGTTTCTGTGATTTGCTGTTAGTACATGAAATATTTTATATTATAAACATTTTACATTACAAACATTTTAAAGCGCAGTTTTGCATACAATAATACACTCTCATTTATTAGCTTCAAATAAATACTGCCTTATTTCATTTTCAGAATGAGAGGCCATCATGGATTCAATTCTTTTTTAAAGAATTACACATAGCTGAGATTTCTGTATCTTTTTCAAACTACATGCTCATGGTTACTCTACGTTTCTTTCTTTAATATGGTTTTACTTTCAGAGGATTCCGAAAGGTTCAATTCTTAGGAACAATGTAATATAGTTGGGTAACTAATTAGAAATACTGAAATAAGCCTTTTATGCTTTCTAATTTCTTTTTGTTCACAAGCATGATTTCTTTGACATGCACATACTCTTTTTAAAAAATTATTTAACAACTTTCTTATAACTATTACAGTATCTTATAGTTCATGTTTAGTAAAAAAAAAAAAAGAGAGAGAACTAATAAGAAAAATTTTAAATCTCATTACCAAAAAATTACTGTTAATATCATATGCATATCCTGGTAATCCTTCCATATAGAGAAATACTTTTTTAAAACAAAATATATAACATGATCTTGTATTCTCCTTTTCCACTTAATTTATCAGAGACCATATTCCATGTAATTAAATGATATTTTACATCACCATTTAAGTGTCTTAGTATTTTATCATTTTAATAAAATATAATTCAATTCAATTAACCTGCTATTGTTGAAGATAAAGGTGTTACCAACATTTTGCCATTAAAATGGAATTGCTGATTCTTCATATGAAAGACTCACTCCCAACAGCACTCCTGGAAACGATTAGTATATTCCATGTGCTAACAAAGACTGTCCATTATATTTGTTTAAAAATATTTGTCAATGTGATCATCAAACAGTAGTTCATTTAATTCACTTGTCCCATGTGCTCTCCTCTTGCTGACCTATAATTGCAACAGTGACCTACACCTCAGAGCAACAAAAGTGATTTGTGGTGAATCACGACCAAAATACATTTATCAGCCCTTCCCAGTCCTCAAAGTGGAGTGATAATGGGACTGGCAGCTCCGCTGACTCAATGAGGTAGACAGATTAAAAGAAAAAAAAAAAAAAGCACTTAGAAAAACAGATACTTTATAGAGAAAGGACGCACATATGGCTAAGTGCACACCATGCAGCCGTCTCTCTCTCCTTTCTTTTACTGAACGGTGCTTTTACTGAATTGACAAAGAGGGCACTGGGTTCATAAATAGACTCTAACAGCACTTTCAGAGCACTTTGGTTCAATTATCATGAATTAACTTTAAAAACAGCATTAACTTTTCAGCATATACAATGTGCCCAAAAAGAACAACATAGTTAGAAGTTTGTTCTCTCTCATTGAACTTTTCCCTTTTTTTGCTGGAAACCAGTAAGTAGCCTTCAAGAAAAGGCATCTCATTCCACTGATGGGCTGTCACTTAGTCGTCAGACCTGTGTAGTGTGTCCAAGACTGTCTCTGGCTTGAAATGGCTGCTTGATTGGACAGCTAGGATTTCTGAGGGAAGAGGACAGTCCATTTCTGGACAGAAATGTAGATAAAGAAGTGTGAGAGAATCATCAGTTCCCTGGCAACTTCACCTTGATGCTGTGGGTGTTCAGATCTACAGGGTTGAATCTTTAATCACTCATGTGAAGATGATCAGTGATCAATTTATAATCCACAATTATAGTTTAGCAATTAATACTTTAATAATTCTGGAGTCAAAAAATTGCACATTTCATTCACAGGCCACCTTCTTGTCATCAATATACTTCAGAAAAGATCATAATTATGTTAAGCCAATTATTTAATTAAAGGGAATTATACCAGAATCAGTTAAGAGGCTTTTCTTAAACTATTCATCTCTGTATTTTTTACTCTTTCACCTAGACTTTCTAGTGTTATTCAGCAACTGCTGACACAAGTATCGGTTCCCCTGTGATAGGAAGTGGCACTCCTCTACTGTGGTGACACAGATGAGAATGTGTATTAAAGTATCATGGCAAAGGAACAAAGTTGTTTCATGTATCATTCCAACCAGATTCTAGCAAGAGGCAATGCCAATAAATACTTATTAAGCACTTATTGTGTGTCAGGCATGAGAATAGATGATTTTATTTATTACTCACAACTATCCTATGATGTGATTAACCTAATTTCAAAGATGAGGAAAGAGAATGGAGTTCAGCAATGTTTCCAAAAGTAGATGATTAACAAGAGGCAACATGGAACCCAATGCATGTCTCCTGAGTCTAAAATCAAGTATTAAGTTAGTTTTATGCTACAGAATATGTTGCCAAACACTTAGATCCACTAGCTAGAAGTGGCTTCCCAATTTGAAGATAAATTACTTCTTTACAGTTCTTTCATTTCTAATATGCCTTATTATCAGCCAATCAAAGCACATCTTATTTTAACATTCCCTCAAGATTGGTGAGAATTTATGTGTGTGGGAGGGGAGGGGGCAGTGTTTCTGGAGGTCCTGCAATACCAGGTCAATGCATGGAGTGGACAGAACAAGCTCCTATTCCTTGTCTCTGTTCCAAAAATCCATTAAATATATTGTCCTCAGATAAAGGCGATCTCAGATATTAAACTGATGAAGATAGATACTACACTTGATCTTAGTCAAAAGGTTGAGAAGTGATTGATGAGGAATCTTATATTGGTGATATTTTAGATGGTATCTGGAAGAAAACATAATCATTTTACTGAGATTTAAAAGATGCCTGATTCATTTCTAGGAGTCCATCAGCAATATATGCAATCTCAGCTTTTAGGTGGTAATATATCTGTAGATGCAAATCTCATCATTTGAATGGATTGTTAACTTCATTTTTATCAGGTGACAATTTTTAACTGAGTCCATAAATTCTACAGCCACATCTACAATGCCTATACACACTAAACTTTCCAATAAAGCTCTGATTACAAAAATTTTACACTTTAATCTTGTACTCTATTCTTTAAATTTGAATATGCAATGTTTTAAAAAAATGTTATTTAGGAGTGATGCCCCTTTCTCATCAAGAAGAAAGTTGCAAAGGTGGGAAATAGCAGGATGAGAAATAAGACCTAATCTCTATATAATGGTCAGCCAATAATCAATAGATTACCACTGCATAATTTTTAAAAAGCAAGAGTACCAATTAATTAGCACATTTAATTCATCATTTTTACAGTTTGTCACTAGTTTAGCAAAAGCCAATATTAATTTCTCAGCTATCGTTATTCCATTTTGGTGATTTACCACATACCATACAAAAAGATCCCAAATAACTGTATACAGGACATTTTACCAGCCTGTATTAGATTTGGCTTCTGCTGAATAGGACAATGCTTTATGCTTTAAAATAAAAGAGTGTTCCTCAGAAGCACACTTAATAGAGCAGACATTTTTTTAATTGTAATTACTATTATGACTAATAACATATCTTGGGGAAACATCTGCCACTAGTGATGAGTAGGACAGGATTCACTTATTATATGTCCTACCTTGTAAGTCCTTGAGCTCAGGAAAATGAACAAAGAAACTTTCAAACCTTGTTTCAACAAAAGGTTATGAACAGTTTTCTGTAATAAATTTTGATATTAACATGCAAGGTAAAACTCTGTAGAGCAAGAAAAATATAATATATTCTTATGAAATCAATAATTATAGTAACATCCTAAAATCTATTTTAAATAACTCTTTAATTTTACTAAACTAACTCAGGATACACTCAATGTATTCTCCTGTACTTGTCTGACCCCAGGTTTGCACATCGCTTTCTTCAAATTGGGCTTTCCACTTCCTACCCCTAAAATTTAAATATTTTTTTCATTCATTTTTCAATTATAGTTTTTTTTCTACATCTCCAGAACATGATATTTTGAATTAGTATATTCTCCACCTAGGGTCTCTTCAATTTTTTTGTTAGAAGTTCATGTATATGGGCCAGGCACAGTGGCTCGTGCCTGTAATCCCAGCACTTTGGGAGGCCTAGGTGGGCAGATGGCTTGAACCCAGGAGTTCGAGACCAGCCTAGGCAACATGGCAAAATCCCATCTCTACAAAAAAATACAAAAATTGGCCAGGCATGATGGCACATGCCTGTAGTCTCAGCTACTCTGAAGGCTGAGGCAGGAAGATCGATCGAGCCTGGGAGGTCAAAGCTGCAGTGAGCCATGATCATGCCATTGCACTCCACCCTAGATGAGAAAATGAGACCTTGTCTCAAAACAAAAGTTAAGTTCATGCATATGAATGAGATGAAGCACAGCACACTCAATCAGTTTTCTCTCACAGAGAGGAAAGTTTCTCTTCAGTTCCAACTGTTAGGCATGAGGAGAATCAGATGTGGATGATACGAAAAGGTCTTTGTTCATGTACAATGATGTAAAATGTTTAACATCACTAAAAGCCACCCTCTCTAATCCTCTCAAGCCAAAATTTCTGCCACACTCACTCAATACTTTATAAATTACTTATAGCACATATCATGCTGTATCAAGTAATTGAAATAAGAGAAATGGTCTCAGATGACAGAAAGCATATTCTATTCATCTCAGAATCATAGTTTTTAATAGGTGGCCTAAATTATTACTTGGGGTCTAACTAAATTATTTTTCTCAGATATTTACTCATAAAAAGTAATAGAAAAAACTTCCGGCTTTTGCTTAAAGAACAAGCTTGTGGAAAGACAGCAATGTGAACAGCATTAATACCATCAGGAAAAAAATGGGAAATGCTTTGAGAAGTGCAAAAGCTCTGCTGGATGTACTGTCTAGTACGTCTTTATCGGTTACCTCTGCCTTCCATTGTCTTCGAGTGATTTTTATAACCCTGTAAATAGTAGAAAACTGATAATAATGCAAATTACTCCTCTATAGAAATGCAAATGGACTGAGTCCTGAGGAATGCAATTCTTTATTGCCTTGTGGACACAGCAGTTTTGCATGTATGTGTACATTCATTTCAGCTTTCCTTATTGCTCACATATATCTTTAAATACATCTGAATTAATTGTAACATCTTACTGGTTATATCATTAATTAATGAGTAAAAGTCTTGGGCATATGTCCATTTTATATTTGTATGTACCGTAATTTTATTTTTAAATTATCTTTTAACAATACACTTCTACTTGTGTCCCTAGCCACATAATTCAAGTTAAGTGTTTCCATAAACTTCATAAGTAGACCTAGAAACTTTATTCACTTTTTCAGGGAATAGTGAACATATGAAGCTCTTAAATAGTACCAGATCAGAATTATTTAATATACACTATAAAAGGAAATTTATAAAATATTAGAATAAAGTATCTTTTAAAACATTATTTTGGCTACTAATGAGAACATAAGAATCAGTGTTTTTAAACCATAACCATCAATAATAGAGGACAGGCCAGGCACAGGGGATCACGCCTGTAATCCCAGCACTTTAGGAGTCTGAGACAGGAGAATCACTTGAGCCCAGAAGTTTGAGACCAGCCTGGGCAACATAGCAAGACCCCTTATTTCAAAAAAAATTAAATTAAATTAATTAGTTGGGTGTGGTGGTGTGTGCCTGCAGTCAGAGCTACTTGGGAAGCTGAGGCAGCAGTAGTGGTTAAGCCTAGGAGTTAAAGGCTACAGTGAGTTATGATCTTGCCACAGCTACTCCAGCGTGAGCAACAGAGCAAGACCTTGTCTCTTAAAAAGAGAGGACAGGCCGGGTGCAGTGGCTCACGCTTACAATCCCAGCACTTCGGGAGGCTGAGGCACGTGGATCACCCACAGTCAGGAGCTTGGGACCAGTCTGGCCAACATGGTGAAACCCTGTCTCTACTAAAAATACAAAAAAAAAAACCCAAAACACCTTAGCTGGGCATAGTGGGGCGCACCTGTAATCTCAGCTATTCAAGAGGCTGAGGCAGAATTGCTTGAACCTAAGAGGCAGAGGTTGAAGAGAGCCAAGATCACGCCACTGCACTCCAGCCTGGGTGACAAGAGTGAAACTCCGTCCCAAAAAAAGACAGAATTCTACTCCTATTCATGTTTGCCGAAAGGACATTCCAACATTTTCCAGATTCATCTCTTCTACTCCACCTAAACACTAAACAGGCCCATACATTGTTCTCTTATTTTCCTTCTGTAAATGAAGAATTCTTTAAAACTTTTTATACACTGTTTTTAACAAAGAAAACTAGAATTCTTCAGTGTCTGGCACTAATGGTCTACCTGTGAAAATCTTCATTTTGAGAAAGAATCAGCATAAGGGACACATCTCTCTTTTAGAGAGCTCCTGTATAATAAAATGTTAATCAGCAGATTCCAAAACCATTCTCCACACAATTAGGTTGATCATGATATCCTGGAAAATTTACAAAGAAGGAAATTAGTACTCTGTTCACTATTGCTTGGAGGGTACTCTGAGGCAGTTAACATAAGGTGTTAGAACTAGTGTGCATGCATGTGTGTGCGTGTGTGTGCGTGTGTGCAAGATACTCATAGTTATTTTCTCAGGTCCTGTTTTGCCACACTGGAAATAAACCTATCATTGGGAATTGTTTAAAACTGAAACATACTCTGCAATTTTATAAAGCACCCAGAGCACAGAAAAGGTGCTGCACAAAACTTTTTCCAATTTGCTTCCTTAAGCCAATAAACCATAATGGTCCTTCTGGAGAAATCAAACTTTGCTGGACATAGCCAACCAGACTGAAGACAAGACGGGCTTATAAGTGTGCCTGAAGTATTGGCATATTTTCACTCTGCAAAACCTACAAAAAGTTTTCAAATTTATGTAAAGCTTCTAGCACAGACATATAAATATTGAACCACAGAACTAGCTGTTTCTACAATTTATTACTTGTTTCATCAAAAGGAGTTTTTGAAGGTCTCTTCATCTAATCCCAAGACAATAAAATTATCACAATTAATCTTTACACTAATACATTGTTTCAATGCATATGTGTGAGTGGCCCAGGGAGCCACAATTAAAAAACAAATTTGATCAACAGTTAGCTTTTCGGTAGTCAAACATTAAAGCCAAATGGTAGTGTTAACCTGTTTCATTGTTTAACAATAAGTATTACACTATAACATGACAAAAAAAAAAAAACAGTATTCCTGAATGATTTTTTTCATTATGTAACTTGGCAGGTCATAAAATATTAGATGTATAATTTCATCTCTAGATAGCATTTCTAAGCAAACAAAGAATGTTCTCTTTCACCATGAGGTGGAAAAGGAGTCTGATTATCTCATGCATTCTGCTTTAGATGGACAATCTCTCTGAACAGCTGAATCATGAGACATTTCAAAGAGGCAGATGAGCTTATTATCCAAAACTTAAAGAAGGAGATAATGACTCAAGAGATGAATGTACTGGGCTTCATTTTATGGGATTACCAACTTTAATTAATAGAAATTATCCAGCAGAACAAATAGCTACCTAATGCATAAGAATGCTCCTAAAAAAAAGTCTAAGACAATGAATTCAGTCCTTGCTAACTAAGCACAGATAATTATAAAATGGAGATGGGGTTATAGGCCTTGGCCTAATATATTTATTTTGTAAGAAATGGACTTGTACTCAGCTAATTAATATAGGCAAGTTCAAACTGTATTGCAAAAATTATGTGAGGTTTAATGAAAATAATTTCAATTTGACCTGATTGCTGTGTTTGACAGAAAAAATAAACATATGTAGTTATCTTAATCAGTAACAATATAATCTCTATTTTTATTTAGATGATGGTCTTTGAGCTCAGAAGCTGTGTTTGCTGACCCATACCCCCACTTGAGGTAGACTTTCTTTCCTGATCAATAAGGAGTGACATCAAAGAGCATAGAAGATTTACAGAAAGAAGAAGACATAAAATTAACTATTCCTTCTTTGATCTTGTAGTTTCCTGATAATTATCAAGTAAGAGGGCACTGTTACTTTGTTCTTATAACAAAGAGAACCACTTATAAAGGTCAGTAAAAGGATGGACAAGTTACATACTGAAAAAAAAGTGAGAAAGTTAAATTTTAAAAAATGATTTAAAAGTATACATTTCAACTGATGAAAAGAAGAAAGAGTGCAAGGGCAATAATGCTGTGTGAGTTATTTTAAAATAACTCAAATGAATCAGGGAATCATGCTGTTTCAGGCACGATTCGAATCATTGTTTTTAGGACATTTATGAAAGAGCTCTTTTATTGTTTATAGAGGACATACATTTGAACTGAATTTCAGTATCAAAAACACATGGTTTATATATATTTCACAACATAACCTAAACAAACATTGCTTTAGTAAAAAGAAATAAATATAAAGTGTCTCCAAAGAGTTTTATTTTGGTCAAGTAGAAGAGATGATAGTCTTCCACATCAAATTCATATTAAGAAATATTACTTTCAAAAATATATAGTGGTTTCTGTAAATTTAACAAAAATATCTACTCCAGACTAACTGAAAGACTAATAAAATCAACAGTGTTTTCAGTCCTATACAGCGAATATTTATCACACAATTGGAGATGCATTTTCATTCACAGAAATACTGTAAAACTACTTAATTGACCTCCTGGCATTGCCAATGAGAAGATTTCATTCATAAGCCCAATTCATTTAATTATTTGTACTTAAAATTGAATTAAAATTTATTTCCTAGTTCCACCACGGTCAAAGGGAATTGACTACACAACTAAATCAAATTGAACTCTGTTGGCGTATATAATTAATTGGCTTAGAAATTATCGCCAAGATGGTTAAACCCAATATAAGAAATGTTATCAAAAATGATAACATAAGGATATAATAATTTCATTAGTGTTGAAAATTTCTGATGAACTCAAAGCCCATGCCATAAAATTACCCATTACTTTTCCTTTAAAAACAATTTGTAGTTCAGTAATTAACTCTACTTGGATTTTAACAACCTAAAAAACAAAAATAAAATGAACCTTCCCCCAAGTTCCAAACAACACAGAGTTAATAATGTTCTAATTTAGTGGGGGAAAATGAGATTCAATCTCATCTGTTACTTTTTAGGAGTTTTGAGCTTGTTTATTGACTACTATAAATTCTGACTGTAATCTTTACAGACATAATCATCATGTGACTAATAGAAGCAGCAGGTTTTTTTCAAAATGAGAATTTTTCATTTAAAATAAAACTTTATCAAGTCAATAGTGTTCAAGCCACTAATAAGCTAGTTTGGCAAACAGCTATATTACTCATTTACAATAAATTATGGTAAATAAGCTCCAATATAGACTTTTTAAAAATATTTTATTTTTAATAATACAGATTCAATATAGAAAAATTTTAAAATATAGAAAATTGTTAAAAAAGCAAATCTCATCACCCAGAGATACTCACTGTTTACATATGACCATTGAAGAGAGCAATTTAAATTGTTTCATTTTGAATAACATCATTTTGGGGATGGTAAGCAGTTTCAGAGTCTAGAAATTTCCCTTAAGGGAATTTTCGTTCAACAAAGGGCCACTTCTGCAAATCTTTTAGTTAATCAGGCATTTGGCTGGTACTTTTACTGGGAAAACTTGCTTCAGATTGAGTTGTTAGTGGTTTTTTTGCAGTGTTACAAATTGGTTCTATTGGTAGGATTGTCATTTATAGAGTTAGAAAATACTTTGTTCCTTAAATCCACATTTGGATTACCCTATAATAAAATTAATTTTTATTCTTTAGTGCATAGTGTGCTATCATATAAGCATTTGGTCACTAAAAAATTAGGAATTCAGTCATGGCAGGAAGGACATGTCACCCTAATCAACTCTTAACTTTACAATCCAGGGGATCACAACCTGGATGGGACTGCATCCACAGTAAAATATTTAAAACTGAATGATATAGGCTTTGCAAAGAGTAGCATAAATATTATAATTATGGAGGTTTTAGGAATCCATGCATTTTCCTTATGAGAAGAAATACCCTATGCAGGAGATAAATATATCCACCATCCAGCATCCTGGATCAGGACATTCATGGGGGCTGGACTTTAGGCAAATAAATGTCTTCCTCCTCTCTCTATAACTGTAGTATATTGGGGTTCAGACTTTAGATATGAACTTTTCTAGAAACTGTTTCTGGAAGTTGAAGTAGTATAGTATATGGGGTCCTCATGAGAAAGCAGATATGAAGTAATATTTAGGCGTTAAGTACAATGAGCCACCATTGACAGAAACAAATTTGTGCTGCAGTTCTACTATTCCCATGACTTATTAAAATCTGGAATGGGCCGGGCGCGGTGGCTCAAGCCTGTAATCCCAGCACTTTGGGAGGCCGAGACAGCCGGATCACGAGGTCAGGAGATCGGGACCATCCTGGCTAACCTGGTGAAACCCCGTCTCTACTAAAAAATACAAAAAAAAAACTAGCCGGGCGTGGTGGCGGGCGCCTGTAGTCCCAGCTACTCGGGAGGCTGAGGCAGGAGAGTGGCGGGAACCCGGGAGGCGGAGCTTGCAGTGAGCTGAGATCCGGCCACTGCACTCCAGCCTGGGCGACTGTGAGACTCGGTCTCAAAAAATAAATAAATAAATAAATAAAATCTGGAATGATTATGTTGTGGGTATTAGTGAGAGTTGGGACCCAACTCCAAGACTAGAGCAGCAGCACTGGTCACAATAACCAGCAGATGGCAGCGAGTCTCTGAAGAGTGGAGAACTCACAACAGTCCATCAACAGCAAGGTCAAGACACAATGTCCACAACAAAGGCCAAAGAGGAACCTGTTACAGAGCGTGGGTAGACTGCCCTATGAGAAATTCTCAAAGATAACTCAGAGACCTATAAGGGCCCTTCTGGCAGGTTGGTTGGTGTGTAGAAATAACATAGAATCACATTATAAAGACCTAGGCAAGTGAGGCTGATGGCATATGGGAATGCATGTATAAATGTGTCATGTTTACTTTCAGCTTTACATTCTGCTTTTTCTTTTAATAAGATTAGTTTCTATATATATAACTGAATTGTCATTGAATATATAATTGTCATATATATATAAACACACAATGTCACATTTGATACATATATGCACATCTATATCATATACATGTTGAGCATCCCTAATTCAAAAATCCAAAATGCCCCCAAATCCAAACCTTTATGAGCACTGACCTGGTGCCACAAGTAAAAAATTCCACACCTCATCTCATGTGATGTGTCTCATTCAAAACACAGGTGCACAACACACAGTTTATTCAAGTGTCCCCAATGGGGTTATAATACAATGCACAGTAACCTTTTAATCAAAACACAGCATTGCAGATTGAGACTGAAAGGCTACCCTTGTTTGCCGTCACTGTTGTTTAACAGCTGATAGGATATTCTGGTGATGCTACTGTGCTGCTTAGTTACCCTGAACACATTATTTTTTCACTTGTATTAATGGTATGCTATATGTTTTACTGTTAAATATTTAATGTGTGAATAAGTGTAAGAAAATGATTGCTTATCTGAAGATGAATTAAGAATCATGAATTACAGTGATTCCAAAAATCCTGGGTGGCTGAGACAGTGACTTTGCTTTTTGTTGGCTAACTGTATACAAATTTTGTTTCATGCACACATTTTTGAAATATCACACAAAATTACCTTCAGCTATGTGTATAAAATATATATGAAACATAAATAATTTTTGTGTTTAGACTTGGTTTCTATCCCCAAGGTACCTCATTATGTATATACAAATATTTCAAAATCCAAAAAATCTGAAATCAGAGGCATTTCTGGCCCCAAGCATTTTGGATAAGAGATACTCAACCTATATATGTCATATAAATATATGTTAATATATAACATGAATACATGTATGAAGATATAACTGTCATAAATATATATTTTTATTGGTTGTGTAATATTACTTTGTACAGATACTTTGAATACTGCAATTTAATCATTTCCTCTTATTGCAAACTTAAATCATTTTTTCCTATTAAATAATTTGGCTATATATATCTTTGAACATAAATATTCTTCAACATCTGTGATTATTTTCCTACCTGAATCAGCATTACCAACTCTGCCTAAGAGGGGTACTCTAAGTCTATATGTAGAACAGGAAATACTGATATCGAAGGAGAAAAAAAAAAAAATAGTATGCTGTGCATATAGGGCCTGAAGGGAAAACAGGCATTGAGGCAACTCCTTACTCTCTCATAACATGCAATGGTATTTTATTTCTGTTCCTTTCAGTCTTCTCTATTCTCCTGGATTTCTCTGCAGAGTCACTTTCTTTGCTTACCTATGATTCTTGTTTCCTCAAACCCAGTTTTGTGTAGATTCAGCTTCCTTGCAGTAACTCAAGCCCCAGATTAAGACCAACTTTCTTCTCCCTCCACCTAACTGGAATAGGTTCATATTACTTAGTCAAGAGCTCACACTAAAATATCCAGGTAGTATGCTGGTATTATTTGAGATCACTACCAGTCCAATCATCTGTAGGCATCGTCTTGTCTTTTAAGGCTGTTCCTACCAGCTGCTGTGACTCATTCTAAATCTGCTAAAAGGCAAAACTGGGTATCAACTAAAATTGGATTGAATGTTTACAATATTCTATCTTCATATGTTAGGGAATTATATTCTTCATTTGTTTGAGTCTGAACAAATCTACAACAATTTCTGGAAGACATTATTACTTACTGAGTATTAGGGATAATCCTGGATTTTTTGTGTAATTTAAAAGAGATTCATACCTTCTAGTGGTTGTAGACGTGTGGTCTTCTAAGTTCTCTATTTTGTTCCATTGGTCTTTGTGTATGTTTTTGTACCAGTACCATGCTGTTTTGGTTATTGAAGCCTTGTAGTATAGTTTGAAGTCTGGCAGCATGATGCCTCCAGCTTTGTTCTTTTTGCTTAGAATTGTCTTCGTTATATGAGCTCTTTTTTCATTCCATATGAATTTTAAAAGTTTCTTTTAATTCTGTGAAGAATGTCAATGGTAGTTTAATGGAAATAGCATTTAATCCATAAATTGCTTTGGCAGTATGACCATTTTCACAATATTGATTCTTCTATCCATGAGCATAGAACGTTTTTCCACTTGTCTGTGTCATCTCTGATTTATTTGAATAGAGGTTTGTAGTTCTCCTTGAAGAAGTCCTTCACTTCCACTGTTAGCTGTATTCCTAGGTATTTTATTCTTTTGTGGCAACTGTGAATGGGAGTTCATTCTTGATTTGGCTTTTGGCTTGCCTGTTGGTGTATAGAAATGCTAGCAATTTTTGCACATTGATTTTGTATCCTGAGAGTTTGCTGAAGTTGGTTATCAGCTTAAGAAGTTTTTGAGCTGAGATGATGGGGTTTTCTAGGTATCAGATCTGGTAATCTGCAAACAAAGACAGTTTGACTTCCTCTCTTTATATTTGAATATGCTTTATTTTTTTTTGCTTGTCTGATAGCCCCGACCAGAACTTCCTATACTGTGTTGAATAGGAGTGGTGAGAAATGGCATATTCTTGTCTTGTGCTGGCTTTCAAGGGGAATGCTTCCAGATTTTGCCCATTCAGCATGCTATTAGCTGTGGGTTTGTCATATATAGCTCTTATTATTTTGAGGTATGTCCCCTCAATACCTAGTTTCCTGAGAGTTTTTAATATGAAGGTTGTTGAATTTTATCAAAGGCTTTTTCTGCATCTATTGAGATAAACATCTGTTTTTTGTCTTAGTTCTGTTTATGTGATCACTCACAGTTATTGATTTGTGTATGTTGAGCCAACCTTGCTTCCTGGGAATGAATCCTACTTAATTGTGATGGATAAGTTTCTTGATGTGCTTCCAGATTCAATTTGCCAGTATTTTATTGAGAATTTTTGCATCAATGTTCATCAAGGATATTGGCCTGATGTTCTTTTTTGTTGTTGTATCTCTGTCATGTTTTAGAATTTTTATGTTGATTCTATTACATTTTCTGGATAAAGAATCACATTTCCACAAAATGATAATCTCGTAACTCCATTTCAATAATTTTATGTCCATTCTGGCCTCTGATCAGAACTCCAGAATTGGATAACCAACTGGTCACTTGAATCTCTACTTAAGTGCTTAATAAATATATTAATCATAAACCACATTTTCTCATCCCTAAGTATTTCCTTTCATTAAATGATATTACTATCCATCAAATTTCTTAGCCCAAACCACAGGAGTTATCTTTGATTCCTCTTTGATTCTTCAGATCTTCAAATCAATCAGTCTGACCTGTTTTTTATCCTCCATAATGTATCCCAGTTGAAACATTCCCACCCTTTCTGCTCTGCCCATCTCATACCAAGTCACATTTATTTCTCCTTTGAACTACTATAATAACCTTCTTACTGGCTTCCCTTTTTTTTGTACCCCTCATGCCCCACAATAAAATGGAGCAACCAAGGTTACCTTTCTAAAATGTAAACCCAGATCAAGCCAAACTCCTTCCTAACATCCTCAAATAACATCTCATTTTTCCACACTGGAGAAAAAAAAAATCTAATGTCCATAAACAGGCAAAGCTATGAGCTGTAAGGCACCAGAACCCTCCTCTGTAGCAAAAATTTCTTAAGAGCACAAATCTCTCCGTCAAGGAGGAGAAAGAGGAAATGGACAGAATTCTGGTATGCCTTCAGTGTCCTCATTCCTGATGTTTCTGATGCAGATATACCTCTTCATTCATACATCATATTACTCAGTTACTTAGGCTAATACAATCTTCATTGCTGCTGGAGCTACTCTGAATTGGGTTTCTCTTACTTGTAATGGAATCTCAAAACCACTCTAACTGGTATATTCTGTTCTGGACAGAATTTTTAGAATTAGAAAAAGAAAGCCCTTTCCTTCGTTCTTCTTGAGTAATTTCTAACAAGTATTAGTTTTTCTTTAAAATACAATAGATAAGAAGGTTTTTAGAAACATGGCAGAGTGAGAAGCACCTGAAATCTGTCTCCTCACCTAGACAAAAATGGTACAGGCAGAATCTGTTTGATGTAACTGTTCGGACTTGGGAGTATACTGAAGGCTTGCAACTTCCAGGGTAAGGCTGAAACCAAAAACTGAGGTAAATTTAGGTCAATTTCATCTATTCCCATAGTAGCCGCTACTCATTCACTACCCCTTAGCCCTCTGGCAGGCAACTGTGCATGTGCTCCAGAAGCAGCTTGTATACCACTTGCAGAAGCCAGGGGAGGCACAAAAAATCCTGTCCTCCAAGTACCATGGATTTGTGCTCTGATCACTAATTGCTGCTTCTGATCACAGCTGCACACAAAGAGGCAGTGGCTATTATTGTTGTAGCTACCTTTTGTTGCAAGTTGCTTCTCATTTGGTTGAAGTGATTTGCAAGAAATTTTAAAAGGCAGTGCCAGTGTCTTTTTTCCTTCTAATTTCTCCCTTTGCCCCCTTTTGAGAGCCATACAATAAAGACTAGGACATTCAAAAGCAGTCACATGTACAGGGGGAATCAGAAAGTTACTGCACTTGTGCACTTGTCCAGGGGAAGGCACAGTCTGAGAAAAGACCTGAGAAGACCTTCATTTTACACACTAGGTTGACGCTCGGCACGGAAACAGTCCATACCAATAAAAAAATAAATAAACAAACAACAACAAAACAAATAAAAACCAGCAAACCCTGGGGAAGGAGGATAATCTGATATCTAGAGTTATCATATTACTATAATCAAATATTTAGTTTTCTACAAGGCATACAAAGTATGGCCAATTCAAATAAATGAATAAACAAAAAGAAACTTCCCCTGAAACAAACAAACAAAAAAATCTGATGACAGATCTACCAGAAAAAGTCTTTAAAACAACTGTCTTAAAGATGTTCAGAGAACTAAAGGAGATGTGGAGAATGTCAAGAAAATGATGTATAAACAAAATGGAAATATCAATAAAAAAGACAGAAAATCTAAAAAGAAAGAAAAAGTTCTAGAGGTTAGAAGTACAATAACTGAAATTAAAAACTCATTAAAGGAATTTAAAGGTATATTTGAGCAGGCGGAATAAAGAATCAGTAAACTTGAAAATAGAACAATGGAAAATATTAAGTCTGAGGAAAAGAAATAAAAAGATTGCAGAATAATGAACAGAGCCTTAGAGTCCTGTGGAGCATATCAAGTGGACCAACATATGCATTGTGGGAGTTTCAGAAGGAGAAGAGAGAGAAAAATGGTAAGGGAAACTATTTTTAAAAATAATGGTCAAAATCTTAAATTTGATTAAGGACATGTATATAAATATCCAAGAAGTTCAACAAACTCAAGTAAAAAGAACTAAAAGAGAACCACATTGAGATACATTATAATTAAACTGTCAAAAACCAGAGACAAAGAGCAAATTTTGAAAGCAGGTTAGTCTTTTACATGACTAATCATATGTAAAAGATGCTCAATAAGATTATAAACAGATTACTTATTAAAACATTTGGGAGCCAGAAATCAGTGGGCTTATATATTCAAAGGGCCAAAGGGCGGGGGGGAAACACATTCAACCAAGAATACTATATTTATCAAAACTGTTCTCCAAAAGTGAGGGAAAAGCTAAGACATTCTCAAATAAACAAAAGGTGAGGTAGTTTGTTACCACTAGACCTGCTCTGCAGGAAATCCTAAAAGGAGACCACAAGTTGAAATGAAAGAACAGTAGAGAGTAACTGGAAACTTTATGAAGCAAACAAATCTAATTACAAGTAAATTATTGCAATTATAAAAGCTCTATATGGTGTATCCATTTACAGTACTAGTTCTTGTCCCAAAATTGGGTCCAGCAATTGCTTCTGGCAACCTAGTGACTGACTAGGTGACAGCAATAAAAGTAACAAAGTAATGAGAAAATGAACTATAAGCGTCTTCAGGACTGATAGCAGGGACAGCTAATAATAGTATGGTAACAATAATGCCTGAAGTTTGGGGATGGCAATACCTACAGCGGGGGTATAGGAAGAGAGAAAAACTAATAGACTGTCCTTTCTGTGAGGCTGCCATATTTTTTTATTGTTTTTGAACTGTGAGGTGGTGCTAGACGCTTTCTACAATTTGATTTGTATGTGTGTGTGTGTCCTACGGTGACATTTTATGATATATCATATATTTATTTATGAGAGTTTTTCTTTTTTTCTTTTTGTATTTCTAGAGATGTCCTTTCTCTACGTTGCTCAATTGGTTTTATATTTTGAGATGGGCTGTCACTATGTTGGTCTTGAACTACAGGCTGCAAATGATTTTCCTGCCTTGGTCTTCTGAAGTACTAGGATTATAGTCATTAACCACCATGCCCAGCCACAGTTTCTTTAAAAATGTTTTTTCCTGTCATTAATTTTTAAAATTTTAGCTTTATTTTTTGGTGAAAAAATTTGAAACTTTCTTTAATTTATAAATTTAAAATTGAACACATTTATGGTGTACAATATGATGTTTTGAAATATGTATACATTGTGAAATGACTAAATCGAGCTAATTAACATATGTATTACCCAATGCACCTAATTTTTGATGAGAATACTTAAAATCTACTTGTCAGCAGTTTTCAAGTAGATAATACATTGTTATTAACTGTAGTCACCATGTAATATAATAGATCTCTTGAACTTATTTCTCCTATATAATTGAAATTTTGTATCTTTTATTCAACATCTACTCAACCTGTACCCCCACTCCCAAGCATTGGTAACCACCGTTCTATTCTCTGTTTCTATGAGTTTGAATTATTATTATTATTATTATTATTTTGATTCAGGGAGTATATGTGTATTTGTTACATAGATACATTGCATAATGCTGGGCTTTGGGCCTCTATTGAATCCACTATCCAAACAGTAAACATAGTATCCAATAGGCAGAAAACCTAATAGAGGCAGAGGTGAGACAGATCATAAGAAGGATTAGAACTTGAACCAAAATTATCAGGAAGCTGATCAAGGAAAATAGGTTCAGATTGAAATGGATGAAAAACACCGACAATAAATGGAATGACTCAATAAACTTGAATTTCTATTTTTACAAAAAATTACTGACATTCAAAGTTCCAAGTGGATAACTTCTAGAATCATTGAAGTCCTAGCAAAATTGTTTCCACAAGAATAAATACTTCTACATTAGGATTCCATACATTCCTGCTATTCAGATTGCTATCCACAGGGTGATAATTTCAACCAAAGGAAACAGAAAGGGTAACAATGTGTATGTTATAAAAAATAATGTTTAAATATGGTTTTAGACAATTTAACACATTCAGAGGCACATTTAATAAATTACCTCTTCATAAATATTAGGAGTATTAAATACTAAAATGTAATTATTAATAAAAGTCCCAGTTCTGGACTTTTAGAATTAGGATGGCTTGACTGATGCAAAACAGTGTGGGTTGTAATTATTGTGTCCTTTGATGTTGCATTCACATATTAATTCTATGAGGCTGTTCATCTGATTCTTGGTTAAATGACAACAAGAAGAATTTAGGGTAATGATGAAAAAATCTTTGACAGTTCAAGTTATTAAACACTGAAATAAGTTTAAAAAAAAGAGATTACTGAATCATCTTCTCTCAAAGCCTAAAAGAAAGCATAGATTCCCATCTCACTGGGATGACTTAATAATAGCAGCTTTTATGGGAGACAGATGGAGGCGCTGAATAACTGCCAAATTCTTTCAAATATGATGATTCAAATCCCATACAGTTTTAAAATGTCTTTCAATTGTGTGACAAAGTTCTTCATAGGCACCAGAAATCTATGTCTGAAAGCCACTGTAGGGTATTGGTGCTCATCACTTTGTATTTTCATTTATAACTCAAAGCTATATTTGTGTAATGAAGAAATGAGGAAGTAAAAAGGAACAAAAGAAAAGAAGAAATAAAAAGATATTTATTACCTTTTTCAAATTTATCTACTTGGACCTATACATAATCAGATCTGGAAGTAGTATTTCATGAGCACAAATTACAAATATATAGGATTCTGTATTTCTGCCTGTGGTATATAGGCTATCCTTCACTGTATTCTTCTACATCAAACACTACCGATATAATTTTACTTTGGCACAAGTTTACTTTGAATTAAGTGATAATCAACAGATATGCAATTAGGGGAGAGAGAAGGAACTCTATAAGTAACTGCCAAAAATAATAAAATATCTTAACCTGACCTTATAACATGGATACTTAATAATTTCAGATTAAATCCCAGAAACCTTCCTTAAGTGAAATCATCATAGACTACCCTACAAAAATTTTAAATTATTTTCGTAAGGAACTGATGTAAATGTTTACCTTAATTACTCATAAGAATTCCATGTATCCTTTTAAAATAAAATTTGAAATAATTTTACTGGTTTATGGAGAGTATTAAATTCTTCTAACAACAATTTTCTTTTTCTTAGCTCTGGCATCTTTTTTGTACACACTAAGTGCTTGAAAATTTATTGTTAAAAAGATATAACATCCATATCTGATATTTTGATCTCATCAACTTATTAGTTAATTAAGGGAAGATAAAATCCAAGTTTAATAATACCAATAAAATGATTAAAAGCTGTGAATTGCTTTGTGACTTAAATATTAACTTGAGTCACAAAGACAATATAAATGCAAAGGCAAAAACTGAAAGAAAAGGGATTTCAAAGAATAAATAATTTCAGGTTCTTAGTGAAGTTACGTAATGAATTACAAACGATGTATTGCTTTTTGGAAAAACAGGAAGAAAAGAAAGAGAAGGAAGGGAGGAAGTGGGAAAGGGAGAAAGTAGGGAAGGGAGGGAGAGAGGGAGGGAGAAGGAAGAAGGAAAGGAAGAAAGATGATGCATCTAAAATCACTGAAGTTTTAGGTACAAGAAATATATAATTTGTTTAGCAACTTTAATATATACTGTCGTCTCAGATGGCTTCTTGGAAGCAAACAAATGACTTGTAAATCTTAAGTACACAAAGCTGCCTGTGAACATGCAATTGCAGTGACAATACATAAAACACCACAGAGTAAATGGTGCATCACTCTGATTCAGTGCTGCTGTCATTTTCACAAAGATACATACACAACCAAAGGCAATGTACAAGTGATTCTGGAAGAATATTGAAGAGGCTCTGAGCAAATATACACAGCTATATAAATCCACTCTCATCCGTAGATAATTTAGAAACAGAAATAAACCATGTTATTATAACACAATGTAGCTACTCTTGCTACCATAAAGACAATAAACATCAAAAAGACACTTTGAATGGTTCTATGAAGTCATAATGGAAATGACTTTCATATGGAAAATGCTCAAGCACTGTTTTCAAAGATTAATTCACTTGAAATTGATTTATTTAAAACCATTTCCAATTCCTGCATCCTGACGTGCTTGGTTCTTGGTCATTAAGCAACGAATCCTTTTGATGTTAGCCCACATAACCACATTAGTGAAACTGAAATGTACAGCAAATAATTGTATTAAAAAGTGTAACTGCCAAGAGACAATGGAAATTAAAAGCATTCCTACCCAATCACTGAAAATCATATTCTCAGTAATTCCCTGGGTTAAAATGCCCAAAACTACAGTATCTGTGTACCAGTATTTAAAATGAAGCAAACAGCATTCTATTACCACTGGCTGGTAATGTACATAGAAGTCTATTGTTAAGTAAGAGAAATTGATTAATATGAATAAACTTGATTCAACTCTGTGGAATATTATCTCAGAATTATAGCAGTGGCCAAGAGTAGGATTTCAGGACCAGGGCAACGTAGGTGTCTTTGTTTTGCCACTTCCTCATTGTGTGACTTCTTGGAAAAGTTACAGAAATCATTGTAAGTCTCAGTTTTTTCTCCTCCTTAGAATGAGAGACAATTGTTGTGTCTACATTGTAGGCTTGATGAGAGAATTAAAAATAATAATGTGTATACAGCACTGATGGCAGAGCCTGGCCTAAAGAAAGCACTCAATTACAAAGTTAAAATACTATGATTATTATTATAAACCCAATTTTTCTGTGAGACAGAATAAGTCACAAAATTTCAGTAACAATGTAAGAACTGAAATGCAAAGTTCCACAGAGAATTTTTTAGTTTCTTTCTTCAAGAGTTCTTCAATAATCTAGGGGCAAAATTATGTTACAGAAAGCAAAAAGAGGTGAGTGAGGGAAAAAGAAAAAAAAACTAGCAAGGAAAGAAATACTGGTCAAGCATCTGTGTCCTATGTAATAGCCCCCATATCAGGCACTCATACATCACCTTGTTTAATTTTTGGAGCAATCTGATATTTGTTGCATGCATAAGGAGCTTCCAAGAAAGGAAACCAGAATTTTAACCAATGCTCCTTATCCTACCCCACGATGCTTCCAGGAAAGACATTATAAATATTTAATACTGATAGTAACAATAAGTTATAAGGAGGGGGGACAGCAAAGTGCTGAGTAGAGAAGGGTGGGATCCCTGCTGAGGGCTCCACCCTTGGGCCTGTGCCCATAGACCTAAGTGAGAACAGGCACTCCTGTTTTCATGCCCAAATGTTGCAATTTCCAAGAAAACTCTGGTCTGCCATGCCCCCCATCCTGTGCCCCTATAAACCTGAGACCTTAGTGGGCACAGATACAAGCAGTTGAACATTGAAAGGAGCAGAGGAACAGACCAACAGACACCAGTAGATACCAGCAGACCAGCAGACAGGCAGACCAGTGACAACAAAATGATTCAGCAGAGAAAGAGAAGAGGAGTGACTTCTGGATGCTGAAGGGAACTTGGCTGGGGGTGATCAGAGAAGAGTCCAGCCACAGGGTGGCCCAACTCCAGGGGAAGACTACCTTCCCACTCCATACCCCTTCAAGCTCCCCATCCATCTAACTGAGAGCCACCTCCACCACTCGATAAAACCTTGCACTCATGCTTCAGGCCCACGTGTAATACAGTTTTTCCAGTACATAGGTCAAGAGTTCAGGATACAGAAAGCTGTCACACTGGCCCTCTGCCCTTGCAATAAGGCAGAGGGTCTACTGAGCTGATTAACACAAGTCATCTGCAGACAGCAAAGTTCAAAGAGCCCACTGTAACACATGCCCACTTGGGTTTCAGGAGTTGCAGACACCCACCCCTAGATGGCTGCCATGGGTTTGGAACCCAAAAGCACTCCCCACTGCCTCTGCACCTGCCCATCTGCATGCTTCCCCTAGGGGTTTGAGCACTGAGATGACCAAAGGAGTAAGCCACACCCCGCCGCACATTGTGCAAGGGGGATTAGGGAATCCCGTTTCAAGGGGGATTAGGGAGTCCTGTTTCAGAAGGATTATACCAAATGAATTTTTGAAATTCACAAATCTTACATGCAATAACAGAGATCAATCTATCCCCTAATGTGGTCAACATTAAAGGTATTGCCTAAATAATTAACTATAAAATTGTAAAGGAAAGCTCAACTTGTAATAGCATTATATTCTGGGAAGAGATGTTTAGCAGCAACAAAAAACAAAAGGTAGAAAGGGTATACTAGATCAGTGTTCCATTGAGTGTGGTCCATGAGCCATGTGCATGAATTACTTGGTGTGCCTTCTGTGGCAGATCTGCCAACAAGAAGCTTAAGTCAAGCTTAGCCAAGCTTGACTTAGTCAAGCTTAGTCAAGCTTAAGCTTCTAGGATACTTAACTGTGACACTGTTCCTAATTTTATCCTTGTGGTTTTGTGTTATTTTTCTTTTAGAACAACCCCCCAAACTGGATTGGGTCCTAGACCTACAAAACTTAAAATTTTCTCCTCTTTCTGCCTGTTAAAATGCAGATTCATGGGTCCCCTGTCAGATATTAATCAGGATCTCTGGGAGTGGAGCCTAAAATATCTTCATGTTTAAATAGAAGACCCCAAGTGATTTTATAGTAACATGACATTTTTTAAAAAATTATTTTTAATAATATGTACATATTAAAATTGTACATATTTATGGGGTACAATGTCATATTTCAATGCAAGTAAGAATATTACATCTTGAGAATCAATGTCCTAGAGACATACTATGAATTACAGAATACTGAACACTGGATATTTATTCATTTAATTGCCAACTCTCCATTATTCACATTTCAGCAATGTAAAAAAAACCATCATGCTAACTTTCATTTACATATCACTCTTTCTCGAACTTCTGACACACTCTTTGTATTGGTATTTATATTTGACTAAGAGTTGTTTGTTGTCATCAGTTTGATTTGTCCCCCCATAAAAGACATGTTCACCCAGAACCTGTGAATGGGACCTTATTTGGAAAAAGGATCATTGCAGATGTAACTAAGTTAGAAGGTATAATGGGGGTGGTGGGAATATTGTCTTTTTGGTTAGGAAACACAGAGGAGAATGTAAATATTGAATAATATTAGATGCACAATTTAAAAATATTAGAATAAAGATGTTTAAAAAATTTAGGAATCACTAATGAAAAACAAGATAAAAAATCCAAATCACAAAAAAGGATAAAATATTTTTAAATTGTCAATTTTTTAAAAGCTCAATAACTTGAATCAAGCAAGAACAACAAAGATGGCAACCAGAAAACATAAAATAGGATATAATATTTTTAAAAAATAAATTCATCTATGTGTCGATTGTAAAGATAGAGATGAAACAAAATGGCACAGAAAGGTTGAAATAAAAGGATAGAAAAGATACATCAGACAAATGTGGAAAGAAATAAAAAGTAAATATAGCAATACAGTCATCCCTCGGTATCCACATGGGATTGCTTCCAGAACCCTCTTGGCTATCTATAACCACAGATGCTCAAGTCCCTTATATAAAATGGCATAATATTTTCATATAACCTAGGCATATTCTCCCATATAGTTTAAATCATCTCTAGATTCCTTGTAATATATAATACAATATAAATGCCGATACGGTTTAGCTATATCCCCACCCAAATCTCATCTTGAATTCCCATGTGTTGTGGGAGGGACCACTGGGAGGTAACCGAATCATGGGTGCAGGTATTTTCTGTGCTATTCTCATGATAGTGAATAAGTCTCATGAGATCTGATGATTTTAAAAGGGGGAGTTTCCCTGCACAAGCTTCTTCTCTCGTCTGTCGTCATATGAGATGTGACTTTGGCATTCCACCATGATTGTGAGGCCTCCCCAGCCACGTGGAACTGTAAGTCCATTAAAACCTCCTTTTCTTCCCAGTCTTGGGTATGTCTTTTTTTTTTTTTTTTTTTTTTTTTTTTTTTTTTTTTATTTATTATTATTATATACTTTAAGTTGTAGGGTACATGTGCATAACGTGCAGGTTTGTTACATATGTATACTTGTGCCATGTTGCTGTGCTGCACCCATCAACTCGTCATTTACATCAGGTATAACTCCCAATGAAATCCCTCCCCCCACCCCCCTCCCCATGATAGGCCCCGGTGTGTGATGTTCCCCTTCCTGAGTCCGAGTGATCTCATTGTTCAGTTCCCACCTATGAGTGAGAACATGCGGTGTTTGGTTTTCTGTTCTTGTGATAGTTTGCTAAGAATGATGGATTCCAGCTGCATCCAAGTCCCTACAAAGGACTCAAACTCATCCTTTTTGATGGCTGCATAGTATTCCATGGTGTATATGTGCCACATTTTCTTAATCCAATCTGTCACTGATGGACATTTGGGTTGATTCCAAGTCTTTGCTATTGTGAATAGTGCTGCAATAAACATACGTGTGCATGTGTCTTTATAGCAGCATAATTTATAATCCTTTGGGTATATACCCAGTAATGGGATGGCTGGGTCATATGGTACATCTAGTTCTAGATCCTTGAGGAATCGCCATACTGTTTTCCATAATGGTTGAACTAGCTTACAATCCCACCAACAGTGTAAAAGTGTTCCTATTTCTCCACATCCTCTCCAGCACCTGTTGTTTCCTGACTTTTTAATGATTGCCATTCTAACTGGTGTGAGATGGTATCTCATTGTGGTTTTGATTTGCATTTCTCTGATGGCCAGTGATGATGAGCATTTTTTCATGTGTCTGTTGGCTGTATGAATGTCTTCTTTTGAGAAATATCTGTTCATGTCCTTTGCCCACTTTTTGATGGGGTTGTTTGTTTTTTTCTTGTAAATTTGTTTGAGTTCTTTGTAGGTTCTGGATATTAGCCCTTTGTCAGATGAGTAGATTGCAAAAATTTTCTCCCATTCTGTAGGTTGCCTGTTCACTCTGATGGTAGTGTCTTTTGCTGTGCAGAAGCTCTTTAGTTTAATGAGATCCCATTTGTCAATTTTGGCTTTTGCTGCCGTTGCTTTTGGTGTTTTAGACATGAAATCTTTGCCCATGCCTATGTCCTGAATGGTACTACCTAGGTTTTCCTCTAGGATTTTTATGGTATTAGGTCTAACATTTAAGTCTCTAATCCATCTTGAATTAATTTTCGTATAAGGAGTAAGGAAAGGATCCAGTTTCAGCTTTCTACTTATGGCTAGCCAATTTTCCCAGCACCATTTATTAAATAGGGAATCCTTTCCCCATTTCTTGTTTCTCTCAGGTTTGTCAAAGATCAAATGGCTGTAGATATGTGGTATTATTTCTGAGGACTCTGTTCTGTTCCATTGGTCTATATCTCTGTTTTGGTACCAGTACCATGCTGTTTTGGTTACTGTAGCCTTGTAGTATAGTTTGAAGTCAGGTAGCGTGATGCCTCCAGCTTTGTTCTTTTGACTTAGGATTGTCTTGGAGATGCGGGCTCTTTTTTGGTTCCATATGAACTTTAAAGCAGTTTTTTCCAATTCTGTGAAGAAACTCATTGGTAGCTTGATGGGGATGGCATTGAATCTATAAATTACCTTGGGCAGTATGGCCATTTTCACGATATTGATTCTTCCTATCCATGAGCATGGTATGTTCTTCCATTTGTTTGTGTCCTCTTTTATTTCACTGAGCAGTGGTTTGTAGTTCTCCTTGAAGAGGTCCTTTACATCCCTTGTAAGTTGGATTCCTAGGTATTTGATTCTCTTTGAAGCAATTGTGAATGGAAGTTCATTCCTGATTTGGCTCTCTGTTTGTCTGTTACTGGTGTATAAGAATGCTTGTGATTTTTGCACATTAATTTTGTATCCTGAGACTTTGCTGAAGTTGCTTATCAGCTTAAGGAGATTTTGGGCTGAGACAATGGGGTTTTCTAAATATACAATCATGTCATCTGCAAACAGGGACAATTTGACTTCTTCTTTTCCTAACTGAATACCCTTGATTTCTTTCTCTTGCCTGATTGCCCTAGCCAGAACTTCCAACACTATGTTGAATAGGAGTGGTGAGAGAGGGGGCATCCCTGTCTTGTGCCAGTTTTCAAAGGGAATTTTTCCAGTTTTTGCCCATTCAGTATGATATTGGCTGTGGGTTTGTCATAAATAGCTCTTATTATTTTGAGGTACGTTCCATCAATACCGAATTTATTGAGCGTTTTTAGCATGAAGGGCTGTTGAATTTTGTCAAAAGCCTTTTCTGCATCTATTGAGATAATCATGTGGTTCTTGTCTTTGGTTCTGTTTATATGCTGGATTATGTTTATTGATTTGCGAATGTTGAACCAGCCTTGCATCCCAGGGATGAAGCCCACTTGATCATGGTGGATAAGCTTTTTGATGTGTTGCTGAATCCGGTTTGCCAGTATTTTATTGAGGATTTTTGCATCGATGTTCATCAGAGATATTGGTCTAAAATTCTCTTTTTTTGTTGTGTCCTTGCCAGGCTTTGGTATCAGGATGATATTGGCCTCATAAAATGAGTTAGGGAGGATTCCCTCTTTTTCTATTGATTGGAATAGTTTCAGAAGGAATGGTACCAACTCCTCCTTGTACCTCTGGTAGAATTCAGCTGTGAATCCATCTGGTCCTGGACTTTTTTTGGTTGGTAGGCTATTAATTGTTGCCTCAATTTCAGAGCCTGCTATTGGTCTATTCAGGGATTCAACTTCTTCCTGGTTTAGTCTTGGAAGAGTGTAAGTGTCCAGGAAATTATCCATTTCTTCTAGATTTTCCAGTTTATTTGCGTAGAGGTGTTTATAGTATTCTCTGATGGTAGTTTGTATTTCTGTGGGGTCGGTGGTGATATCCCCTTTATCATTTTTAATTGCGTCGATTTGATTCTTCTCTCTTTTCTTCTTTATTAGTCTGGCTAGTGGTCTGTCAATTTTGTTGATCTTTTCAAAAAACCAACTCCTGGATTCATTGATTTTTTGGAGGGTTTTTTGTGTCTCTATCTCCTTCAGTTCTGCTCTGATCTTAGTTATTTCTTGCCTTCTGCTAGCTTTCGAATGTGTTTGCTCTTGCTTCTCTAGTTCTTTTAATTGCGATGTTAGAGTGTCAATTTTGCATCTTTCCTGCTTTCTCTTGTGGGCATTTAGTGCTATAAATTTCCCTCTACACACTGCTTTAAATGTGTCCCAGAGATTCTGGTATGTTGTATCTTTGTTCTCATCGGTTTCAAAGAACATCTTTATTTCTGCCTTCATTTCGTTATGTACCCAGTAGTCATTCAGGAGCAGGTTGTTCAGTTTCCATGTAGTTGAGCGGTTTTGAGTGAGTTTCTTAGTCCTGAGTTCTAGTTTGATTGCACTGTGGTCTGAGAGACAGTTTGTTATAATTTCTGTTCTTGTACATTTGCTGAGGAGTGCTTTACTTCCAATTATGTGGTCAATTTTGGAGTAAGTATGATGTGGTGCTGAGAAGAATGTATATTCTGTTGATTTGGGGTGGAGAGTTCTATAGATGTCTATTAGGTCTGCTTGCTGCAGAGATGAGTTCAATTCCTGGATATCCTTGTTAACTTTCTGTCTCGTTGATCTGTCTAATGATGACAGTGGAGTGTTGAAGTCTCCCATTATTATTGTATGGGAGTCTAAGTCTCTTTGTAAGTCTCTAAGGACTTGCTTTATGAATCTGGGTGCTCCTGTATTGGGTGCATATATATTTAGGATAGTTAGCTCTTCCTGTTGAATTGATCCCTTTACCATTATGTAATGGCCTTCTTTGTCTCTTTTGATCTTTGATGGTTTAAAGTCTGTTTTATCAGAGACTAGTATTGCAACCCCTGCTTTTTTTTGTTCTCCATTTGCTTGGTAAATCTTCCTCCATCCCTTTATTTTGAGCCTATGTATGTCTCTGCGTGTGAGATGGGTCTCCTGAATACAGCAGACTGATGGGTCTTGACTCTTTATCCAGTTTGCCAGTCTGTGTCTTTTAATTGGAGCATTTAGTCCATTTACATTTAAGGTTAAGATTGTTATGTGTGAACTTGATCCTGCCATTATGATATTAACTGGTTATTTTGCTCATTAGTTGATGCAGTTTCTTCCTAGCCTCAATGGTCTTTACATTTTGGCATGTTTTTGCAATGGCTGGTACCGGTTGTTCCTTTCCATGTTTAGTGCTTCCTTCAGGGTCTCTTGTAAGGCAGGCCTAGTGGTGACAAAATCTCTAAGCATTTGCTTATCTGTAAAGGATTTTATTTCTCCTTCACTTATGAAACTTAGTTTGGCTGGATATGAAATTCTGGGTTTAAAATTCTTTTCTTTAAGAATGTTGAATATTGGCCCCCACTCTCTTCTGGCTTGTAGAGTTTCTGCTGAGAGATCTGCTGTTAGTCTGATGGGCTTCCCTTTGTGGGTAACCCGACCTTTCTCTCTGGCTGCCCTTAAGATTTTTTCCTTCATTTCAACTTTGGTGAATCTGGCAATTATGTGTCTTGGAGTTGCTCTTCTCGAGGAGTATCTTTGTGGCGTTCTCTGTATTTCCTGGATTAGAATGTTGGCCTGCCCTACTAGGTTGGGGAAGTTCTCCTGGATGATATCCTGAAGAGTGTTTTCCAACTTGGTTCCATTTTCCCCCTCACTTTCAGGCACCCCAATCAGACGTAGATTTGGTCTTTTTACATAATCCCATACTTCTTGCAGGCTTTGTTCATTTCTTTTTCTTCTTTTTTCTTTTGGTTTCTCTTCTCGCTTCATTTCATTCATTTGATCCTCAATCGCTGATACTCTTTCTTCCAGTTGATCGAGTCGGTTACTGAAGCTTGTGCATTTGTCACGTATTTCTCGTGTCATGGTTTTCATCTCTTTCATTTCGTTTAGGACCTTCTCTGCATTAATTACTCTAGCCATCAATTCTTCCACTTTTTTTTCAAGATTTTTAGTTTCTTTGCGCTGGGTACGTAATTCCTCCTTTAGCTCTGAGAAATTTGATGGACTGAAGCCTTCTTCTCTCATCTCGTCAAAGTCATTCTCCGTCCAGCTTTGATCCGTTGCTGGCGATGAGCTGCGCTCCTTTGCCGGGGGAGATGCGCTCTTATTTTTGGAATTTCCAGCTTTTCTGCCCTGCTTTTTCCCCATCTTTGTGGTTTTATCTGCCTCTGGTCTTTGATGATGGTGATGTACTGATGGGGTTTTGGTGTAGGTGTCCTTCCTGTTTGATAGTTTTCCTTCTAACAGTCAGGACCCTCAGCTGTAGGTCTGTTGGAGATTGCTTGAGGTCCACTCCAGACCCTGTTTGCCTGGGTATCAGCAGCAGAGGCTGCAGAAGATAGAATATTTCTGAACAGCGAGTGTACCTGTCTGATTCTTGCTTTGGAAGCTTCCTCTCAGGGGTGTACTCCTCCCTGTGAGGTGTGGGGTGTCAGACTGCCCCTAGTGGGGGATGTCTCCCAGTTAGGCTACTCAGGGGTCAGGGACCCACTTGAGCAGGGAGTCTGTCCCTTCTCAGATCTCAACCTCCGTGTTGGGAGATCCACTGCTCTCTTCAAAGCTGTCAGACAGAGTCGTTTGCGTCTGTGCAGAGGTTTCTGTGTGTCTTAGTTTACTGTGCCCTGTCCCCAGAGGTGGAGTCTACAGAGACAGGCAGGTTTTCTTGAGCTGCTGTGAGCTCCACCCAGTTCGAGCTTCCCAGCAGCTTTGTTTACCTACTTAAGCCTCAGCAATGGCGGGCGCCCCTCCCCCAGCCTCGCTGCTGCCTTGCCGGTAGATCACAGACTGCTGTGCTAGCAATGAGGGAGGCTCCGTGGGTGTGGGACCCTCCCGGCCAGGTGTGGGATATGATCTCCTGGTGTGCCTGTTTCCTAAAGCGCAGTATTGGGGTGGGAGTTACCCGATTTTCCAGGTGTTGTGTGTCTCAGTTCCCCTGGCTGGGAAAAGGGACTCCCTTCCCCCTTGCGCTTCCCAGGTGAGGCAATGCCTCGCCCTGCTTCAGCTCTCGCTGGTCGGGCTGCAGCAGCTGACCAGCACCGATCGTCTCGGCACTCCCCAGTGAGATGAACCCAGTACCTCAGTTGAAAATGCAGAAATCACCGGTCTTCTGTGTCGCTCGCGCTGGGAGTTGGAGACTGGAGCTGCTCCTATTCGGCCATCTTGCTCCGCCCCCCGGGTATGTCTTTATCAGCAGCATGAAAACAGACTAATATGAATGTTATTTAAATCATTGTTATGCAATATTGTTATATTTAAAAAATATAAAATACTATAATATTTAATATTGTAATATTTGTAATACTGTAATATATTTTAACAACTATTGCAAAATAAAAATACAATAAAATACAATTATAAAATATTTTTAAAATATTCTTTAATATTTAATAGTTTTTAAATCGTTTAATAGTTTTTAAATATTTTTTATTTGAGGTTGGCTGGATGAAGAACTTGTGGAGAGGAAGGGATGACTGTACTAATAGTAAATTCAAGAACAAGAAAAGATATGTAACAATTAAACATACAATTCACCAAAAATATATATAATTAACTTTTTACACCAAATAATGTAGAACTGAAATATGCAAAACTAGGTATACAAGAAAGATTTAACAAATTCACAGTAATACTAGGGTATTATAGCCCATACTTGTCAGAAAGTGACCGATCAAGTAGACAAAAAATAAGCAAACAAATAAATTTGAATATGAAGTAACCTGTCAAATATGATGAAATACACACACACCATACTTCTTTGAAACCAAGAAACACAATACCACATAATATTTGCAAAAATTCACTGTGTATTTGGCCATTAAAACATCAAATAATTTCCCAAAGTAGAAAATCTTTGTAACTTTAAACTTCAATGCAGCAACACTACACATTTTTAATAAAATAATAACTCCTAGTAGAACTATTTACTTAAGAAAATGCCAAAAATAATAAATAAATTATAAACTTTTAGAAGAAAATGGAATAAAAGTAGTATGAAATGTAGCCAAACTTATATTCACAGGAAAATATTTAGATGTACATGAATTTATTAAGGGAAATATTCCCATATCTTGTGCAAATTGACACCTGACTTCAAAATATATTTTGAATCTACTCATTCACAGTAATACCTGAATGCGTGGATACATAACTAAATATTAAATAAATGATCTATACAGACTTCTCTTATATAATCATTGATAAAAAGCACTATACTGGGAGCCTAAAAACCTTGATCATTGGATTCGTATTAATACCTTAGCCTATATGACCAAACCTGTTACCTTTTCTGTATCTCAGATTCCATATCTGTAAAAGAGGGTTGTCAAAATAGGTCTTCTTTAGGGTTTTTTTCCAAATGTAAATATCTATACTCTATATATTTGTTATATGCTCCATTAAATAATTAAATGATTAATAATGTTATATGCTTTATTAAAATATGCCTGTTGCATTGTTTCACATTGTCATATAACAAAATGAAACTTGATCTGTGTTTGTGTGTAAATATGTTTGTTTTTATATTGGCCAGTGGAGAGAGAGAGAGAGAGAGAGAGAGAGAGTGTGTGTGTGTGTGTGTGTATGTGACGGAGTCTCACTTTGTCGACGAGGCTGGAGTGCAGTGGCGCAATTTCAGCTCACTGCAACCTCCGTCTCCCAGGTTCAAGGGATTTTTCTGTCTCAGCCTCCCGAGTAGCTGGGACTATAGGCGCACGTCACCATGCCCAGCCAATTTTTGTATTTTTAGTAGAGACAGGGTTTGGCCATATTGGCAAGGCTGGTCTCAAACTCCTGACCTCGTGATCCGCCCGCCTCGGCCTCCCAAAGTGCAGGGATTACAGGTGTGAGCCCTGAGCTCGGCTAGTGAAGAGATTTTTAAGACTTCAATTGTCAAATGTGAATCACAGGTTAAACTAAAAAAAAGGAAGATATGGTATTTTTAAATGCCTATGGCTAAAATATCACCGTACTCTGAAAGTCATCCAGACCTCAAGAATGAAAAACACAAACACGTGTACTATCACTATGACAAAGGTGTCAAAAGCATTTCCAATGTCAACTGTATCACTTTTCCTAGTTTTCAAATTGATTAACTTGATTTTCTAAGTAGTGATATCTCTCTAATCTAACTACATCACTCATTAGTAAGCTGTTTGGACTACCTTGATGCATTTTTCTTCAGTTCAGTTTAGCCATGGAAGACAGTCACACTTCTTCCCAACATGGTGTATGTGATGTCCAAACCCTCTACTGTTTTCAATGCAAAGTGGCTCTGGCTAACAAACACCTCTTGCTTCATGACCAGAATTAGCTTCCTCCTCCCTAGTGATGATCATGAAATCAACCCTCATACTGATTTCAGTTCTCAACTTCCACCTCAAACCCTACCATCATCACCACCATCTTCCATCATCTTTTTTTTTTCCCCCCCTCAAGTAGAGGGGAAGATAGGACAGGAAAAAAATTGTAACACTTTCTTGGAAATTACCATGGTGGAAAGATACTGTAGAATATGAATTTTTACAGTCACAAACAACAGAAATAACCTCTCTGTTAAATATGGAACTGCTTTTGACCCCTTTATGGCCATAATATTTGTATTATTACCACTTAAGTTTTTGTTGTTGTTGTTGTTTTTGAGAGGCAGTCTTGCTCCCTCACCCAGGCTGGAGTGCAGTGGCGCCATCTAGGCTCACTGCAAGCTCCGCCTCCTGGGTTCACGCCATTCTCCTGCCTCAGCCTCCAGAGTAGCTGGGACTACAGGTGCCCATCACCACGCCCGGTTAATTTTTTTTGTATTTTTAGTACAGACAGGGTTTCACCATGTCAGCCAGGATGGTCTCGACCTCCTGACCTCGTGATCCACTTGCCTCGGGTTCCCCAAGTGTTACATTAAATTAAATGAAATTTTATGTCATTGTGGCCATTCCTATTTTTTCAAACAAAATGATTTCATTTAAATTAATTATATATGCCAATAAAGTATAATTATGTAATATTTTCAAGAGTCAACAAATAAAAATGTAATCTTGTCTGAATCAAATATCACTAGATATTTTGAAGATGTCTAATTTTTAGTAAGAAACATTTTAGTAAAATGTGGAGATATTCAATTATCATCATCTTTTAGTTTGCTAATGAAGTAATTATCTTATGGTTAGTAATTTAATTAACACTTACTTTTTCAATATCTATCACTGGTATTTAGTGACTACTTAGTAATATCAAGAAAACAATAAAAGTAATGCCACAACAGCAGAAAAGACATTAGGCTGTGTTAGAAAAATATTTTAAAATACATATTTTAATTTTTAATAAAATCTAAATCAGTTTTGTAAGGATGCACAAGTAAAAGTTAATGCTGCTGGGGATGGATAATTACGGGTAGGCTATTCAAGAAAATGTCAGCTCTCTGTTTTCCTTCATGTTGGAGATAATATTTCTGGCAATTCTTTTCTACCTCATTCACTCACCAGCAAACATTTATTGAATGATTTACTGAATGTGTTGGGAATTACACTCGGTCAGTGGATTTCAAAGGCCTTTTAGCAGTGAAACTATTACGATGCAGATCAATATATTCAACAAGTAAAATTGGACCTACTTTAATCCTGAAACCAGGAGAGCTGGACCCCAGGAGAAAGTCAGTGAAAACCCTTAAGGCTCCAAGGAATACACATTAAAAACAATGAACTTGGTGTATGAAGGCAAAGATGAGCAGATCTCTGCCTTTCAGAAGACGTTTAAGAAATAATAATATTAACATCCAATGATTCACTCATTTGTTCGTTCAATAAATATATTTAAATGCCTACCATAAGTCAGCCATTATTCTCAATCTGAGGATATATCAGTAAATAAAGCTGTTGCAATCATGGCGTTTATGTTGCAGTGAATGAGAGTGGACAAAAACCAGCAAAATAATGACTCATGTGAAGCAATGATAAGTGTGATGAAGAAAATTAAAGAGGATCAGTGGGAAATAAAGTGAAGAGGAGTCTACTTTAGATAAGTGACCTTCGAGTAACAGCTTGCATTGAAGAAGATAGTGAACCATTTGGATGTCAGTGGAAAGAACATTCCAGGGGGAGGAATCTGCAGGAGCAAAAGTTGTGAGGCAAGCATTTAAATGACGCAGTAACAAAAGAGCAGGGTTGCCAGTAAGGATGGAGTGAGGGAACAAAGGGAGAATGCTGGGAAATCAGGTCGGAAAGATAGCCAAGGGCTGGATCATGAAGGATTGTAAAGGCAACAATACGTAGAGGTACCCCTCACTTTCCAAACTTTCTCCCTAGAAAGTTAGAATGAAATATATTTAAATAGCAAAATATAATAGTTTAAATTCTATGCTAAGTATTATGGGAACCCATTGGAATGTTGAGAGCAGGAAAATGACAAGGTCTGATGTGCCAAACACTTCCATGATTATCTTAATGTTCCCAATAACCATAAGTAACCCTGTTTGATCCCTGTTTTATAGATGTAGATAAGGGAAAGAGTAGTTTACCCAAAGACATAAACCTTTGTAATTAGACAAAGAATTCAAACCCAAAGTTCAACCTCTCAACTGGTCTAATACCCAAACTAAGACAACATAACTGTTCAAATTGCTATACAAAATACACATACACAATTTATTGACAGGAAATAGTGTTCAGTTGCCCCTGAGATTTCAGGTAGAAATGCTTCCTAAAGTAGCTGATATTTTATATTAGCTGTAGAGGATAAGTAGGAGTTCCTGAGGAGGACTAAAAAGAAGAGAACATTGTGAGTAAAGGAGGTAGTTAGAATAAAGCCATGGAAGGGCAAAACAGCACAATTCATTTAGAAACTCACTCATTATTTTGTGTGGTCTGACCATGAGTTCTAAAGCAGGAGCATGGAAAGAGATGAGACAAAAACTCAAAAGGTTTTTGCTCAGGTGGCCCCACTACACCACACTACGGGGTTTATATTGAAGTGCAAGACAGGGGAGCCACTAAAGAGTTTTAAGAAAGACAATATCATGAACAGGTAAAATCTTCAGAAAGATCACTTTAACGTGACCAGAATGCAGACAGATTGAGGGTGGTGAGGCGCCATTACAGGAAGAAGGGACCAATGGAGTTATTACCATAGTTTTATTCAAGTGAGAAATAAAGAGAATTTGAACAAAGGCAGTGGGAGATGGAGATATACTACATAATGAAAATGGCTTGGTTACTAATTGGTAGTTGTTTGAGAAATAAAGCAAGAATGACTCTGAGCAGACCACTTAATCACTTTGTGTCTCCCCTCATCTATATAATGGTAATAATAATAGTGTTTATATATTAGTGTTCTGTGAGGATTAAATTAATAGTATCTGTTTATTGAGTTTCCACCATCTATTAGACTACACTTGGTACGTATATTATCATGGGTGAATGGCAGTGCCAATACCCAAGATAAGAATTACCAGAGGAAGAATAAATCTGCAGGGGAAGGGAAACGATAAGTTTACTTTTAGATTTGATAAGTCTGTGGAGCTATTCAGTGGACAGTAGGATAACACATGGATCGGGAGGGTTATCTGGCTGCTGGTCTATGAAACAGGGACACATTAAGGTAGTGAGAGAATGAGCAGCATGGCCAGAAAAGACTGTCAAGGTGAAACCATGAGAAATACCATCACTTTGGTGTGGGTGTTAGAGATTGACAGGAATGGCTGGAAAAGTAAGAGGAATACCATGAGAAAAGTATGTCCCAGAAATTAAGAGAGTAGGGAGGTTCAGGTAAAAAGAGTGTCCACAGCATAAGTCCCAGGGACAGGTCAAATCTAGTGATGAGGAGTGGAAGCATAATCTGGAGAAGCTGAGGAGCAAATAGTAGCTAAGGAAGAAAAGGCAAAAAGGCAACATCTGCAAATAGGTCTTCCAATGAGGATGCCTGGGAAGGAAAAGAGTGAGATCCACATGGTGATATCTAAAGTGAGTCATAAGGTTGAATATGCAAGAGACTCGAGCATGCAACAGGTACTAGAGAATGAGCCAGCAGTGACAGAGTAAAACATGCAAGCAAGGGAGAGAGAGAAAGCTCTGGTACATGCCTTAGGTCTCAGAGGAGAGGGAGATGGTGGGATCAAGAGGAGAGGTGGAAGGTGAACCTTGAAAGGAAAAGATACATGCTCTGAGACTGAGTGTAACATTTAAAAGCAAAAAAAAAAAAAAAAAATAGCCGTAATGTTTTTTCTCCAGATAAAATTCTAGACAGGTGCTTCCTTTATTTCTCGCAATGTTGTGACAACGCTCATCATAAAGTAGCTAACGAAAGACGGAATAAAACAGAAAAGGCAGATCAGTTAGAAACAAAATTATATACTGTAGTCCTTTTCACTTGCTTGTTTTGAGTTCTTAAATAGGCTACATGTGCCTCAGTTTCTTCATCTATAAAATGGGGACAATAATATCTACCTCACAGTATTGTTGTGCCAGTTACTGGCAATATAAAGAGAGTGTCTAGAATAACATATTGTGAATATTCAGTAAATAAATGGTGCTTAAAATTGCTTTAACCCTCACAACCATGCTGTGAATTAGTATACATGGAGAACAGAGGCACAAAGAGCTGAAGTGACCTGCCTGAGATCATTCAGCTGGTTAGTGGGAGCCACAAATTAGATACAGCAGGCCCGTGCCAGAGTCCACTCTCTTAACCACGACAAGAACTCCTTCCTTGACCAAATCATCCTACTCTTGATATTGAATCAAGTTCCTCTTAGTAATTTCTCATCCACTCAGCCCCTCACTCTGCTCCTTGGCTGTAAATCCCCAGCAGTCTTTGCTGTGTTCAGAGCTGGGTTAAAACTCTCCTATCACAACAATCTTAAAGTCTTCCTTACCATTGTTAATAAATGTTGGGTGCAACGTTTTTCTTTCACAATCACGGTGCTGTATTACCTATGAAACGTGATTAAACAGGAATTGCATTGTAATGCCATTAAACTCAATAGAAAAGTGACATAACACAGCAGTTAGAAAGGCCTGCTGTAGGTGCTACCCCTAGGTTTGAATGTGGCTCTGCTATTAGCTAGCAGAGCTTTAGGAAAGTTTTAGGAACTTAAGAAAGTTGCCTATGTTCTCTGCTTTGGTGGCCTGTAAAATGGAGATAACAATAGTAGCTACTTCACAGATAATTTTGTCAAAATTAAATGTAGACATCATATATTAAGTTCTTAAAAGTTATTAGCTATTTTTGAGCTATCATCAAGAAACATATTGCTATACAATATTAAGTGAAGTAAACCCTGATCACTCTAATTCTGCAAACTATTCTCAAATTCCAGCAACTCCAAGTCCCCATTATCCTGCTGTATATTTTTTCTGTAGCACTTATCATTTAGCCTACTGTATAATTTACTTGTTACGTTTATTGTTATTTTTTGCCTCTTCTTTTAGAATGTAAATTTCCCAAGAGGAAAAATTTACTGTACCCTACCTATGGGAGGCACTGAAGCAGTATTTGTTGATTGGATGAATTTAATATTGGTGTATAAGGAAAATCAGGTGAAGGAAATGATGGAAGACAAGAGTAGAGATTGTGAAGAGTATCTGACACTGTCAGGGATGAAGCAATAGCTTATTTGCATACCCAATTTTCCTTTCACTATTGACTTTCTTTTCCCTAGACAGAGATGTGTCAGTTGCAGGGTTATTTTCTGACTTGATAGAATGAATAATTGACTAAAGAAATAAAAGAAAGGAGGAGGAGAGGTATATCTGAGAAAGACCAAGTGACAATGGGTGGGTTGTGGCAGGATTAGGCCAGAGGATTAAAAGTCAGAGGGGTCGGGCACAAGTGTTCACGTCTGTAATCCCAACAGTTTGGGAGGCCAAGACGGGACGATCACTTAAGGCCAGGAGTTTGAGTTGAGCCTCAGCAACATAGTAAGACCTCATTTCTACAAAGAAAAAATTAAAAATATTAGGCGAGAGTGGTTGAATGTATCTGTAGTCCCAGCTACTAGGGAGGCTGAGGCAGGAGGATCACTTGAGCCCAGAGGGTTGAGGCTATGGTGAGCCATGATTGTGCCACTGTGTGCCACCTTGAGTGACAGAGTGAGGTCTTGTATTAAAAAAATAAATGAAATGAAATAAAATAAAGTAAATGTCAGAAGGAAGCCTAGGGGTAGTCAGGAGTTCTTGGCCACCACAGTTCCTTTACTACTGCCAGATCCCAGATCTAACTATTACGGTGCCTAAAAGGCACAAAAGGAGAAAAGACTAGGACAGAGCATGTGGACATGATTTAATGAGTGATAAATTTTCCTGATATATTTATGGAGTAGTGTTTCTCAACTTTTTTTTCATTATCACTACTAAGTAGCCTACTTACACATTTTTTCCCTAACTGTCCCCACCCTTACCCCTATGAAATTCTATGAAAGACAGATATACTATGGCTCTCTTCATATTAGTGGGTAGCACCGACTTTTGGAGGACCACTATCTGTTGTAATACCTAAGATTTTTCTTTCACCCACTAAGAATCAATGTTTTGCTTCCCTGAAAACAATATTGCCCCCATTAAGAAAGCATACTTTAGAGTCACTGGCTTTTAAACTAGGTATCATTTGTGTTAATTTATAGATTAAATCAATGTTTCTCAACCTCAGTAGCATTGACATTTTAGATCTGATAATTCTGTATTGTGGAGAATTTGCCCTGTACGTTGCGAGATGTTGAGCAGTATTCCTGGTCTTTATTCCCTAGATGCCAGTAGCACACTCGCCTTGGTCAGGCAAACAAAAATATCTCTAGACATTATAAAATATCCACCCTTTACAGGTGGCAGTAGGATAAAATTGTCCCTAGTGGAGAATTCCTGGATTAAATAAATGAACATAAGTGAATTATATTATTTTTCCAAGGACACAGCAAAATAAGGAAACTCTCCACTATAGACTAGTAGTTTTTCTATTCCCAAAATTTTCCTCAAGAATAAATACTAGACCATCTATAGCAAAAGTTTCAGAGAAATGTTTTATCTTGCCAAATTATTATTTTCTATAAAGCTAATAATCTTCAGTTTTATAATTCAGTACAAGTCAGCTTGTGTTTCTCATAAATTTTATTCTGAATACCTGGCCTGACTTTTAATAAAAAGGTTAAATACACACACACACACACACACACTTGAATGTTATATATAAATAAATGTATATATTTGAATGTAATATATAAATGTATATATATTTGAGTACATATATTTGAAAATTTTTATTACAATCTTCCATCTATATTTATGTCTTTTAAGTAAACTATATAAAATTTCCAAGATTTCAGTAGACTAAATATACCAAAATTATACCTTTTACTCAGAGAAAGCAAATATGCAAAAACAATGAGAATTTATAGTAGCTATATGTAAGAAAACAAATTTATGAAGACAGCTAATAATTATTCTTTGCTATGTTTTACATTATAGATATATCTATCATGTTACAGAATTACATACAGCTCTGTAGTTAACTATTATTATCTCAATTTCACAGATAGGAAAATCAGTTCAGAGATGATAAAATAAATTGCCTAGGATCTGTCACACAGAAGGTGGCAGGATTTTGATTGAACTCAGCCTTATTCAGCTCCAAAAATTTCTGCTCAGTCCATACCAGACTTTTTGACTCAGTTTTCCTCCTAAATATTATTTTTTTCTTTTTCTTCACTGTAATACATTCCACAAATGATGAAAAAGAACTTCATCTTACCTGTAAAGGATGTTTTGAAGAGCTGAGGCTTTCTTTCAACATGAGAAATGCTAGTTTATTGATGCTTTAGATAAATCTCTCTTATGTTAAATCAACTAAAGCAAGCAAAAGGCAAAGACCAACCTTATCTCCATCAACAATAAATCTCCAGGGCAGTCTTTTATAACTTTCGATGTTTAATACTAAAGCAAAACAAGGTCTATGTCTTTTTATACGTTCTACACATCCAGAGAACCATTAAAATCAGCATCATGACTCAGATTTTACTTAAGCATAAACAAATAAACTTGTCCCAGCTTGGTGACAAGTTTAAGGCCCAATCCTAGCTCTTCAACAATTAGCAGTGTGATGTTGACCAACAGCTTCTTCTTCCTGAGCCATAAGCAAAACAAAATGGATTTCAACAGATTGCCAGACTCAAAGGCTTTCAGAGTTATTTGAAACCTGAGAAAAACTGGAGAGTCAAGTCTTTTTAAAATACATTTACATTTAATTTTTTCTTTAAACAAAATGAGGTGAAGCTGAACATTTGGGCCCTTGATTTGAGCTTAGGCAAAAGACCTCTGAATTAGTTATCTGGAAGGTCCCTTCCAAGTCTGGTATTCTATGAATTGAGATTTATTATTTTTATTTTTTTATTTTTGCCCTTAAGAAGCTTATGTTGGGGCCAGGTGTGGTGGCTCATGCCTGTCATCCCAGCCCTTTGAGAAGCCAAGTCGGGCAGATCACTTGAGGTCAGGAGTTCAAGACCAGCCTGGCCAACATGGTGAAACCCCATCTCTACTAAAAATACAAAAATATTAGCCAGGCGTGGTGGTGCATGCCTGTAATCCCAGCTACTTGGGAGGCTGAGGCAGGAGAGTTGCTTGAACCTAGGAGCCGAAGGTTGCAGTGAGCTGAGACCGTGCCACTGCACTCCAGCCTGGGCAACACAGCAAGACTCTGTCTCAAAAAAAAAAAAAAAAAAGGAAGCTTATGTTTTAATCAAAAGCATAAGTTTAAAAATATCCTTTATCAGAACTAGAGAAGCAAGAGCAAACACATTCGAAAGCTAGCAGAAGGCAAGAAATAACTAAGATCAGAGCAGAACTGAAGGAGATAGAGACACAAAAAACCCTCCAAAAAATCAATGAATCCAGGAGTTGGTTTTTTGAAAAGATCAACAAAATTGACAGACCACTAGCCAGACTAATAAAGAAGAAAAGAGAGAAGAATCAAATCGACGCAATTAAAAATGATAAAGGGGATATCACCACCGACCCCACAGAAATACAAACTACCATCAGAGAATACTATAAACACCTCTACGCAAATAAACTGGAAAATCTAGAAGAAATGGATAATTTCCTGGACACTTACACTCTTCCAAGACTAAACCAGGAAGAAGTTGAATCCCTGAATAGACCAATAGCAGGCTCTGAAATTGAGGCAACAATTAATAGCCTACCAACCAAAAAAAGTCCAGGACCAGATGGATTCACAGCTGAATTCTACCAGAGGTACAAGGAGGAGTTGGTACCATTCCTTCTGAAACTATTCCAATCAATAGAAAAAGAGGGAATCCTCCCTAACTCATTTTATGAGGCCAACATCATCCTGATACCAAAGCCTGGCAGAGACACAACAAAAAAAGAGAATTTTAGACCAATATCCCTGATGAACATCGATGCAAAAATCCTCAATAAAATACTGGCAAACCGGATTCAGCAACACATCAAAAAGCTTATCCACCATGATCAAGTGGGCTTCATCCCTGGGATGCAAGGCTGGTTCAACATTCGCAAATCAATAAACATAATCCAGCATATAAACAGAACCAAAGACAAGAACCACATGATTATCTCAATAGATGCAGAAAAGGCTTTTGACAAAATTCAACAGCCCTTCATGCTAAAAACGCTCAATAAATTCGGTATTGATGGAACGTACCTCAAAATAATAAGAGCTATTTATGACAAACCCACAGCCAATATCATACTGAATGGGCAAAAACTGGAAAAATTCCCTTTGAAAACTGGCACAAGACAGGGATGCCCTCTCTCACCACTCCTATTCAACATAGTGTTGGAAGTTCTGGCTAGGGCAATCAGGCAAGAGAAAGAAATCAAGGGTATTCAGTTAGGAAAAGAAGAAGTCAAATTGTCCCTGTTTGCAGATGACATGATTGTATATTTAGAAAACCCCATTGTCTCAGCCCAAAATCTCCTTAAGCTGATAAGCAACTTCAGCAAAGTCTCAGGATACAAAATTAATGTGCAAAAATCACAAGCATTCTTATACACCAGCAACAGACAAACAGAGAGCCAAATCAGGAATGAACTTCCATTCACAATTGCTTCAAAGAGAATAAAATACCTAGGAATCCAACTTACAAGGGATGTAAAGGACCTCTTCAAGGAGAACTACAAACCACTGCTCAGTGAAATCAAAAGAGGACACAAACAAATGGAAGAACATACCATGCTCATGGATAGGAAGAATCAATATCGTGAAAATGGCCATACTGCCCAAGGTAATTTATAGATTCAATGCCATCCCCATCAAGCTACCAATGAGTTTCTTCACAGAATTGGAAAAAACTGCTTTAAAGTTCATATGGAACCAAAAAAGAGCCCGCATCTCCAAGAAAATCCTAAGTCAAAAGAACAAAGCTGGAGGCATCACGCTACCTGACTTCAAACTATACTACAAGGCTACAGTAACCAAAACAGCATGGTACTGGTACCAAAACAGAGATATAGACCAATGGAACAGAACAGAGTCCTCAGAAATTATACCACACATCTACAGCCATTTGATCTTTGACAAACCTGAGAGAAACAAGAAATGGGGAAAAGGATTCCCTATTTAATAAATGGTGCTGGGAAAATTGGCTAGCCATAAGTAGAAAGCTGAAACTGGATCCTTTCCTTACTCCTTATACGAAAATTAATTCAAGATGGATTAGAGACTTAAATGTTAGACCTAATACCATAAAAATCCTAGAGGAAAACCTAGGTAGTACCATTCAGGACATAGGCATGGGCAAAGACTTCATGTCTAAAACACCAAAAGCAACGGCAGCAAAAGCCAAAATTGACAAATGGGATCTCATTAAACTAAAGAGCTTCTGCACAGCAAAAGAAACTACCATCAGAGTGAACAGGCAACCTACAGAATGGGAGAAAATTTTTGCAATCTACTCATCTGACAAAGGGCTAATATCCAGAACCTACAAGGAACTCAAACAAATTTACAAGAAAAAAACAAACAACCCCATCAAAAAGTGGGCAAAGGATATGAACAGACATTTCTCAAAAGAAGACATTCATACAGCCAACAGACACATGAAAAAAATGCTCATCATCACTGTCCATCAGAGAAATGCAAATCAAAACCACAATGAGATACCATCTCACACCAGTTAGAATGGCAATCATTAAAAAGTCAGGAAACAACAGGTGCTGGAGAGGATGTGGAGAAATAGGAACACTTTTACACTGTTGGTGGGATTGTAAACTAGTTCAACCATTATGGAAAACAGTATGGCGATTCCTCAAGGATCTAGAACTAGATGTACCATATGACCCAGCCATCCCATTACTGGGTATATACCCAAAGGATTATAAATTATGCTGCTATAAAGACACATGCACACGTATGTTTATTGCAGCACTATTCACAATAGCAAAGACTTGGAATCAACCCAAATGTCCATCAGTGACAGATTGGATTAAGAAAATGTGGCACATATACACCATGGAATACTATGCAGCCATAAAAAAGGATGAGTTTGAGTCCTTTGTAGGGACTTGGATGCAGCTGGAATCCATCATTCTTAGCAAACTATCACAAGAACAGAAAACCAAACACCGCATGTTCTCACTCATAGGTGGGAACTGAACAATGAGATCACTCGGACTCAGGAAGGGGAACATCACACACCAGGACCTATCATGGGGAGGGGGGAGGGGGGAGGGATTGCACTGGGAGTTATACCTGATGTAAATGACGAGTTGATGGGTGCAGCACAGCAACATGGCACAAGTATACATATGTAACAAACCTGCACGTTATGCACATGTACCCTACAACTTAAAGTATAATAATAATAAATAAATAAATAAATAAAAAAAAAAAAGAAAAAAAAAAATATCCTTTATCTGATTAAAGGAATGTAAACTTGCCAGTCTGAATTGTGTGGTATTAATTACATAATCCAAAGTCTTAGTACCTAGAGTATTGTGGCCTCTTAGACCCGAGGGTTTGTCAGAAATACTTCATCCCTAAGCCACAATCTGCATTTAACAAGATTATCTGGTGATTTTAACATACATTAAAGCTTGAGAAGCCAGGCCAAATTAGTGTTTCTCCAAGTTTGGATTGCTTACAAAAGACTCACCTTAGTGGGGCATATAATAAAGATGCAGATAACAGAGCCTACTAAAGACCCAAATCAGGATCCCTGAATATGGAGTCGGGAATCATTATTAATAAGCAGCCCAGATGATGCTCACACACGATAATATTTGAGAAATACCATTTAACATAGTTCAGAGATCTGAGTCTCTTGATAAGTTAGAAAGAGAAAAAGACACAGAAAAGGCTGTGGGTTTTCAAATAGAATATTGAATATCAGAATATTGCTTTCAACATTCAAGAAACTAGGGCAACTTAGAGCTAATTATCAAAAACAAGCAATTAAGTAGAGGTTAGCTGCAGGGGAGGGTGGTTGCCTGAATCACTTGGATACAGTTTGTCCCAGAAGTTAATAAGAAGGACTCCCACAGGAGTTATAAAAGACAATTTTTCAACTTGAGACCTGGAAGATAGGGCCACTGAAGGAAACCTTCCAGTGACCAGAGTTATATTTATCTTCCTGCCTGAGGCACTCACCAATTATGTGCACTATAAATGCAAGTTGGCCTTCCTGCTAGAAAAAGCACAAGGGTCGAGGAATGTCTTTCTATGTCCTGGTTTATTAGAAACAAGTTCTTAGAAAAACTTGTGAGCAAAAACTCACAAGCAAAGTGGGAAAGAAAAAAAAACAACTCTAGGATATAGTATGGAATTAAAACAAGCATTCACGTTCTGGAGAATAGAAGATTATGACAAAGAGGAAAAAAAAATGATAAATTCTACACACCTTCTACTCCAGTGTGGTCCATGAACCAGCAGCATAGCTTTTCCTAATAGCTTATTCTGAATGCAAACTCTCAGGCCCCCACTTAAAGCCACCCTGGAAAATGAATCTGCATCTTAGGAAGATCCAATGGTGAGCCATATGCGCTGTATCGTATCAGTGGTTTTCAAAATTGGTCGCAAATTATAATCACCTTAGAATCTTTTAAAAAATTGAATTCCTAAAATTTTGTACTCCAGAATCTCTGAGAAAGGATCTCAGCCATCAACATTTTTCTGAAGTCCTCTACTGTAGCTAAGGTTGAAGACCACTGTTCTATTATATATCTTTGGATTCATGAAGTTACATTACAGATATAAGACTTTCTCAAAGAAGGTAGCCACTTACCTTTTTGATTAAGTTATAACATTCTGTGTGACACAAAACTTGAAGTTACTAATTAACAGAATACTGGGAGATAGTTTAGTGCACTGCTGCTAAATACAGGGAAGGCACCACATATTGATGTGTATTTGACAGCTAATAGAGAAGTTTGCTCTCTTCCTGTCCAAATGTATCAAATCCACCCGATACTCACTCATCAATTCTGCTAACCCTCTGAGAATAAGTGGAAAAGCCTAAAGAAATCTAAAATGCCCCTCTAACCACTTAAGTATTGTGAGAATATGCAGTATTTGCATCTGTTCTTGTAGTTAAAGGTCATGACATTATAAGACAACCGAGGATTTGAGATGTGAGTGTGTTTTAATAATCACATAATCTTGAGTCTAAGTGAAAAGGTCTTTGTTCAAATCTACAACACACATTTTAACTACCTGTACAATGAACACGCACTGACACTTTTACAGGCGGGAAAGCATCTTTAAAACATGGTAATTCCAATGTCTTCTTATAGAAGCAACTTATAATTCAAACATTTGAGATCATAAAATAGACATTCAGCAGGATCTCTTAAACTGTGATATAGAAAAAGATCTCTTAAACTGTGATATAGATAAAACTATACAATGGGATGTTATGAACTATACATATAGCCCGGAAAGAGTAAGGAGGAAGTAAGTAAGAAGAGTAATGGAGGAAGAACTCATCCATTCTCAGTCATAACTAACTTGAAGTTATGACTTAAGTCTGATACAATATTTAAAACTTCAAAGAGAGTATACAATATGAATAATAAATAAAATTGGGTTCAAAACTTAATATATTTAGTAAACAAATTCTAATTGGTTTCTCTAAGAAATTGGTTAGAACTCATAACAATACAGTAATAACAAGGCAGGCCACCTTGAAAAAAATGCTGTGTGACATGTAGAAGTCATGACTGAAATCTGCAAACCTGAGAGGAGAGCATGGAGAGAGCATATGTGTAAGAATTAAGAGGCTGCAACATATTTTTGCTTGTGGTCCTGACAATACAATAAATTTTAAAAATAAAAAATAAAGAATTATAAAAGAATAAAGATAGACACAAAAAAGTTTTAGTACACAGCAGACTGAACTGGAATCAACCATTTATTATATTACTCAACAAACATACTGAACGATAATTAGATATTGCACTATGCACTGAGGCTACAGACAGATGAAAGATGGCTAAAGAGGAGTGTATGTAAATATTGCTTTCTTAACAGTGAAGAGAAAATGAACTCAGAAACATAGAGAAAGCCTTTAACTACAGGATACTCTCATACAGTTAAGAGTAGGGGATGTGATGAATGCTTTACTTGACTAGTTGACAATCTCTCAGGAGGTTGAAAGAGCAGTGAAATGAGAAGTATCTCTCTCAACATCATTCTGCCTCAATGGAAGAAATGGCTGATTAAGGAAATCATTGAGACCTTGGGACAAAATGACACCATTATACAGTATACTAAGTAGTTGTGCATAATATCAAGAAAGGCAAGTTCAAAAATCTCAAGGGAAAAAAAAAAACATGTCAAGGGAAAGATTTAAGATTTTCCAGACCATTTCTTGAGTACTAAAATAATAGGCATATTCCTATCAAGAGATGGTATACATGTCACAAAACGAATAAGAACATATATGACAAGAAATTCAATGAACAAATTAAAATCCCGAAATACTAAAATACTGAAAACCAAAATTTGATGGAGAAAAAGAAAAGCACCTAGCAGAAAGCCCATGGGGCATTAAGGATGAAAATGAACATGAGAAAAACAACAAGAAACAATTAATTGCTTAGGAATTCTCTATATTGTGATCAAAATGTCCTTCTTAATATGGAAAGCTGGTAAGTAACATATCTGAGGAAAGTTCTTAAAAGGCTTACCATCCCTCCCCAGTTTCCTTTATTCAGAATATATAGATACTTGTATATCCCTGAATATATGCTGTGATGTCAATTTCATTCTCTTCGAAAAAGAGAAATTGGTGCCTATCTTATTTAACTATGAGATGTACCTTCATCAAAAATATTTAACAATCTTGTTTTAAGGAGAGTGTCTTTTTATCTATCCATACTTGATTAACCCACACAAAAGCCAATCTACTATACATTTTTTCCCAAACAGGATTTATATGCACTTTAGAAAATATTCTGGGAAATGTTACTGTAAGAGATGAAGGAAACCAGGCATTTTAAATTCGATTACAATTGAAATATGAAAAGAAATTGAACTTCTATTAGCTTCTAAAAGTACAGCAGGCAGAATGAGTTTTTACAGTTTTCATTTGAAAAGAATAACACATCGAGTTGTCATTCCTTAAAATTATTCACTCACCTGTCTGTAGCCATTTATACGAATTGGCAATACATATTAAGCCATCTAAATTTAATCTATTTTAAAGTGTGAAACTACATTTTTAGAGTAAAATAGCCACATTTCATCCCAATTTAATAATAAAAGGTTAAAAAAAAGTCTGCAATATGTAGAGATCATCTCACAATAGTGGTAAGTGAAATACCACCTTTTAGATTCTATAGATCAATTCCTAAAATGTACATCATTCAGAATTGATCATCCTCTTATCTAAAATGGTAAATAGTATTTTATTATGTTTAACTTCAGTAGCGTCCAGTGCCACTAGGAAAATATTTTAATCTTACTTTCAACCATGCATTCATAAATTCCAAAAATGATTCCCCTAAACTTCAAATATGTTTGGCTGACCAACATTCTTTTAAACAATAAAATTTACGTTCAGTCTACTTACATTAGTAACTGTTTTATTTGGCAAGTAATTGACTAAATTCAACTCTCTTCCTATGAAAATTTTTTAGAGAAAATAAAATCCTGCCGGGCGCGGTAGCTCACGCCTGTAATCCCAGCACTTTGGGAGGCCGAGGCAGGTGGATCACCTGAGGTCGGGAGTTCAAGACCAGCCTGACCAACATGGAGAAACCCTGTCTCTACTAAAAATACAAAATTAGCCGGGGTGGTGGTGCATGCCTGTAATCCCAGCTACTCGGGAGGCTAAGGCAGGAGAATCGCTTGAACCCCGGAGGCGGAGGTTGCGGTGAGCCGAGATCGCGCCATTGCACTCCAGCCTGGGCAACAAGAGCGAAACTCCGTCTCAAAAAGAAAAAAGAAAAGAAAATCCTTAAGAACATCTAAGATAGCAAAAGGAAAAAGGCATGACATCAAGCACATAGTTTATTTTAGATTCTACCTAAATTCTTTTTTTTTTTTTTTTTTTTTGCGACGGAGCCTCGCTCTGTAGCCCAGAGATCTCAGCTCACTGCAAGCTCCGCCTCGTGGCTTCACGCCATTCTCCTGCCTCTGCCTCCTAAGTAGCTGGGACAATAGGCGCCCGCCACCACGCATAGCTAATTTTTTTTCTTTTTTTGTATTTGTAGTAGAGACGAGGTTTTACTGTGTTATAGTGATCCGTCCGCCTTGGCCTCCGAAAGTGCTGGGATTACAGGCGTGAGCCACAGCGCCCAGCCTGCACTAGTGTTTTCAAAGCTGAACTACTATAACTTCTATTTGTAACAATATGTGTATATTTAATAAGTTTAAAATGTAAACCCCAAATGAAATTTTAAAAGATTTTTTAAGAAAAAATAAATTGATCTGCATGTACCCCATTCTTAGATTTACTTAGACCAGTGGCAGATCATAAATATCCTCAGAGGATAATTCAAGTAAATTCTGACAGACATTTTTCCCCAAAATTAAATAGTGTTTAGCAACCAGAGACATTTTTTAACTCTCTCTCAAGAAAAATACGATTCCATTCTTTTTGAAACCAGAGGGCGTTTGGTTTTGTTTTGCTTTGGGTATTTTTGTGAGTGTGCATCTTTAATTTTTTCACTTTTAATAAATATGGCCACAGATACATTCCTTTTAAACTCTTTACAAGAAAAAGAACAGTGCAAGAACAATAAATATAATCATGGGAAACTAATCAGGGAGATTAGGAGGACATGGTAAATGGGAGATTTGCCACATAATTTATATAAAGGTAACACCTACTATTAGGCTCTAACCCTTTCCTACTGAGGGTTGTAGAGCAATGTTGTCAAATCCTCTGATTTTTCTAAAAACAAAAATACCAATATTTATATGAATTATTCTGGCTTTCCAGTCTTTGCTACTTTGGGTCATGGGGGTCTCTGCCTTCTGGGCACATGGTGGGATGGCATGGCCTGGCTCTTAGTGACCAGACAGGGTCATGTGACTAATTCTGGTCAATGATTTGTAAATTACATCTTAACCGTGAATGTACAACCTTCCAAAGTTTTTTCGTCTCAGCTATCGTAACTGATATTCCAGGCCAGTGGCTGCTTTATCAAGGCAAATCTAAAGTGAAGACAATTCAGTGCAATTGTCCTCCCATAATAAATGTGTAACATGAGTAAGAAATAAAATGTTATTTTAAACTGCTGAGATATGTGTGGGTATGTGTTATTGTAAAATGCTTATCCTGGCGATAAGCGTTTTAGCTCAACTAAAAACAAAAATACAACACTATGTGTGCTAACACAAACCCACACACCAATGTGGATTTGAATATACCCACGGACTGTCACTCTAAATCACAATGAGTATGCTTAATATGAGAGCTTTTGTCCTTTGCATTCAATAAACAAAAAGTAAAATATTAGACTGCCAATAGAACATAGTATCCTGGCATTAATTTTTGAAGAAAGAGGGGGAAGAGGAGGGTGGAAGAATGAGAAGAAGAAAGAAGAGGAAGAAGAGAATAACAATGAAACAGAGCATACACAATTTTTTAAAATGTAGTAAGGTGATTAGACATGGTGAGTATTCTAAAACAGTCAAGTCTGTTCAGAAGTCCATGTGGACACCCATCTTACCTTCCACAATTCCCTTTTCCAAATATACCTAGAGCCTTTCTGAAGCTTTCTAGATCCCCTCACAGCCTGAGTTTTAAATCTTTCCGCCCCTCCACTAAAGTCTTAGTTCACCTTTGAGCAATTTACAAGACCAGTTAGCAATTTACAAGACATTTATATTGTTTAGAGTCAATATATTCATGGCTATCAAAATATTGTTCCTTTTATACAATAGTATTTTCAAATATTGTCTGTCTGTACAGAACATGAAAAAAGTTATTTGAAAGGAAATTTGGGTCTGGCGTGGTGTCTCATGCCTGTAATCCCAACACTTTGGGAAACTGAGGTAATGCCTTGAGCCCAGGAGTCCGAGACCAGCCTGGATAACATGGCAAAACTCAATCTCTACTAAAAATACAAAAATTAGCCAGAGGTGGTGGCACGTGCCTGTAGCCCCAGATCCTTGGGAAGCTGAGAGGCAGGAGAATCGCTGGAGTCCAGAAGATGGAAGTTACAGTGAGCCAAGACAGCACCACAGCACCTCAGCCTGGGCGTGGGAGAGAAACCCAGTCTCCAAAACAATAACAACAACAAAGGAATTTGGAGGAAAGAGTCTTTATTCCAGGGAAGTTTGCAAACCCAGAAGAGGCAGCAGCCATCAGGGAAAGAGGAAGGTGCATTCCAGAGAACATAGAGAGCGTTCCAGTTTTACAGCAAATGTTCCTGCCGCTTCCCAATCCATTGAAACTCACTTAGTTCTGATTGGTGCTGAGTTCTGATTGGTCAATATAGCTGAGCCCTGATTGGCAGTGACCTGTGATTGGTTGGTTTGTGAGCCCCAAACTAGAAGTTTCTGTCAGATGTTTCTTTCAAATACCCCAGTGTATGTGTGTTGAGAAAGGAAGGAGGCGGGTATTCCAGCCACAGTTTATCTTGGCATCAACAGGAATTGGTTTGGTTTGATTGTATCTGGCTTCTGAAGAGACTTGAATGTTTTAGAATATTCACCAGGTCCAATCACCTTAATGCATTTTTTATTTTGTGCACTTTGTTTCATTCTGTTATTCTTCTTTTCTTCCTTTACTCTCTTCCTCTCTTTTGCTCCTTCTCTTCCCCCTCCTTCTTAAAAAATTAATGCCACGATTATATGTTCTATGTGGCAAGCTAATACAAGAGATCCTGTGGTACTTTTATAACACGGTTCTAAGAATCCAAAGTATGTCACCACTCCCTCACCAAGTTATGGTCACCTGGTTCTGTTTTAACTTTTAGGGGGTTTATTTTGTCTGTCAGTCAGGGACACACTTTAACAAAATTCTTCAACTGGAGAAGCAGAAGTCTATAGCTCAGTTGTTGAAGGTACAGATTCTACAGGTAGGCTGAGTTCAAATACTTATAGTGTGTGGCATTGGGAAAGTAATGGTATGCTACTTTACCCATGTATTCTCATCTGCAAATTAAAGAAAAGAAGAATATATACCCTTATCAGGTTCTCTTAAGCACTTAGAACAGTGCCTGGCACATAATAGGTATCATATACATATTTGTTAAGTAAGTGAGTAAATAAATAAACAAATAAATAAATAAATAAATAAATAAATAAATAAATAAATGTGGGGAATATCAGACTTCAGATTGCTGTGAAATATTGCCTAAGAGTTGGCAGGGCAGGAGCAGTGTGGGGAAACAAGGTTTCAGTAACTGTCAACATTCTTCAAATCTCACCATGTACTACTTTCATAGTCTGATAGTCAACTTACTCATTATTGTCAGCAATAAGAGTCAGGGTCCCTGCTGCTGCTGCTGTTACTGCTGATGGCGGTGGTGTGTAATCTTAGTGAACATTCCTACATCAGGCTTACATGATTGGTAGTAAGAACTGAATTGCTGACAGCCATTTTCATTACAACAGGTTAAAAACAGTATTTAACAATAATACCTGAAAGGAGGGGAAAAAAAAACTGACTCAGAAGCTAAACAAGACTGTCTGTCACTTGCTATTGTCAGTGTACTTGAAAAGCTATAACTCAACCCTCCAAAAGCCTCACCTCAGAGCTTAAGCTCCAGTGAAAAGAAAAAACATGTCATTTCAACAAGTCTTTGCTCTTAACTTAGAAAATGACTTGGCTTTTCAGTTTATCTCTTTTTATATAGTCAAACATAAAATTTACGGGATGCATTTCATCAAAAGACTACTTCTTCATAAAATATTTTTCCCAGTGTATTTTGTATTCACACGATACTCCATAAAAGTGCAAATTTGTGTTGACTGTTTCTATACCCAGTTATATTTACAGACTTCCAGTAGACAATCATCAACAAAAAGCAACTCAAGAAGCTGCGTGCTTGCTCCTTGCCCTTCCCCAAATGCCTTTGTTTCTCGGTGTGCTTGTTGCTGTTGTTTGGTATACTCATTACGGTTGTTTTTATACTGTGATAATCCATAAACGGTGGTTCAGAAATTTATGAAATAAATCTATGCTTTCATATCATACCTTCTATTTGTTCTTTCTTTTTCAAGCAGAGGATGGAGTGGTATACAAACCAACTTAGAGGAATGCTTGATTTTTCTTACAGATTTCAAAATTTTTTTTCCAAGATTAAGAGTATCGAGGCGGTAATCTCAAGAAATATTTATAAATATTTAAGGAAACAGTTTCAATCTGTAGAAATTATCAGAATTGAAAATGACTTGAGAAGTTCAAAACGGAAACCTCTGAAACAAATTACAAAATAGTCATTCAGTATATTACGTTTTATGAAGACATCTTTCATACCCATATGTGAGTCTTATTTATATCCTGGAATAAACAATGTCTCATTATAAAATTTACTACTTTATATCTTTTGCTTTTATTTCCTCCAGTCTTGACCTTATTGGTAATGTCTGAGGGGATCTGTAGGCTTGAAAACCTATTCATATTTCTTCAAAAGACTGTATTTTGAAACAAAAAACAATTCGGTATGGTAACTACTTCTGATCCTTATAATACCACAGTTGTTTCTCTTTGCTTTATGAAATAGATTTCCATTTAGTGTCTGAAATCTTTACAAATGTCTTTAAAGAAGAAACTCCTGAGAGATTAAAAACATGGGAAATATGTTTTTGATGATAAACACTAAATTATACAATCACCAAAGTAATGGTTTTCTATTCACATGAAACACTGTATAAAATATTTAAAAAGCTAAACATTTTCTTGTTATTTTTCTGTACTCCTTCATGTTAATCAATATCCAAATCAAAGAACTTTGATGTTACCAATCAATACTCAAATGTAAAAAAAAAAAAAAGCATTGAAAAATTGTGTTAACTGATTAAGAGTCTTATAATGCATTTTTGGTATTAGATGTTAACTGTAACACTTATGCAGAATATCACATTTTATATGTACAAACAAGAACCTCTTTTGGCTAAAATGCATTCACTCTCTCATTCGACATTCAACAGGACAGACCTATTAATTATTCCTCCAAACTGCAAATACATTCATTTGAATGAGAGAACTCAGAAGCCCCATGGGGTTCTAATATAAAGGTTATTTTCCTTATAACAGAAGTAGATGTTTAAAGAAGTGATTCTAGAACTATGTGTATGGAGAAAAACTGATATGCAGGGGTTGAATTCTCATTTCACCCCCAATCCCCTTCCTTTTTAAAAGTCTAACTAATAAATTCAATTGTTGAAAGGGAGAGTCAAAAGAAACTTACAGAAAGCCTGGAAATGCGTTTGGACTTTTCTTTAGTGGTTAAGCAATAGCTATTACAGGGCCAAATGTTTCATTTCCCATTACATCCTTTCGCAAACAGTCACCTGCAGAGCTGCACAGAAGAATAAGGTCCCAGCCTGAAGACTAGGCACACACAGATCTCTCACTAGCCATAGAGTGAGTTCAAGTCTTGTGGCCTCTGGATATCAGTCTAAGCATTTATCCTTGCCAAAACTAAGGCAAAACAGCAAGAATAACTGTCAGAACCAAAAAGAAAAGCAAGCTAGCAGATGGTAGGAAAACAGGTATAAGAAAATGGCATTAGAATAGGAGTGCCACCAGTATTGCATATCAAGTACTTAATACTGTCACTGGCTCTAGGTATGGAAGAAGTAGGCTCAGATGAAACACAGAGAACCTGAAACATAAGATCTGAGAGTTCTTGGAATATTTACGGCATATAGAACTCATGCATTCATTCAACATATTATTCGGTGCTTACCAGTATGCAGAGTGCAAAGATGGCAAAGGTAAAACAGAAATAGTTCTATACTTCAAAGAACTAACAATGAGTTGAGAAAGTTGAGTCAGTAAAGGGGCACTTAAAATATAGCCCAATACTATTTATAGTGAAATAAAATAGAAGATGCTTAAAGAGTCCAATGTAACAAACTGAGATTACTGAAAGTTCTTTTGAAAGAATCAAGTTATCTTGAATAACTAAAAGATAATTGCAGTTTTAATAAAATGTTGATTTATTTGCGACAAAAATAATTGTAGTAGAATTTAACCAAACGACAAAGTAGCCTGAGGGCAGGACAGTCTGGGGAGAGGCAACTAATGTTAAGACATGAAGGTGAAAATACCTACAGCTCATCTGAGAACTTTTAGAGATTTTGATATGTCTGTACACAGGATGAAAACAAAAACAAAAACAAAGAAGCTTGAGAGATCATTAGGGTCAGATTGTGAAAGGTTTGGTGCACCAAGCCCAGAAGTTTGCATTTTATTCTGTGGATTACTCGGAATCACTGAGATATTGTAGGCAGGGGAGTGATAGGCATAGATTTTTGCTTCAGAGCAATCCTTCTGGCAGGCTCAGGAAGAATACATGGAAGAGGAAAGGAATGATCTACAGAGTGACAAGAGGCCAGTGCACAGAGAAGACTTGAGAGCTTAAACTAAGGCAATGTCTGTGAGAGTGAAGAAGTAACAGATTCATGATAGGTTTAGGAAATTGAATCAACAGGGTTTGGTGATGAATTGGATAAGGAAAGGAATGAATCTCGCATGGCTATTGGATTTTTTATCAGGATGTGTCATTCACCCAGTATAATATATAGGAGGAGGAGCATATTAGAATGGAGGGAAATAAAAAATTGATTTAGAAGTCCCTGTAAGATATTTTAAAAGACCTATCTGGTAAAGAGCATTTAGATATAGAGATTTAGATATAGAGATTTAGATATAGAGATTTAAAGTCCATAGAAATAGTCTGAGTTAAAGATATGAATTCAGTTGGCATTATGAACCCTGTATGTATATGAAAACATGAAAGAGAATATGAATATAAGAAAAGCATATGGCCTAAAATTGAGACAAATGAAACAAGACCATTTGAAGACAGATGCTTGTGTCTGGGATGCATGGATATAGGTATATCATGAAGCCAGCTCTAAGATCAAAATGGCATGAAAGGGTAAAACAAAGCAATATGGTATGATGCATATATACCTAGATATATATCCAAGAGAAAGGAAAACACATGTCCACATTAAAATTTGCACATAAATGTTTATAGCAGCATTGTTCATAGTAGCCAAAAAGTGAAAACAACCCAAATGTCTAGCAACTGATATACTGATAAGTAAAATGGGGTGTTTCCATACAATGTAATATTAAAGGAATGCAGTATTGAAACATATGCTACAAATATGGATGAAACTGGAAACATTTTGCTAAGTGAAAGATGTCAGTCACATTTATATGATTCCATTTATACAAAACACCCAGAATAAGCAAATCTATAAAAATAGAAAGTCGTTTTGTGGTTGCCTAGAGCTGAGGGGATGGAGGAAGTGGAGAGTGAAGGCTAAAGAATACACAAGGTTTCTTCTTGGGATGATGAAAATATTCTAAAATTGATTGTGGTGATGTTTGCACAACTATGAAAATACCAAAAGTGATTGAATTGCACACTTCAAATGAGTAAACTGTATGATATGTGAATTATATCTCAATAAAGCTATTAAAAATGGCATGAAAGGACACTTGAAAACATAGATATGATAAATGCTTGTAAATAGGCTTCAAAGTTATTAAAATTCCTCTGAAAGTTTATCTAAAGAAAAATTATCTATCCACTGCAATACATATTAGAAGCCATCAGTAGCAGGTAAATATTGGAGGTAGGAAAATAAAGGAGTCTAATCAGTCCAGTGAAGATTCCCCACCTCTTTAGTGAAAGCAAAATTCAAAGAGTAGGAAGGAAGCTACTTGAAGATGCATTTATGTAGTACAAGTAACATTTTTAATAAACTTAGGTTATTTCACATGTAAATGTAAAACATTTCACAGATTAGCCTTTGCATGTTTGTATATACTATCTCATGTGAAGAAAACTCACACTAGGAGACTTAATTTCTTAGGTTCCCTGTCATGTCCTTTCTTCCTTCACAACCCTAACTGTTGCTGAAAGGAATGAAGAAAACGTGATCAATTCCTAGTGAAACAGGCCTAAGTTTACAAATTTACTTCTCAAGATTTTTGTAAGGAAAATTATGAAGCATTTAACAGAGTTGCCAGTCAAATAGCTTTCTTTTTTGACTTTGTCTCATTGCTTCACTCTTCTCCCAAAATAACTTTGTTCCTCCTCACATCTCCATACCTTTACTCATGATCACCATCCCCTCCATCTGTCCTCCCTCCCCTGCTCCCTCTCTCTCCATATTCCACAGTTCTTAAGGAGTCAATGAACAAAGTTCATCCCATCTCTTAAGTTTAGGGCCCACAGAAATTTCTCCTTTTACCAAACTTCTGTTGCAGTTACAGGTAGAATCTCACAACTTGGTGTTTTCTAACTTAATGTGTGTGTTCTATCTTCTTAATCAGAAAGTGACTCAACAGAGGACAGGATGTTTCTCTACGTTCTCTATGGCGTCCAGCATAATGCTGCCAAAGTAACATACTCTCATTAAATACCTGATGACTGCATAAAACAAAAGAACATGTAAAGAATTATTAATGTTCCAAAATTATTTCCTATACATGTTAAAATAATTGATAAACATATCAGAAAGCATTATTTCTCTGTGCTTGATATCAAGTTTCATAACCCTAATATGTGCTGTGAGTTTGTCAAGTTCTACATACACACTATCTAAGTATAGTCCTATAACAGTCCTATGAGGTGGTTATTCATTATCTTCACCCTACAGATGAAAAAGTATAATTTAATAATTTGCTCAAGTTCACAAGGGTTTCCCCTGATTAAATCAAATAAATTTGTTAGAATATTTGTTCTTTGTGCCATCCAATTTTGGCCAAAGCATTTCTAACAAAATACTGAAAGATACAATGGTTCAGAGTCAGGAAAAGGTAAAACAGAAATAGTTCTATACCTCAAAGAACTAACAACGGTTGAGAAAGTTGAGTCAGTAAAGGGACACTTAAAATATAGCCCAATACTATTTATAGTGAAATAAAATAGAAGATGCTTAAAGAGTCCAATGTAACAAACTGAGATTACTGAAAGTTCTTTCGAAAGAATCAAGTTATCTTGAATAACTAAAAGCTGAATTTAAATCATAAGCTCTCAGAATCACAGTTATCTCAAATATATATAATGGGGTTGATAATATCTGATTCTCAATGGCATGAGAAATTAATTCATTTGAAAGCTCCCAGCAAGGGTGAGAAAATAACATTATTTAATTCTCAATCTCCTTGAATAATAATTATTTCTAGAAGTTTACCACTATTTTTAGAAGGGAACATATTAGCAATTCTAGAGGTGTTAAAGCATTTTCCAAAATATTAATGCAGATGTATATTTGCTACAATCCCACAATTTTATGCTTTTCTTCAGATAGATGACAAGTCATAAGACTTGCCAATTACGACATCTTGCTCTTATCAAAGGCCAAGTTGTGGATTCTACCAGTAATATTACAAATCACTTCTGATTTGCTCCTAAATGAAGAGTAGCTCTCAGTTTCTTCAGCAAGTAACCCAAAGTGGGAACTTGAAAATGAAATAAGGCAAAGTATGTAAAAGTTATTTTTAAGTTGGCATGGGTTTATATGTGTGTGCCAGTGCATGCTCAGGAATGGTGAAGGACAAAATAAAGAAGGATGAGAAAACAAAGATGCTAATCTAGAACAATTCTTTTAGGCATTCTTCTTTGGCACTGCATTCTTCTATAAGAAGTATCCCTCACTAACTAACTGCTTGTTTATTCCCCTTTGGAAAAAATCATAAGAACAGGCCTACCAACAAAGTGTAAAATATGAGTAACAGTTATCCTTGCTAAGTATAAGAAGTCGTGTAGAGCAATGACAGTGAAACACACTCAGCTATGTGTGTAACCAGCCTACTCCTTGAATCTGGGGAAGAAGCCCCAGTACCTCCTAGCAAAGATCTCCAAACTGTACTCCAAACTCACGGAAGGAAATTCCCTGTACACCTGCTTGCATTATTTCCTTAGGGGCCAGACCAATCCTGCTGATATATAAGTGAGTGAATACTGTTTTTATGGTAGGTTGACAAATACTTATTGACTGCTCACCACATGAGAGTACCATGTGGATACGTCAGTGCACAAACAAAAAGTTACTTCACTCTTGAAGCTTACAGTAAGTTGAGAAAATAGAGAGTATAGGGCAGTCATATAATTTATTATTTAAAATGAGACACTTTTGGAGTGAAAGGAGGTTCTATGAACAGTTAACCTGGAACAAAACTGTCTGGGGCAAACTGAAATGTATATTCAAATACTCTGAAGACAAAGAAATATATATAATAATTTTACACAAAAAATGACAAAAAGAGTGTACAATCCTAACAGCTTTACTCTTTTTCATGGGTCTTTTAAAGTTTTGCTTCCCTAGCACTGTATGAAATTTCAGCCAGTCTCATGACTTCTCCTATGTTCTTTTGTCACAAGAACAATTCTCTCCAGTAATTCAAATATCCTCTCCTGTATAATAATTAAAGCTCCCAACTTAATTTCCTTTAAAACAGTGGTTCTCAATTTGGGAAGGGCGTGGTAAAAAAGGAGAGATATTTTGCCCTCAAAGCCATCAGGGAGTATCTGGAGACATTTTTAATTGTCACAACTAGGGACAGGAGATGCCACAAGCATGGTGAGACACCAGGGATGCTGCTAAGCATCCTGTAATGTACAGGACAGCCTCCTATAAAAATGAATCATCTGTTCCAAAATCTCAATAATGTAGAGCTTGAAAAACCCTGCTGTAAGGTAAACGTTCTCTCCTAGCTGGAGCTTAGACCTAAAAATCTGCAAAGGCAACAGGGGTAAGTAAGATTCTTCTTTCTCCCTTAACTTCATTCCTCCAGCAGTAGTTCCTCATCTTTCAATTTAGATCTAGAGAAATAAGGGACTATGAATCAAGGGCATATTCTTATAGCTGTTAATTATAATCTGGAATTTTTCTTTTTTGGATGCAGTGGACACACACTTGCTGTCAGTTTTAGTGTTGTTAGTTGTGTTGTTTTAAACAACACCAGGGTAATAATGAGCAGTGTACAATGCCTCTCCGGGTCAAAAGACGTGGAAGTGTTTATTAAATTTAGAAAAGAGGAAGTTCTTGATGACCTGAGTTGGAACTATGTAAAGTTGGAACTGGGAGAGTTGTAAGCAAAAGCCAGATTAAAGAATGAACAGTAGACAAATCATAAGAAAAGTGTTTCTATAGGCTCATTTTTCTAAACATTTGGCTCACGTTGGCACCGGAGAAGCTGCCTACATGATAAAATTAGAGAGAAACAGCCTGAAATATATGTCAGTAGAATAAATTATTGGTGTTCTGAGCTTTGCCTTGTGAAGGCTCTCCATTAAAAAGTAAGTAAGTTAGCTGAAAAGTCATCATCTGAAAGCCCATTAATATATTTGCAGTGATTAGTTTATCAATTCCTTGGTCAAAGGCTGGGACCAGGACAAGTTCATTGTGAAGTGCATTAAGAGTGTGAGTATATGCATGCAAGCCCAGACATTAGTGGGAGAGGAAGATGTGGAATAAAAAGAAAACTAAAATATGTAACATTAAATATAGTCTAAGATGTTTGTGTTGGAGATAGTATAGAGATTCCAAGGACCTGGGGAGAGGGGACAAAAAAAACTACTTTGGAGAACACCTGTGGTAGCAAATCCCCAAACTTTGACAGATTTTACCCCAGATTCCCTTCATATTATATACAACCCTTCTCAAGAGAAATAAAAGCAGAAGTCCTGGGATTTGCCAGATTCTGTGGCCTGTACACCTGGGTTCACATTCCCTGTAGGCAAGACTGGCTCAGGGTGTGACTGGCCTCTTCCAGGAGTCATCAGAATTATTCATACATGATCAAAACTTTTCACTGGCTACCTGAACAAAGACCATTGTCTGCCAGCAACATCAAGTTCCTAACCCTGCCTGGGGCCTTGGCCACTCAGACACTTAAATGTTGATATCAAATAATCCCACCATACCTCACCCCCCAACCCCTGCCATCCTGCTGCTATAGCATGATCTATCCTATCCTATGTGGCTTCCCACATGTGTCAAGGGTAGGGGAGTCTTTATAATATGGATTCCTGAGCCATCATATTTCTACTATTTCATGTTTAGTAAGACTGGATTGGAACCAAGTGTCTTAGTCAGCTCCAGTTGCTATAACAAATTACCATACACTGGGTGGCTTAAACAACAGAAATTTATTTTCTCACAATTGTGGAGGCCAGGAAGCCCAAGATCAGGGTGCTGGTCTGTCCATTTCCTGGTAAGGGCTCTCTTTCTGGCTTGCAGGTGGCCACCTTCTTGCTGTCCTCATTATCACATGGCCTGTTCTAGAGGCATGTGTGTGGAGAGAGATAACTCTCTCTCTCTTTCTCTTCTTATAAGGACACTAATCCTATCAAATTAGGATCCAACAATTTAACCTTATTTACCTCCTAAAAACTTTCTCAAAATACAGTCACATTGAAAGTTAGAGCTTCAACATTTGAACTTAGGGGGAACAATTCAGTTCATAACATCATGCCCTTGCCCCCATAATTTGTATTTTGATATGCAAAATACATTCATTCCACCCGAAGAGACCCAAAAGTCTTAACTCACTCCAGCATCAATTCTAAAATTTAAAATCCAACGTCTCATCTAAATTTCTAAGTGGATTGGAAGTATGATTCATCCCCATGCACAATTCTGCTCCAGCTGTAAATCTGTGAAATCTGATAAGTTATGTGCTTCCAAAAGACAATAGTGGGACAGTCATAGGATAGACATTCCTATTCTAAAAGGAATAAATCAGAAGGAAGAAAGCGCTGACAAGATCCAAGCAAATCCTAAACCTCTCAAGGAAAACTCCATAAAATCTAAAGCCTTGATAGTAATCTTGTTCTTTTGGCTTAATGTTCTGCCTTCTAGACTCACTAAAGTGCTGGCTCAGCCTTCTAGACCCAGCAGGATAGCATGTCCTGCTCCTAAGGCTCTGCCAGGTTGAGGTCAAACCCCCATGGCTCCAGGCGACCCTGCCCCCATGACTCAGGTGGAGGCCATCTAGGTTATTAAAGACAAGTCAGTGGCTCTGGTTACCTTTGAATTGCCTTTGGATTCTTCTTCCCTTTTGTTGAAGAACTGACACCTTCCCAGGTGAGTAGCATTATCATCCTGTCCTGTAGAATCTAAGAAGTATTATGGCCTTCCTTCATTTCATTATGTCTCCATTCCCATCACTTGCAACTGGCAGTGTCTCTGTTCATATAATCCCATAATTTCTTTAACTAGTGGTAGTCCAGTCACACTCTTGATGTTTTCTTCCGAACAGGCTTTCTCAATTTTTACATTATGGATAGGATAGAATTTTCCAAATCTTTAAGTTTTAATTTTCTTTTGCTTAACAATTCCTTCTTCAATTCACCTCTCTTATTTTGCATTTTACTATAAGCAGTAAGGAGGACCCAAGCCACACTTTCAATACTTTGCTTAGAAAGCTCCTCTGATAAATATTCAATTTCATCACAGGTAAGTTCCACCTTTCAAAAAAAAAAACCCCACTAGAACAAAGCTCAGCCAAGATCTTTGCCACCTTTATCACAAGGATTGCCTTTCTTCCAGGTTCCAATAATTTCTTTTTTCTATCTGAGATCTCAATGGAATGACCTGTAAGGTCCATATTTCTATAATTTGTTCATGATTATTTGTGTATTCTCTAAGAACATGGAAGCTTCTCTCCATATTTCCTTTCTTTTCTTGACATTTCACCAGAATCACCTTTAACATCCGTATTTCTAGAATGTACCTCAAAACTCTTCTAGCCTACCATTACCCAGGTCCAAAGCTGCTTTCATATTTTTAAGTATTTGTTACAGCAGTAACCACACTTTTTGGTGCCAAAATCTGTCTTAGTTTGGGCTGTCGTAACAAAATATCAGAGCTCGAGTGGCCTACACGGCAGAAATTTATTTTCTCACCATTCTAGAGGCTGGAATTGCAAGACTGGAATGGCAGCATGGTTGGGTTTTGAATGTAAAGGCTGTCTTCTAGGCTTGCAGGCAACCACTTTCTTGCTGCATCCTCACATGGCCTTTTCTTAGTGTACACAGGTGTAGAGAAAGAGACAGAGAAAGAGAACCCTTTTCCTCTTCTTATAAAGGCCACTAGTTGTATTGGATTAGAATTAACCTTTATGAGCTCATTTAAACTTATCTCCTACAATCCCTACCTTCCAAAACAGACACATTGGAGGTTAGGAATTCAATGTCTGAATTTGAAGAAGGGTGACAATTCAGTCCACAGAACCAAGGAATCTGCATTTTCTGCCAGCATCCAAGATTAGTCTAAGATATGTAGTTTAAGGATTTGACTTTGAGAGGCTCTACTTCAGAACACATTCCCATGCGTCCTTCCTACAATGAATACAAACTGAATTCTAATTGAATGTAGTCCTAAAATACATAATAAAATACCATGTAAATTACTACTACTGCATGTCAGTGCTGGTAAGAATATTATGCATTACAAGCCGTCATACATATGAGAAAACTGAAGACTATGATGCTGAGTAACTAAAGAATGTTTTCCTTGAGTAGTTATTTAGATAACCTTTGAGAAGCATTGAGATGTGCAAAATATTTTGAAAGTTACTAAATAAGACAAACATACTTCCAAACATTTACTTAAAGAAACATGAGATAGCTTCTGGAGCAAGATGGCCGAATAGGAACAGCTCCAGTCTCCAACTCCCAGCGCGAGCAACACAGAAGACCTGTGATTTCTGCATTTTCAACTTAGGTACTGGGTTCATCTCACTGGGGAGTGCCGGACAATCCGTGCTGGTGAGCTGCTGCAGCCCGACCAGCGAGAGCTGAAGCAGGGCGAGGCATTGCCTCACCTGGGAAGCACAAGGGGGAAGGGAATCCCTTTTCCTAGCCAGGGGAACTGAGACACACAACACCTGGAAAATCGGGTAACTCCCACCCCAATACTGCGCTTTAAGCAAACAGGCACACCAGGAGATCATATCCCACACCTGGCCGGGAGGGTCCCACACCCACGGAGCCTCCCTCATTGCTAGCACAGCAGTCTGTGATCTACCGGCAAGGCAGCAGCGAGGCTGGGGGAGGGGCGCCCGCCATTGCTGAGGCTTAAGTAGGTAAACAAAGCTGCTGAGAAGCTGGAACTGGGTGGAGCTCACAGCAGCTCAAGGAAACCTGCCTGTCTCTATAGACTCCACCTCTGGGGACAGGGCACAACTATACAAAAACAAAAGCAGCAGAAAACTCTGCAGACGCAAATGACTCTGTCTGACAGCTTTGAAGAGAGCAGTGGATCTCCCAACACGGAGGCTGAGATCTGAGAAGGGACAGACTGCCTGCTCAAGTGGGTCCCTGACCCCTGAGCAGCCTAACTGGGAGACATCCCCCACTAGGGGCAGTCTGATACCCCACACCTCACAGGGTGGAGTACACCCCTGAGAGGAAGCTTCCAAAGCAAGAATCAGACAGGTACACTCGCTGTTCAGAAATATTCTATCTTCTGCAGCCTCTGCTGCTGATACCCAGGCAAACAGAGTCTGGAGTGGACCTCAAGCTATCTCCAACAGACCTACAGCTGAGGGTCCTGACTGTTAGAAGGAAAACTATCAAACAGGAAGGACACCTACACCAAAACCCCATCAGTACATCACCATCATCAAAGACCAGAGGCAGATAAAACCACAAAGATGGGGAAAAAGCAGGGCAGAAAAGCTGGAAATTCAAAAAATAAGAGCGCATCTCCCCCGGCAAAGGAGCGCAGCTCATCGCCAGCAACGGATCAAAGCTGGACGGAGAATGACTTTGACGAGATGAGAGAAGAAGGCTTCAGTCCATCAAATTTCTCAGAGCTAAAGGAGGAATTACGTACCCAGCGCAAAGAAACTAAAAATCTTGAAAAAAAAGTGGAAGAATTGATGGCTAGAGTAATTAATGCAGAGAAGGTCATAAATGAAATGAAAGAGATGAAAACCATGACACGAGAAGTACGTGACAAATGCACAAGCTTCAGTAACCAACTCGATCAATTGGAAGAAAGAGTATCAGCGATTGAGGATCAAATGAATGAAATGAAGCGAGAAGAGAAACCAAAAGAAAAAAGAAGAAAAAGAAATGAACAAAGCCTGCAAGAAGTATGGGATTATGTAAAAAGACCAAATCTACGTCTGATTGGGGTGCCTGAAAGGGAGGGGGAAAATGGAACCAAGTTGGAAAACACTCTTCAGGATATCATCCAGGAGAACTTCCCCAACCTAGTAGGGCAGGCCAACATTTAAATCCAGGAAATACAGAGAACGCCACAAAGATACTCCTCGAGAAGAGCAACTCCAAGACACATAATTGCCAGATTCACCAAAGTTGAAATGAAGGAAAAAATCTTAAGGGCAGCCAGAGAGAAAGGTCGGGTTACCCACAAAGGGAAGCCCATCAGACTAACAGCAGATCTCTCAGCAGAAACTCTACAAGCCAGAAGAGAGTGGGGGCCAATATTCAACATTCTTAAAGAAAAGAATTTTAAACCCAGAATTTCATATCCAGCCAAACTAAGTTTCATAAGTGAAGGAGAAATAAAATCCTTTACAGATAAGCAAATGCTTAGAGATTTTGTCACCACTAGGCCTGCCTTACAAGAGATCCTGAAGGAAGCACTAAACATGGAAAGGAACAACCGGTACCAGCCATTGCAAAAACATGCCAAAATGTAAAGACCATCAAGGCTAGGAAGAAACTGCATCAACTAACGAGCAAAATAACCACTTAATATCATAATGGCAGGATCAAGTTCACACATAACAATCTTAACCTTAAATGTAAATGGACTAAATGCTCCAATTAAAAGACACAGACTGGCAAACTGGATAAAGAGTCAAGACCCATCAGTCTGCTGTATTCAGGAGACCCATCTCACACACAGAGACATACATAGGCTCAAAATAAAGGGATGGAGGAAGATTTACCAAGCAAATGGAGAACAAAAAAAAGCAGGGGTTTTGCAATACTAGTCTCTGATAAAACAGGCTTTAAACCATCAAAGATCAAAAGAGACAAAGAAGGCCATTACATAATGGTAAAGGGATCAATTCAACAGGAAGAGCTAACTATCCTAAATATATATGCACCCAATACAGGAGCACCCAGATTCATAAAGCAAGTCCTTAGAGACTTACAAAGAGACTTAGACTCCCATACAATAATAATGGGAGACTTCAACACTCCACTGTCAACATTAGACAGATCAACGAGACAGAAAGTTAACAAGGATATCCAGGAATTGAACTCAGCTCTACAGCAAGCAGACCTAATAGACATCTATAGAACTCTCTACCCCAAATCAACAGAATATACATTCTTCTCAGCACCACATCGTACTTACTCCAAAATCGACCACGTAATTGGAAGTAAAGCACTCCTCAGCAAATGTACAAGAACAGAAATTATAACAAACTGTCTCTCAGACCACAGTGCAATCAAACTAGAACTCAGGACTAAGAAACTCAATCAAAACCGCTCAACTACATGGAAACTGAAACAACCTGCTCCTGAATGACTACTGGGTACATAACGAAATGAAGGCAGAAATAAAGATGTTCTTTGAAACCAATGAGAACAAAGATACAACATACCAGAATCTCTGGGACACATTTAAAGCAGTGTGTAGAGGGAAATTTATAGCACTAAATGCCCACAAGAGAAAGCAGGAAAGATCTAAAATTGACACTCTAACATCGCAATTAAAAGAACTAGAGAAGCAAGAGCAAACACATTCGAAAGCTAGCAGAAGGCAAGAAATAACTGAGATCAGAGCAGAACTGAAGGAGATAGAAACACAAAAAACCCTCCAAAAAATCAATGAATCCAGGAGTTGGTTTTTTGAAAAGATCAACAAAATTGACAGACCACTAGCAAGACTAATAAAGAAGAAAAGAGAGAAGAATCAAATCGACGCAATTAAAAATGATAAAGGGGATATCACCACCGGCCCCACAGAAATACAAACTACCATCAGAGAATACTATAAACACCTCTACGCAAATAAACTGGAAAATCTAGAAGAAATGGATAATTTCCTGGACACTTACACTCTTCCAAGACTAAACCAGGAAGAAGTTGAATCCCTGAATAGACCAATAGCAGGCTCTGAAATTGAGGCAATAATTAATAGCCTACCAACCAAAAAGGGTCCAGGACCAGATGGATTCACAGCTGAATTCTACCAGAGGTACAAGGAGGAGTTGGTACCATTCCTTCTGAAACTATTCCAATCAATAGAAAAAGAGGGAATCCTCCCTAACTCATTTTATGAGGCCAACATCATCCTGATACCAAAGCCTGGCAGAGACACAACAAAAAAAAAGAGAATTTTAGACCAATATCCCTGATGAACATCGATGCAAAAATCCTCAATAAAATACTGGCAAACCGGATTCAGCAACACATCAAAAAGCTTATCCACCATGATCAAGTGGGCTTCATCCCTGGGATGCAAGGCTGGTTCAACATTCGCAAATCAATAAACATAATCCAGCATATAAACAGAACCAAAGACAAGAACCACATGATTATCTCAATAGATGCAGAAAAGGCTTTTGACAAAATTCAACAGCCCTTCATGCTAAAAACGCTCAATAAATTTGGTATTGATGGAACGTACCTCAAAATAATAAGAGCTATTTATGACAAACCCACAGCCAATATCATACTGAATGGGCAAAAACTGGAAAAATTCCCTTTGAAAACTGGCACAAGACAGGGATGCCCTCTCTCACCACTCTTATTCAACATAGTGTTGGAAGTTCTGGCTAGGGCAATGAGGCAAGAGAAAGAAATCAAGGGTATTCAGTTAGGAAAAGAAGAAGTCAAATTGTCCTTCTTTGCAGATGACATGATTGTATATTTAGAAAACCCCATTGTCTCAGTCCAAAATTTCCTTAAGCTGATAAGAAACTTCAGCAAAGTCTCAGGATACAAAATTAATGTGCAAAAATCACAAGCATTCTTATACACCAGTAACAGACAAACAGAGAGCCAAATCAGGAATGAACTTCCATTCACAATTGCTTCAAAGAGAATCAAATACCTAGGAATTCAACTTACAAGGGATGTAAAGGACCTCTTCAAGGAGAACTACAAACCACTGCTCAGTGAAATCAAAGAGGACACAAACAAATGGAAGAACATACCATGCTCATGGATAGGAAGAATCAATATCGTGAAAATGGCCATACTGCCCAAGGTAATTTGTAGATTCAATGCCATCCCCATCAAGCTACCAACGAGTTTCTTCACAGAATTGGAAAAAACTGCTTTAAAGTTCATATGGAACCAAAAAAGAGCCCGCATCTCCAAGACAATCCTAAGTCAAAAGAACAAAGCTGGAGGCATCACGCTACCTGACTTCAAACTATACTACAAGGCTACAGTAACCAAAACAGCATGGTACTGGTACCAAAACAGAGATATAGACCAATGGAACAGAACAGAGTCCTCAGAAATAATACCACACATCTACAGCCATCTGATCTTTGACAAACCTGAGAGAAACAAGAAATGGGGAAAGGATTCCCTATTTAATAAATGGTGCTGGGAAAATTGGCTAGCCGTAAGTAGAAAGCTGAAACTGGATCCTTTCCTTACTCCTTATACGAAAATTAATTCAAGATGTATTAGAGAGTTAAATGTTACACCTAATACCATAAAAATCCTAGAGGAAAACCTAGGTAGTACCATTCAGGACATAGGCATGGGCAAAGACTTCATGTCTAAAACACCAAAAGCAACAGCAGCAAAAGCCAAATTTGACAAATGGGATCTCATTAAACTAAAGAGCTTCTGCACAGCAAAAGAAACTACCATCAGAGTGAACAGGCAACCTACAGAATGGGAGAAAATTTTTGCAATCTACTCATCTGACAAAGGGCTAATATCCAGAACCTACAAAGAACTCAAACAAATTTACAAGAAAAAAACAAACAACCCCATCAAAAAGTGGGCAAAGGATATGAACAGACATTTCTCAAAAGAAGACATTCATACAGCCAACAGACACATGAAAAAATGCTCATCATCACTGTCCATCAGAGAAATGCAAATCAAAACCACAATGAGATACCATCTCACACCAGTTAGAATGGCGATCATTAAAAAGTCAGGAAACAACAGGTGCTGGAGAGGATGTGGAGAAATAGGAACACTTTTACACTGTTGGTGGGATTGTAAACTAGTTCAACCATTATGGAAAACAGTATGGCGATTCCTCAAGGATCTAGAACTAGATGTACCATATGACCCAGCCATCCCATTACTGGGTATATACCCAAAGGATTATAAATTATGCTGCTATAAAGACACATGCACACGTATGTTTATTGTGGCACTATTCACAATAGCAAAGACTTGGAATCAACCCAAATGTCCATCAGTGACAGACTGGATTAAGAAAATGTGGCACATATACACCATGGAATACTATGCAGCCATAAAAAGGGATGAGTTTGTGTCCTTTGTAGGGAGATGGATGCAGCTGGAAACCATCATTCTTAGCAAACTATCACAAGAACACAAAACCAAACACCGCATGTTCTCACTCTTAGGTGGGAACTGAACAATGAGATCACTTGGACTCGGGAAGGGGAACATCACACACCGGGGCCTATCATGGGGAGGGGGGAGGTGGGAGGGGGGAGGGATTGCATTGGGAGTTATACCTGATGTAAATGACGAGTTGATGGGTGCAGCACACCAACAAGGCACAAGTATACATATGTAACAAACCTGCACGTTATGCACATGTACCCTACAACTTAAAGTATAATAATAATAAATAAATTAAAAAAAAAAAAGAAAAAGAAACATGAGATAAAGTTCAGTAGAAACTGTTGCTAGCTAAATGCAAATAGTTGGTTAGTGTGTATAGCAATTACCTCTTACTCAAAGAATTACATATCAAATCCTGCATGCATCATTTCATTTGTGAAGGAAAACAAATTCCCTTAAATCCACCACCAAGTTATCCAACACAAATTGTCCAAACATTTTGCCAGTGGGCTAAAAGCCAGCTGACACACTTTCACTCACACCATCCAACCATCCACATTACTCTGTACAATGTGCTGGGCCATTACTACAAATGTTTGTGTCATGTATTAACAATATTATCATATGTTTTCTTCTTCCCTCTGAATGTGTTACGAAGTCAACCATTTAAAATATGAAAAGATCTTCTCTGTTTTCTGTGTTGTTTTCCAGAAAAGACTGAATTGTGCCTTGGTAGCCTTCAAAACTAAGGAGAATTGCAGGAGGAATGCTGTTTGCAACTGAGCAGCCCAGCCATGATTTGATTCAAGGGGTGATGAAGGGTACTTTGAAGCACTTAGCTTGCCTCCATAATGTGGAATCTATGGAAATCTCTAGAAATACGTATATCTCTATGTAAAGATAAGTAGTTTTTGAAATTTCCATCCAGCTCAAACTGGGCCAAAGATAGTGTTTTTGATTTGCAACAAAAGATAATTTCTGTGGGGGAAAAATTCTCTAGTTCTATGGATTCTTGAAAAAAAAGGAAACTTGAACTGAGGAGTGCCGAGAAAGATCATCTAAATTAATTTACCATTAACTATGAGAGCATACTTCTCAAAGGGTTATACATATATATCTTTATTATAAATAAGTGGAGATGCTTTTGAAAAAAAACACAAATTTCAGGACCTTTCTTTTTCAAGACTTAGATTTCAGAATGCTTCACCAAACTCCAAAATCTCAAAAATCAGATCCTGGACTGAAAAATTTTAAATAGCCCTCCAACTGACTTTTATGCACATGAGAGCTTTACCCAACTGTTGGGGGGATTGAAGGACACAGAATGAAAGGAATATAAATTAACATCTTATTTCATCATATCATCCATGATTCTGTAGCCCAAGAAAATTCGAGAGAAGTCAATGTAATACATGAACTCCAACAAAAGTAAAAATAATAATGTTTAGTTTAGATCCTATTATCTACCCCAACTTAGATTCTATATTTCTTTTCTTTCTAGCCCCCTGGTGGCTCTTGTTCATCATGTTGCCTTTTCAACCATCAAACGATTCTCCAGGTTGGATCCTAGCTCACTATTAGGCTCCAAATGGGTTGAATATCAACACAGGAAGTTTGTCCTCAAAAGACAAGACAGAGTCAGTTTCACTGTCTTTCTCCCTCTGTGTACATTCTCTTTCTTGCTCACACATACAGAAGAGAGTAAAGCATAGTGCATCAATTTTCAGTTTTACTTATGACTACAGGCTGGTTGCTACTGGATTGGTGAGCTGCTAAAATAACTAAAAATAACTTATCAACAGATCAGTATTCCTCTAAGTGGCCTAGTTGGCTTTCAACATTCAACACCTGGCAACACTGAAAAGCTCTTACACACCTTATTTATTCTATTCTAAAATGTACTTTTTTCACATTTTAACATCTCTGAAATCAAAGTGCATCTTACAATTGAAATCATCTTTAAAAATGTGGGGCCTTTTCTGGCAGCTGCAAATGGTGTTATCACTATTTCCCCAATCCTTCTCCCTGTGCGGAAAGTGCTGTTCCTTTTCTCCATCCTTCTCTTTCCAAACCAAAGAGCTCTTGGACTGTAAACTCAGGTATTTTATGCCAAGCAAGCATGTTGCAGAATCCAGTATATGTCTCTATACCATTGTTTGGCTCTGATATTTGCCAGCTGAAGTAGTAAAACCATTATAGACTCTTTGTTTGAAGTTGGACTTTAAAGAGCTCTTTCAGTGCATATAAAGTGATAACGAAATCTTGGTTGTTACAGTTTTCTTAGTGATACCTAAAATAATGGTGTGTTTTGCATTTAATGACATGTTAGATCTGTTGAAATTTAGACGACAGAGACAAACTTTATAAATGGAAAGTTGAATCTGTGAGATAAGAGGAGCAAGGGATCTTTGGTACTCTTATGTGGTCTATCCCCCAACCCCCAAAAAAGAAAATGTTTAAGATACTTAAATTTAAATTTTTCATCTTGCTTCTGCTAGTATAATACCTGAGGACTCCCCTAGAAGCCACTGCCACTTCTCACCTAGAGACTGACCTTGCTTTCATTTCTGTGTTATTGTTTCTATGACCACTAATCCAATCATGCCACTTCTGTATTCATCAATGCAGCCCTCACAGAAAAGGAACCATCTGTTTCCACCTGTGTGGCAGCTCTCCTATTACATTCTCCAAATGCTGCCATTGCTGATTTTTTTTTCCAGTTGTCTCTCTTGAGAAAACTGGACACATTTCTTCACAGTTCAGTTGGAGGATATTTTGAGAGGCACCATCCAGAATCACACCAAAACATCTGTCAACTCTGAAAATTAACACACTTTTAAAAATAAAGGTCAGGTCTAATTTTTCAGGAGAAACTACTATAATGGTAGAAGTAATTCCATAGCACTTTGAGATTATTTCATCATAGTCCAACAGAATTAAGGGTTTTGATGTAGTGCAAGACGGTACCCTGTGCAACCACAGTCTGAACAAATCTGGTTTCCAATTCCAGTTCAAAAATTATCTTGGCCACCTCATTTAAGCATCTTCCACACACACAAAAATGGCTCTCCAGGGAATACTTGGATGACCCCTTTATTGTCCTGATCGATTCCCATTAGACTTTAAAACTGGTATAGCACTGTAGGATGACTACAGTTAATAATAATATATTATATAATTTCAAATAGCTAAAGGATTATATTGAATGCTCCCAACACAAAGAAATAATAACTGTCTGATATGGTGAATATACTAATTCCCCTAATTTGATCACAATACATTACATGTATTGAAACATCACTGTGTGTCCCTTAAATATGTACAATTATTATGTGTGAATTTTAAAAGTTTCTTAAAAATAAAAATTCTATACCAAACACAAAATAAAAAAATGTAGCTTAAAATTACAAGGAAAAGAAAACAGATGATGGGGTTGGGTGAGGGACTTGCAGTTTTGAAAGACATGTCACCCATTCACCAGATATGGACTTTAATCAAACAAACACATTGTAAAGTACATTTATGACTCTTATGAATTTATTGGAAATTTTAACAACTACTGAATATTTGATAATATTAAAGAATAACTGCTGATTTTTAAAAAATAAGATAAAGGTCAAGTATCTATTTTATCTTAGTATAAGCTCCCTGTCAATTTTGAGAACTCCCAGGAAGAAGACTCTTCTAGCCAGAGAATCTGATTCTAAATGATTGCCATCTTTCTTCCCAGTAGACTCCTAAGGTCCACAGGCTGATATACCTCCTTGTCTTAGTCAACTCTGGCTGCTATAACAAAATACCATAAACTGGGTGGCTTATAAACAACATAATTATTTTTCCTCACAGTTCTGAAGACTGGGAAGTCCAAGATCAAGATGCTGGAAGATTCAGCATCTGGTCAGGCCTGGCCTTCTCCAAGATGATGCCTATGGTTGTGACTGTGTCCTCACACGGTAGAAAGGGAAAGGTAGCTCTTTGGGGCCTCTTTTCCGAGGGCACAAATCCCATCCATGGAGACACAAACATTCAGACTATACCACTCCTTAAACAAGTATCTCAGCAGTAGATAAGCAGATGGGATCTTGCCCAGCATTTGCTTTTCTATACTTATATATCTGTCTGTTAGTTGTTTACCTAGCTGTCTTCTCCACTGGACTGCAAGCTCTTGTAAGCTATGGTTTATAGCTATTCACTTATAATCTCCTCAACATCTGATAAAGTCCTGGTCCCCAGGTAACTATAAATACTGCTTGCTGAGCATATTAATGAATGATTACGATTATCATAAACACATAGACTATTAGAGCTAGAAGTAATATTAAATATTATTTAGCACAAAAATCTTATTGAATATCAGAAAAACTGTCAACTCTCTTCATCATGTTCCTAATAAATAGCAGAACCACAAAGACTCAGACTAGGGTCTACGGATAACAATTATTTGACACTTTCCATTTTGAACACTATGATTTGGTGCCCTGTCATTCACAATTTTATTAAGATACATCTACATATAAATGAGGGCATTAAAGCAATACATGTATTACTCTTTCATCCTGCAGTAACAAAAGACCAAGATCTAAAAGACCCACGGGTTGTCTCACTCAAAACAATCGGAAGCAAATAACTGATTAACTCTTTACAGAACTTCTATTTTTACATTGCTACTATAACAAAGCAAATACATGATTTTTTATAATGTAAGCTTTGGTCCAAGTAAGAAATAGGCAGGACACAATTTCATCTCTAAATTGAAATTAACATGTATCTTATTTGCCTCATGACTCTAAAGCAAAAGGTTATAATGACCAACTCCAAGATTTCCAGCCAGAAGGAAACCTACAAAGAATGAGATGACAATACCCACATATCATTCAGTGTCACAGATCCTTATCAGTTTTTCAATAGGATGTGGTAAAAGTACCTCTGGAATGCTGAAGCTAAGTACTAACTTTTATAATAAATGTTTACAGAGCCTCAGTATCAAATTCTAAATATTATCACCATTACTTTATAATTGCATATAGTACAAATAACGATAGCCACAATTTTCAATCATTGTACAATTCAGAAAGAAAAGAAACACTTTACTACATACAAGAACATTTCCTCCCTGAGGTTCCATGTAGCAAAGAATTAAAATAAAACTGTTGATGGTTAGCTATTCTCTAACTGGCTGCTATTCACATAATAGAAAACCTTCAAAATGCAACTCCACTGTTTCTGCCCCATATTCACCTGATTTCTCCTAAAGGCACCAGTTGAATTTATCTGACAGTAAGTAATGATTTGTGAGGAGGTGGGGGAGGAAGGCAAGACATTATGGTACTAACATTAAGTCCCAGCCTTCTCCCAAACTGCATAAGGCCCTGATGTCTTTGCAGAATAAAATGTGCAAAGACATATCAGGATCACTCATTTCAGCTCCATTACTGGTAATTGATCACACTGCCCAGAAGAAATCAGTATGCTTGCTTTTCGTGAGCCAGACTGGACAAAGGTCACTATTCACATCTCTCCTTTATAATGAACTAATTATAAAAACAATAGGTATTCAATGAAATGTATGCCCAAGGAAACATGTTTGTCCTTATTCTTTTGAACTTTCAACTGTACAGAGATACAAAACTAACTTTTCTCTGCTAATTCATATTACAACAAAATCTTTTTTGTAACCTTCATTTCAAATTTTCTTCCAAAAATTGATTACAAAATTGTTCATCTCATTCTCTCCAATATAACAGATGCCCATGCCAAACATTAATAGAAGTGTCCACCCCCTCAAAAGTGTTCTAAGGGAGCCTCCCTCTAATTGGTTTGCATGTCTTGCAAAGAAAATGCCAGCATACGTGTATAAACAGACTGACAGGTTGTCTGATTCCACTGTGACTCTTACAAGTCTCTGTGTTCTGTGAGCTTCCAGAACGTCCTCAGGCAATGCTCATTAGCAAAACACAGCTGATACCTCGCCAAAGGTAATTGGTTGGGGGTAGGGTGAGTAGGAAAGGATATATATCCTTTTCTCCCTAGATCCCAAAGTCCAAAAACTATAAAATCCTATATATACTTTAACATTAAAATACCCAGAATCATTAAAACACACACACACACACAACACACACACACACACACACACACACACACACACACACACAGCAGAAACTTCTCTCCACTAAGAAGTTTGTCAATCTGGTTCATACTCCATCAGTGAAAGTTTCAGATCTCATTTCCTGCCTAGAGTCATATCGAAGATTAGAGCCAACACATATTGGCACTATTCAAGGTACTGACTACAGATATTAACCCATAGTCAAGGATGACCTTTTCTGACAGATTTTAATATACTGACTTCTTACAGACTTTACACAGTCTTAATATACTATTACCCTATCCCCAATGGTTGTGATTCATTTAGTTACAACCACTTTAAAATGAATCCAGTATATATTGCAATATGTTCAGAAGTGGCTTATGGCAAAAGGGATTGTATAATTATTCCCTCCCAGCTATTCAGTTTTGCTGACAATAGATAATAACTGTGTAGACCTACACCCTACATAACCCTAGGGGGCCTTTCAAAGCAACAGATTTTGAAAAAATAAAAAATTTAAAAATTGCTGAAAATGGCAACAGTCACCACCAAGCACAGAACACTTAAAATACAGTTTGAGTTTTGTCAGGAGGGGCGTGGGGATGAGGTAGAGAAAAAGAAAAATGTATGTGGATTTGTATTTGTTGTGCATCTATATGATTAAAAGGATCATTCTGCAGTGATTCTCTGAATTCCTATGTTAATCGCTACAATTGTATTTCCTTTTAAAGAATACATTAAATCATAAAATCTCATCTAGAAAGAAATGGTATATATTAGATTGCTACTTACATAGCTCTGCTCTTCCCTTTTACCCTCCCACACTGTGACTACCAAGGTTACAAACAAGTCCAAATAAATGTTGATAAATAGGCTAAAAACCTGTCCCGCAAGGCCCCAGAGGTAAGTAGAAGACTCATTATTCACAGCTGTAACTTCTCACTCTGGCTCTCCTTGCCAGGAAGCTTTTATAAGCACTTCATTCTTCTGTACCCTAAAATAATAATCAACTAAAAATAACCTAAGTGATGATATATAAATTATTGGGGACAAATCATCTAAGAGTGGTGGCCTCAGAAGGAGCTCCCTGACCCTATGGAAGAGGTAGCTGGAGAGGAAAAGAAAAGAAAGGGAGGTTTCTTCTACAGCTCAATGGCTATTATAAGAGATATTAAAGATGAATAAAATATGACACAGAAAAAAGAATTTAATCTGTAAACTTCCCATGCAATAAGATAGTACTGACAAGATCACAGTCCCTCTACTTATCATCACATTCATACATCTCTATACACATTGGTGCCACAGCAATCTCCATTGTGTCTGTGTCTTGGAAGGCACCGCATAACACTGCTTTCTTCCTTCTGTGACGCTTCCTCTAATGACCAAGCAGGATGGGTCAGAGTGAAAGATTTTAAGGCAAAGATAGCATCTGAGTCCACTTACCATGAATAAAGATGAGAAGTCTCTAATACCACTAAGGGAGAAGTGAAGCTGGTAGAAATCCATCCTGTGTTGAAGAAAAGGTGATTTAGAGTTATGCTGACCGTCACTGGCCCCAGATAACATTAGCTTATTTTGTTATCTCTAACTTCCTTCAATTTTTCTGCATCTGCAGGATCTCTATAACTATTTCTTCTCTTTATTGCATGACTCTTGTTCTGAAATCATCATTTCTTTATTTTTATGCTTAGGTATATGTTGGAATGAGGGAGGGCTTAAATTCATGGAGTCATTGAAGACATCAAGTTGAGGACTCTCATAAATATTAACTAAATACATAATTGTCAAATTCTAGTATATTTATAGCAAATGAGGACAACATATAGCTCTTTGTTTCCTAGCAGCCAATGTGAAACAGGAAATATGACATATTACTTACCATTCATTATGTATCTATACATTATATATGTAATTAAACTATCGGCACCATTTTATGTGCATTCTGGACTGAATGTCTGTATCCTCCCAAAGTTCATATATTGAGATCCTAACCCACAATGTGATAGTATTTGGAGCTAAGACCTTTGGGGGGAAATCAGTTCATGAGGGTAGAACCTTCCTGAATGGGATTATGCCCTTTTAAGAAGAGATAAATCTTGTTCTCTGTCTCTTCCATGTAAGGATACAACCAAAACATCACCTTCTGCAAACCAGGAAGAGTGCCATTACTGACATGGATCTGCCAACACCTTGATCTTGGACTCCTCAGACTCCAAAACTGTGAGAAATAAAGTTCTATTGTTTACAAACCACCTAGTCTATGACATTTTATTATAGCAGCCCAAAGTAACTGAAACAGGGAAGACAAATCTTTTCCAGCACAGTATTCTAAGATGAATTTATCGTGTGCATCTTTATGTAAGGATGACCAAAAATATAAAAATTATGGGCAAAGTCTTCTCACAGGCTGCTAATAAAGGTTGTAGAACCTTTATATGGACGTATCTTAATCTAACTCTCAGTGAAGTTAAAAGCATAATGCTAAAGCATGGAGCAAAGTCGTTTCTACAAGGTCTGTATATATGGCTATCTGGTGGTCTAGCTTCACCTAGGCTTGGAAATCCAGAAGAATATATGTTTGGCACCTCGACATTCACATCCAAGAATAGTTCAAATGTGACACAAGACTGAATACAAGGAAGAATCTCAGAGGGAAAGCTACCAGGCCTCCCCAACTGAGGATAGTGTTGTCAGTAGATCTCTCCTTGGAGAAAAGTAGAGAAAGCCAAGATCAGAAGGCCACATATATAAAAAAAAGTCAGGGTCAAGAAATTACCAACTGGGAAGGGTCTGGACAAGCAAGGTTTGACACTGAGAAGCAAGTTAATGCATCAGCGTATAAACAGGAGGAGATCCCAGAAAAAGGACATGAGTGACAGCCAATCCTCTAAATTATTCATTTTATTTAAGCTTTAGGGAACCTCTCTCGATTGATGATTACACATAGTAAAATATCTAGATTTGTTTTTGGTAAAATAAAAAAAGAAATTTAAGACTAAAGTTACAAGGAGTAAATGAATGAATCACACAGGTATTCTGTATGGAAGTAACACACCTTTTTCTATAGAGACCAGATATGAAAGTGGGAGGAGGATGTTTTCTTTTAAGAATTAGTGTATCCTTTGTATTCTTACCCTGAAATTGAAAAACCACCCAGAAGGTATTTGGAGCATTGTGGTGGTATTTAAAATTAATGTCACAAAACTTCTGCATCAATTTCACAATATGAGCTCTCAGAAGTTATTCAGGGTTATGGACAGTGGTCTCCACAAGGGCTTGGCAGAGAGGATGGATGGGAGTTGAAACCCATTCATGGATCTCTGTTTCAGGATCATGGGTGCCCTGAGGAAGGAGGACCTTTTTTCCTATTGTTACAAACGCTCCAAAAAGATTGGCAGAGGCTCTGGGAGCCACAAAGGAAGAGCCAAACCAGAATTCAGGCAGAGGCAAGGGTTTGGCAGGAAAGGGCAAGTGATCCAACAGGGATGGATACGCAAAAGAAAAAATTCCCGGAAGAGCCAGCAGTAGCTGCAGAGCTGCATAGAAAGATGCCGTATTGGCGAGCACCATAATTTAGCACCATTCCCACATGAAAACTGAAACTATAAGCAATGGGGGCTGTTACAAGCCCACTGGAGACAGAACTGTCACAACGACTGCTGTATAGAAATATTGAAATTTCAATTCTGATTGTTAATAGCGCGTGAGAAATATTGTAGTAGTGACTAATAGCAAATTATAGAAGCCACTTGACAGTATCTGTTTTACTTGTAACCTACAATAGCAACTATTAACAGCAATTGTGATAACAATGTGCTAAGAATTAAGAACATTCAAATCTGAAAGAGACAAAGAAGTAACAAAAGTAGTTCATAGAGCGTCTAAAAGCCTGAATAGGCACAGGTGTGACAACTGGAAGTCAATTCTAACTGAAGAAAGAATGGTTGATAACTGCTGGAGATGTCAAGGATATTTCAGAAATGTATACCAAATTCCTTGTGATACACTCCATAAGTACTCAGAACCCGTTTGATGCTAGACTAATGAAAGTTATAATTAAGCAAGAAATTATTCAGGAAGAGATACTGTCAGAGAATGGAAAAAAAAAACAACTTTAGTTTTCAAAGATTGAATATAGAAATGCTTAGGAGGGCTTTGGAGCAGTCAGATCTTAGTTTAAATTCTTCCTTTGCCCTTTAGTAACATGTATCTTTGAGTAAGTCACTGAACATTTTTTAATAACGAGTAAAAAAACAAATGGTGGAACTATCAAGTATCCCTTTACTCTCTTAAAAATTATTGAAGGACCCAAAGAGTTTCTGTATACATGGGTTGTGTGTATGCATATACATATATATATATACACACACACACACACACACATATGTATATGCATACACACAACCCATGTGTGTGTGTGTGTGTGTGTGTGTACATATATGTATATCTCGCTCTGTCAGCCAGCCTGGAGTACAGTGGATGCGATCTCAGCTCACCACAACCTCTGCCTCCTGGATTCAAGCGATTCTCCTGCCTCAGTCTCTCAAGTAGCTGCGACTACAGGCGCATGCCACCACGCCCAGCTAATTTTTGTATTTTTAGTAGAGACAGGGTTTTACCATTTTGGCCAGGCTGGTCTTGAACTCCTGACCTCGGGAGATCCATCTGCCTTGGCTTTTCAAAGTGCTGGGATTACAAACGTGAGCCACTGTGCCCAGCCAGTATTCACTATATTAAAAATTTAATAATATGAGAATTCTTTTTTTTTTAGACGGAGTCTCACTCTGTCACCCAGGTTTTAGTGCAGTGGTGCAATCTCAGCTCACTGCAACCTCTACCTCCTGTATTTGAGTGATTCTCCTGCCTCAGTCTCCTGAGTAGCTGAGACTAAAGGTGCACACTACCATGCCCAGCTAATTTTTGTATTCTTAGTAGAGACAGGGTTTCACCATATTGGCCAGGATGGTCTCCATCTCTTGACTGCATGATCTGCCCACCTCGGCCTCCCAAAGTGCTGGGATTACAGGCATAAGCCACCGCACCAACTGAGAATTTAAAAATATATATATACATATATACACATATACTCATTGATTCATATAAATATAACAATAAACCCATGACATGTTAACGTATGATATTTTTACATAAAATATCTATATTCAAAAATAGTGAGAATTGTGTCATGTTTATATGTTTACAAATCTCTTTAATGTTGTGAATTAATAGAAGACAACTGAATTCTTATATCTGCTTAGAAGACAACTGTGATATTCTTATAATAGTTCAATCTGTTACAATAGGTTATTCTGGTTGCAATATATGAGGAAAATCTGGCTACACACAGATATGTCATTGTGGAAAAAAGAAATATTTTAATAGCCTTTTAAGATAATTATGGATGTTCTTCTTTGATACCGAATAAAAATTTGATAGGTGGTAGTGTCTTAAAGGTTAGTTGCAATGTGGAATCTGAAGCCAGATCAGTGAACTTTGTGTGGTCTGCTATATTGAAGTTCACTGGTCTGCCTTGCACCTGAAATGGGTCTTTTATCAGTGCAGAAGAAGTGTTTTTGTAAACATCCCACTTTGCCACACAGAATATTAAAAAGTGATATATTCAAGAGTCATGATTTAATATAATTAGTACTCTTTACTGTTCCTTCAAAGACATTTGAAAGCGAAACTGGCAATTTATTTTTTTACTATGTGTGTGTGGCAATGAATAATACAATGACTATGAGTACAATTTCCGGCCACTGCCCCTTCACATTTGTGCTAAGATGAATTTAACTCACTACTGTTTTGAGCAATCAGTGCAATTGTCACCATAGTGAAAAAGGTCAATATTAAGGCTTCAGTATTATTATGAAAACAATTTGCCCTCACAGGATACCTGAAAGTGCCTTGTTGACACCAGGGATCAACAGACCACACTTTAAGAACTGTTGCTTATTAATTCAGAAACACCAAAATTTGGACAGACTACCAGAAACAAAAATCTGAACACCTGTTCTACACAAAATACTATTTTTTTAAAAAAAGCGATATTGCCTTTACCTCCAAAAACACTCATAGTCAAATTGTGCTGATGAAACAGATGTAAAGGGATAATTTTTAAATGATATATTATAACTGCTATCACACCATATAGATAGAGGCAAAAAACAGAAGCAGGATTCTCCTTCCAGGGACTAAGGATATAAAAATGAAATTTATCTTTAAAATATTTTACATAATATATTAAGGTGAAATAAAACATGCTCATTATATAAAACTTTAAAAATTATTAAAAAGACAAAAAGAAATTACAATAAGTAGGACCCCAATCAGATTTAACTACAGGTAAAAGTTTGACACATTTGATTCTTGTTCTTTTCCATAAATATACATAAATCTTTACTTACATATTTGTGATCTCATTATATATATGTAGTTCTGTGTGCAGTTTTTAACTGGACATTAAACTATAAAGATTTTCCATACAACTTGAGCAAACCTCAGACATATGAGTTTTAATGACATTATGCTATCAGATGGATAAATCATAATTCACTTAACCATCCTTCTATACTGTATTTTGAGTAGTATGTGGTGTTCTTACAGTTTAACATAAACTTAAATCTGTTTCTGCATGTTAGCTTATTTCTCTTCAGGATTTTCCTGAAGTGGAGTCGTTAGGGTAAAGGGTAAAAATTTTCAGATTCTTTCCATATAAAGCCAAATTTATTTCAAGGAAGGTTATGCTTATCCAGTTGAAGATGCAAAACAAACACGTCTTCCTCCCCTCTCTCAAGAGTTTCCATTAAAAAGAAACTATTTTTGAAAAAATGAAACCATAACATTTTTGAATGTAGAAGAAAATATGAGGAGTGTGGAATTTCAGGAATTTCTGAAACATGGAAATCAGAAGTAATTTGGTATAGAATAAAACCGGCCATAAAAAACCACAGTTAAAGGAGCTCTGTAGAAGTTTCAAGTTCAAAGTGAGTGAGTACAAGTACAGAACGGAGCCAAGATAAGCACATGAGTAGATTAATTAAAGCACTATATTTAGAATGGCTGGACGAGGTATCCCCTTTTCTTCCCCTGCAGATGGAGGCTAGTGACTTTTTTTTCCCTTCAAGATTAAGGCCTAAGAACATTTCTCCTAAGAAAATGGGTCATCTCCCAGTGGAGGGTTACAGGTATGAGTGTTGAAGCCCGAGAGAAAGAAGTATAATAGCACTTAAGAGAACGTCAAAACTCCATATTATATAGCAAAAAAGAATACAAAATTGGACTAAGAAATTAAATTCACTAAGATTTTCCACTCTCAAAGTAAAGTCTCCTGACTTTACACTGGACAGCATTATGGGACAGTTTACTTTTGGCCCATCAGCACCATGCTGTGGTGCCTCCTGTCAATATGGTGTGCCCTTTACAGTTTTGAAATTAGAATCTGACATTTAAGGGACGTTGAGAAAACAGGCCTATAACACTGAATGATAATCCCAAGCAAGCTATTTATACTAATTAAACTAGTCCTTTATTCATAAATAAAAATAATAAACAAGGATCACCAGATACTGAAGAAATATTAATAGCATGAAAATAAAAAATCAATATAAAGCAATACCCTAATAAATCCAAGTAAAAATGGAGTCCAATCAGGCTGAAAAATGTTCTTCAAAAATGTTCCACTTAGTATCTTCAGAGAGAGAGAGACAAGAAGATCCCAAGAGGATAAAGAAAGAAGAGCCTTCTACCACAAGTAAAAAATTCAAAGACTTAGAGTGACGATTTGGAAATTTTTAAACAAAACTATTTAATTTGGGGCCACATCAGTGACTTTTAATGTTGTTTGGCCAATAAATATATTTAACATATGACACATTGTGTATATGAATCTATATATTATATGTATAAAGTTTCACTAAACAATACTTCCCCTTACAGCCATACACTCTCTACGATAATTCTATTTATTTTTAAAAGTATTCATTAAATTTATTTCATGACCCATTGATAGGTTGTGATTCAGAGTTCATAAACAGTTGATTTAATGGTAGAATAAAACAACTGAAAACGAAGCACGTGGTCTGTAGAATAAAAGTAAAGTCTCACAGAATAAAAAGCAACAAAAACAGATAAGAGTATAAATTTAGGTCACAGATGAAAAATTCAGGAAGTCCAACATCCATGCAGTAGGAACGAAATGGAGAGAAGAAATAATGGAGACAATAAAAGAAAGCAAAACAGACAGACACACACTTTTAAATGGGAATGGTTTATAGGGCTGAGCAAAATAAATAAAATTTAAAAAACAAAATCAGAGACATACGCCTACAAACTTCCTGATGAGATTTCAGAATTCCAAAATAAAGAAAGAACCTTAAAAGCATCTAGAGAGACTAAATCAATTACATACAAACCAACAGGATCCATATGTGTATCTAACATCACACTCCTCATTATCATCAGTTTCTCACTAGCAATATATACACAAAAACATGAAAAAGCAAGATGTTTGTTTGTTTGTTTGTTTCTTTTGTTTGTTTGTTTGTTTTTTGAGACGGAGTCTCGCTCTGTCGCCTGGGCTGGAGTGCAGTGGCCGGATCTCAGCTCACTGCAAGCTCCGCCTCCCGGGTTCTCGCCATTCTCCTGCCTCAGCCTCCCGAGTAGCTGGGACTACAGGCGCCCGCCACCTCGCCCGGCTAGTTTTTTTTTTTTTTTTTTTTGTATTTTTTTTAGTAGAGACGGGGTTTCACCGTGTTAGCCAGGATGGTCTTGATCTCCTGACCTCGTGATCCGCCCGTCTTGGCCTCCCAAAGTGCTGGGATTACAGGCTTGAGGCAAAAGCAAGATGTTTTAAATCTTAAAGAAAAACACTGAATTTATAATTTTATACCCTGCCAAACTAGGGTAAGAGGTAAATAAAGTCATTTTTGCAAATGCAAGCAAATAGAAAATTTAGCACTCAAACAGTCCATGTGAAAGAAATGACTAGACCAGATTTTCCATCAAAATAAAAAATAACTCCAACAATGATGATGACACAGAGTACAAGAAACACAGGCAGCTGTTGGAAAAATAAATACAGAAAAAGGTAAGAAAATGGTAAAGAAATGAGTGAGAATCAATGACAACTTGATGATCGGAAGAGTACCCTTTCAGCAACAAAGTTTGTAGACAAAGAATGTAACTTTTCTATGGGTCCAACTACACTATGCTTTTACCCTGATATATATGTACAGAATTATAATATTTTAATAATGTTTGTTGGTTTTCAGTTTTTAGAATCAATCTACTAGCAATGAACAAAATAACTACAGTTACAGAATTAATTTGACAAATGCAATAATAATGTAGCACCTTTTATAAAATGGAGAATGAAAAAGAGGGGGAAAGGTAATGAAGCCTATTAATTCCTTTGTTTTGAGTTATGCTAAAAAAATTATATGTATGTAGATACACCTACACATAGGCATATATATACATACATGCATATATGCATCATATATATGCATATACATATGTAGGTAATAAATCAAGGATCTAGAAGAATTAGAAAAATAAAAGCTTACAAAGATTGGCAGGAAGTTAGGGTGTTTTAAACCTTTCATTTTTCACAAGTTGAAAGTACTACTTCAAGTTGACAAGCAAAAGTATGAGGGTTTTAAGATTTTAATATTCATCACCAAAATAAAACAAAAACTACTGTTAACAATGGTTGTCTCTAGCAAGTGAGACTGGAAAGAAGAAAAGTAGATAATTTTATCTTAATGTTTAACCTTCTCTATTGTTTGAGGTTCTTATATATAGACATATATATAACACACATATATATGTGCTTTTGAAAAAGACTTACCATTTTACCCTATCCTTCCTGAAATTATTTTTAAAAATAATTTGTTCAATCTATATGAAGAAAAATTTCATTTTTATTTGAATGGTTCTAAATATCTAAAGTGCCCTTAAATTTCATTTGTAAAATATCTATTTTTGCCATTGGCCACACGAATTTTACTTTTCCTGAATTATAAGAATTATTTATATACTAAGACAATCAAACTTCTGCTTATTTTATTTGTGGCAAATGTATTCACAGATTCCTCATTAAACTTGCAATATTATTTCCAGGGTATCTTTTTTACTTTAAAAAATGTTGTTCCTTTTATGTATATTCTCAACCTTAGCTTTATATACACAACTGTTACACACCCTGCACTTTCATACATTATATATTGATATCCTCAAAATACTTTTCCTACACTTGAATTTGCATTTTATGTGGTAGCCAATTAAGGGTGAATTTGAACCATTTTATGGATAAAATTCCAGGCCCCTAACAGGCTACCTTGAAAGGTAGAGCAGAATGCAGAAGCCAAGGCTTTTGTGGTAACATTACATTTAGGCAGAATTGCAGTCAAATTCAGAATCCTTTCTCTCTCACCCTGTGTGAGGGTGAAGGGGGGCCTCCCATGGAGGCTCTGGGTGCCTGGGGTCTTCCAGCTGCTTACTCAAGCAGGACCACTGATTATATCACAATATGCAACTTTCCTACCACGATTCTCATGTTGTTTCTATCCCATTTTCATTGTGAGCAAGCACTATGAGGCCCCACACAGTGATGAGCAGCAAGAATGCAACAGGGGAGGAGCCCTCAAATGTCCTGTATGACAGGAGCTGGAGGAAAAGCTCGCAGAACACCAGTTGCCTCAACCTATAATGATAGAGGTAGAGAGCCCACCTTTCCTTCTCTCCTGCTCTGGGCACCAAGCAGGTCCTGGCAAGGAAGTTTAAAGACTGAGAGCTATCTGGCTTCTGCCTGTGTGAAATGAGCGTGCAATCATGAGACAGAAAGAAGAGATGTTGTCTTAATGTGTCCAATCCAAGGGGAAAATGAGAATGACCAGGGAACATAAAGACAGCCTCCAAATAATCTTAGAGCTTGTAAAAGCTCCTAAAAGTCCTCTAGATTTCCCTCACCCAAGGCGGGGGGAATGCAGAAAACATACTGGAATTTTAAAATTGTTTTTCAACTTTCTAAAAAAAATAAGATACCCCTCCCAAAATAAGCAGGTGTACTGGTCTACTTTGGGGCATTTAAATTTCAAATACATTTTTAATAATTATTACCTAATCTAAGCAAGATTTCATCATGCATAATAATGATTTCCCTATTTGGAAATTCTTGCTGAACCTGGGATATAAGTGAAACATTCATTCATATACATGTTCTTCCTAGATTCTTTAAAGTCTTTTTATTTATTTAAGTTTTTCTGTTTAATCCATGTGGAATTCATTTTGACATATATTATGCAAATATGCTATCATTCAATTTTTCTTTATATAAACCAGTTTTCACAGTATCATTTATTGAACAATTTATATCCTTCCTGTTCTGTTATAGTTATCAAGAATGCTAACTTATTGGTGTATTAATGGGAATATCCTAATAAATAGTAATAAAAGTATTGGAAGATTCTAGTCATCTGAAAAGCTAAATGTTTTATCAGAATGTCATTGGGTAGAAATGAAATAAGAATGAAAGATGATAAATGTTCTTAAGAATATTTCATCTAGGCCTTGATAAAAGATGAGAAAATAACCTCACAACAAAGCACAACAGACTTTCATAGTAACTGAAATTAAATGTCTCCCCTGATAGAAATCGATGTCGATTATAGTTTTGTATCCTGATAAATTTCCTCAATTTTAGGTATGTCAGTGCTTTCATCACCATATTCTATGGTCTCTCTATATATTCTGTTAATTCCATTAGATTGGAGAATATTTCACTGAGGGCCACTTTAATGAACACTCTTCATTCAGTTGTTTTCTTTGAATGTACAGGCATGTAATCATATTTTTTCAAATAACAGTGTTAATTTCCTTTTCAAAGTGTATATGTTTATTTCTATTTCAGAACATGTTATAAGCTAGAACTTTCAGAACAGTGTTTAAGTTATAATAGTGTATGGTAATAAGAAGGATCCTCAACTTACCTCAACTATATCTAATAAAAAAGTCATCAGCCTTTCATTTTTAAAATTTAATTCATTTATTCCAAATTTAATTGTATTCTAAAATAATAATGCATATACATTTTTGTAGCATCATCAGACTTAATGATGTGGTGGTAGGTTAATACAGTTTCTAATGGGTGACTCTCCTTGCTTCTTTATACAACTTTATTAAAGTGTGGTAAATTATTCTGTGAACTGCTATTTTTTTATGTCAATATTTTATTTCAGATTTTTGCCTTTGTATCAGATGAGTGCTTCCAAGTGTTAAACCAAATTAAATATAGTTTAAAAACCTGTAACAGTGGTGTGTGTGTGTTGCGTTATCTCAGTTAACAGAAAGAACACAGGTGGTATCATGACTGGTTCAGCAGGCCAATCATAATCATCAGTAATCTAAGCTCTTTTTTGCTTTCTCCTTCGTCATTTTTAACCACAAAGATTTCTGTTTCTCTCCCTCTTGCCACCTCATGTTAATGAAATGACCGCAGCCACTCTAGACAACAAGTCCTTGTCTTCTATCTGATCCTTGTATTAGGACACCAATTCTGTTTTCTCTAGCACTCCCCAATAGAGTTCCCCTTAAGCGCAATTGGCCAGAATTGAGTCAATCAGCCATACCCAAGCACTAAGGAGGGTTTGGAAGGTGAACTGCTAGAAAAGAGGAACAAGACTGTCATTCTTAGAATTAGAGCAATCATGATTCATCACCTTAAGCTGGGGAGACTGCAGCCAGCACAAAGAAAATGAGGATTCACTAAGCAAAGAAGTGGATGTGGTAGAGATGGCTCAAAGATCAAATTAATATACCTGCTATCAAATCTATTCTATTTCATCAGATGTATACTGTTTTTGTAATAAATTTATCATAGTCAGTGAGCAAAGTTAATACTGGCTCCCTAAAACGGGATGTGCAATATTCTCAATTTTTCATGCTCTGCAAGGGTATACAGAAGCATCCCTTCTCTAAAAATCCGAAGGAACTCAGGTAAAATCACTTGATTTCAGAAACTTTTATGTGAGGAATAATCTTTTATTTTGTACTATTCATTAGGATTGTTGCTCTAGCTATCTTTGATTTGTACTAGAGAACGTTTTGAAAATTTGTATGTTTTCATTTCAGAAAGGTTTAATTTCATTTGTTTTCAAATATAATAGTTTGAAGTTTAAATATTAAAAATTTGGAAACATTGCATTTACAATCTGTATACCCTTTCTAATTTTTAACATTAGTTATCTTTTATTCTTAATTTTTAGCATTATGTTTTAAAGAATGTTATTAAATTTATTGTTTTCTAATTTATTGATTTCTGCCTTCAGCTTTATCTTTTTTACTTAATTTGTTTGCATTGTTTTATTTTTTCTATATTTGTGACTTCAATCTTTAATTAATATAACTTTTAATTTTAATGTTTAATAATGAAAGGACATAAAGCTAAGAGTTTTCCCTTATGTTCTGCTTTGGCTGCATCACTTAACACACAATACTTCCAGTTTCCATTTTCTAACTTAAGATATGGATTTTTAGCATAGGATTTTTTTTTTCTCTGAAAGAAGTCATTAATTTCTAGTCTGTTTGCCTTCCTTAATATTCATTCAACGAATATTTATGTTAAAGAATACACCCTGTACAATTTCAGGCTTAAAGGGATTTTGTAAATGAGTGTTTCTCAATCATTTAAAAGAGGGTGAAGTTTTTGAAAGATAGAGAGTTCAATTTTATGTCCATTATTTTAATCAGGCTAATTTTTCCTAATTGTGTTATTTTATTTTACTTAGTCTTTTATTGACTAAATAGGATAGCAAATTCTTCCAAAACATTTATTTTTTTTATCAATTTTGCTTCTAATTCTAACAATGTCTGCCTCATTTTTATTTCTGTTATAACTTCACTGAGACTTTAATGTTCCTTTAAATCAAAGAAAAACAAAATCTTTCTGGAAAATACATTTTTATAAAATTCATATAACCATTTATGTTATTTTTCTGTTTGTGTTTCTCTGGGTATTTCCCCTGTTTTTTCTTTTAAATATCTCTGTTCTTGAGCAAGTAGGAAACAGTGAGACTTTAATTTGTAACCAAATGTGAAAGTCTTATGTGCTAACAGAGGAGTTTATTCATTTTAATTGGCAGAATTATTATATTTGGTCTTCCATTATATAGTTTTATGCTGTTTTATAATGCTTCCTTTGATTTACAACTGTTTATATTTTATATCATCTAGTAATTTGCAAGGTGTGAAGAATATTTCACTCCAATAGTGGTTATGTTTACATTTTTAAACTATAAATACCAAACTATCAATAATCCCCCCGCTCCAAATTGGAAATTTTTTATTCCCTATCATGAAAGATAAGAAAACTAGAACAATTTTACCTCTCCTTATCCTCTACCTTATACTTTCAGGTCGTTAGTTAATAGAATCTATGGGTTGAATCAATTTTCAACTAAATTGTTGTTTCCATTGTCCATAGTATTTTAAGAATATTAGCTCTTCCACCGAATTTTATCATCAAATTTAACACAACAATTATTATTTAGATTTAAGTCTTTATTTAACTCCACTTTTTCTACTTCTCTTTTAATAAAGATGCCGTCATTTTTATTTTTATATTTTTTAAGACAGGGTCTTACTCTGTCACCAAGGCTAGAGTGCAGTGACCTGAACACAGCTCACTGCATCCTCAACCTCCTGCGCTCAAGTAGTCCTCCCACCACAGCCTCCCGAGTACTTGGGACCACAGGCACACCACCACCACACCCTGTGAATTTTTTTAAAAATTTTGTAGTGATGGGGGTCTTACCATGTGGCCCAGGCTAGTCTCAAACCCCTAGGCTAAAGCAATCCTACCACCTCAGCCTCCCAAGTGTTGGAACTGCAGGTGTGAGCCAACACACCTGGCCCATTTCTGTATTTTTAACATTTCAACTTTTGGTCATCTCAGTTGGGAGTCTCCTTATTTTTTTTTTCAAAAAAGCTACTGTAATTTGTCTTTTCAATTCAAAAATTTTACTAATTAATAGCAAGATACACATCTTTTCAACATTTTGTGAATTGCATTGAGTCCCATCCAAAATAATTTTCTTATTTTTTCACTTTACCAGTTATCACTAATTGCTCCCAATACTCTGGGAATAGATTGATTTTAAGTCTTGGCATTTAATGTTATGAGTTGTTCCACCACCCGCCCCCCGCCCCCCACCGCCATCCTAGTGAAAATTTTAATGGGAACTTAAGGGCTGCTCACAAGATGTCATTTTATCCTAGAACTTGAATATTTGTTGGTTATTTGACAACTGATCCTGATGCTAAACATTTACTTTTTGGTTCGAAAATAATTCTCAGAAAAGAGAAGAAAGTAACACAGAAAGCAAATAAGAAATAGCAAAGAAAGAAAACCAAACCTTACTGAATTTGCATGGCAGTTCAGCTGTTTACAAATAAGATCATAAATAGAGAACATGAATGTGGTGAGCACGGTTAGGAAGGAAACTTGTAAAGTTACCAGTTTGTTGGCTTAGAAAATGTTTGAGCTCAGTAACATGAACTGAAGTTTCTAAGACACAATAACCCATTTTCAATTCTTACCCACTAAGTCCAAATTCCAACCCCATTCTCTCAAAGCTTTGTTTAGTGAGTGTGCTTACAAAAGCATGTACAACTTGCTGTATCCTTACTTCAGAAGTGAACTCAAACTCATCTGGTCACTAACAGAAGAAACTCAATGGTCTTATGTTCTCTTATGGTCTGATGCATAAGTCTGCTGGTTGCCAGTGTCTAATATATTTTCCTAAACTGTGTGGATAATGAGATAAGATATTCAGGGGAATTAAATGTTAATTATGTATACGGGTTGGTAAATATGCTCAGTGATTTGAACTGATTCATTATATGAGCTTAAATTATTATTACAACAGTGAATGTCAACCATTCATGATACATTATCTTCATCACAAAGTATCAACAACCAAGTTCAACCATGTGCTCCCCCAAAATTAATGACTACTATAGAATTTTCTCAATTTGCTCTGAAATAATCCAGAAAAGTTCTTCTGACACTGTAAGCATTCCCCGAAATAAATCTGCCCAGCTTCTCTTCTATCTAAATAACTCAAGAGAAATTTCAGATAATAATAAAGAATTTGAGCTTAGTAACTGTAAGTATTGCTGGGCGCGGTAGCTCATGCCTGTAATCCCAGCACTTTGGAAGGCCGAGGGGAGTGGATCACGAGGTCAAGAGATTGAGATCATCCTAGCCAACACGGTGAAACCCCATCTCTACTAAAATACAAAAAACTAGCCGGGCTTGGTGACGAGTGCCTGTAGTCTCGACTACTCAGGAGGCTGAGGCAGGGGAATCTCTTGAACCTGGGAGGCAGAGGTTGCAGCGAGCCAAGATCGTGCCACTGCACTCCAGCCTGGTGACAGAGCAAGACTCTGTCAAAAAAAGAAAAAAAAAAAAAAAAAAAAGGATTTATTCAAGGTCACACAGCAAATAAGAGGCAAAGATAAAATCCCAAATAAATGTAACTGATACCAAAACCTATTTTCTTTCTGTTGTGATTTTGACCACCTCTTCTATGTAAGTAATAACATCAACCATTTATTAAGTATTCACTATACTTTATGTATTTCTCAAAACAAACATTCCAGATAGGTTTTATTCTTCCAAGTTGCAGAGAGGAAATTGAGGCTCAGAAAATGTTAAATGTGTTGTATTAGTGCCTTATGAGAGAATGAAAAATGTACATCACTTCAAATCACCACATCTGTGGGCCCAGCAACAAGCATGAAATCTGTCTTGAAATATCTTTGAAGAACAGCATGATTGTTTTGGGCAGTTTGGGATATTAAAAAATCAAGTCAGAATTCCTATTTTAAAAGGCAAAAAAAGCAAAGACAGCTCTCCCAGTAACTGGGACTAAGCCAGGATGGACACAAGAAGATGCATACTTGAATTATTCTCGTGTAGCTCGCTCGTTTGGAAGTCAGAGTAGGAACCAGAAACGCATCAGCACTTCCCACTTATAAATACTGTAAATCATTCCTCTCTATGGCTGTCTTCTCAGCTGCCCTCAGCATTTTGGGAAGGGGAAGGTCCCAATGAGCCAGTTATCATTTTGCTCAGGGCTAAGCGTGAGCTCTTTATAGCCCTATCTACTTGTCCACTGGCTGTGATGTGTGCCAACTTTGCTCATGTGAAACACAAAGACTCTCATGATTCAATTAAAGAATAGCCCCTTAAAAAGAAGATAGGATTAAGTCCATACTACTACAAGAAATGAGTCAGTTAGAAATTGCTACATCTTTTACTGGATATAAGAAAAAATAACAATGTTAACCTAAGGGGTAAAATATGTTTTGTTTTTCTAAAAAGTATATGTCCTAAGTTACATATTTGCAGTTTAATTGGAAATGCACTTGTGGGGTATTGATTATTTAATCTGTATATGTAAGTAATTTAGTCTTATATTCTCTAAGCATGTTTTTGGTTAATCAGATTTGAGGTCAGTATTACTCAAATACCTGTTTACCGCCAAATAACCAGAATTGATTTCAGCTGATCTAGTTGGATTAAAAAGAATCCCTTTCATTTTAGCTGGTTGCAGAAGAACATCATTGTTTTCTCAAAGATTCTATCCTATACATCTATTAAATTTATGTTGTGTTCAGTCTTATTCCCAAATATGTCACATGCTCCACCAACTCTGAGATCTCATCAAAAAAGCCACATAATCCATGACACTGCCACCGCCAATATGCAGATGCAACAGCTACACCTGTCATATTCTAAGGGCACAAACTCTGTCTTAAACCCTTTTAATGATGGGAGCACTTTAAGATAAATAACAATTAATACAATATCAAATATCTGGATTTCTCAGCTGGCACCTGAACTTCCTGATTGGGTTGGTATCTTAGCCTCTCAATTCCGTGACAGAAATGAAAAATGTATAAACCAGTACTTGCCTACCACACAGAGTTGCTGTGGTGATCAAAAGACACCACGTAAAGCAAATGTACAGATGTAATCAGTACACTAGTTATAGTATGTAAAAATTGGAACCATCCTAAATATATTCAAATAAGAGGTGAATAGTCTTCTAAATGTTATTAAAATTCATATTATGAATTATGTTTATTAAGACACTGTCATTAAATTCAATATGTTATGACATAATTTTTAAAAAGCTACAATACTTCTGATTAAGTTAAAAATATATTTTTTAAATCCTGACAGAAAACACCTCATAATGTTAACAGTAGCAATCACTGGATAGTAAAATAATTGCTGAGCTTAAAAAATAATAATTTTCTTTATTTTACTGTTCTAAAATACATTTTTATAATAGTAACAGCATTTAAATTATGTATAAAATACTCTGTATACCATAATATGCCACTAACATATATGTCAATTAATATAACTATTGGAACAAATATAAAGGAAACATAACAAATTTATTTTCTGTTAATTTATCAGTTTAGCTCATGTCCAAATATAAGTTTGAATTTCTTAACAAGCTAGATGAAAAAAGTGCTAATATTCTAATATTGCAATTCAAGGTATCAATAACATTAATATATATCAAGCGTAAAATATAAAACAAAGGTCTAGCTCACTTAATGAAGTCAAATATTAGCATATAATTCTGTTGACAAAATGACTATTCAAAATAAAAGCTAACTGAACATGGCAGTCATGATTATCCAGTACTATTTGTTAGAATTTTATTTTCTTAAAGAAAATATTTTATACTGCAAAAAAAATCTTCATTAACTGATCATTAGTATTTTAAAGTTTTAAATATAATACACATTCACTAAAAAATTAGTAATAACTCAAGGCTATATGATGATTGCAAATGATTTAAAATACTGGGTTGTGAAATATTTCTGCAGAAGATGTGTATCAAATATATTGGTTAAACAGATGAATAATTTAAAAACTAAGAGAATGCTCAAATTTAATGTATTTCCAATATTTGTTCAATGAGCTATTATTCACAATAGGAGTCAGATAATAAAAGCATGGGAGGTAATTCTTGAACTCTAAAAATTTTGATTTATACTATTCACATGATTACAGTCTAATTTTCCTATAAATATTTAGAATGTCATAGCTACATAGGGTAAATTTTGAAACTATTATATTCTACTAAGGCATCAAAAATTATCTGTGTATGTGTATATATGTGTATCTGCACATATTTGGTTTTTGTAAATAAAATTAAACATGTTCCAAATGTTCTATTCCATTAGTCAAATTGAGATAAGAAAGTCTAAACAACCCTGAGATATATTTTCATTCCTCTTCACCATTAAGGAATGTGAGTCTTGTTCAAAATCATAAACCCAGTAAATGGCAGTCTGCCTGAAGTCAGAGCCAATTCACTTTCTACTATAGCATATAACTTTTACAATTACCACAAAAAAAAGATAATCACTTTCAGAATATCCTTACTCCCTCTGCAAAAAGGGACTCTCTCGTGGGAAATAAAATAATAAATTAATATCAACAATTCTAAAATAAGTATTTTTCCATATTTTAACATCTCTAATGTTGAGACGTATCTAAAAATTGATGACACATTTAACCACCAAGGGCATCTTATATCAGCAATTAAGCTATCTGTAGTAAAAGACTAATATCTGTATGTTTGTTTACCCTGATTCTTGAGTAGCTCTATCCTGTTCAATAAAAGTTTACTGATCATGTATGTGGAGTTCTCAGAAAGGCAAATTGCTGTCAATCCTTCTAAACACTTCCTCTCAAATTCTTTTGATAATGGTTCTAAGCATCTGTGAACCACATTTTCAGTAGCACTGTCAGAGTGAATGAAATATTGTAATAACATTTATTACATATAATTTTGAATCCCTTTTCATCAATATTTTATTATATATAATTCTGAATCATGATTAACCAATATATTTTCTTAAAGTGGTCCAAGTCATAAAATTGAATATTTCACTTTCTTTGCCAGAAAGAAATTAAATGGCTAAGGGCAGGATCAAGAAGAAGGAGAAAAGGGATTGTATAATCCATCCACTGGAAACATGATTCATGAATAATCAAGAATTAGCTAGGTCAGTCAAATTAAGTATTTCTTGTTTCTGAGTATAGTCATTTGGTATCTCCTGTTATTCTGGCTTACTCTGGTCCTTGAGTTACTTTGTCACTGGTGGAAAACTTGCTTCTCTTTTATTGTAAAGCGTATGTGTGATAAACAATTTGGTCACCCCCTAAAAATAAATTGTAACTGATGTTTTAAACCTAATGGTAAAACTGAATAACTAAAGGCATGAAAAAAAAATGCTCATTTCATTTGGTGCTAAACAACCCAATTAGAAAAAAAAAAATATTCTGCAAGTAAAAAGTGAAATATGATAAATCAGACAGGAAATGTATTTATGAATAAGGAGAGAAGTGGATTAATATCATTAGCCTAAGTAAAACCCAGGCCTGGCTTATCCATTATAAGAACTTCAGGGTAAATTATTATTCTTCTATCACACATTTTTACTATGACAACTTCTTCCAAATAGTGTGTTTTTAAACTTCCTTTATGTTAGAAGAGTCTCAAAATACAGTGAAGGTACTCTCTACTGAAATAGTTCAGGGCTCAGAAACTGGTGTGAATAGAGATTTAACTGCTTTCTCAAAGGAATCTTCTTCTTCACTGCTGTAGCCCCTAGGTACTCTGTAGATGCCCAATCCATATTTGTTTACTTCAGAATGAATGACAAATGAAGTCACCTTCAAGGAAGGAAAAGAGCACACTATATCCTGATTGCTCCATTTCTATACAAGTTAGGCTTGCATCGATCACAACAAAATAACATAATTCACCCCTTCCAATACAGGTAGGTGAAACAAGAAAGGGGAGATGAAAATGCAATCCTGGCAACTTGATCAAAACAAAGATGTGTTTTCCTACAGCATGTCTCCCATCACATGAGGCTCCAAGGCTGAATAATAAACTCTTCTCTCTATTAGAGAAGACATGAATTGATTGACCTGGCTGGCTAGAAGGAATCCTAGCTAGAGCCAAAATCTAGTTTAACTCACAGTTAGGAATGTGCTCTGGAGCCTCATTATTTAATTAACAGTAGAAATTACAACAGCACTAAATGCAACGAAGCAGCACAATTTGCAAGGGCTCTCAATTTATGGTTTCCATTAATTAACAAAAAGTAGTGTAGGCAAGTGAAATCAAATGATCTGCTCAGCTATTAAAATTTTGAAAGTTAATTAATATAACAGCACAGATCATTGAACTTAGAAATTATGAGTAACATATAGAATTTTAAAGAGTATCATGATGTTTTATAATTACAAGATACTCCTCTGCTCCTTCAAATTGTATTCTTTTGAAGCTTGGTTCCTTAACTCAATTCACGATCAGATATGGCTAAATGCATATGAAGAAAAAACAATTAGAAAATTTGCAAATTCAATTCTGCAAACACTTCTAATAAATGATTTGCTTATTTACTTAATCAGCTGTGATTATTACAAACCATTAATGGCCATTAATAAATAAAACTATTTGCATTTCACTAGTGTGTTTGAATTTCAGTCTTCCCAAATTTCTCTCAAGGGAAAGAAACCAAGCAACTTTTCCTATGACCATAGCTTAAAACACAGTTGGGTACATTCTCATTTCTCCTCTGGAATTGAGGTAAAACATGAGGAGAATTGGAGGCAGTGCAAATTGCCACCACTGCCATTATGTAATTTCTGCATAACCTGTGCTCCTCATTGGGTTTCTCTTTAACAGCTCTAGAGGACTGAGGAATATTGTTCTTCTTCATCTAAGTGAAGAGCTGTGTAAATAAAAGTCAAGTCTTGCCATTCACATCCAAATTTAAACGTGTTAAAAATAGATGTGTGTTGTAACTTGGATTGCATTTTCTCTGATGTCTTTATAGGTTCCTATTACAGCTCAGCACGTTTTAAATTACAGAGAAAAAATTGGCACTTACAGTTAGGGCATCAGTGATCTAAAATAAATTTTATCTGTATAAGCACAGATTCATATTTACTTCACAATTAGAATAATTATCATCTACTGGGTCCCTAAAATGTGCCTGATAATTTACTAGTGCTTTACATAGATTATCTTGTCATTGCTGAAAAGAATCTTGAAAGGTAAGTTCTCATTTTATAAAAATGGAAGCTGTTATGGGCTGAATTGTGTCCCCCTCAAATTTACTTATTGAAGTCTTAATCTTCAGTATTTTAGACTAAGTATTTTGAATTACTATTTGCAGACAGGACCTTTAGAGAGATAATTAAGGCTAAACAAGATTCTAAGAGTGAGTTCTAATCTGATTGTTCTGAAAAAAAAAAAAAAAAAAAAAAAAAGAGGAATCAGGACATAAACAACACACAGATCAGGGAAGACCACATGAGGATACAGTGAGAGGACGGCCATCTGCAAAGTAAAGGGAGGGGCCTCAGCAAAAACCAAAACTGCCAACAACTCCATCTTGGAGTTGCAGGCTCCACAACCGTGACACAATAAATTCCTGTTGTTTAAGCCAGCTGGTTCATGGTATTTCGTTATACCAACAAAATTCCCAGCAAACCAATACCAAAACAATGATGTTGAGACAGCAACTCTCAATTCTTATAGCTGAGTATTTCACTTACTCTGTCTTACCAACATTACTAATATATAAAATATCTAAAACATGGGTGAGAAATATGTAAATTCATGCCTCTCTGCTCAAAGAAAAAGTTATTTTCACCACTCCAGTGATTTAAAAAGAAAAAAAATATTGTCAAGACACACTTATATAAAATAAGAATAGTAAAACATAAAAATAATCCTATTTTGAACAAAACATGAGTGAAGATCAGGGACCCATTGCCCTACCCACTGGGCCACTGACACCTGACACCTGACACTGCCCTTTCTCTGCCCTGGTAGCTAAAGAAGGACTCAGCTGAGAAATCACTGCAGTAGACAGCGCTACTGCTCTGAAGGAAGTTTGTCCACTTCAAGATTTGGGCTTTTGAATATTAAAAACTTCTTCCAACAACATATATTTTCATCCCAACCAGTAAAAATATAAGTAGAATCTCATCAGTAGCCCCAACCTTCTAAGAGTGAGAGCTGCCCAAAGTTATAATACACTCCTGTGAAGGAGGTAAGTTTCCTGTTCAAGCATAGGTCGGATGATGGATCACCCAACAAGGTGGTTCACTTAAAATCTCATCTGTGCTAGCATTTAAAAACTGCTTTGTGGAATTCTATGGTCTTACAGAGCCACTTGCAAACATGAAAAAGGGGTCAACGGAGAGTACAGTTGCTGAGTACTAAGCAACATTGATTATGCATCTTTATGCATTTTACTTGTAGCTAAAATTGTATGTTTGGGAGATAATTCCTAAGAGCTGGCAAAGGGCAGCAGAAAACAATTAGCATTTTTAACAGCTTTATTGAGGTAAAACTGATATACAGGAAACCACAGATATTTGTAGTGTACAATTTGATAAGTTTTGACATATGTACATGCCCATGAAACTGCCACCAAAATCAACATAATGAATATATTCATTATCCCAAATAGTCTCCTAGGGACCCTTCCTAATTTTGACCTCCAGCCCTTACCAGCCTCCCCACTTTGCCACCCCATAAGCACCACCAAACAAAAACTGACCTATTTCCTGTGACTCAATATTTATTTACATTTCCTATAATTCTGTAAAAATGGAATTATTCACTATGTTTTTTGTCTGGCTTTTTGAGATAACTGTTTTGAGACTCATCCATGTTGTGTGTATACACAGTATATTCCTTCTTTATTGCTGAGTAGTATTTCATTGTATGGAGATATCACAGATTGTTTATCAGTTCACTTGTTCATGAACATTAGGGGTTTTTTTTGTTTTTGTTTTTGTTTTTTCCCAGTTACGGCTATTACAAATAAAGCTGCTGTGAACATTCATGTACAAATCTTTGTACAAACGTAAGCTTCCATTTCTCCTGGGTGTTTACCCAGGAGAGAAATGGCAGAGGAACATAAGTGTGTGCTTCAATTTCTAAGAAACTGCCAAACTGTTTGCAAAGTGGTTTTACCATTTTACATTTCTACAAGCAGAGTATGAAAGTTCTAGTCTCTCTACATTTTTGCCAATATGATCAGTTTTTCAAATTGTAGACATTCCAGTAGATGTGCAGCTATATTTCCTTAGTGTTTTAACTTGCATTTCTCCAGTCTTAAAATGTTGAGCACCTTTTCACATGCTTATTTGCCATCTAAATATCTTCTTTGGTGTTATGCCTATTTTTTTATTGACACATAATGATTGTATATATTTATGGGTTACGTATATTCTGATACCTATATACAACGTGTAATGATCAAATCAGAGTAAATGGGATATCACCTCAAACATTTATCATTTCTTCATGTTGGGAACATTCCAAATCTTCTGACTATTTGGAAATATACAATAAGTTATTTTTAAGCAGTCCTCCTACTGTGCTATTGAACACCACTAGAACTTACTCCTTCTATTTAACTGTATTGTCGTACCCAAAAACCAACCTCTTTTCATTCTCTATTTCCCACTACTCTTCCCAAGTCTAGTAACCACAATTCTACTGTCTACCTCCATATGATCCACATTTTTAGCTCCCACATATCAGCGAGAACATGTGATATTTGCTTTTCTATGCCTGGTTTATTTCACTTAAAGTAATGTCCCCTAAGCTCTTCCATGCTGCTGCAAATGACAGGATTTCATTATTTTTTAATTTTTGCCAAGTTTTGAAATTGAGTTGTTTTCTTATTGAATTCTCATGGTTCTTCATGTGTCCAGAATACATATCCTTTATCAGATGTATGCTTTGTAAAATTCTCCCATTTTGTAGCTTGTTTTTATTCCCTTAACAGTATTTTCAAGAGCAGAAATTTTTAATTTGGGCCAAGTTTAATTTATCAATTTGGTTTAAGGATTGTACTTTTAGAAATCTTTGCCTCACCCAATATCACAAAGATTCTTTTAAGTTACCTTCAAAAAACTTTCATAGTTTTTGTTTTACATTTAGATCTATGATCTCTTTTAAATTATATATTTTCTGTTGCATTTCTTTTTGCTGCCTATGGACATCCAATAATTTTAGCACCATTTGTTGAAAAACAACAGCAGAACTACCCACTGAATTGACTTTGTAGTTTTGTAGAAATTCAGCAGTCTATGTGTATATGAGTAGGTCTATTTCTGGACTCTCTTCTTCTGTTCCATTGATATATTTATCTATCTTTATGCCAATACCATACTTTTTTGATTATTGTAGATTTGTAAGCTTTGATATCAGGTAATGATAGTGCTCTAATGTGTCTCCTACTGCAAAGTTGTTTTCACCATTCTGGGTCCTTTACCTTTCCACATGATTTTTAAAATAAGTTAATCAATTTCTACCAAAAAATTGCCTGCTGGTTTTTGAGTAGGACTGTATTAAATCTATAATTTGGGGAAAAATGGTTTTTAACAATATTGTGTCTTCTAACCCATGAACCTGACATATATTCCCCGTGGACTTAGGGCTTTATTTCTGTCAGCAGTGTTTTGCAATTTTCAGCATACAGTTCTTTCAAACCTTTTATCAGATTTATTCCAAACTATTCCATATCTTTTCTTTCTATTGTAAATGATATTGCTTTGTTAGTTTAAATATTATTTGTTGCTAGTATATAAAAATATAATTTTTAATATTTGTCTTATGTCTTGCCAACATGCTAAATTTATTAGTTCCAGTATCTTTTTTACAGATTTTATCAGATTTTTGACAATCAGCCATCTGCAAATATAGTTTTACTTCTTTTCCAATCAAAACAACTTTAATTTCTTTTTCTTGCCTTATTTTACTTGCCAGAACCTCTGTACAACGTTTAATAGAAGTAGTGAGAATATACATTCTTCTCCTGTTCCTCATCATACTAGGAAAAATTCAGTATTTTCACCATTAATTATGGTATTAGCTATACGGATTTTTTTGTAGATGCCCTGTATCAACTTGAGGAGCTTCTCTTCTATTACTACTTAGCTCAGAGTTTCTGTCAAAAGGAATACTAGTGGATAAAGAAACTGTGGTGGGTGTGTGGGTGTATGATGGAATACTACTCAGTCATAAAAAATGAATGAATTGACAGCATTAGCAGTGACCTGGATGAGATTGGAGACTATTATTCTAAGTGAAGTAACTCAAGAATGGAAAACATAATGTCGTATGTTCTCATTGATATGTGGGAGATAAGCTGTAAGGATGCAAAGGCTAAGAATGATAAAATGGACTTTGGGGTCTTGGGGGGGAAAATGCAAATGGAGTGAGGGATAAGACTACAAATATAGTGCAGTGTATACCTCTCGGGTTATGGGTGCACAAAAATCTCACAAATCACCACTAAAGAACTTACTCATGTAACCAAATATCACCTGTACCCCAATAACTTATGGAAAAATAATTTTAAAAATAAATAAAATTTCAAAAGAATACTAAATTTGCAAATGCTTTTTATGTATCTATTAAGATGATCAAATGTTTTCATTCTTTTATTTAACTTTTAAGTTCATGGGTACATGTGCAAAATGGACAGGTTTATTACATAGGTAAACATGTGTCATAAGGGTTTGTTGTACAGACTACTTCACCACCCAGGTATTAAGCCTCGTACCCATTAGTTGTTTTTCCTGATCCTCTCCCTCCTCGCCCCTTCCATCCTCTTAAAGGCCCCAGAGTATGTTTTTCCCCTCTCTGTGTCCATGTGTTCACATCATTTAGCTCCCACTTATAAGCAGGAACAGGAACACTTATTTGGTTTTCTGTTTCTGTGTCAGTTTGCTAAGGATAATGGCCTCCAGTCCCATCCACGTCCCTGCAAAGGACATGATCTCATTCTTTTTTATGTTTTCTTTTTAAATTTGTTAATTAGTTCATAACCATATTACACTACATTCCTGGAATAAACTTCACTTGGTCATTATGCATTATCCTTCGTATACATTGTTTGATTTTCTAAAATATTTATTTAAGAGATTTTACATTAATGTTAATGACAGATATTGGGCTATAGTTTTTCCTCTTGGAATGTTTTTATCTAGTTTTGGTACCATGACAATGCTGGTCACAATGATTTGAGGAGTATTTTCTTAAATTTTACAAAATAGTTTGTACAAAATTGATATTATTTCCTCCTTAAATGTTTAGAATTTACCAGCAAAGCCTTATAGGTCTGTAGTTTTCTTTGTTGGAGATTTTGAACTACAAATGCAATTTGTTTATACGTAAGTATAGTGCTATTCAGGTTATTGATTTGTTATTGAATGAGCTTTGGTAATTTGTGTCTTTCAATGGATATGCTCATGACATCTAAGTTGTTGAATTTTTTGGCATAAAGTTATTCACAATTTTTTTTGGGGACAGAGTTTCACTCTTGTTGCTCAGGCTGGAATTCAATGGCACAATCTCAGCTCACTGCAACCTCCACCTCCAAGGTTCAAGCAATTCTCTTGCCTAAGCCTCCCGAGTAGCTGGGATTACAGGTGTGTGCCATCACGCCCAGCTTTTTTTTTCTTTTTTTTTCCCCCCAGTAGAGAGGGGGTTTCACCATGTTGGTCAGACTGGTCTTGAACTCTTGACCTCAGGTAATCCTCCCGCCTCAGCCTCCCAAAGTGCTGGGATTATAGGCATATGCCACCACACCCAGCCCACAATATTTTCTTACTGTCTTTTTAGTAGGTGTAGAATCTAGAGTAATGTCATCTCTCTCATTTTGATTGTGGCAATTTACATCTTCACTCTCTTTTTCTTATCAGTCTGGCTAGAGATTGATCTATTTCATTAATCTTCTCAAAGACCCAGTTTTTTGTTTTATTGATTTTTATCTATTTTTCTGTTTGCTGTTTTATTGATTTTTTTTCTCTGACATTTAGTATTTCCTTTTTCTTGCTTACTTTAGTTTTAATTTGTACTTATCTTCCAGTTGCTTAGAGTGGAAGCTCAGGTCACGAGAGATCTTTATTCATTTCCAATATAAGTATTTAATGCTAAAAATTTCCCCCAAAGTACTGCTTTAGCAGCATCTCACGAATTCTGATTATGTTGTATATCCATTTGTATTCAGTTCAAACTACTTTTTATTTTCCGTTTTTGATTCCTTATTTGACCCATGGGTTATTTAGAAGTATGTTACAATTGGTTTTCAAATATTTAAGGATTTTTTTCAAATATCTTTGTTACTAATTTTACGTTAATTTCCACTGTGGTCCGAGAACATATTTGTATGAATTTGGATCATTTTAAATTTATTGAGATTTGTTTTATGGCCCAGTATGGTTTACCTTTGTAGTTGTTCTGAGTCATTCAAAAAGTTCAGTTACTTGGTTACAGTTTGGTCCTTTCTGGTTTTCTTTTATAACTTATTAGATAGGTTCAAAGCACTACTAGGGCTATTTATTCCTGTTGGGGCAACTGAAAACTTCCCTTTCACCCTCTGAAAGTTTGCTGAAAATCAGCTGACAAGAGACAAGTTAATAGGATAAAATGCTTACAAATTTATTTAACCATAATTTTATGTGACAGGAGAGCCTTCAGAATGAAGGCCCAAGATACAGGAGAAGCTGTTCATTTATCTGCATAGGTTCAGCCAAGTACGAACAGCTGTGTAGAAATATAATTGGACACAAAGGATATGATCCAATGTTTTTAGATGGAGGGGAAATCCCAGCAAGGCCTATCTATTTAGATTCCTCTTGGGGACTCTCTCTGAAGCATTTCTTCCTTCTTGGTATGGGGAAGGACCCATTCTGAATTGGGCATCCTATGGCTTACAATCAAACATAGTAGGCCAGATAATTTCTTTACAGCCAGCTTTTACACATAAAACGGTGGAAGGAAAGTTAGAGTAACGTTTATTTTGAGGTTTTATGAATAGCTTTCGGAAAAGGGGCTCTGGTTTCTCTGATTTGCCTTGGAGAAGAGGGATTCTGGTTTGCATGGCTAGCCTTGGAGGAGAATGAGAGACAGGAGAACAGGAGGAGGTCAGAGAGAAACTTTGCTTCTGAGACTTCTGATGCCTTCATTTGGAGGTATCATTTTCTAGCCCCAACCTCCCCTACTACTGAGTATTCTCCCAATCCCTCACTAATTACAACTTTTTTAGTCTGGCTAGTAGGAGCAGACACTTTACCCTGTGAGTGTCAGACACTATTCTTTTTAATCCTTTCAAATGATTCTTCTCCCAGTGACTTTGATGGTCAGTACTGACACCCAAGGGGGATCTTCTGAAGATCTCCAGCATTTTCTCACTGTGTAGTTGTCTCTTTTTTCTAGTACTCTCTCGTGGAAACTCTAGAATACTGAGTCTCCCCGGACTCTCAGTTCTGTCTTCTCAACTCAGGGAGTCTGACAGGCTCCGCCTGGGTTCACCCTCCAGGTACGATAGCCTAGAAACTCTCTTAAAACTGTAACCTGGGACAATCATAGGCAATACCTCATTTGCCTTCTGTCTCACTGGTTACTAACTTTTGTGGCCTGATGCCTTGTGTCTTAAAATCTATCGTTTCATATATTCTGTCTATTTTGAAGGGGTTGTTTAGCATAATACCCTAAATCTAGTTTCTGCTACCGTACTGTGACCAGAAGTGGAAATATCTACAATTAATTGTTTTTTTTGTTTGTTTGTTTTTGTTTTAAGTTCTAGGGTACATGTGCACAATGTGCAGGTTTGTTACATAGGTATACATGAGTCATGTTGGTTTGCTGCACCCATCAACTTGTCATTTACATTAGGTATTTCTCCTAATGCTATCCCTCCCCCCAACTCCCCACACACCAACAGGCCCCAGTGTGTGATGTCCCCAGCCCTGTGTCCAAGTGTTCTCATTGTTCAATTCCCACCTACAAGTAAGAACACATTGTGTTTGGTTTTCTGTCCTTGTGATAGTTTGCTGAGAATGATGGTTTCTAGCTTCATTCATGTCCCTGCAAAGGACATGAACTCATCCTTTCTTACGGCTGCGTGGTATTCCATGGTGTATATGTGCCACATTTTCTTAATCCGGTCTATCATTGATGGACATTTGGGTTGGTTCCAAGTCTTTGCTATTGTGAATAGTGCCACAATAAACATACATGTGCATGTGTCTTTATAGTAGCATGATTTATAATCCTTCAGCTATATACCCAATAATGGGATTGCTGGGTCAAATGGTATTTCTAGTTCTAGATCCTTCCACAATGGTTGAATTAATTTACACTCCCACCAGCAGTAATTTAAAATGCATTTACCTACTAAGAGTTATTTATAATACAGTGTTATTTATTGTATGAATAATACTGATGGTTTTTAAATTTTGGTAGATAAAACTGTTAGTCCAAACTGCACCATTTTATAAGCTCCCTGCTATTCTGCATACCTTGGTCAAAGTGAAATATTTCACGGGGGTTCGATTCCTGAGAAAGATCTGCATAACCACCTGACCACAAGGTGGACAAAGGCCCAACTAAAGAAACATCCCTATCATATTTTGCTGGACAAAAGCATGAAGTACCACTATGACATTCCCCTGGAACAAGGGCCAGAACCGCCTCATCATGGGAACATCTTATCAATATCCTGCCAGGGAGCAAGCCATACTACCCAGACCCCTCCTGCCCATACCTATAAGTACCCCCAGCCTGTAACCAATGATGGGCTCTGGCATTAGAGTGGTGCCCCACTTTTGTAGGTTTTATACTGAACATAAAGCCTGCATTTTCTGGTAAGCCGCCCTCTGTGTGTGTGTGTGTGTGTGTGTGTGTGTGTGTGTGTGTGTGTGTGTCTTTAACCCTCGCCTTCCCTTTAACACCTAACAAAAATCAAATAAAAAGGGATTATTTTGAGCTTGAAACAGTACTAAGTTTCACTCGTGAAAGGTAATACTTTAAACAGTTAACAGCTTAAACTCAGTTTTGCCAGCTGAAAAAAATAATAAGATTAGAGATCATCATCAAATCTGCTCCTACTAAACTCAAAAACTTTATACTTCTGAGAAGGGCAGAAATAGAGAGAGGGGTAGAAAATGTTGACAAAGGACAAAATAAAGCATATGAGTATCTGAAGAAAAAGAAGAGGCAGTGGGAAGTTGGAAAGGTACCTAGAGAAGAAAGCAGCAGAGCACCCTGGCTACATAATCATATCTTCTGCCTTCATTAATTATTTAAAATCATCTCCATGCTGCTTCTGCCATAGTCACAGGTTGTCAACACCACTGTTAGAATACCAGTTATAATTTGGAAGTTGGCATATATCACCTTTCAGGACCGTTTAATCTCCCTGTTATATCCAAATCCATACTATATTGCTGAATGTCTTTCTCTTCAATATAATGTACATCATCTTTTTGATCAAAGAAGAAAAAAGAAAGGATTTGAAAAAAAATAAAAGAACCTATAAACCCATAACTTTGTATAGAGAAAAAGAGGGTCTAACAGACTGATTAGTTGAATTTCAATAAATATATTCTAGCCCTCTTTGTCACTATTTACAAGTACAATGTGATATTTTTGAAAATTCTTTTTTTTTTTTTTTTTTTTTTTTGAGACGGAGTCTCACGCTGTTGCCCAGGCTGGAGTGCAGTGGCGCGATCTCGGCTCACTGCAAGCTCCGCCTCCCGGGTTCCCGCCATTCTCCTGCCTCAGCCTCCTGAGTAGCTGGGACTACAGGCGCCCGCCACCGCGCCCGGCTAATTTTTTGTATTTTTTAGTAGAGACGGGGTTTCACTGTGGTCTCGATCTCCTGACCTTGTGATCCGCCCGCCTCGGCCTCCCAAAGTGCTGGGATTACAGGCTTGAGCCACCGCGCCCGGCCGAAAATTCTTATAAAAATAATCCTTGTTTCTTCTTTCTGATATGGTCTTAGATTATCAAGGATTGATATTTTTTAAAGTGGTATATCACAGTTTGTGTATCTACTGAAAACCATTGTTGTATACCTACGGAATCAATGAAAAATATCAACATCATTTTACAATGTTCCTTCCATCTAGAAAAACAAATTCATTTTTAGAATTTGGAACAAGGAAAACATCTATCTTTCTTACAAATGTGAATGTTTATTTTCATTAGATAATGAACATAATCCACTACGTTTAATGCTTTTCCTTTGCTGCTGGAAGCTCAGAACAAGTGTAATACTTAATAGAGGAAAATACATAGAATTCATGCCTCTTCATCTGCTCCTCTTCTAGACATCATTAATCACACATGACAAGCTTTCCCAGCTGAATCTACTTGGACTCAAGATCTTTCTCAACATGATATTCCAGATATCCACAACCAACTGAGCAGGTATCCACAACCAATTGAGAATTTACACATGACATGAAATGGCGTTAACTATCCTAGATGATAGCTATATCTGGTACCCATCCTGCAAAAAATTTGTTGAATTTTTCCTGTGTCTATTTGATACACATATTGACATGTGTCTTTTAGTGTAAGTATAATCAAATTCTTTTTGGAAATTAAAGGATCTCACAGCTCTCATGACTGCAAGAAGGTTTGAGTATAGTTGGAAATGTCCATGAAGCAGTCCCTCAGGATAATTAATATTTTATAAAAAGCTAACTGAGAGAAAATGCAAATATAATGAAGTCTAAGCTTTCTCTGTAAATAGTAAAAAAATAAATTTTTTGACAGGTAAAACTGAAAATTATGAAAATAATTACCCTTTAACATACACACACATACATACACACGTATATTATAATTGCAGCCATGCAATTACAGTTTTTAAAGCAAAAAAGATTGGATCAAACAAGCATGTCAGGCGTAAGAGGTAGTATAATTTTTTTTCTAACAAAGCTGATTGCTAAAACTACACAGCTTAATTCTCAGCTATAGAAATAGGATAGAATAGGATCTAAGAAGTGGTGCCAGTACAAAAAGTAGTTTCCCTGGTCTACAAGATATGTACATAAACAAAAGTAGGTGGTTTAGAAACTTTTACAGCAATTGCTATATCGATAGAAATTTACAAAAATATCAGTCTAGGAGGGCAGTGCAAGATGGCAAAATAGAAGCCTATAACATTCGCTCCCCCATCCCCGACAGGAACACCAAATTTTAACAACTATCTGCACACAGAAAACACCATCACAGGAACCAAAAATAAGTGAGCTATCACAATACCTGGTTTTACTTCATGTTGTGGAAAGAAGCATTTAAGAAGGTAGGAGAGACAGTCTTGAATCACAGATGCCACCCCTCTTCCACCCCTCAGCAGCAGCCCTGTAGCACAGAGAGAGTCTGTGCGCTTGGGGAAGGGAAAGCGCAGTGCTGCTGTTTCACATCAGACATCTAAACCATGCTGGGCTCAGCCAGGGCCTAAACAAGGAGGGAACACTTGAATACACCCTAGCCAGAAGAAAGTTGCCGTTTCCAGGTATATGAACTTGAGTTTCTTGGTAAGCCTTGCCAACATGGGCCAAAGTTTCTGGGGTCATAGGTAAGCTCAAAAGGCAGTCTAGAACAAAAGGACTATAATTTGTGGGCAATTCCTAGTGACGGGCTGGGCTTAGAACCAGTGGACTAGGGTGGCACATGACCTAGGGAGATTCCAGCCAGGGTGGCCAAGGGAATGCTGTGCCACCCCTCCTTCAACCCCAGGAAGTGCAGCTGGCAGCAACAAAAGTGACTCCTTCCTTCTGCTTAATGAGAGGAGAATGCAGAATAAAGATGACATTGTCTTGCATCTTGGGTTTGAACTCAGCCACAGTAGGATACATGAGGCCTCCAATCCAGGCCCCCGCTTACAGATGACATTTCTAGAAACACCATGGGCCAGAAGGGAACCCACTGCCTTGAAGTGAAAGACCCAGTCCTGGTGAGATTCATCACCTGCTGACTACGGAGCTCTTGGACTCTGAATAACCAGTGGCAATACCAAGGTAATATACTATGGGCTTTGGGCTCTGATATGTGCTTGCTTTAGATGCCATGCAGCACATCCCCAGCTGTGGTAGCTATAGTGAAGTAAAGGGGACTTTGTCTTGCACCTTAGGTACTAGCTTGGCCATAGTGAGGTAGAGCAACAAACAGGCTTTTGGAGTCCCCAAGTCCAGGCCTAGGCTCTTGGAACCATTTCTGGATGAGCCCAGGCCAGAGGGGAGCCCAGTGCCCTGAAGGATGAATTCCAGGTTTAGAAGCAATCACCACAGGCTAATTGAAGAGCTCTTGGACTTTAAGTGAACATCAGCAGTGGCCTGGCAGAACCCTCTGTGGGCTGTGGTGATGGTGGCCACAGGGAGAGGCTCTCTGCCTATTAAAAGGTAAAGGAACAGAAGGAAAATCATTGTATTGTGGTATGAGTACCAGGTTAGCCATAGTAGAATAGAACGTGAGCTAAATTTCTAAGGTTTTTAACTTTAATCTCTAGCTCCCAGATACCATCTATGGACCCTCCTGGGCCATGGAACAATGGATGTCCTGAAAGGAAGGACATAAACCTGGCTGGATGTTGAATTTTGTCAAATGTCTTTTCTGCATCTATTGAGATAATCATGTGGTTTTTGTCTTTGGTTCTGTTTATATGCTGGATTACGTTTATTGATTTGCATATGTTGAACCAGCCTTGCATCCCAGGCATGAAGCTCACTTGATCATGATGGATAAGCTTTTTGATGTGCTGCTGGATTTGGTTTGCCAGTATTTTATTGAGGATTTTTGCATCAATGTTCATCAGGGATATCGGTCTAAAATTCTCTTTTTTTGTTGTGTCTCTGCCAGGCTTTGGTATCAGGATGATGTTGGCTTCATAAAATGAGTTAGGAAGGATTCCCTCCTTTTCTATTGATAGGAATAGTTTCAGAAGGAATGGTACCAGCTCCTCCTTGTACTTGTGGTATAATTCGGCTCTGAATCCATCTGGTCCTGGACTTTTATTGGTTGGTAGGCTATTAATTATTGCCTCAATTTCAGAGCCTGCTATTGGTCTATTCAGGGATTCAACTTCTTCCTGGTTTAGTCTTGGGAGAGTGTATGTGTCCAGGAATTTCTCCATTTCTTCTAGGTTTTCTAGTTTTTTGCACAGAGGTGTTTATAGTATTCTCTGATGGTAGTTTGTATTTCTGTGGGGTCGGTGGTGATATCCCCTTTATCATTTTTTATTGCGTCTATTTGATTCTTCTCTCTTTTTTTCTTTATTAGTCTTGCTAGCAGTCTATCAATTTCGTTGATCTTTTTAAAAAACCAGGTCCTGGATTCAGTGATTTTTGAAGGGATTTTTGTGTCTCTATCTCCTTCAGTTCTGCTCTGATCTTAGTTATTTCTTGCCTTCTGCTAGGTTTTGAATGTGTTTGTTCTTGCTTCTCTAGTTCTTTTAATTGTGATGTTAGGGTGTCCATTTTAGATGTTTCCTGCTTTCTCTTGTGGGCATTCAGTGCTATAAATTTCCCTCTACACACTGCTTTAAATGTGTCCCAGAGATTTTGGTATGTTGTATCTTTGTTCTCATTGGTTTCAAAGAACATCTTTATTTCTGCCTTCATTTCGTTATGTACTCAGTAGTCATTCAGGAGCAGGTTGTTCAGTTTCCATGTAGGTGAGAGGTTTTGAGTGAGTTTCTTAATCCTGAGTTCTAGTTTGATTGCACTGTGGTCTGAGAGACAGTTTGTTACAATTTCTGTTCTTTTACATTTGCTGAGGAGTGCTTTACTTCCAACTATGTGGTCAATTTTGGAATAAGTGCGATGTGGTACTGAGAAGAATGTATATTCTGTTGATTTGGGGTGGAGAGTTCTATAGATGTCTATTAGGTCTGCTTGCTGCAGAGATGAGTTCAATTCCTGGATATCCTTGTTAACTTTCCCTCTCGTTGATCTGTCTAAGGTTGACAGTGGGGTGTTAAACTCTCTCATTATTATTGTGAGGGAGTTTAAGTCTCTTTGTAAGTCTCTAAGGACTTGCTTTATGAATCTGGGTGCTCCTGTATTGGGTGCATATGTATTTAGGAGAGTTAGCTCTTCTTGTTTAATTGATCCCTTTGCCATTATGTAATGGCCTTCTTTGTCTCTTCTGATCTTTGTTGGTTTAAAGTCTGTTTTGTCAGAGACTAGGATTGCAACCCCTGCCTTTTTTGGTTTTCCATTTGCTTGGAAGATCTTCCTCCATCCCTTTGAGTCTATGTGTGTCTTTGCACACGAGATGGGTCTCCTGAATACAGCACACTGATGGGTCTTGACTGTTTATCCAATTTGCTAGTCTGTGTCTTTTAATTGGAGCATTTAGCCCATTTACATTTAAGGTTAACATTGTTATGTGTGAACTTGATCCTGTCATTATGATGTTAGCTGGCTATTTTTTTCATTAGTTGATGCAGTTTCTTCCTAGCATCGACGGTCTTTACATTTTGGCATGTTTTTCCAGTGACTGGTACCGGTTGTTCCTTTCCATGTTTAGTGTCAGGAGCTTTACTAGGGCAGGCCTGGTGGTCACAAAATCTCTAAGCATTCGCTTGTCTGTAAAGGATTTTATTTCTCCTTCGCTTATGAAACTTAGTTTGGCTGGATATGAAATTCTGGGTTGAAAATTATTTTCTTTAAGAATGTTGAATATTGGCTCCCACTCTCTTCTGGTTTGTAGAATTTCTGCCGAGGGATCCCCTGTTAGTCTGATGGGCTTCCCTTTGTGGGTAACCCGACCTTTCTCTCTGGCTGCCCTTAACATTTTTTCCTTCATTTCAGCTATGGTGAATCTGACAATTATGTGTCTTGGAGTTGCTCTTCTCGAGGAGTGTGTTTGTGGTGTTCTCTGTATTTCCGGCATTTGAATGTTGGCCTGCCTTGCTAGGTTGGGGAAGTTCTCCTGGATAATATCCTGCAGAGTGTTTTCCAATTTGGTTCCATTCTCCCCATCACATTCAGATACACCAATCAGACGCAGACGTAGATTTGGTCTTTTCACATAGTCCCAAACTTCTTGGAGGCTTTGTTCATTACTTTTTACTCTTTTTTCTCTAAACTTCTCTTATTGCTTCATTTCATTCATTTCATTCATTTGGTCTTCAATCACTGATACCCTTTCTTCTAGTTGATCAAGTCGGTTACTGAAGCTTTGGTATTGATGGATAGACAAAAAATAAATATTAAATTTATATCAAATATAATATTTGATGAAATAATATTACCTCAAAATAATAACAGCTATTTATGACAAACCCACAGCCAATATCATACGGAATGGGCAAAAACTGAAAGCATTCCCCTTGAAAACTGGCACAAGACAGGGATGCCCTCTCTCACCACTCCTATTCAACATAGTGTTGGAAGTTATGGCCAGGGAAATCAGGCAAGAGAAAGAAATAAATGGTATTCAATTAGGAAAAGAGGAAGTCAAATTGTCCCTGTTTGCAGATGACACGGCTGTATATTTAGAAAACCCCACTGTCTCCGTCCAACATCTCCTTAAGCTGATAGGCAACTTCAGCAAAGTCTCAGGATATAGAATCGATGCGCAAAAATCATAAACATTCTTATATGCCAGTAACAGACAAACAGAGAGCCAACTCATGAATGAACTCACATTCACAATTTCTTCAAAGAGAATAAAATGCCTACGAATCCAACTTACAAGGGATGTGAAGGACCTCTTCAAGGAAACTACAAACCACTGCTCAATGAAATAAAAGAGGACACAAACAAATGGAAGAACATTCCATGCTCATGGATAGGAAGAATCAATATCATGAAGGTAATTTATAGATTCAATGCCATCCCCATTAAGCTACCAATGACTTTCTTCACAGATTTGGAAAAAACTACTTTAAACTTCATATGGAACCAAAAAAGAGCTTGCATTGCCAAGAAAATCCCAAGTCAAAAGAACAAAGCAGGAGGCATCATGCTACCTGACTTCAAACTATACTGCAAGGCTACAGTAACCAAAACAGCATGGTACTGGTACCAAAACAGACATATAGACCAATGGAACAGAACAGAGCCCTCAGAAATAATACCACACATCTACAGCCATCTGATCTTTGACAAACCTGACAAAAACAAGAAATGGAGGAAGGATTCCCTATTTAATAAATGATGCTTGGAAAACTGGCTAGCCATAAGTAGAAAGGTGAAACTGGATCCCTTCCTTACACCTTTTACAAATATTAATTAAAGATGGATTAGAGACTTAAATGTTAGACCTAAAACCATAAAAACCCTTGAAGAAAACCTAGGCAATACCATTCAGGACATAGGCATGGGCAAGGATTTCATGTCTAAAACACCAAAAGCAACGGCAACAAAAGCCAAAATTGACAAACGGGATCTAATTAAACTAAAGAGCTTTACACAGCAAAAGAGACTACCATCAGAGTGAACAGGCAACCTACAGATTGGGAGAAAATTTTTGCAATCTACTCATCTGACAAAGGGCTAATATCCAGAACCTACAAAGAACTGAAATTTACAAGAAAAAAAACAAACAACCCCATCAAAAAGTGAGCAAAAATGTGAAGCAAACAGACACATGAAAAAAATGCTTATCATCACTAGCCATCAGAGAAATGCAAATCAAAACCACAATGAGATACCATCTCACACCAGTTAGAATGGCGATCATTAGAAAGACTAGAAACAACAGGTGCTGGAGAGGATGTGGAGAAATAGGAACACTTTTACACTGTTGGTGGGACTGTAAACTAGTTCAACCATTGTGGAAGACAGTGTGGCGATTCCTCAAGATCTAGAAGTAGAAATACTATTTGACCCAGCCATCCCATTACTGGGTATATACCCAAAGGATTATAAATCATGCTGCTATAAAGACACATGCACACGTATGTTTATTGCAGCACTATTCACAATAGCAAAGACTTGGAACCAAACCAAATGTCCATCAGTAACAGACTGGATTAAGAAAATGTGGCACATATATACCATGGAATATTTTGCAGCCATAAAAAAGGATGAGTTCATGTCCTTTGTAGGGACATGGATACAGCTGGAAACCATCATTCTCAGCAAACTATCACGAGAACAGAAAAACAAACACTGCATGTTCTCACCCATAGGTAGGAATTGAACAATGAGAACACTTGGACACAGGAAGGGGAACATCACACACTGAGGCCTGTCGTGGGGTGGGGGTAGTGGGGAGGGATAGCATTAGGAGACATACCTGATATAAATGATGAGTTAATGGGTGCAGCACACCAACATGGCACATGTATACATATTTAACAAACCTGCACATTGTGCACATGTACCCTAGAACATAAAGTATAATTAAAAAAAAAAAGTAAAAAATAAAAAGGCTGGCTGGTTTTGCTACCTGCTGATCATAGAACCTTATTCACATCAAAGAGCAAAACCATGCTGGGCTCAGCCATCAGCTGGGAAGGCAATGGTGCATGTGGATCCACCCTAGGGTCTTGATTAAACATAGTTGGTAGCCAGGCAGTGGTTACAGTAGGCCTTTGGTGAGAGCCAGTGCTGTGCTGGATTCAGGTCTGACCCAACACAGTCCAAGTGGTGGTGGCCATATGGTGCTTGCATGACCATACCCCTATTTCCAGATGGCTTGGCCAGAGAAATTCCAAATATATGGGAGAAATTAAAGGAAAAGAATAACAGTCTCTGCCTGGTAATCCAGAGAATTTTTCTGAATCTTATCCAAGACCACCAAGGTGATACTTCTATGAGTCTACAAAAACCACAGCATTATTGGGCTTGGGGCCCAAGTCTCTTCAAATACCTGGAAGGCCATACCAAGAAAGACAGATTAAAATAAGCCCAGACTGCAAACACTATAATAAATATCTTCAGTGTTCAGACACCAAAATACATCTGTAAGCATCAAGAACATCCAGGAAAACATGGCTTCACCAAATGAACTAAAGAAGTCACCAGGGACCAATCCTGGAGAAACAGAGATATGTGACCTTTCAGACAGAGAACTCAAAATAGCTATTTTGCAAAAATCTCAGAGAAATTCAAGCTCACACAGAGAAGAATTCAGAATTGTATCAGATAAAATTAACAAAGAGATTGAAACAATTAAAAAAAGAATTAAGAAGGAATGCTAGAGTTGAAAAATGCAATTGACATGCTGAAGAATACATCAGATATTCTTATTAGCAGAATTGATAAAGCAGAAGTACTAATGAGCATGAAGACCAGCTATTTGAAAGTACAGAGGAGACAAAAAAGGAAAAAAGAGTTAAAAACAAAAAGGCACATCTGCATGATCTAGAAAATAGCCTCAAATAACCAAATCTAAGACTTATTCGATGTAACAAGGAGGTAGAGAAAGAGGTGAGGGTAGAAAGTTTATTAAAAGGGGTAATAACAGAGAAGTTCCCAAACCTAGAGAAAGATATCAATATCCAAGTAGAAGAAGGTTATAGAACACCAGGCAGATTTAACCCAAAGAAGACTACCTCAAGACATTTAATAATGAAAGTCCCAAAGGTTAAGAATAAAGAAAAGATCCTAAAAGCAGTGACAGAATAGAAACAAATAACATAAAATGGAGTGCCAATACATGTGACAGGAGACTCTTCAGTGGAAACCTTAAGTCCAGGGGAGAGTGATGTGACATATTTACACTGTTGCAGGAAAATAACTTACTGTATATACTATATCCAGAGAAAATAACCTTTAATAATGAAGGAGAAATAAAGATCTTTCCAGACAAACAAAAGCTGAGGGATTCCATCAATACAAGACCTATCCTACAAGAAATGCTAAAGAAAGTTCTTCATTCTGTAACAAAAGGATGTTAATCAACAAGACGAAATCATCTTAAGGTACAAAACTCATTGGTAATAGTAAACATACAGAAAACACAGATTATAACACTAATTACGGTATGTAAACCACTCTTAAGTAGAAAGACTAGATGATGAACCAATCAAAAATAATAACTGCAACAACATTTCAAGACATAATGCATTAATACAGAAACAGAAACAACAAAAAGTTAAAAAGTAGAGAAAAAAGTTAAAATGTAGCATTTTATTAGTTTTTCTCTTGTGTGTTTGTTTATGTGATCAGTCTTAAGTGGTCATCAGTTTAAAATCATAGGTTATAGGATAGTATTTGCAAGCCTCATGGTAACCTCAAATCAAAAAACAGGCAATAGACAAGCAAAAAATTAAAGAAATTATATCATATGACCAGAGAAAATCACCTTCACTAACTGTAAGACAGGGAAAGAAGAAACAGAACACACACACACACACACACACACACACAACAACAACTAACAAAATGGCGAGGGTAACTCCCAACTTATCAATAATAACATTGAAGGTAAATGGACTAAACTCTCCAATCAAAAGATGTGGAGTGGCTGAATGAAGAAACAAGACCCAGTAATCTGTTGTCTACAAGAAACACACTTCACCTCTAAAGATATACACAGGTTAAAATTTAAAGGAATGGAAAAAGATATTCCATGACAATGCAATCCAAAAAGGACAAAAATAGCTATACTTATATCAGACAAAATAGATTTCAAGACAAAATCTGTGAGACAAAGAAAGTCATTATATAATAATAAAGGGGTCAGTTAAGCAGGAGGATATAATAATTTTAAATATATATGCACCTAACAAGGGGGCACACAGATATATACAGCAAATATTATTAGCACTAAAGAGAGAGATAGACCTCAATACAATAACAGCTGGAGACTCCAACACTCTACTTTCAGCTTGGACAGATCTTCTAGACAGAAAATCAACAAAGAAACATCAGACTTAATCTGCAGTACAGAACAAATGGTTCTAATGAATATTAATAGAATGTGTCATCCAACCACTACAGAATCCACATTCTTCTCAGCCTATCAATCATGCTCAAGGACAGACGGTATGTTAGGTCACAAAACAAGTCTTAAAACGTTCAAAAAAACTGAAATAATATCAAACATCTTCTCTGACCATAATGGAATAAAACTAGAAATCAAAAACGAGGAATTTTGCAAATCATGCAAATACATGGAAATTAAACAATATGCTCCTGAATGACCAGTGGATCAAGGAAGAAATTAAGAAAATTGAAAATATTATTGAAATAAATGGTAACAGAAATACAAAAATCCAAAACCTACGGGATACAGTGAAAGTAGTAACAAAAGGGAAATTTATAGCTATTAGTGCCCACATCAAAAAAGAAGACATTCAAATAGATAACCTAAAAATGCATCTTAAAGAACTAAAAATAACAAAAGCAAGCTGAACTCACAATTTGTAAAAGAAATAATACAAATTAGAGCTGAAATAAATGAATTTGAAATGACTAACACAATATAAAAGATCAATGAAACAAAAAGTTGGTGTTTTGAAAAGATCAATATTGGCCAGGCGTGGTGGCTCATGCCTCTAATCCCAGCACTTTGGGAGGCCCAGGTAGGTGGATCACCTGAGGTCAAGAGTTCAAGACCAGCCTGGCCAACACGGTGAAACCCTATCTCTACTAAAAATACAAAAGTTAGCCGGACATGCTGGTGGGCACCTGTAATCCCAGCTACTTGGGAGGCTGAGGCAGGAGAATCACTTGAACCAGGGAGGTAGAGATTGCAGTGAGCTGAGATCATGCCATTGCACTCCAGCCTGGGCAACAGAGAAAGACTCCATCTTGAAAGAAAAGAAAAGAAAAGAAAAGAAAAGAAAAGAAAAGAAAAGAAAAGAAAAGAAAAGAAAAGAAAAGAGAAGAGAAGAGAAGAGAAGAGAAGAGAAGAGAAGAGAAGAGAAGAGAAGAGAAGAGAAGAGAAGAGAAGAAGAAAAAAGTAAAGAAAAGAGAAAAGAGAAAGGAAAGAAAAGGAACAGAAAGGAAAGAAAAAGGAAAGAAAAGGAAGAAGGAAAAGAAGGAAAGAAAGAGAGAGATCAAAATTGACAAACCATTAGTCAGACTAAGAAAAAAAATGGAAAAGACCCATATAAATAAAATCAGAGATTAAAAAGAAGACATTACAACTGATACTGCAGAAATTTAAAGTATCATTAGTAGCTACTATGGCAACTATATGCCAATAAATTGGACAATCTACAGGAAATGGATACATTCTTAGAGACAGACAACCTATCAAGATTGAACTATGAAGAAATCCAAAACCTGAACAGATCAATAACAAGATTGAAGTCACAATAAAAAGTCTCCCAGTAATGAAAAGCCCAAGACCTGATGGCTTCACTGCTGAACTCTGCCAAACATTTAAAGAATACCAATCCCACTCAAACTGTTCTGAAAAACAAAGAAGAGAATGCTTCCAAACTAATTATAAGAGGTCACTATTACCCTGATACCAAAACCAGATAAAGACACAAAAAAAACTACAAGCCAAAATTTCTGATGAATAGTGATGCAAAAATCCTCAACAAAATACTAGAAATCAAATTCATCAAAACATTAGAAAAATCATTTATCAAGACCAAGTGGGACTTACCCCAGGGATGTAATGATGATTGAACATGTGCAACAGATGCAAATCAATCAATCTGACACATCATATCAACAGAATGAAGGACAAAAACCATATGATCATTTCAATTAATGCTGAAAAGCATTTGATAAAATTCAACATCCCTTCATGATAAAAGCCCTCAAAAAAAAAAAAAAAAAAAAAAACTAGGTATAGAAGAAACATACCTCAACAGATAAAAGTTATATATGGAAGACCCACAGCTATTATCATACTGAATGAGGAAAAATTGAAAGTCTTTCCTTTAAGAACTGGAATATGAAAAGAATGCTCACTTTTGATCACTGTTATTCAACACAGTACTGGAAGTTCTAACTAAAGCAATCAGACAAGAGAAGAAAATAAAGAACATCTAAGTTGTAAAGGAAGAAGTTAAATGATCCCTGTTTATGGATATAATCTTACATTTGGAAAAATCTAAAGATTCTGCCAAAAAGCCATTGGAACTGATAAAAAAAAAAATTCAGCAAAGTTGCAGGATACAAAATCAATATCCAAAAATTAGTAAAATTTCTATATGCCAACAGTGAATAATGTAAAGAGGAAATAAAAAAGTAATTCCATTTACAGTAGCCACAAATAAAATTAAATACCTACAAATTAAGCAAAAAAAAGTGAAGGATCTCTACATGAAAACCATGAAAGGCTGATGAAAGAAGTTGAAGAGGACACCAAAAATTGGAAAGATATTCCATATTTATAGATCAGAAGAATCAATATTGTTAAAACATCTATACATACATCCAAAGCAATCTACAGATACAATGCAATTTGTATGAAAATACCAGTAACATTATTCATAATAGAATTAGAAAAAACAATCCTAAGACTAATATGGAGCCACAAAAGACCCAGAATAGCCATAGTGATCCCAAGCAAAAAGAACATGACTGAGGGCATCACATTACCTGACCTCAAATTATACTACAGAGATATAGTAACCCCAAACAGCATGGTATTGGCATAAAAACAGATACATGGACAAATGGAACAGAATGGAGAACCCAGAAACTAATCCACACACCTACAGTTAACTCAATTTTGACAAAGGTGTCAAGAACACACATTCGGAATAAGACAGCCTTTTTAATAAAGGCTGGGAAAACATTATCCATATGGAGAAGAATGAAATTACACCTGTATCTCTCACAATATACAAAAATCAAATTAAAATGATTTAAAGACATAAATCCAAGACCTCAAGGTATGACACTACTACAAGAAAACATTGGAAAACTCTCCAGGACATTGGTCTGGCCAAACAGTTTTTGAATAATATCCCACAAGCACAGGCAATCAAATTGGAAATGAATGAATGGGATCACGTCAAATTTAAAAAGCCTCTGCACAGTCCCCAAAACCATCAACAAAGTGAAGAGACAACTCACAGAATGGGAGAAAATATGTGCAAACTACCCCTCTGACAAAGGATCAATAACCAGAGTATGTAAGGAGCTCAAACATCTCAACAGGAAAAAATCTAATAATTTGATTTAAAAATGGGCATAAGATTTGAATAGACATTTATCAAGACATACAAGTGACAAAGAGACTTATGAAAAGGTTCTCAACATCACTGATCTTCAGAGAAGTACAAATCAAAACTCCAATGAGATATCATCTCACCCCAGTTAAAATGATTTTTATCCAAAAGACAAGCAGTAAAAAAATGCTGTCAAGGATGTGGAGAAAAGGGAACCCTCATGCGCTCTCAGTGAGAATGTAAATTAGTACAACCACTATAAAGAACAGTTTGGAGGTTCCTCAAAAAACTAAAAATAGAGCTAACATATGATCCAGCAATCCCACTGCTGGGTGTATATCCAAAAGAAAGAAGAACAGTATATCAAAGAGATATCTGCACACCCATGTTTGTTTTAGTACTGTTCACAGTAACCAAAATTTGGGAGCAACCTAAGTGTCCATCAACATATGAATGGAAAAAGAAAATGTGATGCTTATACACGATGATGTACTATTCAGCCATCGGGACAGGCAGATCACAAGGTCAGCAGATCAAGACCATCCTGGCTAACGTGGTGAAACTCCATTTCTACTAAAAATACAAAAAATTAGCCGGGCGAGGTGGTGGGCGCCTGTAGTCCCAGCTACTCGGGAGGCTGAGGAAGGAGAATGGCATGAACCCGAGAGGCAGAGCTTGCAGTGAGCTGAGATCCGCCACTGCACTCCAGCCTGGACAACCAAGCAAGACTCCATCTCAAAAAAAAAAGGATGCAACTGGATATCACTATGTTATGCAACTGGATATCACTATGTCCAGTGGATATATGGACTCCACATGGATGCAACTGGATATCACTATGTTAAGTGAAATAAGCCAGGCACAGAAAGACAAACACGTCCAGCACTTTGGGAGGCCGAGACGGGTGGATCACGAGGTCAGGAGATTGAGACCATCCTGGCGAACACCGTGAAACCCCGTCTCTACTAAAAAATACAAAAAACTAGCCGGGCGAGGTGGCGGGCGCCTGTAGTCCCAGCTACTCGGGAGGCTGAGGCAGGAGAATGGCGTAAACCCGGGAGGCGGAGCTTGCAGCGAGCTGAGATCCGGCCACTGCACTCCAGCTCGGGCTACAGAGCGAGACTCCGTCTCAAAAAAAAAAAAAAAAAAAAAAAAAAAAAAGAAAGACAAACACATTCTCACTTATTTGTGGGATCTAAAAATCAAAACAATTGAACTCATGGACATAAAGAGTAGAAGGATGGTTACCAGAGGCTGGGAAGAGTAGTCGGGGATTGTTGGGGGGAGGTGGGGATGGCTAAAGGGTAAAAAATAGTTAAAATGAATAAGACCTAGTATTTGATAGCTCAACAGAGTGACTATAGTCAATAATAATTGTATATTTTAAAAGAACAAAAATAATATAATTTGATTATTCGTAACACAAAGGATAAATGCATGCAGGAATGGAGATCCCATTTTCCATGATGTGATTACTATGTATCACATGCCTGTATCATAATATCTTATGTACCCCATAAATACATACATCTAATATGTAACCACAAAAAAATAAATATTACAAATTTTTAAAATATGTATAAAATGGTTTCAGTAAAAAACAAAGAACAACAACAGCAGCAACAACAAAACCCTGGTCTTTTACCACTAAATTTTTGAGAAACACTGACATTCCTTTAGATGTGCAAAGGAAGAACAAAAATCATATATTTGCAGAAACATTTAAAGAATTCCCTCACTTTGTGAAAATTATCAAAATTTTTCTTGTCTAAGATGTCTTATTTATAATACAGCGATCATAATAGCACCTACCTAATATGACTGCTATCACTATGGAATAAAATAATCCAGGCCTGTGGTCACCTGGATGTATGACAACCAAGAAGAAACACTACATTTCCCTGCCATCCTTGAAATTAGATATGGCCAAGTGACTAAGTACTCAACAATGGTATATGAGCAAAAGTGATATGTGTAACTTCCAGTTTTGACCCTGACAGGGAAGAAAACTAAGACTCCGAGAAGTGCATGCAAGAGAGTGAGAGTTCTTGAATTGTACCAATGAGTCAAACACTAGGAAAGCAAAGCAACAGCATGGAAGGAGCCTAGGCCTCAGAGCTGTGTGCAGCCAAGCCATTCTATCAGTTTAGAATTTTAAAATAAAAAATAAACTTATAGCTTATCTAAACTCCTATTATTGTGACCATTTGCCACAGTCAGCCAAACCAATAGTCCAACTGGAGACTGCAAAGAAAGCACTTGGAACAATACTTAGCAGAGGGTATGCATTAAATAACTGATAATTATTATTATGTATTATTATTGATTTGGCATTAAAAACTTTCACTTTAAAAGCATTATCTTTGATAATCCATGATGGGTTTCTTCTTCAAATGATAACTAGTATAACTCTGTTAGACACTGTTTGTTAATTTTGAGAATGGCTCAAATGGTTTTCCAGGACCACTTTTTTGAACTTTATAAAATCCCATGTCTTTTATGTGATTACTATTTCCATTCAGAAATGATTTGCATTTTACTAATCAATATATCCACATCTAACATGCTGATTAGAAAAGCATGTTATACTGATATACGAACAGAAAGGGAGTTGACACAATGGGGTAGAATCAGAACAGAAATCTGACTGAAGGTATGTTTGAGTGGGGATACATTTTATAAGTAATAATTTCATTAATGGATGGTTCATATAACCACGGTTCTTTACTAACTGATAAACTTCTATAAAAATAACATCCTTATAATCAATTATTTGGTTCTTGGACATAGCTTGAGAAAAACAGGATAAAATTTTTATTCTATTCCTTTATCAGTTTTCAAAATTCTATTTAACAACAACATGTTCAAGCAAGCTGAAGACATTCTTGTATCTCTGGCTTCTAAATTCACCTACAATTCTCATAACATAAAACTTGTTTTAATAATAATTTTTTTAATCTGGTGGCAATTAACCACCAGAGCAGATATTATATTTTTAGAACTGATAGGGACACAGGTCTTTCTCGAGCAAGTCTTTCTTTTTTTTTTTTTTTTTTTTGGTAAAAAAAGAATACAGACAGGTTCTCAGCTCAAATTAAAAAAAAAAAAAAAAATTCCCACCATAGTGACTCTTTACAATTCCTGATCATTTTCTCTATGTTGAAAGAGTCTAATTTACTCCTAAAGTTCTGATGACATCTTTTTCACAGTAGCAGTTACGCTCAGTCTATTTCAAAAATGCCTTTATGAGGGGTGGTATTTGAACCTGGTGGCAACAACCTAACAGTCATTATAATCCTGTAAAAATGTAAACTAGATCATATCATTTCTCTGTTCAGAGCCCTCCTATGACTTCCTATGCCACTCAAGGGAGAAGCAAAAATTCTTAGAGAGGCCTTAAAGGCCCCCACAATGACCACACCTCTTTGGCCCATCCCCTCTGCTCTGTACATACTAGCCTGTGCTGTTACTAAGTCAACCACACACACTCCTGCCTTTGAGCCTTTGCATTGGTTGTTCCTTCTTTCTAGAATATTGTCTCACTCCAAGCCACATGGATTATTCCCTTCCTTCTTTGGGTGTCTTGTCACATCTTACCTTCTCAGCGATACCGTTTCTGACCATCATCATCCAAATTACAAACTTTCACTCACTCTCACCTGTGTTCCTCTTGCCCTGGATTACTTTATTTTTCTTCATAACATTTATAACCCAACTCGTACTAGAAATCTTACTGGTCTATCATTTATTTTTGGTCTCTCTGTACTTGGATGTGTGCTATTATAGAGCCAGGAATTTGCATGTTTTGTTACCTGCTGTATCCCCAGCACCTAGATGAACACTTGACACAAAGATGTTTTAGCAGGCTGATTGACTGAATGCATGAATATGTTGTTCCCATTCCTCAAGAGACTAGCAGCAGTGCTACTTCGGCAACCCTGTTTGGTTTCTGAATTAAAATAATTAGATATATGACATGATGCCACATAATTAACTCAAAAACAAGACACCACGGGAAATGTGAAGGACTAAATATACAGATAAAAAACAGTAGTCCAACTGTAACATTTGCTTATCTGTCTTTGACTTCAGTTTTACACAGAATTTTCCAAATAGAAGTTTATTTACTCTTTCTTAGCACCTAGATTGCGACAGGAAAATAAATGCAAAATGGCCCCAAACAAACAAATAAACTCCTATTTAAATAAAGAGTACTTTAGGAAGATTAATTACTGTTAAAAACAAATTAGCGTAACTCATCATGTTTCTGACACTCCTGCTTTTGGTAACCTCAAATATTCAAAACAAAGTCTGAGTTGAAAGCCCCCAAAAAACATGTTAGCTGTGAGCTTAGAGAAAACTGCTTAGTAAGGAACAGACATTTTTCTTTTTAAATGTGTCCCTCAAAGTAATTTCTGTAGAATCATGAGATACTAATAGATGACAACAAAGGGTTCTGGTGTCAAGTGTTAGTTTAAACAAGATTTGTTACTTTAAAACTTCTGAAAGTCTTGAATATATCTTGTAAGAGTATAAATTTGCCAGAGAAGAAGTGCCATAGGCAGCATTTCTCAATCCGTTTTTGACAATAAGCATTACTACCACCACCACCCCACACCATTTTTCCCAGAGCAACTATGGCCAATATACGTTGGGAAACCAAGGACTCTCAAACTTGAGCCCATAGCCTAAGAATTGTAGGTGAAAATCAATAACTGATTTAGTAAACTTTGGTTGATTGAGTTTCTTTTTTCTCCTGGAAACCTTCAGTTCTTGGAGTGCAACAGCTGCACAGACACAAAGAAAGAAAAAGGGAAAGCTATATAAAGAAACATAATAGCTGTTGACAAGACAACAGAATGCCCAGCAAGGACAGCAAAATTACCTTGTTTACTTTCTTTAAGGGCAAGGTAAATCCAATGCAATGCACTTCAAAGGTTCCTTAGAACATCATGGCATGAAAACAAAGCAGAAATTGTTTATAACATAGATAAAGGTTGCATTACATTTAGAATATGTTGTGTAAAGTGGTATATTAGTTTCCTAGGGTTTCCACAACAAAAGTGCCGCAAACTGGGAGGCTTAAGACAACAGAAATTTAATCTCTCACAGTGCTGGTAGCTAGAAGTCCAAAACCAAGGCATCAGCAGGGTTGGTTCCTTCTGGAGCCTCTGAGAGAAAATCTTTTCCATGCCTCTATCCTAGCTTCCGATGATTGCTAGCAATCTTTCGCATTCCTTGGCCTGTACATGCATCACTCCAATCTCTCTTTCTTCATATGTCACTCTCTCTTCTCTGTGTCTGTATCCAAATCTCCCTGTTCCTACTGATCACTGAATTAGTACTCACTCTAATATAGTATGACCTCATTTTAATTTGAATACACCTGCAAACACCTCATTTCCAAATAAGTCACAGGTTCTGGGTAGACATGAATTTTGGGGAAACACCATTCAACTCAGTAGAGAGGTAAAATGTAAGCCATATGTTTTAAAACTGTTTCCACCAAAATGATTATCTATTGTAAAGTATGTCTTTTAGATAAAGAAGGAATAATATAATAGCAAGTAAATGCTTTTTTTTTGGGGTGGGGGACAGACTCTCACTCTGCTGCCAGGCTGGAATGCAGTGGCATGATCTCAGCTCACTGCAACCTCTGCCTTCCAGGTTCAGGTGATTCTCCTGCCTCAGCCTCCAATTAGCTGGGATTATGGTGCCCACCACCACAGCTGGCTGATTTTTATTTTTTTTAATACAGACAGGGTTTCACCATGTTGGCCAGGCTGGTCTCAAACTCCTGACCTCAGGTGATCCACCCGGCTCAGCCTCCCAGACTGATGGGATTACAGGCACAAGCGACCACACCCGGCCAGAGAGCGTATTTTTTTAAAGTGTTTTAGTAAAAGAAGGTATTCTGTACCAATGTGAAAAATTATCCCCAAAATTGTTTTAGATGTTGTGATTCCCTATTAACTATTCCCAAAGGAGACACATGTGTGTTAGTAAAGGCTCAGCAAAAGACAGATAAAAGAAAAGCTAATCTTGAAACTAAAACCTTGTTCTATCTCCATGGGCACTCCTTTGAAAAACACTGCATTTTATATTCTATGCAACCTCAGAGAGTGGCACCCATATGCAATAAAATAAAATCTGATTTCATCTCACCCACAGTAACACAGAAAATGAATGTGTCATAATCTTCACTAGCTCCACCAACATTTTATTAAGTGATTTTACTCCCGATGTTCTTACATCTCTTCATTTATGTTTCTCTTAAGTTATTATTAATTCTACTACTAAATGAAGGGTCAAAAAGTATGGGAAGACTTAAATGCTAAGTTAATCCATATATCCATTTGCTTTAGCAAAGGATTGAGTGGTAGGTGCTTTTAATGATTCTTATGAGGCTACTATGATGGTCTTTCCGACTCCATCATTTGCCTCAATCCACACCAAAAAACTTCCTCATCTCTCAGAGAATCTTTAAAAAATTAAGTGAAATACACTGAAAGGGAACTAAATCAAAATGAAGTATCTGTAATTGGTAGTAAAAGAAGGATCACCATATGATGAGCTAGAGACTAATCTCATTTGAATTAGACTTTGATTGCTTATTAAGACAGAATTGTGAGTGCAGGTATAAACACTCATTCCCTCTCCTTCAGAGCCAAAGCAATGAAACACTCACACACATACACATACAGACATATATTTATATATTTAAGTTATATTATATACAATATTTAAAAAGACAAAACTGAACTCAGAAACAAGATCAACATTCTATAAAAGAAATGCAAAACAGTAGTATAACTTCCTAGGCTCTTGGACTGGAAATAAGAAATTTCAAAATGGAGTGAGGGAGGAGAATAACAGGAACTCAAAGTGCTCCATCTGTGTCAAGAGATAGGGGCTAGCCTCAGGATGTAAAACCAGAGGTTGGGTTTAGTTTCCCTGATTTATGAGAGGAGCCTTGACAAAAAATTGTAACTATTGCCCAGGGCTGAGGAGCCTTGACAAAAAATGGTAACTATTGCCCAAGCTGCAGTTAGGAGAGTAATTGGATCCAAGATTACTTCTCATTCTGGATCCTGTTATTCTCTGAGTTAGCCACCAAGACTTGTAAAACATCAGTACCCCTGCCAGACTGGAGACCCAAAATGCCAGTGCATGGCCTAGTTCTGAATAGAGAGGAGCTGGATGCAGGTAGTGGCAAAACTAGTAGGAAACATATAGAACCACCAGCAGAAAAGAAATACAAAACAAACAACAGCAACACGAACCACAACTAAAAATCTCTCACTCAAAAGGAATTAGCAAACAAAAATTTAATCTCATATGAGAAAAATGCCACACAATACAGCTGACATTCTAAACAATTGAGAGAGTTCACTTTGGGGAAATGCAAATAATAAAAATCTGAAAATAGTGTATAAATAACTGTTTAAAATACTTGTAGAAATAAATAGAAATAACATAATTCAAGTATAACAGACTGTAAATTATTATTATAAACTGAGAACATGGTTATGATGAAGATGGAGTTATAAATGCTAGAAAGAAAATTACCATAACTAAAATTAAAACTGAAGAAGAGACTAATCCTGAGCTGAACACAGCTAAAGAAAAAATGATTCAACTGAACGATTACATCAGAGAAACAAGTAAATGACAACTATGTAAGAGAATTCTAGGTAACATGCAGATTAGCTTGAGAAGCTTTCTATTTTATTCAGGATGGGAGGGTCAACATTGCAGTAGCAAATATTCCCAAGTATCAGTAGCTTCATAAAAGTTTATTTGCCATTCATTCGGTCCCTCTTTCATAATTGCTAAAGCAGAAGAAAAGAGACTAGAGACTTGAGCAGAGGCCTTTCCTTGCTTCAACCTGGCAATAATACACATCACTTCTCTCACATTTTATTGTCCATAATTAGTTACACAGCTCTGCTTAACTGCAAGGGGCTAAGAGGTATAGTCACACATATGTCCTTGAAGGAATAACTATTACAATATTAGTGAGCACTACTAATGTCTCTCTGCTCGCACACCTCACTAACAGGAGTTTCAGAAGTTGCAAGTTGAGAGAATGGTGAAAAACCAATATTTTTAAAAAGAATCATAATAATGCCTGAGAATTTTTAAGAACTGAAGTAAAATGTGGTCTGGCACGGTGGCTCACGCCTGTAATCCCAGCACTTTGGGAGGCTGAAGTGCGCAGATTTTTGAGGTCAGGAGTTCAAGACCAGCCTGGCCAACATGTTGAAACACCATGTCTACTAAAAATACAAACATTAGCTGGGCATAGTGGCACACACCTGTAACCCCAGCTACTCAGGAGGCTGAGGCAGGAGAATCGCTTCAACCCGGGAGGCAGAGTTGGCAGTGAGCCAAGATCACCCTACTACACTCCAGCCTGGGGGACAGAGCGAGACTCTATCTCAAAAAAAAAAAAAAAGAAAAGAAAAGAAAAAAAGAAAAACATATTCTCAGATAGAAAGCAAAAACTGGAAGCCAGATAAATTAAAAGTAAATTCATATTTAGATGCATTATAATAAAACTAGAATGCATTAACGATAAAGAGAAAACTTGAAAAGCCTCCTAAACAAAAGATAAATTACCTATTGGCAACTGATGCTTAAACTAGCAGCATATAGCATATATCTCAACTGCAACAGCAGCCAGACTATTCGAAAATGCTGAGAAGTAGTAACTAACAGTCCAAAATTTTATGCCCAGCTAACCTAAGTTTCATCAGTGATGATAAGACAAAGAACCCTCCATACATGCAACTAAGGAGTGTTCACTGCCAAAAGATGCTCCCTGCAAGAATTACTAAAGGATATTCTTCAGGAAGAAAAAAAAAAACATGGAAAGAAGAAATGAAATGTATAAAACAGTGATGAAAGTAATTATAAAATCTGGTAATTCTTACTAGAAACTGAGCGTAAAAAACTAATTCAGAGGGCTTTAAAAATATATGTAGAAGAACAATTGCAGACATTAGTAAGATAGTAGGAGAAGATGAGTGAGGCTGGATTGCAGCAGAGTTCCTCATGTTGTTCCGGAGGAAGATAGAAATGTTAAATAAGTTCAGAATTTTCTAGAACAAAATATGAAATTAAGTTTGCATATTGAGTTAAAGGCTTTCATGTAATATCTCTCAAATCCTGTTTTTGAGTCTCTATAACAATGACAACAAAGCAAAAACAAATGGGGTCACTGTGATAGTTTCCTTCTGGTTTAAGCAATATCAAGTGTGTACAGACTGGTTTGGCTGATTGATGATAAGTGTTCAATTCAAGGTGCTGAAAAATGAAAAATAAGTACGACTCTACTCTCAGCAACAATACTTGCAAAGTTATTATCACTAGGTGGTCTACAGAGTAATGAAAATAGTACATTGTGAGTTCAAAGGAAGGAGACAGCATTCAGTCATGGAAATCAAATAATGTAGGTGGTATCTGATTGAGAATGGAAGGGTAATAAAGACATGTGTCAAGAGGCAGGGTGAAGGAAAAAGTCATTTCACAAGAAAAAAGGCGTTAGTCAAGGCAGTGCCTTAGGCAGACAAAGGTAGGGCAGAGGAAGCAGTCTTCTCCAGGCACAAGCAATTAAGGGGTGCACTGCCTGCAGATAAACTAAAACCATTCATAAGGCTGATGATATGTTGGTTAGCTTTTTATGATCACCACATGCCCATCAAATTTCAATGACAAAACATCCTAAAAACATTTTATTGGTCTAATGTCTAAACAACTATATCATTATTATTGAGTTTAATACTGTACATAAGTTCCAAGTTGGCAATTACGCATCCTTTCATAAACATGGTATTCTGCATAGAAGTTTGGAGAACAACCAACATACAATTAATTTCCACTTATTTCTAATAGATGAGACCTAATCTCTAACAGATAAGAACTAAACTACACATAATCATTACAATCTTTTTTTTTTTTAAAGACAACGTCTCCCGCTGTTTCCCAGGCTAGAGTGCCATGGTACAATCTCTGCTCACTGCAACCTCTGCTTCCCAGGTACAAGCAATTTTTTTGCCCCAGCCTCCTGTGTACCTGGGATTACAGGTGTGCGCCACCATGCCCAGCTAATTTTTTTGTATTTTTAGAAGAGACAGGGTTTCGCCATGTTGGCCAGTCTGATCTCAAACTCCTGACCACAGGTGATCCACCCACCTCAGCCTCCCAAAGTGCTGGGACCATAGGCATGAGCCGCCATGCCCAGCCAACAAGTGTAATTTTTATAACAGTTCAGAATCATCTGAGTTTGCTTTAGTTGCAATTTGTGTCTCTAACACATGTAGTACTATTATCTGTTTCAAAATAAGCAATAGTAATGCAGTCTTTGTAAAGAAGAATCAGAACTTAAATTACCTTAATTCTATCATCCTATGTGCCTACTTGGAATTTTGTTTGTGTTTAAATCAATGAAGCAGTATAAACTCTAAGATGTAACATTTTCATTTGCTTACTATTAATTTTATTGCATGTGTAGAACAATTCATAATATTTGAATTAAACCTTAAAATTAAAATGTACTCTAATTTCATTGTTGTTTTGAACCTAAAGAACAAATCAAAAAGTAATAATATTACTGATATTACCCTATTAGTAAAAAGTTATCTTGTTATATAGAGGAGAGGATATTTTAAAAAATCTGAGTATCAAACATACCAGGTGCACAAGCTGGAAATGTAGGAAGTCATAGCCGTGTGTGATACAGCAAGTCATATTTACTTCAAAAACTTCAAGAAGCCAAAGCTTTATAATGCAAACTTGGATTTCATAATGTATCTATAGAAAATAAAAAATAATCTGAATAAGTGAAAAGTACCGCATTTACTCTTGCTGTAATTTTAATAAATTTACCCTATCTTCCCAAAATAGTGACAAAGTAGAGTTATAATTAAACTTTATAAGATTCCTCAGGATTCCTCTGTGATGGTAATCAAATAGAAAGTTATATAAAGGCCGCAGTACTGGGCATCCTTAGGAAACGATGACCATTGGAGTGTCCTTCAATCTTCCCTCCACCTTTTCTTTTCCAGTTTCTACCATTTCATCCTAATTGAAGCCCACATTACACTACTGTCATAACTCACTACCTGGTTTCTTTCCTTCTGTCTCTTCACTTACTGCACCCACCCAGAATACTGGTGTTTTCTCACACACACAAGAGTCTTTCCTTCTAGAGCCTACAGAACCAGGCCTCCATGATGTGATCACAAAATAATTTTATTGCCAGCCAAACTACAATGGCTCTGAAACCTGTTTTTCACCCACAGTGGATGCCTGACCATAGACCAGAAGAGACATGCTTCCTCCTGCATTTAGGGTTCGGCTCTCACAGCTCATTCAAACCACAGTGCCCTTCCCCTTACTTTCTTGTGTTTAAATCTGACTTGTTCCTGAAGCACCTAACCATGCATTTCTTCATAAAGCCTTCCTAGTTTATCTAGCAATAATTAATTTTCTTCCCCTTCATTCCCACAGTCTGTTACCTACTGGGTAAATGTGTTTGTACTAATCGGTCTCTTTGAGCCTCAGATTCTAATCTGTAAAATGGACATAACAATGATACTGATCTCAGAATCACAAGGGTAAAATGAGATGAAGCAATACTTTTCAAGCTATACAACACTGATGTTTCACTTACTTAACTTGCAATTCTGATTTGCACAAAAGTTAATGTCTGTCTTCCCCAAGGTACAGAACCATCTGCCGTATATCCTTTTTTCCCTAGCACTTACTCCTTCACCAGGAATTGCGTATGGCCAATGGGAAGAAATCAGTTTTCTAATGAGAAATAAAATGTGGTTCATTAGACTACCAGGTTCTTAAAATCTAATTACATGACATAGCCCTAATAAATTTAAAATCACTGTTCTTAAATTCATGGAATTTTATCTTACCATCTTCCATTTTTTTTCTCTCAACCAAAAGTTTTAGAAATACAAAGGCCAAGACTAGGAAGAAGCTTCCTAAAATAATAAAAAATATATATGAGGCTGCCAATCAAAATATCCCCAACTTTATCCATTGGGATTGTCTATGATAAAGACTGCTAATCATTTTTGGACTTTCCAAACTTCAGTTTTAAACTACTATGATGCTTTATATTTGACTCCCTCTTGAGCTATAAAAAACCCCAGTACAGACTGAGGATAAGTCTTGGTTATAATAACAATCATTGATTATCATGGAAATGGAAAGTTCAATCTAAAAAGAAAACTGCTCATCCTCAAAATGAAAATTCAGTCTAGAGTCTGAAATTAATTTGTCTCAATGTGCAACTGTGATGGTTAGTGGAAGCACGTGGCACAGTGCAAAAGCTTCTCCTCCTTGCTGAAGTTAAACAAACAAATGTTCAAATTTACACACAACTCCTAACTTGAGATGTGGCCTTGAGCAAGCTGCTTAATTTCTCTAAATCCCAAATCCCAATTCCTCTTTAACAAACAGAATAAACAACACCTCTAAAATGGTGTAATCACTAAGGAAAGTAACGTAATTCAAACACTTAGAACCATGTCTAACACAGATATGTTCCATAAATAATTATCATTATCATTAATAATTCTGAATTATGTTGAAAAATAATTTTTTGTGTGGTTTGTGTATTTTTTCTAAAATAACTGTTATTTTACTTTACAAGTTAATTCTTTTACTTTTTCAATTGAAGAATGATATTCAAACAGAAAAGTATACAAACTATCAATGAGCAGCGGGATCTACTTCCACAATATAAATGTATCATGTAACCTTTAGCTACAGCAAGAAAGAGAATGTTACTCACATAGCAGAAGCCCCTACTTTGCCCCACTTTCAAGTACTATCCTAAGAATAATCACTAATTGTTTTAGAACACACACTAATTTTGCCTGTTTTTGAACGTTATGTGAGTAGAATCTTACTGTGTGTACTTTTTTGTGTCTGGCTTCTTTTATTCAACATTTTGTTTCTGAGATTCACTCATATTGTGTATAAATTAATAACTCTTAATGTGATATTTTCAATTATATACTCATGAAACTAAAATATGTTAAATAATATTTCTCTGAAAATATAGTTATTAATTCTGTATTACTTAGACTTACCTAGTTGGGTAATATGCAATAATCATAGTCCATCAAATGTTAGGTTTGTATTAGCATTCTTTGACTTTCACATAAAATAAATTAAAAAATAATTTGTGGTACCATTTCTTGCTGCTTCTAATATTCAGTACCTTCTACACTGGGAATATCTAAAGGAAGATGGGAAGTCATGAAACAGAAGAACACCTCAAAGAACTCCATATGAACAGTAATTACTGTTCAAGTACATCTGAACTGTCATGAGCAATAAGACCTTCGGGTTTTGTTCTGCCAGGCATAACAAGTACCTCTAATGTCACCAGTTTCCAAATTTGACTCTGACATGGGACAGAGGAGACTGGTGACAGATGGGCAAAATTTAGCATGTGGCTTGGACAGTCTTTGGGATGGAAGTCTTGTTATCTGTAACTTGCTGCCAAGTCCTGCATGTTACTTTATAACAGACACCACTGGGAAACTTTGTACCTTCAGCCAACAACACAGATTTAAGAGAACCAGATTTCTTCACTGTTAGTATTTGTAACATTTCACCCACATTGGGCTCCTCTGCAATAATGAAATAGTCACCAGTATGAATCTGAATGAGAAAAGAAAAACATTTTGATACAACAGACTGATTTTTTTTTTTTTTTTTTACTTAGGACAGTAGCTTATTCGACATGAAATCTGCCATTTCTAAATCAATTCTTCTTTGCTTTACTGAGGTATTTCAAATTCATTGGCCTTTTGACCAAATCTTGCTCCAAACATCTTATTATAATTAGTTTTAAAGAACAATAAGAACCCTTAAGGTTGGATGTGTAAAATATGTTCTCTAATTGTTATTTATCAATGTGTCTAACCTAAACAGAAAGCAATTTTTTATAAATGGTGAGTTACCACAGACTGAGTCACATATAATTAATAATGAATAATCCATGAATAAATTAACCTTACTGCTGCAGTCCTGGGGCCTTTCCATTCAGTTCAGAGAAGCAGATATGCTGCAAAACGTTTCCTGATGGCTCAGTATAAACACAGACACTTTAAGACTAGCATTTGGGATTATTTATCCTCTACCTTCTACTAGTTTGTCTATATAAGAGTTGTTTACATAGTTAGAAGTGTTTCCTAAATACTGGTTGAGAAAATACTTTACTAGCAAAATGTTTTACCTAGTTATTTTATTAATATTTACGATAATGCTAGAATAGATTTTCATTTTATGATAAAGCTTTTTATGGATTTAATAACTGACTTTCTGCTTCTTTAGAGAATAGTTGATCCACTTAAGAAAATCTACTCATTAGCTCATCCTTCATTCATACTCTTTCTAACTTTCAAATATTCTCTTCCCTCCAAATTCTACTTATTTTGTCAAATGTTCAGCTGTAAATAGCATACAGTATTATTACAATGCTTTAAACAAATAATGAAAGTTCAGAGGTAGGCGGTTGAACTCACAGATTCAACCACTAAATGAAGACATCAGGGATAGAGACACTTTCTATATTTGTGCCCTGCTTTTCTAGCTATGTGAACCAGTTATAGCCAATGACATCTAAAGGGATGTCAGTCATGACGGGCTTTGTTTTAAACCCTAGGAAAAATGTGATACCTAAAAGGGTGGCAGCCACTTTGCAACCATGATTTCAAAATGCCTTAAATAACTAAGAGTTTATTTACCTCCCATAGCCAGAAGTACAAGGGAGTTGTACTCATTAATTCAACTTCTAAATGAAACAACAAACAGATGAAAGCAAAGATGACCAGACTGGCTAAGCCAACAATGTGTGTTCACTTTTACCAAGAAAGTAAAGGCTTTTCTAAGAACTACCATAGCCCTTGGACCTTAGACCTCATTGGTCAGAATGGGATCTCATGTCTGAGAAAGTAGGGAGCAGGAAGGTCATAAAAGGCTTACATTGTCTTGGGCTAAACGACAATGGAAGAAAACAGATAATGAGTAAGCACCTAACATATTTGTAACAAAATCCCTCAAAATATTTGTGCATAAGAGAACTAATGATTATGTAATTGTACTGTTCCTTTAAAACCATGCTTCCCATAATAACAATGTTCAAGCAAAGATTATGTAAACCCGACTAAACTACAACATAGTATCAGCCCTCTTTTGATACCAATATTTGATGTATATTTCAATATATGTCAGTTAAGCATTTCATAAATATTTTGTGTTTATTATGCCAGGATTGGCACACTAATGCACTAACACCAGAATAGCTTATTATACGTTGCATCAGTATTTTATAGATTGCTTACACTTCACAGGGCCCTAGAATTACCACCACCATCTCAGTTTCTTTCTGAATCCCTAGGGCCAACTCATATGGAGAATGAATCTTTAAAATCTCTTGAGCCTGCTGCATTCTTGTGCCACATCCTGAAGGCAATTCAAAAGGTCCCTGAAGTTAACTCGGAGTTCAGCGGCAACCAGCCAGTGAAAGCTGTCATGTGAGACTGGTAGCCCTCAGCATCCTCTGGAGATGGCTGGATTGACATGAATCCACTACCTGCTAGAATAACCTAATTATGCCTAAAGGTTTTCACTGAAAAGGCTTTACTCCAGGTCCATGTCACTCTCCCTGTGGGTGAAGTCAGCTATCCAGTGACTTTCAAGCACTCTCTGCATGTGGCTTTGTAACACATGAAGAAGTTCCTGAAATGTCAATCCTAAGGGACAAGTGTTCGTGTCACTAAAGCAATACATCATAACCTCTGCACTTTCTGAATCTTTCAGACAAAAGCCAAAAGCTATGAAAGCCACAAGGAAATTATTCTTGCTATCCAAGAGTTGGTATTTCCAAAGAAAAATATATGTATTTTAGGAGAGTTATGGGGATGAATTTGCAGTGTAGTAGTTCCTGCAAAGCCTGTCCTATGAATAAAAAGCCTTCAGTTCCTAAAGTCTGAAAATCTGGTAACATTCAGAGCATATGGATTTAAAAAGGAAAAAAAGTTAAAGTGTGACATTTCTTTTAACCCACAATTTTACAGCTGGAAGAAATCTTTTCCACTCTTAGATGGCATAATGTGAAAATCCAAGCAACCAAGCTTAAGGTCTGTAAATTCACCACTTTTATTCTACTACCAAATTCCAAGATTTATTAAACATCTCCTCTCATACTACTCTGGGCTTTATGAGCTAACCAGATTTGACCTTTAAAATAGTAGAAGCATCTGGATTATTTCAACTGATTTTCCTACTGGCAGTTTTTTAGGTCCTCATTATATTTCTACTCTCCCTCTGACTCCACATACAAAATATAGAGGAGAAAAGTCTAAAAATATTTCTAGTTTTTAATACTTTAAGGTTTAATTAAACAGTACTTCTAATTTTTAATACCTTAAGGTTTGCTTAATTAAAATTATCTGACGATAAGTATTGGTGCATTACCATACTAGACATCAAAATGCTTCTTTATACACAGCTGCTGAATTAACTTCACTAGCCCTGATTTCAATTCATATTTCACAATCTCCATCCCTCTCTAAAATGCTCTTTTATACCCCAGCAGCTGTTCTAAGAGCATAATACCTTACTGGTCCAAACTCAGATCATTAAGATCAAAGATATAGAAAGGGAAGCATGATTTAGGTCCAATGTTATAACTTTTAATGATACACACTCTGTATTTTTTATCTCAATATCTTAAAGGGAATTTTCTTAATGGGGTTTCATAATCATAACAGGTCCATGGGAATGCAAAAGAGCTCCAGGGCACTGCTGGAAAGTGCATCTTAAAGTCATAAGGACATCTTTGGCTACGAATAGGTGAGATAATGCTATAACTTTGGGAAAGAAGCACCTCTCTCTGAAACAGGGTAACATTTACTGGATCGATTAAAAATCAGTCTGTCACATTAGGTCATCTATTTTTTTCTGGTCCCACATTTTCTGAAAATAAAATAGGAAAATTAATGCTAGCTACTGCAGTAGGGATTCTTGTAACAAATCAGTAAAAATTATGCTTGCATCACATTTTGTGAAGTCACTATACTGCAACGTTGTCCATGTGTATGCACCATTGCAAGAAATAGAGGATTAGGAAATTATGTAAAAGTACCAACAAGTAGTAAAGCTAAAATCTTGTCTCTATTAACTATTTACTAACATTGCCACAGGGAAATTTTTGCTTTTTATTTAGTGTATTAACAGCAAACATTTTCACCCATTCATCCAGCCAATCATTTGCTCATTGGGCAAACGTGGTAGAGCTGTTGTGTTCAGCACAGTGCTGAGCAATGAAGATACTAGACGTAAGATGATTCCACCGTGTGACAGTCTGCCACCAACAAAGAATCTCTGAGCCTGGTTCTTGACAAGAACACGACTAGCATAGACAGAAAGTACATCTATTTTGTCATCCTCACTAAAGTTCACTAACTCCTCTTGTAAAATAAGGACAAATGCACTTTACCTAACTTGTGAATACTTACGAATATTTTTCCAAACAAGTAAATTACCTATATTTAAACCACCTGATGAATAACGGCTAATACTTATTTTGAGTTTATTATATTCTGAACGCACCTGTTGAAGTCTTTTACATGCATTCTCTCATATAGTCTTCACAATGCTTTACAAAGGAAGTAGTATTTTTATCCCCACTTTATAAAATATGCCACAGAGAAAAATTCAGATATTTGGTAGCTTGCCTGAGTAGTAAATATTTGTACCTAGGCCCGTCTGACTCCGAAGCTGAGTTTCTTAACTCAGCTTAACATGGATATAAACGAATTTCAAACCTGCTGCATGTCTAAGCAAAACGTGCCTCAGTGTTTGCACATATCCATGTTAGCATTCAAAGCACACATTTAGAAGGCATAGAATTGCAGAATTGGAAGAAAACTTAGACACCATCTAGTTCAATCTATCCTTTTACAGTTAAAAGGTAGACCTTAAAATTAGGAGAAAAAATAACTATTGAATGAAAAAACTAAAAGGAGTAAGAGAAAAAGCTGAATAAGTCAAAGGAAGTGAGGAATCCAGCATTATTCATCTTTGTATTCCTAGTACTTAATACAATCCTTAGCAAATAGTTAAAACTCAACATACATTTGTTCAATTGGAGTACATTGCATGTTATAAGTTTTTTAAACTCGTCTCTTAAAAGTCAAGGGCACAGGACACTTTCAATTGCTTAAGGCTTACAATGTATTAAAAATTAAGCAATGAAAAAACTGTGATATATTTTATATGTTCAATCCTGTTAGTTAATGTTTGTAATTATCCATACAACTTCATTTGGATATAAGGCCTAAAGTATTCCTTCTACCCAAGGTGTAACAGTGAAATACTTTGAGATCCTATCTTAGGTAAGCCTTACAATTCTATGGTGTGAATATATTATTACCCCCAAATACAAACAGTTTAGGCAACTCTTACTATCTTCACACATTTTAAAGTGATATGACACTTTATATTCTATGTCCTTAGACTTTTAAAAATCCAAGAGTACTTATGTAATATTTTTACAAATTAGCAAATAAAATATATATAAACTAATTTCAGAGACATTAAATTATTAAATTGTCAGTATATCAAACCAACAAAAATTTGAAGTTTTATTAAAAATTTTCTTCCCTAGAGTGTTCTACTGAGTTTACCAATTTTAATGAATATATTCAGAAACTGTGTAAGGATTATCCTTTTAAAATGCACTTAATCGAAACAGCACTAAATTATATGTGGATGCTTAGAGTTTCCTCATGTGTTGATTACCAGGATGCATGTTAGATTTCTCAGGAATTAGATTTGATACTATCTCCTTATTATGCAAAACCATGAAAAACATTTAATTAAAACTTAATTAAAATCTCCATGATGCCTCAACCCCATGGAGTCCATTTTTCAAGAACAAGCAGCAAAGAAAGCCTCCAGGACAGTTTTTGAAAAATGATGTATAGGAACTCACTTTTCTCAGATCCTGTAACTTCACAAATAACTTCTTTTTTCATTTCCATCAGCCTATAAAGTGACAGATTAATACTAAAACTGGTAATTATCAATTATAAATAAATACAGAGATTTAGATCAGTAATACTTCATTTCTTCTAGAGCTTTTATATATCATTTCAGAACATGAGAAAATTCTTATAGTATTATGTCTGCCATGTAGTAGGCTTCCAATAAGTATTAAAAAATGAATGAATGTTAACTATGTATATATTAAAAACTCTAATACCCTGATACAATGTCTTTCCTAAAATATTTATTGTAAAATATTTGAACTAGTAGTTTTCATTGTGATTAGAATAATTTTGTTTACGTAGATATACTTTGTGTAATAGGATAAGTTATAGTATAAAGTGACCTATGTGGAGGAGAAAATTTCAAATATAGCCTTATTCTGTAATTTCTAAGAAGATAATTCATTCTTCTCACATAGTTTTAACTCACATCAGAAAACAAGAGCTCATAAAAACATTCATACTCAACAATAAAAAGAAATGAACTGCTGATACATGCAACATCATGGATGAACCTCAAAAAACATTCTGCAGGAAAGAAACCAGACACAATAGAAGGAATATGTGATGATGCCATTTACATGGCATTCTGGAGGAGGAATAACTAAACTATGGTGATAGAAATCAGAGCAGTGGTTGCCTGGGTGGCCATGAAGGTGGCCAGGGGTGCAGCTTCCATTCAGGGGATGATGTAATGGAGCAGGAGAAACCTGTGGTGATGAGATGTCCTATATTTTGATAAGCATGTAAGTTACAAAGGTGTATGCTCATTTCAAAATTTTTAAAGTGCACACTATGATCTGTGCATGTTACTGTAAGTCATGCTTCATTTTTTAAAAAATTAATGTTACATGTACCAGACGTAATTCATCTTAAGGAAATCAGTCCTCCAAATATGATGCTGTTGTAGTTTTTGGAACTCCTCTTTTGGAATTGTATTCAGAGATGAGAATATATTTCTTTGATATCAGTAGCATAAAACCACCTAAGGGTAAAACTGTTCAGGGTCAAGTTGCACGTTCCACGTGGTTAAGCTAGAAAAGACTATTTATGCTCGTCATGGTGAAATAGTGACTAATTTAATGAGACTAATTTTTCTCACAGATTATTCACACACAAACACAAACAAATAGTTAAAAACTAATTGGTATGGTAAATCTAAGTTAAGCTTTCCAAAAAACTTCTTGGTTAAATGTGGAATCCCTGAAATAAGTTCAAAGCCTCCCTATGTCCATACTTTAAGGGGAGCAACTTTAATCACATGTATAAGAGATGGTAAAATACAATGGAATAGATGAGGTCATTACACCTATTTTGTTGTGCGCATGCACACATATATACATCATTATGACTTAAAATAAGATTTATACTAGAAAATAGCTTATTTTTTCTTCATTATAGAATGTCTGTAAGACATAGATATTCCCAGATAAAATTTTAATTTGCAATTATGCTCAAATTTATTCCCTCCTAACAGGAAAAAGGTCTCTGCTCTTTATTAAATTTTATTTACCATCTAATATGTATGATGCAGTGACCACATTTGTCTCCCTATTGCTCCTTCCCAATGAGACTGCAACAGAATCAATTGAATCTTTAACACACCACATGGGATGGCAATCTCTAGTATCATGCTCTTATTTTATTCCAGTATTGGAATGGAGAGCATAAATTCTCATAATACAGAACTCATGTTAGGAAAATAAAATAATTAACTGCCAGAATGACCGGAGTCCAGCCCTCAAAAAGAATTGGGTATTTAAACTTAAATGGGTTATATACAACAACAAATCCTACATAGATCTATGAAACCTGAGTTTATTGCCTTGTAAAATTTTTTGGCCAAAAAAAATCTCAAATTTAAAAAGTTATTTTTGTGTAATAAACAGTCTATCTGAAGTTCTAGTTCCTCATCAGGTGCATGAAAACTCAACCCAGGGTTCTCATTTCTTTGTCCTAAATATGAGAGGTTTGAATTAGATGTCCTCATTTCTTTGTCCTAAATATGAGAGGTTTGAATTAGATGTCCTCCAAACTCCCCGCCAATGCTGTCACCATATTTTTCTATGAATCTATTTGATATAAGTGAGATAGTAGCCCAAAGCCAACTAAAGTTACTGTAGCTATTGCCTTAAAGTAGAGACACATGAAACATGACCAAAAAAATAAATGAAAAGTAGGTGTATGATCTTGAGTTCTCCCTTCACGAAATCACAGTAGTCTGCACAGATAACTTGAGAGAACAAGTAAAAGTATTCTGAGGATTCCAAAATAACTTTAGGATAATTCTGTTAAGTTAGCTATTATATCTGTTATTTTAAATGTACGTAGCATTTCATCATCATTAAATGCACTACTAATAGATTCGTTGTATGTTAATCAACCATGCTACTTAGAACACTTGGGCATTTCAGAGATCAGGAAAGGGGTTTAAAAAATCCTTTCCTAAGAATATGAAAGTACTAACTACTAATATAAACATCAGAAATCTGAATTGTTGGTCTGCTTCTGTCCAATGGGAGATGAACGACAGTGAATGTAAAACTGAATTTACATTTCTAGTTGTTCATCTCCCAGTGCCTAGAGATTATCCTGTTCATATACCTATTGAAAACTAACTCAGAAAGATGAAAAATTATACTATGTTTACAACCTTTCAGAAAGAGTCTGCAAACTGCCTTAATAATCATTCTAAAATGTAACCACTTTTATTGTCAAGAAATTATTTTCTATGTCAAACATAAATTATATTACTCAAGAGTCTCCTCTTGGTGAAGTTAAGCAATCCCAGATCACTTTTCCTGTGGGTCTTCTTTTCTAATACCTCCTGTAGTAGCATCCTGTTTTAATCTTTGTGATTATTCTTCATAGACACCATATTCTAATGATTACCTAGCCTAGGGGCTGGCAAATTACAACCCACAAGCCAAATCTACCTGTATTTCTAAGTAAGGTTTTATTGAAACACAGCCATGATCATTCATTTATGTATTTATGTATTGTCTAAGATGCCTTATGTGCTTATAAAAAAAGATAATACGGCCTGCAAAACAAACAGATATTTCCTGTCTCTTTACAGAAAAACTTGCAGATCCCTGATCTAGTCAATGAAGTAACTTGAAATGTACAATTACTTCAGGTTTCATTTTACTTGTGTAAATACAGGGCCTGAGCAGTTTTATCATACACTTTCTAACAATTTCAGATCCTCTTTGGTATAACATAACATACTAAAATATTAGTTCCCAGCAAATGTGTAAGAGTATCATATAAGACGCCCAATATAAGTTGATGATCAGTTTCAACTCCAAGCAGAGAAATCGTTTTCAGCAAAAAGTGTTAAAACTTCCTCCACAATCAGGGTACATATAGGAACACAGTGAGCCTCAGAATTATCTCAGAAAAGGTGCACTGAAGCTGTCCATTCATAGCACTGTTATAACCTCCCAATAATCTGATACATTCTCTTTCCTTAGCTTAATAGTGTACTGTGCATATCTGAGGAGACCATACCAAATGCTTCCAGAGCCAGAAAGCCATATAAATTGGTGGAGCAGGCTGCTGTGAGACTGTAGGGCATGGTGGGGTCTGTGGAGACTCTGAGCGCATTCAATTGCCCATATATATTAGCACTGATCTCCAAAGGGCTGCTGTGTAGTAATATGGGCCCAGAGTAGATAAATGTTTTTCAAGGGAAACTGAACAGCAAGATTCAAATTTCTTAGTACACTGTTAGTGCCAACACTGTAAAGGCTGTAAAACTGAACCTGTGTCCACTTAAAGTTGTAAAAATCTTTAAGATGTACTTGTCAATTTAGAATATGTCTGTGGCAGAGAACTGACCTTAGTTAAATCTCCTGGTTTAGAAATGAAGAAACTAAAGCATAGGAAAATTAAATTATTAGCCTAAGACTGTACTGAGTGTAGCTAGTCTGGGGCTAAAATTCTAATAGACTTGTACTTTCAGCATAATAATAGTTCTACTTTCAGCATACCACTCCACAAATGCTTCTTAATTTGGAGTGATTCAAGGGACCCACTGAGAATCTGGTAAGACTTAAGGATTCTTTCAGAGAAAAATATACCTAAGTGCAAATTCACCAAAAAATTGACTTGTAATATAAAGGATTTCATTCAGTCATGGAGCTTAACCATGCACATCCCCTTTTCAGGGATTTCTGGACACAAGGTTTAGTATTTTTTAATTATTCAATATGAAGAATCATAATAATCCAATTACGTCAGACAAAAAAAATCAAAAGCTTTACAACATTCGATATAGGCTTCATTTACTACTTCCATTCATTTGTTTGCTCATTATGTCACCTAATTATACCAGAGCAAATTTGTCAGACAGAACATGTTCCCAAACTAATAATACTGGTTTTATAACATTCTTTGTTTAATTTAAAATGATCAGTACTTTTGTTCAACTCAATTATAGTATCATTTAGAATAAATTATTTGATTTCAACCATCCCAAAATATATGAAGAAAATCTCATTTCTTGGACACTGATGTGCACTTATTCTCAAAAGCACCTTGCTCACTAGCTTCCTCCAGGAGAAGTCAGCACCTCTCCCTTATTTTCAGAACAACTTGTATACTGCTCTTGTTAACTTTTTGGGAATTTTTGCGTATGGACCTCATCTCCAACTATACTGTTAGTCTTTTGAAGATGGAGCAAAAACTTAATTAAGCTCTGAGCATAATGCCTGCCACATAAGTACCATTCTGTTAATGTTGGATGAATTAATATTGTCCTCACAAGACATTTCACCAGGTCTAGGGTAAGTTGCTGGTGCCATTTAAAAATTATCTCAAGATTTAATCAAAGTACAAGTAGTATTTTGGTATTTTGTCTCTTTTATAATTCTTAATTTTTCTACAAAGGAAATAAGAAGTGAATGATGACTAATTTGAAAAAAAAAAATCTTTAAGCAAATAGTGTGGGGAAATACCATAGAGGAAAGAAGGTTATAAACCTGTTCCAAAGCGGTGTCTGACAGAATATAAGTTAATCATGGAACAAAATTTCTACTGTCATTAATCTTGCCTGAGGTTTCCCAACTTCCCTTAGGATGGCAGATGGAGAGGTAACACACAAACCAACTTGTCTGTTATTTCAGACAAGAGACTCAACTGAGTACTTACTCTAAATTTTGAAAAATATCTTATATTTTGTAAAATAACGAATAGATATAAAGGAAATTATATTAAAATTCAAAAGTCATAGATTAGATAAAATAAGAAAAATATGAATTATGTTCAACCCATGATATATATACACAGTTTTGTACATTCTCCTGAATTTGCTTTTTAGAAAAGTTTACTTTGGTAAGGTAGAAAATTTTAGAGGAAATGATGCTTGGTTTATTGGCAAATTCAATATGGTTATTAAGTATTATACAAAGCACTGTGCTATAGGGAAGACCCTTGGGGAAGTAAACTAAAGTTAGCCCATTAGAAGGGCTAACATTGGGAAAATCTTGGATAATTTCAGCATCAAAATAATAAAAATAAACGCTTATAGCACAGTGAATAAGTATTCATTTGTCCACCCTCATACAAATAAACAAATAAGGAAAGTCATTCCTTGCAATAAAAATCCAACTTTTAAATTTAGAAGGAATAATTTAATTAGAAAAATCAACATTTGACAAGAATTATCAATAAATACTATAATCAGTAGGCAAAAGTTGGACAGGAAACAGATTATTTCCATTGTCTCAAAGTATCTCCACACTAAATACTTACTAATTACAAAAGGAAAACAATAACTTTACAATGGAGAAACCCATAGCGAAGCCACCTTAACCAACTGATAAAGTTAATATCACCAGAAATTAGATTTGACTTCATGTGTTTCCTGACACGACATGCTGAAACTACAGCATCATTTTTGTTTTCTCCTGTCAAAAGTCTATAACCTAAATTGATTCATAAGGAATAATCAGCCAAACACCAGAAGAGGGACTTTCTATAAAATAATCGCCAAATTATTAAAATATATCAATAAATAAAATCTTTGTTTCCAAATTAATGATGGAGTATTTCACGTTTCAAAGACCAACAAAACATGACAACAGAAAAAAAAGGCTGGGTGCAGTGGCTCATGCCTGTATTCCCAGCACTTTGGAGAGGCCGAGGCAGGCAAATCACCTGAGGTCAGGAGTTCGAGAACAGCCTGGCCAACATGGTGAAACCCCATATCTACTAAAAATACAAAACGTAGGCATGGTGGTGGATGCCTGTAACCCCAACTACTCGGGAGGCTGAGGCAGGAGAATCGCTTGAACTGGAGAGGCGGAGATTGCAGTGAGTTGAGATGGTGCCACTGCACTCCAGCCTAGATGACAGAGCAAGATTCCATCTCAAAAGAAAAAAAAAAAAAAAATACAGGATCTGAGATTTTCTTTTCCTACAAAGGACATGTGGCCAATTAGTAAAATCTGAATAAGTTCTATAGACGGCAGTATTATGTACATACTAATTTTTTGATTTTGACAATTATCATATGGTTATAAAAAATTGTTCTTAAGAAACACCTATTAAAATGTTTAGGGACATCAGGCCTGCAATTGACTCTTAACAGTTAAGAGTATATAAAATGTATAAATATATACATATAGGTTTCTGTGTGCATGTACATATGTGCACATACATCTGCTTCAGTTTTTATCAGTGGTTCTCTTTGATGTTAACCCAATTTGAAGAAAAATATACAAAGACTTTTTTTGTTTACTCTGCCTTCTTTTGTTAGTAACTCAGAAGTATTGGGCATGGGAAAAGAAGAGTAATTCAAGCATAATGCAAACCAACAATTTGTGTCTCCAGTACTATAAATAATCCTGAGTTACTACAGGCAGACCGTAAATTTGGTCTGTATAAAACCTTCCTCACTTTCCATTCCAACCCACAGCTACTTTTCCACAAGAGAAAGAAATCTATATACTATGTGCATAGCTATAGATACATGGATATTTTAAGCCAACTTACAAAGGAAAAATCCTTACCCCAATCCTACCAGTCACTTCAAACAAAGCAAGACAACATGCAATCAAATAACAAATGGAGGATATAGTTATCATTTTGAGAGTACCCAATCTCCCTAACCCATGATTCCTTATGAACACTGTGGTCTCCCTTTGGATGAAATTCTCCATTTGGGATTATCTTAGTAGTTAAGACCTACCTTGTACTATTGTCTCCCACTGAGGACAGAAAAGGACAGCGCTGCTCTCTGTTTCACCCACTCCCTGTTAGCCTATCAGCCACTTGCTTCTGGCAACCTGAAACATGAAGTTGTTTCTGGAGGCCAGATTCCTTGCAGCAGCAATAGAATTCTGCTATAACTGTGGCTCCTGCTTTCCCCAGAGCTCTCTGGCATCTGTAAATTTTCTGTATCAGACTCCATATTCCCATCAACTTGTATTCCCCTTTCTTCCCCCATTAGCCTTCCAGTAAAGTCTTTTGGGGCTTAAAATAACTAACCAGTTTCTCTTCCTTGGAATCAAAAATCCCAACTGACAAAAAGTTATTAGAATTTCTAAAATCTCAATTTAAAATAAGTTTTGCTAACTCTACTAATAGGAACCCAATAGGGGTCTGTTTACATGTGAGCAAATCTCTTTGGGGCACTTGCAAGTGTGGAGAGAAGATTGGCTTCACATTTGGTCATGGCCTCTCTGGCTATTTAGAGATAGGCTTCCATACAGATTAATTCCTACAAGAGGCAATTAAAGCTAAGTTCCTTTGATGTGCTGGAAGTTGAGATAAAAACGAAAAACTACCTGACTCTCAATAAATTTACTAAAACATTTTAATTGAACATGTGGCTGTTTCCAGAGTCTGTCCACCTGGTAGAGGCTCTTTACCTACAAAAGCACAATTGCTGTTTGGCAACTTGCATACTGTCTCTAAAATATCATCCTCCAACACCTCCTCCATAAACAAAATTTCCTCCTCTATGGATTATTTTTTCTTCCACAAAGAAAAGTCTTGGTTTTCAAAAAGAAATTGGATTCCGTACTAAAAATTTTAGTCCATTTTTCTTTATGAATTTAGATTGAAGAGTAATTGAAAATGCCTCTGATTAAAATGAAAGTTATCATTTTCCCTTTAGCTGCAAATAATATCAAAATACATTCAATGATTAGGAAGTACAGTAATGAGCCTCCTGTCATGATGGTAAAGTGGAAACATCACTTCAGTAATACAACATTCTTAAAATTGTGACAGGGTCCAAAGGCATTATTTTTACATAGATCACACAAGCCCTTGCTCATGCTCAGATGTGCAAATATAACTGTGTCTATAACTTTATAGACACAAATATGGATCCAAATTTATTTAGGTATAGAATATTATTTCATGATACGAGAAAAATTGTTCTCTATACACACCTACAAATTTGAAGAGTACATAATTTCTAAAAGGAATTTACTTTGCAGAGTTTTTTTCCCCAAAATACTAATCTGAGTAAGCCAACTCCTGTGTAATCTTTTAATGACTCACCACTGCTTGAGGATAAATTCAGATACCTTGGTATGATATACAATACACTTGATAATCTGTTTGCTGTTAACTTTTGCATGTTGTTCTCGCACCATTTCCTTTCATACACTCTTGCCTCTTTCCACTCTCAAATCTTCACACACTGCTCTCTTCCTACATCAGTATCTTTGCAAACCCTCTCCCAGCTCTTTTAATGCCTCTGGCTTCTTTCTATCTGTTCAAAGTCAACTCATGAGTCAAGATCTAACATTTGTGTGAAATTCTCCAAGAAGCACAGAGGAGAATCTAGGTAAATGATGGAAGTGAAAATTTATCCACAGAAAATAGTAAATTAATGAGAATGATTATTTAGAATATGCCATGTACCAAGCACTGTTCTGGGCTGTGACTATGACATTGAGAAAAAAAAAAAATCTTGCCTTCAGAGATCTGACATTGTAGTAGGTGATGACTAAAACAAACAAACAAACAGTGTGTCTGCTAGAAAGCGGTGTCAGAGAGGGGAAAACAATGCTAAACAAGGTAGGGAGGATACAGACAGCCAAGAAAACAAGTTGTAATTTCAAAGATAGTCAAGATACTTTCATGGTAATGAGACACTAAAGGATAGGTGGAGCCCATTGTACAGATATCTAGCAGAAGTGTACAGGCATGACAGAAGTTGAACAAGAGCCAGTGCAAAGGCCTGATGCAGGAACATGCCCAGCATATATGAGAAACAGCAAAGAGTCCAGTGTGGTTGGAGAGGAGAGAGGGAAGTGGGGAAGTCTGAGGACATGAGTTCAGAGAGAGAAGAGGGTAATGGAGGCAGATCATGTAGATTCTCATATGCAGTGGATAAGTGGGGAGCCACTGTGGCTTTTAATCAAAGGAAGAACACACTCTGCCTACATTGTCCTCAGATCATTCTGACTGCTTTGTACGAAGAGAAAAAAAAGCAAAGGTGAAAGGAGGGAACCAGTTAAGAGGCTACTATAATAAAGCAAAAGATGATGGTAACTTGAATAAAGCTAGAGCAATGGAAGTGGTAAAAAGTGACAGGTTCTGGACATAATCTGAACATAAAACCAAGGAATTTTTTGAAAGATTGGGCATGGGGTATAAAAGAAAGAGAGAAGTCAAGGATGATATCCAGATTTTTGGCCTGGACAATGGGAAGAAAAGTACTTGCATAAGAAGAAGCAACCCCTGGCAGGAGTAAGTTCAAGATGAAGATGAGGAGCTCAGTTTTGGACAAGCTTAGTCCTCTTTAAAAAGCCAGATGACTGGGGAAATGGTCTTTGAAGGCTATTTTTTTTTTCCAGTTCTAAAAATACTTGGGCCTGAGAAGATGCTAAGTACCATACACTCTCTGGTATCAAACAGCTTATCGTACATGTGCCGTCATTCCCACCTTGTTAAAAGGAGGCAAACTTTATACAGTTAAAATTATTCAAGGACAAAATTAAGGGTGGTTGCTACATATATAAGGCACTAATTTGGATATCAAAATATATGACAGGCAAATTTGGGGGATGTTGGGAAGTAAAGACACCATTAACTTTTATCTAATGATATAAAGCTTTCTGGTTAGCTCTTCCACTTACATACATGAAAAGCAGGATTCCAGATTTTTAAAGATAATTGAGATTATGATAGAAAATATGATTCAAATATTCTCATAAAAACCTTTTTTCAACAACTGTAACATATTTTCATTGAGCAATGTGAAACCCATGCAGAAAGAAAGGATCCCAGTAACCCTTTTTCAGAATACATTGTAGCTTAGGTGGGGAATAAATATTATAATTCAGATATAAATACGTGTGCCACATGTTTGTTTTCTGCTCCACCGGGTGATTTACACCTGTATTAATGATGGACTGCCCAGACAACCCCCCTCCACTTGCCTGTCAATCAACAAAGCTGTCATCACCTGAAGAGTCGGATCATACAACTACTTATTTGAGAAGCACTGTATCCTTTCTTAAAATGGCAAATTATCATAAATATGATATTTTCTGTTTTCAGTCTCTAAATATATTTTATGGTTAAACATTTAAATTGGAAAATATTTACACATAAAAATTTTAGGGAGTATAAATTAAAACTAAATGTTAAGGCATACACAATGCCCCACCTTTCAAATGCTGTCAGGCCAGGCAGCCATGAGGAGCGTGGAGGAGGGTGGAAACTGTGGGCACTAGTAGATTATATCGGTAACCAAAACTTTTTCCTAACATGCAACCTTATAAACCTTTGAATTTTGATAGATTTTACCATATAGATTAAATCATGGATGAACTGACTTCTCCTTTATTACTTTTACCATCCAATCCATTTTACCATCAAATTTCAAAGTCCAAGACCTGTTAGGAGGGGAAAAATGGCTACGTGCATAAAAATATTCTGATTTGTATCTACTTTAATTAAGGACACAAATGGGCTATGTCAATTGAAATCAACAGTTGTCACTCCTCCCTCATCAACCAGCACATGCATACACACACACACACACCCCCCCAAACACACACATACAAGCATACACACCCCTCTGTACCCTCTGGTTGCATGGATCAGGAAGCAAACGGGAAGCGCTTCCTATGAATCTGCTGAAACTCTACCACAGCCAATAAAAAATTAAAATATGTGTCCCCCAGGACTGAAAAGCAGAATGAGAGCTGGAAAGACATCATTATTAATGCAAGGAGCAAAGCACAAAGCCAGGTTTGAGGTAGGTTCTTTTTTAATATAAAGTGACATTTCCTATAACCTCTGGACCATGAGCCTGCAGGTCTGATATAGATAATTTCTTCAGAAATTGAGAACACCAAATTTGTGTGGGATAGCAGTAAATTGGTGTCAAAAATGAGGAACAGTTTCAAGTTCCTGTTTGTCTCTGCATCACTTCTGCAATGTTCCGATTATATTTTCATGCATTGGCCTGTAGTTGGGTATTAATAGAATGTTTTGACAATTATGTATAAAAGATGCAAAAGCAGCACCCACAGTCTGACTGATGAATATTGTCTTTTCAAACTCTGTCAGCCTTCCTAAGCTTGGAAACAGCACAAGATTACTGTGAAGGAAAACAGATTCAGGTCAGCAACCCTGAATATAAAACTCCACTTGCAATATATTTGTAATAGTGAGAAAAGCAATTGCCCATGAATTCTTGGTGAACCAAAAGCAATTAGATTTACAAAAAAAAGAGAACTGTTAGAAATAAGTTTTCCATAAAAATATAGCACAGACACTATTCCCATTACTGAAGTCCATCAGAACTGATAGTGTTTGTATCAGAATATTTCAAACGTGTTAAAAATAAACAGCATCATTTTTATTCAAGGTGACTAAAAAATAAAGTTGGTGTTTTCAACTTTGTTGATATTGTGACTGGGGCCTGTAGGAATGCATTTAAGAGGTGAATTCAAAATCTGTCAGACATGGTAGTGTTTAAATCTCTCAACAAAATGAAATCTAATACTGTTCCTTTAATGCAAGCTGGGAAAGAGTGTGAGTAACAGTTTAATCAACCCCCAGCAGCTAAATGGATAGATGAGAGTAGACTGGGGAAGCAGAGCTGCATAGCACAGAGAAGAGCAGGAAGAAAAAAACGAGTAATATCTTGTATTACAGATAGTGCTTTTCTTCTAGGCTCACAAAACACTTCAAATGAATTCTCTAATTAATCCTGATAATATTTTATGAGGGATTGGGGGGTGATTTATTGCCTACTGTATATAAGGAAAACAAGAAGAGTAAATCTCAGCCTGTTCAAGGTCATATAAGTGAGAAAGCCAGGAACACAATTCAGATTTCCTGGCTCATTCTCCTCCATTCAGACTGTACCTGATCTGTGCACTCCAGTGTTCTTTAGGTGGGGGTTTTGAGGTGAAAGGGTATAAAAATATACCAAGATCTCGCAAATGGACCTAACTGGGAGGGAGTGTTCTAGCATTCAGCGCATAGAGGCCAGAAATGCTGCTGAACATAATACACAGGTCAGCCCCCGCAACAAGGAATTATCTGGCTCAAAATGTCAATAGTGCTGTTGTTGAGAAACCCTGATTTACAGGGAAAATATTTGATTTCTGCTATCTGTGTTTTATTTTGCATCATACTTTTAAAAACAGGCAAATCTTTAACTATTTTTTAGATATATTAGTCAACATAATGCAGGACAAATTCCCTGAACATTTTGGTAACTCTAACCTTCGTGCAAAGAGAGCTACAATTCAGTCAGCTAATATTATCACACTGGAAAAAAAAAAAAACCCACAAAATGTATTTATTGAATCACACAAAGAAATTAAGAAAATGATTACCAATTATCTTGGCAAGAATTCCTTAATTAATTGCCAGCACTAATGCCATGTTATCTTCCCCATTATTAAAACAATGTGACTTCTATTAAAAACTATTCATTAAAGATTCATTCGTTTCTTATTGCATCCTGCTGTTTCATATCTTATGTAGCTAAAGGGCTGCTTCCTACAGGATGAAGTACTGCTGTGCAGAGAAGCAGCTACAACTATAGAATTTATGTTGAGAGACATTATGCTTCTGAATGTTCAGTCTAAAATATCATAAAGATATTATTTGTAAAAGCAAACAAAGCTGATGTATAAAGGTCAGGAGTGTCTGTGTGGTTACACACCCACTTAAACTCTAAGATGTTAGTATTTCCTGCAAGTATTCCATTCTCTTGGGGATACTAAGCACAGGAACTGCCATTTTTATGGAATAGTAAGGTGACAACACCAAGAGCTTGTTAGAATGAGAAACTGGTACCTTCTAAAAGTAATTTGCATGTTTCCTCTCAGACTTACAGCAGTGGTTCTCAGTGAGGGGAATTTTGCACCCCCTCCCACAGTGGACTTCTGGCAATATCTAGAGACATTTTTAGCCTTCACAACAGGGAGAGAGTGCTCTAGCATTCTGCACATAGAGGCTAGAAATGCTGCTGAACATAATGCAAAGGACAGCCCCCACCCTTCCCCAACAGAGAATTATCTGGCTCAAAATGTCAATAGTGTTGCTGTTGAGAAAACCTGATTTACAGGGAAAATATTTGATTTCTGCTACCAGTCACCACTGTTGCTCTTAGCAAACTCAGTCATAGCTGTGAAAGTATTTAAGTTAGTACTTAGGTAACACTGTTAAAATAATTAGAACCTGGGGATTCTTTTCTACATTTCTCCCCATAAATGAGCTGAATAGAGTGGAGTAATTAGCTAACCAAAGATTTATATAATTGCCACTAAATGCCCCCGCTCTCAACCTATTCCCCAAACCCACCTCTAATGCTACAAATGGCTAACACTTTAAGTTAGAAAAGAGAAAAATCCTATGTGTCTGACATATTTGAATTGAAGCCAAGGAGACAAAACCAAACCTTAGTCTGCAACCTCCCTTGGGAAATCTTTGTTCATTTTAATACTTGTTCAGTCAGCTGTCTGACTGAATGACAAGGTTTTTATCTCTAATGTGAGTGGCTTTGAAGGCTACTTGCGTTATCCATTCCTCAGCAACTGCTGCTGAAACCGCAACATTGCAAACTGATAATTAAATCCAGCTGCCTCTACTATGAATTCAATCATATCAACATTAGCAGCAATCTTAGTGGTTGTTGGTGGATTTCTTTTTCCATTTCTAGACAACATAATTAACTTCACTAGCCTTCTTAGATTAAACAAAACTCAGAGCTAACGAATACTATGAATTAAACTACTATAAATACTACTATTCATGCAAAGGAATGCAGTTGGATCATTAGGATGTTGAATCAGTGCCAATGCATTGTGTTTAGCCATTTGACCTAATACACATTAATATTATGCTCAACAGTTAGTAGAGTTTCAAATTTCACTTGCAAAAGTTCATGTTAACTGACAATTTATCACTCATGAAAAATTAACTCCAGCGCCTGTAAACAAGATGTAAGCCAACAAGTCAAACATTGAAATGTACCCACTAAAAATTGCCAAAGAGATTTCATAGTGTTTGGACTAAGAATGCAAAGGAAATATGTCCTAAATGACTGTAAGATAATCTGTCATACTTCAAATATTTCAAAATTGTCTGATTTTTGAATTACAATGTCACCCATAGAAATACTTAGCTCAAAATACACTTTAAGCCACTTAATTCATATGACATTAATAGCAAGAAAAATTTTCTTAATAACCTGTTTACTTGCACAAGTCTAACAGTTGTTTTACAGAACAAAGTTTTAAAATAAATACGACAAGTATTGTTTATTCAACAGCCAGTGACTATATTAGTTTTACATTGCTGTTGTAGCAAATCACCACGAACTTAGTGGCTTAAAATAACAAAAGTATATTATCTTATAGCTCTTTAGGTAAAAAATCCTAAATGGGTCTCACTGGGCTAAAATCAACCTGTCTGCAGGGCAAGGCAGAGTTTCCTTTATGGAGGTTCTAAAGGAGAATTTGGTTTTCAGTTGTTGTTTTTTTTTTTCCAGTTTCTATAGGTTGCCTGTATTCTTTGGTGAGCTGTTCTCTTACTTCATCTTCAAAGTCAGCAGCACAACATCTTCATATCACCCTCTTTATGGGTGATATGGGAAAAAAATCTCCACTTTTAAAGATTCAAATTATTAGATTGTATGCACCCAGATATTTTAGGAAAATCTCCTTATCTCAAGGTCCTTAAATTTAATCATGTCTACAATGTGATTATCCAGGGTAAGATATTCTTTTGCTATCCAAGGTAAGATATTGAAAGCTTCTGAGGATTGGGACGTGGACACTTTGGGAAGCTATAAATGACTGTCTGCCTACCACAGTGACTGTTCACTGAATTTTTTTTTCATTAAAACACATTATGGGGGGGGGAGCGGAGCAAGATGGCCAAATAGGAACAGCTCCAGTCTCCAACTCCCAGCGCGAGCGACACAGAAGACCAGTGACTTCTGCATTTTTAACTGAGGTACTGGGTTCATCTCACTGGGGAGTGCCGGACAATCGGTGCTGGTCAGCTGCTGCAGCCCGACCAGCGAGAGCTGAAGCAGGGCGAGGCATCGCTTCACCTGGGAAGCGCAAGGGGAAAGGGAATCCCTTTTCCTAGCCAGGGGAACTGAGACACACAACACCTGGAAAATCGGGTAACTCCCACCCCAATACTGCACTTTAAGCAAACAGGCACACCAGGAGATTATATCCCACACCTGGCCTGGAGGGTCCCACACCCACGGAGCCTCCCTCATTGCTAGCACAGCAGTCTGCGATCTCCCGGCAAGGCAGCAGCGAGGCTGGGGGAGGGGCGCCCGCCATTGCTGAGGCTTAAGTAGGTAAACAAAGCTGCTGGGAAGCTCGAACTGGGTGGAGCTCACAGCAGCTCAAGGAAACCTGCCTGTCTCTGTAGACTCCACCTCTGGGGACAGGGCACAGTAAACAACAACAAAAGCCAAAAGAGCAGAAACCTCTGCAGACGCAAAGGACTCTGTCTGACAGCTTTGAAGAGAGCAGTGGATCTCCCAACACGGAGGTTGAGATCTGAGAAGGGACAGACTGCCTGCTCAAGTGGGTCCCTGACCCCTGAGTAGCCTAACTGGGAGACATCCCCCACTAGGGGCAGTCTGACACCCCACACCTCACAGGGTGGAGTACACCACTGAGAGGAAGCTTCCAAAGCAAGAATCAGACAGGTACACTCACTGTTCAGCAATATTCTATCTTCTGCAGCCTCTGCTGCTGACACCCAGGCAAACAGGGTCTGGAGTGGACCTCAAGCAGTCTCCAACAGACCTACAGCTGAGGGTCCTGACTGTTAGAAGGAAAACTATCAAACAGGAAGGACACCTACACCAAAACCCCATCAGTACATCACCATCATCATCAAAGACCAGAGGCAGATAAAACCACAAAGATGGGGAAAAAGCAGGGCAGAAAAGCTGGAAATTCAAAAAATAAGAGCGCATCTCCCCCGGCAAAGGAGCGCAGCTCATCGCCAGCAACGGATCAAAGCTTGACGGAGAATGACTTTGATGAGATGAGAGAAGAAGGCTTCAGTCCATCAAACTTCTCAGAGCTAAAGGAGGAATTACGTACCCAGCGCAAAGAAACTAAAAATCTTGAAAAAAAAGTGGAAGAATTGATGGCTAGAGTAATTATTGCAGAGAAGGTCATAAACGAAATGAAAGAGATGAAAACCATAACACGAGAAATACGTGACAAATGCACAAGCTTCAGTAACTGACTCGATCAATTGGAAGAAAGAGTATCAGCGATTGAGGATCAAATGAACGAAATGAAGTGAGAAAAGAAACCGAAAGAAAAAAGAAGAAAAAGAAATGAACAAAGCCTGCAAGAAGTATGGGATTATGTAAAAAGACCAAATCTACGTCTGATTGGGGTGCCTGAAAGGGAGGGAGAAAATGGAACCAAGTTGGAAAACACTCTTCAGGATATCATCCAGGAGAACTTCCCCAACCTAGTAGGGCAGGCCAACATTCAAATCCAGGAAATACAGAGAACGCCACAAAGATACTCCTCGAGAAGAGCAACTCCAAGACACATAATTGCCAGATTCACCAAAGTTGAAATGAAGGAAAAAATCTTAAGGGCAGCCAGAGAGAAAGCTCGGGTTACCCACAAAGGGAAGCCCATCAGACTAAGCAGATCTCTCGGCAGAAACTCTACAAGCCAGAAGAGAGTGGGGGCCAATATTCAACATTCTTAAAGAAAAGAATTTTAAACCCAGAATTTCATATCCAGCCAAACTAAGTTTCATAAGTGAAGGAGAAATAAAATCCTTTACAGATAAGCAAATGCTTAGAGATTTTGTCACCACTAGGCCTGCCTTACAAGAGACCCTGAAGGAAGCACTAAACATGGAAAGGAACAACCGGGTCCAGCCATTGCAAAACCATGCCAAAATGTAAAGACCATTTAGGCTAGGAAGAAACTGCATCAACTAACGAGCAAAATAACCAGTTAATATCATAATGGCAGGATCAAGTTCACACATAACAATCTTAACCTTAAATGTAAATGGACTAAATGCTCCAATTAAAAGACACAGACTGGCAAACTGGATAAAGAGTCAAGACCCATCAGTCTGCTGTATTCAGGAGACCCATCTCACACACAGAGACATACATAGGCTCAAAATAAAGGGATGGAGGAAGATTTACCAAGCAAATGGAGAACAGAAAAAAGCAGGGGTTGCAATACTAGTCTCTGATAAAACAGACTTTAATCCATCAAAGATCAAAAGAGACAAAGAAGGCCATTACATAATGGTAAAAGGATCAATTCAACAGGAAGAGCTAACTATCCTAAATATACATGCACCCAATACAGGAGCACCCAGATTCATAAGGCAAGTCCTTTGAGACTTACAAAGAGACTTAGACTCCCATACAATAATAATGGGAGACTTCAGCACTCCACTGTCAACATTAGACAGATCAACGAGACAGAAAGTTAACAAGGATATCCAAGAATTGAACTCAGCTCTGCAGCAAGCAGACCTAATAGATATCTACAGAACTCTCCGCCCCAAATCAACAGAATATACACTCTTCTCAGCACCGCATCGCACTTATTCCAAAATTGACCACATAATTGGAAATAAAGCACTCCTCAGCAAATGTACAAGAACAGAAATTGTAACAAACTGTCTCTCAGACCACAGTGCAATCAAACTAGAACTCAGGACTAAGAAACTCACTCAAAACCTCTCAACTACATGGAAAGTGAACGACCTGCTCCTGAATGACTACTGGGTACATAACGAAATGAAGGCAGAAATAAAGATGTTCTTTGAAACCAATGAGAACAAAGATACAACATACCAGAATCTCTGGGACACATTTAAAGCAGTGTGTAGAGGGAAATTTATAGCACTAAATGCCCACAAGAGAAAGCAGGAAAGATCTAAAATTGACACTCTAACATCACAATTAAAAGAACTAGAGAAGCAAGAGCAAACGCATTCAAAACCTAGCAGAAGGCAAGAAATAACTAAGATCAGAGCAGAACTAAAGGAGATAGAGACACAAAAAACCCTCCAAAAAAATCAATGAATCCAGGAGTTGGTTTTTTGAAAAGATCAACAAAATTGACAGACTGCTAGCAAGACTAATAAAGAAGAAAAGAGAGAAGAATCAAATAGACGCAATAAAAAATGATAAAGGGGATATCACCACCGACCCCACAGAAATACAAACTACCATCAGAGAATACTATAAACACCTCTACGCAAATAAACTAGAAAATCTAGAAGAAATGGATAATTTCCTGGACACTTACACTCTTCCAAGACTAAACCAGGAAGAAGTTGAATCCCTGAATAGACCAATAGCAGGCTCTGAAATTGAGGCAATAATTAATAGCCTACCAACCAAAAAGAGTCCAGGACCAGATGGATTCACAGCTGAATTCTACCAGAGGTACAAGGAGGAGCTGGTACCATTCCTTCTGAAACTATTCCAATCAAGAGAAAAAGAGGGAATCCTCCCTAACTCATTTTATGAGGCCAACATCATCCTGATACCGAAGCCTGGCAGAGACATAACAAAAAAAGAGAATTTTAGACCAATATCCCTGATGAACATCGATGCAAAAATCCTCAATAAAATACTGGCAAACCGGATTCAGCAGCACATCAAAAAGCTTATCCACCATGATCAAGTGGGCTTCATCTCTGGGATGCAAGGCTGGTTCAACATTCGCAAATCAATAAACATAATCCAGCATATAAACAGAACCAAAGACAAGAACCACATGATTATCTCAATAGATGCAGAAAAGGCTTTTGACAAAATTCAACAGCCCTTCATGCTAAAAACGCACAATAAATTCAGTATTGATGGAACGTACCTCAAAATAATAAGAGCTATTTATGACAAACCCACAGCCAATATCATACTGAATGGGCAAAAACTGGAAAAATTCCCTTTGAAAACTGGCACAAGACAGGGATGCCCTCTCTCATCACTCCTATTCAACATAGTGTTGGAAGTTCTGGCTAGGGCAATTAGGCAAGAGAAAGAAATCAAGGGTATTCAGTTAGGAAAAGAAGAAGTCAAATTGTCCCTCTTTGCAGATGACATGATTGTATATTTAGAAAATCCCATTGTCTCAGCCCAAAATCTCCTTAAGCTGATAAGAAACTTCAGCAAAGTCTCAGGATACAAAATTAATGTGCAAAAATCACAAGCATTCTTATACACCAGTAACAGACAAACAGAGAGCCAAATCATCAATGAACTTCCATTCACAATTGCTTCAAAGAGAATAAAATACCTAGGAATCCAACTTACAAGGGATGTAAAGGACCTCTTCAAGGAGAACTACAAACCACTGCTCAGTGAAATAAAAGAGGACACAAACAAATGGAAGAACATACCATGCTCATGGATAGGAAGAATCAATATCGTGAAAATGGCCATACTGCCCAAGGTTATTTATAGATTCAATGCCATCCCCATCAAGCTACCAACGAGTTTCTTCACAGAATTGGAAAAAACTGCTTTAAAGTTCACATGGAACCAAAAAAGAGCCCGCATCTCCAAGACAATCCTAAGTCAAAAGAACAAAGCTGGAGGCATCACGCTACCTGACTTCAAACTATACTACAAGGCTACAGTAACCAAAACAGCATGGTACTGGTACCAAAACAGAGATATAGACCAATGGAACAGAACAGAGTCCTCAGAAATAATACCACACATCTACAGCCATCTGATCTTTGACAAACCTGAGAGAAACAAGAAATGGGGAAAGGATTCCCTATTTAATAAATGGTGCTGGGAAAATTGGTTAGTCATAAGTAGAAAGCTGAAACTGGATCCTTTCCTTACTCCTTATACGAAAATTAATTCAAGATGGATTAGAGACTTAAATGTTAGACCTAATACCATAAAACTAGAGGAAAACCTAGGTAGTACCATTCAGGACATAGGCATGGGCAAAGACTTCATGTCTAAAACACCAAAAGCAACAGCAGCAAAAGTCAAAATTGACAAATGGGATCTCATTAAACTAAAGAGCTTCTGCACAGCAAAAGAAACTACCATCAGAGTGAACAGGCAACCTACAGAATGGGAGAAAATTTTTGCAATCTACTCATCTGACAAAGGGCTAATATCCAGAACCTACAAAGAACTCAAACAAATTTACAAGAAAAAAACAAACAGACCCATCAAAAAGTGGGCAAAGGATATGAACAGACATTTCTCAAAAGAATACATTCATACAGCCAACAGACACATGAAAAAATGCTCATCATCACTGGCCATCAGAGAAATGCAAATCAAAACCACAATGAGATACCATCTCACACCAGTTAGAATGGCGATCATTAAAAAGTCAGGAAACAACAGGTGCTGGAGAGGATGTGGAGAAATAGGAACACTTTTACACTGTTGGTGGGATTGTAAACTAGTTCAACCATTATGGAAAACAGTATGGCGATTCCTCAAGGATCTAGAACTAGATGTACCATATGACCCAGCCATCCCATTACTGGGTATATACCCAGTGGATTATAAATCATGCTGCTATAAAGACACATGCACACGTATGTTTATTGCGGCACTATTCACAATAGCAAAGACTTGGAATCAACCCAAATGTCCATCAGTTGCAGACTGGATTAAGAAAATGTGGCACATATACACCATGGAATACTATGCAGCCATAAAAAAGGATGAGTGTGTGTCCTTTGTAGGGACATGGATGCAGCTGGAAACCATCATTCTTAGCAAACTGTCACAAGAACAGAAAACCAAATACCGCATGTTCTCACTCATAGGTGGGAACTGAACAATGAGATCACTTGGACTCGGGAAGGGGAACATCACACACCGGGGCCTATCATGGGGAGGGGGAAGGGGGGAGGAATTGCATTGGGAGTTATACCTGATGTAAATGACGAGTTGATGGGTGCTGACGAGTTGATGGGTGCAGCACAGCAACATGGCACAAGTATACATATGTAACAAACCTGCACGTTTTGCACATGTACCCTAGAACTTAAAGTATAATAATAAAAAATAATTAAAAAAAACACATTATCAAATCAAAAATACATGTTCTTGGATATGAGAAAAATTACCTTTAAGAATTTAATATGCTTTTTCTTTTACTCATATATTACGAAGGAAAAACTTATCTTTCGTAGGAAGCACTGGCAACAATATTTAAAGTACTTACAGCATAACTGAATTTAATGTTATAGAAGAAAGTGTCCTAGAAGGAAACTGTAAGGAGCATAGGCTTGATCTGGAGTCACACAGGACAATCTACTGCACATACTTCCACCATGATAGGGGATGTGAGTTCTACAGACTTACAGCATAAGCAGAACTTTGGCAACCTCAGAAAGCTTGATGGAAAACTACGTCCAATAATCATTCCTTATTTATTTGGAGAATATCCTTTGATATTATAGGCTAATATTTATACTTATCCATAAATGAAACAAACATGGCTTGTTATTGTGTATACATGGTCAGAGCCTATTAAAATAATCATTTTTAGGCACCAGTGGTAGGAGGGGCCTTTACCTGGTCTGCCTACTCTGGATACAGGAATTATGAATATCAGGATTTTAGTCTATCAGTTAGCACATTTTCCTTAGCAATTTCCAAAAGAACTTTGTAGGGTTAAGAATAGACTTACTGAAAATGACTAAATCTACAGAAGGCAATGGACTATCAATAGTTTACCTAAATGCTTACAATATATGCTTACAATAACAAAGAATTACACAAATACGAACTGTAACACAGCTCATTCATTAACAAATATTCACTGAATGCTTCCTATATGCAAGGTACTCTTTTAAGTACTGAGGTATGAGAAGTGAGCAAAATAAACAAAAATTCCTATCCCTAAGACGTTTCCATTCTGTTGGGGTAAACAGTCAATAAACAAGATACACAGTATAAGAGACAGTGTCAAATGCTCAGGAAGTAATGAAGTTGCATGGAGGACAAGGGTTGTGAGCAGTGGCAGAGATGGGGAGGTAACATTTTGATAGAAAGCCCTTGGCAAGCCTCACAGAGAAGGTAACAGAGTTCAGCTATGAATATCAGGCATTACCTCATTAAACAAGCCTAGCTCAGAGGACACACTTCTGTCCAGGATCTGCTCTGATTCCTATTTATCTATTGACATTTTGGTCGGCTATCACCTGCTGTTGGTCTTCTGAATCTCATTTTTTATTCTTTGAGACAGACTCTCACTCTATCACCCAGGCTGTAGTTTCATAACACGATCTCAGCTCACCGCAACCTCCACCTCCTGGGTTCAAGCAATTCTCCTGCCTCAGCCTCCCCAGTAGTTGGGATTGCAGGTATGCACCATCACGCCCGGCTAGTATTTGTATTTTTAGTAGAGACAGGGTTTCACTATGTTGGCCAGGCTGGTCTCAAACTCCTGACCTCAAGTGATCCACTGACCTCGGACTCCCAAGTCCTGGGATTACAGACATGAGCTACTGAACTCAGCCTCTGAATCCCATATTTTAACATGTCCCATATTCATCTTAGTCATTCATCTGGATGATATGTATCAATAATTCCTGAGACTTTTCCCTCCATATTAATATTTTTTCCAAAGCTTAGGCTTTAAGGTTCACTGTGTACCAATAACTTTGGCTATTTCTATACCTTTTTACCAGAACTTAGACATGTCCAAGTCTAGATGTTTTAAGGAAGCACAACTCTCCTCCACTGAATGCGCTACAAAATACCTATAATCTTTTTAAATTATTTTATTGGCAATGAGATGGCTGTGTTTTAACAGCATGGGGCATGACATTGAGATTTATTTTAAATCATAAGAATATTCATTATCTCTGAATGACAGCACAGATTTATAGCAGATTCTCTGTAAATACTTGAATATGTTGCCTCTTGTGTACCAGGTGTTTTGCATTCAGCATATCTTCATTTTACCTTACAAGGTGAGACTTACAGTCTCCATTTAAATGTGACAAAACAGGTTGAGAAAGGTTAAGTAATCTTCCTAAGACTGTATAGCTGATAGGCATAAAGGCAGGAAGTCTGCAAAACTCTTGAGTCCTCCTCCCCAGCAAGCTGCATCTGGGACTACTGGCTACATCATGCCCTCCTGACTTCCTGCATGTTTTTGTGATCTAACTGATTAATCTATATTATAATTGGATGTTAAAATGGTAGTGCATTAAGATAAAAGGTAAAATGGGTTTTATTTGGAATCCTTTGGGAATGAACCAACCTAGGCCAAAAAAAGAAATTAAGGTGTATAAACAGGTTCTAAACTTTCATGCCCTAAATAAAACATTTCATAAAAACACTTCTAAAATATTCCATAAATGTCCCTTGCCTCTTATTCAGTACTCAGGATCATCATTGGGGTCATTAATTATTCATCATGTTCAATATGTATGTAGATATAGATTCACATATAGATAGTTTGGATAACCAGGTCTAGAAAAAGTCCACTCAATCCTAGGTAACTTTATGATTGACTTATCCCACTCACATTAAGATGAATAACGAATATAACTGGCTGCTAGGCATTATAGCATGGCTACCTTTCTGCCAAATCACTTTGATGGTGGTGGTGATGATGGCAGTGATGTGGTGGTTGTTTATTGGGTGCTTGGTACATGTGAAGCACTGAGTCAAGTAATTTATATAGATACTCATTTAACCATTCCATAACCCTATCAGGTAAGAACTGTTCCTCTTATTCATTGTACAGACTGAAGAAATTAAGGTAAAGAGAGAATAAATAATCTACCAAAGTCACCAACTGGAAATCTGAGGACTCAGCTAAAACATCACAAAGTCTAATTACAGAACAATTTTAACCACTACACTCTATTGCCTTGAATCAAAGGATGACACAGTCATTATACGGAATACTCATCTTCCAGAAAATAATTATCTTATCTTCTGTTGCCAGCTTTTCACCCGCATTCAGAGCAGCAAAGAACATTAGCTAATGTTGGTTTGCTAATGAAACCAATCAAAGACAAGTCCTCTGGGACTTGTACTCAACCGGAGAGATACAGAATACAGTAGTGAAGGGCTTGGACTCTGGAATCAGGCTGTCTGAAACTGAATCCAGGCTTTTCTACTTACTATCTGTGTGATCTTGGGCAACTGGCATAACTACTCTGTACCTCAGCTTCAAGTAGTGATAGTATCTACTTTGTGGATACATTACAGAAATTAAATAAGCAGTTTATATGCAAAAAAAAAAAAAAAAAAAAAAAAACTTGGAATAGTGCCTGGCAAATATTAAGTGCTCAGTAAGTTATTAAAGTCTCATCGCATTAATAAGGACTAAGACACACAGCCATTTAAAGACTCATGCATTACTTTTGTGGGGATGGTTTTCTCCATCAAACTCAGCAAGTGGAAATTCCAGCAGAACAGAATGAAGTCAGAGTATAGCCTTTATTGGCATTCCAGGAAGCCTCAACTTAGAGTCAAGCAACCTGGGATGTAATTTCAGCTGTCACTAACCAGAATTATAGCTGGCACTCAAATGTGCCAGAAGACGCTGAGATTGTCATGTTTGCCCCTGTGTCTTGGGCACATGTGCCTATCTGGAAACTAGAAAATGACAACATTCAAAAAATTATCATGTCCCTCTTGATTAGTCTGTTCTCAGCATTTTATAATACCATGCCAGTTATTCAGAATAGTTAATAAAATATATATCCTAGATAATTTAATCTTGGCACTAAAATTTTTACTTCATATAATAATAATAATTTTTGCAAAACTGGTTACATAATTTCCTGAGTTAGTGAACAAAATGTAGCAAAGATCTGGTCATAAACTATGAACTTTTCAGTGTCAAGTATATACCATGAGGAAAGCAAAGACATACAAAACATGATCTCAAGCTCATAGCATTGTCAGGAGGACAAGATTCAGACCACCAGACTACTGACCATAGATATGGGAGGGTATATTAGTCAGCTCAGGCTCCCACAACAAAATACCACAGTCTAGGTGGCTGAGACAACAGAAATGTGTATCTCACAGCTCTGGAGGCTGAGAAGTCCAAGATTACGGTGGTGGCGAGGCAGGTTTCATTCTGAGGCCTCTTCTCTTGACTTGCCAGTAGCCACCATCCTGCCTCACAAACCTCTTCTTTGCTGCACATGAAGAGAACAAGATTTCTGGTGTCTCTTCTGATAAGGACACTAATCCTAGCCTATCAGGACCCACTCTTATCACCTCATTTAAACTCACCTCCTTTTAGGCCCTATTTCCAAATGCAGTCACAATGGAGGAGAGGAGGTCTTCAATGTATAAACTGGGGAAGACACAATTCAGTCCATAGCAGGGGGCAAATAACAGAAATAAAAATGCAATAGGAGTTAGAAAGACTAAAAATAATAGTGAGTTGCTGAAGAGTTGATTTCACGGAAAAAAAAAAAAATTCTGTACTAAGATGGGCCTGAAAATCTTACAGCCTATAAACCTGAACTCATTCCCTAATCTCAAGATGCTGCTCAGGAGGATTCTGGAGCCAAAACTGGACTCCACCATAAGGAATTCTATGAATTGTATTAATGTCTGCTAAGGAAGAGAAAGCAGAAATGGAGAAAAGTCATACATAAATGATAGCTAGTGTTTTCATTAATTCACCAGCATTCAGAGCAGCAAAGAACATTAGCTAATGTTGGTTAGCTTATCAGTACTTTAAGGTACTGTTTGTTTATTCTAGTTAATACTAATATTTCTTGGATGCTCCTGAAAATAATAATAATAGCTATCATTATTGGGTACTGAATTAGTTCATTCTCACACTGCTATAAAAAACTACCCAAGACTGGGTGATTTATAAAGAAAAAAGCTTTAATTGACTCACCGTTCCACATGGCTGGGGAGGCCTCAGGAAACATATAATCGTGGTGAAAGGAGAAGCAGGCACATCTTACATGGCAGCAGGTTAGAGACAGAGATCTCATCAGATCTCATGAGAACTCACTATCATGAGAATACACTCATTATCATGAGAACAGCATGGGGGAAACTGCCCCCATGACCCAGTCACCTCCTCCTTCAACACATGGGGATTACAGGCCCCTCTCTCAACATGTGGGGATTACAATTTGAGATGAGATTTGGGTGGGGACACAGAGCCAAACCATATCAGGTACTTACTATCTGCCTGACACTGAAGCAGGTACTCCCCAGACAGTATCTTATTTATTCCTTTCCACAATCCTGAAATCTAGACGTTATTGACTCCATTTTACAGATGGGAGAAAAGTAGCAGCAATTCAAAAAGTGTACAATTCCTTGGAGTCATTTTGTGAATGAAGTCACAGATTTCTTAAACTCATTCAAACCATTTCACATCATAAAGATAACCCTTACTGCTTATTCCATACACATTCGACCATACTCAGATTCACTGTGAAAAAAACAACAGCCCTCTTCCTTCCAAAATGTGTATTATATTCAGTTCTATCCATTTGAGACACAGAGGATGCAACTGCCATGCAGTTCAGGCAGGTTTTGTGGGAAAAGCTTTGACTTTCATGTACCCAGTCCCCTTGTGACCAAGGAAGCTCAACAAATTACAGGGAAGCCTCGGAGATGCTTCCTGGGCCTTGCTAAAGGCTTCTCTTTGGCTGAAACACACTGACCCAGACCATGGTTGAATCTATAACTGAGCATTTCATTAGTACTGGCTTCTAACTGCCTTAACTGTCCAAGACAAATTTACATAATTACATGACTGCTGAATACATACTTGAAAGGCCTTCAAAGAAAACAGTTTACTCTCTATAAACATCAGTTTTCACACCTCAAATCCATTTCCTAGACCCTTTATTCCAAATAAAAATTGCCTGAAAAATGTATACAGGATATTTAAGTGGTTCTTGTTGAGACTTGCAATGAGATGTTTATGACTATTTATAAACTTCTGCCATCAGGAATCTCTGTGACACGATGGTATCTCACTCACTCTCTCTCTTCCATTTTGATAAGGAGAAAAATGCAAACTACTTTCTTCTCTTCTCCACTTTTGCAAGGTTAGCTAGCACTCTGAGCCAGTGGCAATTGAAAGCTAGTAGCTAGAAAGTAATTTACTTCTTTGAGTCTCACTCTTCAGAGCCAGTACAATCTGAGCACATTTTTGCACCAAAGACATTAAGGGAGAATTCCTTTTCAAGTGGTTATTCTTGAATTCATTTACTTTTGACACACACAATGAAATCCCAATTCTCCAGCAGGCTGCAGTGCCTTTGTTTGCTATTTTGTGCACTGTCTATCTCCCTGCATCTTTGAATGAACAGCTGCAGAAGTTTCAGAAACTTGCGAATGCTTCTTCAAGATGGACTATTACCACCGGAACTTAACTGGCTGATTTTTCAATCACCATTTTTCCGTTTCCTTTTTAAAGAGAGTGAAAAATAACAGAAGATCCTCACTTGTAAACAGGTCCCACAAAGCATTTGAATCTGTGGCAAGTGCACTTTCAAGCAATAAAACTATTTCTGATAAATGGCACTAACTATGATTTATAATGTAAAAAAAACCCTGAAACAGCTCTTCCAGTCTATAGAAGATATTCCTGTTGGCTGGGTGTCATTTTAAAAGCCAGAGGCAAGAGAAAAGGTGAATTTGCATTATCCAGTGAAACATGGGACCTCTAGCAAGGATGAATGACAACAGCACTATGAGACAGGAAATAAAACAGTGTCAATTGCAAACTCCAATTCACACAGCCTCAGGTCAAAGAGGCAGAAAAATGGTAAGATCATGGGATCTCCATTTGAGTCTCATTACCCACACTTACACTGACCTTGGGCAATTTATTTAATTGCCCCTTGCCTCCATCTTCTCATCTCTGAAATAGGGATGATGAGAAAATACATTTTTCATAGAGCTGCTATACAGAGTAAATACACTAATATCATACTCAGTATCTCTTTTCCATTTGATTAGAAGAAAAATGTTCTCTTTGATTAGAAAAAAAATGCTCTACTCTCTTCTAAAACCCTAACATATTGTGTGGTAAACAACTGATACATTTTAACTATTATACATGAAATTGGAGGCTACATGGGGTTTAGATTAAAATAAACTATAGCAATGCGCTGGCTCTATTATATCTGTTCTTAAACTTATGCCTGATACTCATCCATTTCAATACAGAAAATATAAAGCCACTCAGCATGATTAATCAATCCTTTTGCAACTGCGACCAGCCAGGAAAAATAGCTTTGAAGAACCACAAACAAAATTGGCAGACTTTTTCCTTTCATGTCTTTGACTAACTTTTTCAAACAAAGCTCTTGGTTCATCTTTTTAAAACATCTTACCTTCAAAATATGTCTGTTTCCCTCTTGTTTTCAAATATAAAATTATGTTTGCAGTGTTGGATAAGTCACGTTTTCCATACAACATAGAATTAAAGAAATACTTCAATTACAGAACTTTGGCATACATTTAAATTGTCAACAGTAACTAGCAAATGTTTTGTACATATGCCTCATTGTGGCGAGACCTCCAAAAGGGGCAGAACTGAAAATAATGAATGCTGCTAGGGTGGTCAGAACAGAGATGCTTTCCGAAGTCTATGCCTGAGAACACAGACACACACATTCAAAACATACAGGCGTTTTGTAAGCAACTATGGAGCAGGGGCATCTGGTAGACCAGAGTCCTCTAATCAAAACAGCTCAGGAAATGAAAATATCTTTCCAAACACCAGTGTTCCAGAAGACATAATATGAAAAGGACACCTCTAGACTATGAAACAATGATATCAAAGGCAAATTTATACTAAGAAGATTTGCATCCAACTATTTTCAGTCTGAAATAAGACAATGTGGAAAAAGATCTCATTTTTAAATGTCCATTAGAATTCCATCTAAGTACCAAGATCATTTTTGGAAGAATACAAAAGAAGCATAAGCGATAAATACATATTATTCCCTTCTTTCAACCCAATAGTTTCACTCTAAAATCAGTAAAAGGAAATTAGGCAAGCATCTGAGATTCTCATTCTCATTTTTTACTCAACAATAAATATACACTGAGGCCCACAATGAAGAAAGCGTCATCCAGAATTACCGTTTAGTAACCCATTAGATCTACATTATAAAACTTAGTTATATTCTGCTTAAAATGTTTCTAGGCAAAAGAAAAATCAGACTTCTTCTCTTTTTTTTTTTTTTTTTTTTTTTTTTTTTTTTTGAGTTCTGGCTTGACGAACTGTCCCTGACAACTGCTGAAAACATGCAAGAATTGTTAAGCAAAAAAAAAAAAAAAATAGAGTCTTAATTCAATGCAAAGTAACTTCACAACTGCTGGCTACAGGGGTTAGGAATTAGGTAAGAGAAACAGGTCAAGTGGAGTGAGAATGTGAACACAAGGGAGTCACGCTAGAGAAGGCGGCAGGAGTGCTTCTGTAATCCTCCTCCAAGCTGCTAAAGCCAAGCACATGGTGTCAAAACAGGCTTTTTCTATTTGTGAGAAAGCAGAAGTTGCAGAGTAGACAAAGAAACAAGACAACAACATTGGAAGCCTTCCGACGGCAAATTATTAATGCCTTCTCTTTGAGAAATTGCAAGCAGCCAGAAAAAGGTCTAACCTGAAGAGAAGGATCAAAGTCTGATACAAAAGCTTTGATGCCCAAGTTGCTCTGTAGCCCCAAAGCACTGTGAAGCCATGAATGCAGCTGGGAAGATTGTTAACTTCCAAAAATTTTGGAATAAATTGGTTATGTAATCCCTGGGAGGATACAGGAGTGAGATTAGGTAGTGATTAGTTTCCTCTGAAATTTAGTGATGGCATTTAATTTGAAGCTAAATATTTATATTTCTTTAGGAGTTTTTTGTTTTGTTTTGTTTTGTTTGCTCCTCAGCTTTTATATTTTTAAAAACATATGCCAATGTTAGTCACTGGTTTATATAAATGTTTTATTTGAATAAAAAGGTTTATTTCTCAAAAGATAATGTTATCGACTGAGTTTGGGGGTATGATGTGAAACTAAGCTATCTATCCCTGAAAAAAGCCCAGCTGAGCTGATCAGACAGTCATGGCCCTACAGTCCTGTTCATAGTGAGACACCAAACCAAACCACTGATATGATGGCTCAAGGAAAAATAAAATGCCTTTTAAGCCTACCTTTACAGTCTGAAACTGAAAGCTGTACAACAATCAATGAACAAGTTAAATGAAATTCTGATTAATCCATTAATTCACTCCTTCAACACACATATTTAAAGCTCAGTTTGTTTTAGGTCCCTTGCCAGGGGCTAGAGATGGAGATGCTAAGATTCAGTCCTGCCATCAAAATCACAATCCAGAGATCATAGACCCTTAGACTTTGAAGAGATCTTAAAAGTTATTTTTTTCCTACTATTCATTCTAATATTGCAATCTCCTTTAAGCCACTCCTACCACGTGGTCATTCATAATCTGGCTGTACATCTTCAATGAAGAAAATAAACCAGCTTCCTTAGGAAGAAAGTTATTTTTCTGGTTTAAAAAAAGTACAGATAAAATAGGGCTCAATATCATGCCAATAAATAAATAAACAAATAAATTGAAGGAAGTAGCCACATTAATTAAGCCTCTGAAACTGAATTCCATACATTTTCTTTTTGCTCAGCAAAAATGGTGTTATAACCAGGTAAATGGTCCATATGCAGTCATGTTGTTAATGGTTAGATATCAAAATACTGCCTTCAATGTAAAGGGCTGCTTTAAATCACAATATTGAGCCTCACTTACTGATCTCCAGATGATTCTCACCGGCGGTATTTTTACAAAAGAGATAAACCGCAGCCGGAGAACCATCACGCATATTAAATACAGAAATGTCTTAGAAGCCTATTTTCTGTCCAACCTGATTACTTTTTCCAGGATTTAACAGGGCCAAGATAGGATACACTACATTTCTACATAAAAGGGTAGGAAAAATATGACAATATCTTTTTAAACAGGAAAATTTTTTAGTATAGTAACAATGGATCTTTGGGTACAATGGGAACCATCTTGCCTTGATTTTTGAAAAGTTGTTTGGTTGCTATCATCACTATTTTTCTTGAATTTAATCTTTATTATTCCCTTGAAGTAAAACACAATTGATCCAGAATGTTTGAAGAATATTCCCATTCTCTGAAAAATATAACCTTAAAGTCACAAATATTTTAGAAATACTTCAAAATATTTTAAAAGGCAATAAAATATTTACTCCTAGCTTATGCCAAACAAAATAATAAAGCTTCAGAAGGCATTTAACCATTTCTATTAACCATCAAGAAAATTTCTTATAACCATTAAAAGCATCTCACTTTTGTGATCAAAAGATCTAGGCAAGTATCTGGCACAACGATTTGTTAAATTAATGAATAAACTGAATGCATTGATGAATAAATAAATGGACACACAGCATCTTCAAAGAGCAGTAGAGCTACCCTTTGTTCAAGTATAATCTTGTCAGTGACTAAGCAGTCCATTCCTAGTTTATTTTGTCTATTGCATTAAAGGCTTCTTCATTCCTTTTTAGTACATAAGTGATTCTGAATCATGTAAAACATCACCTATAATTTCATATTTATTAAACTATTTGATTTTTTCAGCTTTAATTTTTTTGTTACATAAATTTTCTTATTTGTTAATTGGCCATGAAAAAGGATTCTTCACCCTAATGTATAGTATTTTCCCTAATGTATATATAAAATTTTAATCACAGCTTGTGATAAAAAATTATTGAGAAATTAGTCACAGAAAATACTTCATCCTTCTTTAATTGTCCATAGTCATAAAATAAAACTATCTAAATGAGAAAAATATCAAAAAAGAGACTTTGAATCAGATTTTTCAAGATATGCCAAATATACCAACTTTTATATTTCTTATATTATTAGCACATTTTGCCTTAGTTTTTATTTCTATTCATTTCCTTGAATATAAGTTCCCTGCTTGATTTGCTTCCTTTCAATTTTAATGTCCATCTTGCTCATTCCTTTTCTTGTATCCTTTTGCAACACAACATTCTCTATAGGCGCCATCTGCATTTATCCATAATTCCCTAAATTGACAATGAAGTTACCATTGGGTTTACCTGATGTTCAGAATTTTCTCTAACCCACTGCCAATCATATATTTATGTAGTCAAGCTATCTGAGGTTTTCGTTGTATGTTTTTGTTTCTGCGTAAATGGAGATTATCACAGCTGATACTTTATCTGAGTAGTCCTTCCTTAGTATATGCGAGTAACCTCAGAGCAGCTGCAACCATATGCTTTATCTACTCTACTTACCCACATTAGAATTAAGATGAAGAACAGAATTTCTTTACTAAACTCCAAGTAGACAGACAAGGAGCCACAACAACTTGTACACAGGGAAAAAATAGTTTTATTTTTCTCTTCAGGTATTCCTGACACACTTTTCAGCCAGCTGTAATGTATCCTTGCTTAATTCACAGATTTATTTTGACCCCTCTCCAAGGTTGATGTAATATAAGCATCTCAACATTGTAGCAATTGCAGTATCCGGGAGAAGATTACTTGTGATAAATGAAAGCTAAGCAGGGGTCACTAGAACACTCAACAGAACAAAACATATCATCTTTTCTGTCAAAATGGGAAAAAAAGCCTTTAGTTAAGTTACATAACCACATTTCCGGTCGTTAAATATTCTTTAGCATATAGTCTGAGAACCATTTTTAAACCATTACAATGACTTCAACAAATGTTCACTCAAGATGCAGGTAGGCTCTTAAAACTTCAGATCTCATGTGCTTTATTCTCCTACTCTCCCACAACCCCAATCTCCAGTGTTCTTCAGCAATAACAGATTATAATAACAGTATTTTTTGCTTGTCTTCTGTGGTTTGCCATCGGATTCAATAAATGGGTGTGTTAAGCCATTACTTTCAAACTATTGAGGCAGTCCAGACATTGTTGTTCTTCAACAATAATGAGGAAAGCCCTCATCTAGTATCATCCTGAACAGGTGAGAAGCCACAGAGTGCTACTTAATTTTCTCTGTGTTCCATACTTACAAGGAAACAAAACAGAGACTCAAAGCACTTCAATCTTGAAGGAGAAGAAAAGAGTGTAGGGACTTCCCTTCTGTGAGAATTTGGGTCAACTGAGAAATCAGAGGGAACAGTTCCCACAAGAGACAACTCTCACTTCTGACACCAACTGCAAGACTGGGCATTCCCAAAGCAGCCCTCAATTTCAATAATTTGCTAGACAGACTCATAGAACTCACTAAAAGGTCATATTAAAATCAGCCAAGGAAAGAAGTGCATAGGGTAGAATACAGCAGCTACCAAAAGTGGAACTTCCATCGTCCTGTCTGTCCCATGGAGACAGAATGCATTACTTTTATGGTAACAATATGTGACAGAATGCATAGACTATTGCCAACCAGAAAAGTTTACCCAAGCTCCAGTGTTGAGTTTTTACTGAGGCTCCATTACACAGGCATGATTGATAGACTATCCATGTGGTTTATTTCAGTCTCCATTTCCAGCAATCAGGGCATGAGCCAAAGCCCTACCCTCAATCACACTGTTGGTCTTTCTGGCATAGCAAGATGCAATTTAAGACTGTAAGTGTGTGTTGAGCCCCCACCACAAATAATATTATTAGACTGTCTGTTGGTCTAACGTCTCCAGGCAAACAAAGATGCTCTTATCAAATATGATGTCCAAAGGCTTAGAGATTACTTCCTAGAATCTAGGTCGAAGAGCAGAACTATTTTGGAGTAAAGTTAAATTCTACTGCACACCTTCATTTTCTCTTAAGACTTTGATTTAGGGCACTTATCTCAATGGTAGACATACTTGTTATGATTGTAACTATGGCCTTAGAAATTTTGAAGGTCAAAGGAGACCTATTTAATAAAATAGATGTTAAGAAAGCTAGTTTATAGGAGGATATGTGTGGGGACAAGGGAAGGAGTGATGATGAGTATGAAATGCGGGAAGATGTTTGGTCAGAGATCCAGACCTTGGCATTATGTCCTTGGGGCAAATACAGCAGGAGCTCTTAGGTTGACTGGCAATTACAAAGGAACGGACTGCCACCAACCTCTAGCACCTGCCTGAGAGGGGACACACACAGCCAGTTCTGAGCCTCAAGATAGAAACAACATGAACAGCAGCCTGCACACCACATGTAGAGAGATTCCTAAAGCTCCCCTACCCAGCAGGATATCCCTCCTGATGAGTGCCAGAGCTCTGTCACCATGCAGGTAAAGTTTTGTGTTTTCAGAGGCCCCCATTAAAACGCAAATCTGTTCAAGCAGTAGTATCTGTGAATGCTCTAGTTTGAAGTTGCTTATTGGGAAAAGTGATGGAAGTAAAGTTTTATGGGTAAAGGGAAGGAAGAACAAAAATATGAATTATGAAAATTGTATGAGAGCACAAATGGAGAAAGATGAGAAAGGCATCCCCAACTCCACTCTGCTTCCTCTATTTCTTAGCCAGAACAGTGCACACAGTGGTAAATAAAATAAAAATTTTTTAAAAAGGCAAGGAAGGGCCCATTGCAAGCCCTGTTTATCCCTAGGTAGCTGTGGGACAAAACCATAAATCATTAAAGTTAAAGATCTTGGTTGAAGTCTTGGCTCAGCTACTCACGAGCTATGACTTAGCCAAATCAATTAAGCTTTCTAGATCTCTGCTACCTCATCTCTAATTTGAGAATATGAGCTCCCTCACAGAGTGGGTGTGAGCTTAAATGAGGTAACATACAAGAAAGCACCTTGTTAAATGTGTTTTTTTAACTACTATACAAATATGATACTATTAGTTGAGCATTTTGAAAAAAAAAAGTTTTAGCTTTTTTTATAATTATATATGCATATAGTAATTTAAAAGCTATGATATATAAGGGGTGTGTGTGTGTGTGTGTGTGTGTGTGTGTGTATTCTCTAGAGTATGTTGGTTCTATATGAAATAATAATACTCAAGACATCCCCATTAGAAAGGCTATATAGTCAAATGGGTTTGAATACACAGAAATCTATATGCCCTTCTATGGGAGTAAAATATACATTAGCACATTAAAGACTCTAGAAAATCCTTACGAGAATGAATAGTATGTTAGGTTACTTAACAAAGCTTTTCCCAAATTTATTTGAACACAAAAACTTCACTTCATGTAACATTTCTTAAAATACAATGGAAGCAGTGATCCACAGAATAAATTTTGAGAAATATAGTACATTAGAGCAGATTATTCATGTTCAAAATATATAATAATGCATCATGTCCTGCACATCCAACTTTTTGCTGTTCTTGACCAATAGTGTCCAGCTCCTGTTGAGACCAAGATCCTAGCCTGTGCAGCTACATTTGTACCTTCAATGTCTTTTGAGTTTCTCAATTCTCTTGACTGTCACTACTCTCCTCCCTTTATCTTATGTAGGATTCAACTTTTGGCTTTGTCTTCTCTTGTTCTAATTTGCCTTTCTCAGGAAATGTATTATTAAATTACCCTCAAAAAAGTCTGCCCAGGTTATCTGGGCCCCTAGGACTCTCCTATCTGAAAAATAACCCTGTGGCAGCAGGCCCATCAGCTACTTCCTCCTATCTTCTACATCTACCCTTCAAATGCCAGACTCACCAGACTGACCTGAGAGCAGAGAACTTTGGGGGCAAGTTTCATTTTCTTTACCCAACATAAAATACTCTAATCACTTAAGGGAATTTTAATGATTGATTACCATGTTTGTAGTTTCTAACATTGACTAGCCTACACCCCAATAGAGAAGAGTAGAATGTCCCATTATAGCTACAACCATTATTAGTTGGCTTTTATGAAACAATAAGGAATTTACAGTTATAAAAATAACTAATAAGTGAAATTACCCCTACCAAACCAATTGATAAATCACAATGGTCTTTGTTGTTGGTAATATTGTTATTGCATTTCTAGTGCACAATACCCAGAAATAAATGAGTAAAATCTCACAACACACAAGCACACAAGTGCACACATACATCATATACTTCAAATTCAAATGGCAAGGAAGATATATTATTACAAGAAATAGCAAGTGCAGAATATCGGCTTCTGCAGTAAAAGTACATTACCTTTTTTACTCAGAATTTCATTTCAAACTGTTTATCAAGTTCCTTTAAGAGAAAATGGGATTTTAATTTGCAGTTGACAAACTAAAAAGCGTATTTTGAAATCTTATTTTGTACCTCATAGAATCAGAGAAGTTTGATTTTGAACACCAAAAAAACAAACAAGAAAAGAAAAACTGTTGGCTGCAAGCAAGAAAATAGAAGAAATAATTACATAGTACTCCCTTATCCACCATTGCACTTTCTGAGGTTTCAGTTACTCGCAGTCAACTAAGGTCTGAAAATATTAAATGGAAAATTCCAAAAATAAACAATTTATAAATTGTAAATTACACAGCATTCTGAGTAGCATGATGAAATCACACGCCAATCCTTTCCATCCTGCTTGAGACACAAATCATCCAGCATAGCCACACGATTTTTACCACCTGTCCATTGGTCACTTAATAGGTGTCTCTCCTAACAGATCTTCTGTCATGGTATCTCAGTGCTTGTGTTCAAGTAACCCTTCTTTTACTTAATAATGTCCTAAAGGTGCAAGAGTAGTGATGTTGGCAATTTAAACATGCTGAAGTGACATCATAAAGCACTTCGTCTAAGTAAAAGGTGAGAGTTCTTGACTTAAGGAAAGAAAAATCATATGCCGAGGTTGTTAAGATCTACAGTCAGAATGAATCTTCTGTGAAACTAGGAAGAAGGAAAAAGAAATTTGTGCTGGTTTTGTTCTTGCACCTCTAACTTCAAAAGCTAAAGCCAGTCATTCATCTCGCTTCATCTCATCACATGAGCATTTTATCATCTTACATCATCACAGGAAGTGAAAGGGTAAGCACACTATAATATTTAATATCTCAAATATCTTTCAGAGATATTTAGAGAGAGACCACAATCACATAACTTTTATTCCAGTATAATTGTTGTATTTTAATATGTTATTTTTAATCTCTTACTGTGCCTAATTTATAAATTAAACTTCATCCTAGGTATGCATTTATAGGAGAAAACATAATATACATATATATACTGTGTGTGTGTGTGTATATATATATATACTATGTGTGTATATACACAGGGTTCAGTACTATCTGTGGTTTCAGGCATCCACTGAGGGTCCCGGAATGTATCCCCCTTGAATAAGGAGTGACTACTATACATGCAAGATTTGGCCATTTGAATTACATAACATTTTATTTTCCTTTGGTATTTCATCCCTTTTATATTCTATTACAGCTATATCTTTAAAATATACTTAAATTCTTCAGTGGCATTACACACACAAGGAGTTGAGATCCAAACTATTTAGCATGGCAACAATATGTGTCATAATATTAACATCCAGTCATATGAGCCACAACTCGGCAAGCCCCGTTTCCCACCATGACCTTGTTCCTGTGTCACGCTGAATGTATTCCTGAAATGCCATGCATCACTTTACAATCTATCTTTCTGTCCCCATAACTGGAATTTAGACTTTTCAATACTGGAGCTAGGTACACCTTACACAGGTCCTAAGTAATCACTCAATGATGTGTATGTACAATGAGCAAAAGTTTAAATGAAGATAATCATTTAGCTCATACTTTCTATAGGAATACTGTTTCTTAAGAATCCTGATTGGGTTCAAACACTGAAACTAAAGTATAAATCTCTTATATCCCTTTCAGAGAAATGATATCAGTTTTGTTTTTCATAACAAATACGTTCCTCCATTGTAATGAAACAGCACTGCACGGTGGTTGCAAGGATGAACTTTGGAGCCAGAGTGCCTGACTTCACACCTTGGCTTCATCATTTGCCACCTGTATGATCTCAGATAAGTTACTTAACTTCTCTTCACCTCAGCATGTCATCTGTAAAAGAAGACTATTAATAGCACTTACATTATAGGGTTGTTCTGAATATTAAATAAGCCAACATGTGTAAAGTGATTAGGACAGTACTTAGCATGTAGAAAGCATGATTTATGAGTTAGCTACTAGTGTCGCTATCATCCACATTAGACATGTTCTAGTTCATCACTCATTATACTGTGTAGAATCAAATAACCCTGGATGGTGCCAGGTCATTCTCTTAAGTTATCACATTTGCAATATCAGGGAATTCTCATGAAGTCTTTTTTAAACTATTTCTCATGGTGCTAACACTGGCCATGCAAAGCATACCTAAAAGGATGTGTTAGTAAAAACACTTCCAAAGCTCCTATTTTCAAATCAATGTCAGGGAAGTAAATCTTCTGCATAGATTCTAAATGACAGGATGCTCCTTTACTGGGCACACAGGAAGATGTCAGATAGTTACTACTCTACTTCCCCATAAACAGTCCATCTATCCCTTTTTTATGCTTGCTCCAATTCCCATCTATCTGCCATACTTTCTGTCAAGTTACATAAAGCAGAATATAGTTGCCTTATTATAGACTTTCTACAATCCTGATAGGAGCTCTAATCCCATGCATCCTTATGTGATGAACAAAACACTGGATTTAACACTGTCAGCTCATGCTAAGAACATATATCAATAGATCTAGATGATACAGGTTGAGTATCCCTTATCCAAAACGCTTGGGATCAGAAGTGTTTCCAATTTCAGATTTTGGGGGGATTTTAGAGTATTTACATATACATAATGAAATATATTTTCTAGGATTTTGGAATATTTACACATACATAATAAATTATCTTGGGATGGGGATGAATATTTATACATACATAATGAAATACCAAGTCTAAACATAAATTTCATTTATGTTTTATATACACCTAATACATGTAATCTGAAAGTAATTTTATGTAAGATTTTCAATAACTTTTTGCATGAAAAAAGTTTGCGTACATTGAACTATTACAAAGCAAAGTGTCACTATCTCAACCACTCATGGGGACAATCTGTGGTTATTCAGCATCATCATCATTCCTGACTCTGAATTTATATGCTAGCTATAAGCAATTTTCTTATAATTATTCACACATAAGTACTTAACAGTAAAAAATACAACATATCATTAATAAAGTGAAAAAATAATGGGTTCAGTGTAACTTGTGGCATCATGTCAGTACTCAGAAAGTTTCAGATTTTGGGGAATTTGAGATTTCAGATTTTCTAATTAGAAATGTTCAACCTGGGCCAGGCACAGTGGCTTGCATCTGTAAACCCAGTACTTTGGGAGGCCGAAGTGGAAGGATCATGAGGTCAGGAGCTCAAGACCAGCCTGGCCAACATAGTGAAACCCCATCTCTACTAAAAATGCAAAACTTAGCCAGATGTGGTGGTGCACCCATATTCCCAGCTACTCAGGAGGCTAAGGCAGAAGAATCACTTGAACCCAGGAGGTAGAGGTTGCAGGGAGCCGAGATCGCACCACTGCGCTCCAGCCTGGGCAACAGAGCAAGACTCCATCTCAAAACAAAACAAAACAAAGAAATGTTCAATCTGTTAAAAGCTGCATTTCACTTCATAGTATCTCCTAGTAACACTCATTTAGGATTGCAGATTCATAAGCTTGTTCAATTAATGATTTTTGCATTTTTTCTAAATTAAATCTTCTTCTCACACTAATATTATAATTCAATTAAAGTAAGCCATCAAGTTTTCTTTGCATAATTTGCTCTTTATAAACCCCCTGCCACTTTCTTCCCATTTTCATTGTTTCAATAGGACAACTGCTGAAATGAAGCTGTGAATAAGGAGAGAATGTTTTCTCAACATCCTATATTCATCTGCCATAACAAATTACTATAAACCAAGTTGGATAAGCAACAGAAATTTACTGTCTCACAGTTCTGAAGGCTAGAAGTCTAAAATCAAGGTGTTAGCATGGTTGGTCTTTTCTGGGCACTATGAGGGAAAATTTTCCATTCCTATCACCTAGCTTCTGGTGGTTTGATGGCAATCTTTGGCATTCCTTGGTTCGTGGCTGCATCCTCCTGATCTGTGCCTTCATCTTCTCATGGCATTCTCCCTGTGGGCATGCCTCTGTATCCAAATTTTCCCTTCTTATAAGGATACCAGTCATATTGGATTCAGGGCCCACCCTACTCCAGTACAATCTCATCTTAAGTAATTATATCTGCAACAACCCTGTTTCCAAATGAGGTCACATTCTGAGGTACTGGGAGTTAGGACTTCAACATATGAATTTTGGGGGAACAGGACTCAACCCACAACACTTCCCAAATTAAAAGTGCTCTTGGAGACATGCCATTTTAAGAAAATCCTTTGACCAAACATTGTTTCCATACAGAACAGATGGAACCTGCAGAAAACCTACTAGATTCCTTGACTAGAAGCTAGTGGTTGGCTCAAAGTCATACTTGTGACGCAAAATTCAAGGTTTGTTCAGATTTCCCACACAGCGGGAAACAAAGCAGCAGTGGGGTCCTTCTTCTCTTACTCTGTGTACTTCACTTGTGATTCTCAGAGAATTTGCAATGAACAAGAAGCAATGTTTAGATAATGCTTTCTAGCTTAGAAGTCACATGTGGTATCTCATACAACCCTCACAAATAACAATCTGGCAGACAGAAAATTATGTCAGAAATGATTATAAAGGCATCATGGATGGTTAAGCTTGTAGGCTCTGGAGCCAGAATATATTGATATGGATCCAGATCCCTTTCTTCCTAGTTGTTTGACTATGAACAATTTGGATGCTTTGGGTGGGTACAAAAGTGGGGCAAGTAAGAGTATTCATCACATAAACTAGTTGTAACAGTAATTTATTACAAGCAAATCATTTAGAATAGTATCTGGTACACAGTCAGTGCTCAGAAAAATTAAAGCTATTATTTTATAAATGATAACATTGAAGCTAGGGATATGAAATAACTTCTCCAAGATAATGCAGGTGGTCAGTGGTGAGACCCGAACTCAACCCCAGAACTCCTGAGGACTTTTCATGTCATCAGAAACCATTCCAGCAATAGCTCATTTTTAATGTACATAAATATCACACTTTGAAGTAGCAGAGATATCTGGGGACTCTGCCATAGGCATAAGAGTAGACTACCAACTAGTACTGTTTGATATGGTTTAGCTCTATGTCCTCACCCAGATCTCACCTTGAATTGTAATAATCCTCATATGTTAAGGGCAGGACCAGGTGGAGATAACTGAATCATGGGGGGCGGTTTCTGCCATGCTGTTCTCATGATAGTGAGTGAGTTCTCAGAAGACCTGATGGTTTCATAAGGGCTTCCCCTTCACTCAGCACTTATTCTCTCTCCTTCTGCCCTGTGAAGAAGTGCCTTCTGTCATGATTGTAAGTTTCCTGAGGCCTCCCCAGCCATGCAGAGTTATGAGTCAATTAAACTTATTTTCTTTATAAATTACCCAGTCTCGGGTATTTCTTCATAGCAGCAGGAGAATGAACAAATACCCTGTTGAATGCTCAAGATACCCCAACTGCAGGAATGCTTGTTCAGAGAACTGGACTTAGGGAAGGAAAGTCCTTGCAGAATCCCATTCCTCAGGCACCTCTGCATAATGTTCTGAAATAGCTGGTCTGACTAGACCAAGAAAGGCTAAGGAATTGCTAGCCCTGGACTTAAAAAAAGTTATTTTATTATTATTTTTTTTTTTTTTGGTCAAGCCCCACATGAATCTCCTAGTGTAGTCAAGAGAACTACTACTACTGTTATTAGTGTTGTTGTCAGTTTTTAATTTTTATTTTTATTTTTGAGATGGAGTTTTGCTCTTGTTGGTCATGCTGGAGTGCAGTGGCATGATCTTGGCTCACTGCAACCCCTGCCTTCCAGTTTCAAGCGATTCTCCTGCCCCAGCCTCATGAGTAGCTGGGATTACAGGTGCCCACCACCACTCCTGACTAATTTTTGTATTTTTAGTAAAGATGGGGTTTTACCACGTTGGTCAGGTTGGTCTCGAACTCCTGACCTCATGATCCACCCGCCTCTGCCTCCCAAAGTGCTGGTATTACAGGTGTGAGCCACCACACCCAGCCAGTATTATTATTATTCCTCGAACTGGATGTGCTATTTTATGTCTCCGGGCAATATACTATTCTCTCTTACCAATTTCATATTCTTGTTCTGTTCATCTTTAGGAATTACTTATAGTTTTTATTTTCAAATCTTTTGAGAAACCTTCTCTCACCTCCCAATACGATATAGATGAACTCTCTCCATCATACTATGTGTAAGCTATATCATAATCACTGGTTTCCTGGTCTCTATTTCCCACTACACTAAGGATACCTTACTTGTTTTGGTATCTGCAGTACCTAGCACACAGCCTGGTACATAAATGTTTAATAACTAATTGAAAGACTAATGGGAAGATTGAATGGATAAATAAAAAACACAATAAAGAATAAAAGAAAAAAAAGAAACAAGAAGATCTCAGAGTCTTAGCATCCAACTATTAGGCACATTATTATTTAACTTGACTTCTGAAGACAGAAAAGGAAGACTGAATAAGTGATGAGAAGAGGTGTGACTTTGTGTGTGATATTAATCAGTTAATGAAGCTCCACGTTGTTCTGCCTGGATCCATAAAAATAAAAAAGAGAGAAAATTTCACCACCAGCTAACTAGCCTGATTTGCATGTGTTCAAATCTTCAAAGTATTTCTTTTGATTCCTTTAATCAATAGCTATTTTTAAAAGCTCTTCATTACTTCCTAATTGTCCAAATTCATTTTCTTCATTTTTCCTTATTAGAGGCAGATTTTTCAAATGAGTTAAGTAGATCAGCAATTTTAGAATCATTATTAACTTCAAGCACTTCTCTCAGTTATTAGCATGGCCCTTCTCTCTCTAGGACTACAGTCTTTTCTTCATCTTTAAGAGGCCATCCGGTTTATTTTCTAGACTTATTTTTTCTATATATCTCAAATAAAGTCAAGTTTACCCAATAATAAGAGCAATCCATGTTTACATTAAACCTGACCCTAGATAATTTAATGTATCACATCCCTGGATTTGGATGAAGATGCAGTGATTCCTTATTATATTAGCATATTAAAAATAAGTAGATAATAGGGATTTATCTAGATTTTAATCCATCCTAACCAAATAAACTAGTAAACCCATCACTATGGTCCATAAAACATCTTACAAATAATTTAAAGGAATATTTTGATGCTTAACTGTAGTATATTAAAATGAAAAATATACATATGTTTTGACACCAATGATTCCACTGCCAGAAATTTGTCCCACAAAATGTAAAACACCACATTATTGCAACATTCATTATTGTGCCAAAAAACTGAAAACAAAATACATATCCATCAATAAACAGGTGGTCAAAAATTTGTGGTACATTGATATTACGAAATATGCATCTGTTTGTATATGATTACATAGGCTGAGAAAGATACAAGAGTGTTCAAAAGGTTGGTTACTGGGCAGGGGAGAAGTTTGAGGGGAAAAGAGGGAAGAAAAGGGAAGGTAAGAAAAAAATCATGAACATTCATGACAAAAACAGTATATATAGGATATGATCTAATTTATGTAATATTTCATATGTGTATGAATATAAATAGGCATAAAAGGATGACCACCACAGTTATCTGAAAGTGATAGGACTGTACATTTTTACTCTCTTTTATTGTATATAATGGGCTTTTTAATAATTTAAAATTGTTTGATTTAAATTATTTTTATCACCTCAATTATTATTTATATGATTTGAAACACAAAATTAAAATTAAAGTTATTCTCATCGTGATATATATACTACGTGTGTGTATATATATATGCATAAATACACATACACAAACACACACATATATACACATATATACATACACACACACACATATATATATATATAGAGAGAGAGAGAGAGAGCGCGACAACGAGATCAGAGAGAGAGAGAGAGAGCGCGACAGTGAGATCAGACCAAGGATTATGTACTTGTACATCAGAACTCAAATCCAGCTACTGAAATAAGAGCTAGGTTATAGGCAGTACCAGCAGACTACAGTCAACTTGTTTCAACTTGTTTGATAGACTACATAGCCTAACAACTATAATAATTTTTAAAAGTCTTTGCTGATTTTAATTTTTAATCTTCTTTCAAGACTCAGCTGTCATTTCTTAACTCGGTTCTTCACTTGTTTCCCAAATGTTTGAATGATTTCCTAAGAAGTCTTCAAAATTCATTCATAAAAACTTCTGAAATTTACATACTTTTTGATATCTCATTTTAATAGGTGAAATGCAATACCATGTAGGAAATATCTGAATTCCTATTTCAGGTTATAATATAGCCCTCAGAATGTATCATCAATTTCTTTTGTGTATCATCAATTTCTTTTTAAACTCAACAGAAGATCTACAGTAAGAGAAGAAATATTGTCAAAATCTAAAGGTAAACACACTTGGGCAACAACAATATGCAAAATGCAATGCAGAGTCCTGAAAGGTGTTTTGTATCATTGGTCTTCTCTCACGACTTCTGGAATTTTAGGGTATACAAACAAACTTGGGGAAAAGAAACACTGATATGTCTCGAATAATCTACTGTTTCCACCAACCCAAAACTGAAAAATAAGAATACTAGCTACCTGAATTTCAAAAAACATTTTAATTACTTTGGCATACAAAGGTGTTAAGAAATGGAATAATGAAAATACCCAACTACTAGTATAGGAAATAAAGAATAAATAAATCCAGGTATAATTTCTAGGCCATTATCATTACCATATGCCTCTGTAATTACCTTTCCCCTCCAGGACTTGATATTTTGCAAGATTTGCTCTACCAAAACAAATGAATGTATAAAGTAATAATTAATTTTTTAAAGTCTTAATGAATCAGTGATATGTGTAATTGCCCATTACAGCTATTGATCAAGATAAGGGAACCAGTGTTGCACATGTAGTTGAAATACTTTATTTAAAGGCAAACAATTTGTTAACATGGATCAATGTATGATTTTTGTTCGCTTCTTAAAAATAATGAAAATGGTGGAAAGTATACCTTAGAGCTCAAAGCATCCACTGACCTCTTTCAGAATCAGTATTCCATAGTCAAAGAATAAATTGAGGTTAAAAGTCAGCTTTATTTTAATCCACAATTTTGCTTAAAAAAAAAAAAAGCAAAAACTAGCAAACAACCCAAAGAGATTATCAGGATTAATTTAGAAGAATAGCTCTGAGGTCACCCATGGAAAACGTGAGTCTTAACCTTATGCCAAGGGCAGAGGAGACAGATGGACATGAGTGATGAGTTCTCAGCATCCTTCCAATTTCACTTACAAAGATTCAAGTAATGGATACAAGAAAGCAAACATGTCAGCAGAAGATAATGAATGCAATATTTTGGTTAGCTTTTCATATCTATTTCTTTAACTTCTATAAGATAGGTTTTATTTTGTTTTTCCTGCTCTGAAAAGATAAATACAGATGTATTCTCACTCTCTGGACACTAGAATCCAATGAGTAAGTCAAAACAAAGCCTTTTGAAATCACCCAGTCTTATGACAGATATAGTAAAGGATAAATTATTGGCCATCCTGGAAATTTCCTGCACGAGAAACATCTTAAATGTACCTGTCCACAATTGACAGTTGATAAAGTTCCAACCTTGAAAACTAGGTTACGAAGTATTGAAACTTTGATAATCACGCAAGTTTCAGGTATTTTGCTTTTGTTTTTTAAATCAATGGCATGAAAGTAGTAAATCTACTAATAAGTTGGCTTACTTATAAATTTACTAATAAATTGATTGCTAATAAATTCATTGAATTTATTAACAACTTCATGTTAATTCTATTTTGTTCCTTCACATACCACAGAGATCTCAGAGAAACCATACCAGCAATTTCAAACTATAGCTCTATGAAGGATCTAACATCTGAGGTCAGAATGAGGTTTACTTATTATTATTATTAAGCTTCCATTTCCTTTACAATACAAACTGTTTTGTACTTACTGCTCCCCTTTGAACTCTAACGGTGAATCATTAAAACTAAACTACAAAGCATATTTTGTGATGCCTGATTACACTATAAGCTAGAGGTTTTGCTCAGTGGCTAATTTTAAATGCTCACTAACCCCCTCCCCCGCCCCAACCCCCTAGCCATTAGTCTGAATTGACAAATTTGGCCCCTAAAAGCAAAGCAAACAGCATCAAATCATAATAAAATTGTCTTGTCGGTGACTCACTGTTATTGACAGTGGGGTCCATGAAATCCCTCTGAACACTGGCACTACTGACTTTCACTATCTGAGCATTTTCTTCCATTGAAACAAGTTCCCACTGCAGTGATAGCTAAAAGAATGTTGAATGAGGAGTGGGGAGAATAGAGTTGAGAGAATAAAAAATATCATCACTATAGGCACCAATCTAGAAATTTCAACCAGCCCTTCCACAGCAAGGTTAAACAATGTTTTCATTATGAGTTAAGGCCTTACTGTCTAAAACCTTGCAGAACTCTGTGCGGGAGAAACTGTATCACCTCCAAGCTTGTAAAAATGCAGAACTCGGGCCTATCCGAGACCTAATAAATTGAAATCCATGTTTTAACAAGATTCCAAATGATCTGTATTCACATTCAAATTTGAGAAATACTGGTCGAAAAAAATTCCATGGATAAGAATGTGTGGCCAAAACAATCTAAAAATAAAAAAAAAAAAAAATGCTAGTAAGGACTAATAGGTGTCATACAACAATATAAGGAACTCATCTCATAGTCATTAATTTCCAGGAGTTTATAACATAGTTAAGATGACATCATGGGAAGATGTTCACACTGAGCTTTAACCAGTTTAAGCTAATAACATCGTGGGCAGATATTTTCAATAAGCTTAAAGCAGTGGCCTAGCACTGCATGCAAATACACAGTGACCCTTGGTGCACCCCTCACCACTAAACCTGCTTAACATGGGAAGCCTGTGGCAACTTCACTAAGATGTTTTAAGGGCAGAAAGCACACTGGGGAAGGAAATAGGATGCCAACAAACTCCCCAAGGTACAGAATAGCAAGAGAGATGAATTGTTGTGCTGTGGTGCTGCATTGATTGCAACACACTGAAGCATTTTAAGTGACTTTGCAATAACCATAAATACATAATATAGGTAAAGGAGTTTGCTAAACTGAACCATTTCTCCTGGTGTGAATAAACTATATAATGTCACCAGTTCTGTGACCTGAGTGCTGTCAAACATACTCTGAAGGTTCTGAAATACTCTCGCCAGAGGTTTGTAAAAGGATTGCATACCTCATCTTAAAAAGTAAACTGCCTCCAGAATTCTGCAATTAATCATGACAAGCACAAGTTGAGAAATCCCATTTAGATTTAGTACGATGATTTCCCTCCAGACTTTTGAATCAACTGTGGATTACAAATTTGATGATATGGGAAAGGGGCAAACAGAAAAGGGAGATGGAAGTCAAGGTGTAAACTGTCTGGTTTTAAATCAACTGTCTTTTAAATAAACAGACTACAAAGCAGCACTTTCGTGGGTTCTGAGTTGTGACCTATCATTAGAAACACTTAACAGAAAAGTTTATTGTGCATTTTTGCACATGATGTGTGAATTTTCAGTTCAAAGAGATGCTCTGAATCTGCAGTGATTCTAAAGATGCCAAAAAACTTGACAAGTATGATTGAAGTAAAAAACAAAGTGAAATCATTCCTTCTAGTAACAGAGTTAGACAAGAAGTATTATAATTTACAGTGTGGGCATCCAGTTCATCACCCCGCTGGTTCCAACCAGGGCAGCACCGGTAGACAGGCTGCTGCTCCATGTTGTACACCTGTCTGTAGATGGTGTATTACCGGGCCCTAACAAACACAGGGATCTAAATTAGGGAGATATAGTGCTCCCTCTTAAGGCAAAGCTATCTCAAATCCACTAGAAATTTCTCTCTCCAATTCAAATCCTGCCATATATATTTGTGTTTACAGACAGAGAGATAGGTGTATATGTATATATAAACGTACATATGTGCAAGTAGTGTATAATTTGTATATATTATACACACACACATATACATACCTCACTACATATGCAACTCAGATTCATTATAGGTATAGGTTAATGAAAACTAAGAGAGACTCCCATATCCCATGGTATAAAAGATCCTAAGGATTGTTCAAGCTATCAAGAATAAAACCCAAAATTATGATAAGAATAATGAAATATTAAAAGATAATGAAGTACATGCTTTTCAATTTGATATTGAAAGCCCCTTATAGGCTGGCTCCACTACGGAATGCACTCACAACGGTGTTGATATCACCCACAAGAAGGTGACAATGAGTCATTGTTGTGAATGGGGGATGAAAAGAATCTTAGTTGATACAATGGTGTGTGACCTTACAAAGGAACACAGTAAATAAATGGATATAAAAATATGTGTAGTATTAAAATTTCATGGCACAGAAGGAAGCTACGGAAAAAAAAGTTTAAAAAGGCTCTTTAGGGGGGAATAATAAGCCAAAGTTTGAAAACACTGAGTTATTTTTGCCGACATATCAACAGATCATAATACCAAATATCTCCAAACAGGCTGATTTCCTTTCTGGCAAGTCAACGTCATTTTTTATTTTTTTTATTCCAAAAGTACTAACATATTCTCTCCCTTTCATATGCCACCCCTATATTTCTAGTCCAAATTGCTTTCATTATTCAAGGTCAATTTCAAGTTCCACTTCCTCTAACTTCTCTTTTCCTACCAAGCCAATGTAGATTGCTCTTTCTCTTTTCTCAAAAATTGGACTCACTGGCTGTACCATTTTAATGACAATTATTCACCATCTGGAATTGTAACCCAACATTTTGTTCATACGTCTCTTCAATCAGGACTTAAGTATAGGTCTGTATACTTACATACAAACAAAACAGATATGAGCATGGTAAAGACACTGAACATCTTCAAATACTGCCTCTACTCCAAACTCAGTATCATACACAGAATGTGCAAAACTACTAATCTCTTACGAATAAAAATATAAAACCTGTTTTACTTATTTATATTTGTTTCCCCAAGTATCTATAAGGTAATGAATTTTATTTGATTCGGTCCATTATCAACAAAGATTAAAATTCATGGGGGGAGTACAAAAAGTCTAAATAAAAAGCCATTTTCAAAGCAAGTACTCTAATAAACACATCATATACCCTATAAATAGGATTTCCATTCTAATTTGTTTGAAAATAAATTTTTCTGCTATAGCATTATACTACCTACTGTGTACCAAGCGTTGTGCCACATGTGTTAAATCTTATCTATGAAGATTTAATCAATTAATCTTCATAATAACCATGTGCAGCTTTTTTTTTTTTAACACTACAACTAAGACACAGAGAAATGTAGGAACTGTGCCTAAGGCCGCACAGCTGTGAAGAGCCAGGGGAAGTTTTCTGATTTAAACACCATTAAAAGTTTTGAGTTGGCCTAGCGTAGTTACTCACCCCTGTAATCCCAGAACTTTGGGAGGCAAAGCTGGGAGGATCATTTGAAACCAGGAGTTCGAGATGAGCCTGGACAACATAGCAAGACCCCTGTCTCTACAAAAAAACAAAAATTAAAAAATTAACTGGGCACAGTGGCACACACCTTTAGTCCCAGCTACTCAGGAAGCTGAGTTGGAAGGATTGCTTGAGCCCAGGTGTTTGAGCCCAGGTGAGCTATGATTATGCCACTATACTCCAGCCTGGGCAACAAAGCAAGGCCCTATCTCTAAAAATACCCCCACAAAATTCCAGAGTTTAGATGAAAAACAAAAACTATTCATCTAAAGGTTCAACATACACCCCCATACACACACACAATGTATATGTAAACATCCACAATTATGAATTAGTCTTATATTTTATTTAGTCCTATATTATTAGTGATCCAATATTTTTATACAATGGCAAACCCAGTTATTTATAAATGTTCTCAACTTTGTGTTGGCAATAATAATAGTAATAACAAATTCTTTGTCAACCTGAAACCATACCTTTTTTTAACATTAAGTATCCTGAATTTTGATCCTGAACCCATCATCAACTATTTAAGAGGTTCTTAGATATTTTGTAAAACTATTTCAAAACTTTGAGGGAAAAAGAAAGTCTGTATGAAGCCTTGACGCCTAGAAAGCATTGTGGACTCTTGCTTTTTCTCTCCTCTTCTAACCCGCCGAGTTAATCCTAATTCAAAGGCCATAAAAAAGTTAAAGAAGCTCTAGGTTTCAAAGTGTTACAAGAGTACCAAGGGCAGGTCAGACGTTGGTTCACAACTGTAGATCCCCTGGATCCAAGTCATGCTAAATTTAGCAAACCAACACAATATTCCTTGTTTCTGTCAGTTTTCTGATCTTTAGCTTTCAATGGTACACCATGCCATGAGGTAAAATTAGTGGCATCTAACCCAAAATACCTCAGACATAAATGAGGTCTGAAGTAATAATATATCTGGTCTCTGAAGAAAAATATGTAACTCTAAATGTTCTTGGTGGCCACACCTTATGCACATTTACTTAATAAGCATAAAATTTATTGGATGAATATGTAGGTGTTTGGTGTTGCTTTTTAATAATCAAAGAGTACAGAAGCACTCTTACCTTCTTTCATAGCTCACACACCAACTTGAACCAGTACAGCCTTGTTTCCAGAGCTTGACAATGTCCGTGAATGCCCGAACATATGGGTGTGCAAGTTCAACCACAGTCACTTGCTGTTCTTCACAAACACTTGGCCTTGAAAAAAAGAATAGAAATCTAATCAAAATATATGTTTATATATGAAACGTTGATTTCTCCATCTTCCACAAAAAGCTTGGCATGTTATGAAAAATACACAAAGTAAGAAAGAAAAATACAGGCAATACAAAAACAACACCAGGACCAGGAAAAGAAAATCAGAATAAATTTTAAAGACCAGAAGAAATTTAGAAGATAGATATAAACATCATAAATTCCCACAAAGTTAGAAAAATTGAGCTGTAGATTAAGTTCTGAGTGCTTTGGTAGCCAAAATTTTAGAAGAAAAAAAAATTGCAGGATTCTCAATACTCATGAAGAAAAAGCAAGCCAGTTCATCAAGAGAAGTTAAATTTTTCCTGGAAATTATTTCTGAACAATATTTTCAATCTGCATGTTTAATTGGGTTTCTCAGGTAATTCTTGTTTAAACACAAGTATTTTTCCACCACTATCATTATATTAATATTTCCTTACAGAAAGTTTGTACAGATTTACAGGAATTTAGACCCACTATCTTTAATTTTTCAATGAGGAAGGCTAACACTAATAACCTGGAATGCCAGAATTCAATTTTTTAATAACCTTTTGTGATTTGAAGAATGCTTTACTTAGTGATGAATGATTTACTAGTTTATATGAATTGTTTTACATGTGAAAACAACACTACTTGTAATATCCAGTTAGGCCAACCACTCATGCTTTTTCTGCATTCAAGATCACTTACATGCCATGCACTGACCCTGCTAGGAATATAACAGATGACGCAGACTTTGATGTTCCTGCCTTCAAGACGCTCACAGTCTGGCATAGTCTCCATATTCATAATCTTCTGAAAACAGAAATGAGCTCTGATTCAGAAGCTCTAGTCATCCCCTAAATAGCTCTGTGAACTTTTCCAGTGACACAATAATAATACCGATAAACATCTTAGTGCTTTTCACACTATATATCTTTTACATCACACTCTGTGACTGCAGTCCCTTTTTGCTAACACTGTTTTCTGTGCCTCTGCATCTCACCATCTCATTTCACAACCTAATTCTCACTTCTAGATATATTTCTGAAAGGTGATTGTTTGGATCATTAACCTCACCTAAATTAAGTGAAGTTCAAGTTGAACTTTATTTATGAGTTTGCATAGCACATTTTAATACTTTAGGTAAATACAGAACTGTAATAAGACAAGGAATGTAAAAACTGCACATAAGACAGGCATCCATAAAATCATCAAGCATTGTATAATGATCCTAAAGAAAACCATAGCTTTTAAAATTTCCATATTAGATTATCTGTAAACTGATATGCCTACACCTTTATGTGCTATATATTTTTTTCTGAGGCAACAGCATTAATTAGAAAGAGCTAACAGCACCTTTGTTTTTGGTTTGTCAATCGTTTGAATTCTTATACCACATCCAACCTTGAACTCCACTTTGCAGTCTTTATCTATCCATCCATCCATCCATCCACCCCTACCCATCCATCTATGCATCCAACAAATACTTACTCTATGCCTATGTGTGTAAAGCATTGTGCCAGAAGCATTCCCCACATGTGATTTGAGTATACATCGCTTACTTAGGAGGTACAGAAAACACTGGTAAGAAAGTAATGAAATTAGACAAAGAAGGAGAATTAGCAAATAAAAATGTATTATCAAGCCAGCCAATATTGGATATGTTGGAGGGTGAGGGAACCTGGGCATTAATTTCTGTCAGTGGTTGATTAAAAGCTACTTCCTCCCTAGTATTTCAGGCTCAAAGCACAGCAGACAGAGTCAGCTTCCAGAAACCAAAGTAAGTCCTCAGGCTAAGAAATGCAATGCTGGGAGCTGGAAGCCTGTCAGGTGTGCAGGGGTAAAGGAGAGGGGACCTGGGTGCAGCACTGACAGTTCCAGCTGCAGGTGGTACAAATGAAAGAACTAACACAAGAACAGAAAACCAAACACTGCATGTTTTCACTCATAAGTGGGAGTTGAACAATGAGAACACATGGACACAGGGAGGGAGCATCACACACCGGGGCCTGTCGGGGGCTGGGGGTTTGGAGGGCTGGGGAAGGAATAGCATTAGGAGAAACACCTAATGTACATGATGGGTTGGTGGGTGCAGCAAACCACCATGGCATGTGTATACCTATATAATAAAACTGCACGTTCGCACATGTACCCCAGAATTTAAAGTATAATTAAGAAAAAAAGAAAAAAAAAAAAGAAAGTCCATATTCTCTTTGATTTGACAATCTAAATAGAAGAGAGAGAAAATTATAAAACACCTAAATAGATACAAAATGTGGCATGCTAAGATGGAAGCAATTAAGGTGCTAGAATAGAGATAAGAGAAGCTCACGTAGATTCATTAATTACGAAAGGCTTCAGTGAAGAGGTGACACTGTGACCTAAGGATGAAAAGAAGACAACTATGGAAGAGCCAGGGATGCCACTCAGACGGAAGGAATAGAATGAGCAGAGGTTCTAAAAAGGGAAAAAGCTTGGCCTTCTGCGGATCTGAAAGAAAGACAAAGTGGCTGGAATGATGAGATGCTTGGTGGGACAGGAAGGGCCTTCCAGGCCAAGAAGTTTTTATCTTAGTGCATAGGAAGCCACAGAGATTTTTAGAGTTCTCATTTCTGGACACATCTCCTATAGCCGGGATCTGGAGATGGATGTATTATACTTTCCCTCCCTCTCTTTGATGCCAACTGTAGCAAAGCTTTAGAAGACTCAGCTGCCACAATACCACCATCCTCCTATTCCCCTTCCTGACTCCCAAAAGTCTCCAGTCAGGGAAGGAACAAACCTTGGGCACCAGGACATTTCAGAAAGAATTTGTGTTAACATCCCTCATCAGAAACTCCTATCGTTCGAAGTCTTAAATGCCTCCCTTACTAAGAGGGGATATAAACCCTCACCCCTAGCTGTTTCATGACGTATTCCCTATAGGCCACTATTGCATGCATCAGTTAAACTTTTCTCCTATTAATTTGTTTGTTGTCAATTAATTCAAAGGCCCCCAACTATTCAGACCTAAGTTGATACAGGAAAAGTTTTCCCTCCAATACAGAGAAGAACCAGGTTATTATCTCATACCAGTTAAAATGGCTACTAGTAAAAAGTCAAAAAATAACAGAGGCTGGCAAGGTTGCAGAGAAAAAGGAATGCTTATATACTGTTGCTGGGAGTGTAAATTAGTTTACCCATTGTGGAATACAGTGTGGTGATTTCTCAAAGACCTAAAAACAGAAATACAATTTGACCCAGCAATCCTATTACTGGGTATATACCCAAAGGAATACAAATCACTCTATTATAAAGACACATGCATGTGTATGTTCATTGCAACACTATTCACAATAGCAAAGACATGGAATCAACCTGAATGCCCATCAATGATAGACTGGATAAAGAAAATATGGTACATATACACCATGGAATACTATGCAGCCATAAAAAAGAATGAGATCATGATCTTTGCAGGAACATGGTTGGAGCTAGAGGCCATTATCCTTAGCAAACTAATGCAGGAACAGAAAACCAAATATCGTATGTTCTCACATATGAATGGGAGCTAAATGATGAGAACACATGGACACATGGCAGGGAAAAACACACACTTGCGGATCCCTAGGAATCAGAGGGTGGAGATTGAGGAGGAGGGAGAGGAACAGGAAAAATACCTAATAGGTACTAGGCTAAATATGAGAGTGATGAAGTAATGTGTACAACAAAACCCTGTGACACAAGTTTACCTATATAACAAACAAGCGCATATACCCCTGAACTTAAAATAAAAGTTAAAATTAAAACTGGGTATTACTGATTCCTAATTAGATTACATACATGTCAAAGACTATCATCTGGATAATATTGATGCTTCAAAATCTATTAAAATAAAAAAAAACACTCAATATATAGAAAAATCATGTAGTTGTATGTTTGAAACTTTTGTATACATGTGTACTTAATGTGTACTCTTTGTTAATAGGAACATGGATATGTGAACTTGTGTGTACACATACATACACATATTCAAGCTTGTACATTTTGTTGGTAAGTTTTTTTTTTTGAGACGGAGTCTCGCTCTGTCGCCTGGGCTGGAGTGCAATGGCCAGATCTCAGCTCACTTCAAGCTCCGCCTCCCGGGTTTATGCCATTCTCCTGCCTCAGCCTCCCAAGTAGCTGGGGCTACAGGCGCCCACCACCTCGTCTGGCTAGTTTTTTGTATTTTTTAGTAGAGACGGGGTTTCACCGTGTTAGCCAGGATGGTCTCGATCTCCTGACCTCTTGATCCGCCCATCTCGGCCTCCCAAAGTGCTGGGATTGTTGATAAGACTTTATACTTACTAAATGTTTTTCTCTGCCTTGTTGTGGATCCTGATAAATGTTGGAATATATATATAGGTATACATATATTGGAAAAATTTTGGAATATATATTTTGAAGTTTCCCACTAATTATTTTGGATTTTACTCATTATAATTCTGAGTATAGAACTTTACTCAATATAATTAATATAAAATATTAATTCTTTACATATTTTGAGGCAATTTTGTTAAGAATTTACAAGCTGATGATTATTGTATATACTTGGTGAATTGATCTTTTATCATTACATAGTGTTTCTGCTAATGCATTATAACATACTTTGTACTGTTTTATCATAAAATCTATTTGTCTAATATTAATATTTTTATATCCTCTTTCACTTGGTTAGAATTTCTTAGTTATATTTGGTTCTGTTACCTTAAATCTTGCTATATAGTTTTTTGAGTCAATCGTTGCATTTTTTAAAAAATCCAATTTGTTAGCTTCTATCTTTTAGTAGGTAAACAGAGTTACTTACATTTTCATTAGAAATATAACTGTACCTATTTCATCATCTCATTTTGTAGCTTCTGTTTACTAGCAGTTTGTATTTTTTCTTCTTTCTTATCTCTGCTTGATGGAAAATATTTTCTATATTCCATTTTCCAGAATTTATTTGGCCTAGTTCTAAATTATATTTCTAATATTTTAATTTTTTATATTTTATATCTAAATACATGCCATTTTTTTGATGGAACAGAAAGTTATTCATTGTGATATAATGAAAAACTTGGCCTTTGTCCCGTATTCCTGGCATGGGGCTCCTAAAACCCTTGAAATATCCTGAGTTATATGCTAATGTGGTAACCGATTGTTTGTTATGCTAATGAAGTGATGCCCTGTAGTCCCTGGATAGCTTGAGGATGGGGGCCATTCACCTGAAAGACCAACCATATGATTAGCAGATCGGAACTTTACTACCTGACCTCCAGGGAGGGAAAAGGGCCTAGAGATTGTGTTCAATCATGTGGCCAATGATTCAACCAATCTTGCCTATGTAATGAAACCCCAGTAAAAACTCTGGATACTGAGGCTCAGTGGAGCTTGCTGGTTAGTAAACACACTGATGTGCTGGGAGGATGACATGTCCTGACTCCACAAGCAGAGGACACAGAAGCTCTGTCTTCCACCCAGACCTTGCCCTGCACATCTTTTCATTTGGCTGTTCTTCCGTATGTGTATCCTTTACAGTAAAACTATAATCCCAAATATAATGCATTTCTTAATTCTGTGAGTAATAACAACTAATAATAAAATATTGATAATAGCAAATTATTAGGATTTTCAAGCTTGAGAAGGTCATGAAAAGCACCAAATTTATTTACAGTTAGTCAGAAGCATGGGTAGCCTGGGCCCCCCCAAGACTTGAAGTTGTCACCTGAAGTGGGAACAGTCTGGTGGAGGACTTTGCCTTTAATCATTGGATCTGTGCTAATGCCAGGGTAGTTTGTGTCAGATTTTAATTGCAATATACCCAGTACATGTCAGACAGCTGGGTTGAAACACAGGTTTCATTCATTAGGTTTATTCCTTCGAACAAGAAAAAAATATATAGCATGTTTCATCTACCAAATGACACACTAAAACAGAGACCTTTTAACAGTCAATAATTAATTAAATCATCAATCTATCTTGCAAAATTCCCTGTTCATCTTTCTTACAATGCACACATCTCATATTTTATTTGATATATACGTGTGCATGTGTGTGTGTGTGTGTGTCTGTGTGTGTCCTTTCATTTATTTCTTTCAGGATTTAACACTTGTTTGATTTTTCAATAACTTTAAATATTTTTATTTCTGCTGAAATTGATAGTCTGATCAATGATTTTGATAACTGCCTTCCTTGGAATTAGTTTTATTTGTTTTGAATTTTGGTTGGCAGGCCACATCCTGACTGGGAAGTTCCTCACTCTTTTCTCCTTATCTATCTAGTGTAACAGGATTTTCAGGAGATATTTTCTTATTGACTTTGTTTTTTGTTTGTTTGTGTGTGTGTGTGTGTGTGTGTGTGTGTGTGTGTGTTTTTGTTTTTGTTTTGAGACAGAGTCTAGCTCTGTCACCCAGGCTGGAGTGCGGTTGCACAATCTCGGCTCACTGCAACCTTTGCCCCCTGGGTTCAAGTGATTCTCCTGCCTCAGCCTCCTAAGTAGCTGGGAATTACAGGTGTGAGCCACCACACCTGGCTAATTTTTATTTTTAGTAGAGATGAGGTTCACCATGTTGACCAGGCTAGTCTCAAACTCCTGATCTCAGGTGATCTGCCTGCCTCAGTCTCTCAAAGTGCTGGGATTACAGTCATGAGCCACCATGCCTGGCCAGTTTTTTGTTTTTGTTTTTGTTGTTGTTGTTGTTGTTGATGATGTTGTTTTTTTGATCCAGAGTCTCACTCTGTTGCCCAGGCTAGAGTGCAGTGACACGGTCTCGGCTCACTGCAACCTCTGCCTCCTGGATTCAAGCACTTCTCATGGCTCAGCCTCCTGAGTAGCTGGGATTACAGGCATGCGCCATCACACCCGGTTAATTTTTGTATTTTTAGTAGAGACAGGGTTTCACCACATTGGCCAGGCTGGTCTTGAACTCCTGACCTCAGGTGATCCACTGACCTCAGCCTCCCAAAGTGCTGGTATTACAGGCGTGAGCCACTGCGCCCTGCCAAAGCCACCGTGCCTGGCCAATTGACTTTGAATTGTGGCTAGAGACCAGAACTAAAAAGTAAAGGCACTAAACACTCCAAAGAGTGTCACCAAAAAAAGCTGTAAGACATCTCCCCACATGATGTTTTTAAATACTGGAAAACCAGCCTTACTATTATCAACATCCATTTCTCCTTAATTCTTTCTCCCTTTAAAATAAAAGACTTGGGAAAGGAGGGGAGGGAATAAATACGTTGACCTTGAGCCACAGGGCTGCTAGATCAAGCAATCACACATCCCATCAAAGAAGGGTTAAGCATGTGGACCACTGGCAGGAGTCAAATGGAGAGTGGGCTTCCCCTCTCTGTGATGATCCTCAGAGACAGACTGGGTTGAGGCAAATACCTACCCCAAGAAACCTGGCACAACACCTAAGACAAAGGGCAACAACTTCAGACAAAACCAGACCGAATCCAAGCAACATCAGGCACCATTTCCATCACTAACAAAATTAGTGTCCTTCACCTTCTTCCCTACCCATCTCAACCCAGAAGAAGCTAGGGCTGTTAGAGGAAATAAGGGAAAAAGGGGGCGGCTTGGAACCAGACCACAACTGCCTGTGCCCTTTGTCTTACTGATTCCTTCCAGCTACCAGGGCTCTAGTTCTAGTGTGTGACGGCAGAAAAAAAAAAAAAAAAGCCAGATTTTGAAAATATAAGTTTTAAACTACACTAAAATAAGTTAATAAGTTAATGTGACTGCAAAACTTTGGAATCTGCTAGTGATATGTTGTAAGGATGGAAGAAAAAAAATAAACAGTTCCATGTTATATCCCAACACAATGAGACTTCTTCCAAACCAGTATCAGTAGTTGATGTATAGTTCCCTCCACTTGGCATGTGGAGTGCCCAATCCAGAACCAGGTATCAGCTTCCTGGAATTCAGTGTCCCATGCACTAGTTGGAAGGAAGGTGAGATGGCTAGGAAGGGACAGTTTCCAGTTTCATGTTGTGAGTTGGATTTTTTTGTTTGTTTGCATGTTTGTTTTTGAGAAAGGGTCTTACGCTGTCAGTGCTCCCAGGCTGGAGTGCAATGGTATGATCACGGTTCACTGCAGCCTCAACAAGCCAGGCTCAAGAGATCCTCCCACCTCAGCTTCTCATGTAGCTGGGACTACAGGTGCACACCACCATACTGGGCTAATTTTTGTACTTTTTGTAGAGGTAGGATTTTGCCATGTTGCCTAGGCCAATCTCAAACTTCTGGGTTCAATCGATCCACCTGTGTCAGTCTCCCAAAGTGCTGGGATTACAGGCATGAGCTACCGTGACCACCCATGAGTTTGGTTTTAAGGCACTATTATGCTCTTCAACACTTCAAGCCTCACCACTTAAATCGAAGCCACCTCTGCTTCCAGACCCAGCACTTAGCAAGCCCACACACATCCTAGCACCACTGCTTGGCATTTCTGAATATTTTCTGGTCAACTAAAGGTCTAATTTTAAATTTTCACATAATAATGTGGTTTATTATTATTTTTAAAAAATACTTTATCCATCTTTAATAGGTATTTTGAGCAGCGAAGCCTCAAAATATGAACTTACAATATCATATTGACCAAAAGTCCTGATGTACTTTTTATAAACTCTTAAATATAATCTTTTTCCTCCAACCTCCTCTAAAACATTAATGCTTCCCATGTCTAGCACAGAGAAGGTATTCAGTAAATAATACCTGAATAAGTGAATGTATGACTTTGTCTGAAAAGGGCTCTAGCAATGAAGATAACACAAATAACTGAACATATATAAAGCATTTAGAACACAGCTAGCACATAATAAATTCTTAGGAAATATTAACTATATTTTTAAACTCATAAAGTCTGAGGCTAGATTTCTCAAAAAAAAATATTCTGTAGAATTTAACTTCTGCACCACTGTGGATTTGTAATGCAATGAAACAGATAAAAGTAGATAATATGTCTTTGTTAGAAATCAGAATCTGACACTTCCTAATGAAAACACTAATTAAAATTAATAAAAGGCACCATACCACAGGGGCAGCTGTCTGACCCTCTGTCCCCTCAGGTATGGATAAGCTTCTACTCGGCAGGATTATGACATAATTTGAAAGGAGGTAACAACATTTCTTTTCCTTAAACTATTACCATTCTACAGTCAACAAACAAAAGTGTGGTGACCTGAAGGTTACCTTGAGGTATTAAATCAGAATTCAAGGTTAAAAATGAATCCACCCTTATGTTTCAAAAGTTTATTCCTATGTGCCACTTCCCTCTTTGTTTTAATGTGCTAGATCCCACCACAACCGCAAATTAATTTTTTCTGCTCTCTAAATGAATTACACAAAACTGTTTCTAAAAATGACTACAGACATGAAAGTCATTTTCACTTAATAACTATTAATCTCATATTTCTTGGTGTCACTTTAGTATGAAATGCAAACAAAAATTATGCTAAACATTGCAAATTTATGGGCAAACACCAGGGCTTGATTTATATTATTATAGATGGTTTATCACCAGAAGCAATCTAAACAAAACTCCATCAGATAGATGTTATAATTTGTATTTATTTCTCCCAGAACTAAATGGTTCTTCAATTTCAGAACTATCATTAATTTCTTATAAATGCAAATCTTTATTTCTTATCTTAATCTACAATGATTTCTGTAAGTCTTCAGAAGATTAGGTTTCACATAAAATATTCAAATAACAATTATAAATGATACTTTGTTTTCCCTGGGCAATCTATTAGCTATGACGCAGAAACTAAAAGGAATGGGTGGTCTATATTGATCAAGGATACAATGGGCTAATACCATACCCCTCTTTTCTTTTAAATGATCACCTCACATTTCCAAATCAAACCATAAGAAAAACTTTCTTAGTGTTTGTGAATATCTTTGAATTGCTTTGCCCACCTCCTTAATTATCTTATTTTATTATATTTTCTTTCAGGATCTCTGGGAAGACCTAAGCCACTGCACTGATCTTCATCAAGAGGTAGCTGCAACCATGTTTTCTTCACTTGCTTTTTATTGCCATCTCAAAGCAGACACACTTGTGAGTCTTCCCCGGCCCACACATACTTGAGAGCAAAGGAGACAAGTAACTGACCATTCAGACCATGCTCCAGAATCAGACTGCAGCAGATGGTTCTCCTGCTTCTTAGCCCACCATCACCTGACCTCCCAAAGCTCCATAATATCTTTCTGACTTGAGGACTTCACTAACAGAAATTATCCATCATTCAAAACCTTCCAGCCCTCTGTCTTCTAAAAATTAGAAGATAGAATTACGGTAACTACAGAATTCTAACATAAGCAGCCTTGTGTCCCAATTGTCAGATCTATCTGGCTAACATCTCCTCGGCCTAAGCCATTCATCACCATTTTGTCTTCACTGTTCATCTCTTTAGCTTATCACGGGAAGTCTCTTATGAACATGTTATTGATTTTACAATAGAAAACACTGGTTGATTTTGTTTCTGTGTTTTTATAGTGCTAATGTATGTTCAATATCAAGTCATAGATAGTGGCATCAAGTAGTGCAAAAACAATGGAAATCAGCCAGGTGTGGTGGCTCACACCTATAATCTCAGCACACTGGGAGGCCAAAGTGAGAGGATCACCTGAGGCCAGGAGTTTGAGGGTAGCCTGGGCAATGTAGGGAGACTCTATCTCTACAAGAAATTAAAAATGAGCTGGGCCTGGTGAAGTCCACCTGTAGTCCAAAGCATTACTTGGGCCCAGGAGACTGAGGCTGCATCAAGCCAAAATTGTGCCACTATTCTCCAGCCAGGGGACAATTTTGTAAGAAAGAAAAGAAAGGAAAAGAAAAAGAGTGGAAATCTGGCCGGGCGCGGTGGCTCAAGCCTGTAATCCCAGCACTTTGGGAGGCCGAGACGGGTGGATCACGAGGTCAGGAGTTCGAGACCATCCTGGCTAACACGGTGAAACCCCGTCTCTACTAAAAAATACAAAAAACTAGCCGGGCGAGGTGGCGGGCGCCTGTAGTCCCGGCTACTCGGGAGGCTGAGGCAGGAGAATGGCGTAAAAACCCGGGAGGCAGAGCTTGCAGTGAGCTGACATCCGGCCACTGCACTCCAGCCTGGGCGACACAGCGAGACTCCATCTCAAAAAAAAAAAAAAAGAAAAAGAGTGGAAATCACACTGCTTTGAAGATACTTTGATGAATAATTCATTAATTAGTTAACAAGTTTTTCTAGAACATCCACGATGTATCAGCAATTGTATTAGGGGTCTAGAATACAATTAGAAATAAATTGTCTTTGATATTAATGAAACTTCATCTTCTGAGGCCACTTTTAGCCCTGAAGGAAATATTATTTTCATATTAAGGTAAGTTTTATAAAATTTGAAAATATAAGATATATTTTTCCTATTTAAGAGGCTCCCCCTACCAGCCAGATTTTATAAGACTTGGGCTCCATAAAAACTAGGATTTACTTTACCCCAGAAGTGAAAGTCCTGTACACTGAAAACCATAAAACATTTATGAAAAAAATGAAGAAGACAAAAATAAGTGGAAAGATATCCTGTGTTCATGGACTGGAAGAGTAAATATTGTCAAAATGACCATACTATCCAAAGCAATCTGCACATTTGATGCAATCTCTATCAAAATTCCAATAACATTTTTCACAGAAATAGAAAAAACAATTGCAAAATTTCTATGGAACCACAAAAGACCCTGAATAGCCAAAGTAATCTAAAGCAAAAAGAACAAAGCCAGAAGCATCACAGTACCTGACTTCAAGACATACTTCAAAGCTATAATAATCAAAACATCATGCTACTAGACTAAAAACAGACACGTAGACCAAGGAAACAAAACAGAGAACCCAGAAATAAATTCAAGTATTTACAGTCAATTGATTTTTGACAAAGATGTCAAGAACATATAATGAGGAAAAGACTGTCTCTTTGATAAATGGTGTTGGAAAAGCTGGATATCCACATGTAGAAGAATAAAATTAGACTCTTATAACAGACCAGAAACAAAAATTAACTCAAAAAACTTAAGACTCAAATTAGACTCTTACACCAGAAACAAAAACTAACTCAAAAACTTTAATACTTAAAACTAAAATCTGAAACTGTAAAACTACTATAAGAAAACATAAGGGAAAAGCTCCTTGACATTGGTCTAGGCAATGATTTCTTGGAAAAATCCAAAGCACAGGCAACAAAAGCCAAGAATAGATAAATGAAATTACATCAAACTAAAAAACTTCTGGACAGCTAAAGAAACAATCAACAGGCCGAAAAGAAAACCTACAGAATGGGAGAAAATATTTGCAAACCACACACGATAAGGGGTTAATATGCAACACACATGAGGAACTCCAACAACTCAACAGTAAGAAAACAAATCAGTTTTAAAAAGGGCAAGTGATCTGAATAAACATTTCTCAAAAGGAGACATAACAAGTACATAAGAAAAAACTGTCAATATCACTAATCATGAGAGAAATGCAAATTAAAACCACAATGAGATATCACCTCATACCTATTAGAATGGTTATCATCAAGAAGATGAAAGGTTTTTAAAGTGTTGGAGAGGATGTAGAGAAAAGGTACTCTTGCACACTGTTGCTAGCAATGTAATTGAGTAAAGCCTATATGGAAAAAGTCTAGAGTTCCTCAAAAAGGTAAATATAGAATCACCATATAAGCCAGCAATTTCACTTCCGGATATATATCCAAAAGTACCAAAAGTAGGATTTCAAAAAGATATTTACACATCCATGTTTATTGCAGCATTGTTAATAATAACCAAGATATGGAATCAACCTATATGCCCATCAGTGGATAAATGGATAAAGAAAATCTAATATATATACACAATGAAATACTACTAAATATTACTTAGCCTTAAAAAAGGAGAAAATTCTGTCACTTGTTACAACATAGATAAACCTGGAAATAAGTGAAATAAGCCAGGCACAGAAAGACAAATGCTGCATGATTTCATTTACATGTGGAATGTAAACAACTGAATTCATAGTAGAGAGTAGAATGATGGTTACCAGGTGTTAAAGGATTGGGGGTGGGGATGGGAAGATGCTGGTCAAAGGATATAAATTTTTATTTAGATAGGAGGAATAAGTTCAAGAAATGTATTGTACCACATGGTGACTATAGTTAATAACAGTGTATTATATTCTTGAAAAATATTAAGGTAGATTTTAAGTTGTTCTCACCATACCCAAAAGATGAAGTCTTTAAGGTAACACACACCTTGATTAGCCCAGTTTAGCCACATTCTACAATGTATACATATTTCAAAACATGTTGTACTTTTACTAAGAAATAAAACAACTTCAATTAAGAAGTAAATCCAAAAAAAAAAATCAAAAGTTGAAAAACAAAACAAAACAAACAAACAAAAAACACCAGGCTGGAATTTACCCTTGATGTCCAAGAAAAAAATTGTACAACTATACACTGAGTGTCACATGATCCATTAGTTTACTAATTGGATGACACAATTGGCACCAAAGTGTACCCAAATAAATCTCTGACATAAAGCCTTATTTTTAAAAGCCATGCTAAAATCACCCTGCCTTTAATGTTTTAATGTCTGGGTCAGATAAACTTCTTTCCAGGAACTTGGATGTCTTTCGTAAAATCTTCCTTGTACAGATGAAAAAGTTCAGCCTTCTTTCATCAAAGATAACTTGCCTCAACATTCAGCATCTTTTCATTTATCAAAATTAAATTAATGTCAGTACTGAGGTATTAAAGAAATATACTCTTAGACTGGGGATACAGGGTGGAAGGAAATAGAGAAGATTGATAATTGTCTTCAATTACCATGTGACATCACCTTTTCAAGGTCAAAAAGTGTAGGACAAAGATAAGGTAAATTTCAGATAAAGGCTATATAATAGACGTTTTATACATTGAGAAACTATTTGAATAAGTTATTAGGTAAGTTATCATATCCCTCCCTGAAAATGCTTAAAAACAGAGCAGATTTTAAAATTTTCCACAACGTCATGGCTATTTAAAATGAGAATTCATCCTCCAATATTTTTTTCCCAAATTTACTTTTTCAAAAAGTAATAATAGTTTTTACATAGTAAGGGACTCTCGTAGATCAGTGGTTCTCAAAATGTGGTTCCTGGACTAGCAGCATCAGCAACACCTGAGAACTTGTTAGAAATTCAAATTTGGGGCCCCACCTTAATGTACTGAGTCGGAAACTCAGATGTAATCCAGCGATCTGGGTTTAACTGGCCCTCCAAGTGATTCTAACACATGCTACAGTGTGAGAACTACACACTAGAGATCTACTGAAGATAAGCCAGGTCAGAAGCACACACATCCTCCTCCTGTCATCATAAGTCTGCCCCCGACCACAACACCATCTTACCTATGTGATCACAACGTGTAAAGCAGGTGGGGAGAGGGAAGAGGGTAGAGGAGAAAGAGAAGTGACATTAAGCAGAACAGAGAGGAGGGGAAGAAGGCAAGCAGAAACAGGGGAGAGAGAGACATCAAGAGAATTAGCTGATTTCTATAAATATAAGAATTTTACTTCACTCTAAAAGGATCAACAAAAGCCAGACCCAATTTTGTCTACAGTGGCAGAATCACTGTTGTTAAATTTGCAATTTGTGAAATACATACTTATTGTAACTGATACAGAGAAAGTCTATAATCATAGCTCAATGTTCCTAATGATTCTCAAACTATAAGTATCTGATAATCGAGGAGCTTGACAAATCTACCAATACCCACCTTCTACCAAAGTTGAACGATCTTTACTCAGTGAGTCTACCCAACTCAGAGTCTCAGGGACTGTTGCTACATTCCTGAAACCTGCCTCTAAAGAACATTAGATAAATAATAAAATGAGAAACTTTTTTTTTTCTTTTTTTTTTTGAGACAGAGTCTCACTCTGATGCCACGGCTGCAGTGTAGTGGTGTGATCTTGGCTCACTGCAACCTCCGCCTCCCAGGTTCAGGCGATTCTCGTGCCTCAGCCTCCCGAGTAGCTGGGATTACAGGTGTGTGCCACCGCATCTGGCTAATATTTGTAAAATAAGAAACTTTTTAAGTCGAGTTCCCAGTTTACTAGATTATCAATGAGATAAAATATTGACTTAAGGAAAAACAATAATGTCAAAAGAACTATTCCAATGAGAGCTCACTGTAAAAGCAGCAAGAAAGAAAAGTCATGTTGCTCAGATTTCAACACACAAATAATATTGTGAGAAACACTAGCATGAGAAACTTTGCATAATAGAAGTTATACACAAAATTCTGCTTTTGATTAAAGACTATATTAAGTAGGTAAACATAATATGTAATCATTGGACTATCATTCATTAGAACCTACCCACTATTTAATTCCCATGACTGGACAAACAGCATAACCCTACTTCCACCTCCAAGACTTAATATTAATAATCTCTTTATAAATCTACCTGTCCATACATTGTGTTTCCTGGGGACAAAGGCCATTTCTATTAGTCTTTAATCCACAGTATTCTGCACAGTATCTAATACATGCTTGGTACGTAATAAATATGCACTGAATAAAGGAGTATTGTGGTTACTTATCCAACATAGAAGGACATGGGTTTCCTGGGCCACCATGGCTTATGGCTTAGGGACACTGCATGGCATCCCTAGTCAGTTCACATGATAAGAACCATCACTGAAACAGGGCTTCAAGAGTTCTACTGAACTAACACTGGTTCATAGGCTCCAAGGAAATAATCAGTAAAAGTAGACAGGGGTCGCTGGAGAAGGGAGACTTTAATCCTACCCCCTACAATTTCCACCAGACTCTCCAAAACTACCCCAAATAAACATAAGCAGACCAAAGCAGTTCTAGGATGAACATCTTATCTCCCTTTCCAAACAGGTTGCCACCCTAACCCTTCATACCTAGATGGTTGGGGGCACCAAGGATAAGCATAAATAAATGCATTCAGTCATTTTAATGCCCAGCAAGTTTCAGGAAGAGAGAAACACTGCTGAAGGTTTTAGTGCTCTATCTACAGATGCTCTTGGTATTTTTTCTCTCTCCCTGCCTCTGTTCCTAGCCTAGTGGTCCACCACCTTCAGGTCATATCAGATCCTAACCTGCTGCTGTGCTTGAGCATGAATCTCAGGACATGTGCCAATTAACTCAAGTTGTTTCCTATTTCTGACGCCATCCAGTCAGCCATCCAAGATCCTCTGTATCAGCCAGCTGTCTTGTTGTCTTCTCAGAGGAGCAAATGCTCCCGCAATCTTCTCCCCCAGGCCCAGAGCAGAAGCCCTCCCCAGCTAATCTCCAGGTTTCCACACTCTGGGGATGACAATGAAGAAAGAGAGAGGCCCCAGAACAGAGTGCTCAATCAGGTTCAAAAACAGGCCTTTTCCCTAGGGCCACCTCAAATATTGTAAAAGGGAACAATGATTGCAAACTGGGTCACACTGCAAAATATGCAACTTTTAAATTGACAAAGTATGGTCCTAAGCAAATATGTAATACCTACAAAATAAATAAGCATCACAAAAACACTGAGAGAACTTGGAACCAAATGCTAACAAATTTTCTTCTGCATGCAGGATTTCAAGTCTTTGCTTGTTTGTTTTATACCTCCTTCATTTATTTTACAAATTTTCCATGGTGAGTTTGCATACTTACATAATTGGGAAAATTATCATTTTTTAAAAATGAATAATTCACTGGGGCTGAATCTCAAATTTAGTCTTCAGTTAAGTTAGTCTGAGTCTGAATGGCTGTGGAGATTTTTATCTGGTTTAAAGTTATTAAAAACAAAAAATGTAAGGAAGCCGGTATCATAGAAATACATACTTTTTAAAAGCGCAAATACTTAACAGCATATGTGATTTGGCATATGTGATTTGCCCTAGATGCATATGTATTTCTTAGTATGCTCATAATGTCTTCTCTCCAAGTTCAGAGTTGCTCCATAATAACTGACCCAGTCACTGTAATATTGAGACATTTTCAAGAATTGCCTGTTAAAAATCAAATTTCTTCCAAATATGCAACCCTCAGTCTTTTTAACTTTTGTACACCCCCCTCCCATGTGGCTTTTTCTCTCTTCTTAGATTGAATAATAAAGTTTTGTGAAGAAGGCAGAGAAGTAATGCTTACAAAGCATCTACTATGTGCTAGCCCTGTGTTTGGTACTTTAGATATATGATTATGGTTTAACGTATTTAGAAGGATCCAGAACTGAGGTATAATGCCTTTTTTTTTTTTTTTTTTTTTTTTTTTTTGAGACGGAGTCTCGCTCTGTCGCCCAGGCTGGAGTGCAGTGGCGCGATCTCGGCTCACTGCAAGCTCCGCCCCCTGGGTTCATGCCATTCTCCTGCCTCAGCCTCCCGTGTAGCTGGGACTACAGGCGCCCGCCACCACGCCCGGCTAATTTTTTTTTTTTTTTTGTATTTTTAGTAGAGACGGGGTTTCACTGTGTTAGCCAGGGTGGTCTCGATCTCCTGACGTGATCCGCCCGTCTCAGCCTCCCAAGATGCTGGGATTACAGGCGTGAGCCACCGCACCCCGCCGGTATAATGCCTCTTAAAGGGAAACTCCCTAAACAGCTAGCTCCTCTATGCTTCTATTCTATTTTTTAGACTGAAAATCTTGCGTATTTCAAGCATGCCTGATTCTGTGTCATATGTCTGAGTAATATTAACAGAAAAAAAAGAAATAAAAGGAAGGAAAAAATAGAGGAAGGGAAGAAGGGAACAAGAGAGAGAGGAAAATAGATATCTATCACGCCTAATATTCAGTACACATCTGCACACACACACACACACAAATATATATTTACAAACATATGTATACATATATATCAAATAAATGCATCAGCTGTGGATGGATTTGTTATTCTGTTCCTTTTTCTAACAACTGTCAGAGATAATGAGAGACTCTACTCAAAGGCCAGTTTCAAAGTACAAAAAAAGGAGTCCTGGCCACCCTTCTTTTAAGCCAAAAAAAAAAAATAGTGGTACTATAATTTCTTTCTTTATGAAATCTTCTACAATTCTTACCCACAGTGATCACAATTTTTTCTGAATTCCCGTTTCATTTAGGGCCTAATCTACATCACTTAGCTATTCCTGGCTTTTCTTGCTCTATTATTTTCCTGTGTTATAATGTTCCCTTTTCTGTACCAAGACAAGGTCTTTGAGGACAGAAGCCACATCTCAGTATCTTCCATTATGCCCGGCTCCTAAACATCGACATAGGTACAGAATAAATTGTTATGTGAACCCTAACCTTAGAAATACTTGTCTCCTCTGTAAAGTCGCATGGCAGGTTGTTTCTCCCACTGTCGCCACATTGTGTGTTAGCTATGTGGGCACCAGTCTGTCTGTTCATGATGCTGATAACACCTTAGGAGGAGAGCCAGTGTCCTTTCCACTTCTGCAACCTCCTCAGGGCTTCACAGTGCAACTGGTACATCGTAAGTATTCGAAATATATTGGTTATTTTAAATTAAGAATGGAATTCTGATGTATCCCCAAGTCATCTAAGTATAAGCAAGATTTTCTTTCTTTCTTTTTTTTTTTTTTAAGATGGAGTTTTGCTCTTGTTGCCCAGGCTGGAGTGCAATGGCTTGATCTCGGCCCACTGCAACCTCTATCTGCCAGGTTCAAGCAATTCTCCTACCTCAGCCTCCCGAATAGCTGGGATTACAGGCATGAGCCACCATGCCCAGCTAATTTTCTATTTTTAGTAGAGATGGAGTTTCTCCATGTTGGTCAGGCTGCCCTCGAACTCCTGACCTCAAATGATCCACCCACCTTGGCCTCCCAAAATGCTGGGATTACAGGCGTGAGCCACTGCACCTGGCCAGTATAAGCAAGGTTTTCTAAGGACAACAAGAAGGCTAGGAAATTCACTATCTTTTGATATCAGATTTTTTAACATTAATATACACTTTTAAAGGACACATAACTTCATGGAAAAAGCATAGATGTTATAGTCAGAGAGTCCTAGTTGAAATCAAAGCTACCACCAAACATTTTCAGATGTTTACTTTAGCAGCAAAAGTCCTTTTGTGATCTTTAAAATTGTAAGTACTCAAGCAACACACGAATTAAAGATTTAAACAACGAAAGAAGTTATTGAACAAAACTTGAAAAATCTTTCTACTTTGTCCTTCCTTCTGCTCAACCACCTAAAAATAACCACTGTCAGCCATCTAGTGTACTCAACAGTTTCTCTTTATCTGCGTTTATATCAGTGCAAATATATTTATATATATTACCATACTTACTCTTGTGTTTGTTACATAAACGGGCCCATATTATATATAGTTTTATTATATTTTTAAAATTAATTTTTATCTCATTAATATTCAAAGCCTATCTTGTGTTTTAATAGCACTTTCTAGTTACATGACTTCCCAAATGACAATAAATGCTCCAAGTCTCAGTTTCTTCATCAATAAATTGAAAATGGTGTCTACTTCATAGAGTTGGGGTAAAGATTAAATAAGGTAATATATGCCAATCACCAAAATTGTTGGTGCCAAAAAAATATATTGTGGTAGTGGTGGTGGTTGTCGTTACCACTGAGCCATGCAAATTAGATGATGAAATTCCTAGCTTCCTCTCATGCCTAATCAATAGTGGGATTTTAGGGAATTAAGAAGAGTAATTCCAAAATCCTCAATGTCATGATTCACTGTTTGAAGGAGGACTCTATTCCTCACTTATGAAACTTAAAACGTCACTGGGACTCCATGGGAACCTTGGTTTGCTCATGGTGCTCGTTCCCTAAGGGCTACAGGAATGGAAACGTAAGCAGTGTAGGGGTAAAATAAAGACTTACATCTCCCTCCTAATTGCCTTCCAAGGAATCAGTGTGACTTCAGCTTTTCACATCCGCAGCATTAACCAGAGCCAAACACATAAAGACCTGTTCACAGCAGTAGCTGCCTGACATTAGATTGTGACAAAAAACAATATCCACTGGCTGCTCTAGTCTACAGCTGTTCTCCCTACCACATCTGCCTTCCTGCTACAAGAAATTGCGCACCACACGTCTATCAACTCTGTATTTAAGACAGCGTCTCAATGCATTCATTTTAAATCAGATCTGAAATGCTGATCAAAACTGTTTGAAGTTTTCCAGATGCAAGTACATTTATCTACAGCACTTCTAAAAAGAGGGAGAAAAGCTCAAAGCCTGTCAAAGTTAATTAGATTCATACAAAAAGCTTAACAGTCCTATGCAATGTTTTTACTCTGTTACACATAAATGTACAATAATTCCGTGAACACTGGGTTTAATTGCTCATAATATTGTAATTAAGGTTACGCTTTGTATAAATATCAACTCATCATTTACTGTGACTACAGTCCTATTTAAATGATGAAGTCAATTTGACAGCGCATTCTTGAAAAGAGAGCCTTTTAAGAGTTTTGCTCTTATGTGGTCTGGAATACTAATGGAGGTTAATTGTCAAAACAAACCTAATACAGACTTCAGAATTATCTTCACATTTTAGTGATAGAGCAATATAACCACGGTTCCATGTGGCCTGCTGACCTAAGCCATGAATAACATAATGGCCATTACAAGTCTGCATGTCTGTCTCTGGAAAACCAGAGAGCTCCTTTTTAATATTTATATTTTAAGTCTGCCCTTTAAACAGACACCCTTTAACTACTGTATTTGTGATTCAGATGATCAGATAATTAGATGTAAGATTAGATGTGCCAGAAGAGATGGCTGCCTCAATTAATCTTACAGTCTGTGCCTCTGCAAATCGCTGGTTGGTGCGTAAGAGAAAATATCAAATTAAGTTTTCAGAAGCAGGGAAATTTCACGTCTGCAGTCATTTTAGTTCCATCTGAGGCAAGGATATAATTTATTACTGTATACAGAATTCACATTCCCTTTTTCCAAAACACCAATTTTAATTAGAGAATGGAGCCCCAAAAGAGTAGAAATAGGAAAGAAATAAAGAAACGTCTTCGAGTGTCCCTCAGTGATCACTATGATACTCCTAAAGACAGTATCTGTTCTGAAGTCTGTCTTTGCCCTGAGTGAATACTAAAAGACTAGACATGGTGACGCTTTTCCTTTCAGTGGCCCTCACCACTGGCTTTGTAAAGAGTACTGCGACATCCTTTATCTGGTAAATACTCCCACTGCTTTTCTTCCCTTTGCTATTGGTTTTCAGATTCAAATTTCACAAATCACTAGTCTTCACAAATGATCTGGTAACTGGTCTCATAAACTACAAGAAGATCCAAAAAATCTCATATTGCCAACTATATGTGCTTTTTATAAATAGAATTTTTAACAGAATAGAAACATGAAATAAAAATAGATCTAGAAACTAGAAAACAGATGGCAACAAAAGATACCGGTAATTATCCCTGGGTGCTATTAAGAGGGAAGTGCAAAATAACTAGCCCATTTTGGATTCTTTTAAGATTTCTGAAAGCTACAGTGCAGGGGTGAAATAAAGACTTACAACTTCTACTTAAGTCACTGGGTCTTTAAAGAAAGGGGGTGGGTGGAGCTGTGTTTAAGTATTCTAGTTCACAACTCCTAGATGCAAAATCAGATCCTTGAATCCTATGCCAAGACATTACCATAAGAAATCAGACCCCAGGCCATTTGAAGGCTTCACATCATCTAGGAATGCTGTATTTGAAAGTCAGGGTTAAGTTAATTTCAAAAGTCACCATATTTACTTGTTCAACAAATAATTATGAAATACAAGAAAGCTTTCAAAAAGAAGCATCTGCAAAGTAATTCCTAGGGGTAAGGAATCTCAATAAATAACAAGAGGGCAGGAATAGCTTGTCATAAACTTATTTAATATTCCTCTCATCTCTGAATACAAGGGTGACAACACACGGAGACATGCTACCATCTTCAAGAAAACCCAAAAGACAAATCTGTTAATATCAAACTGGAACCAGCACTAATGGGCTTGACCCCATTTATTACCTGATACACAACTAGAGTATGTTTTGCATATTTGTATCTAAGATTCACTTCTGCAGGACAGACGGCCCAACCCCTTATTCTTCCCCTTTGGGTCCGCACAATAGTTATAGTCTCTCTAACTATGTGCTAAGGATTCCATACATATGGATAGATTCTATTCCTCAAACTGAATGGTAAGCATTTAAAGGGCCGGGAGATATCTTTCGCGTGTTTTTATTTCCCTTCATTACTTTACCTTGCACAGAACGAGGCACAAAGCAGGGACTGAACTGAGGAGATGAAAGGAAGGATGTGAAGGCAGAAAGAAAAACAGTCACAAGAGAAGCAAGCTTTGATTCCAAGGATTTGCTTCACGGTATCCTTTTCCTTCTCTCCAGTTTTTGTCAATGGCCTCAATATTCAACCAACCATCCTGTTGTCTTTGTGTTATCTCTGATTCTCCCTCTACACCCACCCAGGTCTTTCATCACTAGTTCTCTCTCATGATTCCCTTCTTTTCTCAGTTTCCTTAGCAGCTTACCTCATTTTCTTACTGGCTTACCTAGAACAAGCAGTTATTACCTCTCCTCTAAGCTAATTCAGTAGCTCCTAACTGCTCTTGTTGTGTTATCTCCTCCCAAAAGTTTATCTACTAAAGCTCTAATGGTGCTCTTTCCTCTTCAGAAGCCTTTGTTGACTTTGAGAAAGCACCAAACACATTATGTATTCCAGCTTATATGTACTACCACCTATGCTTTTCCGTGCCCAGGGTTCCCTTTCCTCCTCCCATCTTCATTGGTCAAAAACCTCATATCTCCTTTAAGGCCCAAACCAAATGCCTTCCCTCCGGGAAAGCTTTACATGTTCTCCCATAGTCCAAACTCATTTCTGCCTGTTCTTTTCTTTTATGGAAATGCCCGTGTACCTCTCAAGTAGCCCTTACCAGATCTGTTACCATCAAAATCTCTCTGTGGATATTGCAAGCACCTTTTTAAAAATGTGCCACATCTTGTTTAACTTTGTACTTCATGCCTTTTTCACAGCAGTTGCTTAGTGAACGTTTATTTAATTATACCCATTTGCACTCTGAACTTCATAACACATACTCAGCACCAACAAATCTCAATATTATTTCAGAGAATCATACCATAAGAATTGATTCTTGGAGACCACTGATTTGTCCTTCTAGCTGAAACCACATAAATATCTCAGTCAATTAAGAGTCTATCACTCTTTTATACTCTTCTAGATAATAATTCGAAATGTTTTAAATACAATATTTACATTTTATACCTATTTTCCAGCCACCAAACCAAAACATTTTCATAATCACATAACTGTTTCCTATAAACATAGCAAGCTTACATTTTAATTTCTCTCCCTTTTTGTTTGTGCTTGTGTAGGCAGCTCCTCCCATGATTCTTTCACATTTTGATGTGTATTAGCACTGCCACTCTTCCATTGTCCTTGAGATGATTTTGTTGTTGTTGTTTTTGTTTTGGCCTAGGAGCAATTATTTGCTATTCCTCTTACTTTCTAACATGGGCCAGCAAATTCTTTGTAGCTGCCGCTTGTCTACTGCTTTCCCCATAACCTTTGCCAACAGCTTTCTAAAGACTTTGCCTGTTATGCATTCAGAGGCCAGGTGTGCCTGCAACTCCTCCTCCCCTCTTTTAAAGGATATGGGGTCTTTCGAAGGTAACTCTTCACAATGTTTAACAATACTACCAAAATGTGATTTCTGATATCCAACCTTACTTTAGTTTAAGTACATTTTTCCCCTGCTTTCTAATCTTGGAGAATGTGGAGCATAGTGATTTTTCTCTGTATAATTAGAAGAGGGAAACCTTTAAGGTAAGCCCCAGAAACTCTTTTGGTGTTATTTTTTCTCTTAGACAATATTGCCTTTCATGTGATTTATCCTTTAGAAAAATAGAGTGCATCAAATTTTGTCTCTGCCAATGCCATCCTATTTACTTTATCCTGGCTGCAAAATTAAATTTTGTAAGCTGATAGTTTGTGTCTTAAAAGTTGAGGAAGGACTGAAATATTCAACTTTAAGTTTGGTAACTTGAGGTTGCTAATCTAACTTCCCACAAACACGGTAGTGTGGTCAACTGCCTTTAAGATATGTGCAATCCCCTTCAATAGGGAAATCCAAAAAAGCTTATTAGCTTAGAGGACTTACATGTATTAACAGCACACATGAAGTGTCCAATTAATGCTGTGGTCTCATATTATAAACCAAACAAGCCATAATAAAGAGTTCACTTACCTTAGTCTATAGATTTTGCCCAGACAACCCTAGATACTGTACAGGCCTCATGAAACATGCACGTAAGACGGACAGAAAGTCAGAAGAAGAACTCAGAGAAGTCCATGATAAATATTATAGAAGATCTATAACCAGGCCTAGACACCTCCTTATGTGACTTGTGTCTTGAACATGGCATGGCTACAAAACATTCCTTTTAGACCAGTAGACTATTCAGCTAACTCTCTTCCCTTCATCTGGGGGACAAGAACAATTTATTTAGGGCTGGCATTTTTCTCAATAGATTATTTAGAATAGAGTGATAAGAAACTTTGCTGATAACTCCTATAAATTAACAAAGCAGAAAAACAAATAAAAGTCCTAATGGGCACAGCTTAAGACCTGCTTATAGCTCCTGAGCTCCATTAAAATGAAGCAGTATACATGTTTTATTCACTTGCTGCATCTTGATCACAGCAGCCCTCTGAGGATGAGCTCCTATCATCAATTCACCTTCTCAATAAAGAACACCACCAGTTTGATAGACTTAAGCTCCTGAAAAATACCTGCTTTATCTTCTGCAACTAAGCAAAGGAATGACTCCCTAGCTTATCGTTGCTCTCAAACATCAAACTGCCCACTCACCTCATTTGAATGTCCATGCAAGTGGAAAGCCCTGCCTCACATACTCCACCTAATATACCACCTCACATACTCTGCCTAATTGGCACTTTCAAAGGTACCAACTGAACACTTATTTAGATGGCTAATTTCCTTTAGCTTTTCAAATCACTCAGATATGTAAAAAACTTGAGTATACTTTTATATTTTCATAACCAACCCCAGACATACTGTTCATCATTTCAGAAATATATTAAGACCAGGCGCCGTGTCTCACACCTGTAATCCCAGCACTTTGGGAGGCCGAGGCGGATGGATCACCTGAGGTCAGGAGTTCAAGATCAGCCTGGCCAACATGGCGAAACCCCGTCTGTACTAAAAAATACAAATATTAGCCAGGCGAGGTAGCAGGTGCCTGTTACCTGCTACTCAGAAGACTGAGGCAGGGAGAATTGCTTGAACCCGGGAGGAGGAGGTTGCAGTGAGCCAAGATCGTACTACTGCAGTCCAGCCTGGATGACAGAGTAAGACTCCATCTCAAAAAAACAAACAAACAAACCACCAACAGAAAAAAATAAAAGTTATCATGATTTCTCCAAAGGTGATCAGGCAAAGGGTATCTCAGTGAAGTAATTATTTTCTACTTACTTGCCATATAGCAATTTGTGAGACAGGTCTGGAGGAAACTGTACATATACACATAGGATTTCTTTTTTCCATTTTAGGTACAGCTATTATACATGTTAATAAGAAAAATATTAACTGCTTGAAACAACCTAACACACTGCTGGTGGTATTTTATATTGGTATATATTTGCAGAAGCACAATTTGAATACAGATGTAGATACACACACACACATCCAAAACTGTAAAAATTTGACTCTGTAATTCCACTTCCAGTAATTCATCCTCAAGAAATTTAAAAACTTCCACTCAAAAACGGAGATGTAAAAATGTTCATCGTATTTTATACTAGTAAAAAAATAGAAACAACTCAAAATACTGATAGGAATGCGTTGATAAATTATAGTGCAACTCTAAGATAAAATACTTTGCAACTCTTAAAGAGTATATTTTCAAATAATATCTGACATTGAAAAATGATAATGATTAAAAGTTACATAAAAGCAATAAATATAAAAAAGTACTTAAATATCACAGGATTTTTTTTTAAAAAAGGAAAAAGAAAATATGTGTTTTCTACTACTCATAAAAATTCTAGGTGGATATTCACTCAACCAAATATTAACAATTATAATCACTAAAAAGTAGGTTTATAAGTGATTTACATTTCCTTATTTGTACTTTATATTCTAATTGGTCAATAGAGAATGTGTTTTATTTTATTAATTTTAATCAACTATTATCCCATATCCCTAACCCTTGACACTGAGACTCCTATACCTGTTTGCATGCAGACTTTGGGAGATCCTGCATGAAATACGCCCAGGAAACTGCTCTCCATTAGTGCTTGTTGTCCTGTTATGTACCACTTCCATGCTCTAAAGGTCCTGGTTTATGTAACAAGTTAATGGTGACCCTATCTAAATAAATTTGTAGGATTATAGACATAAAAGTTTGAAGAAAGGTAAAAAAATTTCTCAAATCTATGACTAGTCTTCTTCGATCCAAAGACATACTAAAACTCTATTTTAATTATAGAAGAGGGCTTGACAGAAAGGCCTTATCTCAATTTATATATTTTGTGTCCTTAACCCTAATACAGGAACCAGATATGACTTAAGATGCATGATATAAATATGAACATTTAATTATTGACACACAAAACTTGCATTTTATACACTGGAAGAATCAGGGTTATCAAAAATAGTTTTCCAATATTTTTAAGCAAAGTAACTTCTTTTACTGTTTGTCACATAAAGACTTTTGCAGAAACTCAACATTTAAAAGTAAAACTGAGCTGCTTAATTTTGCCCCTCAAATACCTTAACGCCAACCTACCCATCCAGCCAAGTGCCCCAAGGCACCCCTAACAAACTCAGAGCTTCAAGAAACATGATATAGAAACACTTTATGGAGGAGGTCAACTTTACCAGTTCCCTAGCTGATTTCTAAAGCCTACTGTTCCTGATAAAACTTACAACCTTAAAATAGTCCTATTCCTGCCTCTACACCTTTCTAACTAGACCCTATTACCTAGCTCCCTTCAAAGTCTGGCTGAGAGAAGCAATATGAAAGAACATTACTGAAGAATACAGTGTACTTCCAAAGTTTAGGTTCTCTCAACTATAGATCAAGTCAGAGCACAAGAAGTTCACATACACAGATGACATTAGCCTACCGTTTCTCTTTGCTGAACAGACACTTCACAACCTTTATACTTCTTTCCCAAAGTTTCATTATAAAAGAGCATTTGCTTCAATATATTTATTAAAGGAATTGCTATTAAATCAGTACTTATCATTTATAAACCTATGCGATTAATCTCCATTACAAATCTGTACTAGGAAAAATTCCTCCTGAGGAACTGATTTACTTTCTTCTCTTAGATAATAATAGTATTGTAACTGATCATATCTTCCTTGTCATCTTGGTTGCAAAAATCCTCAGAACTAAATGTGAAGTTCAATGGTAATATATACGTTAAACCTTAGGATGACATACTTGGGTTCTGCTTCTCCATAATGCCAATTTTCTATTTATATTTACAATTTATTTTTTCATTATAGGTATTCTCATTGTAAATGTCTTAAATTTTCTAACAGAACACTGTTCATGATCTATTAGCTAGCACTATAATTATGTGAGTCAAAATCTGTAAATCTAGCTAATAATATGATCAAGGTAATATTATTCCATCATGTCCACAATAATATTATTAGGTGTTGTTGGACAGCTTTTGAAAATATCAAGCTCCCATGAAGTTAACCAAAAATGGTTCTATCACAAAATATGCACATTATCTCAGTTGCATGAAATTAGTAATTACTCTAGGATTGGAAACCTCCAACTGGGGCTTTCTTACTAGCTTCTGACATTTTGAGATTCAACTCCCTCTCACTTATTGTTCTATCCTTTCAATCTGTAGATTGTCTTCCTCTTTAATCATAAGTCTAATCTAAAAACAATCATTTAGGCTTACTGTGTGCCAGTTACGATTCTAAGTATCTTACATGCAACACGTCACTCAATTCTCACAATCATTGTTATCCAGTTTTAAAGATGAGAATACTATGGTGAAGTGAAGTTAAATACCTTATCGAGGTCACATAGCCTTAAGTGGCAAAGTCACAATGTGAACCCAGGGAGTCTAGTTCCAGGGTCCATACTCTTAACTGCTGTTGTATATTACTTCTCTTGATTAGAATATGAAATAATAAGCTTGAATTCTATTCTTAGGGCTTAAGCAAAATATTAATAAAAAAGCTCCACTAGCAGGACTTACTCTATTTTGAAAAGACAATACTGGCCGAAGTTTTGAAAATAATTTTAATGGCTTCCCAAATAGGGCAGCATGTCATTTTCTTGAGCTGTCTTAAGTGTGAGGCTGCCATAAGATAAGAATGGGGAAGACATTCTAAAGGTTCCTTCTTGCTCTGTCACTGTAAATTTTTCACTTTTGGATGAAAAGAGTTTTATGCAAATGATGGGCAATTCTCAAGTCTCTGTATCTTTAATTCCAGTCCTATGTAATTGTTGCAAACAAGCAAATATGGTTACTATAGCAGATTATAAAATATTATTACTATTCATATGCCATTCTTGTGCAGGAGGCTATAGTAACAATAAAAAGAATAAAATGGAGAAGGGACAGTCTCAAGAGATAAAATTCTTTTGAACATATTTTCTGCAACTGGGGAAAATACACCAGCACCCAAAGGAATATGGGAAACTTTACACTACATTTAAGCACAAGCACATTTTCTACTTCTTAATTTAAAAAAGTAAAGGACAGCATTAAAATGCGCATACAAATAAACAAGCTATTTATTTACTTCTACTAATTAACATCTCTTGAGATCTCCAGGGTCTCTTATCATCTCTGGGACCTCTCTCAAAGGATGTTCTCTCTGGCAGGAGAAACAGCGATTCAAAAACTTGCTAAGTCCGGAGGGAAAAATGTCAGAGAAGAAAAGACACCCTAAAAACAAACATGTTAATTAAAAACAGGAGAAAAACATCAGCATCTTCCACCTCTACCCACTATTCCTGGGAGGACAGGAGAAATCGTCTTTCTGCTTAAAAGTTTTAAAGAGCCAAATTAGTATTAATCCCCCAGAAAGAGTCAACATTTGCTCCACACAGTCATTACCTTCAAGAAAGACAACTCATAAAATGAAAGCAAAAGAGTAGGAGTAGAAATTTCCAATTGCTCAAATTTAAAATATATATATATATATATATATATAGTGAAAGACATCCCCAAAAGAAAGTCTGAAAATTATCTTGGTTTTTTTGTTTTGTTTTCATTTGTTTTTTTCAGTAGTCTCAATCAAAAAGTAATAACCTAAGAGAGATGAGAGGCATCCAAAAACGAATGGTCAAGGATGGCAGAAGAAGACCAGGCAGCAACAGTAGGGGAGGTTGCGGGAGGCAGTGATTTGATTACTCACCAAAACACAGTCTAACTAGAAATATGATTATTCCTGGTTGAAAATTGAAAATGTGGGGAAGAATAAAAGAATAGAAAAGGAAAGGGAAGAATCAATGAAGAAGAGTAGGAAAAAATTAAAAGCCAAAAGAAAATTAAAGGTGAACAAATTAAGTCCCAAAAACACATTTTATGGTAAAATTCTAGATTTCTCCTTAATTTTTCTTATAAAATATATTTATATTTAAAATTCAGAAGCAATATTACAAGTTTAATATAATATTAAAGGCATAGTCTTAGGAGGCAGACAACCATGAGATCAAGTCCAGCCTCTATCACTGATTAACTGTATGGCCTTAACAAGTTACTTAATAGTGCTGAACCTTGGTTTTCCCATATAAAATGTTTATAATAACAGTAATCAAATGATTACTATTTATCTATAAATTTATTTTAATATACATATTTATAATAGAAGTATAATAGTTAAGTTTTCTATAATTTTATCTGAATAAAATAATTTTTCCTATTATCATATCAACATAGTTTCCATATTGCTAAGACTTCACGAGGACAGCTTGGACAACTTTCCGTGCCTACAAAAATTCTATCAAGTGGATGTACCTTGTCTTACATATTCATGCAATTAGTTTTCCCTATGTTTTTGATTATTCCTTTAGGTGAGAAGAGCTTCCCTTAAAAAGAGTGCTGACTCACAAAGAGGCATGAATGCTGCTCTTCTCTTTTAAACACAAGGAAAAAAAATGTCAAAATCTAGTTCTGCTCTTCCTAATCAAGGTTGTCTGATTAAGCCAGGGTTACTATTTACCACGATCTATAATCAATGTTCTAGTTTATGTCATTTTGTAATCTTTACAGAGGCTCCCATGCTCTTCAAAAATTATCCTGAGTGAATTCCAGATTCTAGATCAATAGTTACTTTATGAACTTTCTCAGCACTCTCATCTTGCTTCACAGATAAACATACTTGCACATACACTATAAGGATGGAATTTCTCTAGAGAACTATTTTCAGCCCCTATCTGCAATCACTTGCCTGTCCAATCAATATGAAGTGAAAAATTGCAGCCCAGTGTATTCAGCCAAAATTCAACTGTAAGATGTTTATCCATGGCAGCTTGTATATTATTTAATCTAGACCTTTATGACAACTTTTTCTATTATGGTATATGATGAATGCAATCAATCAGCAAATATACACAAATCGATCATCTAACCACTCTGAATTGTCTAAAAACTTGGTTGAAGTGCATAGACAAGTAAGAGCTATAATCAATGAAATCGGTAATGCTGGAGGGAAATCAGACTTCGATGCTTTAAGTATGCAAGTGTGAAACATGACTTCCTATCTATTTTTTACTGTCCCTGTAGGCCTGCCATACTAACTTTAAGTCAAAAGTTCACTTGCTATTTTTTAAAGAAGCTGTCGTTTTTCATATTAATATCTGCTACTTTATATTACTAGCATTCATCTACAAAGATTACATCTACCTTCTGTCGTATATAAATCTCATACTAATAACTTCTTGAGTAAATAGCATTGGGAGTGTATTACTGTGGGTTTAACCACAAACTTTTGAAAGGTCGTGATATGAAAGATAGAACTCAAAAGACAAACATAAAACAATGTTCAAGATTTATAAAACTGTTGTTCCCATCTGGATTTTGCATTTTATTCAAGATACTCAGTAGGTGGAATACAGTCCCATTTTATAGATGAAAGATGAGTAAAATATAAAATGTAGTGAAGCATGTATTTTAGGGCCTGATTAAATAATAAACCAAAGTACTTTACAATAGAGAAAACCGATATAAAACAAAAAATATACAATTCGTTTTTGTAGATATCATGAATGGAAAACATAAGTCAGCGTCCTATATACTCTTAATGACACAAAGGTCCAATATTCTGGAAAAAACAAGGCATAGTGGAAAATATCCAGAATTTGGAATCAGAAGATCTTAAGCTTGTATGTGGACTCCATAAATAACCATGTGGCTTGATCAAGTTCAAAGTTATCCTTACTTCTCTGATGGTTCCTGATCAGTAAAATGGGATTGTATTTCTCTACCTCACTGAGTTTTGTGATAATTAAATAATGTTTATGAAAGCACTTGGTAAATCATAAAGCAATATATGGATTCTAATTATAAATTATATTTCTTTGACTGTCTCCAAATGCCATCAGCATTTCTACTTTAGAAATTAATTTTTCCTACATCTCTTTACAGTCCAGCTCTGAACGGATGGCTCACAAAGGTCACACAATTTTCCTTTGTTCCCCAACTTTTGAGATGTAGCTGTAAATTAAGGGAGACCACAGTTTCATTCATGTAGGTGCTTTCTATAGATTTGTAGTTTAAATTGTAGATTCTGAATTTGTTTCCTCAACAAATATTTTCAGAGGCACTGAGCACAGAGAGATAATCAAGACAAAAATTCTCCACCTTCAAGGTGTTTCACCATCTGATAAAGGCAATATCTAAATTGTCAGGCATTTATCAACAAATCTGATAATTAATGCATATGCAAGCAAGTACTAGTTTGAAAAGAAAGCATTAAATTTTTCCTAGGGGGGGCACAGAAATCTTCACAAAGAAAAGGGCCCTTGAAGAATGAGTCCCTAATATCCCCATTCACAATGGCCTTGCCACACTTTCAGAACATTTAATAATTAGCAATAATTATATTATATGAATTTATATAATCTCATCCCTCATTAAGGACAAAGGCCTTTAAGCTTAAGTCTCCTTAAAACATACATAGTCACTTGCATCTAGGACTACCAGAAAAGAAGTAAATAGATGTTTGTACACAGTCAAACTGGGCTGCAGAACTAGACCCAGCCAGTCTTAACTTTCTAACCTGCAGGTCATATGACCTTGGACAATTCATGTTACCTCACGGAAGCTGAGTTTTCATATCAGGAAAATGGGGGAGTAATTGTGAGGTGCCTGGTATACCATAGATGCTGGTTAAATGTGTGTCCCTTTCCCCCAAAGCTACCTGAGTTTTCCTCTCCAATAGCGCTTACCTCCATACACTTAACTGTTTGACTCTTTCCTCAAATGTAAGCTCTCTGCAGACAGGGCATGCTTCTTATTCATCTTCACAGTCTAGTACCTGGGATGATGCCTGCTACTACATGATTAATATATCACTGACACTTAAATAGGTGCAGAGCAGCCATTTCCAAAAGAAACAGATGATTTCAGGGAGAATATGCAAAGCAATATAGCAATATTAAATTCATCTATTTATTCCATATGTATTTATTAGCAACTACTACAACATGCTAGGTACTAAATGCTGCAGATGCAGCAGTGAACAAAATGGACAAAATGTCCTGCCTTCATGAAGCTTACATCCTAATGCAGGAAATGGACAATAAATAAATAAATCAGCAAAATATACACTAGTGAGATCACTGTAAGTGTTGTAGAAAAACTGACTAGAGAAGGGGGAAGGGAGGGCCATGATCTTGGAGAATTAAAAGCTTTACTGATAAAGTGACAACTGAGCATAGACCTAAACAAGGTAAGAGAGTGGTCCATATATCTGTCTAGGGGAAAAGCATTCTAAGGAGGAAGGAAAAGCAAACTCCAGAGCTCTGAGTCAGGAGAACGCCTTGTGAGGAGCTGAATGTGACTTCAGTAGGCTGAACCTGCCAGAGTGATCAGAGAGGAGTTCAGAGAGATCAGTTGGGGATAGGATGGGGACTTGACCAAATAGGGCCCGCGGGCCATGGTGAAGACACTGGTTTTTACTCTGAGTGAAGTGGCAGCCGATACAGGGTTTTGAAAAGAGGACTGACATAATCTGACTCACACTTTAACAGAACCGCTTCGGAGCCAGGGTAGGGAAAAGGTACAAGAGAAACCAGGGGAGCCAGTGAGGGAACCATACCAATGACTCCAGGTAAGAAATAAAGATGGCCTGGAACAGGGTGACTACAGTAAAGCTGCCAAGTAGTGTCAAAGTCTGGATACATTTTTAAGGTAGAGCTCATGGGTTTGGAATGAAGCGTTACATCACACACTCCACAATTCACCTAACAAACGTATATGTTTCATTTTAATAATATCTGAAAGATTCTTTCTTTACACACACACACACACACACACACACACACACACACGTTTTCCCGGGATCTAAAATATACAAATTTTTAAAATTTGATAAGCCAGTTCCCATAGCAACCAAAAATCAGTATTTTGAAAGACATAAGAAGGATATTCTGGCTGGAAACAATAGTTTCTGACCACTGAGAAAAATAAAACCAAAACGAAAGCATAGTAACCCAAGATGGCATTATTTTAAAGGCCCCAAGTTTCTTCTCCTTCAGAGTATTAATGCTAACTTATGCACGCTGTCCAGCTGCTAAGGAAGTGTTAAATTCTAAGAAGAGCACAGAGCACAGAGGGGTGCCACCAGGGAAGCCTCCACGCAGTGCCTGTGATTGCCCAGCTGGGCCTTAGGTCTTCACAAGGGTGAGTTAAGAATGCAATTGTCCCAGGCATTGCCCATGCTCTTTTGGGCAATTCCACTTCCTAACACAGTGCAGTGCATATTCACAGCACCCTTTCATGTCTTTCAGAATTCAAACACACATCAGTAGAGCTAAATTTCCATACTTTCACTTCACATAGTTGAAAAAAAAAAATCTTCACATAAGAATCAAGTCTCCCCTGATTTTGCTCAGGAAGAACTCTCTTAAGGAACGTTCTCAAATGAACTACCTTCCAGGAATTACCAGTAATTGTGCATGCCAGCCCCTCCTGCTCTTTACCAAACTTGTTCCTTCTTCCAGCCAACTCCTTTCTCTGTTCCCTTCTGTATGACTCCAAAAAGAATATTAGAAACTCTAAAAAACTGTAATATTCATAAACTAGCAATAAAAATGAAATAGACTACATTGGTTCTGAGGCTGCTGAAAAAGCAGCATCCACAATTTAACAGGTATGCTTTGACCAGTCACAAATGGATACTTCTGAGTTTTTAACTGTTAAGACTACAATTTGCCTAATTAACTAGATTTTTTAAAGCACTTATCAAAGAGAAAGTTAGAGTTAAATCTAAGTTAGAGTTAAATCTATTTTTTGAAACACTGTTTTCTAAAATTCCTTGACACAAATTCATGAAATTCTTCTTTCTAGTACAATTCCATTTTTAACTCTCTTCATTGGCTTTCCAGCTCCTGTCTGCTGCTTTATGCTCTCTAAAATTTCTCTTTAAAAATTGTTAATCTTCATCAGTTCATGGTGATCCCCCTCAAATGAATTACCAATTCCATGAATTACCAATAATCGTGCATGCCAGCACCTCCTGTTCTTTACCAAACTGGTTTCTTCTTCCAGCCAACTCCTTTATCTGTTCCCATTTCCACCACTGCGATCTCATCAACTGGTAGCATTTCAACATATCTCCTTGATTCTAGTTTCTCTCTTGCTTTCCCTGAGCCCCAATCCATGCTACTTATGGTCCTCAGAGTGATTTTTTTCATATCTTTCTTTCTATGTCTGCATTCTAAGAACATCACCCTACAACAAGGGAATCCTTCTGCCCACTTCTGGCCTTAAGGAGAACAAGACAGAATATCGAATTCATTGATGCCCAGTATCATTTAGCCAGATAAAGGGACAGCACCCCCCATATTCCAACCCCCTCAAACTTATTCTTTGCTGTTTCTTTATTTGGCCAAATTTACCCTAATCATTTAAATAATACAGTAAAGTTAAGCTAAATCTGTTTAACTTTTACTACAGGCCAGACCTATAACACGTACTTTAAGATATTAACTCATTTGGTTCACAACTACCCTATAACTAAAATATGTGTCATCTCCATGTTACAGATGAGGAAACTGAAGGACAGAGAGAATCGATAGCACGCCCTAATAAGAGGTATAACTAGGATTTAAATCCAGACAGCAGAGCCCATTGCTTCACTACTATTCTATACCGAGTCTTAAAATGATGGTGGTCCTCAAGGGTCCCTCTGAATCCACAGGTATTACCTGGGTGATCTTACTCCCTTCTTTGGTTTTCATACTTGTATATCCAGACACCTCCCAAATCTATTGTTCTAGTCACTGCTTTCGTAAAGCTCAAGTTCTATGTATCCATCTGAACACATCCAGAATAAATTCATCATCTTTGAAATATCCTTCTTCTCTTTGGAGACTTCTTCATTAGCAGAAGACATCACCATACACCCAGTAACCTAACCCAGAGATAATGATGTCATGTTTCCCCACCCACTCTCTTACCTCCCACATCCAACAATCAGCAAGTTCATCAGATTGACTTCTTCCTCTTTAATACTTTAGTTCAGATCCTGATCATGTCTCATTACAACTGAGGGCCTCTTCACATAGCTACCAGACTGATTTCTCTGAACCACTCTTCATGGATCCTCTGACAGTATTTCCAGTGAATGACTCATCTTTCCTTAAGGATAAAACCCCAATTCCTCAGCATGACACATGGTGCCTCCTTGATAGGCCCTGAATACTTGTTTGTCAAGCCTTTTTCCACTTCCTATCCTAATCTCCATGACACTAAACACAGCATGCTCATTGTCTAACCCCTGAACCTTTGTACATGCAGCTCCTCTACCTGAAACATACTGCATCACCCCCCTTGCCTTAGCCACCCACCTGTTTTCTTAGCTCACTTTCTCTCTATATGTCCACTTTGGAATCTCTACAGCCAGATAGCCTTTCTTACTTCCCATGTGCTCCTATAGCCCCTAAATCTCACTTCTTTCTTTGTACCCACCATGCTGAATTGTAGTTAACTGTTTATATTTTTTTAGATCAATTGAATTGACTGGACTTTTTTTGATTACAGAGGGCACATCTTACACGTCTTTGCATTAAATAACTATCTAACACAAAACCCACACAAAAAAGGTGCCCAATAAATCTTTGTCAAATGACATAGCAAATAAAAACAAAGCTTTGGAAGTTGGCCCTCCCTTTCCCCTGAATTAAGTAGGCTGACGAATACAAAGCTAACTGCATTTCAAGTGAAAGAAACAGATGGCTTTAAATCACATCAGTTCCAGCCAGGGAATATCGAGTATAGGTACACTTTTCCTTTCAAAACACCCTTAAAATTTTCCGCTCATTATTGATTCTTTCTCCTTTAAAAAATCAAGTTTTCTTTTAAATGTATAGAGAAGAATAATGAGAGTTACATGGCATAAAAATAGCCAAAGTACAGTAGTGCCTCATTGATGTGGCATCAATAAGAAATGAACTGATTCACATAAAATAATCTTCTTGATTAATATGTATTTTTCCTTAAAGTAGCAGATAAATGTGTGTGCATGTTGTTATACTTACTGGAAGAGAATCAGTCTCGAGTGTATTATTTAATTCTCTACCTTGATAATCAAATTATCTTTTTAAATGTGCACACAGATTGTAACTGAAGGTAATTTTTTAAAAGTAAGCCATGGCCCTATTTTGCCAAAACATAAACATATACATTTATATTTACATTTGTATTTATATTATGTAGCTCTTCTAAAATGTTAACAGTTAATATCTCTGGTTGTAAAATTTTGACATATTTTTTGTTATTTTATCTTACCTATATTCTCTAATCATTCTATAACAAAATGTATAAATTGCTATAAAAATGTTTTTAAAATTAAGACTATATTCATTTTAATATTTTATTGACAAGATAAATCTCCCATGATGAACCTCCATATGTATTGTATTGACACAGTTAGAAACTATAGAGTGTATAAGATGTCTTTAGTGAACTAATCCAGAATATTATGTTTTCAGATTTCCTGGGAATATATTCTCTAAGCTCCTCTATCAGTTTACAGCCATATCTTCTTTTTCGTTATCAATTTCTACTTCTAGAAGCCCTCTTTTCCTTTTTTCAAATATTGTATTTGTAAATTTGCTGAATTCATTTTGTAAAATAGAGTGATCCTTTCTTGGGATCTTGAAGTGTAATGTTAAGCATCTGTAGAATACAGACACTGTGACATCTGTTTTCTATTTTTATTTATTTTTATTTATTTTTATTTTTATTTCGATTTTATTTATTTTTATTTTTATTTAGTTACGAGTATATTTGGACTTTGGAATACGGTTCAGCTCCTAGCTTCACAATAATGAACGCTGTGAATTTGAACAAGGGATTCAATTTTTATGAGCCTCGGTTTTCTCCTCTAAAAATAAGGAGAGCAATAACCATTGCAGAGGGTTGTAATGATTAAATGAGATAATGAGGACAGTACTCAGAATTAAAAAAACATAGCAAGTACCCAATAGGTGATAGCTGCTGTTACTTATGTTGTTATTATGGTTTACTTATTGCTTCTCAGTTATTTCTCAGACACAGTCATCCCTTGGCATTCCAGGGAACTGGTTCCATGATACCAAAATCTGCAAATGTTTAAGTCCCCTATATAAAATGGTGCAATATTTGCAAACAACATAGGCACATCCTCTTGTATACTCTAAATCATCTTTAGATTACTTACAATACCTAAAAGAATGTAAATGCTATGTAAATAGTTGTTATTCTGTAGTTTTTAAATTTTATTATTATTTTTCTTTGGGTTTCCTTTCTGATTATTTCTCATCTGTGGTTGGCTGTATTCACAGGATGTGGAGTCCAGAGAAAAAAAGAGCCAACTGTATAAAGGTTGTCAGATAACTGAGTTCTAGGTAAGCAAAGTATATATGTAAGCAACTGGTTACAGAAGAGTCACCTAAAAAGCCAAGTCAGGATAATCTTACCCTTAGGAGTAGAAAAACCAGATGACAGCTCAAATAATACCCAGTAAATTATCTGAGAAAATAATTTTGAGTGGATGCTATGTATACAAGGAGAAACTTGAAGTAAGACGACAACTCTGAACCACTAACTATAAATCTGAAGAAGCCATGCTTATTATCTACTTGTTTTGAATATGCTTATGTCAGTTAATTCGGAGCGAGGTTACAAGATTGGAAACTATATGGTAGAAAGAGGTCTTCTTATCTGATCAAAAATCTTTAAACATAGGAAATTTTTTATCTTTTATTTCACCATCACTGGAATACTAAGTAATAGTGGCCCAGATGGAAGTATACAATTAAACATTTTACTGAAATACAAATGAACCACAGTGGTTCTTATGGGAAATAAAGCTTAGTTGCACTGGTGGCTCAAAAGAGGTCTTACAAAGTTGTCTTCAAGTGGCGTTTGTCAATAACACATTACAGGTTAACAACTTTTTTCAAAGTATTTTTTTCTAAGAAAAAAGTAATAGATGTTCATTACAGAAAAGTTAGCAAAAACAGAACTGTAGATGAGAGAATAAAAATTATACATAACTCACCACCAGGAGATAAACACTACTAAGATATTTTGATACATTTCCTTCCTTTTGTGCTCATTGTCTTTATATTTATACATTTATATATAAAATCATGCTGCTATAGGCATTTGTATTCTGCCTCTTTTTTGACTTATTATAAACATTTTATAGGGCATTAAAATTCTTTGTAAGCATCATTTTTAAAAGCTGCATAAATGTTCCTGTAAGGCTATACCATAATTTACCTAGATGTTTCCTCATTCTTGAACATATAGGCTATGTCCAAATTTTGTTGTTGTTGCTGCTCACACACAGAAATTTTAAAGATGTTTTTCAAAAGAAAACAAGTTTATTTCGTAGGCAAATGACGTACTCAATGAAACAGACAGTGATGATACGATGGTGCAGTGGATTCACTGCTAGCCTCAGGTTCAATCACAACAGGCATTTATCTTTCCTTCAAGGAATAATTCATTTTAATTCAGGCTTTCCATTCCTAGCTGCTTCCTCACAAATGTGTTTTCCATCTCACACAATTGCAAAGACTGAGCCATAAAGCTCACTTTTTTGACAGGTGGCATTTAATTTGTCTGCAGGTCAAAAGCCCTACTATCTCTTGTTGCCAGACTGAACAGAGGCAGGGAGCCTCACTTACAATCCTCCTCATGTGTAGCCCTTCTCCTTTGTGCGAACACTTACCTCTTCTAGTTCAGTTATTGGCCAGTCTGTCAGATGCAAAGATGCCTTCCTGAGTTTCTGGGGTTCTTAGAATTAACTTTTATTCCCAGTCCCTCAGGTCTCTTGAAGTATCTGTCTCCATAGGGACCAAAACTCCCTATCAAAGGACTCCACCCCACCATAAGAAGGGCTCTATTTCCTTCAGAACATGCCTCTTTCTCTACACTAGAAAGTCATGAGAGAAAAATAAATGTTCCACCTATGTCATTAGGTGAAGAGCTTAAACTTTGAGATAATTGAAGTAGTAACAGCAAGAAGCAAAGCCTTGGCAAGGCTATTAATAATGCAACATGTGATCATGCAGATTTCACATACAAAAGAGAATATTATAAGCATATTTAATATGAAATACAAAAACTAAAGCAGAGTAAGCTAGGCACTTCAGTTGACTTTTCTTGGAACCTAATAATTTATCAATCTAAATATATATAGAGCTATCACAAATGCAATCTAAAGTAAAAGTGTAACAGCTTATTAGGGTCAAAATAGGGACTTCAAAAGAAAAATGGAATAAAATTTATTGAAAAAATAAAATAGGAAAGTTTGTGAAGCAGAAGAGAGTGAAAGACTTCATTCTCCAGCAGACTAATCATAATCAGACCATTTTACACTTCAGAAGACTAGCACACTCTCTGGAGGTAGACATCATAAGAAGTAACAAAGAGTGGGACCAATAAAGACTTATTTATTCCCACTGCAAATAAAATGCAATTGGATTAAATAAATGTCTACATTATAGCAAATGGTATTTTTTGCTTTATTTCTATCACTAAATAATAACATTTCAATGTCAGAGGCAGAGTAGAGTTGCACAGTCTTTGTTGTTCAGATAAAATAAATGAAATAATATAGACAGTCCTTGTAATGTTGCCTGGCATGGAGATCCAATAGATGTCAACTGGCTCTGTTTCTTTTACACAGAAGCTTATACAGGGCTTTTATACAGGGCTTAATAGAATGACAACAGAACTTGTTTTTATGCATTACACTTAATGAATCATCTAATTTTTATTTTCTGATCATTAAAATAGGAACTTTTTTTTCTTTTTATTGACCTAAGGGGGACAAGTACAGATTCTCTTTCTTTTTTTTTTTTTTTCAAAGATGGAGTTTTGCTCTTGTTGCCCAGGCTGGAGTACAATGGCACAATCTTGGCTCACTGCAACCTCTGCCTCCCAGATTCAAGCGATTCTCCTACCTCAGCCTCCCAAGTAGCTGGGATTACAGGCATGTGTCACCATGCCCAGATAATTTTTTGTATTTTTAGTAGAGATAGAGTTTCTCCATGTTGGTCAGGCTGGTCTCAAATCCTGACCTCAGGTGATCTGCCACCCCTTGGCCTCCCAAAGTGCTGGGATTACAGGCATGAGCCACCGTGCCCAGCCAAAGCCACATTCTTAAAGGCAAAGTAGAGTCTTTAAATTGAACATACATTGTGGGCAAAACCCAAAAGACGCAATTCCAGAAACTAACAACCACAGAAATATATTTCATCTCATGCTGCATGTTTATAAGTGTATAGAAAACACATGATTTTAAAAAGGGTAAGTGAATGCATACTTCCAATTATTACTGTTTTTGTATAATCTGCATCCTATCATCACTGTCCCATCCCAAGATTAAAAGTAGATCATTTACCCTCTCCCCATAACAATTTCTAGTGCCATCATCTTGGATCTTTCTGGTTTTCAATACACTGTGATGGTATAAACCTTCAGATCAATTTGATGTTAGTTTTTACTTCTTTCTTTCTCTGTTTTCTCATAGAAAATCAAATATTTTCTTTCTTCTTCCGGTAAGCAAATGATAGAGTGTCATTATTATCAACCATAAATAGTCTTCAAAGAAAAAAATATTCTTTAATCACCTCTTACCAGGAAGGGCTTAACCAAAACTGGAGCAAAACAAAAGACTGTTACATGGGGTTGACACTCCTCTACATTTAAGTGATCAGTGTTAATAATTGTATATAACAAGTAGTATTGGAAACACACTGTAAGTAAGGCTAGTTAATCCTTGAAGACATGTATTTTAGAACCAAAACAATGTCATGAAACATATACCAAAGTTTTAACAGACAAATGAGAACACAGAGTCTAGAGGGTGTGCTGTAGTCTCATTAGCTAACGTGTAGCACAGCCAGAATAAGAACTTCTAATGCTTATAATTAATTTAAGTTTGGGGTAGATGGTTTTTTAATGGGATGGGGGGCAGTATGAGGAATGGAGAAACACAAACTGAAGGTAGATTCTCAGTGATGAATTTTAATTCTTTTCCCTCAATTAAATTAGAATCTAGCTAAAGAAATAATGTGGGCAATGAAATAAAAGTTGACAGAAAACGTTGAAAGGGACTTTAAGAGATCCTAGGATTTAGATGAGGGAAAACAGGGAGAGAGCTTTCTGATGGGATTGAAATTGGGCAATGCAACAACCTATCTTCAGGAATACTTAGCCACTACAAGGAATTCCTTAGTTGTTCAAAGAACCAAAAAATATTTAGAGCATTTACAACCATCACTAGGTCATTAGAGTAGACTATGAACTCTCTGGTCCTTAAATTTTAATGAGTCTGAGCCCTTTAAATGTGGCACTGAGAGCAACTTTAGATGCAAAACAATTAAAATGTTAATGGGATTTCTACTGTAAATAGATTTATGAAGGGCGGGGGGAATGCTGACTGTGTTGCTTACTGGCTCAGACTTGTGACTGTTAGTTAAAGTCAAGCAAGATTTGCTTTACAAAAGATGTAAGGCATACCTTTCAATGGCTGATGCCTATGATATTTCTTACAGCAAAATTCATTTCAGTATTGCATATAACATGCCTAAAGCCCAAGACAAATATTATTATGTTATCACATAATTGGTCAATGTGTATTGCTGGGTCTTGAGTTTTCTACTTGTTTTATTTTACATGTAGTATTCCAGTACATTTAAAGGAAACCCATATTCATTTTTGCTCATCTCCATACATAGAGGGTTCAAAAGTTCAAAAGATAAGAAGTAGTTCTCAACATGAGTAAACCATGAAATGCATTGAAAAATGAATTTTTGATGTGAAGATACATTCCCAGTTTATTCATGCTGAGAATTTTTTTTCTTATCTTTTGGACTTTGTAAGCTGGGACAGCAAAGTTTATTTAAACTTCATAATAAATAAAGCAGCAATATAATTTGACTGTTATTTTATTATCATGTTCTTTTCTCCAGTTTATTGAGGTATGATTGACAAATAAAACTGCACAAACTTAAAGTGTATAACGTGATGATCTGATATGCATCTATACTGTATTGTCAAATGATTACCACAATCAGGTTAGTTGGCACATCTATCAACTCACCTAGTTACCTCCCTTCCCCCATGGTGAGAACATTTAAAATCTCTCTTAGCAAATTTCAAGTACACAATACGGTATTGTTAACCACAGACTATGCCATATATTAGATCCCCACATATACTTTTGTTTATAACAAAAGCCTTCACAGCATTACAAAAAGCTGCAGGTTCTGCAACTTAATATTAGTACTTTGCACTTCAGAAAGGAAAAACTATTCAAAATTCAGTTACTTTCTCTTGCTTGGCATCCACTACACTCACTCATGAAAATAGTATTCATAATAATTCAGAGAAACAAAACCTCAAGTCTCCTGGGATTGCTTCTTCTCTCAAGAGTAAAACTCACTAAAGCTCAGAATTACTGTCAATTCTTAATTAACCATATCAGTGAGGAGGAACATTAAACACCACTGAAAACTGTCCACTGAAGAATGACAGAAAACATTTTCCAGATCATCAGTTGACAAGCCACATAATTTATATACTACAAGGAGTTGATTTAACAGAGTCGGCTGGAAGTGCCTTTGCTAATTCCAAACACGTCCTCACCGTTATCACGTGATTATTACAAATAGATTTTTTAAAAGAAACTATAGATCTCCAAATACCTATGTCAAACAAAAATATCAGTTAAGATTGCTGAAACAGACAGACATGTAATTAATCCTATCTGAGGGACCTGGAAGTATTTGTGAAATAGGTAACTTTTGTTCTGACCCTTACAGATTGGCCTGGAAGAGACCGAGAAGGCAGGGAGTTTGCTGAGAGGAAAGACACCGTGGCAGAACAACGTGGAGGGCATTTGGGGACCACAGGGTATCGTGGAGAGGACAGACCTGCAAATGCATGGAGTCAATGACAGTGACACAAGTTGCCACAGTGTATATCGGCCCCAGGAGACACTGCCGTTCCAACAGCCTCCAACACCTGGCAGGCTCTGCTCTCTTCCTATAATGAATGCACTTCTGACCCCAATCCTACCTTGCCTACAAACGCCACCACTTCCAGAAAGCTTCCCACGATTTCCTCTGAGGAATTTATTTTCTCCTTTCTTAATTAAAGTACATAATACTTGCTTATAAACTCCCTGGGGGTAGAGACTCTATCTTACCTCTACAGAAGAACCTAGAATAATGCCTTGATGATTGTGATTTGATCCTGAATTGTGCCCCATCTGTAGTTAATTCTGCTGGAGTAGCAGGAATTTCTTTCTACTGTCATTTCTGGCCATGGTAATAATGAGCTCAGAATGATGGCAGATAGAGTAAATGTTTAGCCAGGCAAAAACACAGCCTGTCAACATAAGAGCACTCTATAGGAGTTTCCATTTCTTGTCATTATGACCAAAAGCGATGGCTGTGACAGTGAAGTTCTCAACTAGAATGTCCTTCCAATGATGTTCTATTTATGTAGCTCTAAGTCAATCATTTTTTTAGTAGTGACACGTTGAATTATACAAGTTTCTATTTTATTTAATTTCCCTGAGGCCTTTCATAGCATATAACACTCTTTCTTTCCTTCCTCTCAGGTAGTTTCTTAACCTCCTCCTTAGACCCTTTTTCATCTGTCTTCTGTTCGTATATTAAAACATCCAGGTTTCCTTCCTCAATAATCTTTTTCCCTCACTTTTTTATATATATTTGTTTCCTACCACTTCAACAGCCAAATATAGCTCTAGCCCAGACCACTTTCCTGAGCCTCAGGCCCCTTTAGGGGATTTCTCTAGAACGTCTCCAACTGAGATCCCACAGACACAGAAATGCCCACATAGTCACTGCTGAATTCATCATCTTCTCCCCTAAGGTTCCTTTCTCTTGTGTTTCTGATATTCTCCATTATCCAGAGGCCCCATCAAGTCTGTCTTTCTCTTTTACCTCCATGCATTCATCAACTCCTATTGCTATTTATCTTTCAGATCTCTTCCCTTGTTTTATCACCACCACTATTTCTTTTGGTTATTAGACTCACCACTTCTCTCTGGACTCAACAGCCCTAAACTTATCTTTTACTGTAGCCTCATATAGATTCTTCTCTCCAGTCATACTGTTAAGAACATGTTTTATGGTTTTCCTAATGGGGAGATCTTGCTGCCTTCTTGCACATATCCTTTTCACCAACTGGAAACGACCACCAACATCACCACTTTTACCTTTCATCTAACCTCTACTCAAAGTCAATAAAAATTAACTCTTGAAAACCTACCCTGAGGTCCTGTATTATTTCTTCTTATAGCTGGGTTACATGTACCATCTCTGCCAATTTTGTATTGGTAGGCTCCAGTCTGTATGCTGATCTCCCTCCTGGTCTATGAGTTGCTTAAAGAAAGGAATCACCTTACTTCCTTCTGTATCCCCAATGCCTAGCAAAGTACTTGACACTGAATAAATCTTTGCTAAATGAAAATAAAAAGAAAAGAAATCAACTACATATTCAGCAACTGGGTTAGTAGTTTGATTTCAGCATCAGTGGAGAAAAGACGGGGGCTTGGAATTTGAACACAGCCCCTTGAGTAAGCTCATTAAACCTCAGTGTTCATCTAGTTTTAACATGTTCCTATCTATTTTAAAAGAATGGGAAAAATCAAGTACTAGATTCAACAAAATAGAAAAAATACTAGATTTAAGCCATAGCAAAACCTATGCTGCTAAAATGGGAAAGAAATATGTTAGGGATGTTGGGAGACAATTCTTCAAGGTCTCTTGCATTTCTGCTTGTGAAAAAGACTTGACAGCTTTTTTCTGGGAGGATATTTATATAAAAAACAATCTTGGAAGAGGAAGAGAGTGTCTTCTGCCAGAACTGAGGGCAGAGTTGATTCCTGAGCAAGATAATAAAGTTCATTCTCCCTCTAAGGGCAAGGATTGGCAGGTTTGCTAGCAGTCCCCTTAGAAGACTGAAGGTTGTCTAAGCTCCAGGTTCCCCATCTGTGACACAAACTCACGGTATGCGCAGTATCCATTGGGGTCACTCCTCATTGCCTTCATGGAAATTAGTAAGGAGGTGAGGGCAAGATAAACTGATGCAAACATGAAGCTCATGCTGCCTGCTATAGACTACGGAACTAATAAAGTCATTTGTCTTTGCCCAGGAATCTCATGTCTTCTAGCAGCAACTATGAACTGTGGCAGACTAACTCATTACCTTGAAGGTAGAGTAAAATCTTAGACGCATCACAGATCTTGAGTAGCAGAAGGGAACTACAGGCAAATTTAAAAAACAAAAGCAATAAATAAATAAATAAAAATAACCCAGGTACTCAATAAATGTTTATAAAATTAATTAATACTGAAAAGCTAAGGCCTTGAATACAGTGTGATAATTAAGTGCTCAGATTCTAGAGTCACACAGCCTGGGTTTATACCCTAGCTTTATTACTTATTAACTATATGACCTCTCCCCTGAGCTTCAAACTGTTATATGTAGTTTCTCCAGAAAACCTTAACTTCCCTGGACTTCAATTTCTTCATCATAAATGTTGAAACAAATATTACCTTCTGATAGAGTGGTTGTAAGAATTAAATGAGTTAAAATATGCAAAGCACTTAAATTATTCCTGGCACATAGTAAGTGCTATTTAAGAACAATATTATGAATCCCTGAGCTTATTTCATGGATAATCAGAGTTCTTAAGAAAGGAAATGATGTCACTAGATCTTTGCTTTAAAAACCAATCTTGATAAAAACTAAGTAGTATATATAATAAAAATAAAGAGGATTGAGAGGATATGAAAGAGAAGATCAACAAAGAGATAACTGTAGTAGGCTAGGAGTAAAAATAGCATAACAGGCTTAAGTGTTGGCATCAGGAATAGGAACTAATTCAAGAGATATTTCGTTGTGGGTGTTGACAGAATTTGGCAACTGACAGGAACATAAATATTAACTTATATTTATCGAATTGCCATATACAAAAGCCTTTTCACAACCATCTTACCTAAAGCTCATAATAAAACTACAGTGTAAACTGGGAGACAAGTAACAGAGATTAAAAATGAATTCAAATAAGACAAAGAAGAAGGTGGACAAAGTACCTGAGAAGAAGATGTAGAAGACGACAATAATGACTAGAGATGATCTAAGAACACTTTGAGTCTGAAATCCATGGAGATGATAAATCTATAGTTGAAAATGCAAGTCTATAGCTGCAAAGAGACTGGGGCTGGATATACAGATCTGGGTCTCATAAAAATAGCACATATGATGGAAGCCAGTGGGAAGAGATAAACCAGTTAATGTATAAAGAATGGACAGAGAAATAAAGATAGAAGGGGAGAATGCAGGCACCAATGGAGGAGAACTACAGATGATACTACATGTACAAAGGAAAAGTATGAGATGTAAAAAAAGTAGAAAATAGGAATTAGTAATGTCATATGCTATGGAAAAATAAAGGTTGGGCAAATTCTGAAAAGAGGGTAGCCTCTGAAAAGGACATTCAGCAGAGAAGGCCATAGTGCAATGGGTTAAATGACTGATGATTAGAAAAAAACAAAGGAAGCAGCATTAATGAGCTGTTTTTCAGCAATGGAAGGTGAAGGAAAGAAGCAGCAAAGTCAACACAGACCTGTATATAGACAAAACATCTTACAGACATAGGTAGAGACAGATGTAGAATGGAAGACCTGAATATGATTGGAAGAAGAGAAAAAACAGTAGAATGGAAAGAGATAGGAATGAAAGATAAAAAAAGAAATGACAGAGAAAATATTTTTAAAATGGGATCGAAACATATAGGGAGGGATTATCTTGAAACAAGAGTGGTAAATGTATTTCTGTGAAACACAGAAGAAAGAAGAAAAGTAAACATACATAAATAATATTAAAACTGAGGACACGGACACTGAGAAAATCCATATAATAAAATGTCAATATCATCAATAAAGTATGAACTGGAATTGACTACTAACAGTAAAGGGCAAAGGTTTGAATCTACTTGGGGAGAACAGGAGCAAGAGCAGCTACTGCTGAATTTAGGTAAACAGATCCAGACTGAGTAACAAGATCAGAGAGTCTCACAGTTTGAGAGCATATGAAGGAAAAGTCAAAGGTAAAGGGAACAGCACAGAGTATGGTGATTATAGACAGAGCTCTGGAGCTAGACAGGATGGGTCCATACCCTGTTCTACCACTTCACAGCTATGAAACTTCATGAAAGTTACCTAACCTCTTGATATGGTTTGACTCTGTGTCTCCACCCAAATCTCAACTCAAATTGTAATCCACATGTGTCGAGAGAGGGACTTGGTGGGAGGTGATTGGATCATGAGGGTTGTTCCTCCATGCTGTTCTCATGATAGTGAGAGTTCTCATGACATGTGATGGTTTTGAAGTGTTTGACAGTTTTCTACTTGCGCTCTCTCTCTCTCCTGCCACCATGTAAGATGTGCCTTGGTTCCACTTCACCTTCTGCCATGATTGTAAGTTTCCTGAGGCTTCCCCAGTCATGCAGAACTGTGAGTCAATTAAACATCTTTCCTTTATAAATCACCCAGTCTCACATTTACAGCAATGTGAAAACAGATGAATACAGAAAATTGGTACCAGGATAGTGGGGTATTGCTATAAAGATAGCCTGAAAATGTGGAAGCAACTTTGGAACTGAGTAACAGGCAGAGCTTGGAATAGTTTGGAGGGCTCAGAAGAAGACAGGAAGATCTGGGAAAGTTTGAAACTTCCTAGAGACTTGTTGAATGGTCTTATCCAAAATGCTGATAGTGATATGGACAATGAAGTCCAGGCTGAGGTGGACTCAAATGGAGACGAGGAACTTATTGGGAACTGGAGCACAGGTCACTCTTGCTATGCTTTAGCTTGCTATGCTTTAGTAAAAATGCTCAAATCTCTAGGGCATTTTGCCCTGCCCTAGGTAGCTGTGGAACTTTGAACTTGAGAGAGATGATTTAGGGTATCTGGCAGAAGAAATTTTTAAGCAGCAAAGTGTTCAAGATGTAACCTGGCTTTCTCTAAAAGCATACAATCATATGCATTCACAAAGAGATGATCTAAAATCAGAACTTACGTTTAAAAGGGAAGCACAGCATAAAAGTTTGGAAAATTTGCAGACTAACCACGAGTAGAACAGAGAAACCCATTTTCTATGGAGAAATTCAAGTTGTGGCTGCAGAAATTTACATAAGTAAAGTGAAGCAGAAAATGTCTCCAGGGCATTTCAGAGATTTTTATGGCAGCCCCTCCTATCACTGACCCAGAGGCCAAGGAGGGAAGAATGGTTTCCTGGGCCAGGACCAGGGCCCTGGTGCTCTGTGCATCCTTGAGACATAGAGCCCTGAGTCCCAACCACTCCTGCTCCAGCCATGGGTAAAAGGGCCCAAGGTACAACTTGTGCCATGGGTTTAGAGAATGCAAGCCCCAAGCCTTGGAAGCTTCCACATGGTGTTGGGCCTGAGGGTGCACAGAAGAGCTGAGGTTTGGGAATCTCTGCCTGGATTTCAGAGGATGTATGGAAACACTTGATTGTCCAGGCAGAAGTCTGCTACAGGGGCACAGCCCTCATGGAGAACCTCCATTAGGGGAGTCAGGAGGGAAAATGTGGTGTTGGCACCCCCACACAGAGTCCCTACTAGGGCACTGCCTAGTGGAGCTTTGAGAAGAGGGCCACTGTCCTCCAGACCCTAGAATGGTGCATCACCAACAGCATGCACCATGCACCTAGAAAGACTGCAGGCACTCAACACCAGCTCATGAAAGCAGCCACAGGGGCTGTACCCTGCAGAGCCACAGGGGTGGAGGTGCCCAAGGCCTTGGGAGCCCATCTCCTGTGTCAGCATGCTCTGGATATGAGATATGGAGTTAAAGGAGATGATTTTGGAGCTTTAAAATTTAACAACTGCTTTTTTGGGTTTTGGATATGCATGAGGCCTGTAATCCTTTGTTTTGGCCAATTTCTCCCAGTGCCTGTACCCCCACTGTATCTTGGAAGTAACTAACTTGCCTTTGACTTTACAGGCTCATATGTGGAAGGAACTTGCCTTGTGTCTGGTGAGACTTTAAAGTTGGACTTCTGAATTAATGTTGAAGTGAGTTTAGATTTTGGGAGACTATTGGGAAAGCAAGATTATGTTTTGAAATGTAAGAAGGACATCAGATTTGTGAGGGAATAGGGGCAGAATTATACAGTTTGGCTTTATGTCCCCACCCAAATCTCATCTCAAATTGACATCCCCATGTGTCGAGGGATGGACCTGGTGGGATGTGATTAGATCATGGGAGCAGTTTCCTCCATGCTGTTCTCATGATAGTGAGTGAGTTAACATGAGATCCGATAATTTAAAAGTGTTTGGCAGTTGCCCCCTTGTTCTCACTCTCTCTCTCCTGACACCATGTAAGACATGCCTTTCTTTCCCTTCACCTTCTGCCATGATTGTAAGTTTCCTGAGGTCACCCCAGACATGCAGAACTTTGAGTCAATTAAATCTCTTTCCTTTATACATTACCCAGTCTCAGGTAGTTCTCTATAGTAGTGTGAAAATGGACTAATACACCTCTCTATGCCTCAGTGACCTTATCTGAAAAGATGATGGTGTTATCTACCTCATATGATTGTTGTTAGGATTGAAAATATTAATACACAAACTGCTTTAAAAAATGTTTTACCCATAGAGAATACACATGGCCTTCTCTTCTCAAATTCATTTTCTGCTCATTTAATGTGCCTGGCCTCAAAAGAAAAAGAACCCTTTTCCAATTAATTTAAATTAATGAGTAAACCCAGACTATGCTTAAATTATTTGTAAGTTTAAGGGGATTATTGGCCTGGTGTGGTGGCTCATGCCTGTAATCCCAGCACTTTGGGAAGCTGAGGTGGGCGATCACTTGAGGTCAGGAATTTAAGACCAGCCTGGCCAACATGGAAACCCTGTCTCTACTGAAAATACAAAAATTAGCTGAATGTGGTTGGCATGTGCCTGTAGTCTCAGCTACTCAAGAAGTCGAGGCATGAGAATCGCTTGAACCCAGGACACAGAGGTTGTTGTGAGCCCAGATCGCACCACTGCACTCCAGCCTGGGTGACAGAGTGAGACTCTGTTTCAAAAACAACTAAGTAAGTAAGTAAATAAATAAGGGATTATTATTAGCCCCAGATATCTCTAGTTCATTCATGATATGGTCTGAATGTTTGTTTCCTCCTAAAATTTCTGTGCTGAAACCCTAACTCCCAATGTGATGGTATTAGGAAATGGGGCCTTTGAGAAGTGATTAAATCATGAGGGTAGAGCCCCCATAACTGAAATTAATGTATGCCCAAGGGAGCTCCTTCACCCCTTGTATCACGTGAGGACAAAGCTAGATCTGTGAACCAGGAAACAGGCTCTACATCAGATCTACCAAAATCCAAGATTTCTCAGTCACTAGAACCATAAGAAATAAATGTTTGTTGTTTAAAACCCACCCAGTTTATGGTATTTTGTTACACCAGCCCGAATGAACTAAGACAGCTCAATTTCAGGCTGTATAATATCAAAAGTTTAAATAATAATAATAAAAAGAAACAAATTCCAGCATGTGGGGGGGACAATAGACAACTCTGTCACCTCTCCTTCAGTATTCCGAATTATTATCATAGATTATTGACCGGCTCTATTTCCAAATCCATTGGTTCTTCATAAAATCTAACTCACTGTCACTCTCTCTCTGACCCTAAATTTCCATATTAACTACAGAAGCCTGTAATTAAGCCTGTAATTAAGCGGTGAAACATAGTTCCATGTATGCGTGCCATGGGAGAAGGGTAGACAGTTTCATATCAAACATACTAGGGATCTGTATGTCAAAACTGCCTGTACTATCTTAGGGGATGGGAGTGAAATGTCCTACACAGTTTAGACTACTGCTGAGTCACAAAGTGGCCATATTGTTTAAAAATTCCCTCCAGATATCAGAGAAATCCAAGTATCACATGTCCCAGGAGCTTAAGCTACTTCATCTTCCTTTATTCATTCATGCTTGCTATGATATATGCAACACTCCCATGTTTACTACTTTTCATTAGGATGCATAAAATAATTATGCAAGTATTTACAAGAGTACATTACAAAGGATAAATTTTAATAGAGTGCATTACAGCTAATCATTTTCCTTTGATGTCTCAAAGATCCAGAGTACAGTTTATTTCCTCCTATTTAATCCTTTAGAAAACATTTGCAGAGTACCATTAACATAAGTAAACTCTTCAATATCCCTTTATCAAAATGCCATTACCAGTTACAACTCTCCAATTTTTAATGCACTTGCCTCAGATAACTTCTCTCACTCTATAATACCCAGCTTAAAACCTACCCCCTCATTTTAATACTCAAATACTTACAGCCATGAGAGAGGAGTATAATTTCCTATGAAGAGTCTCAATAAGGAGGAGATAAATCAGATCTTCCTTGTGAGGAGCTCTCCTACCCATAGCAGGACAATTAGCACGCCAACCTCTCCCCATACCCACCACAGAATGCCAACATAACCCTATAACTATGGCAACAATCAAAAAAGGCGGCACAGGTATCTCAACCACTAGGTAGAATGTACCAGCCCTATTCCTACTGAAAACGCATTGAAGTGATTAAAAGGAACTTCTCAAAAACAGAGGTTGGGCCTGAGCCTTCTGAAATGGATTACACGTGTTAAGAACTTCAGCTCTGGAATCTAACTGCCTAGACCCAGATCTTCTGAATTTTTGGAAGGTAACTTAACCTTACTGTGTCTCTTTCTTTGTCATAAAATGGTATGATAATGTGCCTACCTCATAGGGCATTTCCAGGATTAAATGAAATAATACATGTAAAGTAGCTAGAAATTTGCCTGGCATGTAAGAATTCAAACGGATAATTATTACCTGTGATTTCTAATACCTCCGTAAGTAACAGATACTTAGGCACTCTTCCTGAAATACAGATTCTATGAATCTGCCTAATATTAATTATTCACGATTCCCTAAATGTGATAAGACAAGGTCATCAGATCAATTATCATTAGAGTTGGAATACTCATATGTCATTCACCTTTTGCTTTCTTTAAAAAAAAAAAAAATTTCTTTGAAAATGAGCTTACCTTCGGAGGAATGCACCATAAACACAATGCATTAAATTTAGGCTGACTGTTGGTTAGCTGCACAATTGTTTCCTATTTTCACTTGTCACCCCAGCTCCAAAATTTGTTCAAGAACAAGTTTAGCTACATCAAACTTTTACTTGTGTTAATGACCTATAAGTGCCAGTCAGTAAGATGATGCATTCTCATTAGTGGTCTTCACCTCATTAGAAGCCTGCTCTCACTGATTTGGACCTCAGAGGTCAATACAAATCTCAGGAAGAATTCTCTTTAATTTAATAGATAGGCAGGTATGCAGAAGCCAAGTGCTATCTATACGCGGCTACATTTCACATGCCTACAATTGCAAAGGCATCTAAAGAAACCTAGCACTAAATCCCAACACGATTCCTGCTGAAGAAATCACCATTATGTCTAATACCAAGGAGAACTACAAAATTTGGATTTTTCCCATCAAGATTTCAGAAAGTACTAAGAGTCATCAGACTGATCTCAATAACATCCTGGAAAAAGCATCTAACACTTAAGAATTTATATATTTTTAAATATCTGATCTCATCTCACTTGATAAATAAATGAGCTGCAGTAGCAGTATCCTTAAAAGAAAAAAAAAAAATGCAGTGTCATCCCTCCAGCGTTTTCAACAAAAGAGTCAATATTGAAACCTGAGGTAAAACAGTCAAACAGTGTCAAAAGTGATGTAGGTATTTCTGTTATTTCTGTTTCTCTCCAAAGGGACTGTTTTGTCTCAGGGTGCATGGGTGATTTTGTTGCTAATTAGCCAACGTAGGATCTACTTAAATAAAGGCACTTATAAAGGTAAGAGCATGGCTACTCTGCAAGCTTTCTAAAAGACAGTTTCTAAGAAGTGCAGGCTTACACATGCACAAGCTATCCAAAGTGGGATGTGTTTTCTGAGATAAACTGAAGAAAAGTCTAAATCAACCTTCTCTTCAAAATAAACAAGACACATCAATTCAAGAGAAATCACATACCCAGAAACGTGGCATTTTCGCCAAATACATATTTACAAACTATGTAGAAAAGAAATTCTGAGATGCCACTGATACCCTGGCCATGTGTCAAGATTGAATTTCACATGAAAGAAATGAAATATGTAATTTGAACCCCAAAATCGAATTTTTCTTACAGGAAAAAGTAAAGCCCCAGAGATCTATGGATGGCTTTGTGTACTTATCTAAGCCATTTTTCTATAATAAAGTATTCACATTTCAGAAAGGCAAAAGTGAAGTAAAGTAGGAGCAAAATGGCAAAAATGTTTAAATGCTCAAACACTCTGGTGTCTATTCATAACCGCTCAGGAGCAGAAATCGAAAAGCAGAATTAGATCTGGCTTCTCTCTCAGGCGGTTCGATGATGATTCCGCTGATGCTACAGAACTCAGGTGAAACTTCAGCCAGTCAAGAGGACTAGGCAATTTGTAAAGACTTAGACTTCCCATGAGCTCCTCGCTATGGTTGACACGGTGACAAAAATTATCTCCTAGCTTTCATGATTTCTAATCCGGAACGAAACCATGCCCATCCTGAGACGATGCGTTTGAGTCACCTTCCTACTAACTCTTCAGTTCTCTAATAAGGGGACTAGTAGCTAAGTGGCCGAGCACTCAATCCTTCACATACTCATCACCCCCGCTCCTCACTTCGGCAGATGAGCCGAGATTTGCCTCTCGTCAAACCTGTGGAATAAACCACTCCGTCCGACTCGGCGATACTTCTCAAAAAAGAAAGAAAGGTAACATGTGCACGAAGTCATTGGTCTCTACAAAGAAAAAAAATGTCAAACTCACTGTTCGACAGGATTTCATTCACAACCCTTTCACAAAGTGGTAGTCATTAGCCAATTACTCTTCAAACAGAAAATTAAAGAAAATACACACATACCACGCGCTCACACATGCACACACCCAAACCTCGGGGTGGGGGGGATGGGGGGAAATCTGTCAGGAGCCGAGAAAGTACCGGGTGGACACCGGCCCCGGTCGCGGTTTCCGCTCCCGGGCTGGCGCTCCCCAAGGACGCGTTGGGGACTGCGTTCCGCCTCGCTCCGCCCGGACAGCCCGCAGCCCCCGCAGGTGTCTGCCCGCACCTCCTGCCCCCCATCCCTTCCCGGGCTCGGCCCGCGGTGTCCGCGCCAGGTCCGGGGTGGGGCGGGGCACACTGTTGTCTGCTCTCTCCAAGCGTTCCGGAGCGCGCCGGCGCCACTTACATGCCCAACCGGAGCTGTAGGGCGCTTCCTGGCGGCCAGCCGGCAACCGCCCAGACGCAGAAGCACAGTCGCGAGGACATCTCGGCGAGAATGATCCACCCTGGCCGCCGCCCGGGCTGCGCGCGGCGCGCCGTTCCGGCTCCGCAAGTCCGAACCCGGCGCAGAAGTTGGGCTCGTCGGGCAGAAGTTGGTGCAGGGCTCGCGAGGCTGGCGCGGTGCGTCTCTCTGCGGCGGGAACGGCAGTAGCTTGGCCCCGACAGGCGTCAGAGGCGGCTGGGAGTGCGAGAGGAGCGGCCGGGCGAGCCCCAGAGGCTCGGTGGCCGCTGAGCTGCATGCCCCTGCTCCGCCGGGAGCGACTGAAACCGAGTGAGCCCAGCGGCCCCGCAGCCCCCGCAGCCCCGGTGCCATGGAAACGCGCTCGCCGCCCTCCCGCCCCAGCCCCTCCGGAGCGCTTAAAGAGACAGCCCCTCCGCCACCGCGGGCGCGAGGCGCTGCTGGGCGTCCCCCACGCCCTGCGCCCTCCTCGCCCCCTCCTCTTCTCCCAGCCGCGGCGGGGGCTGGGCGCTGGGGACGGGAAGGGCAGGTGGGACGCAAAATAAGGGGCTTCGCTCAGTACTCAGCCTAACTCTGCTCCCACCTCTTCCTACCCTCCCCCCTCCCAGCACACACACTCAAATCCCGCTAAAGAGCCCAAGCAGTCCTGGCTTTTCCTCTCAAACATCAGCCTGCTCAGAACCAAACCAGTTGTGCAGGAGCAGAGACCAAAAGAAGGCTGACTTTTGATTCTCTTGTTCTGCTCGCTCCCCACCCCGAGTCTGGAGAGTTGGTCAGAGCGGTAGGCTGAGGGAGGTGTGTTTGAAGTGGGAACCAACTGGCAGTTGATTGAGTCAAATCTGCCAAATCGACAGTTGCAGGACACATCGCCGGCTCATCCAGAAATCCTCCTCACTCAAAACGGGGTCATCTCTCTTCGTTTTATTTGGCTATCATCTCATCCCCATTAGGCACCAGAGTTACAAGGAGGAGCCAACGCTTTTACAAACTTAATCCCTCCTTTCCTTCAAACCAGCTCCTTTCCCCCAAATATAAGGAGGAACAGCCCCTCCTGCCCCGAATGGGAAGCTCTCTGGCTGCGGTGCTGGCCAGCGCAGCCAGGGACGCACGGCCAAGCGCGAGGCAGTCGCCAGCAGCTCAGGCCGTAGTCTGTGCCTCTGCCCGGTGCCAGCTGCTCTCTGGAAGGCCACAAACCTCTGGAGTCTGTTTCGTGAAAATAAAAATCTATGGTGCATCGTGCCCTCCAATAAAGGACAGCCCAGACTCCGAAGCCATAATCTGCTGTTTATCCCTGAAAAAAAAAATGGATCAATCTGCAGTGGAGCGACTTTTTTCTTTGATTCCTAAACTTACCAAAAGTGGCTCTCCAGTGACTCATTCATGTCAAATACTGTACTCAAAGTGGTACCACCTGATTTCCTCAGTTCTGGGAGCCCTAAAAGGATCTTTCCCAAATGGTTATGTGGGCTCCCTCTTGTCCTGCATATTTGAAATAACCATCTGGCTCTTAGTTTCAGTGTTTTGAGCCTTTGTTCCCTTTTCTTTCTTCTTCCTTTTTTTTTTTTTTTTTTTTTTTTTTTTTTTTTTTTTTTTTTTTTTGGCTCTGTCGCCCAGGCTGGAGTGCAATGGCGAGATCTCGGCTCACTGCAATCTCCGCCTCCTGGGTTCCTGCGATTCTCCTGCTTCAGTCTCCTGGGTAGCTGGGACAACAGGCGCGCGCCACCACGCCCAGCTAATTTTTTGTATTTTCAGTAGAGATGGAGTTTCACCATGTTGGCCAGGATGGTCTCCTGACCTCGTTATCTGCCCGCCTCGGCCTCCCAAAGTGCTAAAATTACAGGCGTGAGCCACCGAACCCGGCCCAATTGGGCTTTTACAGAAGGGATTGAGAAGCAAACTTTTGTCATTTCTCTGAAAAGGAAAAAAAAGATGGAGGTGAGATAAAACCAAACTACTCCTGAATTTTTCAGCATTCTGTGACTTTGCTCTTCTTGAGTTTCAGAATATGGAATTCAGGCCACCCTACAGTATCTTCTATTTCTCTGAGACATATCTGTATCTTTTACTTCTTTTAAAATTGAAGTTTAATTTAGTAAATTAAAAAAGCCACAGGTACAAGTACATAAGTAAACATCTTTATCCTTTGACAAATATCTTTAACAAACATAATTTTTTAGCTCTTTCCACAATAGAAATCATTACCTAACCCCCCTTATTTCATTAAAAAAAAAAAAAAGATTCATTCTGACTTCTCTTTCTAAATGCCAGATATACATCAGCCAGGCCTTCTGTAACCCCAGAGACAGTGGACTTGGTGACAGTGCTGATTATCTACTGCAGAGATGCATTGTAACTTGGCTAACTAATTAGTTCTAATATTAGCAGGCCTAGCATAGGCTGCTAAAACACATTGACAATTTAAAAATATATTTTTAACTCTTCTAACTTCTACTCAACCTCTTTGCCACCTTTTTAAACAAGTAACAAAGTTGATTGTTTAATTTCACCTCCTCTTTTTTTTCTTCCCTCTTCTGGTGAGATGCTAATGAACAGTGAAATGACCAAGGCAGGCAGGGCACTGTGGGGGAACAAGGAAAGAAAAGAAACTGGCTAATACACAAAAATGGTGATTTCTGAATTGAGTGTACTAACTATATAAGGTGGGGTTGTTTTTCTCCCCATCTGGATATAGCGATAGGTAAAAAAATAATAATAATCCTCTCCATTGATTTGATTTTTTGTCTGTCTTTTGAATGAAATGTAAAGACTCCAGATTGTTTCCCTACAGTTTGATCTTAATTATTTTAATACAAATTTATAGCATACCTAGAGATGACAGTAAAAATTAATTGTACCCCAAAATTTCCTTTGACTTGCTAAGCTTTTATTTGCTCCTGAACTAGTTTTAACTCTGCTTGGATGTATCTCCAACCAATTTCATTCCCTCCTGGAATGTAAAAAGTTTCTAAACATTCTCTTTCATAATATCACTGAAAGTCTTGCATAAATAATAGATCACATTTATTACAAGGCTAAGTTTTATGTAAGCCACAGCTAATATTCAGAACTATTTTAAAAGCTAAAGAATAATAGAAATGCAAGAATGTTTGTAAATCATCTGATTGCATAGTTGTTTAGTAAAGGACAGCTTAGGTACGTGGGAAGTAACTAAGCCCATTGAAAATCATAAATTAGAAAATTTTCCTTTTATATACATTGGTTTCAAAGCACATTTTTTACTATAGATGAACATTTAAAGCACTTAGGATGCTACAGAATAAATATGAATAGTGTACATTTCAAAAAGTGAGATTTATTTCAAATTATTCTAGCATGGATAATAATATGAACACAATGTCATGTAAGCAACACCATTAAATGAAATATACTCTTCTAACATAAGTGTTAAAATTTTGCCATGAACTTGAAAACACTGATTTGAAATCAGCTCCCCTTCTGCAGTATATTCATACAATCTTGAAATAGCTGGTTATTTGGTTCGATTGGTCGGGTGTGCTATATCTTTAAGAAAACAAAGTATTATGAAACCTGTTAGTTATAATCTTCCATATTATAAGAACAATGCAGTTTGGTGTTTGGGGGTTGTTATGGACACACAAAATGAAGGCAGACACAGACAAAACAATTAACTCGGCCTTTATTGTCAAAGGAAAATAAATTTTAAATTTAACCAAGCAAGAGAATGAGCCAGTTACACAAAAACCAATTTTAAAAATAAGAGAATAAAAAGTTTTGTGTTGATGATATCCCTTCTTTGGACATAAATATTACAGAAAAAATCCAGAAACATTATCTATTTTTATTTTTGTTAATGATCTTTCACAATCTCAATCTAGACAGATTCTTAAAAATGAGGTAGAAATTGAAGACAAACATTCTATCTAAAAGGAGTCCTAAAGATTTTAAGGGAGTCCTTCATGGGAATTCCACATGCCACTTCACTCTCCCTCCAGACCTGTATCAAAGGATTAATAAATCTAACCAGCTTCTGTCTTGTTAGGAAGGGGTGGGGTAAGCCAATTTAATGCTTTATGTATGCTGGTTGTAAAAGGGGATGCTTACCTAAAAAAAATAAATTCCGACCAGATGTTCTAAAAATCTTCTTGAGTTCCTGCTTGAAGCTTTACAGTTACCAAATACTTTATCTTCTCATCTATCTTCTTCTCATTGAGAAATTGTTGATCCATGGCAATTCAACAAGCAGACTGCTACAAAAACCTTCCAGCCAAAGCTTTTCAGTCCTGCTCTCCCGCACACAAAAACTTCCAGTGTCTATATGGGGACAGGAAAGGAGTACAGGCCCACTTCATTCAGCAGGTGTTGTAGGTTGAAAGAGGAGGAGGTCAGAAAGCAATTCTTTAAAGGACAGCTTCTGTCACCTGAAAGTGTAATAAATTGCCATTGTAAAAATGCCTACAAGCACTAATGAGCCATGCACATTGAAATCTTGATGTCAGGCAAAATAGAATGAAATTCACCCGGGAACCAACTGAGATTGTCACACCAAGATGTGAATAATCATTCTCCCTTTGGCTTAATCTGCCACTAAATTCTGCCCCTCCAAATCCATAGTTTTTCTCTCTCTCTCTTTTTATGGAAAATAATAAATTCTTCATAAAACCCATGAAATATATGGCTAGTGATTTATACATAATTTCTCAGCACTCCAATCCTCATTGGTCATAAAGACTTCCCAATCATATTTGAGTTAAATGGAATGATCAGATCTGGAATTATATGTATTTATTAGAACAGAATTGGAAGATTAGCCCAAATACATATTTTTTTAGAAACTGTACTTTGCACAGATAATGCTTTTTTGGGGGCATATGGGGTGAAAAATATGTAACTTTAAATTTATAATCTTAACCATTTTTAAGTGTATAGTTCTGTACTGTTAAGTATATTGTTGTGCAACAGATCTCTAGAACTTTTTTATCTTGCAAACTGAATCCATATCCATAAATACTAATTCTCCCTCTCCCTTTCTCCCAGCCCTTGGCAACCGCCTTTCTATTTTCTGTTTCTATGTTCACTATTTTAGATACTTCATATGAATAGAATCATAGAGTATTTGTTGCTTTATGACTGGCTTATTTTGCTTAGCATAATATCCTTGAGGTTCATCCATATTGTGGCATATGACAGGATTTCCTCCTTTTTAAGGCTTTATAATATTCCATTGTATGTATATAAATTTTCTTTATCCATTAATCTGTCAGTGAACATTTGGGTTGTTTCCACCTCTTGGCTATTGTAAATAATGCTGCAATAAACATGGATGTTCAAATATCTCTTTGAGATCTTGCTTTTAACTATTCTGGCTATATACCCAAAAGTGGGATTGCTGGAACATACAGTAGTTCTATTTTTAACATTTTGAGGAAGTTTCATACACTTTTCCATAATGGTTATACTAATTTACCAACAGCATGCAAAGGCTTTCTTTTCTCCATATCCTTTCCAATATTTGTTATATTTTACCTTTTTGATAATAGTCATTCTAACAGGTATGAGGTGATATCTCATTGTGGTTGTAATTTGAATTTATCTGATGATTAGTGATATTAAGTCACTTTTCATACACCTGTTGGACATTTTTATGTCTTCTTGGGAAAATGTCTATTCAGGTCCTTTGCCCATTTTTAAAAATTGGGTTATTTGTTTTCTTCCTATTAAATTGTTTGAGTTTCTTTTATAGACATACTTTAGAGATACTGCAAGTTCAACTCCAGACCACCACAATAATATGAATATTATATTCATATATATGAATATGACCACCCAATAAAGTGAATCACATGAATTTTTTGGTTTCTCAGTACATATAAAAATTACATTTACACTATACTGTAGACTATTAAGTGTGCAATAGCATTATATTTTTTAAAAAGGTACACACTTTACTTTAAAAATACTGCTAGAAAAAGGCTAACAATTAACTGAGCCTTCAACAAGTCATACTCTTTGCTGGTGGAGGCTCTTGCCTCAATGTTAGTGGCAGCTGACTGATCAGAGTAGTAATTGCTATAGGTTGGGATGGCTGTGGACATTTCTTAAAATAAGACAACAATAAAGTTGGCCCCATTGATTGACTCTCTTTCACAAAAGATTTGTCTGTAGCATACAATACTATTTTCAGCATTTCCTCACAGCAGAACTTCTTTCCAAAGTGGAGTTAATTCTTGCAGATGCTGTGGCTGCCTCATCAACTAAGCTATGTAATAATCTAAATCTTTTGTTGTCATTTGAACAATGTGCAAAGTATCTTCATCAGGAGTAGTTTCCATCTGAAAAAAATCACTTTCATTGCTCATCTATAAGTGCCAACTCTTTAATGTTTGATCGTGAGATTTCAGTATTTCAATCACATCTTCAGATTCCACTTTGAATTCTAGTTCACTTGCTATTTCCACTACATCAGCAGTTCCTTCCTCAACTGAAATCCTGAACCTCTCAAAGTCATCCAGGAGAGTTAGAATAAACTTCTTCCAAACTTCTTTTAATGCTGTTATTTTGACCTCCTCATCATGAATGTTCTTAATTACATACAAAATGGTGAATTCTTTCCAGAAGGTTTTCCATTTTCTTCTCCTGTATACATCAGAAGAATCACTACATTTGGCAGCTATCATCTTACAAAATGAATTTTTGCCATTATAAAAAAGTGTAAGCCCAAATTGTGGCTTAGGCTCTAACTCACCAGCCCAAAATGATGGTGCTTGAAAGTTCATTATTTTATACTTTCATAAAAACATAGTGCACATTTACACCTGGAGTATTTTCTATAGTTTTGTTTGTGTGTTTGTACAGCAGATGAAACAGGCAGCTTCAGCTTACTATACGACTTTGGAGCATAGTATCCAAAGTATAGGCAGCATACTCTCAAGAAAGTGAAAAGACAACTCATAGAAAGGTTTAAAATATTTATGTCATATATCTGAGAAAAGATTAGTATTCAGCATATATAAAGAATGCTTACAACTCAACAATTTTTAAAAATGGGAAAATGGTTTAGATAGATATTTCTTTTAGAAGATATATAAAAAGTCAATAAACACGTGAAAAGAGGCTCAACATCATTAATCATTAGGGAAATGCCATTCAAAATCATAATGAAATGCTACTTCACACCTACTGTGATGCTGTAATACAATCAAAGGTACAACAACAAATGTTGGCAATGATATGGAAAATTGGAATCTTCATACATTGCTGGTAAGAATGTAGTGATACAGCCACTTTGAAAAATAGCTTAGTAGTTCTTCCGAACATCAGACATAAAGTTGCCATATGACCCAACAATCTCACTGCTAGGCCAAGATAATCAAAAACATGTCCACACAAAGACTTGTACAATAATGTTTATAGCAGCATTATTTATAATAGCCAAAAATTGGAGATAACTTCAATGTTCATCAATTAACGAACAGATAAACATAAACAAAATGTGGTACATCTGTACAGTAGAATATTACATAGCCATAAATAAAAAGGAATGAAGTACTGATACATGCTACAACATGGGTGATCCTTGAAAACCTTATGCTAAGTGAAAGAGGTCAGACAAAATGGGCTACATATTGACTTATGAATCTATGTATGTAAAAGATCTAGAATAGACAAATTCATAAAGACAGAAAATAAATTAGTGGTTTTGAGGGGCTGGGGGCAGAAAGAAATGGGAAGTGACTATTAATATGTATAAGGTTTCTTTTGGGGGTGATGATATGTTCTGGAATTATATAGTAGTGATGATTCTGGAATTAGATATCTGCAATTAGTATTTTCACACAACTTCGTGAAAATATTGAAAAGCACTTTAAAAGGAAAAAATTTTGTGGTATGTAAATTATATCTCTCTTTAAAAAATAAATAAATAAGCAGTCTGCAGACCAGTGTCAAACTGCAAAGTGTTTTATACTGGTCCTCAACAAGATGAGAAGCTTATGCCAGAATGAAAGCAGACGAAAGCACTAAGCACATTAGTTTAGCAGACTCTTTTATGACAAGATTTTTTCAATGGAGTATGCAGTCCATTGACTTTGATTCTGAGGTAAGCTCCTTATCACTCTGTGGGCCAGGTAATGAAGAGTTTAAAAACCAGCCATTTTAAGCAAAGCATCTATAATCTAAATGCCTCACTTTGAGAGTGCACTTGCCATTGGTTACATGATACACTATTGAATAAATTAATAAATTAAGATAGTCATAATTTTTAAGGAAAACATTCCAAATGTATATCTTATCTATCGCTTATACTTAGTAACATAACTTCAATTCCACTCGTCATGCCTCTGTATGCCATGCAGAGAGTTAGGTAACAGAAATAAAGAAGAAAGAGGATCAGAAGAAAGAGGAGGAGACTAGGAAGTTGGGAAGAAGGAAAGGAAGTTGGGAAGAAGGAAAGGCGAAGGAGGAGGAAGAAATATCTAAATACTAAGACAGACGCTGCATGCTCAAAGGGTTTACTCTATCTCAGATGAGTCAGCCATGTGACTTGTCCAATGTGTCCAATGTGATTAGTATCATGAGATAAGTAGGTATAAAATGCAGATAACTGAGGCGTTACTTTGGGGAAGCATAGGCATTCTATATGTCAAGAAATTCTTCCTCCAGCTGTATATGAGGTGAGTCATAAAGAATGAATAGAAGTTCCGGGGGGGGCGGAGCAAGATGGCCGAATAGGAACAGCTCCCCTCTCCAACTCCCAGCGCAAGCAACACAGAAGACCTGTGATTTCTGCATTTTCAACTGAGGTACTGGGTTCATCTCACTGGGGAGTGCCGGACGATCGGTGCTGGTCAGCTGCTGCAGCCCGACCAGCGAGAGCTGAAGCAGGGCGAGGCATTGCCTCACCTGGGAAGCGCAAGGGGGAAGGGAATCCCTTTTCCTAGCCAGGGGAACTGAGACACACAACACCTGGAAAATCGGGTAACTCCCACCCCAATACTGCGCTTTAAGCAAACAGGCACACCAGGAGATCATATCCCACACCTGGCCAGGAGGGTCCCACACCCACGGAGCCTCCCTCATTGCTAGCACAGCAGTCTGTGATCTACCGGCAAGGCAGCAGCAAGGTTGGGGGAGGGGCGCCCGCCATTGCTGAGGCTTAAGTAGGTAAACAAAGCTGCTGGGAAGCTGGAACTGGGTGGAGCTCACAGCAGCTCAAGGAAACCTGCCTGTCTCTGTAGACTCCACCTCTGGGGACACGGCAATAACAAATACAGCCGAAACCTCTGCAGACGCAAACGACTCTGTCTGACAGCTTTGAAGAGAGCAGTGGATCTCCCAACACGGAGGTTGAGATCTGAGAAGGGACAGACTCCCTGCTCAAGTGGGTCCCTGACCCCTGAGTAGCCTAACTGGGAGACATCCCCCACTAGGGGCAGTCTGACACCCCACACCTCACAGGGTGGAGTACACCCCTGAGAGGAAGCTTCCAAAGCAAGAATCAGACAGGTACACTCGCTGTTCAGAAATATTCTATCTTCTGCAGCCTCTGCTGCTGATACCCAGGCAAACAGGGTATGGAGTGGACCTCAAGCAATCTCCAACAGACCTACAGCTGAGGGTCCTGACTGTTAGAAGGAAAACTATCAAACAGGAAGGACACCTACACCAAAACCCCATCAGTACATCACCATCATCAAAGACCAGAGGCAGATAAAACCACAAAGATGGGAAAAAAAGCAGGGCAGAAAAGCTGGAAATTCAAAAAATAAGAGCGCATCTCCCCCGGCAAAGGAGCGCAGCTCATCGCCAGCAACGGATCAAAGCTGGACGGAGAATGACTTTGACGAGATGAGAGAAGAAGGCTTCAGTCCATCAAATTTCTCAGAGCTAAAGGAGGAATTACGTACCCAGCACAAAGAAACTAAAAATCTTGAAAAAAAAGTGGAAGAATTGATGGCTAGAGTAATTAATGCAGAGAAGGTCCTAAACGAAATGAAAGAGATGAAAACCATGACACGAGAAATACGTGACAAATGCACAAGCTTCAGTAACCGACTCGATCAACTGGAAGAAAGAGTATCTGCGATTGAGGATCAAATGAATGAAATGAAGCGAGAAGAGAAACCAAAAGAAAAAAGAAGAAAAAGAAATGAACAAAGCCTGCAAGAAGTATGGGATTATGTAAAAAGACCAAATCTACGTCTGATTGGGGTGCCTGAAAGTGAGGGGGAAAATGGAAGCAAGTTGGAAAACACTCTTCAGGATATCATCCAGGAGAACTTCCCCAACCTAGTAGGGCAGGCCAACATTCAAATCCAGGAAATACAGAGAACGCCACAAAGATACTCCTCGAGAAGAGCAACTCCAAGACACATAATTGCCAGATTCACCAAAGTTGAAATGAAGGAAAAAATCTTAAGGGCAGCCAGAGAGAAAGGTCGGGTTATCCACAAAGGGAAGCCCATCAGACTAACAGGAGATCTCTCGGCAGAAACTCTACAAGCCAGAAGAGAGTGGGGGCCAATATTCAACATTCTTAAAGAAAAGAATTTTAAACCCAGAATTTCATATCCAGCCAAACTAAGTTTCATAAGTGAAGGAGAAATAAAATCCTTTACAGATAAGCAAATGCTTAGAGATTTTGTCACCACTAGGCCTGCCTTACAAGAGACCCTGAAGGAAGCACTAAACATGGAAAGGAACAACCGGTACCAGCCATTGCAAAAACATGCCAAAATGTAAAGACCATCGAGGCTAGGAAGAAACTGCATCACCTAACAAGCAAAATAACCAGTTAATATCATAATGGCAGGATCAAGTTCACACATAACAATCTTAACCTTAAATGTAAATGGACTAAATGCTCCAATTAAAAGACACAGACTGGCATACTGGATAAAGAGTCAAGACCCATCAGTCTGCTGTATTCAGGAGACCCATCTCACACGCAGAGACATACATAGGCTCAAAATAAAGGGATGGAGGAAGATTTACCAAGCAAATGGAGAACAAAAAAAAGCAGGGGTTGCAATACTAGTCTCTGATAAAACAGACTTTAAACCATCAAAGATCAAAAGAGACAAAGAAGGCCATTACATAATGGTAAAGGGATCAATTCAACAGGAAGAGCTAACTATCCTAAATATATATGCACCCAATACAGGAGCACCCAGATTCATAAAGCAAGTCCTTAGAGACTTACAAAGAGACTTAGACTCCCATACAATAATAATGGGAGACTTCAACACTCCACTGTCAACATTAGACAGATCAACGAGACAGAAAGTTAACAAGGATATCCAGGAATTGAACTCATCTCTGCAGCAAGCAGACCTAATAGACATCTATAGAACTCTCCACCCCAAATCAACAGAATATACATTCTTCTCAGCACCACATCGTACTTACTCCAAAATCGACCACGTAATTGGAAGTAAAGCACTCCTCAGCAAATGTACAAGAACAGAAATTATAACAAACTGTCTCTCAGACCACAGTGCAATCAAACTAGAACTCAGGACTAAGAAACTCAATCAAAACCGCTCAACTACATGGAAACTGAACAACCTGCTCCTGAATGACTACTGGGTACATAACGAAATGAAGGCAGAAATAAAGATGTTCTTTGAAACCAATGAGAACAAAGATACAACATACCAGAATCTCTGGGACACATATAAAGCAGTGTGTAGAGGGAAATTTATAGCACTAAATGCCCACAAGAGAAAGCAGGAAAGATCTAAAATTGACACTCTAACATCACAATTAAAAGAACTAGAGAAGCAAGAGCAAACACATTCGAAAGCTAGCAGAAGGCTAGAAATAACTAAGATCAGAGCAGAACTGAAGGAGATAGAGACACAAAAAACTCTCCAAAAAATCAATGAATCCAGGAGTTGGTTTTTTGAAAAGATCAACAAAATTGACAGACCACTAGCAAGACTAATAAAGAAGAAAAGAGAGAAGAATCAAATCGACGCAATTAAAAATGATAAAGGGGATATCACCACCGACCCTACAGAAATACAAACTACCATCAGAGAATACTATAAACACCTCTACGCAAATAAACTGGAAAATCTAGAAGAAATGGATAATTTCCTGGACACTGACACTCTTCCAAGACTAAACCAGGAAGAAGTTGAATCCCTGAATAGACCAATAGCAGGCTCTGAAATTGAGGCAATAATTAATAGCCTACCAACCAAAAAAAGTCCAGGACCAGATGGATTCACAGCTGAATTCTACCAGAGGTACAAGGAGGAGTTGGTACCATTCCTTCTGAAACTATTCCAATCAATAGAAAAAGAGGGAATCCTCCCTAACTCATTTTATGAGGCCAACATCATCCTGATACCAAAGCCTGGCAGAGACACAACAAAAAAAGAGAATTTTAGACCAATATCCCTGATGAACATCGATACAAAGATCCTCAATAAAATACTGGCAAACCGGATTCAGCAACACATCAAAAAGCTTATCCACCATGATCAAGTGGGCTTCATCCCTGGGATGCAAGGCTCAACATTCGCAAATCAATAAACATAATCCAGCATATAAACAGAACCAAAGACAAGAACCACATGATTATCTCAATAGATGCAGAAAAGGCTTTTGACAAAATTCAACAGCCCTTCATGCTAAAAACGCTCAATAAATTCGGTATTGATGGAACGTACCTCAAAATAATAACAGCTATTTATGACAAACCCACAGCCAATATCATACTGAATGGGCAAAAACTGGAAACATTCCCTTTGAAAACTGGCACAAGACAGGGATGCCCTCTCTCACCACTCCTATTCAACATAGTGTTGGAAGTTCTGGCTACGGCAATTAGGCAAGAGAAAGAAATCAAGGGTATTCAGTTAGGAAAAGAAGAAGTCAAACTGTCCCTGTTTGCAGATGACGTGATTGTATATTTAGAAAACCCCATTGTCTCAGCCCAAAATCTCCTTAAGCTGATAAGCAACTTCAGCAAAGTCTCAGGATACAAAATTAATGTGCAAAAATCACAAGCATTCTTATACACCAGTAACAGACAAACAGAGAGCCAAATCAGGAATGAACTTCCATTCACAATTGCTTCAAAGAGAATAAAATACCTAGGAATCCAACTTACAAGGGATGTAAAGGACCTCTTCAAGGAGAACTACAAACCACTGCTCAGTGAAATCAAAGAGGACACAAACAAATGGAAGAACATACCATGCTCATGGATAGGAAGAATCAATATCGTGAAAATGGCCATACTGCCCAAGGTAATTTATAGATTCAATGCCATCCCCATCAAGCTACCAATGAGTTTCTTCACAGAATTGGAAAAAACTGCTTTAAAGTTCACATGGAACCAAAAAAGAGCCCGCATCTCCAAGACAATCCTAAGTCAAAAGAACAAAGCTGGAGGCATCACGCTACCTGACTTCAAACTATACTACAAGGCTACAGTAACCAAAACAGCATGGTACTGGTACCAAAACAGAGATATAGACCAATGGAACAGAACAGAGTCCTCAGAAATAATACCACACATCTACAGCCATCTGATCTTTGACAAACCTGAGAGAAACAAGAAATGGGGAAAGGATTCCCTATTTAATAAATGGTGCTGGGAAAATTGGCTAGCCATAAGTAGAAAGCTGAAACTGGATCCTTTCCTTACTCCTTATATGAAAATTAATTCAAGATGGATTAGAGACTTAAATGTTAGACCTAATACCATAAAAATCCTAGAGAAAAAAAACCTAGGTAGTACCATTCAGGACATAGGCATGGGCAAAGACTTCATGTCTAAAACACCAAAAGCAACGGCAGCAAAAGCCAAAATTGACAAATGGGATCTCATTAAAGAGCTTCTGCACAGCAAAAGAAACTACCATCAGAGTGAACAGGCAACCTACAGAATGGGAGAAAATTTTTGCAATCTACTCATCTGACAAAGGACTAATATCCAGAACCTACAAGGAACTCAAACAAATTTACAAGAAAAAAACAAACAACCCCATCAAAAAGTGGGCAAAGGATATGAACAGACATTTCTCAAAAGAAGACATTCATACAGCCAACAGACACATGAAAAAATGCTCATCATCACTGGCCATCAGAGAAATGCAAATCAAAACCACAATGAGATACCATCTCACACCAGTTAGAATGGTGATCATTAAAAAGTCAGGAAACAACAGGTGCTGGAGAGGATGTGGAGAAATAGGAACACTTTTACACTGTTGGTGGGATTGTAAACTAGTTCAACCATTATGGAAAACAGTATGGCGATTCCTCAAGGATCTAGAACTAGATGTACCATATGACCCAGCCATCCCATTACTGGGTATATACCCAAAGGATTATAAATTATGCTGCTATAAAGACACATGCACACGTATGTTTATTGCAGCACTATTCACAATAGCAAAGACTTGGAATCAACCCAAATGTCCATCAGTGACAGATTGGATTAAGAAAATGTGGCACATATACACCATGGAATACTATGCAGCCATCAAAAAGGATGAGTTTGCGTCCTTTGTAGGGACATGGATGCAGCTGGAAACCATCATTCTTAGCAAACTATCACAAGAACCGAAAACCAAACACAGCATGTTCTCACTCATAGGTGGGAACTGAACAATAAGATCACTTGGACTCAGGAAGGGGAACATCACACACAGGGGCCTATCATGGGGAGGGGGGAGGGGGGAGGGATTGCATTGGGAGTTATACCTGATGTAAATGATGAGTTGATGGGTGCTGACGAGTTGATGGTTGCAGCACACCAACATGGCACAAGTATACATATGTAACAAACCTGTACGTTATGCACATGTACCCTACAACTTAAAGTATAATAATAATAAATAAATTAAAAAAAAAAAAAAAGAAGTTCCAAAGGCACACATGTTTGAACATTAAAGAATGGACCAGTGTTAATTTAACAAGAAGGCCATTTGTATAAACTGGAATTTGTCAAAGTGTGGTCCCCAAACCAGCAGTATCAGCATTGCCTGAGGACCTGTCAGAAATAATTCTCAGGCCCGTCCAATACTACTGAACCAGAAAATCCTAAAAGGGGCAGAGACAGCACACATACAAAAGATATCATTCAGAATATCATTGGACTTTTGGAAAAGAAACATCAAAATGATATAAAATAGGGAAGCAATAACTTCAAAATATAGAGGGAAACAATTTTAACCTACTATTCCATACTCAGCTGAACTATCAATCAAGGGTAAAAGTAAAACATTTTCCAGACATATAAAAACTAAAAAAACTGAGCCCCACCATACCCTTTCCTAGAAGCTACCAGAGGAAATGCCTCAGCAAAATGAAGAAGTGAATTAAGAAAGAAGAACATATGAACACCAGAAAATAGGCAAAGGGAATTTGTAGGAAATTGGCAAAGGGAATTGTACAATTCAAGCTATGAGCCAGAACTAAAAAGTGTCCTATTAAATGAGAATGAGTAGGGAGTAGAGGATAAATATCTCCAAATGATAAAAGGAGGTAGGTCATTTAGTGTGTTTGGGAGTTACAGAATTTATTTCTGTGCATGGAACATTTGAGGGGAAAATGAACTACTTATGTATGAGAAAACACAAGACAGTTATTAACTATAGAAAAAAATTGAAGTTCATATGAGAAAATAAATCTTCTAAGACATTATTTGGCTTAGCTATAAACAATATTCCACATATAAAATAATGCAAATATTCATACAGACATAATTGAGAGCACAAAGGAGAGGAAGAAGGCTTAGGAAGCGTGGATATAGCAGATCCAAAACAGGGAGGAAGTTAATGAATATAGGTTAATGTTGATAAGTTATGAAGTAGCGAATGGGATATTCTATCAGATAGTGGTGTATGTGTGGAAAAACAAAGTAAAGTTATAGGACAGAAAAAGAAGAGAAAAGCAGACTGTTTTGTAATGTGATCAAGCTTTCTCTGAGCAGATGCATGAATTCTTGGAAGAAAATAGTCATTCCAAATCTGGGGAGTAAATATTCCAGGCAGCAGTAATAACAAGTGTTTTAAAATTTTGAAACAGAAATAAATTTGGTGTGTGTCAGAGAGGACAAGAAGACCAGTAAGCAATGAGCAAACAGGAACAATAAAAGAAACATAACTATATGGGAGGAAAAAAAATGAGCTTCAAGATTGAGATATATCTAAGAAGATTCCATGATTCGTAGAAAAACAAAACAGTATCATATCTGAAATCCATATCATGGATTTCTCCTGTTCCACATTACGCTGTCTTAACTTCTTTACCATTTTTGTAGCACCAATCATTAACACCACAAGGTCCTGTATTGTAGTAAACACTCAGCAAAAAGTTATTTGGTTAATATATCTGCATCTACTGCTTGTCAAGGAATTAGTTCATTACCACATAAATCATGCCTCCTCCCATTTCTATCTGCTCTACTCCATTTTGCATTTCTCAATATAATCTTCATCTTCCTGATTTCCTATTTGCATTTTAAATAGTAGTGACTTATAATATTTCACATTTTCTGAAAACACAAGGCTCTTGTGTAGAAATTATAATTAGGCTGGCTGGGCAATGTTCTATTATTAGTAAGAATTGTGATTTTTTTTGGAGTTGTGGGTTAATTGCTAATAACTGTATGCAGTGTTTTCCCTCAAGATGTTTTCTATTATAGTAATTAACTGAGCAGCTGGGAGAGCAGACATTAACCATTTATCTTCACAGTAGCCCTCACTTGGGACTCTCCCAAAACCTTTGCACATGGCTTTATTTGTTGTTTGATAGGTAATTTAGGAGAGAAAAATAAATGATATAGGATGTTCATACTTTCGGATAGACAGCAAGTTTAAAACTTTTTTTGGAAGAATTCTTTATCATGTATGTGATAAATAGATTCTGAGAACCACAGAATGTATTTTAGTTAAACAGACTTCCTGGGCTAGTTTTTATGGGCATGCTTCTTTTAATATCCTCATATAATGAAATTCTATCACAGTGTATGCGTCAGAAGCCTGAGTTACTCTGAAGACACCACTGGTTTATCTGTTTACAAAGTAGATTGGATCAGTGAAAGCTGGTTAATACTAAAAAGTCTGTTCCATAAAACTTTAGGAGCTGCTTTGCCTGACAGCCCTATTCTTTTTCATGATAGCAGAATCCCATCAGATTATTAACTCAGCTCTGCTCCTTGATTTCAGTATCCTGCATCTCCCTCTGAGACTCTTGGTTCTTCCATGTGTGAATTCCTGCTTACTACCTGCTATGGCCCCAATCTCAATACTCTATGAAAAATCTGATGCTTGACCCCAGCTTCTCCTTACCAACTCCGCTATTGTTAAATGGACTCTAGCCCTGCCAACTTCCTTTCTATAGAATGCAAAAACCTGTATCTTTTCTTAGTACAAGCGCATTAATTTTCTTTTAAGGGGGCATTTTATTTAATATTGTTTTAAAAAGCAATGTCCAAACCACAAGCAGCACTTAGTACAGAAGAAAAAAAAAATGAAGGTAGACTTTTGGAAAATTGTTAGGTACATAAGAATGTTTTATCTTCCCTCCTGTTGAATAAAATAATACATTTTCTGCTATTCAGATATCATCACTTTTTTTAACCTCGTTTCTCCAGAGGCAAGAATTTTATTTCTTCTTAAGATTACGCCTTTTCTTTAAGTCCAGAAAAGCTCTGGGTTTATACTGCCATGAGCATTTGGTTGTAAATGCCTCACTAGAAAGAAAGCTATCTGATTTTCTGTAATTTCACAGAAGCCACACAAAAAAAGAGCATGCCAGGGCCTCTGGTAAATGAGGCTGGCTGCAGTTTCCCTCCCACTCTGAAAATTTCAGTTACGGGACCCTGATCCTCTGTGCTATGGTTGGTGGTGGCTTGGTACAACCTGTTGGGGCCACGCAGTCAGTGTCAGCGGTCAAAAGGAAGATTCACCTATCAGAGATCATGCTCATGAGTCTAAAATTGTCAAGTCTCAAGCCTATTTTGTATTTGAGACGTCCTGAATATTTGAAGGCAAACAAAACTGTAGTATATGTGAGGGGAACTTTCCATACAGATGAGACACTACAACAATCACCAAGAGCCTGAGCCATTGACTGGAACAATCTGGAAACATTGACAAGACAACCAAAGTTACTAGGATGCGGAGTCTGGATTAGATACAAATGAGTGTGAGTCTGTGGTCCTCAGGGTCAGTGAGAACTTCAAGCAAAAATAAAGCAATCTCCTGCGTACCTTCTTGGAAAGGAAATGTATCTGACCACTTAGATGTGGATGAGAAGCTCTGGGGCATCCTGCTTCTTCCTCTAGAAAACTGGATTCCATGGACTCACTCTCTCTGTACAGCATTCAGACCTAAATGATGCTATCTGCTTAATTATTTATAAACAGTGCCTTGAAGGGAAATACCTTAATGAATCTTTTTTGATTAACTGGTTGTTGAACCAGTTTTGGAAAAGCCCTGCAAAGCATGACTCAAAATATATATTGAATTTAGAAAATATCAGCTTACATATTCCAAAAAAAATGGTAAGCACTTCTTAACTTGCTCTCACAATTTTTCCTCATGGCAAGCCATTTTCCAACACACTCCCAGCAGTAACTAACATGGGAAGGTTAAAAAAAAAAAAAAAAAGCGAATATTTTCTGCCCACCTAACAATGAAATTCACATGATAAAATTTGAGTCGCTTATTTCACATTCATATCCAAATGTTTTAATTTTACTGTCCACTACCCCCATCCAAATTTATTTTGAGCTCCTTGAGATGGAAAATATGTCTCTTAACCATTTATCTTCACAGGAGCCCAGACACTGTTTGGTGAGGCCATGTTGAATGACTGAAGTACTTTAATTAAAACCAAATATCCTAGGCCAGGAGTGGTGGCTCACACCTGTAATCCCAGCACTTTGAGAGGCCGAGGCGGGCGCATCACGAGGTCAGGAGATCGAGACCATCCTGGCTAACATGGTAAAACCCCATCTCTACTAAAAATACAAAAAATTAGCCGGGCATGGTGGCGGACACATGTAGTCCCAGCTACTCGGGAGGTTGAGGCAGGAGAATGGCGTGAACCCAGGAGGCAGAGCTTGCAGGGAGCCGAGATCATGCCACTGCACTCCAGCCTGGGCGACAGAGCTGTCAAAAAACAAACAAACAAACAAACAAAAAAACAAATATCCTAAACGCCAACTAAAAACTAACAAAAAAGTTAACTTATATTGCCATTAATACCTTGATTAACAGAAAAAAAAAGTAAGATAACAATACCTCTTTTGGTTAAAATATAAACACCATCCCATCTAAGAAATTAAACCCAAGGACAAGTCTTGACATTTGGTGAGTTCTTTATAAGCAAAGAAATGCATAAAGTTTTGCTGTAATTCAAGAGCCACTCTTGTCAGCGCTTTAAAGAGAGTAGAAATTAAGCTACATTAAAACTTGTCTTGGCCCAGTTATAGAATGAAAGCAAGCATCTATGGAATGGTTCCAGGATAGGTTTCAAATCAGTTTGAATCCAACTATTGGGTCCTTATTAGGACTTCAGGGGACAGCCAAGAATTACATTTAATTCATTATCTTGTTCTGAAAGTGGTACATTGACTGCTACACAAATTGAAAGCAGCATTTACACAAGCTAATACCTATGGTATCTTTCCAATTTATCTTTTAGGCATTATCACTTCCCAGTGTGCCTCCTTGAAAGTTTGACATGTGGCCTGAATTCTCATTTTGTAGGATGATAGCTATTCACCCTGAAGAGAACATTGAAGAAAATGGCCCTGCATTAAAGTGCTAAGAATGCTACCTGAAATACATTTTAAAAGATTTGAAAATAGCTACAGCCTTGTGGCAGAAATTGTGTTAAGAACATACCTTCTAAGCAGTTCATTCTCTCTAGATTAAGCTGCAGCATTCTTGAGTTAATTCATTGCTGTTTAGCTCATGTTAGTCAATCTGGTGTAAATTCACAATGGAATTATTGTCCCCCTTTTTGAAACATTCAAGGCAACCAATTTTTGTCCTTCACTGTTCTTGAAAAGAGAGAAAATTTAAACAATATGTTTGTCTCTGTGATGTCAAAATAACTATGTTAAAATTCAAGACAGGAAAATGTTCCTTTAGTAAACCAGGAGGGATGAAGCAGGAAGAAATGTTCCCCACATATAGAGTGACTTTGAATAGTTCATTGATCTCACTGTTTAGCATCCCCTTTTATAGAGTATTAACAAAACCCTGCATAGATATGAAATTGACAGTATAATCCTAGAGTGTTACGTTACTAGACACTAGCAACTGAGAATACTGTATTGACTCTCAGATTTCAGCCAATAGCCCTCCAAGCAACTCATATTAATGCTGTACATTGATATGAAACCTTTCTTCCAAAAGGACAAAGCACTTCCTTAAAATTGCCTTGCTGGGTTTTATAACAACTCAACGATGAGACTGAGACCACGGTGTGTTAAACTGAGATAATACATTAAGTTTTCTCATTTTCAATCTAGTATTTCAAACACTTAATCATTAGTTGTCCTTTCAGTCTCCAAGAATGCCAGAAATTATCCATTCTATACAAGATTTGAAAAAGGTTATGTTTCAGAGAAGGTTCTTTTGAAGTCTATAAACCATTAAATAAAAGTGTAAAAATCAATTGTATGAGACATAAGTGACTTTCTTTTTCAGCTAAGGTTTCTATTTTTCCATCCCAAAGAAAAATAACATGAATGTTAGAAAATATCAATAAAATAGATATTTTCAGTAACTGTACAAAATATTTCAAAAGTTAAGCACACTCTTTACTAATTGAGAATGCTTGACTAACCTTTTAACTGCAGAAAGCTTTCACTGGTCTTTTAAAAATGTAAGGATTAGCCATATTAGGAAATATTTAAAAACATTTTGATGCAGATATCAAATGAAAGAATAGGGGTTTTTTAGAAGTTAATTATGTCTTCCTTTTTTATGTTATTTCTAGTCTCTGACTTAACAACATGCAGTGCCTAAATTACAAAATCTGCTACCAGATGTAATAAATGCCTGAAGAAATGAACACTATAAGATCAAAGCTCTATACAAGTGCAAAGTAAAGAGAGGCTTAGTGGTCCAAAGCAAGTTATACAAGTCAAGGCCTCAGCCATTAATTTGACTTCCTGTTTTGTTGAATCTAATATGATGAGCTAATGCCTAACCCAATACATTGCCCTTCTCTGTTCTTTTTAGAGCACCTCTTCCCTTACCTTCCTCTTAATCACTTGATCCTTTGAAGATATATATATCAATGAGAAGGAAAATCCTTTCCTAAAGCTAGCAGCTCACAGTTAGCATCTCATTGAAATTTCACAAGGAGGAGCACTGAGCATGTGTTTTTGCCCTCTGCTTTGATAAGCTGCATGATGGCTTTACCCAACACCCACCGTTACAATTGTATTTGCCCTTTGGATTAAAAACATAGTGAAGGAGAAAAATATATGTTTCATTTAGGTTTAAATGATCTCAAACCAGCAAAATCATGTGCCATCTTTGCCTTTTCTAGAATCTATATACTTTCTTTTTCATTTGGAGCAATAGTGTGTTTGGTTAATAACCTGTTTTCTGCTGCTAAGGGAGCTGAAGTGCCATTAACACATATTAAAGTACCATTGATTCCATTAGCGCCGACAAGCACTAAATCCCAATTTCTTTTTAAATAAGCATTAAAACAAATGCAGATGTCCTTTATTAACAAGTAACATGCTGAGCAACCCTTATTGCAATTGTTTAATATATGAGAGATGTCTTAAAGACCAAGTTAGAATCTCAAGGAGCTGAAATGCTAGAGCTTGGGTACAATGAAAAACAAGTGAAGGAATGAATGTGAATTTCCTCCATGCATAGGAGCCTATCCAAAGTGCCATTTTTTAAATCTCTCAGGTTAGAAACAATCATTTTTCACTTTCATATGCTTTCACATTCATATATTATAATACAAGTAATACCACATCAGTGAAGAGACACAAGTTATAGAGTTACAATAACCTAATTTATGATTGGGGAACCTAGACCCAGGAGATGGATATGGCTTAGATGGACTCTCCTCTGTGGCCTCTACATGTGATCCCCATAATTAGATGTTCCCACAGAATAGTCAAACACTTGCCTAGGAAGGAATCGCACAGAAAAAACAACTATGGCCCTGGGCATCAGGCCTTCTTAAAAATGTGAGTGTTCTAAGACCTTATCTTATCCTAGGAGAACTTAGAATCTTCTAATTAAACCATAGAACCAAATTTGTGGCAAAAACAAATATGTTTCAACTTTATGGTATTAGTCTCATTCCTAAGCACTGCTTTATTTCTTTTTCTCTTCCCTGCTTGTTTATCATCTCTTCTTCACCTGTTTCTACTGTGTATTGTGTTATTTATATATATTCCTTGTGATCTGTTTTTAATATTTTTTCAAATAAAGTTGAAGGTAGTAAGACAAACGTGAGAGATATTGACTCATTTTGCTTGCTGCTGTATTTGCAGAGCCTAGAATAATGTCTGATACATACGAGGCATCTTGGTAAATATTTGTTGAATAAACAAAAATATGGTAGATGACAAGCAGGTAGGTGTGAAGACAGAAGATATAGCACAGGAAAAGAAGGAAGGAAGGAAGGAAGGAAGGAGAAAAGAAGGTGAATATTTTGGAAAAATTGAGGGGAAGAAAGAAGAAAAGAAATGAGAAAAAATATTGGTATCCAAATGAGAAATTAATTAGGGGGATATCGGTATTTGTCACAACAGGAATGAACACTTGCTTACCTCAAATGTGCCCAAATATGTAAGATTGTTTTCAACATGTCAACAATCCATCAAATGTTTATCAAATACTTATGTGTACAACAATGCTAAGTGCTGGGAGGATTAAAAACTACATGGCATGATCTCAGCCCACAAGATGCTTACAATAGATTTAGACATACGTAAAAGTCCACAACTGTGTAAATTTTGCCATATTTAAATAGCTTTGACTAAGTAGAAGAAATAACTATACAAGTTAATGGATTAGGCTTCTATAGGTCCATGGATGCTAACAGAAGAGAGGTGACTCTTTGTCAGAGACAAGGAACTATATTACTGACAACCAAAACAAAAGCAGGAGTACTAGCATATTTGTGCTGGTTCTACAAGTTCCTGAAGTCCTTCAATAGGGATATATGGAGGGCCAGGAAGCCCCTAAGCATGGAGTAGGATGTACCACAGGAGTTCCATGAGCTAGAGAATCTGTCACATTTTAGAAGCAGTAAGCAAGCTGCTCTTTGTCTGGAAGGTAAACAGTTGCATTGTATGAGACCTGTGATTGTTTACCTTGCTTTCCATGTTAGCCACTCTTAGGATTCCCAGTCCAGTAAAATAAGCATCCATAATGGAGGATACATCTGTTATAGTATGTAGTTTTAGAGAGAAAACTGTGTTGCACTACAATGTCTGATTAGGAAATAAGCTGTGATTATGTATGTGCTGTGGGAGCTGGCAGATAACTGAGAGGTGATTGACCAAATAGAAGAATCATAGCAGAAAGTTATCAGCACATTCATCATATAGAATAGCCTTAGACAACTTGAAGCACATGGTAATGTCTTCACCCCTTCCCCCAAAGTGTCTATTATGGATGGTTTGCACATACAGAGGCATGTATAGAAGTCACTGTAGTACACTTAATAAGGAGTGTGACATCAGGTGTTAGCCTGGGGTTGCAGGGGGCTGGGAACTTTGTAGGGGTAGACGTGATAGGCTACCTAATTAAAAAAACACATAGCAAAAGTTGAGTTCATTTCCTAGTTGTTCAAAGGAACGTTCACATTGTAAACTGGTTGAAGAATAGGGCTAAAGGCTTAATACTAACATCTATGTCCACAATATAATGTTGTCATATCAAACCTCCCAGGTGGCTTGTGTGAGCATTCTCTGCAAAGTTCTCCACTAAACACATCCCACTGTAAGGTTATTGAGACTGTCAGAATCTGCCTTCCTTCTTAAAGAGTGTATTTTGAAAACGTTTTGAGTATATTCTCTTTAGGAAAAAAATGCACCTCATTATATTTGGTTTTTACATGTAGCAACTTTCTGAAGAATTTTGTTTCATTGGACAGCAGGGAGGTTGGAAGCAGAAGGACACTAATGAAATTTAAAAAGAACATATTTTTATCTCTCAGGGTTTTAGCTGCTTTGGTTACTTGTTTATCTCCTGAAATTCTAACTTCCTCTTTTTGATATAGAAATCTTAATTTCATTCATTGCAATACCAAAAGCAAAACAGAAACCATGCGCTTTTAGATGAGGAATAAGGATCAGGCTAAATAAACTCCTGTGCACACTGCCTTGATGTGTTAATGGTCTATAGTCAATAACTTGTTATTCATTTTGCTTTTAAAAATTACAGTTTTATACAGAAATTCAGGTGGAGAAACACAAAAACTTGGTATAAATGTACCAGATTTGTTTTTCTGCACAGGTATTTCTAGGTTCAAAATATTTTCGTGAGTGCATTTTTACTTTTGTAGAGCTGCATGTGTCATTTTATCACTCTGTAGATACAGGGAGACATCCTAAATGAGTCCTTAGGGTTTCCTCTGGGTTATGTCTCCTCCTGTTCATTGCTGCCATCAGGTTATTAGAGTTGAATGAACTAAGCATTTGTTTTGGTTTGATTTTTAAGACAAAATAATTACAAATCTTCAAGACATTTCACAAATACAATTTGACAAATATGTTAATATGTCAGTATTTGTTTACAAGATGTTAGAGGGCTTTGTTCATTTAGCTGTAAAATAACTAAATCTAAGAATAAACATTCCAAAAGATGTAAACAAGAAGCTAAACATCAGAAGTATGAAATTAGGTTTCTCATTTCAACCGCAAAGTTTGCTTTGATCTTGAATTTCATTCAAAAGCGCCTTGAATGTCTTAACATGGTCACAGTCCCAATGACAATTCTAGCATTGATTTACTACTCACTATTTAGCCAAGAGTCACAAGGTCTTAAATTACCTTAACTTGCTTAAGTCTTAGAGCACTTTCTTTCTTGTTTTCTTCCAACTGAAGCATCCTGAAGTGGACTGTCTTATGCAATAGGATGAAGACTTTCAAAAAACATGTAGCATAAGAAAAGAGTACAATTGCTTTGGGAGACGTAGCCAAAAATTTCTTGCCAAGGCCAATGTTGAGAAGAGTATTTCCCAAGTTGTCCTCCAAAACTTTTATAGTTTGAAGTCTTACGTTTAAATCTTTAATCCATATAGAGTAAATTTTTGTATATAGTAAAAGGTAGGGGTTCAACTTTAATCTTCTCATATGGCTAGCCAATTATGCAAGCACATTTATTGATAGTGCTTTCCTTTCCCCAGTGCTTATTTTTGTCAGACATATCAAAGACCAGATGGTTGTGAGTGTTTGGCTTTATTTCTGAATTGTCTCTTCTGGTCCATTGGTCTACGTGTCTGTTTTTGTAGCAGTACCAAGCTGTTTTTATCACCGGTGTTTTATAGTATAGTTTGAAGTCAGGTATTGTGATACCTCTGGCTTTGTTCTTTTTGCTTAGGAATGCTTTGGCTATTAAGGTTTCTTTTTGGTTCCATATTAATTTTAGCAGAGTTTTTTTCTGATTCTGTGAAGAATGACACTGGTAGTCAGATAGGAATAGCATTGTATCTGTTAATTGCAAGTAGGACCTAATAAACTAAAGAGCTTCTGCACAGCAAAAGAAACTACCAACAAAGTAAACAGACAACCTACAGAATGGGAGAAGATTTTTGCAAACTATGCGTCTGACAAAGTGCTATTATCCAGAATCTATAGGGAACTTAAATCAACAAACAAAACACAGATAACCCCTTTAAAACATGGGCAAGGAACATGAACAGACCCTGCTCAAAAGAAGACATACAAAGTGGCCAACAAACATTTGAAAAAATTCTCAGCATCACTAATCATCAGAGAAATGCAAAACAAAAGGAATAGCATCTCACACCAATCAGAATGGCTATTATTAAAAAGTCAAAAAACAATAGATGCTGGCCAGGCTGTGAAGAAAAGGGAACACATATACTAATGGTGGGAATTTAAATTAGTCAAGGCACTATAGAAGAGTTCTCAAATAACTTCAAAAAGAGCTACAATTTGACCCAGTAGTCTCATTAATGGGTATATACTCAAAAGAAAATAAATAATTCCATCAAAAAATTACATGCATTCGTGTGTTCACCACCGCACTATTCACAATAGCAAAGGCATGGAATCAACCCAGGTGCCCAACAGCAGTATACTGCATAGAGCAAATGTGGTACATATACAGCATAGAATACTATATAGTCATTAAAAAGAGTGAATTCATGTCCTAAGCAGCAATATGGTTGGAGCTGGAGGCCATAATTCTAAGCAAATTAATGCAGGAACAGAAAACTAAATACCACATGTTCTCACTTATAAGTGGTAGCTAAGCACTGAGCACACATGGATATAAATATGAGAAAAACAGACTATGTGGACTACTAGAGAGTGGGGTTGGGTTAAAAATCTACCTATTGGGCACTATGCTCACCACCAGGGTGACAAGATTCATTTTCAAAACCTCAGCATCACAAAATATTCTCATGTAAAAAATTCGCCCAGGTACCCCCAGTATCAAAAATAAAAGTTAATTTTTTAAAAAAGTGAACATTGCAAATATTTTCCACTTATAATCTTTTCTCACTAATTTTTATTAAATAACAAGCTCAGATCATTATTATCTAATTTTCTCAAACACTGGTTAGAAGTCAAGAGTAGCAAAAAATTTGTGTAGGGAAAGTGTTTTTGCTTTTTTTGTTGTTTTTTTGTTTTTGTCTTTTTTTTTTTTTTTTTTTGTATAGGGTAGGGAGAAGTACATAAGCCTAGATGTGAAATGGAAATAGAGAGGCTATGCACTAGGACCTTGGAAAGCCATTTCGTTCATCTAAGATTGTAAAGATAATACATATGTATTGGAAGAGGTGACTGTGACATAATTTGTTCTTATTAATTTCACAGGTTTGAAGAGATTTGTTGACATTTATGATCCAGTTCTACTCACCCGTATTTATCACCTTTGTCTTCAAGAAATATGCTTGCAATCACAAGTACTTCATGTGGCATGCCTTGGATAGTTGTCTACTTCTCTCATTTAAGATTATTTTAAGGCTTTCACCTTTTAAAAATTGTTGATATTATTATAAGGGACCTAAGTTTTTGATGACAATAAAATCTGGAAAGAGAAGACCCTCAAAAAATTACAATTAAAACTACTGTATGATTTAGCAATTCCACTACTGGGTATATATCCAAAGGATATAAAATTAGTATGTCAAAGAGATATCTATACTCTCATATTCATTGCAGCATTTTTCACAATAGCCAAGACACAGAATCAATCTAAGTGTCCACCGACAAATGAATGAATGAAGAAAAGGTGAAACATACACAATAGAATACTATTTAGCTTTAAAAAAAGAGGAAAAGAGGAGAGATCTCTACTTTGGCCTCAGAACATTAAAAAATGCATCAAACAGGTATCAGTATTGTATTTAGTATACCAGAGTCTCTGCAGAGTACCTAATATTCACCTAATAGAATTGAGTTGTAAGTTTTGTCACAATTAGAAATAGGCTTTCCCTATTGTAGAAGCTTTACTTGATTTTCAACACAGTTAACTTTCAGTTTTATAGGATAGCCCTGCATTGGGCACCAGCACCCAAAAGGTAAATAAAGAAATGCAGTAGGCAGGTGAAATGAAAAAGAACCAAGTGTAAAATTATTTTTCTCATCACAGTTCTTCCAAGGGTAGGGCCTGTTTCCATTCCTCATTGTTTTTACCTGGAAACTTAGCATTAGGCTTACTGGAGATCAGAACAGGAAAGTTTTCTCCTCAGGACATGAACCAAAGATGCCTATTAAGCTTTAACTGTGAAATATTTTAAAGGAAGCTAATACTAGCATCAGCACTCCATGGTGACCAAAACCAATAAAATTATTCTGAGGGTAAAAATTAATACTGATCACGCTCCATAAAGTGGATAGTGTACCTATGTGACCTGACTGTTATAATTAAATAGTTTACACAGACATGCACACTAATTGATTAATAATATAAGGCCCAATTTTAATGGCATAAATATCCTTATGCTAACTGAGCTGCCTGATATGGGTCTCAGGCATTTATTAGCATGAAGAAAGATATTGCCAACTATATAAGGATGCGAAAATAGGGCCACTGTAAATTCAGAATAAAGAATTAAGGTGTCTAGATCTGGCTTATTGCCAGCATCTTGTGAGATTTCTGACTAGTAGCAAGTCCTTTGTTTGACATACTTTTTTACTGTTCCTCATCTTGTCCGGGGTGCCTTACACAGAGAGGGCATGTGCCTTTGTTTGCTTGAATATGTCAAATATAATAAAGTCCAAACTAAAAATTATGAGTCTTTGGTTCCTAATCTACCTTTTGCCTATAGCTGTGTAAGCCTAGAAAAATATTTAATTTCTCTTCCCCTTAGTTTTTGTTCTCTATATATGTTGGACTAGATGAACTCTGAGTACCTTTCTAGTTCTAATATGAGGTGAACCATCCAACGGAGAGGTACCTGTTCAAGTAGACCTCTGCTCTATTTGCCTCTGAGCTTTCATTATTGTAACACTGTGGGTTTTTTCTTCACTCCTTCTACTATGTGCTTTGGATGGAGTTGTCTCCAACCCTGGTTCCAGAGTGGGGCCTATGGTCAATGCTGGCCATCAGAGCATTGACTTTGTCTGGCCACAGTCACATGGAAGCAAGCCATAGTCATATGATCCAGTTGAAGCAAATAAAATACAATGATAGCTTGGATTGCTGGGAGAATCAGTCCTAAGGATGCTATGAGATGGGACATGCCGAGACTAACTCAGCAAGCCAGTAAGCAGAAGGCTGAGCAAAGAGAAAGAGAAAAATCAAGTATTGACATTATTTGATCCTGTGAATCAAACTCACCCAGGGGCAATACAATCTGTAAACCTTTCCATTATATGAACCAATGAGTTCTTTTGAGGTTTATGTCAATTTAGGTAAATTTCTGGTCAGTGGCAATGAAAAAAGTACTAACTGTTAATTCCTGCAAATGTCCTGCATTGTGTTTCAAACCCTTTTGTTATCCAAAAAATTTGGCTGTGATATAGGACAGATCTAATGGATCACCTGACGCATGCACCTGGTACTACAAAAACAAGGCCTCTATAAAAATGGAAGAAAAGTTAGGATTGAATTTGTGTTTTATTAATTCAATGAATGTAAATTATCAATCCTTATCCAAAACTAAAGAAGAGAAAAGTCAAATAATGCACCTCCATAGTAGGCTAGTTCTCCAACCTGATCTGATAGATATTTTTTTAGACAGGGTCTTACTCTGTCGCTCAGCTTGGAGTGCAGAGGCACAATTATAGCTCGCTGCAGCCTCAAACTCCTGGACTCAAGGAATCCTCCTGCCTCAGCTTCTCAAGTAATTAGGACTACAGATGTGTGCCACCATGCCCAGCTAATTTTTTTTATTTATTTTTATTTTTTATTTTATTTTATTTATTTATTTATTTTCAGAGATGAAGTCTTGCTTTGCTGCCCAGGCTGGTCTGGAATTCCTTGCTTCAAGCAATCCTCCCACTTCAACTTCCCAAAGAACTGGGGTTACAGGCATAAGCCTGTCCCACTCTGGAACCAGGGGTAGAGACAGCTCCATCCAAAACACATAGTAGAAGGAGGGAAGAAAAAACCCACAGTGTCACAATAATGAAAATCTGGAGGCAAATAGAGCAGAGGTCTACTTGAATAGGTACCCCTCCATAGGATAGTTCATCACATATCAGAACTAGAAAGCTCCTCAGAGTTTATCTAGTGGCTGGGCTAATCTGTTAGATTTTCAAAGGCCGCCAAGATCAGTTAAACAATTGCTGAGCTAAAGAAAAGAGCTTACGATTCATCGAGTATCTTTGACATCCCATGTAGTTATTGAAATAAATATTTGTATGCTACTTCATGTCTTTATCCTGATGCCTTTCTCTGTTCCTTTCTCAGATGCAATTGAGCAAAATACATTTTTTCAGCAAGATATATGCCTGAATTTCCCAATGCCTACCACTTAGAGCACTAGTTTATGAGAAAACTGATGTACAGTTTTGTCACTGAGTCCACAGGTCTGGGAGAACAAGTTTAAAATCTATCCCTCTCCAGGAAATTTACATGAATATGAAGATATCAAATTCTCTATTTCTTTTTCATGTTATTTAATGCAGCATTTCCCAAACTATGTAGATAAAAGCCATTTCATGCCCCCTTACAATACTTATAAATACATGAGAGAGTAGCATTCCACAGAACCTACTTTGGGAAATACTCATTTAGCTGATGGTCTCAAAACTCTTCAAAAAAATTATAAATATAAACAGAGCTCAGAATCAAGCACTTAAACTTTCCCTTTTATTGGACCTCTATCTTACCTGCTCACCTTCCAATTCCAGTAGAAGCTTGGACCATATAAAGTTATCCATATTTGATGGCTTTGATCCACATCCCAACTCATCCCCTGCTCTGGATGTTTTTCATTTGCCCCTCCAGGTCCACTACTCTTATCTACCCTACTCTGGATCTATGAGGTTGAGATTCATAGTCTGTATCAGTGGAATTCCTTGCTGTCTAGCTTCCCAGTGGGGTTAGACAGTTAGGTTGGTTGGGGTTAGGTTGGGGTTGCCCAGTGAAGCCCACTGGGATATGGGCAGGCAGGAGGGAGGGAGGTCCAATATCTCATGCCACAACTTTCTCTTTGCCTCAGGTTGCCTAGGGTTATATAAAAAGTCCACACTCTCAGTAGCCCTCTGTTTTCACGATACTTTCTCTGGTACAAGGTTTCTAGGCCTTCACACTATTGACATCTTGAGCCGGATAGCTGTTCATTGTATGCATCTGTTTAGCAGCATTCCTGGCCTCTCCACACCAGGTGCCAATAAGATCCACTCAGTCAGGGCAATCCAAAATGTTTCCAGACAAATCAAATTCTCTGACTATTTCTTTTTCATGTTATTTAATGCAGCATTTCCCAAACTATTTAGTTAAAAGCCATTTCATGCCCCCTTACAATACCTTACAATACCAAGGAGTACAATCTCCTCCTACCTGCCACCCCACCATTGAAAACAACTGACAGCAACTCCTTCCAGGTTCCAGGTTTACTACTAAATGCCCCCCTTGGCACCTTAGACAGGGTTAGTAACATGCCTCTCATTGCTACCACGGCAGTGCTTCTCTGTTCCTGATTGGTTCCCTTTTTTTTGTAAAGAGTCCTTTATTAAAATTCTTTCCAGTTCCCTCATTTGAATACGCTATATATTTGCTGTAGGGACACTGACTGATAAACTCTCCATTCTTCCCCAATCCCACTAAACTGTTTACTGTCCACCACTTAAAAACTCGATCACTTTCTTTAAGTCTTTACACAAGTCCTGTTTATAAGAGAAATGGAGTATTAATTAAGAGTCCATGACATATCAAATATAGTGACTGGTACTTCCATATTGTGGTAAGCAGAGGTTGATTGCATCCTGCTCCATCCCAGCATCCATTTTCTCCTTCCAAAAAGCACCCTAATTTGGGTTCAAGTATCCACCACTCCCATCCCATACGTAAAACATGGCCTTCAGGCAGAGTGCCCCCCACTGCTAGCTTCAGAGACTGTTCTAAGGGTAATCCCATTGTCCTTGTAAGTGACTGGCTTGGGAGCCCAACCATGGACCACCTAGTGAAAGATATTACTTAGGTCTCAGACTTGGCTCACTAAGGGGCATGTGTTACAATTTGGTCAAATGACCCATGAAGATAGGTTTCATGGGAGTTCTGGGAAAGACATTTTCTCATTTCAAAAAGAAGGCCACCCCAAATGACCTTTTTTCCTCTGAATTTTCTTTGTGCATTTTAAGCCCTAAAGCTCTTGTAGCCATGTCAGTACTCGAATGAGGAAGAAGTCAGCTCAGGAAGGAAGGCAAAATATAGAGAATCCCAAAGAAGTAGAGTCACCAATTCAACCATATCTGACCACTGTCAAACATTTAGACTTTCTCAATTTTGTTATCCAACATATTTCTTCATTTTGAAGGAAATTTGAGTTGGGATTTCTACCACTTGTTACTAAAAGTTTTCTAGCTAAAACATTCATTTGATTGATTCAACAATTGCATATTTTGTGCTTACTATAAACTAGACCCTGCTTTAGGCATTGGAGCTGCTGCAATGACCCCAAAAGACCAAAAGTGACAAGCAGAGTTATGTGGTTAATTTTCACATCATCTGTAGGAGCTAGATGTAAGTGTCAAATGCTGACAGAATTCTCAGCTGAGAGATATTAAGTGACTTGTTTAAAGAGACCAAAGTAGAAAGTGTTGGAACCAGACTAGGCCTGTCCGATGACATGGCCTTTCTATTTCACTCCTCTCAGTTAAAATCAGCCATATCAAATCTTCCATCTGTCACTTAATCTAGACCAGTGACCAGATAGACAAGACATAAATTTGGTAAAATTTGATAAGGAGGAGGCAGTTAGGTAGTCCAAGAGTCTGGAATAGTCTCCATGAGTTTAAAGGAGAACAACAACGGACTTGGAGTTGCCCTCCACCGATGACTTGCCCTTCTTTGGCTCTTGCTGACTTGCAGAGCCCTCCGAGTGTTGCCCACATTCTCCACCCTGTAGCCTCAGAGCAATCCTAATGGCTCTCAGCTGAGCTAACTTCTGCTTTCTTTGTAGGAGCCTAGAGAACATCTGCATCCTTCTGTACATGTCCTGCTCCCATGTTTACTCTATCCCTACATTCCAACTGGATGCCAGTGTGAAGCTCTGTTTTCAGATTTCCCCTCAATGACTACCACTCTACCAGATGCCCTCCTGGGTTTTCAACCCAGAGAAAGGAAAGCACACACACCTGTCTGATCAATTACCTCCCTTCACGTCTTAACTCTTTCTTCCTCCCACTCACAGAGGGTAGAATGGGCAGGATTTATACTTCTTCATGTTTTTCAGATTCCGTTCCTATTTTACAATCCTGACTCTGACCTTTTTCTGGGACCATAGGGTGGACTGGGTGCAGAGATAGAAGCCACTTGATTATTAATATTCCTCATGAAACATTCCAGAAATAGTGACCCTAGTTCATTACAAATACCAGCACAATGACTAGGTGAAATTGTTTTGGAATCAAATGAAATTACATAAAAGCTGTTGCTAAGATGTAAAGAACCATACAAATGTAAGATAGCATAGTGTTATGCAGTTACAAGGAAACAATCCATTTAGCCATATATTCCAATTTCAATGTATCTTTGTACTGAAGTAAATTATAAAGTTAAATTAAAAATGCCAACTGTATACTATTACAATATGAAGCAAGATATCCATCAACAGATTATATCTGTAAGTTGTTAGTAAATCTCAGACTCATCGAATAATATGTTCAGGTGAGGTGGACTTACAATCAGTGGATCTCAGCCATGGCTGTACAAGAGAATCACCTGGGCAGGACTGAAATAATGACAGGTGTCCAGGCTCTACCTTAAAACCAAGTAAACTATAATTAATTTTTGAGAGAAATAAAATTACATGAAAGAAACAGAAGAAGAAAATAGTTATTGATATAAAATTAAAAATTTTAAAGTTGGAGCTTCTCTGGAATATTAAGGCCTCAATATAGATGAGTAAACTAAAGTGAAAAAAAAAACAGATTATTCAGATAACCTATAATCATATTTTCAAGGCTAGAGAAATAAAAAGTGATTTTATCTAGATATCATTTTATTTTTAGAGTGAGAAATATGAAGATTTACCAAGTTGTCTAAAGTCTTCCTCCATCTAAGATCCCTGAATTACACCAGGACTTTCAAAGATAGGGATGGCATTCCCTTCCAGAATTCTCTGCCCTCTGATTCAAGCATTTCAGCACCAGCACCTGCTTCTCTGCCCATTGCCCAAGTGATAGCACGACTTCAGAGAAATGTGAAGTACTTCTTACTCACACTTAAATTGGCCTAAAACACCAGCTTGATCAGAAACACAGATGCCTGAAATAGAAATAGTCCTGTCTCTCTGGTTCCCAGGGCCAGAAGACAAATGGGATGGGGGCCAGAGCCACAAAGGAGGTGCTGTTGGAGCTGGCATCCCAGCGGCAAAGTGAATCATCACTGTCATTCAAGATTTGTCCAAAACCAACCAGAGCTTAGGGGAAGAGAAGGAGTTTTTGGGGTGTGTGTGTGGTTTTTTTTTTTTCTGAGACTTTACAAGGATGGTGGTGACAGCAGCTGTGCTTCCTCCCCTTAGAAAGTCATTTTAGCATTAGATTTTCCCTAAGGAAGAAGCAGATGGAGAGAAGCTTGACTCGCACATATGTGGCTGCTGTTGGCATTCCTGCTGCTGCTCCTGACCCTGGATTTTTTGGAGAAATAGGCCTTTGGAGGAGGGAGGGAATGATTATTCAAGAGGCTCTTTTCATACCTGCTGAATTAAAGCCCCAAGGGCAAATTAATGTTAGGCATTAACTGTATACTCTCTGAAATTCTCCTAAAGATGGTAGCAACAGGCTATTATTTTTTGTAAAGTGATGTTAACTCCTGATCTCTTAGTAAACATGGTAGGAACAATGGGTGACAGGCAAGGTAGCTATGCAGATGAATAGCACAGAATTCCTGGCCACAGAGTGGTTATAGTCAAGTTCTTTAGCAGGATGGTGGATTGAATCCTAGGCTGTTTTTACATACTCACCAACATATTTTCCTTTTGCACATAGTCTACTTCCCAACTTCACCCTACAGAGAAGCACCTGCTCCACACTGAGTATATTACCCAGGAGGGCAATGTAATTGGGTGAAAGCAAAGAAATAAAAAAACAGTCTGCCTTTTTTCTGACTTCACTTCCAAAGATTTAAGCCTTGAGGACATACTGAACTTCTATAATGGATAAAACATTTGCTTGAAAGATTCTCTTTTACTGAAGCAGAGAGGAGAGATGAAAGGGGAAAGAATGAGAGCAGAGAGTTTAGTGAGAAAGAAAAGAGAGGGCCAAACCTGTTAAAGCCAGGCAAAATGAAAAATATTTTCAGGAAAGGGCAACCATGACCTTGTTTAAGCATCTGGGAACTGAATGGGAGCTGAATTTTCATCTTCAGACTACATGCTCCCAAGATAATGCAAACAGTTTCTCCTACTGGCAATTGCATCTGCAGAGAGTTTTCCTTTATTAGTAGCCAGCATTTTATCATTGACCACACAGAAGTTGACATCTGTCCTGACCCACAGACTTGGCTTCATCCTTTGTATGTACCTCACATGGACATGCTTTTGTTACACCCAAAAGAATGAGAGTGGCCACTGGTACCTAGGAGGTCCTCACATCTACTGTGTATCAATATTTGGGAGAACAAAACAAAAACTTGTCAAGATTCTCCCTGAGGGAGGAGACTGATAAACATATCCCATTACAGATGTTACAGAAGGAATGATATAAGCATAAATAGAGTCAAATTAGAAAGAAAAAGAAAGGGTCATTTATGTTTCTAGGACAAGAAAAGACATTGTGTCTTTGAGTAGGTGATACTGGGCACCAGTTTAGAAAGATGAATGAGTAGAAGACTTCCAAGTGGAGAGTGCAACAAGGAAAGCATAGCATCCAGGGAAGCAGAAGATGCAAAAGTTGTTAAGACATAGAACTGAAAGAAAATGCAGTATGGAAATAGTAATTAATCACATCAAATGCATTAGAAACCTTCTAAGCATTTACTGAACATGAGAAGCGTTCATTAGAGTTGTCTGTTAGGAGAAGATTGGTGATTCCGATCAAAGCAAAGTCAGTGGATAATTAAGTTCCAAGATAGATTATGCTAAACAGAAGAGTGAACTAGAGGAGGAGAAGTGACAGCATACATGAAAAGCATGGTTCTCAAAGGTGTTCCATCTGACTAGCAGCACCAATATCACCTGGAAATTTGATAGAGATGCAAATTCATGCCCCCTCAACTCCCACTCAGATGTACTGAACCAGAAGATAAGGAATGGGGTCAGAAATCTGGGTTTCACAAGTCATCTAGATGACTTTGATGCTTGCTACAGTTTGGGAACCATTGCTGTAGACTATTCTTGTGATGAACTTAAAATGTTTATTTAATAATACCAGTGAGGACTTTAAACTAAGTGTTTATTTAATAACATTGAGGATTCATTTGTATTAAGAGCTTCTTGGTAAGTAGTGAAATATTTCTTAATGACTTCTGGTAGTGGTTAAGAAAGCTCACCCAATAGATGAAATCAGCAATAGGTATATAAGTCCAAGAAATTTCTAAGAATGGGTGACTAAGAGGTTGAGAGAACAGCTCCAGAGCCAGATAAGGTAACTCAAATGAATGTCAAGATTACAGACTTAAAATGTGTTACCTTAACTGAATCAGTTTTGCACCCTTTTCGGAAATAAGTATTTGACCATCTATATATAAAGCCCTCTAGGTGGAGTGGAGGTAGAGAGGAAGCGAGAGGATAGGAAGAGACAGAGAGAATGAAACAAACAAGCATGCATATTTTTGTTCTTTAGAGAGCTGATTTATTTGTGGAGTTGAAAAGTCTATCAGGCCTTTTCGTGCCTTGAAAATATCCCTAAAGACTTTTTATTTCCCATTTAATATCTTCTCTTACTCCCCAAGCTATCTACCAATGACAGTTTAACATCCCAGACACTTTGATATTCAATCCATTCTTAGAACCTGGCAAGAAGCCCTTCCCCTGGGCCCTGTGCTTTAGTGCCCCACTCTGGCCCTCCTCTGAACACATCCATGGGTGTAGGATTGACCTCCTTCTAGCATCGTGAGCTGGGTACCTGGGATTCTACAGGTCCCTGCTCCAATGGCTCCAAGTTTGAGTCAAGTATCTGTACCAGCTCTTCCTTGGGTCCCACCTCCCAAAGACAGGCAGAGGACTGGCCAGCGGGTGGCTGTTCGCTCTTCATATAGATTGAACTTGTGCTTATATAGCCTGTTCACAGCATGAATGTGAGAGTCCTGGGAAATAAAAGGAAACAACCAGTTATAAAAAGAGATGGGCAGCTAGCTGAAGAGCACAGGCATGGAGGCCAGGGGCCATGAGGCTGGCTCCTCCTCACAAGGAAAGCTGAGAATTGTAATTCTAACTGGCCTTCTAGATCATAATGAAGCTATGTTTGTCAAAATAGGAAGATAGAACATGTTTTAAACAGTAATAAATTAATTTATAATTTGTAAACACTTAAATGGTTTGTCAATGGTTTCTTGATTCGCACTCTTGCCTCAGGCCCCACAAACGTTGCCGGTAGGCCTGCTAAGTAGTCATGAATACTGTGGTCATGATAAAAAATATTTTGTATCACAAAGTTAATATATTGTCCTTCTTATTTATGAATAAACTTCTGGCGAATTTTCTAATTGTAAACCACTTCCTTGGCATCCAGTCAACAGAATTCCGTACTCCTGTATTCTTGAGAACTTGATTCAAACCATAGAGACACGTAAAGTTGATGGTGCTCATGTGCTTGACCTAAGTACCAGCTGACATTCTGGGTGACATTAGTATATTTTATACAAGAGGAACAAAAAGGAAGAATAGAAAAAAGGAATACACTGAAGAAGAGCTGAAGCCCAATATAAAGAACTTTCATTTTTAACACATAAAAAAGAAAAATGCCAGCCATTACTCAGCTTCATTTTAAAGGTTTAGAATTAATGGCAAAAAAGCAAAAGTCTGATGCATCAATTTGGAAAGAGCTGTTATCAAGTACTAAGTGTCCCTTAAGTAAAATTATGGAAAACTGGAATAGAAATTCAGTGTATTGCACAAATAGAAAATTATGTGGGAGGCATAAAAGATATGTGTTGGAATCTACCTAAGCTCTAAAAATTAGGAATATCCTACTGAAGCTATTCTTAAGTACTTACTGGAGACCACTTCAAGTGACTAAAGCTGACAGTGCAGATGGGGACTGTGGTGCATTTAAGGCCAAGGGCATATGGAATTGCCCCAAGGCCTGAGAGTAATGGAGATCAGTGACAACTCCCACCATCAGAGACAGATAATCTGCATATTACCCCCAGAGACTTTCCAAACAGAGACAGTTTTTAACAGGAATTGTTTATTACAAAGGCAGGCAATTTTAATACCTTCCAAAGTTGAAAGGAAGAACTTAGAACATGTAGCATGTCAGAAGAGTATGTTGGTCTTTGACATACACAGCTTGAAAACATAATTTTTCCGTCTGAGCTAAAAATCACAAGAAAGATTTTAGATCATGGTTCAGTTTCTTGCAGATAAATATTTGAGTTCTAGTGGCTGCACATTGAAGGAATACCATTCATACTTATCAAATGTAATTTTTAGAAAGATCTCAAGTATTATCTACCACATCTTTTGCCAGTTTCATCTGATGGAGTCGGTAGGAAGTGGGGAAGAAAAAAAGTGGTAAATAGAAAAGTGGGGGGGAAGTACAGATGGTAAGGTAACACTAATAACATTTCACATTTGGATGTAAAACTTCCCTATTTAAAGAATTTTTCCAAACTCTGTTATTTGCTCATTATAACCAGCCCATAAGATTGGTATTATACATTCATTTTACTGAAGAAAAAAAAAAACTGGATATAGTATAGGATTAAATGACTTGTCCAAGATCACCCAGAACAGCTGTGAGGTTTGGGCCAGGATCAACAACATAACTTCTGGTTTCATAACCATAATATTAGTGATTATATTGATGCTGCTGCCACTGACACTTAATGTATTCTGATTGCTATGCGTTCAGCATTGTATCATGTAATCCTGCAAGATAATGAGTTTGGATTAGTTATTGTCTTGATAAAAGAGACTTGGGGATAGAAGTTAAGTAACTTGGCCAAGTCACACAGTTAGCAAAGTGTCAAGAAGACCCAACTAGCCACTTCTGTCTGCCATTATTCTTAATAATTACAGCTCTGTGTGTGCTGCAGACAGGTAAAATTCACCTGCTCATCTTTTGTTTTCAAACATAATGAAGAAATAAGCCATGATTGTCTTTTTCTATTCTTTCACTTTAGTATTCTTTCATGCCGCTCTTCCTTCATTCCACCCAAGTCAACCTTAAGTCTTTTTAAAATTAAAAAAAAAAAAACTATTTTAGTGCACTTTGGTTAAACACTAAATTCTTCACATCCCCAAATAAATTTTCAATCATCCTTCTATTGGTCTACATTTCCCTCCAATATAGATATTTTTTATATCCCAAGCAGTTAAATATTGGATCATTTAAGAATGTATTTTCCCATTCCATTCTATGTGTGCTCTTTGAGCTATCAGTGTGGGGTAGAATCTGTCAGTTCCTTCACAGATATTTATAGTCTCTCCTTCTTCCATACAAACAGAACATCGGTTTTTCAACCAAAAAAACCCTATATTTTCCCAGGACCCTCAAGGTAGTGGTGGGCATTAGGCTCAGTTCTGGGTAACAAAATGTAAGCAGAAGACAACTTGGCTATCTGGGAGAGTTTTGTCTTTCCTGATAAGTATCATCGTTTCTCCCTGTTGCTTTCTTCTTCTTCCATCTGTGATACTCAGGGAAGGCTAGAGGTCAAGCATCTTGGATCTGTGAGATGACTGGGTGGATGAAAGTCACATATTAAAAACAGAGGAGCAGGAAGAGACACATCTAAACTCTGATAGCATGAAGAGCCACTGTAACAGTCCTGGATGGCTGATCCCTGGGTTATTTTCTATGAAAGCAAAATAAACCCTTATTTGGATAACCAACTATGATCTGTTTTATGTAGGTGAAAAAACTTTTATCAGACACAGTGTGTTAATGCTGAGATCATAGTGTAACCAAACACACTCGTACAAGAACAAATCTAATACCAACAAAATCAGCAATAATTATATTAGAAGAATATACACTGAGGTTTCAGGGGTGTGAGTTTATATTCCAAAAATGCGAAATCAAAGCTGCTTTCCATGGGCTCTTGGAAAAGCGAAACATTAATTGGCAAGAGATATAATCAATAGAGAAAGCAAACAGATAGTAAATGAAAATACAAGTGTTAAAAACTGATGTAACAGTATAGTATACGGCTGGGTGTGGCGGCTCATGCCTGTAATCCCAGCACTTTGGGAGACTGAGGTGGGAGGATCACCTGAGGTCAGGAGTTCGAGACCAGACTGGCCAACATAGTGAAACCCCATCTCTACTAAAAATGCAAAAATTAGCTGCGTGTGATGGCAGGCTCCTGTAAACCCAGCTACTAGGGAGGCTGAGGTAGGAGAATTGCTTGAACCCAGAAGATGAAGGTTGTAGTGAGCCAAGATCGCACCACTGCACTCCAGACTGCGTGACAAGAGTGAGACTCCATCTCAAAAGATTCCGTCTCAAAAAAAAAAAAAAAAAGTATAGTATACATGTTTGTTTTAGTCATATGCAATTTTCTATGCACATTTAACCCTGTGAGGTGCTAAAGCATATATCAGTGACCTAAATTATCTAGGTAGAACTATGTTTAAGGCAAAACTGTACATTTGAAAAATGCTTTCTTTGACGTCCCTTATTTTTTTGCGGCTGCTCTACTGAATTCTAATATCCTCAGCCCTCTCTAAACCCTCATGATCTCTGAGGTAGTGTCTCATATTGTTTCCTCTGGCATAGCATAAGACCACCCCCAAAGCTCATTTGCCATGTTTTTCAAACTTTTAGGACATATATACTGAATTATACTAATATGTTAACTAAAAGATATGTCTCACTTCCACTTTATATAAAATATCCATAAAAACACATGTTTCTGGTAGGCCTTAAAGGCATGACTAATCACAGGAGTTTTCGGCACCATGGCACCCCAATGGGTCTTTCAGCTCTCCTTAAATGACCCTCTACAGGGAGCTGCCTATCCTTTTTGTAGAGTTAGCACTGTCTCCAGGAAAGGAAACCTCATACAGGCGATGGTTAAAAACAAAAACGAAACCACAACTACAACAAAAAAACCCAGCAGTCATCACTGACCCCTGTCCCTTAGCAAATTCTTTCAGGATATTTAATAAGCCAAAGTTGCCCTTTCCTGAATTTTTACTACTGAGCTCTGCATGGTTCTCCAGTGGGCACTACATAACTAAAAAACAACCTTACTTTGGTTTTATGGCATCTAATCTCAAGCATAGAAAGCCAGTAGTTTCTGTAATTCAATGCACCGTTTTCCTTTACTAAATTTTGCATTGTGTTATTACACTTGTTTGTTGAGTCCCTTAGGATATATGGATTAAAATGGCTATTAGAGTAACTTTCATTTCTATTTAATTGAAAGTTGCTGGTCAGACAAGTGTTCTATGTAATTGTTCACATGGGATGTTAAAAAAAAAAATCCATACTGTATTTTCCCACACCTAAGCAGATCTGTATGATTTTCTTCAACTTTGATATATACTTTTTCCCCAAACAAACTCTGAACTAAATGACCTCACCAGTTTAGTTTAAAGCTCTAACCTGGAAAAGGTTTTGCTCTTGAGATTCTTTTGTGAGTTTAAGCCTCTCTTTTCAAATTGATTGGTGGATGAGAAATTTGAACATTCAAGTCTTTATGATGAATGATTTTTTAAAATCAAATAATTCTAATTTCATATGGCTCTTCTTAATAACTTTTTATAATAGCATTCATTCTCTCCATTGTTCCCACTTGTTTTCCATTTACAGAATGAAATTCAGCATTTGCTAAAATGAAGTACCCGATGAACAATTACACTTAATGTGTATTTTCTCTTTTTCTGTCTCTTAGTGTATTGAAGTTATGGATTCAGACAGAATCTCTTTGCGAATGTGGACAGCAGACTGCACTCTGTCTTTTCATGCTGTCATATTCCTTTGTTGATATCTCTGTTTTAAGATGAGTTTGCCCCATGCATCACCAATTGTCTTTTGTTTTCACCCTGTAGGGAAGACTGGGCTAATCCATATGTCACTATGAAACTTCAGGCCTCTCTGTCTGACAGGTAGCAAGCTTGACAGCAATCTATTGAAAATGCATTTTAGACAGCAATCTATTGGAAACGCATTTTAGACGATCATTTTTCCAGTCTAATTTACTCTTAATAAAATGACTTTGAAGACAAGAGGTCCACTCTGTGTTGGTTTGTTTCTTTCAGATAATTACATTTTGAGAAAGACACACTGACAGTTTTCACAAATACAAGATGATGAAATTCCCTTGGGAATGAAATGAGATAGCTTCACAATAAATAGCATCTTTTAGCCTAAGTGATCCCAAAGCACTTTGGCAACATTCATATGACTCCCCAGGCGAAGAGAAGCAGCCAGACGCTTATCCAAGTCTTACAGCAAGACACATTCTATTGCATGCAATGGAAAAACACAGCACCCACCCTCACCCCATGCACATACCTTTACATCTTTACAAAACAAGGCATATTTCTGTAGTGTATGTATGTGTATGTATATGTTACAATTGCTGGCAAAAGACTACGAATATATATGCATACAAAATATAAAACTGTATACATAAAAGTAATAGCATCAAATTATTTTTAACATGGCTTCATTTTAAAAATTCACTTGATGCTGCACATTTACTCAGAAATCATTTTTTCTCCCTCCAAAGAAAATAATGATAATAAAAGTTAATACCTACTGTCAGTTTATCCATATTCTGTTACCCTCAATAAGTCATTAACCAGATCTCCAAATTGAAAGAACAACTCCTTATACAATTTACCTCACAGAAAATTTTGATTACATTTTGCCAAATGGATACATAATCATCCAGTAAAGAGTGTTAATTTATAATGTGGGTGGTATTTTTTAAGTAGTTACAATTTTGCTAAAATTTTAAAAACCCTCAAAGATTGTTAAACTGTATCATCAGGACCATCAACTATTAATTGTGGTGATTGGACAAAAACTGTCTATTCTATACTTAAAACATAGTACAAAGGAGATACATTTGTTTTAAAAACTTAAATGTTCATCCATGTTATTTTGCTATATCAATAATAATTAGATTTTAAAAGGGAAGAAAAATACAATTACATTTTAAAATTGGGAAAGAATGGTTAATTTTACTTCTGTTTAGCTAAGACACTGAATGCATAGATTCATTTTTACTTATATTAATTATCATTTTGATAAAAGACAGCAACGGTATTGTTATTCTTGCCAAAATGAAGTTCGGTAACAGAACCTTAACACTGAGAAAAGAACAGGGAAGCAAACATGAAAATGACTGAGTGAAAATGACTGAGTCTCTGGGAATATTCATGTCCTTCATTTGGCTCTTTAGCATGATTCTAAAGAGGAAAACATTAAGACCTTTTCCCAGGAAAGGTTTCTCTCTCTCTCTTTCTTTCTTTCTCTCTCTCTCTCTCTCCCCCCCCCCGCCAACCACACCACCAATAAAGAGCAACACCACCACAGATTCTGGGAAGTTGGAGTATGAATTTTAATTTGTTGAAATTGCACCTGAGGCTGTGCTATATAGTCTCAGAATAGTGGAAGATTTGGATTCTCCCCCCAAAAATGCGCGTTAATATTTAAAATATAATGTTTTGGTGCCATCTGGTGTATAAATTGCAGGTTTGCAGCTTCACTTAAGCATCTAATAAAATGCTTTTGAGGAAGGACAGAAGAAAAAGCCAGAGGACTGAAGGAAGAAATTATTAATCTTCACGTGTCACAAATAATGTGGAGCTGGTCACAAGATATGCCGGGAATTAGTAGTAATGAGATGAAGGAGAGGCAGAAGTCAAGATGGAGGGATGAGGGTATGGGAGCAAGTGGTGTTGAAGCCAAGCTAGCAAGAGCGCAAACAAGGACAGAGCAGCAGCATGGGCCTCATATATCAGTAGGGCTACACATTGTTGTCTGAGTCAGGGTCACAAGCCTAAAGCACCTGAGCCAACAAGTCTACCTGGGCAGCTGGACTTCTGGGATCCGTGGAAAGGAGGGAAAGGTCAAATCTTAGCGACCAAAAGTCATTTCCAGCAAATGACTCTGGATAGCAGCAATTGATCAGAGTCTGTGAAGACTCAGTTTTCCAAGTGGAAAATAATTGAGGCAGAAATTGAAAAATTGGGGGGTAGAGTATTGGCAGGAACTGAGTTGAAGGGTCAAAGCTAAAACTCCATTGCTAAAAATCTTTGGGGACTCAGAAGTACCTCAACTCAAAATTCATGTACTTTCCTATCATCGGCCCAACCCTAAAACTAATAAACAATCAAACAAATAAACAAACTGTTCCTAGTTTTACTTTTTCAAAGATGGCAAACTGTCCAGTTTCCAAGCCAGAAAAATAAAGTCTCTTCACGGCATTGCCATTTCTCATGCCGCATATCTAGTCAATTCCAAAGTCTTGTTGATTTCTCCCCTTAAATAACTTTTGAATCTGCCCGTCTGCCATCACTGACACCACCTGGTTCAAGCAACTGCTATGTCACCTGGTTGACCACTTCTTGATTTCTCCACCACCGTCCACTTCTCCAACTTCTAACCTACTCTCCATAGCATGGTCAGGGCTGTAGTTTTAAAATGCAATCTGATCATGGTGCCACTCTTACTTAAAATGTTTCCGTCACAACATCCCTCCCTCAGGATAAATGCCAGATTCTGACATGTACTGCAAGTCTCCGCATGATTAGGCCTCTATTTTTCTAGTCTGTACCCTGCCTTGCCCCTGTGCACTCAGCTCTAATCACTGTGGCTTTCTTCGCAGCCCTTTCTTTCTACTGCAGGATCTTTGCATATGCTACTCCTGCAGCCTGGGCTCTCATGTCTTCCCGCTGCATCTGGTTAACTCCTATTCATCTTTCAGAACTCAGTTCTAGATCCTTGATTCTCCCTTGCCTTTTTAAGTCAAAGGCCCTGATCTTGAATTCTAATAGCTCCAAATTTCTCTCATTTGGGCAAAAATTACACTTGCGATTTTATTCTTAGAAATCATTTGAATATTTATCTCCCCCACCAGAATGTAATTCTTATGAAGACAGAGACTACATATATTTTGGTTCATTATTATATATCCTGGGACTAACAAAGTTCCTGAATTAATAAATACCTGATAAGAAGGAAGAGAGATAGGAAGAAAACAAGGAAAGAAGGAAATTATAAAAATTGTCACAGTAGTAAAAGCTAAGTTTTTCTAAAACTCAATATAAAATTAAAAGTTTGCTTAAGAAGATCATCCTGAACCTTCTTTATGATCCAATATATATTGTAAATGCCCTTCTATAATCCTAACAGCTACAGGCTCATGTAATGTAGTTGTTAGGCATGGCGCTGCTCAGGCCAGACAGCCAGAGGTCCAATCACAGCTCCTGTGCTTACCAGCTGGAGATCTCAGCCAACTACCTTCTCCTCTCTAATGCTCAATTTCCTTATGCATAAAAGAGGAATAATAGTTCCTGCCTTACAGAGTTGAGAGAAACAAATGAGGTAGCTCAAATGAAGTATTCAGCAAATTCTCCAGCAATACTAGCTTTTATCATCCTCCATAAGTGAACCCTGTTGTAACACCCTATCACTTATGGCCGTCAAATCCAGACACATTTCCTTTGCCTCTGCTTTCCCATTCTTCCCGCTTCCTGCCATCTGGGCTTATCATGGCGAAAACACTCCTCAGCCTCCAAGACCTCATTCAAATGCTGTCTTCTCTAGAAAGGCTTCCATGCCCTTTCGTAAAAACTCATATATATATTTAGTTAGTGTATCCTATATTGCCCCATTCATACTTGATGAACTCATGCATAACACTTATAATAGGTATATATAATAAGCACCAAATGGTCTAACTTTTGCTTTTAAGATTTTTATTTAAAAAAATCATTTAATTATCTGTAGTACAAGATACCTAATTTTGGAACTAGATTCATGTCTTTTTGTGCAATTTTCTCAATCCTGTTACTTCCAACTATCGTAATAGTCATGACAATTATTTAGCATTCACTGTATGATCACAAGGCGCTATTTTAAACCACCCTAGGGGACTGTGTGGGAAAGTCAAAGGATGGCAAGCAATAGAGTCTGTGTGCTGTGAAGAAAAAAGAAATTAAAACAGGGATGGAGGAGGAAGTGGCTTGCTGGAGGACAACACATTGCTTGCATCACTGGAAGAGTCCCAGTGCTGGCTTTTGAAGGACACTCAAAAAAATAAAAGAAAAAAAATGACAAGGGTATAGTGAATCTTCATCACCCGCCAGTCTCGGTGATCACGATGCCATCTTACTACAGTACCAAAGAAGTGAGAACTTTTCTTTCCCTCCTTTCCCACTAGAAGAAGATTCAGATGAGATAGAGAAGAATTTCTCACTTGAAATCAAATTCAGAGATTTTGTTGTTACATGAGAGCAGACTATTTTCAGAATTGAGATAGGGTTTACAACCTTGAATATCTGAAAGTCTTTTAAATATCCAATATGTAGCAGAAAATTCACCAGTCAGCTTGTATGTCCAATTAGCAGCAGGGAAAGTACTTTCCTACTGAATAAATTTTAAAAGGACAGTGGAAGATAAAAATAAAGATGCTTTCTGATTATATCTCATGATATAATCTGCTTGTTCAATGTATTATTTACTTTAATTCTCGTAATACTATAAGATAATCTTAGTACGACTAAGTACCATTCCCATTTTAAAGATGAGAAACTAATGCATTGAGGGTTTAGATAAGTTTGGATTCATAATACAAACTCAGTATTTGAGCTCACGTTATGCTTAGCCACTCCACCATAGGTGCCTCAATATATTATAATCTTATGCAAGCACATTAAACATTTTAAGTTTATTCTTTATATTTATAGTTTCTCTTCTTCTCTTAAACCTACATCAGAGCTCATTTTACTGATTCCCTGAAATTTTTGGCAGCTCCCTGAAAACTGCCTGGGATCCCTCCTCCCTAGAGCACCATGAAGCCAGTTTCCCCCTCTCCAGGCCATGGAAGGGCTGCCAGAAGAAGGCTGTGGGTAAAGATTTCTATTTCTCTGGATCCCACAAAATTATCTTTCTTTCTAAACCTTGGAAAAATCCCTTTTCAGTCGGGGAACAGTGTCTCTTTCTGTAATTCCTTACCTTTAAGTAGACTGGGACCAGATCTTCTTTGTATTAAAAAGTTGGATTTCCAGATTTACTTTAAAAAAAAAAAAAAAAAAAAAAAAAAGGAAGCTTGGGTTCCCTGGGCTCCTATCTCACAGAACTAAAGCTGGGGCAGGGTAATACCCACCTTTTTTACCCAGGCGACTGACCTCCAACTCGCCACAGACCCCTCCAGCTCACCACTCCTGTTATTTTATTTGCCAGACTCCTCTAAACATTTGGATTTCTGAAACTTGGCTTTGGATTTTGGAAACCAAAGTCAGGAAGGTTTGTTGTGACTCCTTTGGAAAATGTCATAATTTTCCCCAGAAAGGATGAAGCAAAATAAGCTATCTGCTGTTCTGGATGACAAAGGGAAACAAAAATAGGACAAGATGGGGAAAAGAGGAATGGGCACAGTGGCTCATGCCTATAATCTCAACACTTTGGGAGGCCAAGATGGGCAGATCACTTGAGACCAGGAGTTCAAGACCAGCCTGAGCAACAGAAGGAAACCCCATCTCTACCATAAAAAGTGAAAGAAAAAAAAATCACTAAATGTGGTGGTATGCATCTGTCGTCCCAGCTACTTCAGAGGCTGAGGTGCGAGGATCATTTGGGCCCAAGAGGTCAAGGCTGCAGTGAGCTGTGATTGTGCCACTGAACTTCAGCCTGGGTAGCAGAATGAGGTCCTATCACAAAAAAGCCGGGAGTGGGAGGAGTGTGGAAAGAAAACCCTCAAAATTTGATCCACCTGCTAACTTTCTCTCATGAAGAAAATTCACTTCCCTTCATGTACACCTGAATTTGTAATCTGAAATGCACACCTGCTACCACTGAAACTTAATAGCTATGTTCAACATTCTGCATTGCACACAGTAGCCTACCATAAATATTTTGGTTTGGGTTTTTTGCTTGTTTGTTTTTTGTTTTGAGAGAGGTTGATATTACTCCCAATATCGCAGGGGGTGTACAACCCCTGTGATATTGTTTTGTTACTTTTAACGTCACAGGGGGTGTACACCCTGTGATATTATTTGTAATATCCTGAGGAGATATTACTTCAAAGTGGATGTGCACATGGTGTACCAATGTATTCGTAATATTTTAGGTAGTTATTACTTCTAATATCACAGTGGATGTACACCCTGTGATATTTTTCATAATATTTTAGGGAGATATTACCTCTAACATCACAGTGGGTTTACTCCATATGTGTACACCCTGTGATATTATTTGTAATATCCAAGGGAGCTATTACTCCTAATATCACACAGTGGGTGTACACCTTGTGATATTATTTATAATAATCTAGGAAGATATTACCCCTAATATCACAGTGGGTGTATACACTGTGATATTATTCATAATATCCTAGGGGGGATGTAACTCCTAATGTCACAGTGGATGTACATCCTGTGATATTTTTTGTAATATCCTAGGAGGATGTTACTCCTAATGTTACAGCGGGTGTACACCTGTTATATTATTTGTAATATCCTAGGGGGATGTTACTCCTAATGTCACAAAGGGTGTACACTCTTTGATATTATTCATAATATCCTAGACATATGTTACCCCTAAAGTCACAGAGGGTGTACACCCTGTGGTATTACTCATAATATCCTAGGGGAATGTTACTCCTAATGTCACAAGAAGTGTACACCCTGTTATATTATTCAGAGTATCCTACTGGGATGTTACTCCCAATGTCACAGGGGGTGTACTCCCTGCGATATTATTCATAATATCCTACCGGGATGTAACTCCTAATGTCACAGGGGGTGTACACCATGTGATATTATCTGTAATATCCTGTAAAGATGTTACTCCTCATGTAACAGGGGGTGTACACATGGTGATATCATTCATAATACCTTAGGGGGATGTTACTCCGAATGTCACAGGGGGTGTACACACTTGATATTATTAGTATCCTAGGGGAATGTTACTCGTAATGTCATGGGGCTGTACCCTCTGTGGTATAATTTGTAATATTCTAGGGGGATGTTACTACTAATGTCAGAGGGAGTGTCCACCCTGTGATATTATTCCTAATATCTTAGGGGGATGTTACTCTTGATGTCACATGGGGTGTACACATGGTCACATGTCACCATGTGTGTACATCCCCTGTGGTATTATTTGTAATATCCTAGTGGGATTTTACCTTTAATGTCACCGAAAGTGTGCACCATGAGTGTACACCTTCTGCAATATTATTTGTAATATCCTAAGGGGATGTTACTCCTAATGTCACAGGGGTGTACATCATGTGTGTCCACACACTGTGATATTATTCATAATATCCTAGAAGGATGTTACTCCTAATGTAACTTGGGGTGTACACACCTTGGGGTGTATAAAATGTATGTACACCCCCTGTGATATAATTTGCAATAACCTGTGGGGGTTTTACTTTTAATGTCCCAGGGGTTTTATATCATGTGTGTACAACCCTTGTGATGTTATTTGTAATACGCTAGGGGGATATTATTCCTAATATTTTGGTAGATGTTACTCCCATGAAACAGGGGGTAATATCTTTCCTAATATCTCAGGGCAATGTTACTCTTAATGTCACAGGGCTTGTATACGATGTGTGTGCAACCCCTGTGATATTATTCATAATATCCTAGAGGGATGTTAATCTTAATGTAACTTGGGATGTACAACATGTATGTACACCACCTGTGATATTATTCCTAATATCCTAAAGAGATGTTACTCCTAATGTCACAGGGGTTGTACACCATGTGTATATTCATAATATGCTAGGAAGACATTTCTCCTAATGCCACAGGGGATGTACACCATGTGTGTACACCACCTGTCATATTATTCATAATATCCCAGTGAGATGTTACTCCTAATATCACAGTGGGTGTACACACTGTGTGTACACCCTGAAATATTATTTGTAGTATCTTAGGCAGATGTTACTCCTAATATAATAGTGGGTTGTCAACCCTGGATTATTATTCGTAATATTCTAGAGAGACATTACTCTTAATATTACAGTGGGTTTACACCTTGGGATATTATTTGTAATATCTTGCAGAGATATTACTACTGATATAATGGTGAATGTACACCCTGGGATATTATTTGTAATATCTTAGGGAGATATTACTTCTAATATCACAGTAGGTGTAAATTCTGAGATATTCATAATATCCTGGGGAGATATTACTCCTAATACCTCAGTGGGTATACACCCTGGGATATTGTTCATGATATCCTGGGGAGATATTTGTCCGTATATCACAGTAAGTGTACACCATATGGGTAAACCCTGGGGTATCATTCATAATATCCTGAGGAGATATTAGTCTCCCAATATCACAGTAAGTGTGCACCATGTGTGTACACCCTGGGATATCATTCGTAATATCCAGGGTAGATATTATCCTTCTAATATTGCATTGGGTGTACACCATGTGCATACATCCTGGATATTGTTCGAAATATCCTGAGGAGATACTACTTTCCTAATACCACGGTGGGTGTACATTTGTTTGCAACCTGGGATATTATTCATAATGACCTGCAGAGATATTACTCCCCTAATATCACAAAGGGTGTGCGCCATATATGTACACCATATGTGTACACCCTGGGATATTATTTGTCATATTTTGGGGAGATATTACTCTCCTAATATCACAGTGTGTTTACACCTTATTTGTATATCCTGAGATATTATGTGTAATATCCTGGGAAGATATTTCTCTTCTAATATCACAGTAGGTGTTCACCATGTTTGTACACCCTGGAATATTATTAGTAATATCTTGGGGAGTTATTACTCTCCTAATATCATAGTGGGTTTACACTGTGTGTGTACTCTCTGGGATGTTATTTGTAATATTATGGAGAGATATTACTCTCCTAATATAACAGTGAATGTACACCATGTATGTACAACCTGGGATATTATTCAAAATATCGTGGGGAGGTTATAGTTTCCTAATATCACAGTGCATGTACATCATGTGTGTACACCTTGGAATATTATTGGTAATGTTCTGGGAAGATATTACCCTCCTAATATCACAGTGTGTGACATTACACCCCATATTGCAGAGGGTGTACACTCTTTCTTTGATATTTTTCCTAATATCTGGTGGGGAAAAATGATATTACTCCTAATATCCCCAGGGTTGTACACCCCCCTTGTAATACTGTTCCTAATATCTAGGGGGAGAGAGAATAATACTCAAGATATCACAAGGGGTGTACGTTCCTCAATGATATTGTTCCTAATATCCAAAGGGGAGAGGATGACATTACTCCCAATATCGCAGGTGGTGTACACCCCTTCTGTGACATTGTTCCTAATATCCAGGCGGGGCGTGGATGATATTACTCCCTATATCGCAGGGGATATACACCCGCCTTGTGATATTGTTTCAAATACCCAGGGGGTGAGAGGATGATATTACTCCCAATGTCACAGTTGATGTACAGTCTTTCTGTGATGTTGTCCCTAATATCTACAAGAGGAGAGGATAATATTACTTTCAGTATTACAGTGAGTGTCCAGCTTCCTTGTGATATTGTTCCTAATTTCCAGGGGAAAAAATGATGATATTACTGTCAATATCCCAGAAGGTGTTCACTCCCACTGTGATATAGTTCCTAATATTTAGGGGGAAAGAGAAAAATACTACTCCCAAGATCCCAGGGGTATACAACCCTGTGGTACAGTATCTAATATCCAGGTGGAGAGAGGATGATATTATTAAAAATATAACAGGGCATGAAGAGCCCTCCTGTGATATTATTCCTAATATTCAGGTGGAAAAATGATATTACTCCCAATATCACAGGGGGTAGACACCCCCGTTGTGATATTATTTCTAATATTTAGAGGGGAGAAAATATAACATTACTCCCAATATATCAGGGAGTGTACACACCCCCTTTGATATTGTTCCTAATATCCTGGGGGAAAGAAAATGATGTTACTCCCAAATTCGCATGGGGTGTACATCACCCCTGTGATATTGTTCCTAATATCCAGGTGGGGAGAGGATGATATTACACCCAATTTCACAGGGGGTGTACACCCACACAGTGATATTGTTCCTAATCTCCATGGGAGGAGAGGATGATATTACTCTTGATATCACAAGGGCTGTACACCTCTCCTGTGGTATTGTTTCTAACACCCTGGGTAGGAGAGGATGTTATTACTCCCAATATCACAAAGGGTGTACACCCCACCCTTTGGTACAGTTCCTAATATCCAGTGGGGGAGATGATATCACTCCCAATATCGCAGTGAGTGTATACACTCCCCCCGCCCCGTGATGTTTTTTCTAATATCCAGGGGAAAAAAGGATGATATTACTCTCAATATCGCAGGGGTTGTGCACCCTCCGTGACACTTTTTCTATTATCCAAGTGGGGAGAGGATGACACTACTCCCTACATCACAGGGAGTGTACATTCACCCTGCGATATTGTTCCTAATTTCCAGGGAGTGAGAGGGTGACATTACTCCCAATATCCCAGTGAACGTACACCTTTTCTGTGATATTGTTCTTAATATCCAGGGAGGCAGAGTATGGTATTACTCCCAATACTGCAGGGGTTGTACACCTCCCCTATGATACTGTTCCTAATATCTTTCAGGGGAGAGGATGATACTACATTCAATATCGCAGGCGGTGTACACCACACCCCCGTGATATTGTTCCTATTATCTATGGGAAGAGAGGATAATATTACTACCAATATCGCAGGTTGTGTACACCACCTGTGTGATGTTTTTCCTAATATTCAGGGAAAAGAGGATGATATTACTCTCAATATTTCAGAGGGTGTACACTCCTCCTCGATATTGTTCCAACTATTCTGGGGTGTAGAGAATGCTATTACTCCCAATATTGCAGGGGATGTTCACCCCCCTGTTATATCGCTTTTTAATATTCAAAGGTGAGAGGATGATATTACTCCCCATATCACAGGGGTTTACACCGCCCCTGTGATATGGTTTCTAATGTCCAGGGCAGAAGAGGATGTTGTTACTCCCAATATTGCAGAAGATGTACACGACCCTGTAATATTGCTTTTAATATTTAGAAGAAGAAAATATTGTTTCTAATATTTAGAAGATGATATAACTCCCAAAATTTCAGGGGGTGTACACCCCTTCAATGATATTGTTCTTAGTTTCCAGTGAAGGAGAGGGTGACATTACTCCCAATATCATAGGGAGTGTACACCCTTCTGTAATATTTTTCTTAATATTTAAAGTTTGAGAGGATGATATTACTCCCAGTACCCCAGGGACTGTACAATCTCTGTGATATTGTTTCTAATATCCAGGTGGGGAGAAAATGATATTACTCAAAATATCACCAGGGGGTACACCTCTTCTGTAATATTTTTTCCTAATACCCAGGTTGAGAGAAAATAATATTACTCCCAACATAGCACTGGGTAGACACATTTTCTGTGATATTGTTCCTAATATCCAGGGGAGGAAAAGATGATATTACTTCCAATAAATCAGGGAGTGTACACTCCCCTTTGATATTGTTCCTAATATATTGGGGGAAAGAAAATGATATTACTCCTAATATCACATAGGGTGTACACCTTCCCTGTGATAATGTTCGTAATATCCAAGTGGGAGAAGATAATATTACACCCAATTTCAAGGGAAGCGTACACCCTCACGGTAATATTGTTCCTAATCTCCAGGGGGGAGAGGATGATATTACTCCCAATATCGCAGAACATTTACATCAACCCTGTGATATTGTTCCTAATATTCACGGGGGGAGATAATATTACTCCTAATATTGCATGGGCTGTACAGCCACCCCGTGATATTGTTTCTAGTATCCAGGGATAAAGAGAATAATATCACACCCAATATCACCAGGGGTGTACAACTCCCAGTGATATTGTCCTAATATCAAGGTGGTTACAGAATGACATTACTCCCAATATGGCAGGATGTGTACACCCCTCCAGTGATATAGTTCCTAATATCCAGGGAGTCAGGAAATGATATTGCTCCCAATATCGCAGCAGGTGTACAACCCCTTGTGACTTTTTCCGAATATCAAAGGAGGGAGAGGATGATAATACTCCCAATATCTCAGGAGTGTACACCCATCCTGTCATATTGTTCCTAATATTCACGGAGGGAGAGAATATTACTCCCAATACCGCACGGGGTGTACAGCCACCCTGTGATATTGTTCTTAGTATCTAAGTGGAGAGAAGATGATATCACTCCCAATATAGCAGGGGGTGTACATTCCACCTGAGATATTGTTCCTAATATGCAGAGAGGGGAAGGATTTTGTTTCATTCGATATCGCAGGGGGTGGACACCCCCCATGTGATGTTGTTCCTAATATCCAGGGGGGTCAGGATGACATTACTCCAAATATCGTAGGGACTGTACACCCCACCTGTGATAGTATTCCTAATATCCAAAGGGGGAGGGGATGATATTACTCCCAATATCGCAGGCGCTATACACCCTCCCCCAATGTTATTGTTTCTAAAATTCAGGCGCAGAGAGGATATTACTTCAAATATCTTAGGGGTTTACACATCCTGCGTGATATCGTTTCTAATAACCAGAAGAGGAGAGGAGGATATTACTCCCAATATAGAAGGGGGTGTACACAATATAGAAGGGGGTGTACACCCACCCTGTAATATTGTTTTTAATATACAGGGTTTTTAATATTGTTTTTAATATACAGGGTTTTTAATATTGTTTTTAATATCCAGGGAGTAACATTACTCCCAATATTGCAGGAGGTGTATGCCTCCCCTGTGATATCATTTCTAATATTCAATTAGAGAGAGAATGATATTGATCCCAAAATCACAAGGGGTGTACACTTTCCTTGTGTATATCCACCCTGTGATATTGTTCCTAATACACAGAGGAAAAGAGGATGATATTAATCCCAACTCCAGGCCTCAGGCGATTCTCCCACCTCAGTTTCAAAAGTAGCTGGGACTACAGGTGCACGCCACTATCCCCGGCTAATTTTTGCAATATTTTTCGTAGAGACAGGATTTCGTCATGTTGCCCAGGCTGGTTTAGAACTCCCGGGCTTAAGTAATCCACTGCCTTAGCCTCCCAAAGTGCTGGGATTATAAGCATGAGCCACTGTGCCCCCACTGTGCCTGGCCTTCCATAAATGTTTACTCAATCAAGTTGTGTTACTGTTTTTAAGTAGATTAGTACAAAAATGTTTGAGATCAGCACCTATGCCTAACAGAGACAAGAATTGGTTCTGTAAGTTTTATTTGCACTCCCATCCTTTGGAATTGCAAAGTATACAAGTAAGAAAGATACAATTGATTGATGACTAAATAATTAGTTCTTCGGGCCCCGAACATTATTAAAAACGGAGTCATTAGAAAGCTGGCACTCTATCCCAGATGTGTTTCCCCTGCTGTGATACTGTTCCTAATATAAAGGATGATATTACTCCAAATATCGCAGGCAGTGTAAACCTCGCCTGTGATATTGTTTCTGATATCCAGGCATGGAGAGGATTATATTACTGCCCAAATCACAGGGGGTGTACACCCACTCTGTGATATTGCTCCTAATATCCAGAGGTGGAGAGAATGACATTACTCCCAATATTTCAGAAGGTGTACACCTCCCCTGTGATACTGTTCCCAATATACAGAAGTGAGAGGATGATATTACTCCCAAAATTGCAGGGCGTGTATAAACCCTCTGTGATATTGTTCCTAATATCCAAGGGGATAGAAGATGATCCTACTCCAGTTGTCACAAAAGGTGTACGCCCCCCGCCCCCCACCCCCGCTGTGATATTTTTCCCAATATCCAGGGTGGGAGAGGGTGTTTTACTTCCCAGATCGCTGGGGGTGTATGCACACTCTGTGATATTTCTCCTAATACCCGGGGGGGGGGGGGGAGAGGATGATAGTACTCCCAATATAGTGAGTAAACACCCCCTGTGATATTGTTTTTAACATCCAGGAAAGTCAAGATATTACTCCCAATATCTCAGGGAGTGTATGCCTCACCTGTATATTGTTCCTAATATCCAGGGTGGATTGGATGATATTACTTCCAATATCGCAGGGGGTATACACCCCCTCTGTGATATTGTTTCTAATATTCAGCAAAGGAGAGGATGATATTACTTGGAATATCGCAGAAGGTGTACATCCCCTGTGATATTGTTCCTAATATTCAGTAGGAAAGAGGATAATATTACTCCCAATATCACAGGAGATGTACACCTCCAGTGTGATACTGTTCCTAATATCCGGGGTGGGGGAGAGGTTGATATTACTCCCCATATGGTGTAAAGTGTACACCCCCCTGTTACTTGGTTTGTAATATGCAGGAGCGGTGTAGGTGACATTAATTAGCATATCGCCCATATCCCGGGGTGTGTACACCCCCCTGTTATCTGTTTCATAATATACAGGTGGGGAGAGGATGATATTACACCCACTATCACATGGGGTTCTCACCCGTTTGTGATATTGTTTGTAATATCCAGGAAGAGAGAGGATGATATTATTCCCAATATCGCAGGAAATGTACACCCCCCGTGATGTTGTTTCTAACATCAAGGGGGGAAAGTATATTACTCCCAATATCGCAGGGGGTGTACACCCTTCCCTGTGATATTGTCCCTACTATCAAAGGGGGAGAGGATATTATTTCCAATTTTGCAGGAAGTGTTCACCCCACCTGTGATATTGTTCCTAATGTCCAGGGAGGGAGAGGATGACATTACTCCCAATATTTCAGGAGGTGTACAACCCCTCTGCAATATTGTTTTTCAATATCCAGGCTGGGAAAATATAATATTACTTTTAATATTACAGGGAGTGTACACCCTCCTTATGATATTGTTCCTAATATCCAGGTAGTGGAGAGGGTGATATCACCTTCAATACCGCAGCAGGTATACACCCCTTCTGTGATATTGTTTCTAATATCCAAGCGGGGGAAAGGTGATGTTATTCCCAATGTTGTAGGGGGTGTACAACACACCTATGATATTATTCCTAATATCCAGGGGGATAGAGGGTGACATTACTCCTCATATTGCGGGGCTGTTCACCCCCTTATTGTTCCTAATATCCAGGGGTGAGGGGATAACATTACTCTCAATAATTTTGCAGTGGGTGTACACCCCTCCTGTGATACTGTTCCTAATATCCAGGGGTGAAAAAGATTATATTACTCCCAATATGGTAGGGACTGTATACACCTCCTGTATATTGTTCCTAATATCCAGGTGGGGAGAGGATGATATTACTTTCAATATATGTACACCCATGCTGTGATATTTCTACTAATATCCAGAGTGAGGGAGGATAATATTACTCCCAATTTCGCTGAGGGTGCACACCTAAGCTGTGACATTGTTTCTAATATCCAGAGGGGAAGAGGACGATATTACTCCCAATATCATAGTAGCTGTACACCCCTTCTGTGATATTGTTTCCAGGGTGGAAAGGCTGATATGACTCCCAGTATCATTGGGTGTTTACACCGCCACTGTGATACTGTTTCTAATATCAAGGACGGAGAGGATGATATTACTCCCAATATTGCAGCAGGTATACACTCCCCATGTAATATTTTTTCTAAATCCAGGGGGTGAGAAGATGTTATTAACCCAATATCGCACAGGGTGTACACTCCACCTGTGAAATTGTTCCTAATACTTAGTGAGGGAACGGATGATATTACTCCCAATATCGCACGAGGCGTACATAACCACTGTGGCATTGTTCCTAATATCTGGGGGGAGGGGGGAGAGAATGAAATTACTCACAGTATTGCAGGGGGTGTACATCTCCCTGTGATATGGTTTCTAATATCCAGAAGGGGAAAGGATGAGATTACTTTCAATATCGCATGAGGTGTACACCCCCTCTGTGATATTGTTTCTAATGTCAAGAAAGGGAGAGGATGATATTACGCCCAGTATCCAGGGGATGTACACTCCCCCTGTGATATTGTTTTTAACATCCAGAAGAGGAGAGGTTGATATTACTTTCAATATCACAGTGGGTGTATACCCACCCTCTGCTATTGTTCCTAATATCCAGGGGGGATAGGATGATGTTACGCCAAATATTCCAGGAAACGTACACTCCCCTGTGAAATTGTTCCTAATATCCAGGAGGAGAGAAGAATATATTAATTCCTACTTCCAGTGTCGCAGGGGGTGTACACTGTCGCTGTAATAGGTACTAGTATTTGGGGGAGGGGGGAGATAATGATACTACTACCAATATTACAGGGGTATACACTCCCCGTATGATATTGTTGCTAATATCCAGGGGGGAAAAGATGATATTACTTCCAATATCACAAGGGCTGTACACCCATCCTGTGGCATTGTTTCTAATATCCAAGTGAAGAGAGGATGATATTACTAAAAAATATCGCTGGGGGTGTACGCTCCACCTGTGGTATTGTTCCTAATATCTAGGAAAAGAGAGGATGATGTTACTTTCAATATCGCAGGAGGTGTACTTCCTAACTCTGACATTGTTTTTAGTATGCAGGAAGGGAGGGGAGGATATTACTCCCAATACTGCATGGTGTGTACACCACTCCTGTGATGTTGTCCCTAATGTCAAGGAATAGAGAGGATAATATTACTATCAATAACCCAGGGGGTGTACATCTCCCTGTGATGTTGTTTTTAATATCCAAAAGAGGAGAGGTTGATATAACTCCCAATATCACAGTGGGTGTATACCGACAATGTGATATTGTTCCTAATATCCAGAGGGAAAGAGGATGATATTATCCCCAATAGCGGAGGAAGTGTACACGCCCTCTGTGATATAGTTCCTAATATCCAGGGGGATGAGGAAAGGATGGTGTTACTCCCAATATTGCATGGGGTATACACCGCCCCCCCCCCGTGATACTGTTCCTAATATTCAGGAAGAAAGAGGATGACATTACTCTTAATATCATAGTGGGTGTACATCCTCCCTGTGATGTTGTTTCTAATGTTTCAGGGGTGAAGATAATATTACATTCAATATGGCAGGAGGTGTACACCCCCCACGATATGTGGAGTAATATCACCCTCTACCACCCCCCCAGGATACTATTAACCATATCACAGGGGGCTGTACACCCCCTGCAATACGGGAAGTAGTGTCACCCTCTTCACCCCAGAATATTTCGAACCATATCACAGGGGTCTGTACGCCTGCCGCGATATGGAGGGTAACATCACCCTCTCTCCCTGAAGACATTACAAACCATAATACAGGGGAGTGTATGCCCGTGCGATATGGGCATAATATCACCCTCTCCCTCACAGGATATTGCGAACCATATCACAGGGGGTGATACCTTCCAAGATGTGGGGGGTAATATCACCCTCTCTCACCCGGGATACTATGAACCATATCACATGGGGGGTGTACACCCTCACGATATGGGAGGTAATATCACCCTCTCCTCCTGGGATATTATGAACCATATCATGGGGGGTGTACAGCACCCATGATATGGGGAGTAATATCACCCTCTCCCCACCTGGATATTACCAACCATATCACACCCCCCATGATATAGGGACTAATATCACCCTCTCCCCCCCCAAGATATTACAAATCACATCGAGAAGGGTGTACACACTTTGTTATATGAGGAGTAATATCACCCTCTCCCTTCCCTGGATATTACGAACCATATAACAGGGGGGTGTACACCCCCAAAATATGGGGAGTAATATCACCCTCTCCCAAACTGGATATTACAAACAATATCATAGGGACGTGTACACCTCCAGGGATATGGGGAGTAATATCGCCCTCTCCTCCCCTGGATATTACAAACCATATCACAGGGGGGTGTACAACCTCCGCGATATGGGGAGTAATATCACCCTCTCCCCACCGGGATATTACGAACCATATCAGAGGGAGGTGTACATCTCCCACGAGATGGAGGTAATGTCACCCTCTTTCCCATGGGATATTACGAACCATATCATAGGGGGGTGTACACTACCTGCCAAATGTGGGGTAATATGACCCTCTCTCCCTCTGGATATTACAAACCACAGGGGGGCTTACAACCCCTGTGATATGGGGGGTAATATCACCCTCTCTCCCCATGGATTTTATGAACCATATCACAGGGGACTGTACACCCCCCATGATATGGCGGGTAATATTACTCTCTCTCCCTGGGGATATTATAAACCATATCACGGGAGGCTGTACACACCCCACGATATGGTGGGTAATAACACCCTCATCCCCCCAGGATATTACGAACCATATTACAGGGGGGAGTATACGGCACATGATATGGGGGGTAATATCACCCTCTCCCCCCCTGGATATTACAAACCATATCACGGGGGTATGTACACTCCCCGCGATATGGGGAGTAATATCACCCTCTCCTCCCCTGGATATTACAAGCCGTATCATGGGGGATGTACACCTCCGCGATATGGTAATATCACCCTTTCCCTCCCCTGGATATTACGAACCATATCATGGAGGGCGTGCACACACCCGGTATTTACTATATTGAAAGTAATATTATTTTCCTTTCGGGATATTAAAAACAATATCACAAGTGGGTATACAACCCCTACGTTATTGGAAATAATATTATCTTGTCTCTCCCTGTGTATTAGAAACAATATCACAGGGGACATGTACATTCCCTACAATATTGGGAGTAACAACCTCTTCTCCTTTCCTGGATATTAGAAACAACCTCACACTTGGGGTGTACACCCCCTGGGATATTGGGAGTAATATGATCTTTCTGCCTGGATATTAAAAAGCATATCACATGGAAGATGTACACTCCCTGTGACATCACAAGTAATATCATCCTCTCCCCCACTGGATATTGGAAACAATATCACAGGGGAGGTGTACATTCCCTGCGATATTGCAAGTAATATCATTTCATACTCTTCTGGATATTAGAAACAGTATCACTGTGGGGATGACAGTCCCTACGATATTGGGGGTAATATCATCCTCTACTCACCTGGATATTAAGAACAATATCACAGCACGGGTGTACACCCCCTGTGATATGGGGGATAATATCACCCTCTCCCAGTCCCTGGATATTATGAACCATATCACAGGGGGATGTACACACCGGTATTTACTATATTGGAAGTAATATTATCTCCCCTCCAGGATATTACAAACAATATCACAAGGGGGCATTCAACCCCTGTGTTATAGGGAATAATATCATCCTCTCTTTCCCTGTATATTAGAAACAATATCACAGGGGGCGTGTACATTACCTGCAATATTGGGAGTAATAACCTCTTCTCCTGTAATGGATATTAGGAACAACATCACACGTGGGGTGTACACCCCCTGGGATATTGGGAATAATATGCTCTTTCTGCCTGGATATTAAAAAGCATATAACATGGGAGATGTACACCCCCTGCGATATTGCCAGTAATATCATCCTCTCCCCTACTGGATATTAGAAACAATATCACAGGGGAGGTGTACATTCCTTGCGATATTGAGAGTAATATCATCCTTCCCCACTCCCCCGCCTTGAATTTAGGAACAATATCACAGACGGGGTGCACACCCCCTGAGACATTGGGAGTAACATTCTCTCCCCCCCCTGGATATTCAGAACAACGTCACAGCGAGGGTGTACACCCCCAGAGATATTGGAGTAATATCATTCTCTCTCTTCCCGGATATCAGGAACAATATCGCAGGTGGGGTGTGTATACCCTGTGATATTGGGAGTAATGTCATCCTGTCCTCCCCTGGATATTAGGAACAATATCGGGGGGGGGGGGGTTCTACTCTCTGTGATAGGTGATGTAACAAAATCCTCTTTCCCCCTGCATATTAGGAACAATATCTCAGGAAGGTGTACACCCCCTGCAATATTGAAAGTAATGTCAACATATCCACCCCTGGATATTAGAAACACTATCATAAGGAGCGGTATATACCCCTCTTAATATTGGGAGTAGTATCACTCTCTTGCGTTCTGGATATTAGAAACAATATAACGAAGGGGGTGTACACCCTTAGGGATATTGGGAGTAACATCCTCTCGCTCCTTGGATATTAAAAAAATAAAAATCACAGGGTGTTGCACACCTTCTGCGATATTGGGAGTAATACAATCCTCTGATTCCCTGGATGTTAGTAGCTATATCACTGGGGTGTGTACACGTCTTGCCATATTGGGAGTAATATTATCCTCTACCCCTTGGATATTACGAACACTATCACAGCGGGGGTGTACACCCCCTGCGATATTGGGAGTAATATCATTCTTCCCCCACCCCTGGATATTAGGAACAATATCATGGGGGGGGGGGGTTGTACACCTCTACCGATATTGAGTGTAAAATTACCCTCTTCCCCCCTGGATATTAGGAACCACATCACAGGGTGGGTGTGCACTTCATGCGATATTGGGAATAGTATTTTCTTCCCCCATGGATATTAGGAACAATATCACACGATAGGTGTACAACTCCTGCGATATTGGGAGTAATATCATCCTCTCCAGCCCTGGATATTAGGAAGAATATCAAAGGTGGGATATACAGCCCCTGCGATATTTTGAGTAATATCATTTTCTTCCCCCATGGATATTAGAAACAATATTGCCAGAAGTTGTACAACTCCTGCTATAATGGCATCCTCTGCCTCCGTGTATATTAGGAACAATATCACAGAAAAGGTGTACATTCACTGGGATCGTGGGAGTGATGTCATCCTCTCATTCCCTGGAAATTAGGAACAATATCACGGGGGTGGGGTGTACACACCCTGCGATATTGGAAGTAATATCATTTTCACTGCCCCTGGATATAAGAAACAATATAACACGGTGGGTGTACACACCCTGCGATAGTGGGAGTAATATCATCCTCTCCCACTTTGTACGTTACGAACAATATCACGGGGGGGTGTACACTCCCTGCGATATAGGGAGTAATGTCATCCTCTCCCACCTTGGATATTAGGAACAATATCACGGAAAGTGTACACCCCCTGCAATATTGAGAGTAATATCATCCTCTTTTTCCCTGGATATTAGAAAAAACATCACGGGATGGGGGTGTATACATCCACTGCAATAGTGGGCATAATGTAATCCTCTCCCCCACTAGATATTAGGAACTGTACCACGGAGTAGGTGTTCACCCCCTTAATAATATTCTGTCACACCGAGGATGTTAGGAACAATATCATAGGAGTGGTGTACAGCCCCTGTGATAAGAAGAGTAATATCATCCTCTCCCCCCGTGGAAATTAGAAACAATATCACTGTGGGGGTGTACGCCCCCTGCGAAATTGGGTGTAATATCATCCTCTCCCCACCTGGATATTCGGAACAATATCACAGGGGTGGTGTACATCCCATGTGAATTTGGGAGTAACATCATTTTCTTTCCCCCAGGATATTAGGAACAATATCAAAGGGGGTGTGTACACCCTCTGTGATATTAGGAGAGTAATATGTCTGCAGGTCTGCAGGTTATTGCAAATACTATCTCAGGTTGTAAACAAATGTTGTACATCCACTGTGGTATTAGGAAAGTAGTATCTCTCCAGGATATTTCAACAATATCCAGGGTGTATGCACATGGTGTACAACCAATGTAATATTAGAAGAATAATATCTTCCCCAGATATTGCGAATGATATCCCAGGGTGTACACACATGGTGTACACTTACTGTGATACTGGGAGACTAATATCTCCCCAGGATATTACGAATGATATACCAGGGTGTATCCACATGGTGTACACCCAGTGTGATATAAGGAGAAATATCTCCCCAGGATATCATGAACAATATCCCAGGGTGTACACCACTGGGCTATTAGGAGCAATATCTCCCCAGGATATTATGAATAATATCCCAGAGTGTACATCCACTCTGATATTAGGAATAATATCTCGCCAAGATATTATAAATAATATCCCAGGGTGAACATTCACCATGATATCAGTAGTGATATCTCTGCAAGATATTACAAATAATATCCCAAGGTGTACACCAGCTGTGTGATATTAGGAGTAATAGCTCCCTTGGATATTATAAATAATATCACAGGGTGTACACACATGGAGTATACCCACTGTTATATTAGAAGTAATATCTCTCTAAAATATTATGAAAAATATCACATGGTGTCGACCCACCCACTGTGATATTAGAAGTAATAATTACCTAAGATATTACAAATAATATCACAGGGTGCGCACACATGTCTACACCCACTGTGATATTAGGAGTTAAATTTTTCTAAAATATTATGAATAATATCACAGTGTATGTACAGCATGTGCACACCCACTTTGAAGTAATATCTCCTTAGGATATTACGAATAATATCACAGGGCTTACACCCCCTGTAATATTAGGAGTAACATCTTCCTAGGATATTATGAATAATATCACAGGTGTACACGCCCTGTGACATTAAAAGTAACATTCCCCTAGAAAATTACGATTAATATCACAAGGTGTACACCCTCTGTGACATTAGGAGTAACATCACCGTAGAATATAGCAAATAATATCCAAGATTATACACCACCTGTGACATTAGGAGTAACATTTCCCTAGGATATTATGAATAACATCACAGGATGTACACACTCTGTGACATTAGGCATAATATTCCCCTAGGATATTACTGCTAATATCACAGGGTGTGTACACCCATTGTGATATCAAAAGCAATATCTCCCTAGGATATTACGAATAATATTCCAGGGTGTACACCCACTGTGATACTAGAAGTAATATCTCCCTAGGATATTATAAATAATATCACAGGTTGTACACACAGGCTGTACAACCACTGTGATATTAGAAGTAAAATCCCCCTAAAATATTATGAATATTATCACAGGGTATACACATATGGTGTACACCCACTGTGATATTAGAAGTAACATCCCCCTACAATTATATGAATAATGTCACAGGGTGTACACAGATGCTGTGCCCCCACTGTGACATTAGGAGTAACATCCCTTTAGATTTTTATGAATAATACCACATGGTGAACACACATGGTTTACACCAACTGTGACATTAGGAGTAACATCCTCCTGGGATATTACAAATAATATCACAGACTGTATACACATAGTGTATACCCACTGTGACATTAGGAGTAACATCTTCCTAGGATATTGCAAATAATATCACAGGGTGTACACCCATTGTGATGTTAGGAATTAACATCCCCCTAGGATATTACCACTAATATCACAGGTTGTACACCCACTGGGATACTAGAAGTAATATCCTAAGGAGATATTACTCCTAATATCACAGACTATATACACATAGTGTACACCCACTGTGACACTGAGAGTAACATTCCCCTAGGATATTACAAACAATATCACAGAATGTACACACATGGTATACACCCACTGTGAGATTAGGAGTAACATTTCCCTAGAATATTATGAAAAATATTACAGGGTGTACACCTATAGTGTTCACCCACTGTGACATTAAATATAACATCCCCCTAAGATATTACAAATAATATCACAAGGTGTATACCCATTATGAGATTAAATATAACATCTTCCCAGGATATTACAAATAGTATCACAGGGGGAGTACACACATGGTGTACCCCCACTGTGACATTAGGAGTAATTGGGAGTAACATCCCCCTAGGATATTATGACTCGTATCACTGGGAGTACCCATATATTTTGTACACTCACTGTGATATTAGGAGTAACATCCCTCTATGATATTATGAATAATAACACAGGATGTACAAACATCATCTACACCCACCATGACATTAAGTGTAACATTCTTTAGGATATTAAACATAATATGACAGAATGAACATTCACGCAACATCCCTCTAGGATATTAGGAATAATATCCCAGGGTGTACACACACAGTGTACACACGCTGTGACATTAGAAGTAACATTTTTCTAGGATACTATGAATAATACCACAAGGTGTACACACATGGTGTACACACGCTGTGACATTAGCAATAACATCCCGCTAAAATATTACAAACAATATCATATAAATAATTATTATAGTAATTATTAATCAATATTATTCGTAATATCCAAGGGAGATGTTACTCTTAATATCACACGGGGTGTACTTCCAGTCATATTATTGGTAATATCCTACTGAAATGTTACACCTAATGTCACAGTGGGTGTACACCCAGTGATGATATTCATAATATCCTACTGAGACGTTACTCCTAATGTCACAGTGGGTGTACACCTAGTGATATTATACATAATATTGTAGAGAAATGTTACTCCTAATGTCACAGTAGGTATACACCCTGTAAAATTATTTGAAATATACCAGAAAAATATTACCCCTAATTCCAAAGTAGATATTACAAAGGATTTCATGTCCCCTGTGTATTATAAACCACATCACAGGGCAGTGTACACATCCAGCAATATGGGAATTAATATCACCCTCTCACCCTCTGGATATTATGAACTATATCACTGGGGGAGTGTACACTCTCCCAGACTCCCCCAGTGATATAGTTCATAATATTCAGGCGGTCAGAAAATGATATTACTCCCAATATCACAGCAGGTGTACAACCCCTTGTGATTTTTTTCTGAATATCCAAGGAGGGAGAGGATGATAATGCTCCCAATATCACAGGGAGTGTACACCCACCCTGTCATATTGTTCGTATCATTCACGAGGAGAGAGAATATTATTCCCAATATTGCATGGGGTGTACAGCCCCCGTGACATTGTTCTTAATATCCAAGGGGAGAGAAGATGATATATCTCCCAATACAGCAGAAGGTGTACACTCCCCCCTGAGATATTGTTCCTAATATGCAGGGAGGGGAAGGTTTTCATTACATTCAATATCACAGGGGGTGGACACCCCGGTGTGATATTATTCCTAATATCCAGGGGGTCAGGATGACATTACTCACAATATCGTAGGGACTGTACACCCCACCTGTGATATTGCTCCTAATATCCAAGGGGACAGGGGATATTATGCCCAATATCGCAGGGGGTGTACACCCCCCACCGTGTTATTGTTTCTAAAATTCAGGTGCAGAGAGATGATATTACTTCAAATATCTTAGGAGTGTACACGTTCTGCATGATATTGTGTCTAATATCCAGAAGAGGAGAGGATATTATTCCCAATGTAGAAGGGGGTGTACATCCAGCCTGTAATATTGTTTTTAATATCCAGGGTTTTTATTATTGTTTTTAATATCTAGGGAGTAATATTACTCCCAATATTGCAGGAGGTGTATGCCCCCGTTGTGATATTCTTTCTAATATCCAACTGGAGAGAGGATAATATTGATTCCAGTATCACAAAGGTTGTACACTTTCCCTGTGATATTGTTCCTAATATCCAGGTGGGGTAAAGGGTGATATTACTCCCATATTCACAGGGGGTGCACACCCCACCTGTGATATTGTTTCTAATATTCTGGTAAATAGAGGGTGATATTACTCCAAATATCTCAGGAGGTATGTACTCCCCACCCCTTGATATTGATCCTAATATACTTGGGGAAAGAAGATGATATTACTCCCACTTCCAGGCCTCAGGTGATTCTCCCACCTCAGCCTCACAAGTAGCTGGGACTACAGGTGCACGCCACTATCCCCGGCTAATTTTTGTAATATTTTTCATAGAGACAGGGTTTCATCATGTTGCCCAGGCTGGTCTGGAACTCCTGGGCTTAAGTAATCCACTGCCTTAGCCTCCCAAAGTGCTGGGATTACAGGTGTGAGCCAGTGTGCCCCCACTGTGCCTGGCCTTCCATAAATATTTACTCAATCAAGTTATGTTACTGTTTTTAAGTAGATTAGTACAAAAATGTTTGAGATCAGCACCTATGCCTAACAGAGACAAGAATTGGTTCTGTAAGTTTTATTTGCACTCCCATCCTTTGGAATTGCAAAGTATACAAGTAAGAAAGATACAATTGATTGATGACTAAATAATTAGGTCTTTGGGCCCTGAACATTATTAAAAATGGAGTTATTAGACAGCTGGCACTCGATCCCAGATGTGTCAGCTATATAGATCAAATACACACAAAGTAACAAAGCATTCTGAAGAGTTACCTGGATAAATTCAGTAACCTGTTATTTCCTCCTAGTAACAATGCTTTGACTTGTCAGTAAAAGAAGGGTGTATGCTCTTTGGCTAAATTTTCAAAGTAATTGCGTGTCTACCTGACCAGAGAAAGAGTATGTGGTATCAAGGAAGTTCCTAAAATAAGGATACCTCAATAATATTAAGATGTTTGAAATGATTAATTGCCCTCCCAGCTAATGATAAGCTGTTTCCTTAAGAATTCTCTCTAATGCTGGCTTTTGCTACAAGGCTAGCCCAGCTGAGCAATGTACTGCCAGTTTTCCAAACACTCTTCTTCTCCTTTTTTTACTTTTCCTGTAAGACTAAGTACTTCAAAGACTGAGTCAGTATTAGATCTATAATAACAAATACTGGACCCATTATATTTTCAAACATCATTTGCTATTTGAAAGACTAGATCCTTTCATAGAAGTTGTGCTGGCTTATCAGCTGGGTTCAGCAAATACAGTGGTAGGTAATAGTAACTGGCAATCTTTAATTATCTATGGCATGCTAAATATTTTGCATGTGTTTTAAATATCTTATCAATTCTTATAACAACCTATGTTTTATAAAGGTGAAATCAAAGCTCAAAAAAGTGAAGTGAGTTGTTCTAAGTCACATAGTAATTGAACTATGTGTTAAAAGCATCTCATGTGCTTTTAACTCATGGTGTAATCCACAATGTAGTCCTGAACTCAAGACCTCATTTGTACCTTTAAAACACTCTAGGGAGGCCCAGAGAAGAGTCGTGGCATCAAGATTTTGGATGAAGGGGCAGGAAGACACTTTGTTATTGTACTTGTTAGAAAAAAAGAAATATAATCGGAAATGCCAGATCCAGATGATTAATCACAGTCAGAGAAGGTAATCTCAACATCCTCTACATTAGCTTCACACTGCACCCTTGGCTGCGACTGTATTTTTGAGGGCTGGAAGTGTACATGAGCTGCTTTTATCTAAAAATTTTAAAACACATAATTAGCATCTACTGATTACACCTTATAGCATACATGACCCATCTGTCATTTTATCTTAACTCAGACGTGAGAATTATGAGGCATTTCTAGGAAGGGAGTAAAAAAAAAGAAACAAGGAAAGAAAAGAAAATGAAGTCTAAATTTTCCTATGAAATTGTGAAAAATAACAATTGCAAAGTGTCTCACTCAAGAAAGAGTGATTTAAAATTATGTATTTATGAGAATTTTTTTTTATTTTTATTGTTTTGAGAAGGAGTCTCACTCTGTGGCCAAGCTGGAGTGTAGTGGCACGATCTCGGCTCATTGCAACCTCCATCTCCCAGGTTCAAGCGATTCTCGTGCCTCAGCCTCCTGAGTAGCTGGGATTACAGGCACATGCCACCACACCCAGCTAATGTATTTTTAGTAGGGATGGAGTTTCGCCATGTTGGCCAGGATGGTCTCGATTTCCTGACCTTGTGATCTGCCCGCCTCAGCCCCTACCAAAGTGTTGGGATTACACACGTCAGTCACCGTGTCCGACCATTTGAGGACTTTAAATTTGGGAATAGGGAGAAAAAATGTCTCAGTTGAGATTCACATTTGAGTGTTGAAGTATTTCAAAGTTTAGGGGTAGTCCCTGGAGTAGGCGGGTAGGTGTGCCTTTCACATGCAAATCTGCCTTAGGCATTCATGAATTGAGGATATTGAAAGGCAAAGGAGACTGGGTAAATATCCATGTCCGAATTTTGCCCAGACTAGATAAACAATTGTTTCTCTCCAGACTAAAAAATAATATTAATTAAAAAAAATTCCTCAAAATGGGTATCTCTAACCACCTGTTACCAGGTCAGCTGGAAGTGCTTATTAAAAATACAGCTATCCGAGCTACATCCTTTATGTTCTGCATCTGAATCTCTGTGGGAATTATCCACAAAACTGCACTCTTAACCAGAACCTCCCAAGTTACACATACTAAATCCTGACAATCTCTGGAAGAGAGAATATTTAGTATATTTGTTGACTAGAATGGTTTGTCTCAAATCGTATTCTAACAGATGACAAAAATTAGTGATAACTCATGTTCAACTGCATTTTCAAAATACACACGTAAGAAAAATACCTGACAACTATTCATCATTATTATATGGCAGGTTCTCCATAAGGAACACTGTGCTACATATGAGAACATAGTAAAGCTTGTGAGCAATCGTGTGTAGGCAGATGTGAGGAGGCAGACCGGCAGATTAATGTTAGGCACCATTTGCTCACTAGCCATTACAATGTACCCATCTGTTTATGGTCCATTATACATTTGAACCAGCCCCAATACATGCTCCTCAGTCAATTCTTCTTGACCATCCAAGATCAAAAATAACAACTAGTACTCACAGAGCAATTCTTATATAACAAACACTAAGCTTTCTACCCTTCAGCTCACATAATTCCACAGCAACTCCCTGAGGTAGATTTCAGCATTAGCCACATTTGATAAGCAAAAAAAAAAAAAAAAAAGTAGAAATTAGTAAAGTTAAATCACTGTATATAATCAGACAGTCTAAAAATTTGCACACCCTAAACTCAAACAAAGTTCTGCTGGATTCTTATCTAAAAATAAATTTTCTCCTAAAAATAAGTTCTCCCTGCTCTATATCACCCTAAGCCTTATATCACTGCTGAAATTTCACCATTCAGAATTCCCTTTTTTTGTAGTGGGGGCAGGGGGAGGGATTGCCAATCAAAACATCATTAATTCTCCTTTTACATTAAAATACTGATAGGTAGGGGATGCTAGGTGTCAGTTCTTCAAACTTACTGTGGATAAGAATCAGCAATGAGTACTGTTAAAAATTGCTGAACTACATGAAAAGAAAGAGGCTCAACAGGGCAGAGATGTGGTTGGGGTGCACAGTCATGCTCAAATGAGCAGGACTGAAAGGGGTGGAAGAGTAAAGCCCTCTTATTTCTGGGAGATTTGAGGATCCCGAGTGCTTGGTGTTCAGGGACATGGGGCTGTCCAGAGTTGATAATGTTAATCTGTAAATATGCACCCTGTCATTTGCCTAGAGTTGGTCCTAGTTGCATTACTGTAGTACTTTCAAGCACATGAGCAAAAGAGTTATGCTTGAAGCCCAGCTCTGCCATATGCCAGGTGGGTTAAAATTGGCCCAAATCTGTTCCTGTTGTTGGAATTCTTGCCCAGCAGTCATGCTTCTTAAAGTCTGGGGTCATTGTCAACAGTCTTAAGAGAGCACATGGTCCCGTAACATGTAAGACATTATTGAAGTAAACCGGTCCCATCTTAAGCCCGGTTCATTAAAAAAATAGTTCACTAATATTTTATTGATTAGAACCCATTCATTCTTTCAATGTTATCCCTTAGAGCTGCCTAATTGTATCTATCCTGTATTTCTGCCAGTCGCCATATCCTATAACCTAAAATAAACAGCAGTAGGTGAGGCTTCTGATATTTGTCTTTTCATAGCCTCATTGCTCCCAATGCCATATTATCAAAAATTAAACAAACAAACCAAGCCGTAGTCCACAACTAGTTCTAGATTTTTTTTTAAGTTATGTAACCTTTAAATAACTGGAAAATCAAGTTGTATAAGCCAAGTTTCCTGTATCTTATATAAAAGTCACAATAGAATACAGCTAAGAAAAATACAGAATGTCGGCTGGGCGCTGTGGCTCTCGCCTGTAATCCCAGCACTTTGGGAGGCCGAGGCGGGCGGATCACGAGGTCAGGAGATTGAGACCATCCTGGCTAACACAGTGAAACCTCGTCTCTACTAAAAATATAAAAAATTAGCTGGCGTGGTGGCGGCGCCTGTAGTCCCAGCTACTCGGGAGGCTGAGGCAGGAGAATGGCGTGAACCCGGGAGGCGGAGCTTGCAGTGAGCCAAGATCCGGCCACTGCATTGCAGCCTGGCCGACAGAGTGAGACTCTGGGGGGAAAAAAAAAGAAAAGGAAGAAGGAAAAATACAGAATGTCATATTACTGTTCTAAAGAATTAGTAGAGAACATAGAAAAAGCTCGGGTTTTAGGGTCAGATGGCCTGGCTTGAGCCCTATTTCGCCATTAACTTACTAGATGTATGACCTTGGTTAAAATCTCCATTTCTATGTCTGAGTTTACTTATCCCACCACTCAGCATGTGATTATTAATATGCTAATCTATATTAAACGTTCATTATAAAGTCTACCGCAGAAAAATATTCAATAAATGGTGGCAAATAGTGTTAACAAATTTTTAAAATGGCTCTGTTTCTTTCTGTTTCTTTCTCCTATCCTTCCCAGAGTTAAGTACCTTTAACCACTGACCAGAAAGAATTATCGATATGTCGTAACAGTCTCATTTATCTACTATGTCTTCATATAAGACTTTCAGTAATAAAAATGATTCTCTTTTTAAAAATGAAAGAATAGGAAGAAAATTGTCCTACCAAACTCATCTAGTCTATCTCCATTTCCTCTTCCATAAAAAGGAGTGAGGACACCTGTCAGGGTTTTGTAGATACAACTGGCTTATATATGTAAAAATAATTCATAAATTTGAATTATTATTATAAATATGAGACAGTATACGATGTTTTATTTTTTCTTCGAGATAAAAGTTACTGAAGATGCAAAAAAAAGTAGTTTTAAAAATGAGAAAAAAGAACACTCGATAACTGTCTCATTGAAAATATCATTTCTGTCTAATTTTATCCTTATTACTGAAGGTCAATCTATACCTATATCAACTTTCTTTAAAATTTATCAATGGCAGTGATAAATTATGAGATTAAAAATATAGTAACTACTGGGAAAGATGAAATCATTATCATTTCATTGTCTCGTTTCTTTATAATACAGTTTCCCAGGTAGTTTTGATGAAAAGAAAATCACCTAAACGGCCAAAGGGGCTTGCCTGCCAGCCCCTATAGTTAGCATTTTGGAGTAGACATTTGCCTAGCATTCAGCCTCCAAAAGAGTCAATGGCACCTGCAGTATATTCTAGAATTAATATTTTAAAATAATGTGGACTGTTGCTTAGTATTTTATATGGGATAGAGACACTTTCATCCAAGAGATGTTATAGAAGCACTTATTTGACTTCTAAAATAAACATCAGTAGGCAAGGTTTCTGATAGTTACCTTTTCATAGTCTCATTGCTCCAAATGCCACAGTATATAGCATTGTCAAAAATTAAACAAACCAATTACTTAATTAGGCTTTGCATATGTAGTGAAACCTGGCAAAGTGAGCATATCTATAAAAAACTGATTATGTGCTTATGTGTGTCGGTATATGCGTGTGTGTGTAGCTAAGACTCATTCCAAAAGGCTATTTGGGGGTATATGTAGAATATAGGTGGTTTTCCTGGGTAGGTCTTGGGTAGGACTCAATTTGTGAAGCTGATGATAGTATGATAGCCCGTACTTAAGACTTGAATGTTTATGTGTTGCAGTTTATTTATTGAGTGGATATGTTTAAACTCTCACTCCTTTATAAAAAGAACAGTTTTCCTAGGAGAGAAAGAATATTATTAGCATAAAAATTAGGAGGTGTAATTATTTAAAAATAGCACAGTAGTTAAAAGAGTGGTTCTAAGATAATACCACCTGGGTCTCAATCATGCTCTGCACGTGGCAGATGTGTGACTTTAGGCAAGTTTCTTCACTATGTTGTGCCTCAACTCTCTTACCTTTAAACTCTGGTTGCATGTACACGCAAACTTTTATTGAATGCCGAAGTTTAATATTTAAACTGAGTGATTAAAGCTAAGAAACATTGAGGCAATAATGAGACCCAGTAGAATAATTTATATATGTGCATAAACTTTTTGTGCAACCAATGTGACATATTTTTGCTTTCTGGTAAGAAGGCAATAGTTAATTCTACTTTGCTAAAAGTAGGATTTTCAGCTAGTGTCAACTTTAGTCTTAGAATAACTTATTTTAGGAGTGAAGGTAAAGTTAATATCCAGTGTTGGCATGCTTAGTTTACCAGTGTGTTCATACACATAATGTTTATTATACTAAGCTTTCAGAAGTAAATCTCAAGTCAGAGTTAATTCTTTTCTCTATATTTCTATTTCTTCTTTCTGCACCATTTAGTGAATGTGATAAGTCAAATGGCTTAAATTGTTGGTATCCCCTTTAAAGCATCATTTATAACATAACAAAGTTATTCTCTTCTTATTGGCTTCAAAAACATCTACATTAAATGAAAGGTAAGCTCCTATACATTGTCTCTGTGTACTCTGTACTATCTGGGAATTGTGTTACATTTCCCAGGCACTTTTTCCTTTAAGGTGTTAACAGTCTAATCTCAGAGTGGGCAAACTCCTGCCAATGGGCCAAATCTGGCCCACGCCTTCAGGCTAAGAATGGTCTTTATTAAATTGTTAGAAAAAAAATCAGAAGAAGAAAAATATTTCATGACACATAAAATTACATGAAATGCACAAGTCAGCATCCCCAAATAAGGTGTTATTGGAACACAGCCATGCTTATTCCTTTACATATTGTCTATCGTCTATGGATGCTTTGGTATGACAACAGCAAGATGAATAGTTACAACAGAAATAGGGCTCACAAAACCTAAAATAAGAAAGTGCTGCTGACCCGCTATCTAGCTTAAACATATCTCAGAAAGAATGGAAGATTAGCATTCTATCAAAATCATAGAAAAGGTTCTACCAAGCTGAGAATATATGGGTGTTGATCTGATGACTGTGGAATACTCCTCTATTTCAAGACAAGAGAAAAAAAAAAAAAGACCGGTTCTTTTTTTATCTACTCTTCTATTTCAAGACAAGATAGAAAAAAGAAAAGAAAAGAAAAGAAAAAGAGAACCAGTTCAATTAAGAAACTTCACTTAAAGATTTCTCATCTTAAGTATTTTTTCATTAGTTTGACCCTAATAACACTAAGTGTAAACTTATTTGGTTACTGTATTCTAAATCCTACATGGACAGCAAGTGAGAAATTCAAGCAATAGAGACAAAACTCTAAACCTGCCCCATATTCCAGGCAGTTGTTGAAATGTTAATGTCTATCGGGCTCACACCTCTTCTGGAAAGGTGGAGTAGGAAACTCCTCCTGCAGGAGGAACTGCCATGTTGGGTACCAGTTAACATTCATTAACTCACCTCCTCCTATTCCAGGCATTACTCTCAGTATTGAGGATATAGATACGAGAAGGAAAGCAATGCCTCTGCTCCCATGGAACTTAAAACACAATGGAGGAGACCAAAATAAACAAATGAATACATGAGGAAATGTTGAACAGCGCTATGAAAACACAGGTATAAAAAAAGTACAGTTTCACTTACATAAGGTACCTAGAGTAGTCAAATTGACAGAGACAGAAACACAACAGTGGTTGTGAGGGGCTTAGGAGAAGAAAAGAGTTGTTTAGTGAATATGGGGCTTCAGTTTTGCAAGATGAAAAGAGTTCTGGAGATGAGTGGTGGTGATAGTTGAACAATAATATCAATGCACTTAATACCACTAAGCTAGACACTTAAAAATAGTGAAGATGATAACTTTTGCATTAAGTATATTTGACCACAATAAAAAACATTGGAAAAAATGCTAGAGATAAAGAGATTGTTCTAAAAGCTTCCATAATAGGGACAGGAAAAAAGACAGATCACCTACAACAACAACAACAAAGATCATCCAATTTCTCCAAAGGAACATCGGATGCTAGAAAAGACTAAAGAAAAACTGTATTCAAAATTCCGTGCTAAAATTATTTTCAAATTAGCATTCTGTGCTCAAATTATTAACTCTTTGTGGAGGTAGAATACGTTCTTTTCAGACAAAAACATATACATGCATGCAGGCATACATATCATAAGGTATAATGATGGTCAATGGCTAAGTGGCTGTGATTTATTTTAATGAATTTTCAGTTTTTAAAGTATTTTGAATAGGTAATTTATTCACATGGCTCAAAAATCAGAATGTCTAAAAAGCTATGTGGTAAAACCCCTCCTCTTGTGCTAACCTGCATGTATATTCTCAGTTTGTTCCCACTGCTCCTTCCCAGAAGTAACCACACTATTGTTGGATCTCAGACATATTTCTAGAGTATTTCTGTGCATACATATGCAGATTTAAAGATGACTTTTTTCTCCCTCTCCCCATCCCTCAAGTAGTTGGTTTAAATAGGGTAGGTAGGCAAGGCCTCTCTAAGGCGTAACAGGAAGATGCAGCCATGTGAAGATTTAGGAGAAGAACATTCCAGGCAGAGAAAAGAATGAAACAAGAGGCTCCAAGACAGGAGCAGATACCATGAGTTTAAGGATCAGATGGAAGACCAAAGTGCTCTATGTCGCAGTCATCTATGGGAGGGAATGGGAGGAGAAAAGGGAGAAAGGGAGAAGGCGGGGAAAAGGCCAGTGACTCATCCTAGAATGTTAGTTGGTAGATGTCCAACCCTGTGTTCACTGAGAAACTGCCTGCCATGGTAGCCATCCCTGCCCCTGCCCCATAAGGATCATACAATACTTTGACCTCAAAACGCATCCCATTGACCACCATTCATGCCAGGAAAAGATCTGCTACAGAAAACCCCCACCCCTAGTGCTGAACATTCCTTTGACTTTTGAAGTGGCCCCAGACCACTTACTTGCCCCCTTGAAACTAACCAGGGAATGCCAAATGTGCCTGAAGACCAAATAGAGAGTTGCTCCTGTTTCCAAAAGTCTCACCTTAATAAAATGTTTCCCAAGCAGAGATTCTTTGTATTTCCTCTTTTTACCCTATAAAACTTACTTGCCTTGTTACCACCTTAGAATTCCTGCTGCAAAATGATAACAGATGGATTCCCTTGCCTAGTTTACGAACAAACAACTGTTGCTAATTTTGTCTCTGACACAGCTTTGTCTTTGATATCATGAAACTGTTAGTTACACTTTTGGTCTAAGTATGGGTCCCCACCTTACCCCAGCTCCTAAAATAGAGATGGAACAGGAGAGGGATAAATCAATGAATGCCATTTTAATTTCTTTTATTTTATGTATTTCTCATGCTTTTAAAAATCTATCTCCCAGTACTATTTTCAAATACTTATTTGATTTTAGCTCCAAAATTGGCATTTAGAGGAGTTTTTTTCAAACTAAAAACCTTTATTTTGTCCAATATATGACTAGAAATAAATTTTCAAAACTTTCCACTGCTTTATTTAAATAGTTCTCAGATGTGATTTCCATAAAGTAACACCATGACTCAGCATGCATATTTAGATAAATTATGATGATTTCTTTAAAAATTCTAATTACAATTTAAATAACCTAATTGCTATTCAAAATCAGGCACATTATATACCCAATTCAATGTACTTTTTAAAAACATTACCAAGGATTATAATAAATTATAATGTATAGTGCATAATTTCACCTTAATTATGCCCTTCTGTGATTGGTTTTCAGATTCAGTATATCTGTTATCTTTAAAAACCATCTTATTCTGCCACAGTATTTTTTTACTTTATAAAAAGATAATGCTGAAAAAGATGAGACTTAAAATTTTAAAATGTTTTTATTACAAAAGTAATACATATTTAAAAAATGCAAAACAATATGGAAGTGGGTAAAGTAGAAGGTGACATTTGTCCCTTTCTCCACCAATTTGATTCCCATGAAGTAATCAAGATATGATATATATGTATATATGTACACACTTATGTGTGTTTTTTAAAGTCAGGAGTAGGGCTCTGAAAGTATAGCCAACTGCAAAATTAGAGGGTACACAGTACACACAAGACTTTCCTCACTTTTGACACCAACTGTGTAAGATTCCCAAAACCACTATCAGATTCAATAATTCTCTGGAAAAACTCACTGAAAGCTATTATACTCATGGTTTTGGTTTATTACTAGGAAAAGATATAGTTTTAAGTCACCCAAGGGACAAAACCTATAGGACAAAGTCCAGGGAAGTACCAAACATAGGGTCTCAATTGTCATCTCCCCATGGAATCAGGAGGCATTACTTTCCCAGCAGTGATGTGTGACAATACACATGAAACATTGCCAACCAGGGAAATTCACCCATGCCTCACTATTCAGTTGTTATTGGAGTCCTGTTACATAGGCACAATTGATAGATTCATTGCCCATGCGATTGATCTCAGCCTTCAGATTATGTTACATATCATGACCCAAGATCCCTACTCTGAATATACACGTTGCTAGGTTGTCTAGTGTGGCCAGCCCCCACTCTACATCAGGCTATTAGACTATCTGCTGGGTGAAATTCCAGGCAAAAGAATTTCCTATCAGGCCTGATATTAGAGATTACCTCCCAGAAGCCAAGGTCAAAGGTCAGATTTCCTTTGGGGCAAGGTTAAATTCTTTACTACACAGGTTTCCAAGTGAAAAAAACATTAGAGGAGTAAAATCATCCATACTGAGTATTTTCCATTGATTTCAGACATTATTCCATGATTTTTAAGAGGAGGGAACCAGTAATTGTCTTCTTGACACCATTCAGAGCATAAGAGGTGCTAGGGGAGAATGGATACAATTCATTTTATGTTTTTGTTGTTTCTCACTATAGCTCTCTGTTTCACTTGCTTCCCTTTCTCTCCTGCTCTGCCTTCCCTAGTCCACTGCTGTTAGATCTGATTACTCAAACATCACTCCAAGTTAGGAATTAACTTGTACAAATGCCCACGGAGGTATGTAAAAGAGGGAAGCTTCTCTTTGACATTGATTCAACATTGACATACTTTATTTGCATATTAAGATAAAAGAGTATCTTTCTTTTCCAGAAAGGAAATATGTTCCTTTCCTTCTCCCCCGACTCCCTACTTCTTTCCTGAATTGTATGGACCTCTCGGCAGTTCTTTCATTTTCCCAATTTTGGTAGAGCATATGGAGAAATTGCTCTCTGCCACAGTAAAGTCAACAGTGTGGGCATGTTGAAACTTGGCACTGACTCTTAGTCTCAAGTCAAGTAAACAATACAGAGTGCTAGTGATGGTGGTACTTTAAAGTATATCGCCTCATCTAAAGGAACAGTGGATACTTAGCCCTAGCTGATGGTTACATAGTGAGAATGAGAAAGCAGTTTCCCAAGAAAGGTAGAAAATCTGAAATCACTCTATTTATTCATTCATTTATTCAGGCGAAATTCACATAGCATAAAATTAATCGTTTTGAAGTGAAAAATCAGTAGCATTTAGTACATTCACAGCGTTGTACAAACACCACTAGCACCTAGTTTCAAAACATTTCCATCACTCCAAATTAAAATCCCATACTCATTAAGCATATACTCCCTATCCCCTCATCTGGCAACCACTCTGGAAACTACCAATCTACTTTCTATTTCTATGGATTTACCTATTCTGGATATTTCATATAAATAGAATCATACAATATGTGATCTTTGTGTCTGGTTTTTGAAATCGCTTCATTTAAAATATGATCACAATGCTAAAAAACAATTAACAACAACACTGAGTTAGCTAAATAGACACATTTTAGGGTGGATTGGCCCACTTTCTGCAAGCTAATAGTCTCTGCCCTGATCCAAAGAGTGTTAGAAGGGGCCATAGCTAGAAGTTTTATTAAGAGAAATGGGCCTGGCAAAGATGTTCTGTAGGAGATCAAGGAGTTGAGACAGGTCACCATCGATTCATAAATCCAAATAAGGACACAGAATCCTGTAAAGAGAACACCTTAAAACATGGTTTAGAAAGGCAAGCCAAGTCCAATATTCCCAAAAGTGCTAAAAAGTACAGAACACAGAAAAGCACTGTAATGTGGGCAATCAAGTAGACACCAGACTTGAAAAGCATACAGGGAAAATGGAAAGTTGTGGGGCAAAATTGAAATGTTACGTATGACACCAATTGGAGTTCAACTTGACGCACAGGTTTGCTTTGATACTCAGCATTTTAGTCTCAGTTACTCCATCAGAAAATTAAGTATAATCACCCATTGTGCTGAATTGTTATTAGAATTATAGACATTGTTTTTACAATATCTAGTAAAAAGACAAAACTCATTAAGTAGGAATTATTATAATGAGAACGGTATCAACAGAGTTTACACCACTAATCTGAGGAAAGACATTTGCCCTCTGGAGAACTTTTCTATTTTCTACTGGGTAAAGGTGGAATATCACGCACAGGTAAGTCAGATCCTCAAAGGGTTTAGTATCTCCTCATAGATACACCCTTACAGGGATAGAGACATGTCTTACAAAAGTATACGAAGTAGCGTTGCCACCAGCTTAGGAAGAATGACCATGGACCTTTAAATTAAATCTAAAATAATTTCCTCATTGGAAAGGATGACAGATGGACAGTGTAGCCCTCTGTAATCCTTTTTAGTTGTAGAAATGGCAATTAGTGAAGAGATTAAGCCTGTCAGTGTCACACTGCCAACTGGACATATCTCAAAGTTAGAAGGACAACTTCTGTATCAGACTAAATAGGTCAGATTTTTCTACCTTTTCCATAAAGTCATCTTTGCTATGCAGAAGGAGAATATTCAGAGGGGTTTGTCGGTTTGACAAGGTTTATATTTATTTTTTTCAAATACTTTTAGTAATTAACTCAACTTTCAAAAGTAAGAGAAAAATAAGTCACTACTTTCCATAACACAGTCCACATTTTTAGAGTATTTAAACCCAATTTTGCATCATAAAGAAACAGACTTAAACACATAAGACCAAGTCTTAGCTATTATATAATCTTAAATAATGCCCATGTTTGTGAAAGGCAATGAGCTCTGCACAATGTGAACATTCATGAAGAATAGGACCATATTTTATTCCTTAAAACTATTTTCTCAATAACTTTGTATGTATGAATGACAAAAAGTTGAACATCCTTTCCAAAAATCAAATGTCTCTGTAAGTAATTAAGTTAGTCAAGGGGAAAGAGGTCTTATTTTTTGGAACTCAATATATCAAAGTAAAGAAAATTAAGTCTGAAACTGACATTTGTCTCCTAAAAATGAAATGAATGGATTTTCTATATGAAGTCTTTTCCCTGGGGTCATTAATGGTCCTTGACTTGGGTGGAAGTAAGTGTGATATTGACAAGAAAGATGTGAAGCCTTTCAGATAAATTTGGATCTAATAATTTTAGGAAGTAAACAATGAGAGGTGTGCCTGGTCCTACTATACCCTGGGCCTCAGAAAGTTAATAAGGCTATTGATTTGGGCAGGGGTAGGGCCAAAATTATGGAGAGTGGAGCCCTAGTTTGGAATTGGTTGATTGATTGCTTGATTAAGCTAGTACTTGACAGGGGAGAAGGGAGTAGAAATCATTTAAACCAGTGTTTCCAAAAATATGGCACTTACTACTGGTGGTAAACAGATCAAGTTAGGTTAAATATGCATTACACATTAATGTTTTTAACTACTCTGTCTATGACAAATAATACTGATTTTCCATTTACAATGTGATACATAATTTTCTTTTTATGTGGATTTAGTTAAATGAAACAGTGTTTAATTCAAAAAACAACTAATGGTAAAGTTTTATGTAACATGACAAAAATTATGAAGGTTGTATATAAGTGACTAGTTTGTGAAAAATTAATTTCAACTAAAAAAGTAGATAAATTCCTTAAACACATATAATCCTTAGGGACACTGGGCATTGGAGTTGACATTCTGAGGCTCTTGGCTAAAGACCTGTTAGAGCCTCACACAGTGGCTCACACCTGTAATCCCAGCACTTTAAGAGGTCGAGGTCAGAGAGAGGATCACTTGATGTCAGGAATTCAAGGTTACAGTGAGCTGTGATTGCATCATTGCACTCTAACCTGGGTAATAGAGCAAGACCTGGTTTCTTAAAAGTAAACAAACAAAAAAGATCTATTGTAACTACCAGATTTGGGGTTGGGGTCTGGATATTAGCTTTTTTCTCACTGTGTTTTTCATATTAAATCCTGTGAACACAGCCTAACAGATATTAAACAGAAAAAGACACCATTTCACTAGTATCCAGGATGAAGATGAATAATGCAAATAAGAAGAAAAGATCAACCCAACTGTGAGTACTTTGAGTACAGTTATAATAAAAGTTGGTTACTATGTGAAATACAGATATTATATTTACTTGGCATATTTATACCATTATTTAGAATGGTACCTAAAATTTAAAAAAACTGTCTCCCTATTAAAAACTATTTTAAATTTAATTTGATTTAATTATATTAATCTTAGTTCAAGAACGAATTCACTTGGTTTCAGACACCCACAATATAGTAGAACTTTCAAAAGCTGGCTGAGAGCATGGGCATAAAAGAAGGAGAGCACGAATGTAGTGGTATACAGCATGTAGGTCTATGATGGAGGTAGAGTGCAAGCTGGATCTGAGCTTCCTGACAGGCCAAACAAGTACAGACATGTAATTAGTTACAACAGGGATCAGTAACTATAGCTCTTGGGTCAAATCTGTTCTGCCACCTGTTTTTGTAAATAAAGTTTTACTGGAACACAGCCATGTTCATTCATTTCTATATTGTCTATGGCTGTTTCTCCATTACAATGGCAGAACTGAATAGTTCCTACAGAGGCTGTACGATCTGCAAAGCTGAAAATACCTACTACCTCACCTTTACAGAAAAATTTGCCAACCACCCAACCACTAAGTTACATTACAGTATCTAAAAGTTTTTTTTTTTTCTTTTTTTGAAAGGGAGTCTCACGCTGTCACCAGGCTAGAGTGCAGTGGTGCAATCTCGGCTCACTGCAGCTTCTGCATCTCGCCTTCAAGCAATTCTCTTGCTTCAACCTCCCAAGTAGCTGGGACTACAGGCGTGCGACCCCCCGCCCAGCTAATTTTTATATTTTTAGCAGAGACAGGGTTTCACAATGTTGACCAGGTTGGTCTTGATCTCCTGACCTCGTGTTCCACCCGCCTCGGCCTCCCAAAGTGCTGGGATTACAGGTGTGAGTCACCGCTCCCGATCTCTAAAAGATTTTTTTTTTCTTTTTTAATATACTTTTAAGTTCTAGGGTACATGTGCACAATGTGCAGGTTTATTACATATGTATACATGTGCCATGTTGGTGTGCTGCACCCATTAACTCGTCTTTTACATTAGGTATATCTCCCAATGCTATCCCTCTCCCCTCCCCCCACCCCACAACAGGCCCCAGTGTGTGATGTTCCCCTTCCTGTGTCCAAGTGTTCTCATTGTTCAATTCCCACCTATGAGTGAGAACATGCAGTGTTTCGTGTTCTGTCCTTGCGATAGTTGTCTCAGAATGATGGTTTCCAGCTGCATCCATGTCCCTACAAAGGACACAAACTCATCCTTTTTTATGGCTGCATTGTTTTCCACAGTGTATATGTGCCACATTTTCTTAATCCAGTCTGTCATTGATGGACATTTGGGTTGGTTCCAAGTCTTTGCTATTGTGAATAGTGCTGCAATAAACATATGTGTGCATGTGTCTTTATAGTAGCATGATTTATAATCCTTTGGGTATATACCCAGTGATGGGATGGCTGGGTCAAATGGTATTTCTAGTTCCAGATCCTTGAGGAATTGCCACACTGTCTTCCACAATGGTTGAACTAGTTTACAGTCCCACCAACAGTGTAAACATGTTCCTATTTCTCCACATCCTCTCCAACACCTGTTGTTTCCTGATTTTTTAATGATCGCCATTCTAACTGGTGTGAGATGGTATCTCATGGTGGTTTTGGTTTGCATTTCTCTGGTGGCTAGTGATGATGAGCATTTTTTCATGTGTCTGTTGGCTGCATAAATGTCTTCTTTTGAGAAGTGTCTGTTCATCTCTTTTGCCCACTTTTTGATGGGGTTGTTTTTTTCTTGTAAATTTGTTTGAGTTCTTTGTAGGTTCTGGATATTAGCCCTTTGTCAGATGAGTAGATTGCAAAAATTTTCTCCCATTCTGTGGGTTGCCTGTTCACTCTGATGGTAGTTTCTCTTGCTGTGCAGAGCTCTTTAGTTTAATGAGATCCCATTTGTCAATTTTGGCTTTTGTTGCCATTGCTTTTGGTGTTTTAGACAAGAAGTCCTTGCCCCTGCCTATGTCCTGAATGGCATTGCCTAGGTTTTTTTCTAGAGTTTTTATGGTTTTATGTCTAACATTTAAGTCTCTAATCCATCTTGAATTAATTTTTGTATAAGGAGTAAGGAAGGGATCCAGTTTCAGCTTTCTACATATGGCTAGCCAGTTTTCCCAGCACCATTTATTAATAGGGAATCCTTTCCCCATTGCTTGTTTTTGTCAGGTTTGTCAAAGATCAGATGGTTGTTGATGTGTGGTATTATTTCTGAGGGCTCTGTTCTGTTCCATTGGTCTATATGTCTGTTTTGGTACCAGTACCATGCTGTTTTGGTTACTGTAGCCTTGTAGTATAGTTTGAACTCAGGTAGCCTGAGGCCTCCAGCTTTGTTCTTTTGGCTTAGGATTGCCTTGGCAATGCGGGCTCCTTTTTTGGTTCCATATGAACTTTAAAGTATTTTTTTCCAGTTCTGTGATGAAAGTGATTGGTAGCTTAATGGGGATGGCATTGAATCTATAAATTACCTTGGGCAATGGTCATTTTCACGATATTGATTCTTCCTATCCATGAGCATGGAATGGTCTTCCATTTGTTTGTGTCCTCTTTTATTTCATTGAACAGTGGTTTGTAGTTCTCCTTGAAGAGGTCCTTCACATCCCTTGTAAGTTGGATTCCTAGGTATTTTATTATCTTTAAAGCAATTGTGAATGGGAGTTCACTCATGATTTGGCTCTCTGTTTGTCTGTTATTGGTATATAAGAATGCTAGTGACTTGCACATTGATTTTGTATCCTGAGCCTTTGCTGAAGTTGCTTATCAGCTTAAGGAGATTTTGGGCTGAGATTATGGGGTTTTCTAAATATACAATCATGTCATCTGCAAACAGGGACAATTTGACTTCCTCTTTTCCTAATTGAATGCCCTTATTTCTTTATCTTGCCTGACTGCCCTGGCTAGAACTTCCAACACTATGTTGAATCGGAGTGGTGTGAGAGGGCATCCCTGTCTTGTGCCAGTTTACAAGGGGAATGCTTCTAGTTTTTGCCCATTCAGTATGATATTGGCTGTGGTTTTGTCATAAATAGCTCTTATTATTTTTGAGATGTGTTCCATCAATACCAAATTTATTGAGAGTTTTTATGATGAAGGGCTGTTGAATATTGTCAAAGGCCTTTTCTACATCTATTGAGACAATCATGTGGTTTTTGTCTTTGGTTCTGTTTATATGCTGGATTACGTTTATTGATTTGTGTATGTTGAACCAGCCTTGCATCCCAGGGATGAAGCTCACTTGATCATGGTGGATAAGCTTTGTGATATGCTGCTGGATTTGGTCTGCCAGTATTTTATTGAGGATTTTTGCATTGACGTTCATCAAGGATATTGGTCTAAAATTCTCTTTTTTTGTTGTGTCTCTGCCAGGCTTTGGTATCAGGATGATGTTGGCCTCATAAAATGAGTTAGGAAGAATTCCCTCTTTTTCTATTGATTGGAATAATTTCAGAAGGAATGGTACCAGCTCCTCCTTGTACCTCTGGTAGAATTCAGCTATGAATCCATCTGGTCCTGGACTTTTTTTGGTTGGTAGGCTATTAATTATTGCCTCAATTTCAGAATCTGTTATTGGTCTATTCAGGGATTCAACTTCTTCCTGGTTTAGTCTTGAAGAGTGTATGTATCCAGGAATTTATCCATTTCTTCTAGATTTTCTAGTTTGTTTGCGTAGAAGTGTTTATAGTATTCTCTGATGGTAGTTTGTATTTCTGTGGGGTCAGTGGTGATATCCCCTTTATCATTTTTTATTGCGTCTATTTGATTCTTCTCTCTTTTCTTCTTTATTAGTCTTGCTAGCGGTCTATCAATTTCGTTGAAATTTTTTAAAAACCAACTCCTGGATTCACTGATTTTTTGGAGGGTTTTTTGTGTCTCTATCTCCTTCAGTTCTGCTCTGATCTTAGTTATTTCTTGCCTTCTGCTAGCTTTTGAATGTGTTTGCTCTTGCTTCTCTAGTTCTTTTAATTGTGATGTTAGGGTGTTGATTTTAGATCTTTCCTGCTTTCCTTGTGGGCATTTGGTGCTATAAATTTCCCTCTACACACTGCTTTAAATGTGTCCCAGAGATTCTGGTATGTTGTATCTTTGTTCTCATTGGTTTCAAAGAACATCTTTATTTCTGCCTTCATTTCATTATGTACCCAGTAGTCATTCAGGAGCAGGTTGTTCACTTTCCATGTAGTTGAGTGGTTTTGATTGAGTTTCTTTATTTTTTTTTTTATCTCGCTTTGTCGCCCAGGCTGGAGTGCAGTGGCCGGATCTCAGCTCACTGCAAGCTCCGCCTCCCGGGTTTACGCCATTCTCCTGCCTCAGCCTCCCGAGTAGCTGGGACTACAGGCGCCCACCACCTCGCCCAGCTAGTTTTTTGTATTTTTAGTAGAGACGGGGTTTCACCATATTAGCCAGGATGGTCTCGATCTCCTGACCTCGTGATCCGCCCGTCTCGGCCTCCCAAAGTGCTGGGATTGAGTTTCTTAAACCTGAGTTCTAGTTTGATTGCACTGTGGTCTGAAAGTCAGTTTGTTATAATTTCTGTTCTTTTACATTTGTTGAGGAGTTCTTTACTTCCAACTATGTGGTTAGTTTTGGAATAAGTGTGATGTGGTGCTGAAAAGAATGCATATTCTTTTGATTTGAGGTGGAGAGTTCTGTAGATGTCTATTAGGTCGGCTTGGTGCAGGGCTGAGTTCAATTCCTGGATATCCTTATTAACTTTCTGTCTTGTTGATGTGTCTAATGTTGACAATGGGGTGTTAAAGTCTCCCATTATTATTGTGTGGGAGTCTAAGTCTCCTTGTAAGTCTCTAAGGACTTGCTTTATGAATGTGGGTGCTCTGGTATTGGGTGCATATATATTTAGGATAGTTAGCTCTTCCTGATGAATTGATCCCTTTACCATTATGTAATGGCCTTCTTTGTCTCTTTTGATCTTTGTTTGTTTAAAGTCTATTTTATCAGAGACTAGGATTGCAACCCCTGCGTTTTCTTGTTTTCTATTTGCTTGGTAGGTCTTCCTCCATCCCTTTATTTTGAGCCTATGTGTGTTTCTGCATGTGAGATGGGTAACCTGCATACAGCAAACTGATGGGTCTTGACTCTTTATCCAATTTGCCAGTCTGTGTCCTTTAATTGGAGCATTTAGCCCATTTATATTTAAGGTTAATATTGTTATGTGTGAACTTGATCCTGTCATTAAGATGTTAGCTGGTTATTTTGCTCATTAGTTGATGCAGTTTCTTCCTAGCATCGATAGTCTTTACATTTTGGCATGTTTTTGCAGTGGCTGGTACTGGTTGTTCCTTTCCATGTTTAGTGCTTCCTTCAGGAGCTCTTGTAGGGCAGGCCTGTTGGTGACAAAATCTCTAAGCATTTGCTTGTCTATAAAGGATTTTATTTCTCCTTCACTTATGAAACTTAGTTTGGCTGGATATGAAATTCTGGGTTGAAAATTCTTTTCTTTAAGAATATTGAATATTGGCCCCCTCTCTCTTCTGGCTTGTAGAGTTTCTGCCAAGAGATCTGCTGTTAGTCTGATTGGCTTCCCTTTGTGGGAACCCCGACTTTTCTCTGTGGCTGCCCTTAACATTTTTTCCTTCATTTCAACTTTGGTGAATCTGACAATTATGTGTCTTGGAGTTGCTCTTCTCAAGGAGTATCTTTGTGGCATTCTCTGTATTTCCTGAATTTGAATGTTAGCCTGTCTTGCTAGGTTTGGGAAGTTCTCCTGGATAATATCCTGCAGAGTGTTTTCCAACTTGGTTCCCTTCTCCCTATCACTTTGAGGTATACCAATCAGACGTAGAATGGTCTTTTCACATAGTTCCATATTTCTTGGAGGCTTTTTTCATTTTTTTACTCTTTTTTCTCTAAACTTCTCTTCTCACTTCATTTCATTCATTTGATCTTCAATCACTGATACCCTTTCTTCCAGTTGATCAAGTCAGTTACTGAAACTTGTGCATTTGTCACATAGTTCTCATGTCATGGTTTTCATCTCTATCAGGTCGTTTTAGGACTTCTCTGCATTAGTTATTCTAGTTAGCCATTCATCAAATCTTTTTTCAAGGTTTTTAGCTTATTTGTGCTGGGTTCGTACTTTCTCCTTTAGCTCAGAGAAGTTTGATTGTCTGAAGTCTTCTCTCAACTCGTCAAAGTAATTCTCCATCCAGCTTTGTTCTGTTGCTGGTGAGGAGCTGCGTTCCTTTGGAGGGGGAGAGGTGCTCTGATTTTTAGAATTTCCAGCTTTTCTGTACTGCTTTTTCCCCATCTTTTTGGTTTTATCTACTTTTGGTCTTTGATGATGGTGACGTACAGATGGGTTTTCGGTGTGGATTTCCTTTCTGTTTGTTATTTTTCCTTCTAACAGCCAGGACCCTCAGCTGCAGGTCTGTTGGAGTTTGCTGGGTGTCCACTCCAGACCCTCTTTGCCTGGGTATCAGCCGTGGAGGCTGCAGAAGAGTGAATATTGCTGAACAGCAAATGGTGTTGTCTGATCATTCCTCTGGAAGCTTTGTCTCAGAGGTATACCCAGCCATGTAAGGTGTGAGGTGTCCATCTGCCCCTAGTGGGGGATGTCTCCCAGTTAGGCTACTCAGGTGTCAGGGACCCATTTGAGCAGATAGTTTGTCTGTTTTCAGATCTCAAATTCCATGCTAGGAAAACCACTATTCTCTTCAAAGCTGTCAGACAGGGACATTTACATCTGCATTGGTTTCTGCTGCCTTTTGTCTGGCTATGCCCTGTCCCCAGAGGTGGAGTCTACAGAGGCAGGCAGGCCTCCTTGAGCTGCAGTGGGCTCCACCTAGTTGGAGCTTCCTGGACACTTTGTTTACCTACTCAAGCCTCAGCAATGGTGGGCACCCCTCCCCCAGCCTTGCTGCCACCTTGCAGTTAGATCTCAGACTTCTGTGCTAGCAATGAGGGAGGCTCCATGGGCATGGGACTCTCTGAGCCGGGCGTGGGACTCTCCGAGTCAGGCTTGGGATATAATCTCCTGGTGTGCTGTTTGCTAAAACCCTTGGTAAAGCACAGTATTAGGGTGGGAGTGACCCGATTTTCCAGGTATTGTGTGTCACAGTTTCCCTTGGCTAAGAAAGGGAATTCCCTTCCCCCTTGTGCTTCCTGGCGGGGGACAATCTCTCGCCCTGCTTCAGCTCTCACTCACTGGGCTGCACCCACTCTCCTGCACCCTCTATCCGACACGCTCCAGTGAGATGAACCTAGTACCTCAGTTGGAAATGCAGAAATCACCCGTCTTCTCTGTCGCTCACGCTAGGAGCTGGAGGTTGGAGCTGTTCCTATTTGGCCATCTTGGTGCAGATTCCTCTAAAAGATTTTTAAATCTTCATTGATTCAGAAAAAAACACAACTTTTCAAAATTACTAATCAATATCAATTGATATTGATTAAAATATTTATAAATATTTATATGTTCGCTATTAATGTTTATTTCATATTTCTGTACTAATGGATAGCAGAGGTAGGTAACATTGTAAATTTCCATTTGCCAAAGCTCATCTCTTATTAGAAATAAAACACTGTATGTTCAATACTTCCCAAAAATGGTCTTAAAAGGAGAGCTTCTATAGGCCCAAATCTAAAATAAATTGATTACCTAGCAGCTATCTCTTCCACAAGACTTTTATATACAGTTTTCTACCTTTTAAGATGCATCACATTAATCATTAATTTCAGAAGAAAAGCAATCTCTCAATAAAGGACATTTCCTTATGCTCAATCTTTAGTAACGATGAACAGCAACTGTTATATAATAGACTTAGGACAATACACTGAAAGAAATGGATAAGAACGCCAATAAAGCTTCTTTAAAAATCTTTCTCTGTACTTAGATTTCAGAGAAGGCAGGAAAAGAAGTAAAGGGAGGCAGGCCCACCTATGAAAAATGATGAATGTTCATTCTTAGCTTTGACTCCTAGGAACTTAAATTTGAAGCCCATCTTACTACTTCCATTCCCACTTATTTAAGAGTGAACCTGTTACATGTTGGATAATCAGATTCTATCTCCAGGGAATTGGGAAGAGACTTGGGAAGTTGGCGCTGAGGCACATCAATGGTAGTACTCAGAGGTGCTGGATTGAGGAAGGTGCCTCAATATCTGTTGCTGAATGAGACACCTGGAGCTGCCTCACTGCTGCCTGAGTGTTCAGATCTTCCTTGGATCCATTGAATTTTTCCACATTTTCCTAATTTCTATTACCTGTATTGAGCAAAACTTTAATTAATCCATGAAGTATCTTTTCAAATACTTGTGGATAGCTATCATATCCTTCCAAACTTCCCTTCTTCACATGAAATATCCTTACTTTATTCAGTCTCCTCAAAATAATATTACTTGAGAGAAAAATCCCGATAACAAATAAATTGTTTAAAATAAACTTTAATCCCAAACCAAGCTCTAACCTTAAAATCTTGCATCCAGAACTGCATACAATGCTTCTGCATGGTGTGATTAACTCAGAGTAAGACAGGACTATCATCTGCGTTATTCTAAACGCCATACTTCTACTAATGCAGCCATAAGTCATCCTTAGCTTAAATTTATTTATAGACACATCATACTAACAACCCTATATTTAATTAAATAAATCATATTTTTATAACTAAAGCTGACAATCATGTCATCATTTTTAGGCCCAGGTAAATAACTTATATTTATTGTTAGCATATTTGATCCTATTAATTGATTCATGCTTCCAGTTTGCCTAAGTATTTTTAGATTAATAACATATATAAGTAATTATATAGTTCTTTATATTAATAGTACGTTATTTTATAGTTCCTGTGTGCTAGAAAACATGTTTAGCATTTTACACATTTTAAATCATTTCATTTTCACAACAGTCCTATGAAAAATATGACTATTTGTTCCCAACTTCTTCCATTCCCCACTCCCCACCAGGGAAAATGTCTTTCAATTGAAGTTTATTTTCTTTGTGGACGTGAATAACAATCTTGCCATAATGGAATCACATAAATAATTATGTATAAAGAAATTAAAACATCTTTTTAAAAATGTGCTTATGTTCACACTGTGTACAAATAGATAAGAAAAAGAATGGATAGGAAGGTCATAATGAAAAGAATAATGAGGTTGAGACAGGTTAGGTAACTTGACCCAAGTTACAGAACAAGTGGGAAAGCTGGGTTTTAAAACCCAATCTGTCTCCAAAACCTACGTATTTAACTACTATGTTCTGGTGCCTCCAACATTTAACCAAATAATTACTTCCTAAATATCACTTTTCTTGATCATCAAATCTTCTGAACAGATTTTCTATATCTTCATTTCTATCATTGCTTTAAAAGGAAATACTGCAAAGAAAAGAGCCAGTGGCAATCTGCTAGAAACTTTAAGGCTGGTTTTTTTTTTCTTCCTATAATCAAGTCCTTTTTCTACAGCAAATTTAATTTATTGAACTATCATCTACCCTATATTTATCAAATTGTTCTTTAAAGATGAAATAAGTCTGTATCAAATCTTTGTTTATATGCAGCTACATTATGCCTGTATTTTTTTCCTTTTAAGATCAGTCAAACTAGTCTGTCAACAAAACAAAAGTTGTATAACCTTTCTGGAAAACAATTCAGAAGTATATACCAAGGCTCACAAAAATGCCCTTATTCAATCATCCCACTAAATCTCCCTTCAAGAATAGATACTAAAGAAATAATTTACCTTTTTGTAAATAAATATTTTCCTAGATTTTAGATTCTTTCATACTTCTTCTATTTCTGCATTCCATGTTTTTAGAAAGGTAAAAAAGCAAACAGTAAAAATAGAACTACAAATACGTTAACAGCATACAATGAACTACTTCAATGACTTTTAAATGATGCTTTTGAAAAATGTGTATTTATTGACATAGGCAAAATGCTCATGATAAATGAAATATAAGGATGCAAATATATAGTGTGATCTAATTTTATAGCTACATTTAACATGTATATATAATATGTACTATATGTATGTAGTAATAAATAACTAGAGCCTACGTTTCATTCTTCTGGATTTCCCTACTGAGCATTAAAATCTTTTGCCAGGAATTGTCACCACTACTTTTCATCAGGCACTATTCTTGAGTGGCTAACTAATGTTCTGAAGAAAGCCTACAAGCCTGTACAGCCCCCAAAACTAAGTCCTTCCTCCCCTAAAGTTTTCTAGATATCTGTTTTTATGTATTTTTTTCATGATGATGTGTTGTCTGGACCCTACAGTTTAAGCTATTGAAAGGTTTAGAAAATCACTGTGTCCCAAGAATGTTTTGAACTCTCAAACATTTGTTATGAGGCATGCCAGTGAAATTGTAATATGTATTTCCACAGGATTTGTACTCACCACCTACCTGGACACGGAGAATCTCATATATTATATGGTATTGGTCCAGGAACAATGTAGAGGTTACATCACCAAGACATATCCTTCAAAGATATTGCCTGAAATAATTATATCATATATTTAAATGTGCTTTTCCCAATAATCTATAACACTAATCATTGTTTTCATGAGCCATTGGAAGGCAGCAGGAATCACTAGGATTCTTTAGGGCATCTTTTAAATTTCATAGAGCTCATAGAAATAAACACCATCTTAACCTTTTCTTTCTTGGCCTTAGAAATATGAACTATTCTGCTGTGTGTACTTGTATAGGTTGTTTACTGCTTGATAGCACAACATCTAAGGGAGTGTTATTTACTTTCTAATTATTATACATTTGTATAAAATGCTTCAATATAAATAGATTATTGAATGATGCAAGTTACATGTTGTTTTATGAAGTATAGAAGCTGAAGTAAGGGGGTAACTTTGTCTAATTTGCAAAAAAATAAAAATAAAGGTATTATATGAAGCTTCAGTAGCCCTAACACTAATTGTAGTCACTTTCAAGTTCAACACTGAAGTATTAGCTAGACCAAGTATTAGTCTAGCTAATACTTGGGTAACTAACACAGGCTGGGTTGATGTTGAATGACACTACCAGTTAAGAAGGGGGAAAAGAATAAGAGAGGAATTATACTTCAGATTTGGAAATATGAGACTGGAACTCTAGAGAAAAGGGTTGGAAGACTAGAGAGTTGAATTTATGAGAGTGCATGAGACTGTCCAAATACATGTGAGCCTGGAATATACTCACAGGTAAGAAAATCAGTAACCCAGACCTGAACAGGCAGAAAGTGGGAAAGTAGTAAAAAACACTTATAGAAAATGATTAGAATAGTGAGAGAATTAAAGGAAATGGTATCACAGAAACAAAAAACTCTTAAGAGAAATAGGTGGTCAATATGATCAAAAGAAAAGACAAATCTCAGCATTATCTTTGATAAACAGATACTCTTGGTACCTTCAACAAGAGTAAATTCTAAGGTTGGATTGTTATGGGAATCAGATTGCAAAGAGTTGAGGAGAGAATGGAAGATAAGTAACTAGAGATAATAAAGGTAGACTAGACATCAAGGCTACTAGACACTTAAATCTGATTTTGAATGAAGAAGAGAGATTATTATTTCAAGTGCAAATTCTTATAGGAAAAAATGCTACATTAGAAATTAATTTCCTTGGTTAGCCTATAGCATTTATTTAGTCTATAATGAAAACCAGAAACTGCAGATTGGTAATTAATATTAGAGGAAAGAAATGCTGTTTGCAACACTTGTAATAAAACAAAATTTAAAAAATAATATACTTCGATAACAAACTGCTTTTTTCCTAGGTATTGAATGCTGGTAGCTGAGGAAAATAGACTTAAGTAAAGGATTACAAGTTGGCAGATAGTTTTAATGTAAGGAGTCTAATATGAACTTCCAGGAATGTTTAAGGTCTTACTTTTTTGTTTCATTTGGTCTAATTTTACTCTAAAACAAATAATTATGCTTTACTTTGACTTTTCTATGTCACTGGCATTAATCTTACAGTTTCCAGCTCTGTCTGGAGTCTCTTTTCAGGTATTTACAAACAAGAGAGAGAAAGAGAAAAGAAACTGTAGTTTTAAAAAGTATATATAGAAGCCAGTCTCAATTTTAGTGTGAAGAGAAGTATCTGTGATTCAAAGGCATTTTTTTTTAAATTATATTCATATATAAGGTGATCAAACCTTGAAAGAGTCTATTCCAATTTTTAATTTAATGTAAAAGGGCAAAAGAATCAAAATGGTGAGAGAAGTTCAAAGTTCCAAGGAGTCAACAGTGAAAAATGAGTGAGAAGAAAAAAGGGCTATATTCAATTGACCAATAAATTAAATTTATTTTCCAAGAAAGATGAGTTTTGTAAGCTCTTACCATGCTATTGTCATAAAATACTTCAATCGTCCATTGGGAAAGGTGATGAAACCTAGTTAGCTACGTTGTCATAGAGAGAAAAGTCAACTGTTTCAGGGAACTTCTTGTTGGACCTTAATGGTTTTACAGCTACAGGAAAACTGGACTCATTTAAATAAAAAATTGAGCGTAGTAGTATATGGAAGACCATATATATAAGGCATTACAAAGAAAACAAAAAAGCTGACCAAAGTGAACTATTTAAAATCTGCAAAAACTATATTCCATGAATATCTCAATCTGAAAGAATGTAGTGGGCCTGAAAATGTTAACATCAACAGTTGCTACAGGGTGTATAATAGAAATATTAATAATTAAAAATAGTCTGCCTTACTATTCCTACCCACCCTCCACTGGAAAAAGACACCCTTCAGGCCCAGATTCCTTCACAGTTGAATTCTATCTGATGTTTAAGGAACAAATAATGTCAGTTCTACACAAACTCTCAGAAAATAAAAGAGAAAATCTGTTTCAACTCATTTTAGAAGACCAGCATTATGCTAATCCTAAAACCAAGCAAACACATGATAGAAAAAAAGTTACATACTACTATCTTTCAAGAAAATAGATGTAAAAATCTTTAACAAATATTAGCAAATTGAGTCAAGCAATATGTAAAATAATACTGTATCTTGACCACAGGTGTCCATTTTAGGAATGCACAATATTAACAATCTAAGAACAACAACATAATCATCTCAATAGATACAGAAAAAGCATTTTACAAAATTAAAACCTATTCTTGATAAAATTTTCTACCAAGCCAAGAGTCAAAGGGAACTTTCCTAATCTAACATAAAACTTAATTGTGAAAGATTGAATATTTTTTCCCTAAGATCAGGAACAAGGCAGGCTATTCACTCTCATCCTTATATTCTACACTGTAGTTGAAATTCTAGGCAAGGCAATTGTATTTTTAAAATATTTTCAATTTCTAGTTGTTCTTTACATATATATAAAATAATTGATTTCTATATTAACCTAGTTTCCTTTGATACAAAGTTCTTGATGCAACAGCATCGAAAATGATGAAATACCTAGGGATAAATTTAACAAGAATATGTAAAACATGCATATTAAATATTACAAACATTTCTTACAGAAATTAAAGAACCCCTACTTAAATGGGAAAATGTATTATGTTTATAGATTGAAAAAGCTCAATATCATTAGTGTGGGTTCTCCCTAAATTGACCTATAAGCTTAACACAGCCTCAAACAAAATCCTACCAGTCTTTTTGTTGTTGAAATTGATAGGTTGATTCTATAGCTAACATAGAAACACAATGAAGAACAAAGTTGGAAAACTTCCACTGGTGTAAAAATAAAAATATAAATCAATAAAACAGATGAAATCCATAAATACAACCACACATATATGGACAATTGATTGTTGACAGAGATACGTAGGCAATTCAAAAAGGAAAGGATAACATTTTCAACAGATGGTGCTGAACAACTAGAAATTTATGTGTAAAAAAGGAACCTTGATTATTATTACTTCACAGCATATACAAAAATTATTCTGAAACATGTATCATAAACCTAAACCTAAGAAAGAAAACTATCAAACTTCTAGATGAAAACATGAGAGAAAATTTTTGTAGCATTAGCTTAGGAAAATATTTTTTACTTAAGACATCAAAAGCACTGATATGGTTTGAATTTGTGTTCTCACCCAAATCTCATGTTGAACTGTAATTCCCAGTGCTGGACCTGGGGCTGGGTGGGAGGTGATTGGATCACTGGGGTGGATCCTTCATGAATGGTTTAGCACCATCTCTTTGGTGCTGTTCTTGTGATAGAGTTCTCATGAGATCTGGCTGTTTAAAAGAGTGTGGCACCTCCCTGCTCTCTATCCTCTTCCTGGTCCCATCATGTAAGACAAGCCTACTTCCCCTTCACCTTCTACCATACTTGTAAGTTTCCTAAGGCCTCCCTAGAAGCTGAAGCCACCATGCTTCCTGTACAGCTTGCAGAACTATGAACCAATTAAACCTCTTTTCTTCATAAATTACCCAGTCTCAGGTATTTCTATATAGCAGTGACAGAATGCACTAATACAGAAAATGGTACCATGGAGTGGTGCATTGCTATAAAGATATCTGAAAATGTGGAAGCAACTTTGGAACTGGGTAACAAGCAGAGGTTGGAACAGTTTGGAGGGCTCAGAAGAAGACAGGAAGATGAAGGAAAGTTTGGAACTTCCTAGAGACTTGTCAAATTGTTATGACCAAAATGCTATAGTGATATAGACAATGAAGTCCAGGCTGAAGAAGTCTCAGATGGAGATGAAGAACTTATTGGGAACTAGAGCAAAGGTCACTTTTGTTATGTGTTAGCAAAGAGGTTGGCCGCATTGTGCCCTGGGCCTAGGGAACTGTGGAACTTTGAATTTGAGAGTGATAATTTAGGGTATCCAGCAGAAGAAATTTCTAAGCAGCAAAGTGTTCAAGATGTGGCCCGGCTGCTTCTAACAACCTACGCTCATTTGCCTGAGCAAAGAAATAACCTAAACCTGGAACTTACATTTAAAAGGGAAGCAGAGTGTAAAAGTTTGGGAAATTTGCAGCCTGGCCATGTAGTAGAAAAATCCATATTCAAAAATTAAAGAAGGCTGCAGAAATTTGCATAATTAAAAGGAAGGCAAATGCTGATAGCCAATCAATGGGAAAAAGACCTTGATGGGATTTCAAAAACCACTGCAGCAGCCCCTCCCACCATAGGCCTGGAGGCCTAGGATGGAAAAATGGTTCTGTGGTCCAGGCCCAGGGCCCTACCACCCTGAGCAGCCTTGGGACACTGCTGTCTGCATCCCAGGTGCTCCAGGTCCATGTGTGGTTAAAAGGGGACCAGGTATAGTTTGGGCTGCTTTTTCAGAGGGGGCAAGCTGTAAGCCTTAGTGGCTTCCAAATGGTGTTAAGCCTGTGGGTGCACAGAGTGCAAGAGTTGAAGCTGAGGAGTCTCTGCCTAGATTTCATAGGATGTATGGAAAATCCCAGATGTCCAGACAGAAGCTGCTGCAGGGACAGAGCCCTCATGGAGGACATCTACTAAAGCAGTGCAGAGGGGAAATGTGGGGTTGGAGCCCTCATACAGGGTCCCCACTGGGGCACTGCCTGGTGGAGCTGTGAGAAGACAGCCACTGTCCTCCAGACCTCAGGATTGTAGATCCACTTACAGCTTGCACCATGTGCCTGGAAAAGCTACAGACACTCAACATCAGTCTATGAGAGCAGCCATGGGGGCCGAACACTGTAAAGCCACAGAGGAGGAGCTGTCCATGGCTTTGGGAGTTCACCCTTCACACCAGTGTGCCCTAGATGTGAGACATGGAGCCAAAGGAGATTATTTTGGATCCTTAAGATTTAACGACTGCCCTGCTGGGTTTTGGAGTTGCATGGAGACTGTAGCCTCTTCGTTCTGGTCAATTTCTCCCTTTTGGAATGGGAGTACTTACCCAACACCTATACCTCCATTGTGCCAAAACAAGGAGTAACTAACTTGTTTTTGATTTTACAGGCTCATAGGCAGAAGGAACTAGCCTTGTCTCAAATGAGAATTTGGACCACAGACTTTTGAGTTAATGCTGGAATGAGTTAAGACTTTGTGGTACTGTTGGGAAAGCATTATTGTATTTTGAAATGTGAGAAGGCCATAAGATTTGGGAGAAGCCAGGGTGGACTACGGTTTGGATCTCTGTCCCCACCCAAATCTCATGTCCAAATGTAATCTCAGTGCTGGAGCTGGGTCCTAGTGGGAGGTGACTGGATCATGGGAGTGGATCTTTCATGAATGGTTTAGCACCATCCCTTTGGTGCTGTTCTTGTGATAGAGTTTCTCACAAGATTTGGTTGTTTAAAAGTGTGTGGCACCTCCCTGCTCTATCTTCCTTCTGCTCTCGACATATAATATGAGCCTGCTTCTCCTTCACCTTCCACCATGATTGTAAATTTCCTGAGGCCTCCCCAGAAGCAGAAGCTACCATGCTTCCTGTAGAACTTGCAGATTAATCCCTTTTCTTTACAAATTACCAGTCTCAGGTATTTATTTGTAGTAGTGTAAGAATGAACTAATATAAGCACAAATCAAAAAGATAAAAAAATTGATAATTTAAACTTAATAAAAATTTAAAACTTTTGCTTTATAAAAAATACGAGAAAAATTCTTATCCAGACTAAATAGCATAGACTTCTTTCTCTCTGCTCTCCTCTGCTAAATATAATCATAATCCTTGCAATATCACAAGAGACAAGAGATCACCAAAGGAAAAATCTAAAAGGTAGAAAGAGGAACTAGTTTGAGATCCTAGGACCCGAATAATGACACAAGGGAAGGGCATGTTACCTCCCTTCACCCAAAAGAAGAAGGCAACCCAGACCTGGTGTTTCCCAACCCTCAACCTAGTGACAGAAGGCAGTCCAGGTAGGACCAATTCTATCTCTACAATAAAATAGCAGTCATCTGAGGACAAGCATGGCACCACTGGCAAACGGATAGGTCCCAGAGTCCAGTTCAAAACAATCAGTCAAGGAAGAACTCTCTGTCCCTTATAAGACCAACACTTCCCTCCTACAACTAGATACACCAGAGTGGCAGTGGCATCAGCAATAAGACCTCTGCCACAACAAGTTTCTCATCCCCAAAATCCTCTTTGCCCTCAAAGCCCTGAGACTACCCTTCTCCACCAAGGGACACCAGGCTTCCCAGCATGAGAAAACATTTATACCCCATCAGCACAAGCAGAGACCAGTGGGAACCCCAGGTAAACCAAGAACAAAATAACATCACAAAGGCTCTACAAAATAAACTTTCATTGGAACTACAGACCACAGAAGTAGGCCACAGACTTCACACTAAATCTAAGCAGGGTGACTGCCTGCTAAAAATGAAAAGGAGAGAGAGAGAAAGACAAAGAGAGAGAGAGAGAATTGAATTAAAATGTAACATATCAAAATATGTAGAATGTATTTAATGCAGTGTTGAAACAGAAAGTTATTCCCCTAAATATTTACATTGGAAATAGGGAAAGGTCTCGAATAATTAATCTAAGTCTCTACTTCAAGAAATTAAAAAAATGTGGTTTCAAAAAAAATAGTAAAAAGAATAAGACCTACTATTTGATAGTACAACAAGGTGACTATAGTCAATAATAATTTAATTATACAGCTTAAAATAGCTAAATAGTATAATTAGATTGTTTGTAACCCAAAAGATAAATGCTTGAGGAGATGGATACCCTATTCTTCATGATGTGATTATTAGGAATTGCATGCCTGTATCAAAACATCTCATGTACCCCATAAGATTATACACCTACTATATACACACAAAAATTAAAAAATAAAAAAAGAAATGAGAAAAACAAAAGCAAACTAAACTCAAAGACAAAAGGATGGGAATATTAAAGATATGATCAGAAATCCAGAAAATTGGCAACAGAAAACCAATAGAAAAAATTCAGTAAAGCACAAGCCAATAAAATTGATAAAACCCTAGCGAGACTAGCAATAATGAAAAGAGAAAACACAAATCACCACTATGAGGCATGAAACAAGATATATCACTACAGGTCCTGAAGCCATTAAAAAGCACAATAAGGAAAAACTACACACAACTTTAGGCTCAAAAATTTAAAAATTTAGAAGAAATGGACCAATTTCTCAAAAGTTACTAGCTGCCAAACTCAACCAAGATGAAATAGTTTGATTTGTACTATAATTAAAGAAATGAATTAGTAATTAAAAGGTTCACAAAGAAAGAATTCTCCAGGCCCAAACAGTTTTACTAGAGAATTCTATCAAACATTTAAAAAAAAATTAATGCTAATTTTACATAACCTCTTTCAAAAAACAAGAAAAGAGAGAACACTTCCCAGCCTATATTATGAAGCCCATATTACCTTAATAATCAAACCAGAAAAAGTACAAAAAAGAAAACTACAGACCAAAATTTTTTATAAACTTAGATGAAAAAGTCCTTACCTACCTATTAGCAAATCGAATAAAACAATGTATAAAAAGAATTACCCACCATGACCAAATGAAATTGATTCCAGGTACTCAAGTTTACTTCCATGTTTGAAAATCAGTAAATGCAACTGATCACATCAACAGTATAAAGAGAAAATATATAGTTTTATTAATTGATTTAGAGAAAGCATTTGAGATTGAAAAACTCTCATGCAGTTAGGGACAAAGGAGAATTAATTCAACTTCATTGAGAGCATCTACAAATAATCCACAGCGAACATCTTACTTGATGAAAGACTGCTTGTAGACAAGGCTAGGATGTTCACTCTTACCACTTATTTCAACATTGCTGGAAGTTCGAATCACTGAAATAAGTAAACAAGAAATAAAAGACACACAGATTGGAAAATAAGAGATTAAACTGCCTCAATTTGCAGATGATGTGATCATCTACATGATTGGCTGGAACTAACAAATGAGTTCAGCAAGATCATAGAATGTAAGAAAAACACAAAAATATCAATTACCTTTCTTTTTTTAAATTTTTTTTATTTTTTATTATTATTATACTTTAAGTTTTAGGGTACATGTGCATAACGTGCAGGTTTGTTACATATGTATACTTGTGCCATATGTATACTAGATACACCAGAGTGGCAGTGGCATCAGCAATAAGACCTCTGCCACAACAAGTTTCTCATCCCCAAAATCCTCTTTGCCCTCAAAGCCCTGAGACTACCCTTCTCCACCAAGGGACACCAGGCTTCCCAGCATGAGAAAACATTTATACCCCATCAGCACCAGCAGAGACCAGTGGGAACCCCAGGTAAACCAAGAACAAAATAACATCACAAAGGCTCTACAAAATAAACTTTCATTGGAACTACAGACCACAGAAGTAGGCCAACTTCTACAGACCACAGAAGTTGACGAGAAGCTGCACCCATCAACTCGTCAGCACCCATCAACTCGTCATTTACATCAGGTATAACTCCCAATGCAATCCCTCCCCCTTCCCCCTCCCCATGATAGGCCCCAGTGTGTGATGTCCCCCTTCCTGAGTCCAAGTGATCTCATTGTTCAGTTCCCACCTTTGAGTGAGAACATGCGGTGTTTGGTTTTCTGTTCTTGTGATAGTTTGCTAAGCATGATGGTTTCCAGCTGCATCCATGTCCCTACAAAGGACACAAACTCATCCTTTTTGATGGCTGCATAGTATTCCATGGTGTATATGTGCCACATTTTCTTAATCCAGTCTCTCACTGATGGACATTTGGGTTGATTCCAAGTCTTTGCTATTGTAAATAGTGCCGCAATAAACATAGGTGTGCATGTGTCTTTATAGCAGCATGATTTAGAATCCTTTGGGTATATACCCAGTAATGGGATGGCTGGGTCATATGGTACATCTAGTTCTAGATCCTTGAGGAATCGCCATACTGTTTTCCATAATGGTTGAACTAGTTTACAATCCCACCAACAGTGTAAAAGTGTTCCTATTTCTCCACATCCTCTCCAGCACCTGTTGTTTCCTGACTTTTTAATGATTGCCATTCTAACTGGTGTGAGATGGTATCTCATTGTGCTTTTGATTTGCATTTCTCTGATGGCCAGTGATGATGAGCATTTTTTCATGTGTCTGTTGGCTGTATGAATGTCTTCTTTTGAGAAATGTCTGTTCATATCCTTTGCCCACTTTTTGATGGTGTTGTTTGTTTTTTTCTTGTAAATTTGTTTGAGTTCTTTGTAGGTTCTGGATATTAGCCCTTTGTCAGATGAGTAGATTGCAAAAATTTTCTCCCATTCTGTAGGTTGCCTGTTCACTCTGATGGTAGTTTCTTTTGCTGTGCAGAAGCTTTTTAGTTTAATTAGATCCCATTTGTCAATTTTGGCTTTTGCTGCTGTTGCTTTTGGTGTTTTAGACATGAAGTCTTTGCCCATGCCTATGTCCTGAATGGTACTACCTAGGTTTTCCTCTAGGGCTTTTATGGTATTAGGTCTAACATTTAAGTCTCTAATCCATCTTGAATTAATTTTCGTATAAGGAGTAAGGAAAGGATCCAGTTTCAGCTTTCTACTTATGGCTAGCCAATTTTCCCAGCACCATTTATTAAATAGGGAATCCTTTCTAACAATAAACATGTTAAAACCAAAATTAAAACCACAATGCCATTTATTGCTCCAAATAATGTAATACTTAGATATTAATATAGTTTGGATAATTTCTCCCCACCCAAGTCTCATGTTGAAATGTAATCCCCAATGATGGAGGCAGGGCCTGGTGGGAGGTGTTTGAATCATGGGGGTGAACCCCTCATGAATAGCTTGGGTCACTGCCTTTGTGAACTCACTCTGAATTCACAGGAAATCTGGTTATTTAAAAGCATGTGGCACCTCCCCCCACCCCACCTTGCTCTTGTTTTCCACATGTGACGTGTGAGTTCCCACTTTGTCTTCTTCCATTAGTAAAGCTTCCTGATGCTTCACCAGAAGCCATGTTTCCTGTGCAGCCTGCAGAACCATGAGCCAGTTAAACCTCTTTTGCCTATAAATTGTCCAGTCTCAAGTATTTCTTTATAGCAATGCAAAAACCACTTAATATGCACAGATATGTACTTAAAACATGCACATAATCTATATACTAAAAAATTACAAAATACTGATGAAAGAAACCAAAGAACGAAATAAATAGAAGAACACTGTTTTCATGACTTTGATGATGCAATACAGTATAGTATAGAAGTCCCTTCTCAAATTTGTCTATAGGTTTAATGAAATTCCTATCAAAATCCTAGCACATTTACAGAAGGTAGTCCAGGTAGGACCATTCTCTCTCTACACTAAAAGTTTATAAAAGATTTACAAAAGTTTATTTTAAAATTTATACAAAAAGGCACAATCTTAGAATTGATAACACAATCTTGACAAAGAATAAAATAAGAGGAATCATTCTATCAAATATTAAGGCATACCATATAACTATAGTACTCAAGACAATGCAATATTGGTGGAGAGAAAGACACATAGATCAAAAAATGCTACATGAGAATCCAGAAACGTACCCATACATATATGATTAACTAACTGATTTTTGACAAAGGTGCAGAAGCAATTAAATTTTGAAAGCATATCCTTTTCACCAAATGGTATTGGAGCAATTGAACATCCATAGGGGAAAAAGTCAATCTCAAACTCAGCCTCACAGCTCATATAAAAACTAACTCACAATGGAGCATTGATTTAAATGTAAAACATAAAACTGTAATTTAAAAATATATTACATATGTTAATATAATAGAAACTATGTTTTACAAAATAAACAGAAGAAAATCTTGGGGATCTAGCGCTAGCAAAAAGTTCTTAAATTTGACAACAAAGGAATAAATCCCAAAAGGAAAAATCCACAATTTGGACTTCAAGAAAATTAAAAATTTTTGCTCTGGAAAAGACTATGTGAAGAGAATGAAAAGACAAGCTACAATGTAAGAAAAAAGCAAGAAAAATATAAGAAAAAAGTATTTGCAAATCATATAGCCTGCAAAGGGCTAGTCTCTCAAATAAATATATATATTTATTATATATTATATAAAATATATATTTCTTACATATAATATATATTTTTATTTATATTTATATATTTTATACATATTTATATTTATTATATGTATAAATATTTATAAATTATATATATAAAAACTCAATGGTAAATCACTAATCCAATTAGAAATGAACAAATGACGTGATCAGACATTTACTAAAGACAACATATAGATGACAAATACAAACATGAAAAGATGTTCAACATCATTAGCCATTGGAAAGTAAACATTAAAATCACAAACCACAGTGCAATACCACTGTGGGCCTATCAGAGTGATTAAAATATAACATAGTGACAACACTAAATGCAGCAAGACTCCAAAGAAACTGTATCACTCCTGCATTGCAGGTGGGAATATAAAATGGTGCAACCATTCTGAAAGGCAATTTGGCTGTCTCTTATAAAACTAAACATATAATTACAGAAATTGCACTCTAGGGCATTTATTCCAGAGAAATAAAAACTTATGTTCATACAAAAACCTGTACAATATTTGTATGAATGTTCACAGCAGCTATATTCCTAATAGCCAAAAACTGGAAGCAACCGCGGTGTCCTTCAATGGGTGAATGGTTAAAAGGAACTGTGGTACATGTATCACAGAATACTACTCAGCAATAAAAGGGAAAGAACTGTAGATAGTTAGATAATGTTTAGATAATTATGCTGAGTTCATCTCAAAAGATTACATATTATGTAATTCTATCTGTATGCCATTTTTAAATGACAAATTTTAAGTGGTTTTCATGTGTTAGGTATCAGACGGGGGAGTCAAATGTAGGTGGTTACAAAAGGGCAATACTAGGAATCCTAGTGGTGATGAAAGTGCTCTGTATATTGACTCTGATGAGGGATACCTGAGGCTACCTGAATCTACACATGTATTATAATGTTATAGAACTGAACACACACACAAATGAGTACACGTTTTTTTAAAGAGAAAAAACGATGAAGTTTTAAAATTTGGGGAATAAAGTCTTTTCATAGGTTTTTTTGTTGTTGTTGTTTCAGACGGAGTCTCGCTATGTTGCCTAGGCTGGAGTGCAATGGCCGGATCTCAGCTCACTGCAACCTCCGCCTCCCGGGTTCAAGCGACTCTCCTGCCTCAGCCGCCCAAGTAGCTGGGGTTACAGGCGTGGCCACCATGCCCACCTAATTTATTGTATTTTCAGTAGAGATAGAGTTTTGCTATGTTGGCCAGGCTAGCTTCCAACGCCTGGCCTCAAGTGATCCGCCGGCCCTGGACTTCCAAAGTGCTGGGATTACAGACAGGAGCCACCGCGCCCAGCCGCCTTTTCATAGGTTTAAAAGAGAAGGTAATTGTGCAAAATATGGAAAAGCAAGTCACAGAATGTGAGAAAATATTTGCAAAACTCAGAACATTGCTGATCTCTTCCCCTTCCAGTAACCAACTCTTCTTCTTTCCACTAATTATATTTCCTGGTCTTGTAAATTCCAAGATTCTCTGCTGTGCTGCACTTACTTGGTATTGAACGCACACTACTCGTTTATGATCCATTCATGCACATGTGTATGGCACATCTCCTCAGTGAGGCTGTATGACTAATATGCCCCCATAATGCCTATCAGAGTGAATTCATCTGTTTAATGCTCAAGGTACAATCTGGTTATTCTAAACCAAGGAAATTTTTTCTTTTTTCCATATTTATTTGTCTTCCCTCTATTTCTTTTTTTACGATAGACAATTCTTTCGAGGTTTTATATTTACAGAAGAACTGAGATAATCGTACAGATAGTTTTCATATCCGCACTACCCAGTTTCCTCTATTAACAGTTTACATTAGTATGGTACACTTGTTACCGTTGATGAACCAATATTGACACATTATTATTAACTAAGAGTCCATTGTTTTTTCAGAGTTCTTCATTTTTACTTACTGTCCTTTCCCTGTACGTGGGTCCCATGCAGTATATCACATTACATTTACCAGTCATGTCTTTTTAGTTTCTTCTTTGCTGTGACAATTTTTTAGACTTTCCCAATAAAACCTTTTTAGAAATTTAAAGATTTTTTCTTGAGAATTATCTGGGATAGGTACTTTCTTAAGCCTTTTATCTTTGCTGACGGTATCATAATTCTAATGAGGTTAAAAAATGAAGTAAGAAACTCACATGGCCCATCAGACTGTGTCTTTTCACCCTACATAGTCATTCTCTAAAATACCTAAGAGAAAGAAGCTGGTGAATAGAAATCTATTTCCAGACATACTTTTAAGGACACTGACTTAATCATTCCTCCCACTCTCCATTTCTACATTTAGGGTCACCCCATTTGGTTGGGCAGATTGTTCATGGCACCAAGGCACTCAGCCAGAGGGTGGGATAAAATCCACACCACACTCTACTCCCCAAGCTATATACCCATAGATTGCCTCTCCTGTAGGAACTGCTTATGACAAATTTACACAGAGGTGCTATTTGAGCTGGGGAGGTTGGGGTTTCTAAGTATAGATAGTTCTACCACCGATTTGTCTTTTAAATTTATAATTCTTCTCTGATACTCAAATCAATATCATTTTATCCCTTACCTGAACCATTGCAATTACCTTCTAATTGCAATGAATACGTACAAAACACTTTAGCATAACCTACAACATCTTCAGCTGTCCTCAGCTTACCTTATTGGCCTCATCTACCTTTGCTATCTGGCATACAGCCTGTAATCTAGCTACATGGGGCTATCGGAACATAAGCTCTTTTGTACCTGTAGAAAATGGGGCAAAAGAAGCCCAAAACAGATCTCGAGAATTCGAGGTCAAAGAGAACTGTGACCCAGTTCCGAGATGAAGCTAAGGGAAGCATCAACACTGAAACATAAAAATGGATGTTCAATGTGTCTAAGCAGATGGGGCAGTAGTCAGCCATACAAAAACAGAATGTTTGAGAAGGTATTGGAAATATCTAAGAGAGAGGCAGACTCAAAAGAACCCTTTGCTTAAAAACAAGAGCTGATTCAGCAGTGACCTGTGGGGGCCAATGTTCAAAGAAGCAAAAACATCTCAGCTGAAGACAATAATGCAGAGGGCTAGATGAACCCGTTCTTCTGCAGATTCCTCGCCACAACTAAACCCTATAACTCAGACCTACCCAGGTCAGGGGGAAAAGGGGTACTAAAGTGACTGAGATTGAGTTTTTGCCACCAAATGAAATGGAGGTCTGAGTTCATAGACCCAACTACGAACAATTACTAAATATTTCCCGGTACTTATTAATGTATCTGATACATAGCATGTTCCCAAAGAATGTTTATTGAAAGAATGAACAAAACTCCTAATAATTACTTTAAGCCATCTCCAAGTCCTAAAATCCTGTCGTTTCCCACTAGGTGGCGACATTGGCTGGAGTTCTTTACTTCCTGTGTCGTTCCAGGATTATTTTCCCCAGTGACCCATGGATTCTAGTTTGTAGTTGGCAGAGGTCTTTCAGACTATTTTATCGGAATCTTTTAGATTTCTTCACATGTGAAACTGGGATTTTTGTCTCTAATCTTTCCCAGGCTGCCTCTGTAACTGCTGGGGAGGAAAGACGGAAGAATCTTGCTGCAGTTCATTTAAATACCAGAGCAACCACAGTAAACACGTCCATTTCCCTCTCTTAAAAATGCTCTTTGGACATAGACTGCGCAGGATTTTTCTCCCCTCTGCAAACATTTCTCAGATCTGTCTCTCCTCCATGTTCCCCACGCCCATTTATCTATCAGAAGAATTAATCCGTTTTAATTTATTTTTTAAACTTTTCTAATTGCCTGAACATAAGAAAACAACTAGAAAAGCTTACTTAGAAAACAAGCTTCTCAAGACATAATTTTAAAATTAGAACATTGTCATATACTTACCCTCTGAAAAACCAAATTTAAAGAAAAACTCAGTTACTTGAAAGTGAATGGCGAAGGGACTAGAAAAATTAGTAAAAACTATTGTAAAGGGGGGAGTAAAAAAAGAAAAGTTTAAATGTGTTTCACTCTTCTGACCTGAGCCCTGAGAAAACATGCAGAGGAACACCACTGAATCACTGTCAATGAGCTTTGTGGAATTTTGTTTTTTTCTGGGGTTTCTACTCCTCATTCTAGTTTACACACTCTCCTGAGGCATCATCTCAGGCAGTTTTTGTCATGCACCAGTCCTAATACTGGAAAGCTTTTTCCTGCTGATTTCCCAGCCTATCTCTTCAGGAGGCTCTGGCCTCACTCACTCCTCAGGTATAGATTTGTGGAGCCAGTGATTTACTATGCATTTCTATCTGAATGTCTTCCAGAAAACTCAAATTCAAGAGGTCCAAAGCCTGACTTCACCACCACCCACTGTAGGTCCCTTATCTGGAACAATTATATCACCATCCACTCAGGACAGAAACCTGGGAATTCTCCCCAAATCTTCCTTTTTCCTCACCCCACACTTAATCCGTCACCCAGTCCTGTCATTTGTATCTACTCTACATCTCTTGTCTGTATCCCTTCTGCTGTATTTCTAATGCAGGTTGAGTATCCCTTATTCAAATGCTTGGGACTAGACGTGTTTCAAATTTGGGATTTTTTCAGATTTTGGAATGTTTGCATATACATGATGAGATATCTTGGGGATGGAAGCCACGTCTAAACATGAAATCACCTGCATCTTATATACACCTTATACACATAACCTGAAAGTAATTTCATACAATATTTTTATTAATTGTGGGGCTTTATGGAGAAACTGCCTTTGGCATATTGGGCCTTCACATGTGACATTTTATTACCCTCTGTGGACATGTGGTAGGGGGTACTCAGGGCATGGTGGAAAGGATATATCACAGCTGAAAGGGATTGAGAGACCCTGTGCGTTGTGCACCTGCATTGTGACCACAATCTGTTACATGAGATCAAGTGTAAACTGTTTCACTTGTGTCAGGTTGGCACTCAAAACATTTCAAATTTTGGACCATTTCAGATTTTGGGTTTTCAGATTAGGGATGCACAACCTGTATCCCTCTCTTGGTTTAAGACCTCATCAGCTCTCATGTGAATTGCTTCAGGATCTTAACAAATTTAATTGCCTCACCACCCTCCAAGTCATCACCTCATGATCCCTAGGTTGGTCTTTCCAAAACAAAATGGGACCAGGCATCTATCTGCTTAAAACTCTATTCTATCTCTAGAATAAAAGTCCAAACTCTTCCAGAAAGCCCTGAGTCAGCCCCTGAGTACTTCTCTGTCTTCCACCACTGCTACTGACCTGAACCCTGCATTCCACCCATCAAACCTACTTACATCCACAAAGGGGTCCTACCCTTGTGTGTCCCCATGCCTTTATTAACGCTCATGTTGCACCCTTTCTCTAGAATGTCCTTCTGTCTCCCTCTTCTCCCACATTTATCTGGAAATCTAGAAAGCTTCTTATTTTTCACGACCCAGGTCATCCCCCAAATTAATCATTCCTTCCTCCTGGTATATTATATGTAAATCTACTATTAGTGGCATTATAGTTTAATGCCGATACTGTTAGCTTTCTCATAGCAGGGACTACTCCTTATGTTTGCATTCTTTAGTGCCAGGCACTCTCCCTAGCTCTGGGACTCAGTACTCAGAATATCTCAAACAATGAATGAATGAAGAGGTAGAATATTGATTATCAAAATTTACTGATGATCTAATGAGATGAGCACTGTGCTAAAAGCTTTATTAAATATTATCTCATTTAATTCTCTCAACCATCCAATGAGGTAAGTTTTATCATTATTCTATTTTGCAGATGATATATTTTAAGAAGTTATCAAATATATGCAAAATTACTATATGCAAATTAGGGGCTTAGCTTCATCACTTAGTTTGCCTGACCAGAGTTCAATTTCTTAACCTCAGATATCTATACTGCTTCTTCAAAGACTGAACACAATGAAATACTGCTCTGACTTTCAAAAAAAAAAAAAGTTTTAAAGAACATCATGACCTCTACAAACTTACTGCTTGTGAGTTTGATGCTGATTCCAGGAGGAAAAAGTAAGAGTGAACCTCAGACATGGTTTGTGAGTACTTAGTAAGAGGAGTTAAGTACCACTGGGCATTACTAGGATGCAAAATGGTCTGTTTCTCTAAGAACACTTTCCTTCCCTTCTGAGAGGCAGGATGACTTGACTGGAAAACCAGGGAAATAAAATACCTGAGTATAGGTGTGTGATTATCTAATATCCTTCTTAGCCTTGCCCAACTGTGTATTAGTCATGACATTTTGGGTGTTGACCCCAGCTTCAGAGCTGAGGTCTAAATCAGTGTTTCTCCAAGCACAAGTATGTAGGACTACCATCTGTACTGTTTGATAACAATGGACTTCCAATTTTCATGCCCAGAAAGTCTGAATCCATAGATCTGGTGGCCTAGGAATCTGCCCCCAGTTGCCTCTGATACAGACAGACCAGAAACATGTGTCCAAACCAATCACAAGTACCCATCTGTTTGCCAGGAATGTTGGTTTAAGCCAATTAGTTCAGGTGTTATCCTGGTAATGATTACTGGTCCAGGCATAGGTGCTTGGGTGACCAACCATCTGGGTTTGCCCAGGACTTTCTTGGTTTTAGCACTGAATGTCCCACATCCCAAGAAACCTCTCACTCCTAAGCAAATCAGGATTGTTGGTCCACTCTAGAGGGTGGTCCTAATAAGGTTGAAAGAATAGTCTTTCATTTACACTTTCTCTCCTTCTCACCCTCCCTCTGGACAAAAACAAGAAACCATGTTATCCTCCCTGCTATTGGCAGCCATCTTACAACCACAAAGGAAGTTGACCTGAGGACAACACATGGGAGAAGGTAAAGCCAAATTACAAACAGCAAAACAGAGTCATGGCTGTGGTTGTATCATACTTGGAGCCCTTCCTACCTCTATGCACTCATAAATGTCCTTATTGTTTACTCCAGGTTGATTTAGCATTCCATGCTTGCAAGCAAAACCATCCTAACTAATGCACTTTGGCAAATCAGGACGTTAGGGAGAAACAGGACAAAGTCTCTTAAACAAAATGAAGATGTGGGCTGAAAAACAGAACAGTAGAGTGAATCTGTCACTTTTGATTGTGGATAAAGAATGTCTCTGGGATCTGTATTACCGAAGGTTATGGGGAAAAGTGTGTTGAGAACCTGAATCAGTATACAAAATATTTTCTGAAAGCTGACACAATGGCCTAAATCTAGCAAGATAAAATTTAATAGCACTACTTTTAGACCCCAAACAGTAATTAATTTCACAAGTTCAAGATAGTGGGAACGTGGCTTAAGAACAGCAAGTGTGAAAGATTTAGGGATTTTGTTTGACTGTAAGCGCAATATAAGCCAACACTGTGATGCAGTTGCCAAAAATGCTAATGCGATTTTCGGCTGCCTTACTAGAAGTGTGACAAAGATTTCCCCCAGGCCACACCAGCCATAATAACCTTTAAAAACAGGGGCTTTCTGCTTCTTAAACCACACGTGTTCTCCCATTCAATGCATGGGACTTCTAGTTACCCTCCCTGCACCAGATCTTTCTGGGAATTCTTTTTTTTTTTTTTTTTTAAAGACAGAGTCTCACTGTGTCACCCAGCCTGGAGTGCAGTGGCGTGATCTTGGCTCATTGGCTCATTGCAACCTCCACCTCCTGGGTTCAAGCAATTCTCCTGCCTCAGTCTCCCGAGTAGCTGAGACTACAGGCACATGCCACCATACCTGGCTAATTTTTGTATTTTTAGTACAGACGGGGTTTCACCATATTTGCCAGGCTGGTCTCAAACTCCTGACCTTGTGATCTGCCTGCCTTGGCCTCCCAAAGCAATGGGATTACAGGTGTGAGACACTGCGCCCGGCCTGGGAATTCTTTAGGGTTCTCTTACTGTGAACTTGTCCCTCAACTTTCTTTTGGAAATGACCTCAACACTGAATTAATTTAGCTGCTTGCTCTCTGCATTTTGAAGTACAAGCTGCTAAACACTGAGGAAAAACTGATAAATGATAGCACTGCAAGCTCATTTTCACCATTCTCAGCGAGGCTCTCCAAACTATTCAGTAATCTCCCATTTGCTTTGGGAGACAGAAGGATCACTTGAGGCCAGGAGTTTGAGACGAGCCTGGGCAATATAACAACACACCATCTCTATTCAAAAAAAAAAAAAAAAAAAAAGCCAGGTATGGTGACCCATGCCTATAGTCCTTGCTACTTGGGAAGCTGAGATGGGAGGATCAGTTGAGCCCGGTAATTTGAGGTTACAGTGAGGTATAATTTTGCTACTGCACTCCAACCTGGACAACAAAGCATGGCCCTGTCTCTCAAATTAATAATAATAATAATCTTTCATTGTCCCAAGACAGGACTCTGACCCTTCTCTAATAACCTTTACTCCTCTCCCCAAGATGTAGAGACCTGGCCTCTTTCTTTTAGAAAATATACTGTGAATTAACATAGCCCTTGCCCTCATCTGCTCCTTTGGGACCTCAGTCCTATTATTTTCTGGACACCTGCATGGATTATCCACTTCAAACTGAGAGACACTGAGACATGTGGAGGCCAATAAGCATCTTCAACTGGGCATCCTCTGAGTTCCTCCATGTTTTCCATGAATCTCTTTGGTCCCAAGGCTTCTGTCATTTAAGTACAAGGAACCAAAGCGCCGAGGTCCTCTAGGTGCCAAGTAGGCCTGCGTTTCAACTAACTCTGTGGCCTGGAGCCAGCTGGTGCCTCCATATTTCACACACAACAGCTCCTTCAGCTTTTGTTTGTGGCCTTCTTTCAGACGGGTTATAAAAGCATGTATCTTATTTTTTTTTTCATCTCCACGTTTATTCTCCCCTTATCCCAACTAAAACTTCCTTCTCCATCATTTCACCAGACAAAAAAGTTCTCCTGGAAGCTGGATCATATAACCAGCTGCTCTGGGGTCTGTTTCTCCAATCCACCCATTATGCCCAGTCATACCTGCAGCCCAGCCATGAACATACCCCAGGCCCAAGATGAGTCTTTCCCATGTGGAAAAATCAGAGGCCAATGAACAGGAAGTCACATCCTTGGCTTTTCAGATCTGGATTCTCTTCTCTGCTCTCCCAGTTCAGTGGAAGGTCTCTCTCCTCCTATCTTCATCACTACTCTGTGTCTGACACCTCTCATCACTTCAGAGCTTGTTTCTCTCTAGAATCTCCTGCCTCTTTTTTTTCAGACGTTCTTCTTTTTGGCATGGATACACACTAAAACCTTTCAAACCCTTCTTAAACCAGAATAGAACAAGAAATTTAAAGAAGAAAAAAATCTAAAACGTTTAACCCAGTGACACAACTAATAAAAATGTTCCCAGAGTAAAATCTACTGTGAATCTTCCTCTATAAATAAGCCCACATCTTTCTTTCTCTTTAAGTATTGTGAGTGGGATTGGCAAAGCAGAGACAAGCTTTTTTTCTTTTACTTTCTTCTTGGAGGAATTTGATGTGAACAGGGCAGTGAGGTGAACAGATAGAGGACAAGTACTCTTTTTCCTTCTTTTCCTCCTTCTACAGTATTGAGATTGAATTACAAAAGAAGAGAATGTAGGGTCAGTTTCCTGACCCCGTGTGCTTTCACAGAGCCATCCCAGGTGCTCAAGGCCACTTCAGCCTGCTGTTGGGCTGCAGCTTAAGGTGGGCTCTGAGCTAGCCAAGGTTGGACAGCCCTTCTGTGTGCTCCTGCAGTGGCAAACACTGACACATCTTTGTCCTCTTCAGTTCCAGCCCCTCGGTCTCCACCAAAGAGCCAGCCCTTACCCCAACCTCCAATAAGCAGAGTACACACATCGAGGCCCCTGACTCACAGCTTCTCTGCCATCAGCTTTGTGTTGCTAATGTTCCCCATCATAGCCCCCACCTTATGAGCTCTCGTACAGCTTCCCCATGCTCCCCACCTCTCCTCAACTGCACCATGTGCCGTCCACTTCCCACCCTGCTCTACTGTCACATCGAGTCCCCAGTGAACACCTTGTTGCTAAATTCATTTATTGTCCTCCAGTCCCTTTATTACTTGGATTCTTTACAATATTTATTGTTGGGTTTCATTTATTATTTCTTGAAATTTGTCGTCCCTTGTTCTGATGAAATCACTTGCCTTAGCCCGTCTTTCTACCTCACAGGCTATTTAATCTGTCTCCTTAGTTACCATAATTTATTCCCTTAAGTATTAGCGTTGCCCAGGATTCTGGTGTTTCTCCTCTAATTTTTTTCACTCTTCACTCCATTCTTAAGTGATTATACCCACTGCCATGGTCTCAACCACCATCTATAGACTGTCAACTTCCAAAGCTACATTTTAAATACTAATCTCTTCCGAGTTTCAAACCCAACTTCCTCCTAAATATATGCTGGATATCTAGTAAGAGACTTCAAATCCAACATATTGAAAATTGAACCCATCTTCACCCTTCCTTCATCCCAGTGCCTGGCCTTCCCCTCACTGTCAACAGCACCAAATTCTCAGACCCAGGGGCCATCTAGAACATCCCCGTTTTCATCAATCACCCACGTCTTTTCTTTAGGTTAAAACCTCGTGTCTTCTCTAGATGCCAAACTTCCAGTGATTTAGTCCAGGACTTTCTCATTGTCTAGATGATGGCAATACCTTCCTGAAAGATTTCCTTACTTCTAAAGTCCCCGGACTGAACCCCACTACCTATCTCTCCCCTTCTCACTATTATTGAAATATTTTTTCTAATAACGTGATAATCCTATTATCTTGCTAAAATATTTTAGTAGTGGCTTCTCACTGACTTCAGGGCGAATGTCAAATCCCTTATCCTGTTTTATCAGCATTCTCAAACTCAGTCCACATGCTATTTAAGAGAGTGCCTTACAGTTCTCAGACTATCCTGCCATCATGAAAGAATAAATACAAGAAACAGGAGATAGAAAAGCCTTCCTTCCTTTCAAAAAATCAGTTTGAGCCCAAATATCATGGTTAACTGTGTACTTACATGTTTCTCCTAACACTAGCTTGTGTAGTTCCTAAAAGCAGTAATTTTTTTTTCATATTTTTTATCTCTAATGTTCAGCTTGATATATTGTTCAATACATAGATGAAAGCAAAGGCAAAAACAAAAGAAAAAAGAGTGAGAGGGAGGAAAAGAAAAGGAAAAGGGTGCAGGAGAAAGAAAGGGGGGACATGAAAAAAGAGAATAGAGAGAAAAAGGAAATGGAGGGAGGGAGGAAGGGAAGAAAGAAGGAAGGAAAGAAGAACAAACAATTCTTAATGAAATTGTTTTATGATCACTTTCAAATCATGTTCTGCTCTTGGCGTGTCTCTGTCTGTCTTATAAACACATGCAGCCCCTAACAGCTTACCATACAATTTTTAAATCAAGCAATCTAATAAAATAATTTTTATTTGAAAGACAGAAAGAACATTTGACCTAAAGAATCCAAGAATCTTCTTGGGGAGCAAGCATCTGCAGATGGCTGGGGATTTTTATTTATTTATCTTTTTTGGAGAAAAGGAAAAAATGTTAGGAATTGAGGAGAATTATTAACTTTTCATCCCATTAATATTTAACCCTAGGTAAATCTTTAGCAAGCAGGAGAGGGAATATTAAAGTTCCCCTATATTCTAATTGAAAACTATAAGTATGTTAGACCCCCAACTTAGGCAAAACTAGAGCCTGGAGTAATAACTGCTGCAAGAGTAAGCAACATTAGAGCCCTTTTTCCTGTTTTCTTATCTGTATAAGACACCATTTGATGGCCCTTTCCCTTTGCCTCGGGTGCTTCGCCTTTCCCCCAGCTGATATGATAGATATGATGTAAGATAATGTGCTGTGGATAATGAACTGATCAGGTAAGGCTGGACATAGGGAAGGGATTTCAATGCCAAGGTGTTCAGGAAAACTCCCCAGTCCTAAAAGGACTGTCATAAGATGCCACCAGTTCATAAAAAGATCAGAGGGACTTCCCAGGACAACTTTCCACAGGTTAAGGTGAAAAGACTTGAGAACAAGATGATGTGTATGCTGTCCCAGGTGCAGTTATGTAATTTGGGAGCTCATAGGCTGATATTGAAAGGAAAAGTTTTCTTGTCCTTTGAAAGCCTTGGTCAGCAGTGTACACTTTCATGAGATTTGGTTTGTTGCATTCCATATCTTTTGACCTATGAGGAAGAAATAGGGAGAAAAATGTTCAGGAATGCTTCAATGAATTGCAATCAATGTGATGTGACATGGCTGCAAGCTGCAAATTGCATGTGAGTGAAGTAAAGGAGGTGAAAGGTTGGCAGGAGTCAGAGAATTTTCACTGGAATGGTGAGGATTTTGGACTTGACCTCCCACAGCTAATGAGTGCCCATTCATTGAAAGATTTTAAGCTAAAAAATGAAACAGATCTGGTTTTAGGTAGAAGAAAGAGAATGAAGACCAGGAAGCACTTTGGAAGTTTTGGAAATAATCTAGAATAGATATGATACAGTCCAAACTTCATCAGCAGAAGTGAAGAGCAGTGGTAAAAAAGGGCAAATGAGAGACAGAGGAACTGAGAAAAAAATGGGAAGTGGTCATAGGAGACATTTGCCCTAGCTCACACGACTCCAATTCCAGATTGCCTAATTTGACCAGTTGTTCCACAACCTGGCAAACACACAGGAAAGGACATTTTTTATACTCTTGACAAATCTTAGCATTTAAAGCAGAACTCACCAGCATTGCCCATTGGCAGTGCCTATGGTGCCTTTTAACATTAATGATACGCTTCTCATTACTGATTTTGTTGGTACTCTTGGAAAACTAAATCACTGCTTTAACATAAAATTGCATCAATAAATACATGCTCCAGACACTAAAAAGATGTCCATTTCTTAACACTTGCATTTTTTAAAGTGCCCAGAGGGAAAAATAAGCAACATACATGTATTCTCAAACATTTGAAATGTACCTCTTATTTTATTTATAATATTCCATTGACTGCTTATAATACATTTTCTTCTGAATATAATTGAAGTTTGAGTCAGTAAAGAATAATGAAAAACATAAACTTAGCAAATAAATTATTTTAGATAAAATAACACACTTGTTCAGTCATTCTCAAACCTAAAATTCATTAAAATTACATTTGGGGAGCATTGAACATTTACTCCCTGGGGCCCATCTCTAGAGATTCTTACTTATTAGAATTAAAGAAGGAGGCAGAATCTGAATTCTACTTAACTTTCCCAGGTAGTTCTGATGTGGGTGATCCATGAACCACGCTTTGAGAATTTACACTATCTCTTTTGCACAGTACTTGTTCCACAGTATATCAGCAAAACGTGTCAGACTTTTCCATTATTGACAAAGATTTTTGCCTCTTCTCTTATTAAATACAAGTGTCATAATTCGTTTAGTTTAAGTTTCTTTTTCCTTCAAGATGGCAGACTAAGGATTTTGTTTATATACTTCATCCACTCAGAAATAACAAAATAGCGTATAGAGATTCACACTGTAAAACTTTTATCCAAGAAGAAACACGGAAGTTCAACATAAAAATGAAATTAACTTCAGTTACCTTTAAAAATACGGTAGGCAATGTCCCGTACTGTGGGTCCAGTGGAAAATAGTGGCTGGGTCCCCAGTGTTTGAGATGAGGTCTCTGCAACACACATTCTCACTGGGGAACTGAGCAACCCAGGCCACACAGGAGCTACTTGACCCTTCCAAATGCTAGATCTGATTTGGGAAGTAGCGGGGAGACTGTGAGAAGGAGTGGCAGCAGGAAGTGCTTTATGCATGCTTCCAGACCCTGGCACCCATAAAAGAAGGCTCTTCCTGATCCTAACTCATAGTGGGCTGCACAGAAAATGCCAGTCAGCACAGGCAGCAGTCACTAGTTTGGAGAATCTCAGGGACAGAGATTTGTAATCTAGTCTCAAGTGGAGGAGGAGCCCACATGGCCAGAACTGAGAGGTGACTGTGGCATGGGCTCAAGCCATGGGTGTGAAAGTTGTATGCCTCCACTTCCTGGGACACAGCTGGGAGGGGTATGGCCTGGGAGCTGTGATTTTCATCCCAGGCAGGGAGTTTTGTGGTCTGGGACACTTTCATGATCTGAGGACAGACTGCTTGAGTCTTGGCTGAGTGTTTCAGCTTGCTGCTTTTAGTAGGCCATGGGAGGAAACCCCACCAGGTTCAGAGCATAGGAGGGGTATGGGTCCCACTACTGCTGCTTGTCTGGGAAACCTAGCCACCCCTCTTTCTCCCACTGGCTCTTGGAGTGGAAGAAGTTGTTCCATTTCTCAGTGAAGCATTGCCTCAGTGGCCTGAGAACTGCCTTCTGACTCCAACTCCCTCAGGGCCCAGTGCTTGTGCTCAGCTTTTGGAAGCATGAGGACAGACTTGTCCAACCCAGCCCCACCTGGCATTTGGCATTTATTTTCTCCCTCATCCACCTAGAAGGCAGAGCATGAGACTAGGACCCCTGGGAGTGTCACGTCCCAGCATGTACCCTGAAACATCTGAGTACTTCTCCTGGTTAACAAAAGTCAAACATAATAAACATTGCTGCCACAATTATAGCTGGCTCCCACCTGCAAAAGACACCTACTTGCTAGGAGGTCAGTCTACACAACATCTGCCGATACAAGTGCTCAGGAAAGAGACAAACTTTGCACAACCTATGCTACCATCATCATCCACACTGCCTGAGTTACTTAGTATGTCCACTCACCTGCCCAGTACATTACTACTACAACTGACATTTGGGAAGGCCACCACACTAAGGCTATTTATAACCAAAGAGATCATATAGTCTATGCCACTCCCCGATGACCCCTGTCATGGCTGATGCTTGTGCCTACCACTGGAGGATGCAATGGCAGATTTACTTGGTCCAGCCCTGCTACGCTTTGCTGCCTCCCAACCCAGAGCTGAGCATGGCACCCAAGCCACTGTGTGTTCCACAGGCCAGCCAATTGCCTGAGGCACAAGAGAGTTTCTCCTGCTAAACAAATATCAAGCATACATGCTATTGCTACCACAACAGCTAGCACTTACTGGCAAGCCCTGACTGTTGGCCTGAAAATCAAATTGCACAACTCAATACAAAATCTTCTGACATAAATTGCACAGTGCTTGGGAATAAGATAAGATTCTTGAGATCTCTGCCACCCCACTTCTTCAGGAGGCTGTGAGCCTACTCATATGTCCAATACACTACTACTACAACCAGCATGTGAGAAAGCCACAACATTAAAGTTATCTATAACCAGGAATTCGTACAGAGATTTTGCCACTGAGAGCACCCAGAAACAAAGCCAAATGACCTTAGTTAATTAGTCAATATTCATTATAGTAATACTGCTCAAAGGGGAAAACAGTTCCATCTAAATGGAAGTAAATTCAAAGATAAGAAGTGATAATTTCTCCAGATGAGAAGAAACAGTGTAAAAATTCTGGAAGTGTATTAGTCCATTCTCACAGTGCTCTAAAGAAATAGCTGAGACTGGGTGATTTATAAAGAAAAGAGGTTTAATTAGCTCATGGTTCTGCAGACTGTAGAGGAAGCATGGCTGAGGAGGCCTCAGGAAACTTACAACCATAGCAGAAAGCAAAGGTAAAGCAGGCACATTTTACATGGTCAGAGTGGAAGGAAGAAAGAAGAGGGGGAGATGCTACACACTTTTAAACAACCAGATCTTGGGAGTACTCACTATCATGAGAACAGCAAGGGGGAAGTCTGCTTCCATGATCTAATCACAAACTACCAGGTCCCTCCTTTGACATTGGGTATGACAATTTGACATGAGATTTGAGCAGGGACACAAATCCAACCACATCATCCAGCCCCTGGCCCCTCCCAAATCTCATGTCCTTCTCATATTTCAAAATACAATCATCCCTTCCTAACTGTCCCCCAAAGTCTTAACTCATTTCACCATTAACTGATAAGTTCATAGTCCAAAGTATCATCTGAGACAAGGCAAGTCCTTTCCACCTAGCCTGTAAAATCAAAAATAAGTTAGTTACTTTTAAGATAAAATTGGGGGTATAGGTATTGGCTAAATACCTCTGTTCCAAAAGGGAGAAATCTGCAGAAACACAGGGGTTACATCCCCATGCAAGTCTGAAACCCAGCAGGGCAGTCATTAAATCCTAAAGCTCTAAAATAATCTCCTTTGACTCCATGTCTCACATCTAGGCCACATTGATGCAAGGGGTGGGACCCCAAAACATTGGGCAGCTCATGCCCTGTGGCTCTCCAGGGCTCAGCTCACATGGCTGCTCTCACAGGATGGTATTGAGTGCCTACAGCTTTTCCACACACACAGTGCAAGCTGTCAATGGATCTACCATTCTGGGGTCTAGAGGAGAATGGCCCTCTTATCACACTTTCAATAGGCAGTACCCTAGAGGGGGATTCTGTGTACAGGTTCCAATCCCACATTTCCCCTCTGCATTGCCCTAATAGAGGTTCTCCATGAGGGCTCTGCTCCTGCAGCAGACTTCTGCCTGGACACCCAGGTGTTTTCATACATCCTCTGAAATCTGGGCAGAGGCTCCCAAGCCTCAACTCTTGTACTCTGTACATCCACAGGCTTAACACCACATGGAAGCTGCCAAAGCTTATGGCTTGCACCCTCTGGAGCAGAGGCCTGAGATGTATCTGGGGCCCTTTTAGCCATGGATAGAGCTGGAGCAGCGGGGATGCAGGGAGAAGTGTCTCAAGATTGTGCAGGTCAGCAGGGCCCTGGGCCTGGCCCACAAAACCATTTTCCCTCCTAGGTCTCTGGGCCTGTAATGGGAGGGGCTGCCACGAAGATTTCTGAAATGCCTTAGAGGCATTTTCCCCATTGCGTTGGCTTTTAACATTTGACTCCTCTGTACTTATGCAAATTTCTGCAGCCTTCTTGAATTCCTCTCCTGAAAATTGGTTTTTCTTTTCTACCACATGGCCAGGCTGCATATTTTCCAAACTTTTATGCACTGTTTCCCTTTTAAATATAAGTTTCAGTTTCAGATGATCTGTTTGTTCACACATATGAGCATATGCTGTTAGAAACAGCCAGGCCACTTCTTGAATCCTTTGCTGCTTAGAAATTTTTTCTACCAGATATGCTAAATCATCACTCTCAAGACCAAAGTTTCATAGATCCTTAAGGCAGGGGAACAATGCCTCCAACCTCTTTACTAAAGCATAACAAAAGTGACCTTTGTTCTAGTTCCCAATAAGTTCCTCATCTATATCTGAGACCATCTCAGCCTGGACTCATTGTTCATATCACTACTGGCATTTTGGTCATATCAATTTAACGAGTCTCTAGTAAGTTTCAAACTTTCCCTCATCTTTCTGTCTTCTGAGCCTTTCAAACTGTTCCAAACTCTGCCCACTACCCAGTTCCAAAGTTGTTTCTACAGTTTTAGGTATCTTTATAGCAATGCCCAACTCCTCAATACCAATTTTCTATATTAGACCATTCTTACACTGCTATAAAGAAATACCTGAGATTGGGTAATTAGTAAAGAAAAGAGGTTTAATTGGCTCACAGCTCCACAGGCTGTATAGGAACCATGGCTGAGGTGGCCTCAGGAAACTTTTAATCATGGTGGAAGATGAAGAGGAAGTAGGCACATCTTACATAGCTGAAGCAGGAGAGAGAAACAATAGAGGTGCTACATGCTTTTAAACAATCAGATCTTGTGAGAACTCACTCACAAGTGTTCAGCAAGGAAGATGTCTGGCCTCATGATTCAATCACCTTCCACCAGGCCCCTCCACCAACACTGGGGATTACAGTTAAACATGAGATTTGGATGGGAACACAAATTCAAACTATATGAGGAAGTGTAAGAAAACAGGGTGTTACAGCACCCCAAAAGGATCACACTAACACTCTAGCATTGGACCCTAACCAAAATGAAATTTTTGAAATACCAGATAAATAAGTCAAAATACTGATTTTTAAGGAAGCTCAATGGCATCCAAGACAAATTTGAAAACCAATACAGAAACATCAGAAAATTAATTCTGATATGAATGAGAAATTTACCAAAAGACAGGTATTTTTATTAAAAACAAACAAATAGAACTTTTGGAAATGAAACATTCATTGAAGGAATTACAAACTATAGTTGAAAACTTCAATAGTAAACTAGACCAAGAAGAAGAAATAATCTCAGAAATTGAAAACAGTTCTTTTGAGTTAATCCAGTGAGACAAAAAAAAAAAAAAAAAAAAAGAAAGAAAGAAAGAAAAAGAACTAAAAAATGAAAAAAAGCTTCAAGAAATATGGGACTATGTAAAACATCTGAACCTAAAAAAAAAATCACAGGTATTCCCAAGGGACAAGAAAAGGCAAAATGTTTGAAAAAGCTACTTGAGGAAATATTGAGGAAAACTTGTCTAGTCTAGCAAAATATTTAGTTATCAGATAGAAGAGGCTCAACAAACTCCAGAAAAATACATTACAAAAGGACCTCACCATGACATATAGTCATCAGACTATCTAAGGTTGAAATGAAAAAAAAAAATTTTTAAATCATCAAAAGTATCTAGTCACCTATAAAGGAAACCCCATTTACTAACAAAAGACTTCTCATCAGATCTTACAAGCCAGAAGAGATTGGATTATATGTTCAAAGTGATTTATATATAAAACTGTCAACCTTGAGTTTTGCATTCTGCTAGAATAAGCTTTATACATGAAAGAGAAATACAGCCTTTCTCAGATAAGAAAATGCTCAGGGAATTCATCATCACTTGACTGGTCCTACAAGAAATGCTCAAGGTTGTTCTAAACATGGAAACAAAAGGACAATACTCACTATCATAAAAACACATAAAAGTATAAAACCCACAGGTCTTATAAAACAATTACAAAAATGAAGTGGCAAAGAACTAAATAAAAATTAGTGGTATGACAAACAAACCCTCACATATCAATATTAACATTAAATGTAAGTGGATTAAACGTAACATTTAAAAGATATAGATTGGTGAAATGAATAAAGTAACATGATCTAGATTATAGGGTAGGCAAAGCAAGATGGCTGAATGGAAGCCTACAGTGATCATCCAATGTGCTGGAGACTTAAACACCCCATTTTCAGCATTAGACAGATAATCCAGACAAAAAATCAACAAGGAAACATTGGACTTAATTTACACAATAGACCAAATGGGCCTAAAACATATTTATAGAACTTTTCTTCAACTGCTACAGAATATACATTGTTCTCCTTAGAACATGGATCATTTTCAAGCATAGATCATATGTTAGGTAACAAAACAAGTCTTTAAAAATTCAAAGAAATTGAGATTATATTAAGTGTCTTCTCTGATCACAATGGAATAAAACTAGAAATGAATAACAAGAGGAATTTTGGAAACTATACAAACACATGGAAATTAAACAGTATGCTCCTGAATAACCAGGGCTCAATGAAGAAACTAAGAGGGAAATTAAAAAATTTCTTCAAACAAATGCAAATGGAAATGCAACATACCAAAACCTATGGAATAGAGTAAAACTTATGGGATAACAGGAAAGTTTATAGTTATACAAGCCTACTTCAGAGAAGCAGAACAATTCAAATAATCAGACTAATGATGTATCTTAAAGAATTAAAAAAGCAAGAACAAACTAAACTCAAAATTAGTAGTAGGAAAGGCATATTAAAGATCAGACATATTAAAGATCAGTAGGAAGGACATATTAAAGACATAAAATTGAGAAAAAATACGAAAGTTCAACAAAATAAAACTTGGTTTGCTGAAAAGATAAGCAAAATTGTCAAGCCTTTAGACAGACTAACTTAAGAAAAAGAAAGAAGACCCAAATAAATAAAGTCAGAGATAAAAAAGAGACATTACAACTGACAACACAAAACATAAAAAATAATTGATATCATGAGGAACTATATGCCAATAAATTAGAAAACCTAGAAGAAACAGACGAATTCCTAGACCCATACAATCTACCAAGATTGAACCATGAAGAAATTTAAAAAACCTGAACAGACCAGTAACAGGTAATGCAATTGAAGTCATAATAAAAAGTCTCCCAGCAGAGAAAAACCCCAAGAACTGATGAATTCACTACTGAATTTTACCAAACTAGTAATTTTAAAAAGACTTAATACCAATCCTACTCAAACTAGTCAAAAAAATAGGGGCAGAGGGAATACTTCCAAACTCATTCTTTGTGGCTGGGATTACCCTGATACTCAAACCAAACAGAAACGTTAAAAAACAAACCAAACTACAGACCAATATTCCTGATGAACATTAATACAAAAATTCTCATCAAAATACTTGCAATTCAAGTTCAATAACACATTAAAAAGATCATTCATCATGACGAAGTGAGATTTATCACAGGGATGCAATGATGGTTCAACACATAAAAATCAATCAATGGGATACATCATATCATTATCAATAGAAAGAAGAACAAAAAGTATATCATCATTTCAACTGATGCTGAAAAAGCATTTGATAAAATTCAAGATTGCTTCACAATTAAAACTATTTGAAAAAACTGTTATAGAAAGAACACACCTCAACATAATAAAAGTCATATATGGAAACCCACAGCTAGTATCATATTGAATAGGAAAAAAACTGAAAGACTTTCCTCTAAGATCTGGAATACGACAAGAGTGCCCACTGTGACCACTGTTATTCAACATAGTAGTGAAAGTTGTAGCTAGAGCAATCAGACAAGAGAAGGAAATAAAGGGCATCCAAGCTGGAAAGGAAGAAGTCAGATTTTTCTTGTTTGTGAGTGTTATGATGTTATATCTGGGACTCCACAAAAAAACTATTAAAACTGATAAACAAATTCAGGAAAGTGTTAGGATACAAAATCAACATGCAAAAATCGGTAGCATTTTGATATTACAAGAGTGAACCATCTAAAAAGAAATCAAGAAAGTAATCCCATTTGCAATAGCTACAAATAAAATAAAATGCCTAGTTAAATACCTTAACTGAACTAAAGAAGTAAAAGATCCCTACAATGAAAACTATAAAACATCAGTACAAGAAATTGAAAAAGATGCAAAAAAGAAAGATATTTCATGTTCACAGACTGAAAAAAATATATATTGTTAAAATGCCCATGCTACTGAAAGCAATCTGCAGGTTCAATGCAATTCCAATGAAAATAGCAATTATATTCTTCACAGAAACAGAAAAAATAATCTTAAAATTTATATGGAACCACAAAAGACCCAAAATAGCCAAAGACATCCTGAGCAAAAAGATAAAACCTGAAAGAATCACATTACCTGACTTCAAATTATACTACAGAACTATAATAACCAAAACAGCATGTTACTGGCATAAAAAAAGACATACAGACCAATGGAACAAAGTAGATAACCCAGAAACAAATTCATACCTTCAGAGTGAACTCTTTTTCAAAAAAAGTGCCAGGAACATACATTGGGGAAAAGACAGTCTCTTTAATAAATGCTGGTGGGGAAACTGGATATCCATATGCAGAAGAATGAAACTAAACCCCTATCTCTTGCTGTATTCAAAAATCAAATCAAAATGGATTAAGGACTTAAATCTAAGACCTGAAACCATGAAACCACTACAAAAAAATAAAATAAAATAAAATAAAATAAAATAAAATAAAATAAAATAAAATAAAAAAACGCTGGGGAAACTCTCCATGATATTGGTCTGGTCAAAGATTTCTTGGGTAAAACCTCATATGCACCGGCAACGAAAGCAAAAATTAACAAATTAGATCACATCAATTTAAAAAGCTGCTGGCCGGGTATGGTGGCTCATGCCTGTAATCTCAGCCGTTTTGGAGTCTGAAGTGAGTGGATCACCTGAGGTCAAGAGTTTGTGACCTGACTGGCCAACATGATGAAACCCCGTCTCTACTAAAAATACAAAAATTAGCCAGGCACGGTGGTAAGTGCCTGTAATCCCAGCTACTCGGGAGGCTGAGGCAGGAGAATCCCTTGAATCCAGGAGGCAGAGGTTGCAGTGAGTCAAAATCACACCATTGCACTCCAGCCTGGGAGACAAAAGCGAGACTCCATCTCAAAAAATAAATAAATAAAATAAAATAAATAAAAAGCTTCTAAAACACGAGAGCAAATATCAACAAAGTGAACAGACAACCCACAGAATGGGAGAAAATACTTGCAAACTATTAAACTTACAAGAGATTAATAACTAGAATACATAAGGAGCTCAAACAACTCAAGAGGAAAAAAATCCAATAATCCAGTTTTTAAAATGAGACAAAGATGTGAATAGACACTTCTCAAAAGAAGACATACAAATGGCCAACAGGTATATGAAAATGTGCTCAATATCATTGATCATCAGAGAAATACAAATAAGAACCACAATGAGATATCACTTCACCCCAGTTAAACTGGTTTTATCCAAAAGACAGGCAATAATGAATGCTGGTGAGGATGTGGAGAAAGGGAACCCTCATACACTGTTAGTAGGAATGCAATTTAACACAGCCACCATAGAGAAAAGTGTAAGTATTCCTCAAAAAACTAAAAATTTACCTACCATATAATCTACCAATCCCACTGCTAGGTATATACCCAAAAGAATGGATATCAGTATATCAAAAAGATATCTACACTCCCAAGTTTACTCCAGCACTATTCACAATAGCCAAGATTTGGAGGCAACCCAAATGTCCATCAGCATGCAAATGGATAAAGAAAAAATGGTACATATGCATAACAGAGTACTATTCAGCCATAAACAAAAGAGACCCTGTCATTTGCAACAACATGGTTGGAACTGGAGAATGTTATGTTCAGTTAAATAAGAAAGGCACAGAAAGACAAACTACATCTTCTCACTCATTTGTAGGAGCTAAAAATTAAAAGAATTGAACTCATGAAGATAGAGAATACAAACATGGTGCTAGAGGCTGGGAATAGTAATGGAGAAGGATGGCATCAGGGGGAAGTGGGTATAGTTAATAGGTAGCTAACAAAAACAGTTAGATACAATGAATATGATCTAGTATTTGATAACACAGCAAGGCGTCTATAGTCAGCAATGATTTGTTGTATATTTTTAAAGTAACTAAAAGAACATAATTGGAATGTTTGTAACACAATAAAATAATAAATGCTTGAGGTGATGGATACCCCATTTACTCTAATATGGTTATTACACATTATATGCCTGTATCAAATTATACACACACACACACACACACACACCTGCTAAGTACCCATGAAAGTTAAAAATTAAAAATAACATGATCTAACTATATGCCACTTACAAAAAACTCGTTTTACTGGTAAAGACACTTGTAGACTGAAGATAAAGGGGTGGGAAAAGATATTCCACACAAACAGAAACCAAAGCCTGGCAGAAGCAGCTATTCTTATGTCAGATAAAACCGACTTTAAATCAACAACTGTCAAAAACATATTATATAATGATAAAGGGATCAATTCAACAAAAGATATAACAATTCTAAATATATATGCACCCAACACCAGAGAATCCAAATTTATAAAACAAATACTACTAGACCTAAGAAAAGAGATAGCAATAAAATAATAGTAGAGAACTTCAACACCAAATTGACTATGCTAGACTTGGACTTCAGACCAAATGCACTGAACATACATTTTACAGTACATTCTACATAACAACCATAATTCTCATCAGCACATGAAGAATTCTTCAAGATAGGCCATGTGTCAGGCCACAAAACAAGTTTCAACAAAGTTTAAAATATCAAAATGTTATCAAATATCTTCTCAGACCACAGTGGAATAAAAGTAGAAATCAATTCCAAGACGAACTCTCAAAAGTATACAAATACATAGATATTAAACAACATGTTTCTGAAAAACCTTTGGATCCATGAAGAAATTAAGGTAAAAATTAAAATTTTTTTTGAAATAAATGAAAATGGAGACACAACATATCAAAGTCTCTGGGATACAGCAAAACCTCTCTCTTAGCAAAAGCAGTGCTAAGAGAGAATTTTATAGTGTTAAATACATACATTAAAAAGGTCCCAAATTAACAATGTAACATTACACCCCAATAAACTGGAAAAACAGGAACAAACCAAACCCCAAATTACCAGAAGAAAATAAATAATGAAATTGTGACCAAAATAACAATACAAACAATTAATAATATGAAAAGTTGCTTTTTGAGAAAATAAACAAAAACTATAGAGTGCTGGCTAGACTAATGAAGAATAAAAAAGATTCAAATAAGCACAATCAGAAATGAGAAAAGATGTGACAACTGATTCCACAGAAATACAAAATATTATCAGAGATTACCATGAACAACTCTGTGCTCACAAACTAGAAAACCTAAAAGAAATGAATACATTCCTGGAAATATACAACCTCACAAATTTGAATCAGAGAGACATAGAAATTCTGAACAGACCAATAACTAGTAGTGAGATTGAATTAGTAATAGAATAGTCTCCCCCAAAACAGCAAAAAAAGGCTTCGATTAACATGCTGAGGATTGTAGAGCCATATATTGCATGGGGGTACCCCAGTCTGAAATCAGTAAATGAGCTAATCTCAAGCATGGTTATGGCAAAATCAATAAGAAGCGAACTGCTTTGACAGATAATGCTTTGATTGCTCTATCTCTTGCTAAATATGGCATCATCTGCATGGAGGATCTGATTTATGAGATCTATACTGTTGGAAAACGCTTCAAAGAGGCAAATAACTTCCTGTGGCCCTTCAAATTATCTCCACCAGGTGGAATGAAGAAAAATACTTCATTTTTCTTTTAATTTTTAGCTCCTACAAATGAGTGAGAAGATGTAGTTTGTCTTTCTGTGCCTTTCTTATTTAACTGAACATAACATTCTCCAGTTCCAACCATGTTGTTGCAAAAAGACCTCTACATTTTGTAGAGGGTGAAGATGCTGGCAACAGGGAGGACCAGATCAACAGGCTTATTCGAAGAATGAATTAAGGGGTCTACCATGATTATTTTTCTAAGCTGGTCAGTTAATAAACAGTACCTGCTCTCAAATTGAAATATATTGTTGTATTTGTGATTTTTTTTGTTGTTAGCCTGCCTCTGTCTTCCCTTAACTATTGTGGCAAGTCTGGTGTGTGATAAAATTAAGCCAAATCAACTGCCCATTTTGTGCAAAATTAGGGTCGAGTCTGTGAAAGACATCTCTTGGATTTTTAAAAGGCTTTTCTCTACAAAAGATTTTGTTTTTAATTGTGCTGAGTGACTCAAAATGGGTTTATTCTAAGAAAGCCTGTAGGTACGGTAATCCAACTTTGGTTTATGGAAAAAATTGAATTCAGTCGTGAAAATTTATTTCTTGGGCCTTCGTTTGTTTATAAACTACATAAATGTGTTGCTTTTCTTTTGCATTCCATTTTTGTATTATTGTTTTGCATTTTTTGCCATACTTACGTGAGTTACTAATAATCATTAAATACTGTGGGTATTATGAAGGAAGAAATGAAATTTGTGCCCAGGGATGCAAATTATTTCAGAGCATCTGGTGAAATTAATGGGCAAAAACTTGAAATGTTTGGTATCTTATAAATAAGTCCTTTATATTTCATGTATTGTCTCACCTAAACTAGTGAACAATGTAGAGTGTAACATGAAGTATATGGAATGAAAGTAAAAAAAAAAAACAACACAATGAGATACCATCTTACATAAGTCAAAATGGCTTCTATTAAAAAATCAAAAATCAAAAGATGTTGGAAAAGGTGCGGAGTAAAGCGAATGCTTATACACTGTTGGTAGGAATGTAAGTCTGCATAATATCTATGGAAGACAGGATGGAGACTTCTCAAAAACCTAAATGTAGAACTACCATTGGATCCAGCAATCCCACTACTGGATGTGTATCCAAATGAAAAGAAGTTATTATGTAAAAAAGACACCTCCTCTCATACATTTATCACAGCACTATTCACAATGGCAAAGATATGGTCTCAACCTAAGTGTTCATCAATGTATGAGTGAATAAAGAAAATGTGGTATATATTTACACCATGGTGATATGGTTTGGCTGTGTCCCCACCCAAATCTCATCTTGAATTCTAGTTCCCATAATCCCCACACGTCATGGGAGAGACCTGGCAGGAGGTAATTGAATCATGGGGGCAGGTTCCCCCATGCTATTGTTGTGACAGTGAGTAAGTTCTCACAAGATCTGATGGTTTTATAAGGGGCTTCCCTTTTCACGTGGATCTCATTTTTCTCCTTCCTGCCATCATGTGAAGAAGGCAATTTTTTTCCTTCCCCTTCTACCATGATTGTAAGTTTCCTGAGGCCTCCCCAGTCCTCTGGAACTGTGAGTCAATTAAGCCTCTTTCCTTTGTTTTTTGTTTTGTTTTTTTTTTTTTTAATTGAGACAGAGTCTCGTTCTGTTGCCCTGACTGGAGTGCAGCGGTGTGACCTCGGCTCACTGCAAGCTCCACCTCCCAGGTTCACGCCATTCTCCTGCCTCAGCCTCCTGAGTAGCTGGGACTACAGGCGTCCGCCACCACGCCCAGCTAATTTTTTGCATTTTTAGTAGAGATGGGTTTTCACCGTGTTAGCCAGGATGGTCTCAATCTCCTGACCTCATGATCCACCCGCCTCAGCCTCCCAAAGTGCTGGGATTAACAGGCGTGAGCCACCGCTACTGGCCAGCGTTTTTCCTTTATAAATTATCCAGTCTCAGGCAGTTCTTTATAGCAGCAGGAGAATGGACAAATACACATGGAATACTACCAAGGCATAAGAAAGAATGAAATCGTGTCTTTTGCAGCAACATGGATGAAACTGGAAGTCATTATCTTAAGTGAAAGAACTCAGAAACAAAGTCACATCCTGATTGTTCTCTCTTGTAAGTGGGAGCTGATAATGTATACATATGGATGTAGTGTGGAATAATATACATTTGAGGCTGGGGAAGGCTGGGAAGGTGGGAAGGGGATGAGAGATAAGAAATTACTTAATGAATACAGTGTACACTATTCAGGTGACGGCTACACTAAAAGTCCAGACTTCACCACCAAACAGTATGTATATATGTAACTAAACTACACTTGTACCCCCAAATATATGCAAATTTCAAGAGAAAAAAATAGTTTAAAAATCAGGCTCAGCAAAATTGTAAAGCAAAATCTTCTGATGTTTGATTTACTTTGAAGGAGAAATTGGAAAGCACAACGGACTGATTAGAGATCAGGAAGTCCTAACCTAAGGTTGTTCTAATGCTAATTACCTGATTGTGAGCTGTCTGTCATTACAGCTAGTTGGGATTTGCAGAAAGAGTGTTCTGTGCTCATGGGAGTTGTAAGAATGAGGCATTTACTGTCAGATTTAGTTCAAGATCCAATAGGTAACAAGTTAGTATTTATGACAAGAGTCCAGGGCAGAAACAGGCCAGGAACCAGACAAAATGGTCAGAGATACAAACAAGTAAGAGGGAAACAAGGCAGAAGGGAGTCGTAACAAACTTAGTTGTTCTCCAGGTGATTCTATGTGAATCCAAGATTGAAGTTCACTCCTCTAAATAGCTCGTTCTCCCAACTCATCATGTTGATTGGCCCAGTTGTAAGGGAAAAGGTTTAAATTCCAGTACCTTTGGGCAACACCTATTGATCTTCCAAGACTCAGCTTTAATATTATGTCCTTGATGATATCCATTCCATCCTCATTCCTGTGGGCTCTACTATGCACTCTGTGCACACAATTTTATTGTGACACTGATAATTTTCATATACTTATTTTTATCCTCCACTGGGGTCCCAAAGGGCATGATTTGTATGTCTTTGTATACCCATTCCGCTTGGCATATAGTCTGACAGGTGACAAATCCTCAATAAATGTTTATTAAATTATTAAGAATTTATAAATATTTATTCTTAAATATATATTTAACCAGACCATGTGGCTCACTTTATAGATGTTTTGAACATTTATAAAAGGAAGAAAATGAACTATATTGTCTCTAAATCTTAATCCCTTTAAAATATAAAATTTTGTTATTTCTGTCTCCCTGTATTATATAAAAATTATATATATATGATGATAAAAATAATACTTAGGTCTATACTTCCCAAACATTAACATGCATGCTTCTCACCTGGGGATCTTGCTAAAATGCAAATCATGATTAGGTAGCTCTGGGAGTAGGCCTGAGGTTCTGCATTTTTAGTAGGCTCCCAGGTCATTCTGGTACCATCTGGTCAAGGACAGCCCTTCGAGCAGCACAATTTTAGGAGATGGAGACTGATCCTAGCCCTCATGTCACACATTATAAGGCAGATGATATGATTTGGCTCAGTATCCCCACCCAAGTTTTATCCTGGATTGTAATTCCCACATGTTGACAGACGGGCCTGGTGGGAGGTGATTGAATCATGGGGGCAGACTTCCCCCTTGCTGTTCCCACGATAGTGAAAGTGACTGAGTTATCACGAGATCTGGTGGTTGTTTGAAAGCATGGCACTTCCCCCTTCACTCTCTCCTGCTCTGCCATGGAAAGACATGCTCAATTCCCCTTCACATTCTGTCATGATGGTAAGTTTCTTGAGGCCTCCTAGCTAGGTCTCCTACCTTAACAGGAAGCCTATAGGCTACAGCAGAACTGTGAGTCAATTAAACCCCTTTTCTTCATAAATAACCCAGTCTCGAGGTAGTTCTTTATAAAGTGTGAAAACAGACTAATACAGCAGATAATGTAAACCTGAGCATCAGACTGCCTGGTTCAGATCCTGGTCCTGACACTTTTCTAAGATATTGGACAAGTCGTTTTAACACATTTGTACCTGAACTTCCTTATTTCTTATCTGTAATAGATCGATGATAGGGCTTTTGTGAAATGAGCAAGTTAATTCATGTGCAATCCTATTATGATGCTGCACTCATGTAAGTGTGATATGTATAAATACTACAGTTTCACTCCTTATACGTCTACTTGTTTTAGTGGTTATCAGTTCTATTTGTTCAAGAGCCCTAATTTTTAAAAAATCTTGAAAATTGTACAGAGGAGATATATTTCCTTAGATCGAGAAAGCAAATGCAGGTTTCATAAGCAAGAGACAAAACTGGAAGAAAGAAAAAAATTAACTTGTTATTTGTCCAGTAACATCTTTTTTTTTTTTTTGCCTTTGCATCTCACAACTGCTCCGTGATAACATTGAAAATAGGTAGTATGTGTACTATTTCAGAAAAGGTAAAATACTGGAATTAAAATTTATAATAAAAAGATACTCCAGCTAGAATATATGAATTGAAACTCAGTGCAGCATAAATGTTAGTACATACAAAAAATACTTTTAACAATAGGATGCAGCACTCCTTTCCTGATGCTAAGATATCAGCTCTTCTGCAAGCCAATTGCTTTTTAATGACAAATGTTAAACTCCTAGGGAGTTGTTAGAATGCAGAAAAGACAGCCCCAACCTAAAATAATAGCAAGTATAGGACTCAGCTTCAGAAAAGAAGGAAAAGATAAGGATCAGCAAAAGAAAAAGTCCCCAAACCAGAAAATCTGACATTATTAGGAGTATTGTGTCACTTTAAGAAGGAAAAAGGGAAAAAAGATGAAAGATGTCCCCCAAAAACCTTTTTGAGTTCCTACTATCTGCCAAGTGTTTCAAATATATTTGGTTCTTAAATAACCAGTAACACTCTGTGGAAGGTGTTACAAATCTCATTTTACAGATGAGAACCTGAGAGTGAGAAGGTTATACTTGCCAGACCTAGTTTTGACAGAGCTGGGATTTGAATCCACTGTTAGTGGATACCGTATGACTATATGATACTATGTAATTATATATGACTCTCGTTAGTCCCATCTGCTCAAACTTTGAAAGAACCTTCAGATTTTTTTTTTATTTTGAGATAATTTTACTCTTACTAATTTTTTTTAATTTTTAATTTTTGCGAGTACACAGTAGGTGAATATATTTATGGGTTATGAGCCTCCAGATTTGATCCTGTTCAAGTTTAAATCAAGCTTAAAGTCATATAATAAATAATAAGCCAGAACAAAATGAAGTAGAAATGCATATATTGTGCCAAAGACATTCCATCGTTTAATAGTTTTCATTGAAAGAGTAAATCCTGGGACTCAGACAAGTTTGTCAGGCTTGTTACTAGCCTGTGGGCTTGGTTTATATTTCCCATGGATCTCAGCCAGATGGAATATGGTATGTACTTTCTTTTCTTTTGCCTTAATGTATATTTGGAGAGGAATGTCTGCCCCATTAGGTAGTTCAAAGTACAAAACCTACAGTAGCCTGAGATCCACCCCTGGCTTCTTCACTGAAAATTCTTTTTTTTTTTTTTTTTTTTTTTTTTTTTTTTTTTTTTTTTTTTATGTCCCGTTGCTTTATTTCTGTAACAGCAACCACAGTATGGTGATTTCTGCTTTCTCTCCAAGAAGACAACTGTCCTCCAACACCCAACTTTTTTTTTTTTTTTTAATACTTTAAGTTCTAGGGTACATGTGCACAATGTGCAGGTTTGTTACATATGTATACTTGTGCCATGTTGGTGTGCTGCACCCATCAACTCGTCATTTACATCAGGTATAACTCCCAATGCAATCCCTCCCTCCTCCCCCGCCCACAACAGGCCCCGGTGTGTGATGTTCCCCGCCCCCACCCGAGTCCAAGTGATCTCATTGTTCAGTTCCCACCTATGAGTGAGAGCATGCGGTGTTTGGTTTTCTGTTCTTGCCATAGTTTGCTGAGAATGATGGTTTCCAGCTGCATCCATGTCCCTACAAAGGACACAAACTCATCCTTTTTTATGGCTGCATAGTATTCCATGGTGTATATGTGCCACAGACTGGATTAAGAAAATGTTGCACATATTCACTGAAAATTCTAATCCTTGAGTTGCCACTGCTCTTTTGACTCATGATTCCATCGAGACTCTGAGCCCTTGGTAATTGAAGCAGGTTAGTGGGAAAAATTAATTCAGGGTCTTGAAAGATGGTTGATTTAATACCCCAAATTTAGCTAACCTAAAGTTCAACCCATTTACTTATTCATTTCTAAACAAAACAGAATAGAAAATGTAGCCTATTGGTTTAAATTACATCTCGCTATGCTATAAGATTTTTATATCCCAGTTTATATAAATTCATTAATTATATCACCTATTTTTAATACTGAACCCAATATGTTCCTCTTATTGGACTATAAAGGAAAAAAACATAGGTCTATTCAAATTTTTAGAGTCTATTTTTCATACTGAGAAATGTCCAATTATTTCTTATTTAATTATAAGTTCCTGTATTAGAAGAGAGAAGGCCTTTAATAATGATACTGTTAAGGGGTTCAGTTAACTTGGCAACATTTTAACATTGTGACCTTTCCTAAACAGAAAGCTATCTAAATTTTTTTTTTAATTTTATCTTTATATTTTCACGGAATATATAAGTAAAAGGAAACTAAAAGTCACATTTTATAATAATTAGTCTTAGTATGTGAAGAAATTTTAAATATGCTGTAAAGAAGACTTGAAATTGCAAAATGATTGCAAATTATGTTTTCTTTTAACTTGGCCTAGGAGTAAGGTATTTTAATAAAGAAATAATTATCATTGATATAGTATATAGATTAAATATTATCAAAAATTATCATTTCCTGGATACTGAAATGATTTGGAAAATAAAATGTAATCTTTCTTTGATAACTAAGAAGGTATTTTAAAATCTTAAATGTTTTCTGGGGTCAGCACAATAAATATTATTTAACATGAGTTATCTCATTACTGCCAACATACAGACATCTGTATTCAGAGGAATGCCAGGTTAAAGAGGAACTAATAGGCTGGGCGCGGTGGCTCACCCCTGTAATCCCTGCACTTTGGGAGGCCAAGGCAGGTGGATCACCTGAGGTCAGGAGTTCAAGACCAGCCTGGCCAACATGATGAAACCCTGTCTCTACTAAAAATACAAAAAATTAGCTGGGAGTGGTGGCACACACTTGTAATCCCAGCTACTCAGGAGGCTGAGGCAGGAGAATTGCTTGAACCCGGGAGGCAGAGATTACAGTGAGCCGAGATCATGGTGCTGCACTCCAGCCTGGGCAACAAGAGTGAAATTCTGCCCCAAAAAGAAAAAGGAAAAAAAATAAGAGGAACTAATAAACAATATTTTACTATGTGTAACTAACATAGAACATTTAAAAATATATGTCCCTGTCTTTTATATTTACATAAACTTCCAACTGTACAGCTAATCAAAGTGCAATTGCATATGATTTTTTTGCTCCCTGTATGTCTTCATTACAAAAGTGAGATTTGGCAAACAAACGTATTCCTTTCTGAAATCCTCATATGACGTTAGGAGCCAAATTAAGAGCGATGTTTCAAATACGCAAAAGCAAATGTAAGAGACTTAATGTCTTCTCTTAAAACGATTCTCAATCTGTTTGAGCAAGGAAAACTTCCTACTCAACCTATAATTGTTAAGAAATTAACCAGTTTTAAAACATAAACTAGCAACAGCTTTTAAAACTATTTAAAGTCATTGAGTCTCGAGAGAAATGTGCTTTTGCAATATCACAAGAGGAAACAACTTTTTCATTTTGAAGACTTGGAAGATTTATCTAGGAACTAATATTGATCTATTGACTATAAAGTACAGCTGTTGTATAAATTGACCTTACTAATGTACTTGGTGGCATTCATTGAATGCATTAACACCAACTAAGCATTGAAATAAAAATACTGACTGGAATATGTGCATCCATTTGGTTCATGATAAAAACTGACACATTCCTAACATTTTAGTCCTGGTGAAATTTCTAAAATGTTAATTTGCTTTTTATTAAAAAATAATTGGATGGGAAACTAATTTGAGGGTAGGGAATAATAAGAACATTCTGCACACAAAATGCATCAAAGGGAAAGACTCAAAAAAACTACAGCTTCTTGATTATAAAACAATGTTGACAAAAATCAGAACTGCCACAGAATCATGGCAGAACTTCCTAAAACCAGTTATCTGAGAAGTAGTTATATAACGTATTCTCTGCAATGTCTATATAATTTATATGTGCACTAGCTATGGTTCCATTATCTGTATTGTTACATAAGCTTACTATTTCTATCTTGGTTTCCTAAAGCCCAACTTTGAAATATGTATTTACTAAAATATGGTTATAATTTTTAAAATTATCTTGTAAGAGGATAACCATCAGCTTGAAAAGTTGTATTAGTTACTATTCAGAAATTAAAAATAAAACATACTAATATTACATTTTTCTTTTTATTTTCTGTTCTTAATTTTATTTTTAAGTAGATAATTCATTCACATACTACAAGATTCAGAAGTTAATAATATTTTAGGAACTTTTATATATTATTGGGAGACAGGACTGTGCCCTAAGCAAGTTCTAAAAATAGTGCATTTTTATTAATAACATGTCTTACTCCTCTTCCACATCCTGTTATAATATTTCCGCTCTCTAGTTTTAATTCTGTATATGCATCTTCAACATTCTGAGGCATTGCTTGAACCAATAAGCAGAATTTCATTCTGACATGATTTATAAACAGGGGAGCATTTCAATTTATATTTATAGATGTATGACATCCTTTATTCTCATGCATTACCTCTTCTGGCCAACAAAATGGTTATCAAAATAAGTTGCTTCCAGCTGGGCCTGGTGGTTCATGCCTGTAATCCCAGCACTTTGGGAGACCGAGGCAAGTGGGTCGCCTGAGGTCAGGAGTTTGAGACTAGTCTGGCCAAAATGGTGAGACTCCATCTCTACTAAAAATACAAAAAAATTAGCCAGGCATGGTGGCAGGCACCTGTAATCCCAGCTACTCGAGTGGCTGAGGCAGGAGAATCGCTTGAACCCAGGAGGCAGAAGTTGCAGTGATCTGAGATTTTGCCACTGCACTCCAGCCTGGGCGACAAGAGTGAAACTGTCTCAAAAATAAAATAAATAAGTTGCTTCCCATCTCTTACAGGGAATAGGGATAAGGAATGTAATATAAAATAGACAGCGAGGGGTTTGTTGAGAAATGTGTAATAATATTGAAAAAAATATGCCTAGTTTAAAGGTTTTTAGAACAACAAAAATTTGCTTTTCAAAATTTTTAAGAAAAAAGCATACCATAAGGAAACAAATTAAAGATAAATTTAGAAACACTAACTCTGGCATACTGTCCAAGCCCACACTGTTTTAGATAAACAAATTTAGGCACAGAGAAATTGAGCAGCTTCCTCAAGATTGTCTATCTAATTAATGATAGATCTGAGACTATGATACAGTCTCCGGACCTCCAATTCTGATCTCATTTTGCTGCCAACATCATCCCTATTGATGCACATTGCCCTTGAATGTCCTGCAATGATGGTATATATTCAAATTACAAGTAGAGGATCCCCTCAAATCTTTATGGGAATAAATAAATAAATAGGGTTATGAAGGAATTAGTAACATTCATGGATGATATACTCAGAATAATTTTTTAATTAGGAATGTTTGGAAGCTACTATCAAAATTTTCCCCCGGATATCCCCTCCCCACTCTATTGAAACCGAACTCTCTAAAGTGACGGCCACATGCAATAAATTGACTTCAAGATTGACTATCTTTGAAAGCTGACAAGCCCCATCCCCTACCTTCTGTGACACCTTGCCTTGGCCATCCTTTTGGATTCTCTTTTTAGCCTCACTTCCTCTGCTTCCATAATTATAGCTTTTACCTAAGGCCTTCTGCTACACTCTTGAACTCCTCTCTCACTGTGATCCATACATTTTCACTAGGTCTCTGTAGATGCTTTCAAAATTTTCATCTGCTCTTTTGTTGACTTTCATCCTATGTGATATTCCCAACAGCCCACGGAGCATCTCCATTCGAACACCCTGAGCAAGTATCTCAAATTCAACTTGTCTAATAATGAATTTCTTTTTTCTAAAAAAATCTCTCTCCTAAATCCTGTGTTTCTGTTGTTGTGCTCTCAATAAATTATGATCAAAACATTGGAGTCTTCTTTGATCCTTTGTCTGTTTACAACACATATCCCATACCGAAACTTCATGAACTTTTAAAATTTACCTCATACCCCTCTTCTTTCTCTACTTCAGTTGTCTCTTATCTATATTATCTAATTTTGAGTTATTACATAAGCACTTGATATTTTGTCTCTTGCCCCCTAACTCCACCTTGATCAATAGACTCATTCACATTACCTTCAGATGAATCGTTGTAAAGGGTATTTTAAATCCCTTGACATTCTTCTACTCAAACCCTTCAAAGTCGCTCACTCTATATCCAAAGTCTTCAGTCTGACATTGAAAGCCATACACAGTGCACTATTGTCTCATCTTCCATCAACATCACACAACTAACACTAAATAAAGTGATCCTATTACAGATTTAGTCCTGAATCACTTTCTCTGACTCATCTCAATTTATTCATTCTGGACTGTTTTGATTCTGGCACCATTTACCCTTGCAATTAAATATCCTTACACTTGATACTTGTCACTCGTTTGCACTTCAACTCTTTAACTGCTTCTCCTCATGCCTTTCTCCTTGACTGCTATTCTTTAACTATGGAAAATAAATATTCTTCTTTATTATAAAACATTATATATTAGTCCATTCTCATGTTGCTAATAAAGACATAGACAAGACTGGGAATTTATAAAGGAAAGAGGTTTGACTCACAGTTCCACATGGCTGGAAGGCCTCACAATCATGGCAGAAGGCAGGAAAGAGAGCATGTGCAGGGAAACTCCCCTTTATAAAACCATCAGATCTCGTGAGACTTACTCACTATCCCAAGAACAGCATGGGAAAGACCCACCCCCATGATTCAATTACCTCCCATGACACGTGGAAATTATGGGAGCTACAATTCAAGATGAGATTTGGGTGAGGACACAGCCAAACCATATCACATTAAAACTTGCCACAGAATTTCCACACTCTTTTCTCCACTATCTACTCTAAGACTTTCTCTGTTTACTCAAAAACTTTCTAGACAACTTCTTCTGGCCAGACCCCTCATCCCTGAACATATAAGTATGCAATGTTCCTTTTGTAGGCTCAAACATCTCTATGTTTGATTTTAGTTAACACAAGCCTAGAATGTTTTTCCCAACTTTCTTTGGTGACTGCATTTCAACTTCACTTCAGTACCCATTAAAATTACCTAAGCATTGCCCACAAAAACACTTCCTCTGAAATTCTGTAGCAGCCTTGTTAAATAGAAATAAAATGTAAGCCAGGACAGGAATGTAGGACAGGAATCTAATTTAAAACTCTTAGAAGCCACATTATATAAGTAAAACTTATTAAATGAAATTAATTTTAGGTTATATTTTACCCAAAATATCATTATCTAAATGTGAAGTTAACATTAATGAGATGTTTTTACATCTTTTTTTGAAGGATTTTTTTATTATACTTCAAGTTCTAGGGTACATATGCACAATGTGCAGGTTTGTTACATGTGTATATATGTGCCCTGTTGGTTTGCTGCACCCATTAACTCATCATTATACATTAGGTATTTCTCCTAATACTATCCCTCCCCCAATCCCACACCCCACGACAGGCTTGGTGTGTGATGTTCCCTTTCCTGTGTCCAAGTGTTCTCATTGTTCAATTCCCACCTATGAGTGAGAACATGTGGTGTTTGGTTTTCTGTCCTTGCGATAGTTGGCTCAGAATGATGGTTTCCAGCTTCATCCATGTCACTACAAAGGACAAGAACTCATCCTTTTTTATGACTGCATACTATTCCATGGTGTATATGTGCCACATTTTCTTAATCCAGTCTATCATTGGTAGACATTTGGGTTGGTTCCAAGTCTTTGCTATTGTGAATAGTGTTGCAATAAACTTACGTGAGCAGTGTCTTTATAGTAGAATGATTTATAATCCTTTGGGTATATACTCAGTAATGGGATGGCTCAGTCAAATGGTATTTCTAGTTCTAGATCCTTAAGGAATCACCACACTGTCTTCCACAATGGTTGAACTAGTTTACAGTCCCACCAACAGTGTAAAAATGTTCCTATTTCTCCACATCCTCTCCAGCACCTGTTGTTTCCTGACTTTTTAATGATTACCATTAAATGTGAGATGGTATCTCATCGTGGTTTAGATTTGCATTTCTCTGATGACCATTTTTTCATGTGTCTGTTGGCTGCATAAATGTCCTCCTTTGAAAAGTGTCAGTTTATATCCTTTGCCCACTTTTTGATGGGGTTTTTTGATGTTTTCCTGTAAATTTGTTTAAGTTCTTTGTAGATTCTGAATATTAGTCCTTTGCCAGATGGGTAGATTGCAAAAATTTTCTCCCATTCTGTAGGTTGTCTGTTCACTCCGATGGCCATTTCTTTTGCCGTGCATGAGCTGTTTACTTTCATTAGATCCCATTTGTCAACGTAGGTTTTTGTTGCCATTGCTTTTTGTGTTTTAGTCATGAAGTCCTTGCCTGTGCCTATGTCCTGAATGGTATTGCCTAGGTTTTCTTCTAGAGTTTTTATGGTTTTAGGTCTAACATTTAAGTCCCTAATCCATCTTGAATTAATTTTTGTATAAGTTGTAAGGAAGGGATCCAGTTTCAGCTTTCTACATATGGCTAGCTAGTTTTCCCAGCACCATTTATTAAACAGGGAATCCTTTCCCCATTGCTTGCTTTTATCAGGTTTGTCAAAGATCATATGGATGTAGGTGTGTGGTGTTATTTTTGAGGCCTCTGTTCTGTTCCATTTGTCTATATCTCTGTTTTGGTACCAGTACCATGCTGTTTTGGTTACTGTAAGTTTGTAGTATAGTTTGAAGTCAGGTAGCATGATGCCTCCAGGTTTGTTCTTTTTGCTTAGGATTGTCTTGGAAATGCAGGCTCTTTTTTGGATCCATATGAACTTTAAAGTAGTTTTTTCCCAATTCTGTGAAGAAAGTCATTGGTAGCTTGATGAGGAGGGCATTGAATCTATAAATTACCTTGGGCAGTATGGCCATTTTTATGATATTGATTCTTCCTATCCATGAGCATGGAATGTTCTTCCATTTGTTTGTGTCCTCTTTTATTTCACTGAGCAGTGGTTGGTAGTTCTCCTTGAAGAGATCCTTCACATCCCTTGTAAGTCAGATTCCTAGGTTCTTCTCCAGATTCTTCTCTTTGGAGCAATTGTGAATGGGAGTTCACTCATGATTTGGCTCTCTGTCTGTTATTGGTGTATAAGAATGCTTGTGATTTTTGCATATTGATTTTGTATCCTGAGCCTTTGCTGAAGTTGCTTATCAGCTTAAGGAGATTTTGGGCTGAGACAATACGGTATTCCAAATATGCAATCATGTCATCTGCAAACAGGGACAATTTGACTTCCTCTTTTCCTAATTGAATACCCAGAACTTCCAACACTATGTTGAATAGGAGTGGTTAGAGAGGGCATCCCTGTCTTGTGCCAGTTTTCGAAGGGAATGCTTCCAGTCTTTGCCCATTCAGTATGATATTATTGGCTGTGGGTTTGTCATAAATAGCTCTTATTATTTTGAGATGCGTTCCATCAATACCTAGTTTATTGAGAGTTTTTAGCATGAAGGGCTGTTGAATTTTGTCAAAGACTTTTCTGCATCTATTGAGATACTCATGTGGCTTTTGTCGTTGGTTCTGTTTATGTGATGGATTACATTTATCGATTTGCTTATGTATGTTGAACCAGCCTTGCATCCCAGGGATGAAGCCAACTGATCTTGGTTGATAAGGTTTTTGATGTGCTGCTGGATTCAGTTAGCCAGTATTTCATTGAGGATTTCTGCACTGATGTTCATCAAGGATATTGGTCTAAAATTATCTTTTTTTTGTTGTGTCTCTGCCAGGCTTTGGTATCAGGATGATGTTGGCCTCATAAAATGAGTTAGGGAGGATTCCCTCTTTTTCTGTTGATTGGAATAGTTTCAGAAGGAATGGTACCAGCTCCTCTTTGTACCTCTGGTAGAATTCGGCTGTGAATCCATCTGGTCCTGGACTTTTTTTGGTTGGTAGTCTATTAATTATTGCTTCAATATCAGAGCCTGTTATTGGTGTCTTTAGCGATTCAACTTCTTCCTGGTTTAGGCTCGGGAGGGTGTATGTGTCCAGGAATTTATCCATTTCTTCTAGATTTTCCAGTTTATTTGCGTAGAGGTGTTTATAGTATTCTCTGATGGTAGTTTGTATTTCTGTGGGGTCGGTGGTGATATCCCCTTTATCATTTTTTATTGCGTCTATTTGATTCTTCTTCTCTCTTTTCTTCTTTATTAGTCCTGTTAGTGGTCTATCAATTTTGTTGATCTTTTCAAAAAACCGGTTCCTGGATTCATTGATTTTTTGAAGAGTTTTTTGTGTCTCCATCTCTTCAGTTCTGCTCTGATCTTAGTTATTTCTTGCATTCTGCTAGCTTTTGAATTTGCTTGGTCTTGCTTCTCTAGTTATTTTAACTGTGATATTAGGGTGTTGATTTTAGATCTTCCCAGCTTTCTCTTGTGCGCATTTAGTACTATAAATTTCCCTCTACACACTGCTTTAAATGTGTCCCAGAGATTCTGATACATTGTGTCTTTGTTCTCGTTGGTTTCAAAGAACATCTTTATTTCTGCCTTCATTTCATTATGTACCCAGTAGTCATTCAGGAGCAGGTTGTTCAGTTTCCATGTAGTTGTGCGGTTTTGAGTGAGCTTCTTAATCCTGAGTTCTAAGTTGATTGTACTGTGGTCTGAGAGATAGTTTGTTGTGATTTCTGTTCTTTTACATTTGCTGAAGAGTACTTTACTTCCAAATATGTGGTCAGTTTTGGAATAAGTGCGATGTGGTGCTGAGAAGAATGTATATTCTGTTGATTTGGGGTGGAGAGTTCTGTAGATATCTATTAGGTCTGCTTGGTGCAGAGCTGAGTTCAAGTCCTGGATATTTTTGTTAACTTTCTGTCTCATTGATCTGTCTAGTATTGACAGTGGGGTGTTGAAGTCTCCCATTACTATTGTGTGGGAGTCTACATCTCTTTTTAGGTCTCTAAGGACTTGCTTTATGAATGTGGGTGCTCCTGTATTGGGTGCATATATATGTAGGATAGTTAGCTCTTCTTGTTGAATTGATCCCTTTACCATTATATAATGACCTTCTTTGTCTCTTTTGATCTTTGTTGGTTTAAAGTCTGTTTTATCAGAGACTAGGATTGCAACCCTTAATTTTTTGCTTTTCATTTGCTTGGTAGATCTTCCTCCATCCCTTTATTTTGAGCCTCTGTGTGTCTCTGCACATGAGATGGGTCCCCTGAATACAGCACACTGATGGGTCCTGACTCTTTACCCAATTTGCCAGTCTGTGTTTTATTTGGAGTACTTAGCCCATTTACATTTAAAGTTAATACTGTTATGTGTGAATTTGATCCTGTCATTATGATGTTGGCTGGTTATTTTGTCCATTAGTTGATGCCGTTTCTTCCTAGCATCGATGGTCTTTATGTTTTGGCATGTTTTTGCAGTGGCTGGTACCAGTTGTTCATTTCCATGTTTAGTGCTTCCTTCAGGAGCTCTTGTAAGGTAGGCCTGGTGGTGACAAAAATCTCTCAGCATTTGCTTGTCTATAAAGGATTTTATTTCTCCTTCACTTATGAAGTTTAGTTTTTCTGGATATGAAATTCTTGGTTGAAAATTCTTTTCTTTAAGAATTTTGAATATTGGCCCCCACTCTCTTCTGGCTTGTAGGGTTTCTGCCGAGAGAGCTGCTGTTACTATGATGGGCTTCCCTTTGTGGGTAACCTGACCTTTCTCTCTGGCTGGCTTTAGCAGTTTTTTCCTTCATTTCCACCTTGGTGAATCTGACAATTATGTGTCTTTGGGTTGCTCTTCTCTAGGAGTATCTTTGTGGTGTTCTTTGTATTTCCTGAATTTGAATGTTGGCCTGCCTTGCTAGGTTGGGGAAGTTCTCCTGGATAATATCCTAAAGAGTGTTTTCCAGCTTGGTTCCATTCTTCCCATCACTTTCTGGTATACCAACCAAACATAGATTTGGTCTTTTCACATAGTCCCATATTTCTTGGAGGCTTTGTTTGTTTCCTTTTAGTCTTTTTTCTCTAAACTTCTCATCTTGCTTCATTTCATTAATTTGATCTTCAATCACTGACACCCTTTCTTCCACCTGATCGAATTGGCTACTGAAGCTTGTGCATGTGTCACATAGTTCTTGTGCCATGGTTTTCAGTTCCATCAGGTCATTTAAGGTCTTCTCTACACTGTTTATTTTAGTTAGCCATTTGTCTAATCTTTTTTCAAGGTTTTTAGCTTCCTTGCAATGGGTTTGAACATCCTCCTTAAGCTCGGAGAAGTTCGTTATTACCAACTTAATAAAACCTACTTCTGTCAACTCATCAAAGTCATTCTCTGTCCTGCTTTGTTCTGATGCCGGCAAGGAGTTGCAATCCTTTGGAGGAGAGGGGGCACTCTGGTTTTTAGAATTTTCAGCTTTTTTGCTCCAGTTTCTCCCCATCTTTGTCATTTTATCTAGCTTTGGTCTCTGATGATGGTGACCTACAGATGGGGTTTTGGGGTGGATGTCCTTTTTGTTGATGTTGATGCTATTCCTTTCTGTTTGTTAGGTTTCCTTCTAACAGTCAGGTCCTCAGCTGCAGGTCTGTTGGAGTTTGCTGGAGGTCCACTCCACACCCTGTTTGCCTGGGTATCACCAGCAGAGGCTGCAGAACAGCAAACATTGCTGCCTGATCCTTCCTCTGGAAGCTTCGTCTCAGAGGGGCACCCAGCTGTATGAGGTGTCAGTCAGCCCCTACTGGGGAGTGTCTCCAAGTTAGAGTATACGGGGATCAGGGACCCACTTGAGGAGGCAGTCTGTCCGTTCTCAGAGCTCTAATACCCTGCTGGGAGAACCACTGCTCTCTTCAGAGCTGTCAGACAGGGACATTTAAGTCTGCAGAAGTTTCTGCTGCCTTTTGTTCAGCTATGCCCTGCCCCCAGAGGTGGAGTCTACAGAGGCAGGCGGCCTCCTTGAGCTGCAGTGGGCTCCACCCAGTTCGAGCTTCCTGGCTACTTTGTTTACCTACTCAAGCCTCAGCAGTGGCGTACGCCTCTCCCCCAGCCAGGCTTGCCACTTCACAGTTTGATCTGGGACTAGCAATAAGCAAGGCTCTGTGGGCATGGAACCCACTGAGCCAGGCATGGGATATAATCTCCTGCTGTGCCATTTGCTAAGACCGTTGGAAAAGCTCAGTGTTTAGGTGGCAGTGTCCCGATTTTCCTGGTACAGTCTGTCATGGCTTCCCTTGGCTAGGAAAGGGAAATTCCCTGACCTCTTGCACTTCTTGGGTGAGGTGATGCCCTGCCCGGCTTCAGCTCACCCTCCATGGGCTGCACCCACTTTCCGACCAGTCCCAATGAGATGAGCCAGGTACCTCAGTTGGAAATGCAGAAATCACCCATCTTCTGCATCAGTCACTCTGGGAGCTGCAGACTGGAGCTGTTCCTAATCAGCCATCTTGGAATGGGCCCCATCTTTTTTTTATTCTAATGTCTGGTGCACATTTTGTATTTGTGACAAATCTCAATTCAGACTAGTCACATTTCAAATGCTCATAGCAACATGTAGCTTATGGCTACAATAACGGACAGTAATGTCTATGGCAATTGTTAATTGGTTTGGTATTTTACATATGCTGGTTTGAAAAGTTAATGACTTTTAGTGAATAGATGACTGTAAGCTGCTAGAGTATGGGAATAGCCAGCGCCAGAATATAAGTATTCAGCTGGACACAAACAATCTAATAGTAAACAGGCATTATGTTAAAAAGACTATTATAATACTGTGATAAGAGTGACAATAGAGATGGGAGCACAGTGCAGAAGTGGCTCCACAGCTCTCTAGTCCTCCCCCATGCCTCTCAAACATGCCTCCATTAAATTGAACCCAAGTGTAAAGAGCTGGCAAAGGGATCGTGACCAACTCAACATTCCACTGGAGTCTATATGATCAAACAGCAAACTGTTTATTATGAATGGAGGATGTGGGCAAACTCACATCTGCTCCAGCTGCCAGAAGATTTGCTGAAGGCAATCACCCCCTGGTGCCATGCTCCTTGAGGTTATCTACTGGGATATCTAGAGCCTATTGTTCAAAGAATGCAATCTTACAAGCCTGCTGTAAATCAAACTGCTGACTGACAATCACCCGACAATCATCCCCCCTTCTTGTTATCTCTTTTATCTAATAAATATGGAGGACTGAAACAGCTCAGGACCTTTGTTCACTAGAAGCAAGGAGTCCCCTGGCCCCTTCTTCCAAATATACTCTTTTGTCTTTATCTTTACTCCCACATTCATCATCTTTGTTCCAGGAATTGAGGTCAGCAACACCCAAGGAAAAAAGTAAGGCACTAGCCCAATCATTTTAAAAATTATTAATATATATAAATACAATATGTGCTAAAAATGAGAGGAGTATAAAGAACTCAGAACTAAGGTAAACTCACCCAGTATGCAAATAAAATTTAAAATGAGACCTGAAAGGAATGTAAGAAAAAAGAAAATAGGAGAAGAAAAGATTGTTCTAGGCAAAAAGATCAGCTGTGTAAGGGCCATGAAGTAGAAAAAAATCAAATAAGGACCTTGAGAAACTCCATAGAGCCTAAGGCCTGAGCATGTCATTGGCATAATACACAGGTCTGTATTTAAAACGTGAAGAAAGTCAAAAGCAGTGAAAAGTAGTCCATTTGCTTATTTTTTCTTTTGTTGCCTGAACTTTTAATATAATATCCAAAACATGGTTGACAAAGCCAATATCACAGAGATTTTCCTATTATTTCTTCTAGTAGTTCTGTGGTTTCAGGGTTAAATTTATGTCCTTAACTTGTTTTGGGCTCATTTTTGTGTATGGTGTGAGGTAAGGGTCTAGTTTCTTTCTTTAGCATGTGAATATCCAATTTTCTAAAACAGCATTTATAAAACTATTTTTTCCCTATTGTGTCTTCTTGCAGACCTTGTCAAAAATTAGTTGACCATATATGCTAGGGTTTATTTCTGGGCTCTCTATTCTGTTCCATTGGTCTGTGTGTCTGTTTTTATGTCATTATCATACTATTTTGGTTACTATAGCTTGTAATTATAATATAATTTGAAGTCAGGTTATGTAATATAATTTGAAATCAGAAAGTATGATGCCTCCATCCTTGTTTTTCTTTATGAAAATTGTTTTCAGGGCCTTTTGTGGTTTCATACAAATTTTAGAATTTTTTTTATTTCTATGATAAATGCATTTGAAATTTTGATAGAGGTTGCTTTGAATCTGTATAATGCTTTAGGTAGTATGATCATTTTAACAATATTAATACTTCCTGTCTATGAGCATAGAGTATCTTTCCATTTTTGTAAGTCTTCTTAAACTTCATTCATCAAAATTTTATAGTTTTTAGCATGCGGATATTACACTTCCTTGGTTAAATTTATTTCTAAGCATCTTAATTTTTTTATGCTATTGCAAGTGAGATTATTTACTTGATTTATTTTATGGACAGATTATTATTAATGAAAATAAATTCAAATTTTTTTGTATGTTGATTCTGCATCCCGCTACTTTTAAGGTTTTCTACATGGGTCATCTACAAAGAGGGATAGTTTTACTTTTTCCTTTCCAATTTGGATGTCTTTTTTTCCCTGTCTCATTGTTCTTGCTAATACTTCAGGCCTTTGTTGAATAGAAGTGGCAAGAATGGGCACCCTTGCCTCCTTGCCTAATACCACATTTCAAAAGAAAAGCTTTCAGTTTTTCCTATTGATTAGATAGGCTGTGTGGTTTTCATAAATGGCCTTTATTACGTTGAAGAAAAAATTTCTATCTATATTTTATTTAGTGTTTATACATGAAAGAACGTTGAACTTCTTTGAACAACATCAAACTGAAAAGCTTCTGTACAGCAAAGGAAATAATCAACAAAAGGAAAAGTCAGCCTATAGATCAGGAGAAACTATTTTCAAACAGTATATCTGATAAGAGATTAATAAAGATACAGGGAATTCACATAGCCCACACTCTCTCTCTCTCTCTCCCCCCCCCCCACACACACACACACATACAGAGACAGACAGATAATAGAATTTAAAAATAGGCAAAGATAGCCGGGCGCGGTGGCTCACGCTTATAATCCCAGCATTTTGGGAGGCCCAGGCAGAGGGATCATGAGGTCAGGAGATAGAGACTATCCTGGCTAACACAGTGAAACCAGTGAAACCCCGTCTCTACTAAAAATACAAAAAAAAAAAAAAAAAAATTAGCCGGGCGTGGTGGTGCGCGCCTGTAGTCCCAACTACTCGGAGGCTGAGGCAGGAGAATGGTGTGAACCCGGGAGGCGGAGCTTGCAGTGAGCCGAGATCGCGCCACTGCACTCCAGCCTGGGCGACAAAGTGAGACTCCATCTCAAAAACTAAAATAAAATGAAATAAATAAATAAATAAAAATAGGCAAAGAACCTGAATAGACATTTTCCCCAAAAAGATGCAAAACCAGCCAACACACATATAAAAAGGTGCTTGACATCTCTTATCATCAGGGAATGCCAATCAAAATCACAATGAGGTATCACCTCACACCTGTTAGCATAGCTATGATCAAAAACACAAGAGGTAATAAATATTGGAAAGGGTGTGGGAAAAGGGAACTTCTGTGCACTGTTGATGTGAATGTAAATTGGTACAGCCATTGTAGAAAACAATATAGAAGTTCCTCAAAAAAATTGAATATAGAATCACATGACCAAGCAATCCCTCTGCTGTGTATATACCGAAAGGAAATGAAATCAGCACCTTGTAGTGATATCCACACTCCCATGTTCATAACAGCATTATTCAGAATAGCCAAGTTATAGAAACAACCTAAGTGTTCATCAACAGATGAATGGATAAAGAAATTGTAATTTATAAATACAAGCGAATATTATTCAGCCTTAAAAATGGAGGAGATAGGCAACAACATGAAGGAACATGGAGGACTTTATGCTAAGTGAAATAACCCAGACAGACAAATATTACATGACCACACTTACATGTGGAATCTAAAAGTAAGTTAAATACATAGAAACAGAGAGTAGAATAGTGCTTACCAGGGGTAAAGGAGGATGAGGAAATGGGGAGATGTGGGTCAAAAGGGTACAAAGTTTTAGTTACATAGGAGGAATAGTCTAGAGATCTAATGTACAGCAGAAAAGGCTGTAGTTAGTAATATGGTATTGCATAATGAAAGTTTGTTATTACCACACATGCACATGTGCACACGTGCTCACACACACACCCACAACATAACTGAATGGTAATAGATATGTTAATTAACTTACCTGTAGCAATCATTTTAATATATACATATAAAATATTGTACATCATAAATGTGTACAATTAAA